>NC_090921.1:1379490800-1380740800 GCF_040938575.1 Ambystoma mexicanum | reverse complement strand
ATACAATCGTGATTCTCCTACATATACTTGGTACATCTTATTCATACATGTTACTCTTGAGTTACAGGCCGGGTAATTTTGTTTCAAGGTAAAGTTAAGTAATCGGCTTCTGGTAGGTGTTAGGATTTATTGAATAGCCAAGTTTTTTGCTGTTTCTTGAACTTTTGAAAAGGTGGTTTGGGAGCGAATTCCAAATACGTGGCGCAGCTATGGGTAAGCTAGAATTGCAGAATTGCCTGCTTTGGAGGTGGTGAAGCGCGGTATGTGTAAGTGTGTATTGTTACTGGACCTGATGGTTCTGGATGTATTTTTGCGGAAGATACTGTGGTTGAGGTAGATGGGGGCTGTGTTGAAGATACATTTGTGCGTGATGGTGAGTGTTTTGTGTATGATTCTAGCTTGTATATGTAGCCAGTGGACATCTCTCCTATGTTGGGATATGTGTTCTCTTCTGTTTATACCTAGTGCTGCTGTAAGGGCTTTATTTTGCAGGAGTTGAAGTTTGGTCAGGTTTTTTTTTGATGTGCCTAGCAATAATACATTGCAATAGTCTAGTTTGCTGGGAATGAGGGCTCTGGCTAGAGTTCAGCAGTATTTTGTGGAGAGGAGAGGTCTGCTAAGCATTATTAGCTTAGCTGTATAGGCCGTGGAAGAGGCTAATGCCCTGATATGGTTAGACATAGTGAGGTTGGATCGAAATTAACTCCTAAAGTTTTAACTTTGTGTGAGATGGGAATGGGATGGAGGTGTAGTCAGGTAGGAGTTTACTGAGTCTTGTTGGGGAGCCTACTATAAGAATCTCAGTTTTTTGTCCATTGAGGCACAGACGGTTCGCCATCCAATTTTGGATCAGGGAGTAGATTTTGTTGATGCATGCAGTGTCTTGTTCGAGTTTGCCTGAGATGGGAATAAGAATTTGCGTGTCGTCTGCAAAGTTTGTATAAATTACTCCCATGGCATCTAGGGCTACGAAGAGTAGCTTCATGTAACCATTGTATAGTGTAGGGGAGAGACCGGAGCCTTGTGGGACTCCCAGTGGTAAGGGATAGGATCCGCTGCTTCTTCACCTAGGGCTACTCTTGAGGTACGGTCCGACAGGAAGGATTTTATCCACTTTGTGGCTTTCTTCGAGAAGTGGAAATTAGTTGCTAGGGTGAGGCATTGTCATGGTCAACTAAGTCGACCGCTGCGGAAAGGTCTAACAGTAATAGGATGCCTAGTTTGCCAGAGTCCCTAATGGAGTCCATCTGGTTTTTGAGGTCTAGGAGGGCAGTCTCTGTACTGTTGCTGGGTCGGAATCTGGATTGTCTCTCCTAGTAGGTGATTATGTTCTAGATGGGTTTGCACTTGGGCGTATGCTATTTTATCAGTGATTTTGAGGAGGAATGGGATGTTGTTATGGGTCTATAGTTCGTCGGGTTTGTGGGGTCTAGTGAGTTTTTTTTTAGTAGGGTTGTGACCCAAACCGCCTTGATGGATGCTGGTATTTCACTGGATTTGAATGATTAATTCACAAAATTAGTGATGGTGGGTGATAATATTTTGGCAGTCTTTAACTACTTTGGCAGGGAAGTTGTCACCTTTACAATTAGAGGGTTTAAGGGAGGCTATGATTTTGAGGACTTGATTGTTTGTGACTTGTTGGAAGTGGAATTCCGGTACGTCCGATCTTGTGGAGGTGATGCGGGGAGGGGGGGTGGTGAGTTTGTAGACGTGAGGAGTTTTTTTTGTGAGGCTATTTTGTTTTGGAGAGTATTAATTTTAGTGTAGAGCGCGTCCTGTGTGGTGGTGCATCATGTTTTACTGATGGTAACAGGGCTGATAGGTTGAATAGGGGATCCAAGTTCTTTAATGATGGTGAATAGTTCTTTGGTGGTTGAGGCTGCATTAGCAATCCTATCATTGAGTGAGTTAGCTTTGCAAATGAATACCTTGAGTTTGTAGGCTTTGGTGAGTTTTAGCAGTTTGGTCTGGAGTTCCGGGGACTGGTTTTTCCTAAAGAAGTATTCTAAGGCTCTTTTTTCTCTTTTAATTGAACCATGGGGAGCTGCGTTTGGGTTTGAGTATTTTGGCTTTGAGTGGGGCTACTTCGTTTATGGCTGTTTTCAAGCATTGGTGATAGTGATCTGAGATGTTTTCAGCATTTAGGTTGTCTAAGGATTTGGAGTTGAGCAGTTTGTCAAGTAGCGGGTTGAGGTTTTCCGGGGTGAGTTTGCGGGCGTTTCTGACCTGGATGGGGGCCAGACTAGGTGTTTTTGTTATCAAATAGGTTTTTAGGTTTATGCTGAAGTGGATTAGATAGTGGTTCGTCCATTGCATCATAAGGATGTCTGTTATGTTCACTATGGTGTTCAAGGTGAGTATCCAATCAAGGATTCTTCCTTTGGAATGTGTGGGCGCGTTCACTATTTGATTGAATTGCATTTCACAGAAAGCCTTGTGGCATGCTGTAGCTTTGCTATCTTGTGGATCGTTGAAACCTTGGTTGAGGTCTCCTAAGAGTATGTATTTTGTGTTGGGTTTGAGTATGGAGGAACTAGGTGATCTGTATACTATTATGAAGTTTATAGTTGTTTTTGGGCAGGTGGCTAGTTTAAGAGCGAGAATTTCGTAGCCCGTCAGTGAATCTATTTTGCATTCTCTGAACTGTAGTAGGGTTTTGTGAATTATGGCTACTCCTCCACCAATAGTGTCTGAGCAATCTGATCTGAGGAGGGTGTAGTCGGCTGGTACTGCTAGTGAGATCTGTGGGCCTGAAGCCTTGTGTAGCCAAATTTCGGTGAGGATTAAGACATCTAGCTGGTTAGTTTCTAGGTGGTGTCGAATGTGTACATATGCAGCTCTGTCAAGTATTTTTAAAAGGAAGGGGACTGTAGTGATGGGCCGGTGATTGTTGGGAACCGCAGGGTCGAGTGAAGTTTTTTTTTTTTTTTAGGAGGGGAGGGATACATGCTTCTTTAAGACAGGCAGGGACTATGCCTGTTGACGAGGAGGAGTTGATGAAGGCTGTGATGAACAGAGGCAGTACTTCCATGCAGTCTTTGATGAGGGGGGCTGGACAGATATCCCCTTTACACCTTGATGGCTCCATGCTTTTTAGAATGTGGAGAGTTTCCAGTTCGATGATTTTGCTGAAACTAAAGAGCGAGGTTCCTGGGATGTTGGAGGTGGGAATGTGGACTAGTTTGGCAACGATTTTATTGTGGAGCATGTCAATTATTTGCAGCATGGCTTTCTGTATGCTAGCGCACCAAGCTGGGTCTGGGGCTTCTAGTTCCCCCTAAGGATTGAGAATAGTTCTCTGGTGTCCGATTTGGCATTGGCTATTCTTGTATTGAACGTAGAGGCTTTAGCTTGGATGAAGGCTTGTTTATATTGTTTACATAGGAGCATGAACTCCTGTTTTGGGTTTTCTTCTAGCAGGGTACAGCAAGTCTTTTTTTGGTTCTAAGGTCTTGGATGTACCAGGAGTTGAGGTGAGCTACGGATTTGGCTTTTTTAGTAGTTAGTGGGGCGATGGTTGTTTGCGCTACTTAGGGTTTCGGTGTAGCGAACTACTAATTTCTGAGGATCAAGGACATCCAGGCATTCTAGCTTGAGGGCATCAAGGAACGGTAGTTGGCTCTCTTTAGTCAGCTAGCAGGAGCTGCGAGCTAACGAAGGTGGTAGCACCTTAGTAGGGTGTTTGGTTTGCAGGTCGAGGGGGTTGGTAAAGGCATTGATGTGGTGGTCTGATCATGGACACGGAGAATTGGATTTGATGGAGGTATGAATGTTGAGGTCAGCTAACCAGTCCAGGGTGCGACCTTTAGTGTGCATGGATTTGCAGATGAGATTGTGCATCACATGGGAGAGCTGGTTGGTTGCTGAGCTAGTACTAGTACAAGTTGGGGCAGATTTGGAAGAGTTAGCCACGGTGGCCTCCTAGGGGGAAGTATTACAGGGAGCACCAACACCACTGTTGTCAGAGCGCGACACATGCAATGGTACGAGTGGGAGCAGTGTTCTCTGGAAAGATGAATTTGCAATACCTGTGGGGCCTATTTTGGAAGCGTTAACGGCAGTCGTAAGACAATCAGCAGTCACTTTAGTGTCTTTGGGCGCAGTTACATCACTAATGATGGCAGTTATCTCACAGGTGGGGGCAACATTGGCAGTGACAGGTGCCATTACAACACAATAGGTGGCAGCATGAGTAAAAATAGGTGCACTTACATCACAAGAGGTGGCAGCATGAGCAGAAACGGGTGCAGGTACCTTGCACAGTTGAGCCCAGGAGTTCATATTAGCAGCTGTGGATGATTTGCTTGGTCTGGTAACAGAGGCAGTATTTCTCGAAAGCCTCTTAAGGTTAGTGTTCCTGTGATGTTGAGGGCGAAGCACTTGCTCTGTGCCATCTACAAAGATGTCTGTGGATAAGAGGGGCGATAATCATTGGTGTCTGAAGATACCTGGAAGGGTACTGTCCGTGAAGAAGTAGAGAGTGCAGGGTGACGAGTGTGCGTTCTAGAGCTCAGGTTATTGTTCCTTGAGAGAGTCGTAGGGGTGATGGTGCGGTAGCGGGGCAAGTGCCTCCCTTGAAACTACAGCTTTTGGTACTAACAAGATATCGACCTTTGACACTGTGGTGCACCTGAAAGGCTCGATCTGGATGGGCAGACGTGCAGTGAGCTTGAAACTACAGCTTTTGGTACTGACAAGACGTCGACCCTTGACACTGTGGTGCACCTGGAAGGCTCGATCTGGATGGGCCAGACGTGCAGTGAGCTAGGGATGTTCCGGCGTGCACCTCGTGGGGCGATATGCATGTCGGGTGACACATTGGTGTAGTGTGCAATAGGCGTAGTGACACGGCACCAGACTGACTTTCCGTGGAGCAGCTGGTAAAGACTTGGCGAATGGCAAGAGGAAGGTGCTAGGAGCTGGTAGGGGCATGTAGTGGGCTGTGAAGAGGTGGATCACAGGTGCAGCCTCAGGGCGAAATCTTGCTTTAGAAGCTGCAAATGCGGGCAAAGCCTTACCTTTGTTATGATGCTCGCTATGGTGGACGTGCAGGGGCACATGCAGCGCATTAGGTGATGCGATGCAGGATCACGATCCTGGCTGAGACCAGCTGAGACTATCAACGCCCTTACATGCCAGCATACAAGGAGTTCCCACAATCAATATGTGAATTTACTAAGCCTCCCACAATGAATCCCCTGTCCTTCCTTGGAACAAAGGGAAGGCAGATTTTAGGCTTCCTCAGCAGTAAAAAATAAATAAGCTTATAAAAACATGCTTTATTTTTTATTTGCTTGAGAAAACAAAATTCAGGACGGTTCCTCCAAATTTGGGGTATTGGAAGGCCGCACAATTTGGCATCAAGGGAGCTATAAGCAATCGGGGGAGGAACAATTGGGGAGCAGATCAACTACACTCAGTTTAGTTTGGAAGTGGGGCATGGGGAGTGGATCTAGGTGTTAAGGTGGAGCCATTCCATAAAGATTAGGGTATTGCGTTCCTTCCGCATATGTAGAAGTGAGGAGTGTCACGATGGCCTGAGGAACACCAAGAATTCAAAGCATGTTTCAAGGGTTCTTATTTTATAGAACTCAAATGATACAGAATCTTGGTGGTACGCGACTGAAATGTGTCATACTAAACGCATTAGCTTTCTTGATTCCTGTGGGCTTCCCACCTCCCTGGCCCAGGCTTTCCTATATCCCAGGTTTGCAACTATGGATCGTTATCACCTACTAGTTACATTTCTATCTAGGTTGATGGCCTTAAGGTCTTAGTCTCTTCTATCTTACTGGGGCTGCGATTTTGTAGGTGGGATCCTTTCCTGACAACTCCCCGGGATTTGTATTTCAATATGGTCTGGTGTCTTTCCAAATGCCCAGTATCTCTCAGTCTAGACTATTACACCTCTTCCATTTCTTTCCCTGATATTCCATCTCCTCTCTCCATTCCTTACTTCACTCTCTCTCTCTTTCTTCTGCTCTTTCCTTTTATCTACTTCCTCCTTCTGTCACTCCAATGTTCACACTCTCCAAACTTCTCTTCTCTCCCACCCTCTGAATTCCCCTCTACTCTTCACTGTCGTCTCTACTAACTTTCATTTGCCTCCGCTCTAATCTCCACCCCTCCTCTTCTCCCACTTTCATTCACCTCGAACACTCCGATGTACCCCTCTTGCTCTCACTCACTTATTCTTCTACTCATTTATATGATTCACACCTTCCAGCAACCATTCACATGCTCTTATACCCATGTACCACTCTCTCTCACAAGCACCTCACCTGTAACAATATCTAGCACAGTCATCAAACACTGTGCTCGACTGTCCTTCCTCCACTGACCTCACACAAACAGCATTTGCTCTTTCTGTCTTTAGTGGGAGTTTTATACCCCTGATTTCTAGTTTTGGTCTTTCCGCCCCCTCCCATTGGTTTGTTTGCTCACCTGTTCCTTGTGGCCAATCTAGTCTCATTATCCTGGGGTTTCACCACTGTGGTGGGAAGCTTTAAAATCACGCTGCCCCTTCTCCACACACAGTGTTCTAGGTAGTCTTTCTGATGCAGGTTCTGGTGGTCATGTCATCATCGCAGATATATGGTGGGCCATGTTTTAATGTAGAAATGATTTGCTCCCCCCTTGCTGGATTTTTTGTCTAATTTGGACCGAAAGGATGGCTCAGGAGCAATGTGCTTGTTTTAGAAACAAGACAGAGCCGAGCAGCACAGGTATGATACCCGGTCCCTGCGCTTAGAGGCTGGAGTCTGGCATGAAACACGTTATAAAAAAACAATTTAATTTGATTTCATTTTTGTGTGTGGAGATGGTGGTTTTATTCCACAGAGTGCAGCGACTAACATCTGCTCGAGTGCCTCCTGTTACAGGCTGTCCTGAAATGAGAAAAATGTCATTCTGTCCAGAATAGTGTTTGGCAGGCATTGGGTGATTGACATTGGTATCTTCCGCATGTTATGTTATGGACTTGTATGGCGCGAACTGTGACCCATTGGTTATCCTGGCGTTGAGCAAGTTTAACGAAGAAGAGACAATATACCAGATGTCAACAGAGAGAAAAAAGACATACGAGGGACATTAATCAAACCGCTAGGAAAAGACAAGTTTTAAGCAACTTCATGAAGACCTGGTGGCATTCTGTTGCTCGAAGGTGCATTGGTAGACTGTTCCAAAGCTTTGGTGCAGCTTCTGAGAAGGGCCATCCACCAACTGTCTTCATCCCGAATCTGGGTACAGTCAAAAGAAGACTGCCAGCCGATTATAGTACACAAGACTTATTATATTTACTGAGTTTTTCTTGCAAATAGGCTGCGCCTTTGCCATAAAAAGCTCTGTGCACAAACAAAGGGTCCAAAACTTGATCCTGCATTTGATGATGAGCCAATGAAGTTTTCCAAGACTAAGAGCTGCAGAAGCAAATTTAGGAAGATTAGCCACACGCCTTGCATCAGAGTATTTGTAAGACCTGTAGTCTGTTAATATGGTATTTGGGTTGGGCTACAAGAGTGGCATTGCAGTAGTCGACAGTTCCTGAGATAGAAGTGGAAATGAAAGGGGCACACAGTTCATCATGCAGGAAAGGAAGTGTTTTTCTGGCACTGACATGGAGCTCTGGAGATAATGACTCAGACATTTTTATGCCAATATTTTTAATAGATTAGACCGGGTTGGGTAAAGGGCTGAGTCCCGTTGGCCAGAAGTCTGCAGTCCTTTGCTGTCTTGCTGAAGGAGGGCTGACAATTAGAACCTCCATCTTATCACCATTTAGTTTCAGGCAATTTTGGTTAATCCATTGGCCAATTGCAGATAGACAATTTCTGAGTCAGAGAGCCCACTGGGCAGGGTCATGATCAATATGGGGAACCGATAACCAGCCGATAGATCGAATGATAGCCATCAAAGGTTGTAAATAAATGTTAGATAAGAGTGGCGAAAGAGCTAGCCCCTGAGGGACTCCACAGCACAGCACAACCTCTTCCCCCGTGAAAGGTGGTAAGGAGAGGGTCTGGGAGCGGCTGGTCCAGAATGTTAGCCACTTCATGACCATCCCCGAGCTCCCACACACCTCTAAGTGATTACATAAGAGGTTGTGATCAATACTGTCAAACACTGCGGATAAATCCAATTGTATCAGAACTGCCGTTTGAGATCTATCAGCAAGTCTCATAAGATCGTCAATGACTCCTGCCAGTACGGATTTTGTACTCATATGGGGCCGAAAAACCAGATTGATGTTGGTCAAGAATGGATTCATTCTCCAAGAAGTCTCCAAGCTGTAGGGTGAAAACTGCTTCAAGCAGTTTCATGAGAATTCTAAGCAGAGCTATTGGGCGCAAGTTGGCAGGTACAGCTGGGTCCAAAAAGGGCTTTTTCAAAAGGGGCGTGACAAGTGCATGCTTCAAGCACGAATGAATATGGCCAGAGTCTAAAGATGAATTAATTTCAAAAATAAGGATGGGAGCTAAATCGCAACAGATCTCTTTCAGGACCCAAAGAGGAATAGGGTCAAGAGGCTGTGCACATATAGCGAGTCAGAGACTGGGGCTCTCAACTCCCTCACCCCACCTCTGGGATAGAAACAGCTGTGCTGACAACCCTGGTAGGGATCCTGACCCAGGTTGAGAGGGGCCTGTAACCCCTGCCCCGACAAGTCATGTGTTGACGGGGAGGGGGTTACAGAGTCTGGGGTTGTAGACAGAGAATGTCTCTCTTCTGGTTATTACCTTCCTGCACCAGCGCAGTTGAAGTCTGCACATGTCCTTCCTTCTGCTGGATCATAGACCTCCTGCGATGCTGAGCTTCTCTGCGAGGTAGCCCGGGGAATTGAAGGCGATAGCCTTGTAGATGAAGCAGGAAGATATGAATATGATGCGTGTTTTCAGCAGGAGCCAGTGCAGTTAGTTCAGGGTCGCTTTAATATGGCCGTACATGCCGAGTCCTCCTATGAGTTGTGCTGCAGCATGTAGGACACATCTCAGGGGTTCCAGGATAGCCGCCGGCAGGCCTTTCAGAAGGGCATTGCCACCATCCAGTCGGGAATGGATAAAGGCCTGGACAGCAGATGGGAAGTTTTTTCCTGAGCTGAAAGTCTTGGTTTTCCGAAGGAGGGGAAGCTGTTACCAAGCTGTTTTCTATATTCCTTGCTCTGTCCTCCTTGTCTGTCGATGTCGAACCCAAGGGACTTGGCACAGGTGGTCAGCTGGGGTGTGAAGCAATCTGAGTTCACAGCAAAAAGCCAGGTCTGGATATGATTGTATTTGATGGTGTTGGTCAGCAGTAGGAATTCAGTCTTGGAGGGATTCAGGTAAGCACTGGGCATCCAGGACAGTATCAACATGGATGTCTTTGATGGAGGATATCTTAAGGAAGAGCTGCATGTCATCTGCATTTTGTGGATGTGGATGTTGTCTGGCGCTATGGGATTTTGGAACGATTGAAGAGTAAAGGGTAAAGAGTGGATCCTTGCTTGACTCCACAAGTGGTGCTAGAGTTGATAACCCAGAGAAGTCCATTTGAATGAATTGGTGATGGTTGTCAGGGTAGGATCTGAACAAAATGAGGATGATCTGGCTGAGCCACATGTGGCGATCTAGAATGTTGGGGAGTGTCTGCTGGTCTACTATGTCGAACGCTGTTTCAAGGTCGAGGAGAACCAGGAAGCAACAATGGCCATCATCAAGGATGTTAAGGGCATTGTCGACCACCTTGATGGTAGATGTTTCCCTTCTGTGTGAAGCCAGTTTGGTAGGACTGAAGGAGATTGTTGGCGTCAATGTGTTGGAAGAGTTACATGGCTACCTCTTTCGCAAGGATCTTACCTCAGAAGGGAAGATGAGTGATAGGGCTGTAGTTGCTGCGGTTGTCGGAGTTCATTGTAAGCGCCTTGAGAAGTGAGATATTTGTCCTGTTTTAAGGGTCGAGGAAAGGTACCCTGCGTGAGACAGCTGTTAATCATTATCAGGCATGTGAAGAGTGCAATAGTCAGATGAGTATTGAGTATGGAGGAAGGGAGGATGTTGTCTGTGTACAATGTAGCCTTGAGGGGATGCTAGGGTGGAAGTGAGGCCTTCAGTTTGTGTCTGTCTGGAAAGTTGTCCAGATGGTTTTGCGAGATAGGATATGTGGTGTGCTGTCAGTTGTGGTGTTTGTGTCTATGTGCTGGCAGACCATGTCGATCTTGTTGGAGAAAGAGTTGATGACGGTTGATTTTTTGATGGAATGCGGTACGTGTGGGTCGGGCAGTAGGCGGATGCAATGCTTCATGTCTTTGAAGAGGATTCTGTGTTCCTTGTTAGGTTTGGCTATGGTGTTCTGCTAGTAGTTGGCCTTAGCAGTTGTGATCAGCCATCTCTGTGTAGCACAGAGTTCCTAGTGTAGTGCATGGTCTTATGCGTTGAAGGATTTTCATGAAGTCTTTTGTTGTTTTTCGATTGTTCGTTCATTGAGTTTCAGGTCTTGAGTGTACCAAGATGTGGAAGGTTTTGAGAATGCACCCTCACTGTGGCAGCTAGTTTGGTGGTGTGTGCGAGGGTGGTGTTGAGTTCTTGAAGAAGTGATTTGCTGTCCTGGTTTGTCTGTGGTAGATCGGGTCATCTGAGGTGGAGGTTCGCCGGGGTTTCCCGGATAGCCACCTTTGATTGATTTGTTTCTTTTTTCCATCACTGATAGACCTAAAGAGAAACTATTGTTGAAATGATGTGAAGTGTTTAGGGCATGGGCCTCTGAAGGAGATGTCACGAGAATTGGAGTTGAATCCAATCTCTGCAATACCTTTTTGAATTGGCCTTGTTCTTTTTTTATTATTTTGTAACTTTGGTTGCTTTTTTCGTGTCTGCAAAAAATACAAAAAAGAGATGGGCAATATGCTGTTGAAGCTGAAGTACAATTGGAGCAGTAATTATCTTCATGATTTGGTGGCTGATTAAAGAGCTGAGTTTTGATAGCTTTACTTAAAATGATGATGTATACAACAATTAAGCAGCATGCCTTGACAATCTGTGTACCCCTCCTGCTCTGTCCTACCCCTTTTAAAGGAACCAGTTTTGAAAATACAGTACAGTTATTGTTTTGCTTTGTAATTGTGCTACTTCGCCCAGTGTACAGTAGCTGCCATACCTGCAATGCCAAAAATCATCAGTCTGGAGATGAGCACCAAGCTTAGAGAGCTTTTCAGCAGTGTATATTGCTGTACAGAAATACACATGTATAAATGACTGGGGTTCCAGCGAAATATGTGTTGGATTGTGACAGGACAGTTTCTTTTCTTCTTCATTGTTTTTGTTAAAATTCAAAGTGTTTGCCTTAATAATTTCTATGATTGATTTCAAATATATTTATTGACCTTTGCACCTTATTGTGTTTCATGATCTTTATTTTTGATACACGTTAGTTATTTAAATGTACTAATTATGTTTTTAAAATATTGTGGAATTAGCCCTTTGTTTTTATGGGTTGCTTTAGCATAGATGCCCTTCTTCTATGGTTAATGCTCCCTCTTTGCTTATGCATAGGGAGACACGCACGAATTTGCTTACACCAAAGCGAGCCCGAACACTGTGTCAATGTCCGAGAAAAGGAACGGTCTGTGACAGAAGGCTGTGGGAGTCCATGGAAAACGTTCATTTGATGATGCCTGGTAAAGAGGCGTGGCAGTAGGAGACAGGAGGCCAGAGAAGAGACCAAGGAGGTTAGGAACGGGCACAGAAGGGTGGGCTACAGAGGAGATACGAGGCTGAAAAAGAGACCAAGGGGACTAGAGAAGGCCAGTCCAAGGAGATTGGGGAGGAGTAGACCCAGGAGGCCAGGAGAAAGGGCTAGGAGACTGGGAAAACAGTAGACCCAGTTGGCTCAAGGAACAGGAGGCCCACAAGTAGGGTGGAACAATCCACCCATGATGCTGGGAGAACGTAGACCCAGAAGTGTGGGGCCAAGTATAACTATGAGGCTGGGGAAAATTAGACCCATGTGTTTGAAGGGTCGGGGCAGACCCATGTGACTGAAGGGGAGGGGTGTATACCCATGTTGCTGGAGTGTAGACTCAGGAGGCTGGAGTGGAATTCTGACCCAGGAGGCTGCATGGGGAGTAAGCACTAGGAGTTTGTGAGGGGGTAGACTCAGGAGCTTGAGGGGAAAGTAGTGTGATGAATCTGATGATGTCATTACTCCTTTTCCTTAGGTAGCCTCTGCTCATGTGGCCAGGAGAAGGCAGCCGCTACGTGAGCCCGGCTCTGGGGGCGGCTACATGAGTGAGGACTGCATGGGGTGAGACAACTCTCAAGGGGATGACACAACCTCATCACAGAAAGTCAGATACCCCAATTACCTTTTAGGGATGTTCCCTCCCTTCCTCCTGCCTTGATGCCATATTGTAACATTGTTCCTCAGCCACTTGCCAAGTCTGCTTCAATTATTTCCCAATACCCCATAAGGAACAGTACAACAACCACTGAGACGAGGCAAGGAGCAATGAGGATTACTCCTAATGCCAACCAGACTCAGTGGTCTAGTCGCTGGCGAAATTCAGTTAGCTCTACATTGTTTAAAAATATACCGGGAGGAGAAGCGTTGAGTTCTCCAGCTCAGGGCAGAGCGAAGTTCTGGTGACCACGTGCCAGTCCAAGCAGATACTGGGAGCAAGAGGGTCAGCCTGGGAGGAACACGCTCGAGGAGGCTCTGTGGAGACCAGAAAGAAACATGGGAAAGCAGGTCAGCACTTCTGGACCTCTGCAGAGACTGGAAAGCCGACCGAAGCTTGAACGCCTACTGATGGTGCCTGCAAGGGAAGGAAGCATTGCGAGAGCCGAAGAAACATCGGACTTGGAATCGGGAAAACCGCAAAGGCACAGAGATAGAACCGGTGAGCCCAGGGAAAGGGTTGGGATGCCGAAGCACTTTCAGGCAGCAGTACGAAAGCCCTAGACAGTGGGACTGGGCTCTGGGACCCTCAGTTCGAGCTTGGCAGAGACCAAGAGCAGAAACCAAAGAAAGACATTTCATGTTGTGACTTGGTAACAAAATTTCTGAGGCTTGTGGAATCTGCTTAGATCACATGCTGTGCATAGGCCGACATCTAGTGGAAGCTGCAAAGTATTACAGTTTGTTTTTCGAAAATGGGCGTCGACACAGGGCGTGTGGCAGTAATACTATCCCTAGTGTGACGTCCACTGTACCCATGATCCCTCACACGTCTAGGACCCTCAGATTGTTTTTTTTCGTCATACTGTCGGAAGCATTCCGCCGAGTTCCCTGGCCTTAGCCATACTTTTGCTAAAATATTTGCCCATTTCTCCACCCCAACGTCGAGTCACCGAACATCCACACTTGACGCCGGCCCAGAGAAAGAACCGACTGTCGAGAGCTGCACGACAAATTTGGGCCTCGGAAGGCCTCTGGCCTCGGCCCTGCAAGTAGGGAGAGTGGGGGGTCGACATACTCTACACTCTTTTGGCATATAGGTACATTCTTATATATTCCTACACTTATTAGCCCACTGCCACAAGGTGCGTATGGAGGGTACCCCTTTCCAATTTTGCCCCAAGTGCAACCGCAAGTACCCTTGGGTTGACAGACACGCCACGTGCAATCTCTGCTTACCGAGGTACCACCCCGAGGCTAACTGCAGAGCGTGTAGTAGGTTCAAACCGAAAATACTCAAGGACCGTTCGATCAAACGTTGGGCCCACCACGCCAGGCGTCAAGAGGCCATGGCAGCGGAGGGCACCTTCAGCGATGGCAGCAACGCCATGCTCTCGGACGGCAAGGGCAACGTAATGTCAATTTACAGCCAAGCGCAAGTCCCCGCCCTCGGAAGGTCGTCCGGCAAGGCGGCTATGGGGAAGACCCCCAGCGACACAAACGCTACCAACAGCACTTCCACAAAACACATGAATGAAGTCCAACCGAGACTCAACGCGCACGTCGAGTACTCTGAAAGAGGCACATAGAGAACGGTCAGAATCGGTGTCCTCTGGGCATTCTCGATCTAGATTGCCGCATGACTCCAGGCAACCATCCACTGTTGCCAAGAGTGCCTCGCTCCCCAAGGTAATGGAGGTTCGATCGTCAGAAGACGAAGCCGACCTCTATCCCCAGACCACACTCCAGGAGTCGGCATCAACAGGCCACGCAACGGCTCTTCCCAAGTCCCAACCTCCACACTCAAGAGATAGCGACACTACCCCTGAACCTCGGCGCCAGGTGTCGAAAGGCTCCGAAGGGGCAAAAAAACAGGGTAAACATTCTTCCACCCACGGGGAAGGGGAAAAACAACAAAGGAAGCAGTCTCAGCCTCCTTCCACACCTCAAAAACATTCTGCTCCACATAAAGAGATGGTCAAGTCTCGGTCTTCTGTTATCCCAAAGACCCCTGTTCAAACCAGTAGGTAAAGTCAAGATAAAACAGGGAAATGCCTCCAAGAAAGAATCATTCCCAGTTCAAGAGAATGGTCTAGTGATGACATAGACAGTCATGTCAAGAATGTCATCATTGGCAGATTTCTACGCCAAAAACTCTGAACACTTTATCTCTTAAACCCCCGACGGGTCAACTCCCTCAGGCTCTAAGGATCCTATACCCCCAAGTAAGAAGTCCTAGGTTGAAGCTCCTACTTCAGACCCCTATTCTCAATATCAGGGAGATCCATCCTTTTGTGAGGATCCAGATTTGGGCATGTTGGAAGAACAAACTGAGATGGGCTACTATGGGGATGATGAGGACCAAGAGGAGGAGGACGACGACCTAGAAACCTACAGGCTAGATTCCCCGGTAGATAAAGAACCCCCGGTTACCGACTCCCCTGTCGACAACCAGCCTCTCTTGAATGAAGTGCTGTCCAGAGCGGCAGAACACTTCCACGTTGACACCCAGGGTGCTCAGGAAGAGAGGGACTTTGCCGAGGAGTTAGTGGGAGAAAGGAGACCTGTTGCCCAGGCCATCCCTATCATTAAGTCAATACAAAGAAGTATAGACCCTTCCCTTGTTAATCCCAATCTCACTAGGGCGGTAAACCCCAGAGTTGAGAAGCTTTTCAGGGCAGCCCAAACAGACCCACTGTACATAAGAGGGCATCTGAAACCGGACTCCCTAGTAGTTACAAACACCCGTAAGAGGGTGGGAACACCCTTGTCATCGTCGGAAGCTCCTCCCGACAAGGAGAGCAAGAAGATTTATGGCTTGGGCAGGAAAGTAGCCTCCACTTCCGCCTACCAGGCAAGGATTGCCAACTCCACCACCCTGCTGGCGAGTTACAACTGCCACCAGTGGGAAGAAGTCGCGGCACTCATAGATTCTGCCCCAGAACCCTTAAAAAGCCAATTGGCACGAGTTTCGGCGGAAGGAAGAGCCGTGTCAGGTTGCATATTAAAAGCAACCTTTGATGTCGCGGATAACGCTTGCAGATTGATAGCAGAAGGTACCGTTATCAAAAGGCATGCTTGGTTGCGACAGTCTGGGTTCAAAGCCGAAACCCAAGCATCATTGATAGATAAACCGGTGGAGTCTGATCTATTGTTTGGAAAGGCGGTCGAGGACGCGCTGAAAAATGCCAAGGACGAGTATTAGACACTCAAATCCCTAAGCCAACTAACCAATAAACCTCCAAACCAGAGAGGGAATGGCAATTTTCGTCCCCCACACGGTCAAAATTCCCAGAGAGTGTCTAACTATTCCCAGGGGCAGGGTACACAATGGAACAACAACAGCCAGCAGTCTACCCAGGGTTATGGCAGGGGTAATAAGAGAGGACGTGGTAAAGGTAGAGGCAGCCCCAGTAGAGGCGGCAGCACGCCCCCACCAAAACAGTGATGCTCCGTTCAGGGTCCCTTCTCACGCATCCCCAGTAGGGGGACGCATTTCCAACTTCACCCAAGCTTGGGAAGGGATCACATCAGACAGATGGGTGCTGTCCACAGTGTCTGCAGGATACTGCATAGAACTGTTAGAGCGTCCCCGAAACCACCCTCCATGACAAAAAATACATTCTTTGGACCACCAGAAGATCCTCCTCGAGGAGGTCGTCAATCTTCTAGCAAAGGACGCGATAGAACTCGTCCCGGGATACCAGGTAAACAAGGGTATTTATTCAACTTACTTCCTTGTGCCAAAAAAAGATTTGACAATGCGCCCAGTATTGGACTTAGGGCTTGCAAGCAAGTATGTCAAGCCCCAAAAATGTTGCATGACTACTCTCCAAGGGGTAATCCCCCTCCTAAAAAGGGGGGTTACATGGCAACATTGGACATGAAAGATGCCTATTTTCATATTTCCATGTTCCCAGCGCACAGAAAGTACTTGCGCTTCAAGGTGGACAGTCGGCACTACCAGTTCAAGGTACTGCCCTTCCGGATAGCCTCGGCTCCAAGAGTATTCACCAAGGTACTGGCAATGGCGGCAGCACACCTACGCAGGGAGGCAATCCCTGTGTACCCTTACCTGGACGACTGGCTCATCACGGGGGAGACCCCAGTAATTTGCAGAACAAATATTCAAAGGACGATCGACCTCCTCTTCGAATTAGGTTTCTCAATAAACGAGAAGTCAAGTCTGGTGCCAAGCACTTCCAAACAGTTCCTAGGAGCTATCCTAGACACACAAGAGGGGTTGACCTTTCCATCAGAGGAAAGAATTTGGAATATACTGCTGCAAATTCCGCTATATCAGGCCGGTCGCCAGATAACGGTACGCAAAGCAATGCGTTTGCTGGGCATGATGGGGTCATGTATTTACCTGGTCCCCCACGCGCGCCTGCGCATGCATCCCATGCAGGAATGGTTGGTGAAACAGTGGTCTCAGGTGTCAGACCAAGGGAGCACTTGATATGGAGCGACTTGCCTCGTCGTGTAGATGACGAAGTCTTCCAAATAATGTACCTGTCTGGCTATTAGAAATAACAACCAGAATGGTCTATTACTGGAAAGACAGGAGACCGATGACCCAGGCGCCGTAGAAGTGTAGACTCGGTATTCAGGAGGACACACCACCAGCTGAAGACAAGGCAAGTATCAGACTTTGCATAAACAACAAGGCCAATACAAACAGCATACACAGAATACCACTAACCTGCTAACTCAGGTAAGAAGTTAACCGGCTGGTAATGCTGACACCTGCAGTCTAAGCAAAGAATACGGCAATGAGTAACTTATCAATAAGCATCAACAGAATAACTAGGAGTCCCTAATTACTTTTATAGTCTTACCGTGTTGGACTCCTGTCCAGTGGTAACAAGGGTCCGGATGGGCAGAGGAAGTTCGTAGAAACCTCAGTCGCGAGGCTTAAGGAGCAAACAACCCACAACATACACCACGGAAGTCTCTAGTCCGTGTACTTGTGAGGGACGAAAGCAAGGAAGTTCAAAAACCAAAACGAAGCCAAAATCATTCAAGGTGAGGTAGCAGCGTGGAAGCAATCCAAGGCAAAGTCCAATAACAATCCAATGTCATGCAGGGAGCGAGCAAAGCAGACCAAATCAGTATCCAAGGCAATATCCAATGTCAGGCCAATGTCGAGCAGGGAGCGGGCAGTGCAGACCAATTCAGAATCCAAGGCAAAATCAGGGACAGTCCGAGTTCAAAAGGAGGAAGGCAAAAGATCAAAAGGCAAATCCCAAAGAGCAACCAAAGCAGTCCGAAGTCAAAACCGAGAGGACCAAGAAAAACTATGATCAGGAAACAGGAATCGAATCCAAAACGCCACCGAAGAAAGTTCAGAAGCGCCGGTGATTGTACAGGGAGGAGCTTATGAAGACTGTATCACGTGACTTGGTTTGCGTGATACCGTCACAGCAGGGCGAGTGCTCCTGTAGTGTAGAGGACGCCAGCGTTGCCAGGCTACCTTCCAGGCACCGCGCTGCATCCGGGCTAAGTGAAGCACTCGACTGCTAGGATACACTTTAGTTTTGCGCTGAAGTCTTTGATCGTGGATGCGCCGGTGAGCAACTGGCCACGCCGTGCTTTCTTTCCCAGCTAACAGACTGGAAGGGCAGAGAGATCTAACATCAGGCAAGTGGTCAGTGGGACGATCTAGTGGTCGTTTCGCCAACACTGGTACAAAGCCTTCACTGGTGGACAAGAGAAAATCTGTCCAAGGGGAAACCCTTTTACGATCCCGAGATACAGGCGGTAGTCACAACCAATGCATGCCTGACAGGGTGGGGAGCTCACCACTTCCACCACACAGCTCAGGGTCTCTGGTCTCACTCAGTGGCCAAGAATCACATCAACCTGCTAGAGCTTCTGGCAGTATTCAGAGCGCTTCAAGCGTTCGAGCCCTACCTGCTGAATCTGTCAGTGCAGATCCGGACGGACAGCACTACAGCCATGTTTTACCTAAACAAGCAAGTAGGGACTTGTTCGCCAAATCTGTCCAAGCTTGCCCAGAAAATGTGGATATGGGCACTCGGACGGAAGATCTTCCTATCATTTCAACATGTTCCAGGGGATCTCAATTCTCTGGCGGATGATTTGAGCAGAGATCCCCTCCCAGAAGAACACAAATGGTGTCTACACAGAGAAATCGTTCAAGATATCTTCTCTCAGTGGGGTTTCCCCACTATAGACCTATTCGCCACAAGCGAAAACAGACAGTGCCCAGGATTTGCATCCAGGTTCCCCCAGCCAGACTCCCAGGGGAACGCCCTGTGGATGAACTGGTCAGGGATGTTTGCGTACGCTTTTCCACTAACACCTCTCATCAGGAAGGTGGTCAACAAGATGAACAGAGAATCAATGACGCTTGTCCTAGTTGCTCCCATGTGGGCGAGACAACCGTCGTTCCCACACCTACGCAGACTAGTGGTGTGCGAACCCATAAAACTCCCGGGCTGGTACAACCTACTGTCCCAGCACCAAGGTCAAACAGTGCATCCTCAACCCAACTCAATGAACCCAGCAGCACAGCTCCTGAGGTCATAGAGTTCGGACATCTCAAATTACCACAGAGATGTATGGACATCCTAAAGGAATCTAGGAAGCCAAACACAAGGCACTGCTACTTTGACAAATGGAAACGATTTGTTATCTGGTGCCAGGATAAGCAAGTCAACCCAGTTGATTGCACTCCTTCCACTATTGTCACATACATGCTCCACCTGCTGGATGCAGGACTGGTATTTAACTCACTGAAGGTACACCTGGCAGCGCTGTCAGCATACACCACCTCCCATAACAAGGTGTCGTGGTTTAAGATACCAGTGGTTAAAGCTTTCATGGAAGGAGTAAAGAGACTTGACCCTCCTATTCCAAACCCACCACCAGGATGGGACCTTAAAGTGGTGCTATCTAAACTCATGGGCCCCCCATTCGAACCCATGCATAAAAGCAGTCTCAAACACCTGACTTATAAGACGGCCTTCTTAGTAGCAATAACATCTATAAGGAGGGTCAGTGAAATTCAGGCTCTGTCAGTGCAGGATCCATTCTTTACAGTTCATAAAGATAAACTGGTTTTACGTACACACCCTAGGTTCTCACCTAAGTTCATTTCTAAATTCCACGTGAACCAGTCCATCGAGCTTCCGGCTTTTTTCCAAGACCCACAAAGCTCGGCTGAGGTGAAACTACACACCCTAGATGTGCGTAGGGCGGTCCTCTACTATGTAAACAAAACCAGACAACTAAGGAAAAGAGATCAGCTGTTTGTCTCCGTAGCTACAGGCACAGAGGGAGATCATGTCTCTAAAGGTGCCATCTCTAAGTGGATTGTTAACTGTATCCAGCTGTGTTACTCTTTTTCTGAAAAAACTCTGCCTTTCACACCAAGAGCCCACTCTACAAGAGGCATTGGGGCCACTCTGGCTTTCATTGCCAATGTACCCCTTGACACCATTTGCAAAGCAGCTACTTGGAGCTCTATTTACACTTTTACTCAGCACTACTGCATTGACACCCATTCCAAGACAGATACTCAAGTGGGACAAGCGGTTCTAAGACATTTATTTGCTCATGACCCTTCTCACATCCTACCTCCTTCTTCTAACACTGCTCGCTAATCTATGCACAGCATGTGATCTAAGCAGATTCCACAAGCCTCAGAAGGGATACATTACTCACTGTAATCGTATTTCTGATGCTTGTATCTGCTTAGATTCACATGCGACCCACCCTTCCTCCCCTCTGAGAGAAGGCGCATGGATGCTTGTAGTCTTATCTATCTATCTGCTTGGATTATCTATACTCACGCTACTCCTCATGCTACCTCATGTCAGAAAAAATACAATCTGAGGGTCTTAGACACGTGAGGGATCATGGGTACAGTGGACGTCACACTAGGGATAGTATTACTGGCAAGCCCTGTGTCAACGCCCATTTTCGAGTTTCGAAAAACAAACTGTAATACTCTGCAGCTTCCACTAGATGTCGGCCTATGCACAGCATGTGAATCTAAGCAGATACAAGCATCAGAAATACGATTACGATGAGTAATGTATCCCATACCAAGTGTTGGCAAAGCCAAGTGTTTGAAAGAGCCTGCATAAAGTCCTGGCAGGAGAAGAGTATACCAGGCAATGGCAAGAGTTTGAAAGAAATTGCATACAAAATCCTGGCAGGAGAGTATACCAGGAAAAGCCAAGTATTTGGAGGAAAGTGAAAGGGTGTGCATCCAAGACCTGCAGGATAGTATACCAGGCAAAGTCAAGTATGTGTAATGAATAATAGTAAGAAGAGACTCTTAAGGAAGAGCCATGTCCTTAAGATTGTAAATTGTTATGAATGTGGAAAAGACCCAGGCAAAGTCTTTGAGTCTGGAACCTGCAACCAAAAGGGACATATATCTTTACGTTGGACATCTTGGCAAAGCAAAACCCATTTGTTTTGCTTGAGGTAGGGTAGGAAAGGCATTCTTCAACCCCTTTTTTTCCTTAAATAACAGTTTATAGCCAAACCATGAGTCCTCTGTGTCCCTGTTTCATTCTTGACTCCTCACAGTTGATACAGGAGGTTAGTTGAAAGTAGACCTAGGAGCTAGGTGAAAAGAATGCTGAGAAAATTGTTAAGGGAAAGACCAAGAGGCAGCAGAATATGTAGGAGGAATGGATCAGAGGAGCAGAAAATGTCGATGTGGGAGCTGAGAAGAAGGAGGTTGTGCTCAGAGGAGCTGAGGAGAATACGATGGTGATCTGTTCTGTTGAGTTGAGGAGTAGGAAGAAGTACTCAGACGAGCTTTGAAGGAGGAGGAGAGGAGCTGGGGAAGAAGAGGTGACATGTGAGGGGTCAGAAATGCGAGACGGGCACAAAGTTATAGTTTTCTCAAAGGTTGCCATTTTTATTAAATAGAAAGGGGTGAGATAAACACCTATCTTTCCTTAACCTAACAAGGATGACCCTGTGTAGCAAACTGAATAAAAAATGACCTATTGTCCAAAGGGTATCTGATTTCACATCAGTAAACACAACTAAATTATATAAGGAATGTTTGGCTGTCTTTAGTTAGACAAAACAAAATACCAATTCAAACTCAAAGGTTTTAGAAAGTTCTCCTTGTGCCCATGGTTAGACTTCTTTCCCCTGGATCACTTCAGGGATACCTTGAGCAAAGTTTGAATTCGATAAAGTTCTATGCAATAATATAGTTCTCCGCAATGTTGCACAAAAAGTGTTTTCCATTCACTGGATCCTTCCACTTGGCAAAGAAAATGTCTCTTTCACAAATATTTGGTCACAAATCAAAACAACTGTTATTTTCAACAGTCTCCTGCTTGGCCAAGTAAAGGGGTTTCCTTCAAAACACAAGCTCATAAACCAAGGCAATTGTTCTCCTCAATAAGGCCAAGTAATTATTTGCACATCACACTTCTTCTTCAAAGGAAACACTTTTGTCAGGCTAGCACAGCAATTACTCTTGCTAATGCAACAGTTTATCAAGAAAGGTCATAGAATTACCAACTTCTTTCCAACACACCTTTTTACCACAACCACAGTACATCAGATCATCTTCTTACTCCTACGTCCTGTCCCCTTTCCTCCATACTGCATGGGCGTTTCTCGCTAGGGACTGGAGACGGAACCTTTTTCACCAGAAAAAAACCTTCTTCCCCTTTAGATTTAGAAGCACGCAGGGGCGCGGTCCTGGGAGCATGCGCACCCCTGACTCCGCCCACCAGCGCCACTCCTCAGTCCCCTTTTCTGCATAAACGGAAACAGGCCGATTTCACCAGCGCTCCTGGGTTTGGCTTCGGCATTGTAATACCACGCGCTCTTCCCCAGATACTTTCTTCTGTCTTTTTGTTTTCTTTTTATCAATCAGGTACCCGCTCCTCTGGCGCCACGCTCCTCCCCAGCGCATGTCGACGTCAGCGGGTTTCAGCAGGTGTCCAGCCTGCGAAAGGCTCTTCCCTACGTCCGATCCCCACGCTCTTTGCCTCTGCTTCCTTGGCTCTGACCACGGCTGGGAGGGTTGTACTGCATTCGACGCACTTACACCACGTGCTCTGAAGAACAGCTATCTCAGTGGAGGGAGCTCTTCGAGAGGTCGCCTCCAGAGGACTTGATGCACTTGGTCAGACCTAAGTCAAGGCCCAAGGTAGGGTCGCTTTTTTCCATCGCACCCTGTAAGGGCGACTCCTCCCCAAGGAAATGCCCGAGTGGGAGGAACCTTTCAGGTTCTCGCACCAGCACTGGCACCGAGGCTATTTCAGCTACTGGTCGCCAGGCCGAGGGGTCATTAGATCCTTCCGGAGACAGTGCTGACAAACTGAAAGGTTCTTTTGTCAGGTGTACACCCGAGGGGCTACACCCTAGTACCAGCTAGATGTCTGAGGGGGCGCCAGCACACAGCACTACTGGTGGTACTGCCGAGGGCAACACACCTACCAGGCCTCGTCCTGAGATGCAGGGTAGGTCTCATGCCTCACCGCCAAGAGTCCTTGAGGAGGCCGGACCCAGTGTGCGAAGCACCACAACTTTGGCACGTGATATACAGCTCGACAAAAGGGCCGCTCGTCCGATACCACCCCTTGGAAAGGAGCAGGTGGGAGAACGAGTTAAAAGGTGGGACTGGTGTCAACCAGGTACGTGGCCTACAGCTTATCCATCAGCATCGCAGGGCAGGTTTACCCCGCAACCGGCTAGACAGAGTACGCACCGGCCCCAGCAGCCACCCGCTACCCTGTCAACATCACCTGCCACCCCTGCGAGGACAGGTTCTTTGAAAAGTTCCTCACTCTCATGAATGTTGCTCAGATCGGGGCCATTCCTCCTATGGCTGCAGCACTGCAGGCTCCTGCTGCCCTCGCCGGCTCCTTCGATTCTGGCTCCCCTACCTCCCACAGTTCAGGTGGTCCCACTCCAGCCTCCGGGCTCCGTTCCCCACATCGCAGCCCTCAGCGCCCAGCACTCCTCCAAATGCTCCGGATCAGCCTGACACCCTGGTGGACACTGACGAGGAAGAAGACCCTGATATACCGTCATCAGCCAAGGCCTTCCACAAACGGCTCACATGTTTGGCATAGTACTTGGGGCTTCCTCAACCCGAGGTTGAACAACTGGAGGTGGCAGTCCTGGCCAAGGTTCTCACTCTACGCCCTGTGGCTAGAATGGGGATCCCGATGCAGAAAGACTGTCACCTTGGCCAAAAAAGGGTGGCTTAAGCCCCACTTGGCCCAGCATGTCATTCAGTGCCTCGATGCCAAGTATAGGCAAATGGAGGGGGATCCACTCTTGTTGTTGGCACACCCTCAACCACACTCGTTGGTGATCAATGTGGCGTCACTCTACTCAAAGCCTCAGTCTTACTTGACCACCTCGTCCTCTGCGCTGATAGACAAGGAGGAGAAGATCTTGAAGGCTTACGGAAAGAAGCTTTATTCCAACGTCTCACTGCACCTTCATCAATCCAACGCGGATGCTATGTTGGAAGCCGTTAACCAGATACTTTGGCAGAAAATAGCTGACTTCCTTCCAGAACGTCTGTGCAGAGCCAGGCACGTCTCAAGACGGGACTAGCGGAGGCTAAACTGGTAGCACAAGACATCATGGAGTCCACCGTGGCCCACATTGACATCTCTGGCCGGGCCATATACATTGCCATGGACATGAGAAGGACTGCCTGGCTTCGGGCTACTAAATTCAACCCAGACGTCCAGTAACAAATATTGGACCTTCCATTCGAGGGTGGGGATGTTACGCTCACCTGGCTCCCACAGAGGCGTCGATCTGGACTGGACTGCTGCGGTCTCCACCAATGTGATGCGTAGGGCCGAGATGACGGACTGGACTGGCCCACCTAGCTTCGTTTGCTTGGCCCGTAGGAATATTCTTCTACATGTGGAGAAAGGGAATTAACCATCCGTGGAGTTAAGCGTAAATCCCCCCACCCCACTGTTCTCCCCACTGATCACCTTGGATGTTCCCTCTTATAGTCTCACCTGATGATTTGAAAAGATGAGCTCTCCATCCTGCATTGAGCGCAGGGGCGCGTAGATAACCAGGTGCTTCACTGGCTCGAAGGAATTGGTGAGTTCCAGGACAATATTGACTCCGATATTCCCGGCAAGACGCTGTAAGTATGTAGTTCGTAAGAGTTCAAATGCCTGACTTTCACTCGTGTCCGATTCCTTGCAGGTTGCAGCTTGACCCTACTGAAGAGTTCCTCGTGGCAACCGGTAATGTTCTGGTAAGGATTTGTATTATCCAACACAGTTCGATAAAATAATGTCCATATGTAACCTGTTGCTTTCTCCCTTATTCAGGCGCTGAGAGAAAGTATGAAGTCTCAGGGAATAATGCCTCCGGCGGTAAAATCAGTTAAGTCTTTTGTGGTGAGAAGGATTCCCCTTGTTAGTCCCTTGTTTCACCTTGCTGTCCTTTTGTTTCCCTTAGGGGCCGGGGTTCGGCTAGGATGCAGTGGAAGCTGCGCCGACCCGTGAAGAAGAGTAGTACCCCCGGTGGTAAAATCAGATAAGTCTATGGGGGGTATTCCTCTGTGTATTCCCTTGGCTCACCTTGCTGTTTTTGTCTTCTCCTTAGGTGCCGGAGTGCGGTGGTAACATGCAGGAGGATGCGGTGAAATGTGAAGATGCTGCGAAGGCCGATGAGTTCAGCGCGGCGCTGCAGCAGGCGAGGCGACGCGCATAAAACAACTTCTTTCTTCCAGCTCGATGGCACGATGGATCGGGAATTCAGTTAAGAATCAAAGGTATTGCTCTTGTTCTAACCTTTTCTCCTTCTTTCTCCCTTTTTCTAGGAGCTCCAAACTCGAGGCGGGCGTGGCAGAAGACTGGATGCAGACTTGCAGGCACGGTGAGCGTTACGCTGCTGGATGCAGAATAAAGCGAAGCGTGTGCTGCTCTTCGGGCGTGGTTTAAATAGCCTCCAAAGTAGTCCCAGGTAAGTATTCCTCCCCAGCCCCACCAAAGTAAAAAAATAGTCCCTAGGTAAAATAGTCCCTTCCAAGCCTCGTTTGGCTTGGAGCTCTTGCAGCATGGTCTGCATCAGGTAAGTTTGCAGCATGGTCTGCATCAGGTAAGTTTTAATCTATGAGCATGGCGCCTATGGCGCCAGGACTGACTCTCCATATGAGCCTGGTGCCATAGGCGCCAGGACTGCACCCAAATAGCCCCTAGCGGGGGCGGTTGGGCTTCCTTGGGGTAACTTGATGCCTGCTTCCGGGGTTGCTGGACTTGGTCTGGGTCCCCGGGGGTAGGCATCATGACAGGAAACCTCTTTCACTCTACCACCAATGAGGACCTAGATAAAAAGAAAAACAGTTCCCAAACTGCCAAGTCTTTATCGTTACGAAGGCCACGTCCAAGGCGTACACCCAGTCGCATCAACGCTCTGATAAGGGGCAGGCGTTAGGTGGGTTCCAGAACGGAGGTCTAGGCAGCCTGAGCGTTCTCCAAGTTAGCACTGGCGCAAACAACAAAAGGGGGGGAGCAAGGGCTTCTTTCAGTCCCCTCCTCTACAACAGCTTCAGAGGGAAAGAAGGCATGACGCGTCCCTTCAGGTCCACGTGTCTCCGGTGCGCACAGTTTTGGCATCAGAAGTTTGCGGACCCCTGGATCCTATCCGTAGTGTCCATGGGGTACCATCTACCGATTCTTCCCTCCCCTCCTACAGATTGGTACAGCAACACTGTTGGCGGAAATTCGGTCGCTCGTCGAGAGCCAGGCAGTGGAGAAGTCCAAGCGAGGCTTGGGCTTCTACATCCTGATTTTCGCCATAGAAAAGAAGAACCAGGCTGGACTGAGAGTTGCGTTGGACCTTTCCACACTCAACCTCTCCCTCCCGCTTCAAAAATTCAAGATGGTTACGCCAGCACTTATAGCGGAGACACTGTGCAGGGGAGAATGTATATGCTCCCTGGATCTGAAGGACGATTATCTTCACGTCCCTATTTGGCAGCCTCATCGATCCTTTATGCGGTTCAGGATCATGGGGTGACATTTCCGATACAAGGTTCTATCCTTTGGCCTCAACTTAGCCCCCAGGGTGTTTACCAGACTAATGAATGCGGTGGTGGCCCTCCTCAGGGTCACCACGTCTACCCATACCTGGACGACTGGCTTGTCAAGGCGAGATCTCCGGAGGCGGTGCATCACACTTCCTCCGCTCTTATGACCACTCTCCACGAGTTGGGATTCTATATCAACTTCAAGAATTCTCAGCTGCAGCCTACTCAGAGCCTGAACTTTCTGGGCCTCATATGGGACACAAGCTGCAAGAGAGTTTTCCCCTTGGAGGACAAGATCATGGCCATCAAGAGGGCTGTAATTCACTACCTCAGACGAGAGGTGACCTCGGCCTGGTGGAACCAGCATTTCTCCAGCATTGGATCTTTCAAGGATTCACATGCTTATAATATTCCGCGTCGACAGACTGGGAACCCTCGGTACACTTATAAAGCCATTTCCCATAGGAAAACTTCCGACACTTTTGTGTCCTATCTACGTCATTTTTGAGGCTGCCCACGCATGCCCCACTAGGACGTAGCGGTATAAATGTCCCGCCCCCGCGGCTCCCTTCAGATTTCAACCGTCTCCAAAGTAGTGGGAGCACCTTGTGTAGTCTACTATTTTGTCTAGGTTGTGCTGTTGGAGTTTTGTCCTGATGTCGGGAAAAGGGCTGTTCCACCCGTGCGCTACGTGCGGGTTGAAGAAGGGGTGTGAGGGGGACGGGCATATGGATTGCATATATTGTGTACACCCTCATCATTCGGCAGACAAGTGCGACATATGTAAGGGCTTCTCCCAGAAGACTCTTAAAGATCGAAGTCGACGACTAGTGGCATGGTTAAACGATGGAGCTGGGGCATACCCGCCTTCGGAGGTAGGCTCCATGCGCAGCGTGGCCTCCGCGTCAAAATCTCCAGGGGCCCCGCGACGCTCAACATCGTCGGAACCCCCGGTGAAGAAATCACGACCGGCGGAGAAGGAATCATCGAGAAGCCATTCTAAGGAGTCCTCGTCGAAGAAAGCCTCGTCATCCTCATCTTCGACAAAGAAAGACAGAAAGGAAAAGTCAAAATCCTCCTTGGGCGATCACCATAGATCGACCTCGAGTCGAGAAGCGGAGAAGCGGAGGTCAAGTTCAGAAAAGGCGGGAATGCCTCAGGGACCTACACGACCACCATCGTCGTCGACGGCAGGGCAGTCGTCAACCCCTTCTCTGCCACTGACACAATTGGTCTCAACTATTCTTGGGCCGCAGACGGTGACGACGACGACGGGGCCAGCTTTAGCTTCATCGACGGAGATTCCGCAAGAGGCCTGGCGACCAGAAGTATTCAACCCGGTTTTGCCAGAGACCCTACTGCAGCAAGAGGCGGCCTTGTCGGTGTCCTCGGGAGATGAGGATGTGAGAGTAGCTGGCCCTGCAGACCTCGGGTTACGAGGAATTACCAGGCTTCTCTCCGGGGGAGCCAGCATTCCGGGGTCTACCCCTCTTCTCAATCCGCAGACACTCTTGTCGCTGGAGGTTTTATCCACGTTACAAACTTTGCTGAAGACACTGGACAAGAGGCTACCTCAAGCAACTCCGGCCAGGTCAGCTATCGACGAACCGGGCCCGTCTCGACGGCCGCCTCCGTCAACCCCCACGGCAGTGCCAGCGGGTGAAGACCTCTCAGCTGCACGCCACGAGGAGGGAGAACTGATAGATTCGGACTCGGACAGGAGAACCTTATCGGATGTCTCACTTTCCCCCTGCAGGGATCCAACCTGGGAGTCTGAGGTGGAATTAGAAACCCTGAGAAGCCCGGCTCAGCCGTTTCCCCCGGACGACATTGGGTCATTTCACGCCATGATGGCCAAAGCGTGTACAGAATTCGGGTTAGCCCGGGAAGAGGAGAAAAAGGACTACTTTCTTTTCGACCACATGGGAAAGAGAAGAAGGTCGGTGTTTTCGGTACCCATCCTGGATCATGTGTGGCAGGAGGGGTTACAGACCATGCGTCACCCTTTCTCGGAACCGGCAATAAAAGGTCGCATGGAGAAAAAATGTAAGGCCCCAGAAGCTACCCCCAAGTGTCTGTCCTCCCAACCAACCCCTGACTCGGTGGTGTCAGCGGCAGCGGCGAGAAAGGCGAGGGCCCAGCACAAGTGCACGACCCCCCTGGAAAGTGAGGCCAGAAAACAGGATTCCTTTGGCAAAAAAGTGCTGTCGGTAGGAGCAACCACAGTGAAAGCGGCCAACTCTCTGGCTATAGTAGCCAGATAAGACAGAGAGATGTGGCACCGACTGGCACCTATGCTGGAGCATCTTCCGGAAGAACATCATAAGGCGGCGATGTTACTTGTCAGGGAAGGTGAAGAGGCCTCCAATCATGCCATAAACATTGCGGTGGACCTCGCAGAATCGGGGTTTAAACAGGTGAATAACGGTGTGGTTTTCCGAAGGCAAGCATGGCTAAAATGCACCAACTTTAGACCAGAGGTGCAATACAAGGTGCTCGTTATGCACTTTGAGGGAGACCTTCTGTTCGGCGAGAAGGTGGACGAGGCCCTGAAGGGCATGAAGGTGGACTCGGACACGGCACGTTCCTTGGGTGCCCTCCAGAGCGGTCGAAGTTTCAGGTCTTTTCGTCCCTTTAGGGGAGCATCGGGAAACTCCAGATTCTTAGCATCGAGAGACAGATCCTTCAGCAGGCCGGCGTACCCCTCCCAGGGATACAGACAGGCTTCTCAAGCGGCAAAACGACACCGGGACTACCAGACCCCCAGGAAGAGAACAGGTTACTCGTCGTCGACGAGAGATAAGCAGACCAGCAATGACGGGCATCGGAACGTTCTGGGAGGCAGAGTATCGTGCTGCATAGACGAATGGGAGCAAATAACAACGGATCAGTGGGTGTTGGACACAGTAAGATACGGAGATTCCCTGCAATTCAAAAGCAACCCTCCGCACATTCCACCGGCGTTTGTAGCTCAACCCCATCTGAGTGTGTTGAAGCAGGAAGTAGCACTTATGCTACAAAAAGGTGCTATAGAATTGGTTCAGTTGTCGCAGAAGGGTCAAGGGGTTTATTCCCGATACTTCGTGGTGAAAAAACCAAACGGAAAATGGCGTCCCATTATAGACATGCGCGATCTCAACAAGAGGTTGAAAAGCCTAAAATTCAAGATGCTCACGCTCCAGGAAGTGATCCGGTCAGTTCAGGAAGGGGACTTTCTGGCGTCTCTGGACCTGCAGGACCCGTACTTCCACATACCAATGTGTTGGTGACACAGAAAGTTCCTAGGGTTTGTGGTAGGACGGACTCACTACCAGTTCACAGTACTTTCTTTTGGGCTGAAATCCTCTCCCAGAACGTTCACTAAATGTTTGGCCCCAGTGGCGGCCTGGCTGAGAAGGCAAGGTCATCATGTGTACCCGTATCTCGACGACTGGTTGGTGAGGGGGTCCTCCCCTATGTCGACTCACACAAGTTTGCAGGCCACCATGCAACTCTTAAAACGGCTGGGGTTTGCAGTAAACTTCGAGAAATCTTCGTTGACGTCGTCGAGAAGCTTGGTGTTCCTGGGCACGCAATTCGAGTCCCAGTCAGGGTTAGTGAAGCCATCCCTCGACAGAATCACCAAACTCATCGATTAGCAGGTCGGCTGAGAATCAATACCAGACTATCAGTGAGAAAATATGTGTCGATTCTGGGCGCTATGGCGTCCTGCATTCCTCTGGTGGGCAACTGCTGCATGTTCATGAGGCCGGTTCAAGAGTTTCTGGCGGACCGGTGGACGCAGGCCCAAGGGCTCTGGTCGGACAAGCAGACCGTTGACGACGACGAGCTCCTACTAGCTCTTCAGTGGTGGCAGAGCTTTCAGAATCTGTCCAGAGGAGTACCCCTACAGGAGTCGGAGTTTCGGCTAACCATAGTGACGGACGCATCCCTGACAGGCTGGGGAGCACACATGGGCACTCTACAAACACAAGGTCGTTGGTCCCGGAAGGAGTCACTCCTGCACATCAACGTTCTGGAACTGAGAGCATTGTGCTGGGCCTTGAAGTCTTTCCTGCCGCATATCAGAGGGTCCTTAGTGAGAATATTGACAGACAACACGACGGCGATGTTTTACTTAAGGAAGCAAGGGGGCACCCGGTCCAGAACCCTTTCCACCGAGGCTCAGAAGGTGTGGCATTGGGCTCTGAAACACGATATATCCATCGTAGCTCATCATCTCCTGGGAGTAAGGAACGAGCATGCGGACTCGCTCAGCAGACAAATGGACCAAATACACGAATGGGAGATAGACAGCGTTCAGTTGTCGAAGGTCTTCGAGAAATGGGGACGGCCTCCGCTGGATCTCTTCGCAACGAAGAGGAACAAGAAGTGCGAGATGTATGCCAGCAGATGGCCACAAGAAGGTTCTCTGGGGGAAGCATTCTCCTTCCCGTGGACGGACAAGTTCCTCTACGCCTTCCCTCCATTCCCTCTTATAAGGAGGACTCTGCAGTGGATACGCAGGTACAGGTGCCGTGTCATCCTAGTGGCACCGTTTTGGCCGAGGCAGCCGTGGTTTTCCGACCTGCTTCACCTGCTTCACCTGTCAGTAGATCAACCGATAACGTTCCCGAAGGTTCCCAATCTCCTGTCCCGGGACAAAGGAGCAGTGTGGCATCACAATCCAGACAGTCTCAATCTGACAGCTTGGCTCCTGACTTTTCGGAATTTGGTGCCTTGAGCATTTCGTCGGATTGTCAGAGAATCCTGCAAGCAGCACGGGCCCCTTCCACCAACAAGTCGTACGCGTGTAAGTGGAGAAGGTTCTGTACGTGGTGTCAAGGACAGCCGGGAGTGCAACCTCTAAGGGTAACTCCGGAGCAACTTCTACCGTATCTGCTACACCTGGCGAAGAGCGGATTATCTTTTTCATCAATAAAGGTACACCTGGCGGCCATCTCTAGGTTCACGGGGAGGAGGCGGTCGTCTCCCTTGTTTAGTGACAGGCTGGTGAAACACTTCATGAGGGGTCTGTTCCGAACATTCCCGCCGGTTAAACGTTTTCCACCAACGTGGAGTCTTAATGTGGTGCTAGCAGGGTTAATGAGAGCACCCTTTGAACCAATGGCCACATCGTCGATGAAGTTCTTGTCATGGAAATTGGCTTTTCTAATAGCTATAATATAATCGAGGCGGCTCTCAGAATTGCAAGCATTGGTCGTAGACCCGCCGTACCTAAGGTTCTTTAAGGACAAAGTGGTTCTGTCAACTAATCCTCGTTTCATTCCAAAGGTTCCTACGGCTTATAAACACTCGTCAATTGTCCTGCCTACCTTTTTCGCGACCCCCTCATCGGCTGCGGAAAAAGTCCTCCATACCTTGGACGTGAAGAGAGCTCTAAAATTTTACCTTCATCGGACTCAGCAACTTAGATCTACGCAGCAACTCTTGATTGCATATGGTCCATCGGCGAGAGAAAAAGCAATTTCAAAGCAGGGACTGGCCCGATGGGTCTCGTCGACGATTGCCTTCTGTCATTCCAAAGCGGGGAAACCGCTACAAGGGTGTGCGAGAGCTCATTCCACAAGGGCAACTTCGTCTTCGACGGCGTTGTGGGCAGGACGCCCGCTGGCAGACATTTGCCAGGTGGCGGCATGGTCAGTGCCTCACACGTTTACCCGCCATTACTGCCTCGAATGGCAGCATGCGGACGAGATACAAATGGGAAGAGCAGTCTTACGCCATCTGTTTCAATAAGGTAAGCCCTTTTCAGGAAGGGTCTGGACTTATTTTAGCATATGTATATATGGACATGTGTATATATATATATATAGATATTGATATGTGCATGTACTTTTGCGTATTTATAAATTGGCAGTTTTACGTAAGCATGGTTCGGTTTACGTATGCTTAGGAGGGTGCCGGATTGCATTCACACCTCCCCTTTTCAGGATCACTGCTGTATATTCTATTCTAAGCATGTGAATCCATGAAAGATCCAATGCTGGAGAAAGGAATAGTTTCTTACCTGTAACTCCATTTCTCCAGCATTGGTATCTTTCATGGATTCACATGCGCCCGCCGGCCTCCCCGGAATGCAATCTACTTGTATAACTAGGTTTTCACCCCATTCTGCTTTGGAGGGGTCGAAATCTGAAGGGAGCTGCGGGGGCGGGGCATTTATACCGCTACGTCCTAGTGGGGCATGCGTGGGCGGCCCCAAAAACGACAGAGATAGGACACAAAGGTGTCAGAAGTTTTCCTATGGGAAACGGCTTTATAAGTGTACCGAGGGTTCCCAGTCTGTCGACGGGGAATATTCTTAGCATGTGAATCCATGATAGATACCAATGCTGGAGAAATGGAGTTACAGGTAAGAAACTATTCCCTAACTGGGGATCATGACGGCTGTTCTACTGGCCGTCCCCCGCACGAGACTCAAGATGAGGAGATCACAGCTGAACTTTGCAGCCTCATGGAATCGGGAGCGGGGCTCCCAAGCATAGCTTGTCCGCATTCCTCCCTCCCTCCACCCGAACCTCACCTGGTGGTCCAAGAACTGCAACCTACGGACCATCAGACCTTTCCTGCAGGCACCCCCACAGGTCACCATCAACACGATTCCTCGCTTGAAGGCTGGGGGGCTACGCTGGACAACCACAGTGTCCAGGGAGTCTGGTCCCTGCAGGAGCAGGAATCGCTTATCAACTGGCTGGAGCTGAAAGCTATCTGGCTAGCTCTCAAGGCTTTCCTTCCGCTCATTGGGCGCAAGGTCGTCCTCATCCAGATGGACAACTCCACCAGCATGCATTATGTCAGCAACCAGGATGGCACCAGGTGCCCTCCGCTGTGCAGCCTAGCGGTCAGCATGTGGGAATGGGCCCAAGAGAACATCATCTACCTGGCTGCAATCCACCTCCCGGGGGAGTCCAACCTGGAAGTGGACAGGCTCAGCAGTCTGGCAGCGGACAGTTACTAATGGCAATTGAACGATCAGGTCCTGCTCAGGGTGTTCAGCAGATGGGGGTATCCTCAGGTGGACCTCTTTGCCTCCTGGTCCAACAGGAAATGCCAGCAGTTCAGGTCCTGGCAGGGGCAAGGCTGCAGCTCCCTGTGCGACGCATTCGAGATACTGTGGAATGGCATGACAGCCTATGCATTCCCTCCCACACCCCTGATCCACACATTGATCTGCAAGATAAGAGAATCGTGTCACCTCCGCATCATTCTGCTAGCTCTGTGGTGGCCTGCAAGACTTTGGTTCTCGGAGCTCCTCAGCCTCTCAGACAGGTCACCCATTCACCTGCCGCTAGGCCCAGCTCACCTCCTCTTGCAGCAGTGGGACAGGGTCCTCCACCCCGCTCCACAGAAATTAGCCCTTGCAGCATGGTTCGTGAACAGGTCACTCTGAAGCCTGCCTCAGGCTAACCTGTACATCATTCAGGGTGCTAGGAGCAGGGCTACTAGGAGCCAGTACAAGAGTAAATGGACCAGATTATGTTACTGGGCGGATTCTAAGGAGATTGATTCCTTAGTTGCACATTGGACGATGTGCTCTCATTCTCTGCACACTTTGCTCACTCAGGGGTGCAAGTAGACACCTGTCGCACCTACTTAGCAGCCATAGGGGCCTACAGGAATTCTAAGGAGGAGGTCTTCTCCTCCTCCAAACCGGTGGTCAAACTGTATCTGGCGGGCCTCACCAGGCTCTACCTGCCCATCGAAAAGCCACACCCCGTGTGGGATCTCAATGTAGTGTTGGGCGCCCTGGCGCACAAGCCTTTTGAACCAATGCCATCCTGCTCAACCCTCTCTGGCTTGGCTGACTTCTTTCCTCTCTGATCGACCCTCCAAGGTCCAACTTGGGTCCTTCTTCTCCTCTATCTCTACCTGTGGTGTTCCCCAGGGGTCTAACCTCTCTCCGTGGCTGTTCAACCAAGACTTGGCACTTCTTGCCCACCGCATTGCCGCTCTCTGCCCCAACTTTCAGTGCTATGCAGATGACACTGAACACATTTTCAGGCTCCCTTCAGCCACCTCTTCTCCGTTTCTCATCTCTCTCTGTCTGTCTGTCTGCTATCAAGGAGTGGTGTGCCGTCATTGATCTCTGCCTCAATGCCAGTAAGACTGAGATTCTCCTCATCTGCACACCTGCTCCCTCCTTTCCTGTCACTCTCTGGCAGGCCTTTCTTGGCCCTCTTCCTGCTCCCACCTGTGAGGCTAAAAACCTTGGGGTCATCTTCAACTCCACAATCTCCTTCTCTCCTCACATCTCTGATGTCTCTAAGAAGTCACACTACCACCTGCATCTCCTCAGAGGTATTCTTCCTTTCCTCTCCTTCCCCAGAAGCTCACTGTCTCCAGAGCTCTGATTTTCTCTAGGCTGGACTACCGCAACAGCTTCTTTATAAATCTGCCTGCATCTACACTCCGCCCTCTGCAACTCATCCAAAACAGGACTGCGAGACTTGTCCTTGGCCTCAAGCCCAGGGATTGTATCTCTCAGGACTGAAATCTCTACACTGGCTCCCTTTGGCGGTGAGGATTAAGTTCAAAACCCTCTGCATTGTCCACAAGGCCTTCTGGGGACTTGGACCTCAATACCTGTTACGACCCGTTACCCAAAACCCCACTGTCATGGTCACATGCCAGGTAGGCTTAAGACTCAGGGTTCATTTAGGGCCCCAAGGGCCTTGCACTATCCTCATTGACTCTCCTGGAGTCAGTCCTGGCGCCTTTGACGCCAGGCTCATGTTCAGATTGGGACACAATCTTGAAGGGACTATTTTTCATTGAAGGCCTGCAGCCAACATGGAGGCACCCACACAGCCTAGTTCCTAGAACCAGACTGTGCGGTGCAGTGTTTTGGGTGTGGTAGCCCTGACTTCTTTACCTGGACTACTTTACTAGAGGGCTATATAAACCACACCCAAGTTACAGAATGTGTTTCGCATTATTCTGCAGCCAGCAGCGTGACACTCATCGTGTCCGGAGACCAGAATCCAGCGATCCTTGAACAGCGAACCTGCAGAGGAGACAAAAGAACATCATTAGCAGTCTCTGCTTACCTGCAGCTTTCAATCCGTCGAGTATCCGTCTTCCTGCAGCTCGCAGTCTTTCATCCAGTCAGCAGCATCACTGGGACATCACGCACGCACCAGAACGAAGCACCTGGAGGGAGAGAGAAAGAAGGACAACGTTAAAACAGGTTACTGACGGCATTTACGGCAGTAATCTCGAGAACCTCTCGTGACTGGGCATTTCTTGGCCTGACTCCGTTCCGGAAATCTTCACACGCCCAGAAAGACCATCGCGACCTGAAAAGGAATAAAGAACACAGGTTAGCAAAAGAAGACATTACCGCGCCGCACTTCACGCTTAACCTACCATCCATCACACGCTCCTGCGTCCATCATCCGGGTAGGAGCCCGATCCAAGCTGCGCATCCACCGAACCTCCGTGCACCTAAGGGGGAATAAATAAGGAAAAGACATTAATAGCAAGAAAGGAAAGCGAGGACGTTTAAGATTGCTTTAACCATACTTACCTCCTTAAAGATACTTCAGTGGGTTAGCACCAGTGAAGTTAACTCGGTCTCTCAAACCCGCAGAAACCTACACGCCCCTGCACAGAAGGCAGGACGGAGGGCACGCCAGACATCACAACAAGGTGAGGAGTGGGCCATCAGATCGAAGCCAGGGAGAGGGGGAAGAAAACGAAATCTGTTCCTAAGTCCAGTCCTCCTCTGTTTTCAGGCCCGACCTCCATAGAAGGCACCATCCGGAATCGGGAAGGGTCCAGGGTGAATCCGGCAACCAGGGCATAAGGGCGTCCCCGTGGATACCAGGTGAGCGTAACAATACCTTCAACTCTCTCTTCCTAAATATCTTCCCCCTCGAGCTCTTCGCTCATCCACCTCCAACTCCCTCAGGGTCAGTCGCTTCTTCAAACAGCGAGTTGGTGGTAGATCTTTCTTATGCTGGGGCCTCCCTCTGGAACAGCCTTCCAGCCTCTCTGAAACTTGAGGAGAACCATCTCCGGTTCCAGAAGCACCTCAAGACCTTCCTCCTTGCTTCTGCTTTCTCTCCTCCTGTCCCCTGCTGATCTCCAGGCTGAATCTGAAACTGCACTGGTTAGCTGGCTACCCTCTGATCTTGGGCCCGGGTCCCCTCCCCGCCAGTTGCACACCTGCACTGCCACCTGACAACCCTTGCACTGAGGGACTGTTCTGTATCCTTACAGCCCCTACTTGCACTTGTCACTCGATGTCTGCACTTACCCACACTTGCCTCCAGCTGGCCGCACTTTTATTTATTGTCCGTATTGATCTTACTGTTACCCTATGTACTGCACTGTCCCCTCCCCTTCCCCCTCTCCACCCCCCCTGCACTTGCGCAATCTCAATGTAACCTGGCCTAGTAGGATCGCTGTCTCAGTCTTCCCTCTGTTTCCCCTCCCTGCCTCATCGCGTCTTGAAACACTTGTGTATAGGCACATTATAAATGACATGTCATATCATTTCAATGGTGTCCGCGGATATCAGATTGGCCACAATTAAAACAGCTTTGTTGGTGGGTCTCACCTCTGCTCGCAGAGTCAGTGACATCAAGGCTCTGGTGGCATCAGAAACCTATACTACTTTTCACAAAGATAAGGTAGTCCTCCGAACGCACCCTGCGTTCCTGCCTAAGGTATTCTCCGCTTTCCATCTAAATGAGGAGATAGTTTTACCTATGTTTTTTGCTGATCCTAAGGACAATACTCAAAGGGTCTTGCATTGTCTGGATGTCAGACGACCTCTGAAATTCAATCTAGACAGGACCCAGAGTTTCCGCAAGTCAGACGCTCTGTTTGTCACCTACGGGGGGGTCAAGGTCCAGTTATCAGGCATCCAAGGCCTCTATAGCAAGGTGGATGGTTTCGGCCATCACAGAGGCATATGAGGGGCAGCACAAACCACTTCCAGCTAACATGCATGCCCACGCTGTCAGAGCCAAGGTCACAGCCATCTCATTCCAACGGCAGGTTCCGTGGCAGATCATCAGCAGGGTGGCCACCTGGACCAACCCTTCAGCTTTTTAAAAGCACTACTGTTTGGACACCGGCTCTAAGTTAGACGCGGCTTTCGGACAGGCGGTTCTAAGAACTTGTTCGCTTAAGGAGGGTCACCTCTCCACCCTGGTGCTACATTCAGTTGTAATCGCCCATGCAGTATGGAGGAAAGGGGACAGGATGTCGGAGTAATTAATGGTTATTCACCGTAGTGACTAACATACTCCTAGTACATAGTCCCATTTCCTCCTTACGTCCCACCATCCTCCCCCTAATAATACTGGTGTCATTAGGCAATGTTAATATTGTTGACGCGTCAATGTGGACTGAGGAGTGCCGCTGGTGTGCTGAGTCGGGAGTGCATGCTCCCAGAGCCGCGCCTCTGCGTGCCTCTAAATTTAAAGAGGAAGAAGGTTTAGTCTGGTGAAAAAGGTTCCGTCTCCCGTCCCTAGCGAGGGACGCCCATGCAGTATGGAGGAAAGGGGACTATGGACTCGGAATACCTTAGTCACTACGGTGAGTAACTATTAATTTCCTGGGGTACTTGCATTCCAGAATGAAAAGTCCTATCACTACAGTTGTGTTCACTGGTAATGCTTGTTCCAATAGTCTCCACACCAATATCCTGTGTGAGGAGGGGAACAATAACTGCTTCTCTTTATAGTCTCTTGACTCTTGACAATGTGTGTTCCAGATCTCCCTAGATTGGTATTCCATAAAGGGGAAGTTGCAGCCTTGCTCTCTCTGTATTCTTCTTGTATAGCCCTTTGACTGTTGTCTTTGCCGGTTTCTCCCCATTGATGTTTCATATAGGAGGATTTGTGCCACTGCAGCCTTTGCATTAATCCTTTATATCCTCTTGGCTGCTGGCAATGCGGGTTACAAAAATCCCCCAATTGCTATCCCTTATAAGGAGAGTTGCGCCCTGCCTGCCTTATTTCATGTGTTCGGTATTCAAAATCATTAGTTCCAGTTAAATCTCTCATTCAGACAGCCCGGGGGTCACCTGGCGTCTCAGGCAACTCACCGGTCTTACCCTGCCTCTCCTTCTCACTTGTGGGTACTGCAGCGGCTCATCTCGGGTCTGTCTGCACTGCTGTCAGCTTCAGTATGACTGTTGCGGTAAGCACAGTCCATCAGGGGAGCTTTAACAACTTTGTTAGGCCTCCGGTTCTGCTTCCTTGCTTGAGCGGTTCACGGCTTGTTGGGACCTCATCTCCCACACAGCATAGCTTTTCCCAAGGCCGCTTCCAGCTCCCCTCTCTGCATAGCCATGTGTTTTCTCCCTCGTTTGCCTCAGCTAATGCTTCTCCTGCTTCAATGGGTAGCCCACATTCACTCCTGCTGCTGCCTCTGCTACTCCATCAGAGTCTCCTCCTTCGTTCACCTAATCTCATCCCTGAATTTAAATGTCCCGCTCAGGATCTTCAGTCTACAACAACTAGACCGCTCATTGGGTTTCACGGTACCTTTTAATCGTCATCAACTACGAGTCCCTCTTCCTCGTCTCAGTATCGTAGGCAGTATGGGTTCTCAGGTCCACAATGTTTTTGGTCTTTTAATATTGAATTAAATTTAACTGATTTGTGAACTGAGAGTTGTCAAGTTTATGGGATGTTGTAAAAAGAGGTTGTAATTTGCCCTTGTTTTTAGGAAATCTATATAAGGCAGAATCATAATTTGGGGTTATCATGTTTACTTGCTGGACCTCCAATGTACCAACCTTGTTGTTTAGCAGACTTTTCATAGTCTGTGCTTCAGGTAATTCTAAGAGAGGGAATTGTACATTGACAGCATGTGTGAGAAACCTGAAGGTGTCTCATCCGCTAGTCCCCGGAGATCTATCATCCAGTCATCCATGTGGCCAGGATACAGCCATCGCTTTTGGATTCAGTTCCTCCGGGTGGACCAGTGCTGGAGGATCACCTGGGTGAGGGATCTTCCCAACACAAACACTTTCTCACGGACAGCTCACTGTGAGAGAGAAAACTGAACAACACCCAAGCCGTATACCTGACATGTCCCTATACAATGGTCAGGCAGGATCAGGCAATTACTGACTATTACACACACCGGACTTGCATCACACTTCCCCCTTATGGATAAAAGACGGAACACGAAAGCACACTCTGAGCAAGGCAAAGCACACAAGGAAGCAGCAGTTCCAAAATAGCAGTTTAATACAAGACGAAAGATGGCAAGACCGAAGAGGATCGCAAAGAGGGATGAGCCCTTGACCTTTTCAACGAAAGACTGTTACTTTCATGAACCTTCGAGAATGGGAAACGTAAGACCAGGAATCAAGGCTGAAGAATCCTGCATTGTGTTGGAGGTACCCGGGGCTCTTCCGCGTTGATAGTCAAGGCAGGGAGAATTGTTTACCGCTGTGGGTACTGTCCTTGGCTCCTACAACAAAGCAGTGCCAATGAAGTCAGCACATCCAGTGAGTTGGGGTGACTGATATCAGACTGGTTTGTGTTGAAACCAAGGTTGCAAGCTGTAACATTGTATACTGAAAACTGATGAGAACAGTGTATGAAGCGTATGTGGCAAGAGACGTGGACACAATTAAACAGCAGATGAGTGATTGAACTTTGAAGCCAAGACAGAATACCATAGATAGAGTGGTCCAGCACCACGTGGGTGCTCATTCGAAAGTCTCTGTTAGGTATCCAGCTGAAAGGTGGCAAATGTGAAGTGGTACAAGCAAACCCCCATGCACATTCGAAAGTCTTTAATAGTTGATGAAAAAGTATACTGGAAATTGGAATTACTCTGAGCCCGGCGGAGGAAGATTAATTGAACATTGTTTTGAATTGAATTGATTTTGTATTTATATTGCGCTCGTACACGTGTTCAGAGCGCAACAAGGCAAGGGAGGGGTACAAGCAGGGTGGACTGGGAACCAAAAGAGGCCTTGGAAATAATTTTCAAAGTGGTCCCATATTACACATTTTCCCTAAGCCTACCCTTTTTCCTATGGAAAAATTTAGAAATGCAACACAAAAGAGCCCCAGAGTCCTGAGGCCTACCTGGAAATCTCCAGAGTTCCCAATAGGCCAGTACAGCCCTTGGTACAACGGAGAAACAAAACAAACAATCTTACTAGGCCCAGTGACATTGAGAACGTGCAAGTGCATGGGAGAGGGAAAAGGGGAAAAGTGCAAGGAAGGAGGGGAACAGTGGAAAGTACAGAGCAAAGGGAAACAGTAAATAGTAAATAATAAATAAATAAGTAATAAATAACAACAACCAACAAACAGTGGGAAGTGCAGCCAACAGGTGGCAAGTGCTGGTTAAATGCAACAGACAGGGTGAGTCTGGTAAGTGCAGAAAGAAAAAAGGGGGGGCTGTATGGTTACAGATACAGGCCCCAGTGCAAGTGATTTCCAGTAGGCAGTGCGGGTGGGTGCCAGGGTGAGCAGGTAGTCAGAGTGTAACCAGTTGCATGATGCCGAGACAGAATAGATCAGCAGGGGAGAGGAGGAGCTAAGGCAGAAGCAAAGAGGAAGGTCTTGAGGTGATTCCGGAACCGGAGATGGTTTTCCTCAAGTTTCAGAGTGGCAGGGAGGCTGTTCCAGAAGGAGGCCCAGCCGAAGACAGAGATCTATCCCCAGCTCGTTTCTTGGAAAAACGACTGACTCTGAGGGAGTTAGAGGTGGAGGAGCCAAGGGCTCGGGAGGGAAGGTATTTACGGAGGGACAGCTGAAGGTATTTTGGAACCAGGCCCCAGAAAGCCTTGTGGACAATGCAAAGGTTCTTGAATTTAATCCTTGCAACCACTGGGGGCCAGTGGAGAGATTTCAGGTCTGGAGAGATGCGATCCCAGGGCTTGTGGCCAAGGACAAGTCTTGCAGTCCTGTTCTGGATAAATTGCAAAGGGCAGAGACTAGAAGCAGGTAGATTTAGAAAGAGGCTGTTACAGTAATCTAACCTAGAAAGAACCAGGGCTTGAGAGACCTTGAGCTTCTGGGGGAAGGAGAGGAAAGGCAGAATACCTCTGAGGAGGTGCAGAAGGAAGTTTGACTTTTTAGAGACATCAGATTTGTGGGCAGAGAAGGAAAGTGTGGAGTCAAAGATGACCCCAGGTTTCTTAGCCTTGCAGGTAGGTGGAGGGCCAAGGGAGGCCGGCCAGAGAGTGAGAGGAAAGGAGGGTGAAGGCGTGCCGATCAGGAGGATCTCAGTCTGGCTGGCGTTCAGGCAGAGATCGTTGGCGGCACACCAATCCTGAATGGTAGATAGGCAATTAGAAAGGAGAGAAGGTGACCGAGGGATGCCTGAAAATGAGTTGTGTCATCAGCACAGCACTGGAAATGGGAGCAGAAAATGGCGATGCAATGAGCGAGAGTTGCTAGGTATTGGTTGAAAAGCCAGGTTGAGCGGTTAGACCCCTGGGGAACACCACAGGTAGAGAGGCAGATAGATGAAAGGAAGGACCCAAGTTGGACCTGGGAGGGTCGATCGGAGAGGAAAGAGGTCAGCGAGGCCAGAGCCTGATCGTTGATAGCTAGGTTGTCACGGAGACGGTTAAGCAGGATGGTATGGTTTACCATGTCGAAGGCAGAAGAGAGATCAAGTAGGATGAGGACAGAGGGGATGTTAGAGTGATGGTTGGAGAGCAGATCTTCAGATGTTCAGGAGAGCAGTTTCTGTGCTTCTGGTAGCTCTAAAGCCAGATAGATGGTCATGGAGACAACTAACAGAATCAGAGTGAAGGTTAAGTTGAGAGATGGCAAGCTTTTCAAGGAGTTTGCCCAGAAAGGGAGTGATGGAGATTGGCCGATAGTTAGCCGGGCAAGAAGGGTCGGCTGTGGGTTTTTTGAGAAGAGGGTGCACAAGATTGTGCTTCAGGGCGTAAGGGAAGGCTCCTGAGGCAAAGGAGAGGTTGCAGAAATCAGCCAGTGCAGGAGCTAGGGTGTCAATATGGTCTTTGATGCTTTCAGAAGAGCAAGGAAAAACCTGTTTAGACAAGGTTTTCATAGATCGGACTTGTCTGGAGACCTCGTCATGGGAGAAAAGAGGAGAAGGAAGGAGGGGCGGTAGCTGTAGGAACAGCAGAGTTCACAGAGGGGGGCACAAGGGGAGGGGATGAGAGGGTGGATAGGATATCCTGAGTTTTAGAGATGAAGTCGGAGGCAAGGGCCGTGCAAAGAGCCTGGGAAGCGACAGGCGAGGTAGAGACTGCAGTAGGGTTGGTCAGCTCCTTGCAGATTTTAAAGAGCTCGGCAGAGTTGTTAGATGCCGCAGAGACACGGGCTTGGATGTGTGCTCTCTTCTTAGTGTGGACAGAGAGTCGGTATTTGCTTTGGAGCAGGCAACAGGGCAGTTTGTCAGAAGATGAACAAGAGGCCCTCCATTTCCTCTCAGCCCCCCTACATTTACGTTTTAAGTGTAGCAAGGTCAGAGTCATACCCGGAATTGCTTTTGGCTTTGGGCTTCAAGCGGATCCTCATGACAGGGGCAAGAACATCAAGAGCATCTGAGATAGAGGAGTAGAGCGTAGACAGGGCTGTTTCAGGATGTGAGTCAGCCACAAGTGGAGGGGGGGGAGAAGGTAGCAGCGAAAGCTTCAACTGACGCACACTTCATGGGACGGATGTCCGAGAAGGTAGGTGAAAGTGTTGGGGTAGGCTTGGCCTTGGGGTAGGGGGGCAGAGGGAAAGATGGAAGGAGAGGAGGGATTGATCGTTCCAGGAGAGGGGAGTAGTCAGAAGGATGGCGAGGGGGAGGTCAGCGGAGATTAAGACATCAAGTGTGTACCCTGCAGAGTGAGTCGGGCTAGAGGGGAGGAGAGGTCAGCCCACTCAGAGAGGAAAGAGGCGATCTGACCAGGGGGGCCGGTAGAGAGTAGCAATAGTAAGAGAGTGGCTAGAGGAGAGAGAGAGAGCCTGCAGACAAGGCATTCGAAAGAGGCGTAAGTCTGCGTGGGAATGATAGAGACAGGAACCCCACTCGGGAAAGATCAGGGCTACACCCGGCCTGGGCCGGCTGGGCCTGGGTGCAGAGAGGATCTTGTAGCCGTCAGGGAGGAAAGTGTCAAAGCTTGTGACAGAGCTGGCTGTGAACCATGTCTCGGTATGATCGAGGACATCAAGGTCTAGTTCTTCCAGGAGGTGGCAGATGTCAGAGGAGTGTTTGACAGCAGAGCGAGATTTGAAAGTGGCAAAATGAAGAAGGTTGCCACCCTTAAAGGCCTTCTGGGGAGCGGGACAAATCAGAGGGACGCCCCGCGGTGGTGAGGAGGGAGCCTGAGGAGGGGCAGAAGAAAGAGGAAAGGTCAGGATAGCCAAGGGAGAGGGGGGCACAGCAGGAGATGAAGGGAAGTTTATGAGATAAGGGAAGCACCTATCAAAGAGGAGGAGATTTGCCTGAGGGCCTTGGACCATGACTGTGCTATTTAGGTAGACATTGATGATGACCTTAGAGGAGTCAAAGTGAGGCATAAGGGCTTCGCGGCGGGTGCCACCATTGATGGGAGAGGGGGAGACAGGACAGAGCACAGAAATCAAATGAAGAGTCCATAGATCCGGCAAAGGGACGACAAAGAGGAAGTCAGTGAGGGTTTGTCTGGAAGAAGCGCTGGAATAGGTATCAGCGATGGGGAGACCTTGGTTGGCGGTCAAGATTTCCTTTTTAAACTTCTTCCTTCCAGACTTAGTGAGATGGGAAGGATAGTTGATACAGAAGCAGTTGGAGTAGATTGGAGAAACAGAAAGTGCCATGGGGGAGTAGAAAGGAGAGCAGTGGAAATAATAGTTAAATGCAGCGGTATGAAGCAGTCACTGGGCCAGCAGGTTATGGAGAAGAAATTCAAGTTATCAAAGGAACACAGCTAGTTTTAGCCTAAGCAAAATCTAAAAGCACAACAAAGTTGGACTTTCAAAGTTACAGCTAAAGCACAGCTAGGGTTGACTTTCAAAATTACAGCTGAAGCACAGCAAAGTTTGACTTTCAAAGTTACAGCTAAAGCACAGCTAGGTTTGACGTTCCAAGTTACAGCTAAAGCACAGCTAGGTTTGAAATTAAAGTAGTATCAGGTGCTATAGGTGGGTGCAGTAATGTATAGCATTAGAGAACAAGCAGAGAAGGGAAACTAAAAGACAAAAATGAGGTAAGGGTAGTCAGAGGTACTAACAGTGAAGAGTGAGGGTGCAGCATCATGGATGACTGTGTGCAGGGGTCCAGTGAACAATCACATTTAGCAGACAGGGAGTAGACAGGGGCCTTTGTTGTAGGCCTTGAATGCTGGTACTGGCTCCCGCCTGCTGGTTTCTCCTATTGGTCTATATAGACCTGTGCAACTAATTGGAGGGGAAGACCAGTGGCCAGCCCAGGCAGTTACTGCAGATAAAAGGGATCTGACTCTGACTGAGGGGGATCCGAGATCTGAGCCCGAATGAGGGGGATCTGAGATCTGAGCCTGGCTAGGGGGAATCTGGGGTGAACCATGAGTCACCCGAGAAAGAATATTCGAACGGATTGTGTCCTCCCACATATTCCTTATCTTTGATAAATCCACTTCCAGCTTGCTGGCCTCGGAAAACATTTTCACAGTAGAGGGCGCTGCTCATCGATATCCCTCGAGTCGGTGTGCCTCGAAGGCCTCCGTATCGGCGCTGACGTCACCATAGGTATAAATAGTCTTGCGCAGCGTCCGTTGCTCAGTTCCGTTTTTCCGTGCTTTGTAAGCCTCGGAGACGCAATGCTCGGTTCTTCAGTAAACTCTTAGAAAAACTTTAAAAATCTTCATCCTACGATGGCATCTTCGTCCGCTTCATCGACGCGCAAAAAATATGTCATTAACAGATCCTCACAGGATCTGCTTGTGGTGCCTGGGATCAGAGCACCAGTGTTCGGAATGTGAGGAGTGTATGTCCATGACGGCGAAAGCCTTGAAGGAGCATAGGGGGGGAAGCTGGAAAAAGGTAAGACCGTTAATTCCTCTAACCCTTCAAAATTGTCCTCGGCTGAGTCGAGACATTCGTCTCCTCACCATTGGAAAAAACATTCTCGCTCGAGATCTCGAAGTGGTTCTCACCACTCATCTTGATCGAGACATTCTAAGGAGAGTCTTCATAGATCTCCTTCGTCTTCATCCTCTAATTCTCCAGAAAGGGTCACCTGCCCCACTAAACACAGCTCTCCAAGTAAGTGGGAGGAATTTCGCAAACAAATGCTTAGGGTCTTCGAGAACGCAGTCTTGTCCCTCTCGGAGATACCTAGAGTTGATACCCCGGGTGAAAGACCCGAAGAACAAGAACACTATGGGTCGTCGAACCCGGCAACTAAAAACCCTCAAGAGCGTCACAAACCCTCAAGGAAAGACAAGGATTCTTCAAATAAAACTGTGTCGACACCGCCTTTGACAAACAAAACTGTGCCATTGATGCCGTCGTCGACACCGTTGTTGACCCTGATGAAAGAGAGGCCTTCGAACCTCCGGCCCCAACTGCACCATTGGCACTAGGGGCATCGAAAGCGCCGTCGACAATATTGACGACACCGAGTAGAATTCCGATTCTCTCTACGACATTCAGGCCATTCTCGAGTATTTCAACGCCCTTTGTAAGTTTGTCGAGACCTATGACGTCTACATCGACAACTACAACTCTATCCCAAGCAGTGTCGACCAATTTGGCACCATCTTCTCTTAAAATGGGTTTTACCCTTTACCCATGCTCTGACTACTTCAGAGCTTTATCCTCTATCTATGAGGAAGGAGAAGACTCTGATAAAGAGAGGCCTTTTGGTTCCTACTGCAAGAGTTCCTATTCCAGAGGAGCTAATATCTGAGGAAATTAGATTAAGAGATCTTCAAGAATCTTTACAAGATGCCAGTGGCATAGAGACCTCTCCAGATGCGGAATTTGCCAGACCAGAACCTGAAGAGCATGCAGAAATGTCTTACAGAGCCCTTATGGCAAGAATTGTGGAGTTCATGGGATGGTCAACACCTGCACCCTCTTTCCAACAAGATGACCTAACAGACATCTTAGATAAAGGGCCTCAAGAAAACCCTATACTCCCTTTTCATGCAGCATTGCAGAGAAAAATAGCTGCAAATTGGGAAACATCGGAGGTTATCCCTGCAGTAAACAAAACGCTCTCTGTGAAGTACAGAGTGTCAGCCTCAGACCCTGTATACTTAAGTAAAAATCCCACCCCAGAGAGTTTAGTAGTGCAGGCTGTGATGTCGTCAAGTAGTAAATCGGCATACCCCACTATACCACAAGATAGAGACGACAAATGATTTGATGCCATGTCTAAAAAGATCTTTTTAGTTTGCAGCATGGCACTTAAGTCTATTAACGCCACTTGCACGCTAGCGAGATTCAGTCACACCCTTTGGGAATGCGCTTCATCGGTGGCTGACCGTCTCCCAGAAGGGGAGGAACGAGACGCATTCTTGAATATATTCAAGGATGGGAAGGATGCAATGTGTGAGTCCCTCCAAACAGGTCTCGACTCTGCTGACCGCATCAGCAGAGTCATGGCAGCGAGTACCACAATCCGCAGATTTGCATGGTTGGGGAAATCTGGTTTTGCTCCTAATGTACAAGCCAGGCTTCTGAATATGCCCTTTGATGGCACCTCACTATTTGTCAAGAAAGCTGATGACCGTTTGGAGAAATTGAAAACCTCAAAGGCAGCAGCCAAATCCCTTGGGGCTGCAATTCGTCAAATTCCCAATCACCCCACAGGTACATCATGGAGGGGGACGCCCTTTCATTTTTACTCCGCATTCGGAAAAGGCAGAGGGCAGCCAGCTCAAAGGGGCCAGAGACGATTCACCCGTGGTGGACGGGTCAAAGGTACCAAGTCTGCATCAGCAGGTGCTGCTTTACCCTCAGCATCTGTGTCAGCCGCTCCTAAACCCCTCTGAGGTCTCCCCACACAGAACACCAGTAGGAGACAGGTTAACTCAACATGCGACGGAATGGGAGGCTATTACGTCAGATGCTTGGGCATTGGAAACAGTTGCCCAAGGTTACTGCCTGCCTTTCCTACACACTCCTCAGAGTCATCCACCGGGGAACAACTCTTTGAAGTTTCCAGACCCGCTCCTTATGCAAGGGATTTCAGACCTGCTAGATAAAGGTGCCATAGAACCGGTACCTGTAGCGGAGAGGAACAAGGGTTGGTACTCCCCCCTACTTCCAAATACCAAAGAAGGAAAAGGAGGATTGAGACCCATCTTGGACTTGCGAGAATTGAACAAATTCCTCAGGAAAGACAAGTTCAAGATGGTAACCCTTTCTCAGATCCTTCAGGCCCTCCAGTTTCAGGATTGGTTGGTATCTCTGAACCTTCAGGGTGCTTACTTTCATGTGCCAATTCATCGCAAGCACAGGAAGTACCTGAGGTTCGCCATTGACAGCTCCCACTATCAATTTTGGGTTCTGCCATTTGGGCTGACCTCTGCCCGAGGGTCTTCACCAAGTTAATGGCGGTCGTGACAGCAAGTCTAAGGAGGGAAGGGATTCATGTATACCCCTAACTGGACGACTGGTTGATCAGAGCAGTGTCCCCGGAACAAACTCAGGTCCATCTAGATTGTTTGCCACTCCCTCCACCAACTGGCCTTTTCCCTCAACTAAAAGAAGTCACAGATGATACCATCACAGAAACTCCAGTTCATTGGAGTGGTCCTGGACACATCCCTGGGAAAAGCCTTGCCACCAGAAGTGAGGGCTCAAGATATTCTACAGATGGTCACCAGATTTCAAAATGCCCAGAGTCTACCAGCCTTCGACATTTTGCGGTTGCTTGGCCTCATGGAACCCTGCATTTTTCTAGTGCCAGAGGCTCGCCTGAGAATGCGATTTCTACAGTGGGCACTAAGCACCCAGTGGTCACAATTCTCAGGAAGAATGTCAGATCTCCTACAAATCCCAAACAGAGTAGCACGAGACCTTCAGTGGTGGGCCTGTCGGGAGAACATCTTGAAAGGAGAACCGTTTTGGCAACCATGGTCAGAGATAACAGTAGTCACGGACGCTTCACTCACAGGGTGGGGAGCCCATGCCAACGACTTAACCATCAGCGGTCATTGGTCTCCATCGGAGTCCAGACTACACATCAACATATTAGAGATGAGAGCGATCAGGCTAGCACTGAAAGCTTTCCTGCCATCAGTACAGGGAAAAAATGTTCTGATAATGACGGACAACACAGTGGCCATGCACTACCTCAACAAAAGATGCGGCGTAGGGTCACTGCCACTGTGCAGAGAGGCAATGCAGCTCTGGTTCTGGGCAATTCAAGAAGGACTCTCTCTATCGGCAGTTCACCTAGCCGGGGAGAAGAACACGGCGGTGGACACTCTGAGCAGGCAGAACACAGTCTCCCACGAATGGGAGCTAGCTCAAGAAATCCTTCAAGAGATCTTCGCCCTCTGGGGAACCCCTCAGGTGGATCTGTTCGCCACCAGTGTCAACCGGAAGTGCGATCAGTATTGCTCAAGGGAATTTCCCACGAGAGGAGCTCTAGGGGACATGTTAGATGTGGACTGGGAGTTTCCACTTCTGTACGGGTTGCCTCCAGTCCCCGTCATTCCTCAAGTGATCAGGAGGTTGAGGAGATTCGGGAAACCCATGATCCTAATTGCCCCGGATTGGGCCAGGAGAACGTGGTACACAAATCTTCTAGACATGTCCATCTGTCCTCCGATTGGTCTTCCACAAAGAGAGGATCTTCTCTTGCAAGAAGGAGGTCAGGTTCTTCATCCGGATATCAGTACTCTCAACCTTCACGCTTGGTTTCTGAAAGGTTGAGATACAAAGATAGGGACCTCCCGGATGGCGTAATGGAGGTGTTGCTTTCAGCCAGGAGGCCAGCAAGTAAATCTTTATACCGCTGCCGTTCGAACAAATTCTGCAGCTGGTGTAGAGATAAGAATATTGACCCTTTTTCATGTAGTACAACAATGGTATTATCATTCTTACTCTATTTGGCAAAATCAGGCCTTCAATTTGGCACAATCAAGGGTTACCTCGCTGCGCTGTCAATCTTTAAGCGCACTGCTGAGGAACATTCATATTTCAAGTTGCCCATAGTCATTCAATTCCTGAAAGGATTGACTAATGTCTTTTCCCCAACTCCTTTTCAAGTTCCCCTGTGGGATTTAAATCTAGTCTTAAAATCTCTAATGTGTACTCGATTTGAACCTCTTCATTCCTGTCCATTAGGGTTCCTCACTCTAAAAACAGTCTTCCGAGTGGCTTTAACTTTTGCTAGAAGAGTGAGCAAAGTACAAGCTTTATCTTGCAAACCTCCTCATACAGTCTTTCACAAAGATAAGGTCTTCAAGTGAAGCCAAATTTCCTCCCAAAGGTGGTCTCGGAATTCCATATCGCACAAAAAATAACCTTGCCTTCATTTTACCCTCCTCCTCATCCAGGGAAAGAGGAAGAGAGATTGCACAGGCTGGATCCAAGGCATGCCTTGAGTTTTTACATTAACAGAATTGCAAGGATTAGACAAGCAGATCAGCTATTTGTGGGATATGCGGGACATAAACTAGGTTTACCTATCACGAAACAAACCATCTCAAGATGGGTAATACTAACTATCAAAGAGTGCTATACATTAGTACGAAAAGAGCCTCCTCAACACCTCAGGGCTCATTCAACCAGGGGTATCGCAGCCTCTTCAGCTCTCCAAAGAGGAGTTCCAATTAAAGACATATGTGAGGCTGCCACATGGTCGTCTGCACATACATTCACCAAATTCTACAGTCTAGATTCCCGCACTAGCCAGGAGACTGAAATTTGGGAAAGCTGTGTTGCACTCTGTCCATTTTTTAAAAAATAATTACATTTTACTCCACCTCCTATACACTTACTGCTTTGGAAGTCTATCAAGGATAAGGAATACGTGGGAGGACACAATCCATTCGAAGAACAAGTTACTTACCAACTGTACCTTTCTTTCGACTGGATGGTCCTCCCACGTATTCCTTATCGCCCCTCCCATCCTTCTCCGCAGTAAAACTTCCCCTGTAGTTGCAGCCTATGCTCCTTCAAGGGAACTAACCATCTCATACAAGGCAAATACAGCACCTCTATGGTGACGTTGGCGCCGATGCGGAGGCCTTCGAGGGACACCGACTCAAGGGACGTCGATGCGCAGCGCCCTCTACTGTGAACATTTTTTACGAGGCCAGCAAGCTGGAAGTGGATTTATCAAAGATGAGGAATACGTGGGAGGAACATCCAGTCGAAAGATTGTTACAGTTGGTAAGTAACTTGTTCTTCTACAAGAAATTGGAATGAGTAAATTTACAAACATTGTGTTGAAAGGATCTGGGCCTGGCTTAGGGGGATCCGAGGTCAAGAGAGAATTGCCTAAAAAATTGAGTACTTTTGAAAATCTGAAAAAGGTAAAGAACTTAACGTTTGTTTGTCGCATCAGGCCCTTTGAATGAAGAGACTTTGAAAGGCAAAGAGACTTGGGCATGGAAGGCCCTGGTGCTAATGATTGAACTGTATCTTCGTGCTAGAGAAGCCAGAGACTGTGCTAAGCTTGAGTGTACCGCCTTGTCCCGTGCTGAAAACGTGGGGATGAGGGGGCCAACGGTTTGAACATCCTGACATATCATTTTGTGAATACTTTTTTCTTTTTCGTAACATTGTTTCCCACACTATTTGTATTTAGAGGAGGTAAGGATTGGCAATACGTTTATTAGTATAGGCCCTTATATTTCGACAAGACACTACAAGAACTGCGTTATTATTTTTTAATGGTTGTAGCTTGCTCCCATCTATAGATTTAGGTTTAGATGGGCGTTTTTCCAACCCTTTTTTGAAGTTCAATAAACACCCTTGAACTGTGGTCACTTGTGTCTGTCTTACTGTTGATACTATGCCTTCCTTACACATGCCATTAGGTGTTAGCGTATTATGGGAATCCAAAATAGGAAGTGGCACTAGCTGTAGAGGTGTCTAAGGAGGAGGTAAAACATTTGAGCAGGAGGTGGTGAGAGGAGTTAAGAAGGAGATGGCAAGTGTGACTAAAGTGTAAGGAGACCGTAGAGGTGGAGAGGAAAATTACTAAGAGTTGGGAAGGATGGCCCCTGTTTTAATCTTTGAGGGTATCATAAACGGGGCTTTCTTGAAGGAGCAGATTGTTTAAATGGAGTGTTAGCCTCATATGAATAAGTATTATGCCTAAGACACAAGAAAAAGAAAAAGAAATCACAACAATCCCAAATGCCCCTTCACTCTGGAATTTGCCATGGTTGCATTTAGTTTTAGATTGCACCCTAGTCCCTGAACTTATGTTTGCAGCTCAAGTGATGTTTAAAGGATGTTAAGAAACCTATGATCATTGATTGTATCTTACATTTTGGTATCAAGTACCTATACAAGACATTTGCTGCTGGACAATAACCCATATTTAAAAGGTGCTACCTATGGCCATCGAAATGAATGGGACAGCAGTACATATGTAATGTTTGTGTATTTTGTTTATATTTTAATAAATGCTGTTTGTTTTTCTTTACCCGAAACTTTGATGAAATTTACCAAATGTGTATTTGTATCTTTTGCATTTTGGACATTGCTTCTTAGCTTTGCCTCACTCAGCTTGCAGGTGTGTATGGCTGGAGAACAGGAGAGCAGCGTATCTCAAAAGTGATTTTTAAGAAGCTGGTGTAAAGTCACAATTTAGTGTTGGCTTTCAAGAAATGTGATATTTCGATATTCTATATTAAACATAGTGTTCACATGCTGCATCTTGATGTCTTTAAGCAGTTCTGAGCTTTCTGCACATGTGCTTGCCTTTGTTGTGGTCTGCTAAGCGGTGTTATGTAGCTGACACCCTTCAGGACATTGCTGGTTTAGGTGCATAGATTCCTGGCCCTTCTGCTGAGTTTTGGTTTGGCTGGGGTCTCTGCTTTTTACCACTGGGAATACTGGTACATGTAGTTTCCTGGAAAAGGTTGAAAGAAATTGGTCAGCATCTTGATCGGGTGGTACTCTGCACAAACATACTGGCACTATAAGAAGGCTCCGTGATTAGGGCCCTCCCAACACTCACCTCCTCTCTCTGGGCTAGGACTGGCTCTGGCTCCCAACCTGGTAGACCCCCAAACCGCAGGCAAATTGGGGTACCCACCTACTTTGACAGGTTCAGACTACTGACACTGCCTCATAATGCAGGTACAGTTAGATTCTCTTTAGGCATAAAGACGATTGGACAAAAGAAATCATCCAGGGGTCACTGGGTGAAACAACATGGATTGTTCACTGCAGAGAGTGCCGTGTGTGTCAGTTGATATTACAAATGTCGAAACCAGGTATTGTATGTCTAGTAGCTTTTCCTTAGACGTTTTGGCATACTAATCGTTTATCCTCTAGGGCGTGTGTATTAATGTACACAGGAGTGTTTCTGTTGTACCATATGTTTGTGTTCACAGGGACATGAATCATTTCCTTTATGTTGCTGAAAGGCCTAACGACATGGCATAGTGCCTCAGATATGACCGCCTTTGCACGATAGTGGGTTTTCACTTACGTGCCGAGTGCACAGGCATGTTCCTGTTTTCATTTCGGTTCTTCTAGCCTGAAAAAGCGGTATTGGTGATTTTGGCCTCCGAACAGGATTTTGTAGGGTTGTGGTTCATGGCTGGGTACGCTTACATTTTAGCCATGTTTGTATGTCTCAGTATTGCCATCAGGTTTTACAGTGCTAGTCTACTTCTACTGTGAAACCTGTTCGTGGACCGTGGCTTTCTCTGGTTCCCCTCACACTTCTGTTACTTGTATGGGAGATTTCCGTGGCAGCTCTTTGTTTTATTGGGATTTGCCCTAGGGGAGTTACACATGCTAGTACTTGTTATTTCTTAGCCTGCTTCCGAAACTTCGTGTCATAATTTGTCAGTTGCTACTGCTATTCCATTATAACCCTTGTGATGCTCCGTTTATCTGTGGATGGCTGAGGATGCCAATCATGGTAATGCCACTGGGGCATTTAGTGCAGGGATCCTCTCTAGTGGGATGAGCACCAACTCCACAGTCATCTCCTCTTCCTGCTCCACCTGCCTGCTAGAGAATGCTGGCCCTACACAGATGCCACAATCTTAGGGGAGTGCAGTCTTATTTCCACTCCCCTTTCTGACAACACATTCCCGGACCAGGAGGTGTGAGTTAATAGAAAAAGTGGTGAAGAGGAAAGGACGTGTGAACTGCAAGTGGCGTGGACTCGAGAGTAAGGGAGATTATGTGGTAACATGATGAATGGGGAAGCACTCTTGCAAGGATGTCTGTAGTGAGCATGTGAAAGTTCAAGGGCCTTGGTCCTGCTTTCTAAGATAAGCGTATTCTGCTGTTTTCCATGCCAGCTAGCTTCCTGAAGCTATTCACTCACATGCTGCTGTCATGCTGGGCTCTCTGCAACAGTGCTCTCTGCACTACAGAGCTACCTAATTTGTGATGTGGGATTTCATATCTCTGCAGGTGAAATACTTGAAGAAACCTGCAAAAAATAATCACTGACACAGATTTCAAACGCAGAGGCGAGTGTGATGTATAAAGATAATTAAAAGTAAAACTCAATAGTTGAGATCATCATTCCATGCGCCTCATATTCAAGAATAGGCTTCTGGGGAAAAAGCCATTGACATTTGAATTCTTTTTAGTTTTTTTTTTCTGAATCTCTGGCCCCCAGGAGTCACTACTGGACTGACCTAGAAAGAGAAACCTCTGTACCTAGCCCATATGAGGCTAGGAGTAGGTGAAGGGAAGTGTGTACCTCATGACTTGTGTGCATATCATAACGTAAAGATGTTTAATAAGCAATGAGTTTGTTGCATTCATAGACTGGTTTGAAAGAAGCAAGGCTGCCTTGGGCAGTTCTTTGAAAGGCTAGTGGGAGGGCCGAGTTGTGGCTACACCGAACCCCAATGGCAAGGTACAGTTTACACCATTGAAAGATGTTGATTGTGGTTCTTCGAAACAAGATGCTATTAAAAGAGCTCTCTTTCTGTCACGTACGCCGTACAGTACCTCTCTGCCTCTAATTAGCAAAGGGGCCTCATTTGGAGTATGTTCAGCTAATGATGTATGACGTTACAGCACCATACTGCAGCACCATACCTGACTGCTACAGCAATTCATTAATTTGTAACTGCTTAGCATACAAATTACAGTTGAAACTCATTCGTTTTCCATCAATTCCAGGTTCCTACTGCGTGTGTTGGGACTATGACAGAACTGCATATTAGACGTTTCTGCTAACTTAGCACCCACCTGGATGCCGGGGTGCTGTTTTGTAATCACATTCCGTTATGATTAAAACTGTTTAGGAATGTACTTGAATCGTTCCGTTCTCAATATGTTTAATTAAATTGTCAAACTAGTGAGGCCTTCTGCCGTTGCACCCTAAAAGGATCTGCATCTTAATTTGAAGCAACATTTCCCATATTTCCTTGTCCATTACTTCATGAAACATAAGAGCCATCCATGTTTTGTATGTTGATGAGGAAAGAACATGGGTTTCTGTTCATTGATGTGAACAATGTTGAACCAAGAGGCAGAAGAAACCGACTCAATTGTATTTATTTTTGCCTCTCAGAATTCATAAAGGAAGATATATCATGTTGCCTTTTTTCATTGCCTTGCAGGGTTGCTCGTGGTCTGTGATTTTTGTGGATTTCGACGCTCATAACAGAAACAGGCAAACTCTTTGCTCCTTGCTACCCAGAGAGTCCCGGTCTCATGTAAGTAACATCAGTTGAATTTGCTCGCCTCCTGAAGAACACTTCACTCCACCCTATTACCTGTCCTCTATTATATCCCTTGTGGTTAACAGTACTGTGCGGACATGTTTCTCTGATATGTTAAAATTAGGAATATGCCAAAGTTTCGCTTTTTTGAGGTATTCCGACAAAATTCAAGCTATTGGTTGAATTCTCTAACGCTTTCGATCACTTAGCAAAAGTTGAATAGTTTATGCTAGTAAATGCCAAATGGTGATTTCTAAAAAGTTCCCTTATGTACAGAAATAAGCATTTCACAAAAATTCAACACCAGTTGGTGTCTTGCTGATGACTACTCGCTACTTTCTGACTTCAAAGCTTTTGCTTCAGAAGTTAATAAAAGAAACATTCGGACAAGAAAGTGATTTTTGATACGTTTGTAAAGTGTGTTTATTCAATTTGGAACCTTAGTTTTGAAATGACTATTTAGTGTAGGCAGAATGTATTGATTTTAGTAGTCATACGAATACTAAAACATGCTGTTCATTGCAACCAGAGTTAAAATATCGAATAACTTTTAAATAGAGGTGAATTTCGGAATAAGTTGCTGAAGCAATGTGTGTAATTTAGTTGTATGCTTTTACGTTTATGCCATGAAAAACTGCTTTATGTAGTATCTCACTGTATATACATGGACATCTATCCACTGGGTTAAAGGAGAAGGATATTGTGGATTAACTTTATTCTCACATCTGGAGACTTTTTGGGGATGGGCACTAGTTTAACCTGTGTACATTGTGCTTAGATGATTCAGAATGCAATCTTTCCCTTTTACCGTTTTGTGCAAAATAAATAGATGCGTTAATGGTTTGACGTATGTCACCAGTTGAGTGCAAATGTGCGTTTAGGATTTAATCAAAAAAGCTAGTTGCCACATAGCAGGAGATTTGTGCTGCCCTCGCCATATCTCTTAAGTAACAAACACTCTTTGGCTAACCACTGTCGCAGCCCAATAAGAGACTGATCTTTAGTAAAAAAAAAAAAAAAACGTTCTGTTGATCCTTAAAATTATGAAAGATGTATAGTAGCTTCCAGTAATTATTTACAAGGTGTAGGCATGTTGCATAGAAAATAATCTAGTACTTTGGAGTTCAGCAGCCATATTCTACTTTGATCACAATTTAGCAGTGCCAATGTTATTAGAGCAATGCTTGCCGTTCTGGATTCAGACAAGGTGGTCAAGGAAACTAACCGTTTAAATGCCTATCACATATAAAACGGTGCCAGAGATGGTCTAGCTTTCCCTAGAATCTATTTACTTATCATCCCATAAGATATTCAACCCCAGAATCAAGGACAAAACCTTTTGAAATGCAAATAAGTTAAAGCTTTAAAGAAAATGATCTCATGGCCCTGCCACTTAAAGCGAGATGGTGGAATCCAAGGACAGATCCTCTCTCCACTATGCTCAACAGTCACTGCAAATACACTTTGCAGGCATCCTTTACTAATGGATTCCTATGGAATCTGTCTGGTCTTGACAAGGTGCAAAACCAAAGCGTATTCCATAGGAATCCATTTGTTGTATACCTACATAAAAATCTCATGTAGTTGTACAACGAAGCACACTGACGATCTGGCAGAAGAGTGCATGATGGAGACCTGATCGCCACTATGTGCCCCTCTTCTCTTCTGGGCAATGCTGCATGGGCATCCCACAAGCGAGGCAGGGTAACTGCTGTTACCATCGTCAGCTGGGAGAGGGGCAGCCCCAACCTCCCCGTGCCTGCTCCTCTCCTCCCCCCAGCTACGGAGACACGCAGTCTTGGCAGCACAAAGCCACGGAAGGGTAAGGTGCGAACAGTCATCTCACCCTTCCTCCAAACAGCAAGGTGCTAAGCGCCACAAGGAAAACAACTGTCAGGCAGGGCCCAGGTTCAAAAGATCTGCCCCCACCAGGGGGTCAGACAGTCGGCTATCCGGCCGGGGGCTGCGACAACAGCAGCCCCCACCACATACACAACAAAGACCCAGGGCCTCCCTGGGTCCTATAAATGAGAGCAGCATGCTCAGAGTAAACACAATCTGTTTGTGGACCCTGAACAGGGACCCAAGCAAACAGGAGGTTCACTGTTTACTCAGTGTCTTCCAAATCTTCTTGCTTCTTTACCACAGAACCCGCCCACCCTACAAAAAGGGGAGAACAACAAAAAGAAGTACAAGGCACTGTACGGTGCCCACAACAAGTCGTGGGACACAAGAAGGCGGCATGGGTCCGAGGGGGTAACCTCAGGACCCGGTGTCCAAAAGTATAATACCTTCATGATATGTGATATTGTTATTGCCATAACTCATATCTGTACAATAAAATCCTACGGCCTTTTATTGCCAACACTTGATACAAGTTGTGAGCCTATCATTATGGGAGAGGGTTTGGGGTTCGGCCATTACTAATGCATGCATATGGGTTCAGCAGTTATGCCTCATCAGTGCTCGACAATGGGGCACAGATATAAATTGAGGCGTAAAAGCCTTGCTTGTACGTCCTGATATGCTCTCCATTCCATTTAAAATGAGGATGGATGACTTAAAGTGGTGACAAACTATTCATTTTTTTAAATTCCTGTGCCACAACAGGTTCTTGTGTTGTACCTGTAGCTCCGTAGCTTGGTGTGCAGGGTTAAGATGGTACAAAAGTGGCGATAGACCAGGATGGAGACTGAGAGAAATTAGCTTGGAAGTTGACAAGAGTCTGTGAATTGGTCATCAGGAATTTAGCTAGAAAAGGTATAAGGTATTGACAGTTGAGAAACGGTTGGTTTCCGACACCTCTGTGTACTGAGTTAGAAGCGTTGCAAACCTCTAATGGATTCTCTCCTCACACAGATTTCACATCTTGGGTATACCTGCTCCGGTGCCAGCTGTCTTTAGAAATGTTTTCAGCCACCAGGCAGCGCAGTGCAGCTCTGCCTGCATGGCTTCTGTGTCCAGGTGCAGGATGTCGCATCTGGGCCAGTGTATATGGAGAAAGCCACGCCCCAGAACTTGTTTCACGCACTCTGTACACGGCTTGGAACAACACTAGCTGTTGCTAGCTACTTTTCACTGTGCCATGCCTTGTACCCCAAAGGCAAATATTGGTGTCGGATCCCCAAAATGTATTTCTTAATTGACTTGGGGAGTATCACAACCCAGAGAATTGTGGATCCTGCCAATCCATGCATCCTAAGGCCCTCTGAGAGCGTACCACTAAAACACTTCATCTGCCTCAACAAACAAGTTAAAAGGATACCATCAAATTTGCCAGCATTGGATTGAGGCCCGATCCTTTGTGCTCTTCAGGAGGAAGAAGCCTCTGGAGCAAAGAAGGGCAAGAAGAAGTAGCAGCACAGGAAGTGCTTTGTTCTCCCAGAGGCTCCAGCCATCACTCTTCTTCTTCCTTCACAAAGAACCAGAGGAATCACTCCTGCTCCAGGGATTCTGTTGAGACCTTGTAGGAGTCATCACATGCAGAGGGAAGAATTCAGACTTAAGATGCTTGCCATGTTTGCCAGTGCCCTGGCGATTGTGGCTTTGGATTCTGTGGCAGAGCTAATTCCCAGTGTGCTTTTTAAAGCTAGCCGATGCACAGCTTCAGCAATTTACTGGATGCCTGCGAGCTAGGTTTCTATTGCACCTCAGGCGACTGCTCCATTCTCAAGCCGTTTGGCTCTGCTTTCAGGTGTAGAAGCCTCAGCGCCTCTGGCCAGTACCTCACTGGAATATACTCCAGCTTCACCGATTCCTTTCTTTTCAACAAGAGATCAGCACTTGGATGAGGGAAGGAATATCATCTCTGATGAATAAGAACTCCTGGATTCAGGTTTCCATTGAAGGGCAGGATTTTCCTGAGATTTTTACAACCGGGGCTCCAATATGTCTTACCTGGCGTCTGGTTTGAGGGATGCTAGGTTAGGTTAGGCATTTCTCTCAAGCTTGGTTTTTGTTACAAGCCTGCACTTTTGGCATTTAATTTAATGTATTTATGTGTACATGTATAGCAGCGCGCTAAACCCTGAGGGATCAAGGCGCTAGTTATGGTGATAATGTGGTGAAGAGTTACACGTTTCAGAGCATGTTGCACAGTACATAGTTACAGATGGAGACGGGTAGGACATTTACCCGCAGATTGCGAGTTCTGTAAATACAGATGGTGATGCATTGCGTATTTACATGAAGATTGTAGGTTACGCAGTTACAAGATAGTTTCAGGAGGTACGAAAAAGCGATTGATGTCAAAAAAAGTCTATTGAGGCATGGCCTGCTTGCTGGGTCCATATTAAAGCACAGTGGGCGTGCGGGATCACAGTAGCAAACATGGGGAACAGGTTACAGAGCGTTGCATGCGCACGCCGACAAAGCCACACCCAGTGGGCAGGGGGCTACATCGGTTATATGAGGCAAAGGAGACTACGTTTGGCAAGGTGTAATGTCACTAGAGTGGTGCCGGTTCTGGCATTCAAGGGATGGTGGAGGGTCATCCTGGGTAAGCGATCCAGGAGAGAGCCCATGAGTAGAGAGTCAGGTTTTCCAGCATATGCAGCAAAACGAGCGCAGTTGTTCAGAAAGGGGATTGGGTAAAGAGGGGTATACAGAATATGCGGATGCAGGTATGGGCACATTCCTTGCGACTGGTAGAGCGGTCGGCCTTAACAGTCCAGGTGCACCACGACAGGCATCACTGGTCTTGAAGGAAGTCCTCGGCCCTGGAGTTGCTGGTGAATATTGGAGGCGTATTGTGAGGTGCTTCAGTGACCAAGAAAAGAATTCTGGGGGCAACACACCATCAGCGCCTAATACCTGCGACGCACAACACTGCGCCCTTAGCCTGCCCGGGCTTCACCGTAGTGGGCTTCGATGTGCAGATTTTATGCGGGTGATGGCGGATCTAGTGAGCGTTGCTTTACGTAGTGGCCAAATGGAAGGTCGGCCAGCTTACTGCGCACCTGCAGTGTGCAACACCGTGCCCTTAGCCTGCGCAGGCTTCGCCGCAGTGGTCCTCAATGTGCAGATTTTATATGGATGATGGTAGAAATAGCACGTTTTGTGTTACGTAGCACTTAGCAGTTGATAAGGGAGGCCCAACGTAAAGTCGACCAGCATCCTGTGGCACACAACAATGGGCCCTTATCCTGCATGGGTATACCTCATGCTTCCTTCCGGAACACTATTGCCTAAATAGGCGAGTCTCTGGCATTGGTTGTACCATCCAGACCAGTTGTCTAGATTGAGCAGACAGACATTTTGGGGGCTGTGATGAATCAGTAATGATTCCTCCCAGAATCCTGGCCTGGGACCCTTCTCATGTGGCCAGGGAAGGGCAGACGCTTCCTGATCCCGACACTGAGGGTGGTGTTCTGTGGCAGGATCACATGGGGGTTGAGGGAGAGGCCAGGGAGACTAGGAAACCCCCCTGTTTAACTTTCCCCAAAGCCCCGCACTTTTAATGGCTGTTTGCCAATCAGAAGTAGTCAGAAAGTCTAACTTTGTCAACTGGCACTACAAGTGCCATAATCCCATAAGTAGTGGGATATGGAAGAGGGCTGAAGAGTCATTTAGCAGTAGAAGTCAGGCAATTAAGCCTGATAGCCCACACCTGAGGGAAGCTGGGAGCCTTAAAAGGCACCCTCGGGTGCAGGCAATTAGGAGCTGGAACTGTGGCTGTAGTGTATGCAGTAGTAGCAGAAGGAAGAAGGCACAGTGTTGGCAATCCAGGCAGAAGTGGGAGAACCAAAGCGATGCCGGGATTCTGATGCAGCAGATTTCACCTGCTTGTCCTGCGAGGGTCTTGTTCCCCAAACTCTGATGTACAGAGGCAGTACAGCGGAAGGCATGCAGAAAGGCTTCCTTTCTCCATGTGAGCTTAATTACAGAGATTGCGCTGCTGGAAGCGTGTCGGAGACTGTGGCGAGAAGCTGCCGTGAAGCTGTGGGTCTCAGGAGCAAGAGGGGCTCCTTAATTGAGTGCTGGACTGGATATGCCTTCAGCGAGGAAGGGTGTGGGTCCCAAGTGACGGCAGATGCTGTAGAAGTTGTACAGCATGCAGAGAAAGGAAGACAAAAGCCGGTGAGTTTAACCAGCCGTTCTGATTACTTGTGCGAGCACTGCCGGCAACACTATCCAGCTAAATAATCACTGCAGTATGAGTAGAAGTGATGCAAAGTTGATAGTTGAGTCTTTAACAAAGGAACACTTGAATTGTAGCACTCGAGTGTGATCAGATATTCTCTCTTTCACTCGTTCGCGTGAAAAGAAAACGCTGTGAAAATCAATTGTTGACCTTAAAACCTTGTAAAGCACATGAAGAACTGCCCGAGTGTGCCTATTTACGATTCTAGACCTTAGAGTGACCTCTGAATCTTTATTAACACAGTCAACAATTGCCAACAAAGAGAAGTCAAGTTTTTAAACATAGTTATTACCGGTTGGAGAGAGTAAGCATTGCCCAAGCCTAGAGAGAACAAGGTATTCCCCAATTTAGACTGAAACAAGCCTTTCCCAAAGCCCAAGAATAATCTAAACAGTACTGTGAGCTAAATTGTATCTCAGCATGGCCTAAAATACAAGTGTGCAAGCATGACCTGAAGCCAAGAGAGTGGCAACAAAGCTTCTGAGTAATTATTCTGACTGACAGTAGTAAGAGGGATAAAGGAAATGTTGGGGAAGGATAACTTGCTACTTATAAACATTCTTTGAAGTTGATACAGCCTACATTGCCAAAGACAGTAGGAAGAAGAGAGAGGCATGTCCTAAAGGTAATTCTAGGTTGCTGTTGGTCGCAGACAGACAAGAAAGGCAAAGAGGCTGGCCTTTTGGAAAAGGAATGTTCAGAGGAAGTGTGCCTTGTCTATTTGAAGGTGTTAAAGTACCTGAAACTGCATCTTGTTATAAACCAGAACCTGTTTAGAGTCACAAAGCACTGAAGCTGTTGTGGTGTATTTGATTGTCAGTAGATGTGAGATTTCAGTAGCACCGACAAAGGTGGAAAACTTTAAGGCCACAGAGTAGGTCCCCATGGTGAACTCCTGTAGAAGTTGATGAAGTGGAAGTAGAAGTGCTGTGAAGTCATCCTGACAAAGATACCTACTGTGACTCCTAATCTTGTAAAGAGAGACTTACTAAGTGTTAACCAAGAACTATGTTTCATTAACATTTACAGATGTCGTATTTCCTTTGAACTGTGGCATTTCTTCTTGGGCAACTGGAAGTTGTGGCAAAGCACTGTGGCTGGGAATCACATTGATGCTATCTTGGGGAAGTGGAAAGTCTTTATTTCACCAAGAAGAAAAGTTTTTCTGTTGGAACTTAGATTAACAGAACTTTACTTTGACCTTGACAGATCTAAGAATTGAATTAAGACTGTATCGCAGAATACAGATTTCCTTGTTTCCTTTTTCTTTTGTTGACGATTAACTGAATTACCTTGAAACCTGGGGAAGAGGAATTCACCCAGGTTACCAAGATGGGACTGTGAATATCATTGTTGATGTTACTATGGATAGCCATATATTTCTTTATGTATTTGATGTTCAAGTGTAAGGGCCAGACATCCTTTTGTTAGTGTTTCCCTTTAGTTTTGATAGGCAGGGAATGGCCTATGTTGAAAAAATTATAAGTTGCTCACCGTACTGACTAACGTACTCGTAGTCCCCTTTCCTCCATACTGCATTGGCGTCCCTTCCTAGGGAAGGGAGATGGAACCTTTTTCACCAGAAAAACGTTCTTCCCCTTTAAACTTAGAGGCGCCCAGGGGAGCGGCCTTGGGAGCATAGGCTACCCTGACTCCGCCCACTGGCACTCTTCAGTCCCCATTGACACGTCGACAATATTTAACATTGCCTAATGACACCAGTATTATTTGGGGGGGAAAATGGAGGGATGTAAGGAGGAAAGGGGACTAAGGAGTCACCATGGTGAGCAACTTATAATTACTCTTACGTCCCGCCCCCTTTTCTCCATACTGCATGGGCGATTACAACTGAATGTAGCCCCAGGGTGGAAAGGAGATCCTCCTTAAGCAAATAGGTTCCTCAGAGCCACCTGTCTGAAGGCCACGTCTGACTTGGAGCCGGCGTCCAAACAGTAATGCTTAAAGAAAGCCGAACGGGTGGCCCAGGCGGCTGCCCTGCTTATGACTTGCCACGGGACCTGCCGCTGGAAGGCGATGGCCGTGGCCTTGGCCCTGACTGTGTGAGCATGCATGTTAGCTGGCAGCGGCTTCTGCTGTCCCTCGTAGGCCTCCTTGATGGCCACAACCATCCATTGAGCAATCGAAGCATTGGATGCTTGATAGCCTGACCTGGATCCTCAAAAGAGAGCGTCCGACTCGCGGAAGCCCATGGTCCCGTACAGATAGAATTCCAGAGCGCGCCTGACATCCAGACAGTGCAAGACTCTCTAAGCCTCATCCTTACGATCAGCAAAAAAAGTGAGCAAAACTATTTCCTCATTCAGATGGAACGCAGAGGGTACCTTGGGCAGAAATGCTGGGTGAATCTGCAGGACTGCCTTATCCCTGTAGAAAATGGTATAGAGCTCTGAGGCCACCAAAGCCTAGATTTCGCTGACTCTGCGAGCGGAGGGGTGTCCCACTAGCAAAGCTGTCTTAATGGTGACCAGCAGACGCCATTGGCTCGAAAGGTTTGTGTGCCAAGGCACCCAACACTACATTGAGGTCCTACACAGGGTGTGGCATCTTGATGGGCGGGTAGAGCCTGGACAAGCCCGCCAAATGCTTTTTGAGTATCGGGTTGAAAGAGAAGACCTCCTCCTACGAATTGCAGTAGGGCCCTGTGGATGCCAGATAGGTGCCACATGTGTCCACCTGCATGCCTGAGTGTGCAAGGTGCGCCGAGAAGGAGAGCACATCATCCAGCATGCGCGTAAAGGGGTCGATCTCCTTAGAGTTCGCCCAGTGACAGAATCTACTCCATTTACTCTTGTATTGGCCCATGGTAGCCTTGCTCCTGGCGCCCTGAATGATCTCCAGGTTGGCCTGAGATAGGTTCAGTTGCTTGAGGGTGATCTGATCAGGAACCACGCTGCAAGGACTAACTTCTGAGGAGCAGGGTGGGACAGGAGATGTGCTGGGCCCAGCGGAAGGTGAATGGGTGGTCTGTCCGAGAGGCTGAGCAGCTGGGAGAATCACGGTCTCGCCGGCCACCAGGGGGCTATCAAAATGATGCTGAGGTGACAAGCTTCCTTTATCCTGCGGATTACCCTGGTGATCAGGGGTGTGGGAGGAAAAGCATAGGCTGTCATGCCCTCCCATTAAATCTGTAATGCATCGCCCAAGGAGCCGTGGCCCTGCCCTTGCCAAGACGCAAACTGATGGCACTTCCTGTTCTTCCATGAGGCCAATAGATCCACCTGAGGGTGGCCCCAGGTGTTGAAGATCACCTGCAACACCTGGTCGTTCAATTGCCATTCGTAATTGTCCACTCCCAGTCTGATGAGCCTGTTGGCTTCCAAGTTGGCCTCCCCTGGGAGGTGGGCGGCCATGAGGTAGATGTTGTTCTCCATGGCTCATTCCCACATGCTGACCGCTAGGCTGCACAGTGGAGGGGACCTGGTACCACCTGCTTGTTGACATAGTACATGCTGGTTGAGTTGTCGGTCTGGATAAGGACTGTCCTGCCTCCAATGAGCAGAAGGAAGGCTCTGAGGACTATCCAGGTGGCCCTGAGCTCCAGCCAATTGATATGTGATTCCTATTCCCACTGGGCTGAGTCGCGTGTGCGGCACAGCCAGCAGCACCGCTGCCATGATACCCAGTAGGTGCTGGTACCACCAGGCACAATGTCACTGCCCTGGTAAGGAAGTGCGTAGTGGCCCTCCTGATGGCCGTAATCTTGTCCTCCGAGGGAAGACCCTCTTGAACCTCGTATCCCAGATGAGGCCCAGGAAGGTGCGGTTCTGCGTGGGCCGCAGCTGAGACTTCTTGAGGTTGATAGTAAACCCCAGGCCGTGGAGCGTGTTCATAAGAGCAGAGGAATTGTGGGTAACTCCCTCCGGAGATCTCGCCCTGACGAGCCAGTCGTCCAGGTACGGGTAGACATGGTGGTCCTGGGCCCTGAGGTCTGCCACCACATTCATGAATCTGGTGACTACCCTGGGGGCTGAGTTGAGGGCAAAGGGTAGCACTTGTACTGGAAATGACAGCCCATGATCCTGAAACTTAGGAAGGAGCAATGTGGCTCCCACATAGGGAAGTGTAGATGGGCGTCCTTCAGATCCAGGGAGCACATCCAGTCTCCCCTGTCTAGTGTCTCTGCAATGAGCGCTGGTGTTACCATCTTCAATTTTTGAAGAAGGAGGCAGAGGTTGAGGGTGGATAGGTCAAACACAACGCTCAGGCCAGCCTGGTTCTTCTTTTGTATGGCGAAAATCCTGGAATAAAAGCCCAATCCTCTCTGGGAGGTTTGTACTTCTTCCACTGCCTGGCTTTCGACGAGTGACCGGATCTCCGCCAACAGAGTTGCTGTCCCAATCTGTGGGAGTGGAGGGGAGGAAGGAGGAGGGGAAGGGATCGGTAGGCGGTACCCCGAGGATACTACAGGGAAGATCCGGGGGACCGCGAAGTTCTGGTGCCAGAATTGCACTTGAAAGACAAGCCTGCCTCCCACTGGAGACACGTGGACCCGAAGGGATGCGTCATGCCTTTTTTCCTAATGAAGCTGCTGCTGAGGAGGGGGACTGGAAGAAGCCTTTGCCCCCCCCTGCCCTTTTCGTTGTTTGCGCCGGTGCTGACTGGGTGAGCGGTCAGGATATCTCGACCTCCGTTCCTGGAAGCCCCGGAACCCACCGAATGACTGTTCCTTGTCGGAGCATTGTTGCAACTGGGTGTCCGCCTCGGGCGTGGCCTTCGTCAGGATAGATAAAGACTTCGCAGTCTGGAAGCTGTTTTTCTTTTTATCTAATTCCTCATCGGTGGTAGAGTGGAAGAGGTCACTACCCTCAAACAGAAGGTCCAATATGCGTTCCTGGACATCAGCGTTAAATTTTGTAGCCCGAAGCCAGACCATCCTTCTCATGTCCATGGCTATGCAGATGGCCTGGCCAGAGGTATCGATGTGGGCCTGTCTGAACTCCATGATGTCCTGCGCAACTAGCTTGGCTTTTCCTAGACCCGCCTTGAAGCGTGCCTGTCTATGCACTAGAAGTTCTGGAAGCAAGTCTGCTATTTCCGGCCAAAGCCTCTGGTTAGCGGCTGCCAACATGGCATCCGCGTTGGATTGACGCAGGTGCAAGGAGGCGTTGGAGTAATGTTTGTTCCCGTACGCTTCCAAGATCTTCTCCTTCTTTCCTAGCACCCCCGAGGACGAGGTGGGCGAGGATGACTGAGGCTTAGAGTAGAGTGACGCTGCATCGATCACTGAAGAATGCGGTTGAGGGTGCACCGACAGTAAGAGTGGATCCCCTCTGTCTGTCTATACTTGGCATTGAGGCACTTATTGACAGGTTGGGCCGAGTGTGGCTTGAGCCAGCCCTTTTTTGCCAAGGCCACGACTTCTTTCTGCATCGGGTTACCCGTTTTGGTAGGGAGTCGTAGGGTGAGGACTTTTGCCAAGACCCTCTCCTCGGGCTGCTATACCTTGGGTTGAGGAAGGCCCAAATATTCTGCCAAACCTGCAAGCCTCCTGTGCAAGGCCTTCGCTGACAATGGCGTGTCAGGGTCCTCCTCCTCGTCTGTGTCCACCTGAGTGTCCAGTTGGCCCGGAGCGGGTGGAGGAGTGCTGGGTGCCGTGGGCTGCAGTGTGAGGACCAGAACGGAGACTGCTGCGGAGGTTGTTGTGGAACCGTCTGAACTGGCAAGCGACCGGCAGGGGCAGCGGGGGCTGCGTTGGTGTCTGTGAAGCCGGAGCCATGGAAGGAATGACTATGGGCGCTGGTGGGGTGACCGGAGGGAGCAAGTCCCTGACTGCATCCCGCAGGATGGCCCCCATCTGAGGGGTTAGCATCAGCACCAGGAACCTTTCAAAGAACCTGTCTTTGGAGGCTGAAGAGGTGACAGGAGATATTGACAGAGTGGCTGGGGGCTGCTGGGGCCAGAGCAAACTCTGCCTAGGTAGCAGGAGGTACCTGCCCTGTGCCGCTGATGGATAAACTGTAGGCCCCGTACCTGGTTGACACCAGTCCCACCTCGAAACTCGTTCACCCGCCTGTTCTGTTCCTAGGAGTGGCGTCAGACATGCAGCCATGTTGTCTGGCCCAGTGCCCATTTTGTCAAGCTGCGTGCCACGTGCCAAAGTCGTGGTGCAGAGCTCCCTGGGCCCGGCCTCCTCCAATAGTCTTGGTGGTGGAGTAAGAGACCTACCTCAGATCTAGACCTGGAAGGCGTACTCCCCTCGACTGTGTCCCTGGAAGTGCTGCGTGCAGGCGCCACCTCAGACATTGAGCCGGTGTTAGGGCGTAGCCCCTTCGGTGTACACCCGGTAAAAGAACCTTGTGGTGCCACAGCACTGATTCCGGGAGGGTCTGATGACCTCCCGGCCGTAAGGCCGGTAGCTGCGCTAGCCTCAGTGTGTGTGCTGGTACCAAAGACTGAGGGGTTCCTCCCGCTTGGACGTTTCCTCCAGAAGGAGTCACCCTTGTGGGGTGAGATGGAAAATAATGGCCCTCCCTTAGGCCTCGATCTCTGCTTGAAGAAGTTCCTTAGGTCCTCTGGAGGCGATCTTTCGAAGAGCTGCCTTCACCTAGCTAGTCTGTTCTTGAGAGCGCATGGAGTCAATGCATTGCATGCGGTACAACCTTCCCTTCCGTGGTTGGGGCCAAGGCAGTGGAGGCAAAGAGCGTGGGAGTCGGATGTGAGGAAGAGCCCTTCAGAGGCTGGACACCTGCTGAAGCCACCCGAAGTCGACATGCGCCGGGGAGGAGCATGATGCCGGAGGACCAGGTACCTAGATGACAAAAAAAAGATGAAAGACAAAAAGATAGAAGAAGAGTCTGGGGAAGAGTGTGTGGTATTACATGGCAAGGCCAAACCAAGGAGCGCTGGTGAAATCATCCCGTTCCCGTCAACGCAAAAAAGGGGACTGGGGAGTGGCGCCGGTGGGTGGAGTCAGGGTAGTGCATGCTCCCAAGGCCGCACCCCCGCGCGCCTCTAAATTTAAAGGGAAAGAAGGTTTTTCTGCTGAAAAAGGTTCAGTCTCCCGTCCCTATGAAGGGACGCCCATGCTTTATGGAGGAAAGGGGACGGTACGTAAGAGTATCATCCAAAAGTTGTCTGCCTCATATTTCTGACCACTCAGAGGGGATGCCATCCGAAAGAGACCTGACTTATTTTCAACTCCTCTGTTGCTGTCCGAGTTGTGGCAGTGTGCCAAAAGCATCTCTGTTCCTTACGTGGACTGCTATCTTACCAAATAACACAGGTAAACTTTCTCTAATCCTAGGTTTTTGTCCACTCACTTTACACCAGAGAGCCAAGTAGTTCAGGCCTCCAGTATGGGGTCAAAGTCTGCTACTTTTCTTTCAGACCTTTGGACGAGGAGAGCAAAAAGCTAGATGCATAGTGCTGCAAAATCTTCGCCTCGGGCAGTCTGGCCTTGAGAGCTGTTAATAGCACTTGTACTTGGCATAATACAGCCACACTTTGTGGATCCTAATCTCTGAAACGGTCGACTCCCAGTAGATGAAAGCTGGCGTTTCCCCTCTGGCGGCAAATGGACCACACATCAGATGCTTCAAGCTAGCCTTGACACAGCAGACTCTATTGCCCGTTCGCTGGGCAATATATTTGTAGTACACAAGCACTCCTGGCTGGGGACTTTGTAGCCTGCCCTGGATATACATGCCAAACAGCTTGACATGCCATTTGATGGTGACAACTTGTTTGGGGCAAAAGAGGAGTTCATGAATTAGATAATGGCTCAAAGATCATGGCCAATTCCCTGGGGTTTAGCTGTGCACTAGCTTGCTGCCTCCACATCGATGGGCTGTATTTTTGGCCCTTCCCCTCTTTCACCCACAGTAATAGAGATCAAGCGTCCTCTAGTAAAGAAACCCAGCTGTGTTTGCTTCACCACAGCAAGGGCAGATGTGCCCAGAACGGTGGAATTACAGCCTCCACTCTCCAATTTGAACTTGGTTCATTCTTCTCTGGTGGGAAGCATGCTGTCCTTGATCTTCAAAGAGTGGCTTCTGAGTTCTTTAAACGCTTGGGCCTTACAGTTTGATCTGACACTGTTGAAGTTTGGGTTCACTAGTAAGGAAGGGGTGGGGGGCACCAGGATTAAATACACCTTGGTTTAGTAATGTAAAGCACATACATAAAGACCCGTTGTATTAGGCATCTGTACAGAGAATCTGAATTAAGAAAGAATTCCATTATATCCCATATAATCACAGTTCATCATATCTATTAATGTATATAAAAAAATATAAAGAAATTGAACCAAGAGCAATAGGTGTATAGTTAAATGAGCAAAAATAGATTAATTCTTGTAAAAAGTATTTATATACTCCATCGTAAAATTACATGAAAATTACATCAATCACCTGTTCAAAAAGCTAAGTGAGATCAAAACGTCTCAGACAGAAAAACACCAACACTACTAGCAACAGAAATACACAATTAGTCACTATAATGTACATTCACGGTGCAAACACAGATACTAATCAAACTTTGCACATGGTAAATCAAAAAACAATGGTCTAAACATTCAGATTCTTTAAAAAAGCTAGGAAGCCTAACAGAATGAAAGCAGGCCAGTTTTATCCCAAAAAATGTGGGTCCAACATGATCCTGATTCCCTGTATTGGTCCCAAAGGATGTGCTACATGAAACTTTTTAACGTGTTGATCTGCCCTTCTTGGTGCCCCCGGAAAGGGTGGATCTGCTTTCTCATTTAGATGGTCAGGTCCTCCACCCAAGTTTCAGCACCTCAAACTTCATGTTTGGCTGCTGAGATGTAAGGAGTGGGTTCTGCCTGACAACGTCCTGGATGCCCTCCTTTCTGCCAGGGGGCCATGGTGAAGGCTATCTGTGCCTGCAGGTGGCGTACATTTTTGGAGTCGTCCCGGGAGTGGGGTTTGGACCATTTCATCTGCCCAACCTCCACTGTGCTTGGTTTTCTGCTCTCTTTGGCCCAGCTGACCAGTTTCCCTCATGTCAGTTTATTATTGCTACGTGGGATTTAAATCTTGTTCTTATGTTCCCTAATGCATCTCCCTTTCAGCCTTTGCGTTTGTTTCCCTTGAGCTTGCTCACATTGAAAATGAGTTTCCTGGTTGCCATGACCTCCAGTTGACTGGTGATTGTGCTCAAGCCATTATGTGATAAACGTCCGTACCTTATTTTTTCCAATGAGAGGCTAACTCTGCAGGTGGGACGACTTTCCTTCCAAAAGTCCTATCGGACTTCCATTTTTCTTTCTGCCTCAACCTTCTAGGCTAGTGGAGCTATTTAACTGTCTAGACCTCAAGAGGACTCTCAGAGCATCTCTTGAATGAGGGACTTAAGGAAGGAATGACTTGCTCTTTCTGAGTCACACACTGCCCAGGTGGGCAGAGCTGTGACCCAGTAGAACCAGTCCAGATACATAATCCTCTGTATTTCAGAGTGCTGTGATTGGCTTGGAAGACATTGCCTGATGGTCTTGGGGGCCCATTCGATCGCAGGTCTAGTAGCCACCTGTGCTTTGCAGGGGGGGGGGTTCCCCGTCTTGGACATCTGTCAGGTGGCTCCATGGGATCCATGCACATGTTTGTCAAGCATTTTTGTCTGGGTTCATTGTGACGACAAGGAGGCTCGTTTTGCGTGAACAGGTTTCCAGAGCTACCTGGTGAATGCGATGTTGCTCCCTCTCTTCCTTCCTCCAGATTGTGTACCACTATGGGAATCGATCTAATCTAAGATGAGGAATCAGTGGGAGGAATCTTTAAGAAATCTTGAAGGAATCATTTAGAAGAACAAATGACTTACCGCTCAGTAATGTTGCTTCTGATGAATTAGTCCTTCCTCCCACAGATTGCTTATCACCTTCCCCATCAGCCCCTCATTGTTCATACACCTGTAGCTCTGCATTCCCTCAGCTGATGAATGCTAGAGAAAAGAGATGGAAATGAAGTCGTGGGGCACCCCGGCTCCATATATTATGGCCCTGATATGTGCAGTGTCTGGGTGTGGCATGCGGAGCTAACGCAGAGCCGCGCTGCACCTCCTGGTGAGGGCTAAAGGTTTTTGAGGACAGCTGGTACTGAAACAAAATTGTTGAATCTGTGGAATGAAGAGCTAATCCATCAGAAAGAACATTCCTGATAGGTAAGTAATTTGTTTGTCTCAATGAAAAATTGAATGAAAGCAGAAGGAGAATTATTCAAGAGAATCAATACCCTGCTATTGACCAACAGCCAATCGGAAAACTTCGGCCTGAGGTTCCTACCCTCCACCTTTCCTATTTTTCCTTTTCCACTGCTCCTTGGGTTCACTTTCCTATGGCTTTGTGTTGCATTTCCCTTTATGCCCAGACTGAGGGGATTTTAACGCTGTAGAATGCAAGTTCCATTTTCAGTTGGGAAGATTCCTATATGTTGTAGAAGGGGGGTGGAAAGTCATTGTTGTGTGGGGGTCGTGGGGAAGGGTGCAAGTTGGTCATATAGGAAATCATGTGTTACGACGTTGCTTGAGATGTAAGTGTAAGCCTATTTTTGGGCAGGTTCTTGTTCCACCCAAGCTCCATATTCCCAGCTCTTGCTCCATTAAATAACACTATTCGCATGATAATGGTTTGAATATTTAGAGGTTAGCCATCTAAGAAGGGACTGCAGCATGATTATTTAATTGATATTGGAAGTTCGTTTGTTCCTTGATTATGGAATGTATACATAAAACCGTGAATATTTTGGCTATGGTGCGGGGGGGGCATGAATATGCAGTGTCTAAACATATCAAATCTCACGAGCCGATCTTTTTCCAGAATACAGACGCAGCCCTTCTGCCGTGCATAAGTTATCCAGCATTCGCCGTAGATGACGATGCCTTGTACAGCCAAACCCTGGATAAGATTGTCCGAAAGCTTAAAGGCAAATACGGCTTCAAGCGGTTCTTGCGCGACGGCTACCGAACAGCACTGGAAGACCTGAACAGGCGCTACTACAAACCTGCGGAGATTAAGGTATTTTCTGCACACTGCCCTGGCACCGCTGTCAGTGCAAAGCCAATCTGTGCTTCCCAGCACGCCTGCTTTGGAGGCCGGCCGCATTGTGGTCAGTTGAGTTATGATGTTAATCGAGCCCATTCATTAACAGGAAACTGCACGTCAGCTTGAATTCCGTGAGGCATTCTGTGTGGGGTGCCATAAATCATATTCTTCCCCCATGATTGCACTTGCAGAGGATTGTTCAGACTGCCACTTCTGCTCTCTGAAAGAATTCCTCAGACTTTATTAATAAGTGAATTACGTGCACGCGTTGTATTAATCTTGGAGCATAATCTCCAAATGGGACGCGTCCCGCCCTTTGCGGGGGCCTGCGCCGTTCTGACATGGCACAAAGTCAGCAGTTTGGCCTTCAATTGATTGGCCGTGTGATTAATGTTCCAAGGCTCAAAACTCAATCTGCCGTTTCTTTCAAATACCAAATAGGTGTGTGTTATTTATCATTGTGTTGTTTAATTTCACAGCTGAGTACGGTCTATTAGAGCGCGTTAGGCTCGAGGCCTGCTTTATTATTTTATTTTTTTGCATTGATGTGTGGCACTTGAAATCTTCTGCATCGAGTTTGTATTTTTCTTTAGGAATCCGGAATATCTAAACATTTTACGTTTCTGTGTAATTAAATGGGTAAAAGGGACCTTAACCTGCAAGGGCACTAATTGACTGGAAACGGCTGTGCTGAACGCCATTATCATCTTAATGCCTTTGAGGATTATAACATCTTTACATTTGAATAAGTAATTTATATAAAGTCCTCCTTGGAGAGAGCTTTGTTCGCTCCTAATGTGTACTCCACCTCTGACCGGTCATGCTGCCTGAATCCCAGAATCCACTGACTATTTGCATATGCCGTTAAATATGTGTGCTCTAAATACATATTATCAGTCAAAGTTTAGCAGAGTCAAAGACTTTGAAAAATAGACAATTTCTGTAACCTGTATAATTTCTTTCGATTTGCTATTGAATGTCAATAGGTTTTTCAGTCTCTGTGACCATTACTTAACGTTTGTCTCTTGCTAGTGAATTGGCATCGTGAAGTTGAGAATTTGGCCATAATACCGTTTGCAAGGTCTGTACCATGTCCTGAGGTAGTGGCCTGGGTGGAGGGGGCCATCACCGCTGGACAGCGGGACGTTACAATGCAGTGCAACCTGCCTTGAAGGGCACTATGCCAATTAGTACGTTTTGCTGTGCAAAACATTGCAACGGAAACCTTTACAAAAACATACGTGTTTGGCGTGTACAAGACACAAATTGCGAGCCGTGCCTTGTGGTGCTAGCGGTGAGGCGAGGTGGGTAGGGCCATGGTACCACAGAAAGACATGTGCACGCATGGGCAAGAAGGGGATTTCAGAGAGGCTCCAAAGTGGGCACAGTTACCTGGTGGAAGGGTGAGGGCAGTTGCGGAGAGGAGAGGAGCATTTAGCGAACGGTCGGAGGAAGTAATATGGGGGTTGGGAGACAGCATTGACTTAACGCATGGAACACAGGCTTGTTCGAATAGATTCTTTTATTCCCAGCATCCTAATTGGTTTTCACATTGATATTGTGACAGGGCCAGAAACCTGACCCTATCAAGAGGTAAGGGGGGCTCCTCTTAACCTGGGTTAGGAGGCCTACTAGGGTTTGCACCAGAGCAAGTCCTGCCCCAGAGGTGGGGTTTGGGAGGGTCCCAGTCTCTGTCCCCTTTACTTGTGCCTGCTTTCATGAAATGAGTACCACTTTTTTCTGCCCTATGCCTGTACTGCACGATTCTGGCAAGTCTTTCTTGTCTCGTAGAACTTTAAGATCCAGCCTGTCTAGCAGTGGAAAGATGAGCAAGCAGTGTGACGATGTGAGTGAAAAAGTGGAGTTTCTGTGCCTCAGAGCAACAAACAGAGCAAACCAACAGATCAAAGACGCTGCGTGACCCAGCACCGTCCAAGAGACATGATTGTCTTACTTGTACTTCCTGCCCTTTTCTGTTCACTGCCTTTTTGCCAGACTGTAGTTATTGCCTATCCTTTCTTGTCTGCAGAATTCCTTATACTCGTGTCACTTTTGCATTTTCCTTCCCTCTGCTATTTGGGCACGTCTCTGCCCTCATGCACCTGACAATATGGGCAGTGGTTTAGATGCAAGACAGAGATCAGAATCCATACGAAAACAGTACATATATGAACACAGATACACAACTCTGATTAACAGCTTCACGGAATGTACACGTGTTCATGCATGAATATTGGAAACCAATTGGAAGCATTCCAAACTTGCCTGAACATGCTCTGGAGCCCTCATGCATCCAATCCAACATGTCACAAATGGCCTCAAGAACACACTGACTCTTAACAATAGTTCAAGGGTTTTTAGATGAAGAATTGTAAAGATGTTCGCTATTGCAAAAACTCTGTCTCTTGTCTAGTGTGAGCCTACCACAATCCCCAGCACTCCACTCCACCCACCTATCTCTGAAAGACGCAGGAAACCCCCAATCTGGGCTAGGGTATTAATGTAACTAATTTTCTCAGAAGAAAGAGTCCAGAGGAGTGTAATGTATAAGCAAAGTATCAAAAGGGTTTATTGTACCTGACACACTATTTACACAAATGAATTAATCATGATTTAAGCAACACTTAAGCAGTTATTTACACTGCGGGAAATTTAAGAACACAGTAATCGATACAGTTCATATAATCAACAATAGATCATTCACTCATTCGTCCACAAACAGCCATCATGCATCCACATTCCATAAAATTTAAACACCCAACAATAATACATATATGGTAGAGTCTAATAAAAAATCGTGGCTAGCTGTTAGTTACATAAAGTGCATTCAACGTACATGGTCACTCTGGTTGTCACAAAAGTGGTCTATCTCTGGGGTAGGTCAGCTGGATGTAGAACATGACCACATCCCCAATTTCTCGACCGGATTGGACGATTTTGAGTCGCTTAACAACATCTTCATCAGGAAAAACGATTTTAACACTCTTGTAGCTAGGCAAGATAACTTCCCAGGCTAACAATAGTTTCTGCAGCCGTGTTTGCGGACCAGAATTCAGCAAAAATCACGTTGGGGAGAGCGGGATACCACCAAGATGTTAGTTCAGACGGCGTTCCACTCTACCCACACCATCTCCCACAATCACTCTTTCACTTCCTGAGTCGTCTTCTCATTCACTTTCTACTCTTTCTCTATTAGTCCCACTGACACCTTGCATGCACACTCAAACCAAAGTACCACTTTCTTCCAGCAACCAATAACGCACATTGCACACACTATCAGTAATTCTCCTGCGTGCACCATTCTTCCTCTGCTTGTTCTCTTGGTCCTCCTTCTCCCTCTTGACTTTACCCAAATAACCTGCACCTTCCTGTTTCCTGTGCCGCTTTTTCTCCATCGGCTCACTCCCTATTCTGGTACCCTGTTACAACCACTGCCTTTCCTTTTCACTGTGGATGTGTTACAGGTGATATGGTGGGTTAGGAGGACATGGACACAAGGCGGAAATGCTTAATTATTTTATTTAAATAATAAGGAAGAAAACAGACCTATCTAACTCTCCCTATCGCAATGGGGTAGTTCCTGCCTCACAAACTAAAGGTGCTAGTCTGTGGTCAGGAAGTCAATAACTGAAATGTCCCCTGTTCAAGGCTATATCTATCTATCCCTCCCACTAATAACTGATACCTATACTGGGCGAGATGAATGTCTTGTCATGTGGCCTCCTCTTTGCCTTTTTATCTTATTCTCAGGGTTTCTTCATTTAACAATGTTCCTGCAAACACAAATATCTCTCTTCCTCATAGTGCCTATTTAGGGTGATCTCTTGAAATAAGACCGACCGGTTTGATCTATTATTTCCTGTTACTCTTTCCAACAGTCACTATATCTTAGACTATAATTCACATGACTCTTGTCCTTAATGTTTTCCACATATGCTCTCCACCTTCTTCCTCTTATTGTATATGGTTCAAGCTTTTCATAAACATTTGAGGGTTCTCAACCCTTGGTAACTCTTTAATATATCCTTTCTGTCTTGTTTTATTTCACTTAACACTTTTATTGCACACTGTGCCTTATCACTCTTTATTAAGAGGCTTAGCCAGTTGTCTGATTTCAGTGCAATGTCCAGGTAATCCTTAAGCACAGTGTCCTCCTTGTGAGTCAAGGAGTAGACGCAACCGGGGGGATTGCAGCATCCGGGATCAAATCTATAGGGCAATCATAGAGTCGGTGGGGAGGGAGCACCTCCGCGCCTTTCTTACCAAAGACATCCCTAAAGTGCTCATATTCCTAAGGCAACAGTGTAGTGGTGACAGCCCCGACCACCAGAGCTGAGTGCAATATGGGCAGGCTAGGGCTCATCACTGTCGTTCTAGCGGAAAGACATGATTCCTCACAGTACTTCGAGGTGAAACACACCTTTCCTGTGGCCCAATCAATAACAGGATTATGTTTCTTTAGCCAAGGCAGGCCGAGGATAAGTTTAAACTGGGGGCTCCGATGACATCGAAAGTGATGGTTTCCGAATGCCCTGGTGCTATGGTCATAGTGATTTCAACAGTACATTCGGTTACCAGCCCGGACAACAGTGTGGTACCATCCACTGCGTTCACCAATTCCGGCCATGACTTGGATACCAGCGGAATATGGTTGTCATGCAAGAATTGGGCATCCACATACTTTCCTGTTGCCCCTGAATCCAACACAGCATCTGTAAACAATGTCCCTCATTAGAAAAAAACAGATCGACAGGGACGGAAAACAGAACCACGAAATTGGCATTTCCTTGCTTCTTAGGTTTCTTGGGACACTGTCGCAGGAAGTGCTCGACCGAACCACAGTAAAAGCACAGATTGTTATTTTTTTTTGGTTTTCCCTTTCCTCAACCGAGATGGGACCCCGAAGCGTCCCAATCTACATGGGTTCTGCGTTAGCTGAAGTTGATTCACCGTGAGCTTTGGGACCGGAAGGGACTCAATCTTCTTCCCTCTTCATTCTGCCTTCTGTGCATCAATTTGCAAAACGAGTTCCACTAGCTCTGGGAAGGTAGTGGGTACGATAGGGACAGTGGCCAGTACGTCCTTTAAGGAATCAGACAACCCTTTATAAAACAAAGCCCCCTTCTTTTCATCAGGCCAACCGGTCTCAGCAATCAGCTGATTAAATTTAGCCAAGTACGCAAGAAGGGATGTTTCCTTTTGTTGTAAGGAGAGTAACTCCAAATCAGAGGCTTGGGACTTGTAGCGTGTGTCAAACATGCGTGACATGGCGGTAATAAGGGCATCACAATCGTACAAGAGATTACTATCTTGCTCTAACAAAGGATTAGCCCACAACGCTGCCGTACCACCCAAATACAACAACACAAATGTCACCTTGGTGGTTGAATCAGGAAAAGACGAAGGTCGACACACGAAGTGAAGTCTACATTGGTTGATGAATGTATGGAATGTCTTTGGGTCACCCAAAAAGCGTTCAGGAGGAGCCAAAGGGAATTGTGCCACCATATAGACGGGAACATTTTCCTGCCGTGGTGGCACCCCACCTGAAGAAGAACCAGAAGAGTCGTCCATGGCGCCAGCCCCGGAATGCAAGCCAGCCTGTAAGTCATTGATTCGACGTTGGGTTGCGTCATGAGCAGCGCTCATATCGGCACGTAGGTCTGCCACTAATTGAACCAAAGCTGCCAACGGGTTGTTAGCGTCTTCCATGGTATACATTTAAAAAAAAAAATCTTTAGGCTTCTGAATATGTCAGGATTCGGTTGGGGACCCCTGAACTGCAGCCTAAGGGCACTTGACCATGTCGTGTAGATGAGTAATTCTTCCCTATCGATTAACTATAATTCAATGGTATGTTCGAAACTAGGGTTAGGGGTTAGGGTTGGGGCTAGGGTTAGATTAGGGGCTAGGTTAGGGTTAGGGGTTAGGGTTGGGGCTAGGGTTAGATTAAGGATTAGATTAGGGTTGGGGCTAGGGTCATATTAAGGGTTAGATTAGGGTTAGGGTTGGGGCTAGGGTTAGATTAGGGTTAGGTTTAGGGTTAGGGGGCCTGGGTGGGGGGAACCCCCCCAATATACAAAAAAACATTGAAACATTACAAGGAGCTGGCCAGTGCCGAAATGTCAGCACTGGACAGCTCCATGTAACATTTTAACGTTACACAAAAATGCAGTGAAATGCTAACTTTTTCATGTAAAAGTGCATTTCCATTGAAACCAGTATATTTATATTTTCGATGGAAATGCACTTTTACATGTAAAAGATAGCCTGTTGATGCTTTGGTAAACAATGCTTTTTTTCGATGGTCTGGCATTTCTATGCTTTTTTTTCTCGATGAAATGACTAGGAATTCTTCGTATTTTCCCCCTTTTCTTGGGTTTGTTCCTGGACTACCTGTTTGTCTCTTTCTTGGATTAGGAACAATGGACCTACATAACCCATAAAGGCTTCTGGAATCTCTTCCCCTAGCCAGGTGATCCTCCCTCGCTTATCCACCCCCAGGGTTGGAATCCAAAAGCGATGGCCCTCACAATAGGCATATTGGAAGCTGAAAGCAAACACAGTTTACTGTTGGGGGAGTGCACAGGGGCAACAGTCTGGGGGGCCACATTAGCCCCTGCAACGCCAGCTCTGGGTAGTCTTTCAAGGACTCCCCCGAGCTGGCATGGTGGGAGAAGGCACAGCAGGCGCCCTATTGTAATAAAATGCGCCCCACTCTCGTGCTGGGACCGGGAGTTCCAGCGCGGGAGTGGGGCTCATTACATTACAATAGGGTGCTGATGCGTTCGCATCAGCGCTCTATTACAGCGCTTACCTCCCCGCTCGGGCACGGTAGCTGGTGTTAAACAGACACACCACCTACAGAACACCCCCATTGTAATTTTCATCTGATACCCAATCAGTGCCAGTCTCCCCATTCAGACGTTCCAGTCTCTGGTCTACTTCCAGGGGCAAACACTTGGATATTAATTCTTCTCAGGCATCATTTTTATATACAGCTGGTGATCTTGGTTACTCCTGCCCTTGCTCTCTGACACAGGTCACGGCCGTGACCATGCATTGATCCATTCGTTACTTTTTGCACAAAGGGGACACAGTTTAGGTGCTCACCTCAAACTCGATCTATGGGCGTCTCTACGACCGTCTATGGATTCATTAGGCTGAGTCGTTCTACTCAGGATTTGAGTTAACTCACCAGCCAGGTACGCGCACAGCTATCTGTGTGATGAGACTCGCACAGGAGAAAATTGGGACACTCCAAACATGAGAGACCAAAGGGCTCTCGGGAGCCTATCACAGAGCTGCATCCCTGATGCAGCCAAAGATTAAGGAATATTAATCAGTCGATCAGGGGAAATGAAAAGGTACATTGCCTCTCATCAGAGGTGCAGCCTACAATTGTAGCCAACCTGTCGTCCTCCAGATGATTTGGCCTACATGTCCCATGATCCCTGACAGTTCTCCATGCTATGTGGGGCTGATGGGAATTGTCGGCCAATGGGTGCAGGTGGGCGTGGGACTTTATTCTTTTCGCCTGTACTTTCCATGTGTTTACCATTCAAACATTTGCCTATATCAGATTTCATGAATCTTCTTGGTAGGGTGCTGGGCACAGCCTCTCTGGCATGTTCCAAGTATTTCTCTGAGATTTTCTGTACGTGGTATGTTGTTTAGACACTTGTTTCTGTTTTCTTTCAGCTGTTTGACGGCATTGAGTGTGAATTCCCGCTCTTCTTTATCTTCATGGTGATTGATGGTAGGTGCGATCTAACACTTCTTATCTTGTTAGTGGGGAACACTGGCTTGGGTCATCATAGAGGACGAGAATAAAATGTGTTTTATATTCCCTGTAAAAATAAGATGCATAAGTCAGCGATAAAAGTCAGAGTGAGTAATGACGTTCTGTGTCAGCGGTAAAATCCAAAGGATTGTTTCTCTAACTGCATTATAAATAATGTTTAAAAAGTGCATGCCATTTTGGTTTTACCACGCAGTGCTGGCAGACTGATTGTTGATATCATCAAAAATATTGTACTTTTATTTCACCCTGGAATCACGTATGTTGCACTACAAGGTTAGGACGTAGGACAGGCGCCCACAGACACTGAATGCACTTGCTATTTGATCGCATATAATGATTGGTTCTGTAAATGTCTCCATAAGTTTCGCACTATTACTTTCAACCTTGTCTGGACACACCCTGGAGGGGCCACAATACGCCAGTACCAAGACAAGGCTAGGCACCGTAAAACCACTATGGTGGTTATGGGCGTAACCATAAACGTAACAACGTGATATAATGAAAATATTTGCTTGAAATAGTGCTTGCAAGTAGAATTGTGAAATCTTCTCTTCCACAGAGTGCTACAGTTGAGGAGCAAAGCAGGTTATTTTTTATTTTTTTGTTACCACCTTTGTGATTTGTGTCCTTTACAATTGATCAGGTAAACTCAAAATTGGAGACCCCTTCTGGTGGATCCATTTTGTTTTCTAATAAACTTTTAACACTTAACTGCGGGAGTGCTCCAAGCTTACAATGATTTCTCATGGGGATTCAGGACGGAACATAGATGCCCTTAGGTGCTCTCGGACCAGTAATCAAGAAAGAGGTTCTGTTGATTGAGTTTTGCTCAATACGCTTTAAACGTGTATATTTCATCTTCACATAAACACTTATTAATTAAATCAAGAAACCTACCTCGTTTTCTTATTCATTGAAAGTCACTGCATATTGTAATGAGCCAATGGGTCCCCGCAGTTGCTTCCACATTGGGTTCTGAATTATGGTCTTTTAATAATAATAGTTCCTGACTTCAAAATATTCCTGTCTTCGAGACAGATGCTGTAGCACCCATATTATTATGAAATAAATGAAAACTTGGATTACATGTGTTCCTTTTGGAGTTCTTTATGGCTGATAAACTAACGAGTTTCAACATCCATTTCACTTTCTCTAGCTCACTTCGCTAGCCCTCCCAGTCATGAAACCTCCATAGACAAGGCATTCCCATGGCCCCACTATATCAATCAATCAAATTAGGGTTACTTCAGTAAAATAAATACCATAACATCATATAGTATAAAAAACATCACATAAAACAATACAGCTAAAATTAATTCACATGTTCAATACCAAATATTTCTAAATAATGTAAACTCCATATCATATACATTATAAATAAATATGAACAGTTAATTCCCTTTTGGCAATTTGGTGTACCATATACAACAGCTTCCCAGAGGAATGCTATTCTGCTTTACTGTTGTCATTAGGCTATTTAATCTGGGACATTCTTGTTCTAATTCTCCATGCTCCTAATAAAATTGAGAGGTTCCCCGCACAAAAATACATTGCATGTTCTAATGTTGTTAATTCTCAATACTGGGAGAAGCTATTTAGCCCTCAATGACACACAGTGGGGGCAGACAAATTAGAAATGTTCAACATTTCCTTCACTAGCTTGGCAAAATGTGCATTCTTTATTTCCACCATTTCCCACTTGCTCACGAAGGAACCCAAAAGTAAAACCCCTCAGGAATTTTAAAAAGAGTGTTCTAGTCTCGAAAGTCCTCAATCACAAATAAATACTAATCTTGATCTAAACACATCTTTCAAATGGATTGTGTCCTCCCACGTATTCCTCATCTTTGACACATCGTTGGCCTCTGATCCATTTTTCCGCAGTAGCATTTGCTTCGAGTAGAAATTTGGCACGCCTCATTTTGTGATCTACATTGCAAAGTTCATTGACATCATGTCCTCTTCTTCCGCCCCGTCAACGCCTAAGTCCAGCTTTAAGAAATGCAGAGATTGTGGGTCAAAAATGTCTCTTGCGACCTGCTCCGCATCTGCCTCTGATGCGTTGGGGAGAGCCACAAAACCGTTGAGTGCTGTAAGTGCCAGTTCATGACGGAAAAAGGCTTGAGGGAATGGAAGGGGAAACTTCAGGTAGGGACAATACCCCAAAAGTCACCTTCCCAAACTGCTAGGCCCTTGACCGACGAGTTGAGGGAGGTCTCTCCTCGGAGGTAGAATGCCAAGCATTCTAGGTGGAGGAGTCGTTCCCATCACTCTTCTTCCTCGTCTTCAAAAAAAGTCAAAGAGGAGGCTCCGAAGGTCGCCTTTGTCGACTTCTTAATCGGACGATTCCCCTAAAAGGCTAGCATGCCCTTCCAAAAAATCGACACCGGCCGAATGGGAAGCCTTAAGGGTGCAAATGTTAAAAATATTTGACAAGCAGAGCCATGCTCCGTCGGAGCCTTCTGATGAAGCCGGAAAGGAGAGCTTCCAATCGAAAACCCACACGCCCTTGAGCCCGGGTAAAAGACCTGATCCTCATCGGGAGCCCTTGAGGCCTGATCTGATAAATCAAAGGATCACAAAAGTAATGGCGAAAAGTCAAGGTCGTCAACGCCGTCTCCACCATCGATGCCAGCGATGACCTCGACGCTCGCCAGGCCCTCGACACCTCTTAAGTCCTCGATGTCGACATCAGCGCCTAAGTCTTCGACGGAGGCTGTGCCGCAATTGGCAGCTGCGTCATCGGCATCTAGCGCCCCTCCAAAGTCTACGTCGACAAAGAAATTGATAACGTCCAAGCCTGTGGTTACTAAACTAGACAAAACGTATGTTCCACTGCCAAAAAAGGACTTTTTCAAGTCCCTTCTATTTTTGAGGAAGAAGAACAATCTAATAATGAGGATGCACCATTTGGGTTACAATACGGTACACCCAATGTACCAGAGAGCTTAATCTCTGAGGAGAGCAGAATGCAAGATTTGTGTGAAAACTTGCAAACAGCAAGTGGTGTTGATACATCCCCAGAACTGGAGTTCGGAAAACCTGAACCTGGGGAACATGCTGACTCTTCTTATCGTTAGCCTATGTCAAAGGTGGTTGACTATTTAGGTTGGAGTAGACCCTCTTTTCTTTCTGATCAAGAGAACCTTACGGACATTCTTGATTAGGGTCCTCAGACGGACCCCATTTTGCCCTTTCATGTGGCTCTACAAAAAAGGGTGACTAGGAACTGGGAGACTCCGGGGTCTAATCCGGCAGTCGACAGGAACCTCACATGAAAATGCTGCCCCTCGAGTAGCGACCCCGACTACCTGTCGAAACACCCCACTCCGGAGAGTCTGGTGGTGCAGGCAGCTACGGCTTCTTCAAAACAGGCAGCGTACCCTACCATCCCTCCATGATAGGGGCAAAAAACGCATAGATGGATGGACGAGCAAGGTATTTTCTGCAGGGAGCATGGCACTGAAGTCTGCCAACTCTACCTGTGCCCTCATAAAATTCTCGTATAATTTATGGGACTGCATATCCATGGCGGCAGGACACATTGCGAAGGGGATGAAAGGGACGGCTTCTTAGCTATTGTTAAGGACGGAAAATAAGCCATCTGTGAATCCCTTCAATCAGGGTTGGATTCTGTAGATAGCATTAGCAGAGCCATTGCTACCAGCGCTGGTTGAGGAAGTCTGGTTTTGCACCTGATGTGCAATCTCGACTTCTCAACATGCCTTTTGCGGGTCTTATCTTTTTGACAACAAGGCTGACGAGAGCTTCGAGAAGTTGCCGACCTCAAAGGCGGCAGCCAAGTCTTTAGGCGCCGCTATAAGGCAACCTCATCCTTTTCGTCCTAGTGCACAACCTTGGAGGGGTAGATCTTTTCTCTAATACTCCTCAGTTGGAAGGGCGAGAGGAATGGCCAGTCAAAGAGGCCAGCGAAGACTCCCTCATGGTCGACGAGGTATAAATGCGTAGCCAGCACAAGCAGCAGCCTCCTTAGCATTTGCCTCTGCAACTGTTGCATCAAAACTACTTTGAGGACTTGAGTCACAGTATACCGGTGGGGGCAAACTGACTCAGCATCTAGAAGAATGGCTAGACATTACTTCGGGTGCTTGGGCTCTGGAAACCGGAGCGAAAAGGAACAAGGGATGGTACTCACCATATTTTTTTATCCCCAAAAAGGACAGAGGACTAAGACCCATCTTGGACTTGAGATACTTGAACAAGTTTCTCAGGAAGGACAAATTCAAGATGGTTACACTTTCTCAAATCCTCCAGGACCTCTAACTCCAGGATTGGTTGGTGTCATTGGACCTTCGGGATGCTTATTTTCATGTGCCAATCCATCTCAAGCGCAGAAAACACCTGAGGTTCGCAGTTGGCGGTTCTCATTTTCAATTTCGAATTCTGCCATCCGGGCTGACTTCCGCCTCAAGGGTTTTCACCAAGCTGATGGCGGTAGTGGCAGCATATCTGGAGGGGTGGGGGGGATTCACGTCTACCCATACCTGGACGATTGGCTGATCAGGGCACGTTCTGTCAAACAATCCTAGATCATCTCTACATCACCTGCCGCTCTCTCCACAAGCTGGGCTTCTCCCTCAATTACAAGAAGTCACATTGTGGGATATATTGATCCACTCAATGCATTGCCCCACATCATTGAGCTGCATTTGCGCAAGAAACAGCAACCTGGCTGTGCTGGCTCCTGTGCGCCCCAGGACCTCAAAACTGTGTTTTGGCAGCGACAGAAAAATGGCTGCACCATCTTGCCTCACACACTTCAGGCAAAATGGAACAAGGAGACACTTGAAAAAGTAGGCCAGTGTGTTCTGAGAAATATTTATGGAATCAAGGGAACCGGCAGCACTGCATTGCTGCAAAAGCCAAAAATTCCCCTTCCGAATGAAACATTTTCACCCTTCAAAATGCTGCTTTGGTGCCAATTCCACCTGTCATTCTGAAACCACTGTGAATAAAAAGGCCCAGTCAAACCCACTCTCAGAGAAATCAAAAGCAACTTCATTTTTCCCTCGCACGGGAACACGCCTTTATTTCTTGACAAAATGTATCCAGGCGCAGCAGTTCAAAGAGACTTTTTACTCTAGCCAGGTAAAGGAGAATTGTATCTATACTTAAGATAAGAGTCCTGCTGCAAGGAAAATGACTACAGCTGCCAAGACAGTGGCAATCTGAGGAGCTGCCAACCAAATTAAAGAAATAAATGATAGCAGTTTTTAACACATGTGGAAAAATGGGCTGTGCTGACTGAAGAAAAACAAATGACCTGTTTAAAACTCAATTGTTAATGAAAGCCTGCTTAGCAATGTAAAGGAATTATGTTAGCGGTAACAATACACACATAGGATATCTTCTGTCATAGGTTGGTTTATTTCAAGACCCAAAGTAAGAAATTAAACAGTTTAAAACACATAGGCTGGAGTTGCAAGCTCTCAGGAAAACCTGTTATTCTAGTTGCCAGCTATAAAACTCCTCCAAGGAAGGGAGATACACCCTAAATCCAGGACATGTAGGTGCGAAGTGCCAGCTTGAAAAACTTTGTATAGGATAGGACAATGAAAGTTCACATGCACATCAGTCATTCGTCTGTGCTCCAGGCTGGGACAATAGCAGTCCTGGGACACTCACCTGTCAAGTGTCAAAGGACAATAAAACCTTCAATTAAGAGTGGAAACCCCCTTCCCTGAAAGGAATTGACAGCTGCTTGCAGTTGAAGGAAGAAAAAAAAAACAGGATCAAGTAACAAAAGGGCTGCCTTTTGGTTACAGAGACTATGTTACAAAGAAACTTTAAAGACTCTTATTTCTGTAGCAAGAATTAGCAGAAATGTAAAAGTTTGCAGTGTTAAATCTAATTTTGGGGGTCATCTTTTAAAACTTGGTAGAACTCATCGCTGCATGGGGAACAGCAGTTATGAAATATGACAGATTCCCAGGAAAGTATTAATGAGGCAAACATAAGATTTTGTACATACATCCCTAGGGACAATTCGCATTTGTGTATAAAATTGTGGAATTTTAGGCCAAATCTTTAATGTGTAAAATTACCAAAATGTGTCAGAAAGCCGAAACAAGGTCGCACAGACTGGAGGTTTGGACTGAAATGTGATCCACCTAATATGTAACCTGTGTGTATAATTTGCCAAGCGATTACCAGTGAAAAAAATGTAGGTTTTTGGCAAAATCGGATTTTAAGTAAACTAAATTTGGGAGTGTTGGGACATTGTAAACCTCACCTCATAAATCTGACATCATTCCCTTAGAAATCCAACCAGCAGAGAGCAAGGCGGAGATTACTACCCTTGCCCAATCCTATTGTTAGGGGCATGTGTGGTAAAGCCTGCCCCTGTCATATACTGTGATGATGTCACCTGGCATTATAAATAAGAGCCCCTGACAACACACACAGACTGATTCCTGATTCCCTACGCCGGCATTCTGTTCCTGTCCTGTTCCTGTCTTCATTTTACATTTATTCATCTAGACTCCAGATCCCAACCACAAGGCCAAACCTTGCTGATCTTGCTTCAGCTAGGCCTCAATTCTAAAATAATCCCAATATCCAAGGGAAACGCTGTGGTGTTTTGGGAAGCATCCTGAACTAACCTGGCTTGCCACTCACTGCATGCTGCTGCTACCCTGATGACCTATAGTATCCAGTAACCAGAATTGCCAGTCCAGAAGAACTACTCTTTGGTTTCCAGTCCCTGCCCAGCTGACCCTGTCCTGCTGATTTTGTCTGGCTGTCCGGTGTTAGACCGGATCCGTGTGGCGACCGAGCGCTGACTGTCCAAAATCAAAACTAAAAGCGGACTGTGAGTATCAACAGGAACCATAGAAAACCATAGCCTAACTTGCCTTGCTTTGATCCATCCCAATCTCTAAGTCATCCTATCCTTATCCTGATCATTGTAATATTATCAAAATCATTCTTGAAACCCTGCTTTGATTTCTTGTGCTAGTGCCAACATCTTTAATCATTTTGTCTTGTAAAATCCTGAGCTATTAATCCTGTTTGGAGTGATAGGATTGGGTCTGCCAGGGCGGGCGCACAGGTGCTAGGGTTGAACTCGCGAGTCAACCCCAGGGCTTACTGTGTCTCAATCTGGTAGCCTAGCCTGAATGCCCTAGTGTAGAGTAAAACTGTCCTTGTCCAAATTGATTTCTTTTCCTTTCACTCCTTCATTTTCTCAAAAACGTACCTCACTAGATCTTGCATAACTCACACAATTTAACAATTTAACAGCTAGAGAACTCATTTCACTTTTATATTGTACCTATGATCCATAACTACCCCCCCAACACAAAAACCGCATTGCGATTTACAATAATACACCCGTTTATATTAAAAAACGTTTTGGGAAATTCAGGCGGGATTTGCAAAAGTGTGTTAAATTTACAACGTGTCATTTTGATTATAAACTGTTTTCAATCTTCCATTCAATTTCGAACTGTATAATTTAGCTTGAGCCATTGCTTGTGGTTGTTAGTATCTTTCCACTGCTGCTCCAGTAAAGAATTGTTTTTGTTTCAAGAGTTATACCCATTCATTCATTTATTCATCCATTTCCGAGTGTCAGTTCAGCATTGCCAGGGTTTGAAATCCGTTTTTCTCTTTTGTTTGGGGAGGGAAGGTCGGATTTAAATTCTGGTTCTTGTCTGTCATTCCTGATTACATGCTGATTCTGTTAATCCGCTTAAAATTGATTATTTGTGGGTTGAGGGAACATTGCAGGGGGAAATTCTAACTCCAGTGCTATCTTACCTACCTAAAATAGGGCTGCTATTCCATGGTGTTTGGAAGTTGTGTCAATAGAAGGTTAAACTAAGTGCTTTGCTTACATTCATATTCGTCTTATCACCCCATTGGTGATTGCTGACCCATATTAAAAATGGTATGATTTCTTTTGAATTTTAAAATAAATAAACAAATATTACATGTTATCAACCAGCCTGGTTCATGGTCCATTGTGACTCGTGTATTTGAAAAGGGGGTGTGATATGAGTGGTGTATCATCTCAATATAGAATCTATCACACATAAGCATTTCAATTGCACACTGCATACTGGGCTGAGACTAAGGTTTGCGTCGCCTGATTGAAATCCTTAACAAATTATGATACCTTCCCAAAGACTCCAGTACATCGGAGCCGTGCTAGATACATCCTTGGGAAAGAGCTCGCCACCCGAGGTGATGGTTTAAGACATTCTTCAGATGGTGACCAAATTCAGAATGCCCGCAGTCTACTGGCCTTCGATTTTCTGAGGTTTCTCGGCCTCATGGCGTCCTTCCTTTTTCTGGTGCCAGAGGCTCGCCTGAGAATGAGATCCCTTCAGTGGGCTCTAAGAACTCAATGATCCCAGTTCTCAGGAAAGATGTCGGACCGACTTCAGATTCCTAACAGGGTCTCACAGGATCTTCTGTGATGGGCCTGCAAGGACAATATTCTGAAGGGAGAACCCTTTTGACAACCATGGCCGGAGATTACAGTAGTGACGGACGCCTCACTCATAGGGTGGGGAGCCCATGCCAACGATCTGTCAGCGGTTGTTGGTCTCCATCAGAGTCCAAACTACATATTAATCTGTTGGAGCTGAGGGCAATCAGACTAGCGCTGAAGGCCTTCCTGCCCTCTAGCCGGGGAAAGAATGTCCTGATAATGACAGACAACACAGTGGCCATGCATTACCTCAACAAGAGAGGAGGCGTAGGGTCACTTCCACTGTGCAGAGAGGCAATGCAGCTCTGGTATTGGGCAATTCAAGAAGGAATCTTCCTATCGGCAGTTCCCCTAGGGGAGGAGAACACTATGGCAGATGCTCTGAGCAGGCAGAGCGCAGTGTCCTATGAGTGGGAACTAGCTCAGGAAGTTCTTCAAGAGGTCTTCTCCCTTTGGGGAACCCCTCAAGTGGACCTGTTCGCAACCAGTGTCAACCCAGAAGTGCAAACTGTGCTGCTCCAGGGAATTTCCTCCGAGAGGAGCTCTAGGAGACACGTTCGCAGTGGACTGGGAGTTTCCAGTCCTGTACGCATTTCCTCCAGTCCCTGTCATTCCTCATTTCATCAGGAGGTTGAGAAGGTTTGAGAAACGCATGATCCTAATTGCCCCAGATTGGGCCAGAGGGAGGCCCAAGCCGAGGAAATAGATCTACCACCAACTCGTTGCTTGGAGAAGCGACTGACCCTGAAGGAGTTGGAGGCGGATGAGCGAAGAGCTCGAGAAGGAAGGTATTTAGGAAGACAGAGTTGAAGGTATTGAGGCCCTAGGCCCCACAAGGCCTTGTGGACAATGCAGAGGGTTTTGAACTTAATCCTTGCAGCGACTGGGAGCTAGTGCAGAGATGTCAGTCCTGGAGAGATATGATCCCTGGGCTTGAGGCCAGGGACAAGTCTCGCAGTCCTGTTCTGGATGAGTTGCATAGGGCGGAGAGTAGAAGCAGGCAGATTTAGAAAGAGGCTGTTGCAGTAGTCCAGCCTAGAGAGAACCAGAGCTCTGGAGACAGTGAGCTTCTGGGGGAAGGAGAGGAAAGGAAGAATACCTCTAAGGAGGTACAGCTGGTAGTGAGACTTCCTAGAGACGTCAGAGATGTGAGGAGAGAAGGAGAGTGTGGAGTTGAAGGTGACTGAGGTTTTTAGCCTGGCAGATGGGAGCAGGAAGAGGGCCAAGAGAGGCCGGCCAGAGAGTGACACGAAAGGAGGGAGCGGGTGTGCCGATGAGAAGAATCTCAGTCTTGCTGGCATTAAGGCAGAGGTCATTGGTGGCACACCACTCCTGGATAGCAGACAGACAGTCAGAGATGAGAGACGAAGAAGAAGTGGCTGAGTGTCGTCCGCATAGCACTGGAAGTTGGGGCATAGAGCGGCAATGCGGTAGGCAAGAAACGCCAGGTATTGGTTGAACAGCCAGGGAGAAAGGTTAGACCCCTGGGGGACACCACAGGTAGAGATAAAGATAGAGGAGAGGAAGGACCCAAGTTGCACCTGAGAGGGTCGATCAGAGAGGAAAGACGTCAGCCACGCCAGGGCCTGACCGGTGATACCAAGGCCATCACGGCGACGGTTGAGTAGAATGGCATGGTTGACCGTGTCAAAGGCAGAAGAATGATGAAGCAAGATGAGGACACAGGCGGTGTTGGAATCAAGTTTGAGAGCAGGTCTTCACGGATGTTCAGAAGAGCAGTTTCCGTGCTTCTGGCAGCTCTGAAGCCAGACTGATGGTCATGAAGACAACCGACAGATTCAGTGTGAAGATTAAGCTGGGAGATAGCCAGGGTACATGGGCTATGCCCTCAGCCTTCTGCAAGCACTACTGCTTGGATTCTAGTTCCAGGTCGGATACAGCATTTAGTCAGGCAGTGTTAAGGAACTTGTTTTGCTACAAGGGGCAGCTCTCCACCCTGGGGCTACAGTCAGTTGTAATCGCCCATACAGTATAGAGGAAAGGGGACAGGATGGAGGAGTAATTTTAAGTTACTCACCGTAGTGACTAACGTACCACTAGTCCATAGTCCCCTTTCCTCCATACGTCCCACCATCCTCCCCCCTAATAAAACTAGTGTTATTAAGCAATGGTAATATGTCGACGCTTCAAAGCGGACTGAGGAGTGGCGCTGGTGGGCGGAGTCAGGGGAGCACATGGTCCCAGGGCTGCTCCCCAGCGCACATCGAATTTTAAAGGGGAATTAGATGTTTTGGGTGAAAATGATTCCGTCTCCCATCCCTAGCGAGGGACGTCCATACAGTATGGAGGAAAGGGGACTAGGAGTAAGTCAGTCACTACGGTGGGTAATCTATAATTTCTGTAACAATATATCAGAGAGACAAAGAAAGAACTGTGAAACTTGGTGAGAGGGTTAGTTTAGGGGTAACGTGTTTGTCTTGTAAGGAAGGCAACACAGGTTTGAATCCCAGTCCTGTGCTTAGAAACCAATCTCTGGTATTAAGCGCGTTATAAAATAACAATTCTAATTATATCTGTAAGTGACATTGTGAATGATTGTGTGAACAGAGAGAATCGCCTCTATCTCTATCTCTACCTGTGGTATTACCCAAGGGTCTAACCTCTCTCCCTGGCTGTTCAACCAATACCTGGCACTTCTTGCCCACTGCATTGCCGCTCTCTGCCCAAACTTTAAGTGCTATGCGAATGACACTCAACTCATTTTCAGGCTCCTTTCAGCCACTCTCTTCTTCCTCTCTCATCTCTGATTGTATGTCTGCTATCCAGGAGTGGTGTGCAGCCAATGATCTCTGCCTTAATGCCAGTAAGCCTGAGATGCTCCTCATCGGCACACCTGCTCCCTCCTTTCCTGTCACTCCATGGCCGGCCTCCCTTGGCCCTCCTCCTGTTCCCACCTGTAAGGCTAAAAACCTCCTGTTCATCTTCGACTCCACACTCTCCTTCTCTCCTCATATCTCTGACGTCGCTAAGAAGTCACACTACCAGCTGCACCTCCTCAGAGGTATTCTTCCTTTCCTCTCCTTGCCCCAGAAGGTCACTGACTCCAGATCTCTGGTTCTCTCTAAGCTGGACTACTGCAACAGCCTCTATCGAAATCTGCCTGCATCTACACTCCGCCCTCTGCAACTCATCCAAAACAGGACTGCAAGACTTGTCATTGTCCTCAAGCCATTGGATTGTATCTCTCTAGGACTGAAATCTCTGCATTGGCTCCCAGTGGCTGCGAGGATTAAGTGCAAAACCCTCTGCGTTGTCCAAAAGCCTTCTGGGGCCTGTGGCCTCAATACCTTCAACTCTCTCTTCCTACATATCTTCCTTCTCGAGCCCTTCGCTCATCTGCCTTCATCTCCGTCAGGGTCAGTCGCTTCTGTAAGCAACAAGTTGGTGGTAGATCTCTTTCCTCGGCTTGGGCCTCCCTCTGGAACAGCCTCCCTGCCTCACTGAAACTTTAGGAGGACCATCTCCGATTCCAGAAGCACCTCAACACCTTCCTCATTGCTTCTGGTTTCTCTCCTCCTCTCCCCTGCTAAACTCCTGACTGAAACCGAAACTGCCCTGGTCATCTGGCTACACTTTGTACTCGGGCCCAGTTCCCCTCCCCGCCAGTTGCACACCTGCACTGCCTCATGCACTCAGAGGCTGTTCTCTATATTCCTACAGCACCCTACCAGCTCCTGACACCTGATGTCTGCACTTACCCCGGTACTTGCCACCGCCCAGCTGCACTTCTTATTTATTGTCTTTTATTTATTTTACTGTTATCCTATTTACTGCATTGCCCCCTCCTCTTTCCCCTCAAACTTTTTCCGTTTCCCCCCTCCCCTGCACTTGCAGGATCTCAATGTCACCTGGCCTACTAGAATCATTGTCTCTGTTCTTTCCCTTGCCTCTTTGCACCTTGAAACACTTGTGCATAGGCGCGTTATAAATGCCATATCATATCATATCATTAGGGGAAAGGTCCTCAGCCTTGGATTTCTAAAATACAGATTAAAGGTATTGTGAAAGCTTAGAAGACCCCAGAGAGAATATTGTTTGAATGAAGACAAACCCAAGGGAAAAGCCATCTTCCTTGTATTGTGGAACATTAAAGATTGACATCTTTGATTCAACAAGAGAAATCCTAGGTCAAGGGAAGACCCCTTTTTCTGGTTGAACTTTGTACCTTTTTCTTTTCTTCACTGTGAAAGACTTTGTTTGGTATTTTGAGAGGAAGCTGTTGATATACAGCTCAAAGCCATTTCCCTGTCACGTTATATTAAGTTTAGCGTGTGAGGGTCGTCCGAACTCCCGGCCTCGAGGGCCGGATTCTTACAGGCATTTAGGATATCCCTCATTAATATTCATGAGACAGAATTTGGATACATTCATAATCACCATATGCAAATTTATCTTCTGAATATTAATTAGGTATATTCTGCAAACAAGTCAGGATTCTGGCCCTTGAGGACAGAAGTTGGACAACCCCGGTGACGGAGAACTCTTTTGATTTAGGCATCCTGACGCAGCCATTCATTCATTTTATTGAAGTAGGGAAACCCCTCATAGAGTTAGGGGCAGATAGCATTTTCCCAAACCCTTCTTTTGTTTTGATAATAAAAGCCGTCTTTGAACTTTAAACCTGTAACTGTATCCAAGTCTTACTCTTGATCCCTCACACAGAGATGAGCTGGGTTTTGATTATATGATAAAATGCCTGTGGCTGAATGCTGCTGTAAAAACGTTTGTGACAGAATTATCAGTTTTTATCTCTCTCTCACTTCATCAACTATCTCTTTGCTCTTTAGCCCCCTGTTTTTGGGGAAAATGGGTCAGAGCAGAGAAACCACCATGCTTACTCACTGCGACTTTCAGAACCGAAAATTGGACTTTGCTTTCAGGATATTTTGTTTACTGCCTTATTTGTCATGTAAAATGATCGTTTTGTCTTCTAGCATGCAGTAGGTTTAAGCTGGATTTTATCCAGGTGCTGATCATTGCATACCCCTGCTTCAGAATGTAATTATTTCTTAGCTAATAATAGGGCTGCTAATTGCTAGAGTGGGTTAGTGCACATTCGAATCTTGGTTCTTGGGTTACTGGTTTCCATCTCCATCGCTGACATAGCGAAGGAAGTGTCATTGCCATACGTTCCTTTACTGCACCCTCCCTCAAAAGTACGTGCCGTGAAATCCGCATTGCTGCCAGTGTTTGCAAAGTCTTTGCATCCGTTCAAGACAGATCACCAGATGCTTAGCTCAGCCTTCGCTTTCCCCGACCTCACTGCTTTGTGTGCTGTTGAACATTCAACGTTCATTTGTGATTCATTGTTCCAAATAAATGTATTTTGCCAAAACAGAGATATCATAACAAACTTCCTAGAGAAAAATGTGGCAGCCCCAGATTTCGCTAAACAAGACAGATGGTGCAGACCCAGTGATTACATCGAAAACAGATGTCCAAAATGTCAAATCAAAAATAGTTTTTTTGTTTTGCATGAATTTGTTTTCTATAATCTTTCCAAATTTCACAAGGTAATTTCACGTTCCTGAAACTGGCCCAGAACTGTCAAAAGCAAGTTATATTGTCCTATACAAGATTACTACAAGAAAGGCAATTCGTTTTTTTCACTGGTGCTCAGACGCTCTGCATCAGAGCAGAAATGTGGAAAAAACAGAAGCAGGCATACATCAAATCTGACTCACTCATGCATGCATTGTGTTTGCCCCAGTATGTTCTATGCTTGAGATCCTCTATGCATAGCATTCCACTTGCTGTTCAGGTTGCATACTAGTGGTGGCTGCTGTACCTTAATAGGTGACGCGGTAGGCCAGAACTTGTCCCGCAGAAAACAAACGATGTATGGGAAAAGGCCTTGGCTGCTTTTATTCCGTACTCGTCATAGATAATAAATATTTACAAAACAATGGGACCCCTTCCTCTGACCAGGTATAATACGCTTTTTAGCAGAATTACTGTGCAGCACATAGCACAGCAATTTACCGCTTGAGCTCACATGTCATCCTGCTTACAATGAAATGATTACATACAGAGCAACAAAGGCCATCTGTGGCCACCTCCACCCGACACATAGTGGGCAATTGAGGGGTATGAACATGGGATTCGTGACCAGTAGTTTTCCCAAGAGGTCCGACCACCTCACACCCACAACCTTTGAAGAAGACTTTAAGGAGAAGCCACACTTCATTCTCTGCCCCCACCCCATATATCTATGAAGGGATCCCCTCAACCTCTGCAACACTGTAGCGCACATGCTGGTGAGCACTCGCACTCCTCCATTGCAAAATGCAGAACCTTTTTCTTAAATCTTGTAACAGTGTTTCTTGACTGGCTGGGAACAGGAATGGAAAACATTAGCTGCGGGGCACATAGCAAAATGCAGAACCTTTCCCAATCCTTGTAACAGTAATTCCTGACTGTCTTGGACTAGAAATAGAAAAATCTCTAAAAATATTAGAGCAAGAACAAACCTTACACGACCCAATACATGGTCTTATAAGGACTTTTGGCCAACTTGCCAAAGGTGACTCTGTTATGACTGATGCATCGTGACCACTTTGGTTTAATATTAATTTCTTACAAATATTCTCCAGGGGTAAAAAGAAGCAATGAGTGTTTGTAAAGAAATCATTGTCCTGAAGATGGCCTTTAATAAACTATACAACACTAGGGATAGTGTCCAAAATATCTAAGCAGGCCGAAACATGTCGACCATCCAAGACACCCACAGCAAATAAAACAAGGGGTCTTTTGTTTTTGTTTTTCTCTCTACATTTGTGTAATTAGTTTTTGTCCAATACTTTGTGTGATTTTTACATAGTACTGTCTAAATTATTCCCTGTGTTCTCTAAAATATTTTGATGGCTCATAATTTTCTTGAGTTTTTTATTAGTGTTAAAATCTAACGGAATGATGATGTCAAATCGTGTCTTTGTAATGTCTCTTTTGATATAATTTAAATTTAATAAATTGCATATTAATAAATTGCATATTTACATATTTTTAATGTGTTCTGTACTATCCTCTTCATGTGGAATATGATTTAATTTGTCCACATGTGTTAAATGTATAAACAATGTTCTAGTGGCATAGCAGCGTAAAGAGGGGTAATCCGTCTCAACTCTTTGTGTGTATCCAAGCGCCAATATATACATATATGCATATATGCATATGGACAAATAAAGGATGGATGTTTCCACTACGTATTATATCATTAACTGATGTAACTGCCTCCCACCCTCCATCTGAGTGTCTACCAGTTTCCTTTTTGGCTTTGTCTCTCTACGCCCTGATACCTGTGGGGTGTCGGCACATTACAAATACAAAATACAAATACAGTGATGGACAATAGCAAGAAGGCCTCATTTCTAGTGTGTCGCAGTTAAGAAGCAAATTGAATTACAAAGTGAATCTCATCAGACGAGGCTGGGTGAGCCAAAGAAGTCATGGTCTAATCAAACTGGAGTAGGCTGGCATTGGATACAAAATCATGTGAAAGAACAAATCTCCTGTTCAGAAGGCATGAACATAACAAGGAAGATGTCCGAGGTCTATTAAAAAATAGTATTAAATGCACTGAAGGCTCGATTTTATGGTCTCTAGTCACATGGAAGCATGAAGTTGGACGGACGGGATGGTCACACAAGGCAGAGTGCGTGCTTTCACTCCCTGAATTTCTCAGAGCTAAGAACACTCCCAAGGCCGAGATTCAAAGCCTAATTGACAGTAGTCCACTGAGGTGATGATGGATTGATATGCTAATTGGTGGGAAGCAATGGTTAAGGCGAGCTCAGCACTACCTGGATGTAACCAATCACATATTCACACTTTTTGAGACTAGTATGGATTGTATACTTAGAAGTTCACTCAGAGCCAATCACCCATATTCATAGGTTTTTGTAGTTTGCCACCTAGGATGACGTTAGTACATATGTAGGTTAACATCATTGATGACGAGTTTCTTGTATAAGATCTCAGTTTTTACTAAGAATGTTTGAGTAAAAGGATCGAGCGATTTCGTTTATGTTCATTATGTTCCCTGTTTTAGATAATTGATATTAAAACAGTCTTCCTTTTGCCAACTACCTGGGTCATTTTGATTATTGATGTATGAATAAAAATCTGCATCCCCATCCATCTCCAGGGTAATTGATTTTCAATAGAGTCCTGCAGAAGGACTTGAGCAATATCGATTTAGAAAGTGTTGCGTTACAGTACGTAGATGACATTTTAGTATGCAGTACTTCAGAGGAAGAGTGCAGACGCGATTCTGCTCATCTGATGGTTACACTTGCTGACAAAGGATACATGGTTGACAAAGAGAAGTTATAGTATTGTCAACAGGAAGTGTTATACATAGACCAATTGATTTCACATGAAGGAAAGAAGTTTACTCCTGAGAGAGCCGAGGCTATTTTGAAGACCATAAAGCCACACACGATAAAACATATGCAGAGATTTCTGGGATTGTGTTACTATGTCAGAGTATGGGTTTTTGACTACAGCTCATATAGGCCTTTATTACAGGCTTTAAAGAAAGCACAGGCGACACTGGAAAAAATTGTGTGGACTGAGGAAATTGAAGAAGGGTTTGAAGAGTTGGAAAAAGCAATTTGCACAGCTCCAGTTTCAGGGCATCCTAATTATGCTGAGGAATTCCTTTTATTCTCGCACATGGATGGCACTGTTATGACAGCAGTTCTTACGCAGAGAACCACATTGGGGTACAAGCCCCTTACATATTACAGTGGGATTTTAGACCCAGTGATGAGAGGTCCTTTTCTGTGCGAACAATCGCTGTCAGCTGCCGCGTTCGCTATAGAGGAAGCTGCAAGCATAGTGATGGGAAGCTCTATGACGTTATTTGTTTGCCATTTTAGAGAAATAGGTACGTTGACTTCTCAAAGGGCTTCTGGCTATGAGGTAGTTATATCGAATCCAGCGCTCAAAGTAGTTCGATGCAGAATAGTGAATCCTGCCATGTTTGTAGATGAACCACTGGCTGAGGATGAGCATGCACATGACTGTTCAAACTATGAAGAGTTCTATGATGTATTCCAAGGATAAAAGAAAATGGTTTAGCAGGAGGAGACATTGTTTTTATTGACTGTTCTTCAAGAATCGATCAAAACGATGGGCAGAGATATACAGGTGCCGCTATAGTAAAGCATACAGCAAATGGAGAGTTTCAGACATTGGTATGTGCACGACTCCCGTCTCACTATTCAGCACAGGCTGCAGAGTTAGTGGCGCTGATTGTCATGCTAGAGAATCATGCAGACCAGGAAGGAACAGTGTGTAGCGACTCCGCCTATGTGACGTCAACGTTGCACGCAGGGTTAGCACGTTGGAAAAGGAGGGGCTACCTCCGAGCGGATGGCACGCCAGTGCAGCAGGCCTTAATGTTTAGGCTTATTAAAGCACTGCATCTCCCAGTAGCCATCGCAGTCGTTAAATGCGCATCACATTCTAAAAGGGCAGATTTTTATCTCACACAGAAACCAAGCAGCTGATGATGAAGCGAAACTCGCTGTATGTTCAGAAAATGTAATGACATTTGATACGCCTGATGTAAATGAGAAAATGGTTGTAATGATGAATGTGTCTGAAAGATAAAGTGATTTGTCAAAGACACAGTTAATGGAGATCCAGGGGGAAGCACCTCAAGATGAAAAGGATTTGTGGACGCGAAGAGGGTGTTAGTTAAACCCCTCTGAAGCATTGTGGTGACAAGACAGCACTGGTAAACCGGTGATGCCTGTAGCCTTATTGTGGGTGGCGCTGGAACAGCTACACTACCCTACACACACAACTAGGGAGAACCTCCCTGCAACTATTGCAGAGGATTGGTTCGTCCTAATTTGTTAAAGCATGTTGCATTCTATGTAGTGAACTGCATCATGTGCCAAAAATGTACGGCTGGGCATACACTGCGCACAGTTAGGGGAGTTATTCCGAGATCCACTGGCCCCTTTCTGCATTTGCATATTGACTGTGTCGACATGCTGCAAGTATGTAATGGATATAGATACATGATTGTAGTAGTTTGTCCCTTTTCACGATGGATTGAGGCTGGTCCGTGTACACCCCTAGACTCTACCTGTGCAGCAAAATTCTTAGTGCGGGAAGTGTTTCCTAGATGGGGAGTATGTGAAGTAATGAGGTCAAACAATGGCACACATTTTGTAAATCAAACATTTGAGCAGATCAGCTTATTGCTTGGTATAAAGCATAAGTTCTGTTCGGCCTATCATCCACAAGGACATGTGATCTGTGAACGGCTCAACGGCTTGCTTAAAAAGAGGATAGTCAATTTGAAGCTTACCTTGAAGAAAAGGTGGTTGCATTGCCTACCACTGGCATTATATGCATTGAGAAACCAACCAGGTTTGGACAACCATCTCACGCCCCATGAGATAGTGACAGGGAGATGGATGAGGACACCCCTCACGCCTCCATCCAGAGTTAGAAGTGATGCTCAGCCTACAGCAGGAATGGAGCTACGTGAGTATCTTATGTGTATGACTTCAAGTATCTCTGTCATTTCAGATCAACTATGGTGAACAGGGTGTGGGGCAGTACAGAACACAGAAGGAGATGCTTCAGCAAGTAGCATTCAAAAACGTTGTCTTCCCAAATTATTCCCCGTAGATGCGGTCCTAATCCGCAATTTCAGAAGGAAGTGGCACAAGCTCAGATTTAACGGCTCTTTCATTGTGGAGGACGTCACACCACCTGCAGTCAGAGTGCAAGGCAGACGTGCTTGGACTTTTTTAGGTGATGCCAAAGTTTACACTGGAGAAATCCCTCTGCCCCCACCCCCTTCGGAAGCAAGCATCGAGGAAGAACCTCAGCAAATGCAGACAAGGTCTATGATGAGGAAGAAGGACGCAGAGGCTGTCGAGTAAAAGAAAAGATTTAATTGGACTGTGACTTAGTTCGGGACACTCGTTTAGCCATCTCTGAAAGGGTTAAGGGAAGATATTCGAACACTCTGTGCAGTCATTTCAGGGTTAAGGGAAGATCGTTTGTTCTTAAAAGCTACAGGAGCTTGTTAAACTTTGGACTGAGGCCTTGATAAGAAGAGAAATATGCCAAATTCTGAGTTCATTTTTGACAATTGGAAGAAGATTCAGTACCATGATTCATTTCTCACTGAGTTTCTGTTTGGATTTGCCCATGGTGATTCCCAATGACAATGTTTCGAGGATCATATTTGAAGTTGTTCTCTTCATTCTGCAAACGTATCCGGCTATCGTGGGGAGAACTATTAGTGTACATGTTTTTCTGCAAGATCCTAAGAATGGTCCAATCGTAAGGAGGTTACTGACAGCAATCATCAAGCAAGTTTTGCAGTTGCCAGAGTATAGTGTGGAAAGAACAAATGCCCCCTTTCCGCTGATGATGCTCACATACTGATCAGTGTGGTTTTCTATCGTTTAATTGAAGAATACCCGCATCTTGTTGGAAGACACACTGATGTGCACACATTCCTAAGGGATCCGTGAAACAATGCATCACTAAATGAAATCTTGAGAGGCGTCATACTGCAAGTAGACGCTTATTCTGCAAGAAATCTGAGATCAAAGTGAAACTTTCCTTCGAGGGACAGATCGAGAGGTTGCTGGTCAGACAGAATATTTGTTTCATGCTGAAAGAAATTCATCATGTCATTTGGTCTAAGGCAGATTCGAGGAATAGACTGGGAACTGGTGTATGTAGTTGAACTTGTCTAGACTTACTAAAGTCGGTTTTCTCCTTGCTGGAGAGGCATCCACATTGCATCTGGTTAAACACTTGTTCCAGGAAGATATCAAGAGTATGTTTTGGTATCCTGTAAGCAGACAGCTGATCGAGGATAAGTTGCTGAGTCAAGATAGCAGCTTTAAGAAGCAGTATAAAATGCTGATGTATTAAAGTTACTTTTTCCTTCCTTAGGCAATAAAGATGGGAAGCGTTAGTAGTAAAATCGTTATGCAAGATGAAGGGAGAGGTCCACGATGTGAAAGAAGTCATTGCTGTAAATGGCCGTACTTATGCATCATTTATGCTGGTATCTTGTTCATGATCATATTGCTTTCACTCACAGTACCTACGTCATATCGTATAAATGTACATGGAGCTACGATTCCTGTGAATCTTCCTGAGCAGAAGGAAGGTACAATCGTGGCAACTACTAGGCATCCATGAACCCATGTAGTCATTCCTGTTCCAAAGAAAGATGACAAATTACCTGAGTCTGAGATAAGTGTCACTAACAATCGTTCACATGCCAAAGTGTCTTAGAGACCCTTCTACGCCACAAGAGACAGGCTTGGCAAGACAGGCAGGAAAAGAGGTTGTTGGACAGTGAGCCTACACAGGTAATGCATGCAATTATGCCTGGTCCTGTGATAAATGACACAAAGATAATTCCCAAAAGACAGTCACACATGGAGATTTTTTAAGACATTTTCATGCCTAAATGGTATGATGAGAGGATGAAACTTTCTGAACTTTCTCCTACTCAGATAACACATGTAGGTGTACCCATGATCAACTCAGCTAGAAGGAGTTATGCTAACACACTTCGTGAAATGATTATGGAAGTTCACATGAGAAGAATGAGGGCTAAAAGGAGCACCAGAGAGGATGATTTCGAACTAAATGATTACCTGGACTGTACAGCTCACCTGGGAAACAACATTATGGTATCAACATATGAAGGAAGTGGGAAGACGTTTTTGAAGGAGGAATGCTTTGTGTGTGCACTCCTGCCTTACAGTATGGCAAAATCCAAAATCTTCATAGCTATCGAAATAGATGTCCAGACAGCTCATTGAATTTGGTACCTAGCACTTTGCAAAACAAGAGGCCAGTTCATGGGCCAAGACGCCTACCTCAAATGGGCAACTGAATGGACAGATGAAGATGACTATATCCAAGACGCGAAGACAATAAACAGAGCTCACACGAAGACTCATGTGATCAGATACGAGAAACCTGGAGTAAAAGGTGCTGGAATCAGACGGGAGGTAAACAAAATACTGGAGAGTGCAGGAAAATCTGCAGAAGACATTCAAAGATGGAAGAACGTAGGCCAAATGCAGATCTGGTGGATCAGTGTTATCACAAGACGGAAGGGAAGAAGGAGTGGTCATCTTCAGAGCCTGGGTGGTCATTGGTTGTTACACACCTGCCATTGACATTGTTGACATTGTACAGAATGGCTTTAAACCATTATGGCCAAGACTTGCTAAGCTACTGACTTCGGTCCAAGACAGAGGAGGACCCAGGCAGATAGTGCCCTTGGAAAGTTCAAAGCTGTGTTTCAGAAATAATGGCACAAGAAAAGTTGGAGAGAATCAGAACTGTGGTCGAATATTTGATGTACCAGGAATGTAACAGCAGTGATCATGAATCACTATTGGGCTTGTGGACCCAGGGCATACATGAGGCTACCCAAAGATTGGGGAGGACGATGTTAATTAGTGAATGTTCATGTTCCAGCGTTGGTAATTCCAAAAAGTGATCTGAATCTTGACAGTTTTCCAAAAGCAGATGCTCACCTGAGGAAGAAGAGATCTGTGGAGCTGAACTATTTTTCAGCTAAGTTATTAGAAGCTTTTGACTCTATTCCATATGAGCACAGGCTGTTCAGCCAGACCTCATCAGTGTTCACCTTAATTTTTATGCAGAGAATCCAGATTGGAGCAAATACCAAGTGGCTGCAGATCAGCAGATGGGAATTGCTACAAACGATCAACACTGACATAAAGGGGTTCAATTCTATCAGAGAAGAGATGAGAGCCATATGACTGATGACTCTTCAGAACAGATATGTCTTGGATATGATTATAGCAAAGGATGGAGGTGTTTGTGCAAAAATTGTAGAATCATGTGCACGTTCATACCTTCTAATGATGACAAGAACGGAACCTTGACAGAGGCCATAGACATGCTGACAAAGGTCCATGGTCAGATGATAGATGAAGTTGAAGACATTGCTGATGACCGCTTGTTTGGATTGCTCTTTTCTTGGGTTCCACAATAGATGGCAGACATGTCCCTTTTGGTGTTGCTTGGATTCTGTGTGATCAAGATAATAATCTCACAATGCAAGAAGACAGCAAAGAAAGCCATAGGGATAAAAAGCATGATCGATGTCGAATCAGGATGGAAAGCCAGAGACTTAACAGATGAAGAGATCAGAGACTTTGTGAAGGCTAGTATCCATGCACCTGAGGGAGCGAAGTTCCTGTATCCAAAGAATCATAAGAAGTATGTAGGAAGATGGATCTATTGCAGTCTAAGTGGACAATGCAGCCTCATGACATGGAACAGAGATGAGCATGTCAGATCAACAGGATGGCTGAAGGGTGTCATAAAGGTATGGATTCCAAAGAAGCTCTTTTTCAGAAGAGGATGCCTGGATGTGAAGGGGAGATGAGAGAGTGGTCGATGAATCGCCCAAAGGGGCGGGGGGTGTAGAGTAGGAACCAAGTACTCCCATCTCAACCGTTCAGCCCCTATTACCAATATGTTGGAAACCAGAGAATGTGACATACACGGAGCAGTTGAAACAACAAAGGCCAAAGGGAATCCTATAGGCAAGATTCCCATTGAGGAAACCATATCTGCACACAAGGAGATATGATGTTTTTTTAAATGAGATTCCTGAAGAAGTAAAGCAAATGAATGGTCAAGACGAATGGTGATGTCACCAACCATCGCCAAGTAAACGTCACACAGAGCTGAACTGACGTACCTAGAAGAGATGCAGAGACTAGAGGATGCAGATTTTCTATAAGGCATTAAGGAAGGATCAAGGATAAGTGACATATTGGGATCAAGGTGAAGAAGCTTATGCCACAGAAACAGATGACGACATGAAGTCATTTTACACATGTACAGATGCAAAAGAAACGCAAGCAGACAAAGTAATCTTGAGGCTTGCTTATAGTGAGTAGATTGCAGCAAGCGCCAATATATACATAAATGCATATGGACAAATAAAGGATGGATGTTTCCACTACGTATTATAGCAGTGCTGGACAGTAGCAAGAATGCCTCATTTCTAGTGTGTCGCTGTTGAGAAGCAAATTGAATTACAAAGTGCATCTCAGCAGATGAGGCTGGGTGAGCCAAAGAAGCCATGGTCTTATCAAACTGTAGACTGGCATTGGATACAAATTTGTGTGAAAGAACAAAACTCCTGTTCAGAAGGCATGAACATAACAAGGAATACATCAGAGGTCTATTAAAAAATAGTATTAAATGCACTAAAGGCTTGATTTTATGATCTCTAGTCACATGGAAGCATGACGTTGGAAGGACGAGATGGTCACACCTACGCACGAGGGCAGAGCGCGTGCTTTCACTCCCTGAATTTCTCAGAACTAAGAACACTCTCAAGGCCTAGCTTGAAAGCCTAATTGACAGTGGACCACTGAGGTGATGATGGATTGATATGCTAATTGGTGGGAATCAATGGTTAAGACGATCTCACCAGCACCTGGATGGCCAGCCTGCATGCTGCTAGACATAGATGGGAAAGTACTGACAGAGGTAGAGTGCCAACCAATTGTAGAGGACTGTGTAATTAGGGGTCCTATAGTTGTGTAAGCCAATGGAATGTTGTGTATTTAGTGACGTTTGTAGTGGTCATTTTTAGGGGAGGGCTTAGTTGCCCCACCTGATGTTAAGTAACCAATCACATATTGACACTTTTTTAGACTAGTATGGATTGTATACTTATATGTTCACAGAGCCAATCACCCATACTCATAGGTTTTTGTAGTTTGCCCCGTAGGATGACATTAGGTTAACGTCATTGATGATGAGTTTCTTGTATAAGATCTCTGTTTTTACTAAGAATGTTTGAGTAAGAGGATCGAGCGATTTCGTTGATGTTCGTTATGCTGCCTGTTTTAGATAATTGATATTAAAACAGTCTTCCTTTTGCCAACTACATGAGTCATTTTGATTATTGATGTATGAATACAAATCTGCATTCCCATCCATCTACAGGGTAATTGCTACTCCTCTTATAGGGCTGGGCTATCCAGTTCACTATTCTGTTCCTCCCCCCATCCCACAAGAACTCCCTTGCCATCGTGTTTAGTTGTCTGAAGAAGGACCCAGGGATGTTTTATGGAATGCTAGTGAAGTGATATAGCAGGCGGGGCCGTACCGTCATTTTGAGTAGGGCCGCTCTCCCTATCATGCCCAGTTGAAGCGTCCTCCAGAACCTCATTGTTTTCCCCGTTTTCTCCAGGGCCACCATGTGTTAGCCTTGTGCGTCTCTGTTGGGGTGTGATGTATGTCCACTCCTAAGTAGCGGAAGGTGCGTGGTGTCCATCTGAGGCCCAGGTCGGGCAGCTGGTCAGGGGTAACCCGCCTCAAGTCGGCTAGGGGGAACAACAAGGACTTCCCTTTATGGATGCACCCAGGGCTTCTAGCGGGTCCGTTAAGTGTACCCACGGGTTGTCGACATACACAAGCATGTCATCAGCGTATATTGAAATCTGGTGTACTAACCCATCTATTTCGATTTCAGCATCTTTGTACTCAGCCCTCAGGAATGCTGCGAAAGGTTCCAGGGCCAGTATATATAGCATCGGGGATAGTGGGCATTCCTGTTAATTACCCCTACAGATGTTTCACCCACCCGAGATGTGTTTGTCCGTCTTTACCCTTGCCCTTGGATCCCTGTACAGGAGCCTTATTCAGCGTAGAAACCCCCTCTCCTATCCCGAAATGGGAGAGCGCGCTCAGTAGCCAGTCCCAATTCACAGAGTCAAAGGCCTTTATGGCGTCCAGTGACGCCACCGCGCATTCCCCTCATCTCAGATTTTTTGTGTCTACTATATGATGGAGTCTCCATAGATTCCACGTTGCATTCCTCCCCGGTAAATTTCCCGTTTGATCTGTGTGCACCTGCGTAGGTATGACTCGTTTAAGTCAGCTGGCCAGGGTTGCAGTCAGGATTTTGGAGTCCTGGTTTATCAGGGAGATTGGTCTATAGGAGCCGCACTCAAAGGGCGGCTTCCCTGGTTTTAGTATAGGTATTATTACGGATTCCGGCATGCTCTTCGGTAACCACCCCCTCTCGTACGCCTCCTCATACATCTCTAGCAGTCTTGGGGCAAGGGTGTCTTTATATGTCTTATAAAATTCCCCGGGTAGCCCTTCAAGCTCCCGGGTGTTAGGCTCACCTGATATCCCCGGGGGCGTCTGGAAGGCTCTGAGATCTGGAACCCTGGATGCGTAGTTGCCCAGTGATGAATAATGAATCTGCAATTACAGAAGGTGTCCAGTTAAAGGCTCGAAAGCAAAAGGGTCGAATGCAAAAGGGTCGAGTGCATTCGACCGAAAACCAAAGGATCGAAAACAATTTCAAAACATTTTTTTTTTTTTTTGCTCTAGTGTAGCTTTAAAAGGGTTTTTTTTACCCCAAAAACAGGGGTTTGGGGGGGACCCCCCCCAATAAATAAATAAATAAATGTGATCCTTTTTTTCGGTCGAATTGACTCGACCCTTTTGTCATTCGACCCTTTTTTTTCGAGCCTTTGACCTATAACCATCACAGAAGGGAGGATTTGTGATAACTGTCTCTAATGGGTGAATCTCTCTCCTCACCGATTCCCTTCCCACTGGGTTCTTTTCTCACCTTAGTTATTTGTAGGGTGAGCTATCCATCCTGCGTTTCGTTTGCAGGGGTGCTTGATGTTTGTTGGCGAGCTGCCCGAGTTGCTTCACTGGTGCAGTACGCCTTCCTTGGGCCCAGGCCTGCTGTGACCCCGAATCTGCTGGTAGGCAGGTAGGTTTGTTAATTGTAAGTCTTTGTTCTGTTTATGGTGGGAATTTGTTAATGTCTTTATCTCCTTCTTTTCAGGTGCGAAGGTCTTGATGCTGGCGTGCCGGATGGAGAGGCACGTTTCTAGGTAAGAGCGCGAAGCGCAGCGCCTTTATTGTCTTTTAAAGCTAACCTGTGTTTTCTTCCTCTTCTCCTCACAGGCCGCTGTGGTGCTGCGAGTGGATGAGAGCACGGTGGAAAACAGGCCCCCGGAATCCGTTAAGGTAAGTACAGCGCTGTGCGGTTGTTTAATATTGAAAGCGAACCTGAATATGTCTCTTTTCCTTTGCTGATGTTGCTGTGGTGCTCCAGATGGAAGCGTGGCGTAGCGCGATGGAATTCAGATCAGACTGTTGGAATTCGATGTTTTGGAAGCGCACTTTCCAATATTGTTTTTCCCTTTCTCGTTATTGCAGGTCGCAATGTTCTAACAGCAGCTGTGGTAGCGGTTCGCCGGAAGTCCTTAAGCTAGTAGTCACAGGTGAGTGATGTTTCTTCTTCTCCCGGTTTCCACAGATTGCAGCCCAGTTGAGATGCTGAGTGCTGAATGGTGTTTTCTCAGGTAAGACAAAATAATTTTGTTCTTGTTCTTGCAGGATTACAGGAAGATGCTAAAGACCAGGAGCTGGACACAGTGAGTGTCACACTGCTGGTTGCAGAATAACACGAAGCATGTTCTGCAGTCAGGGTGTGGTTTATATAGCCCAGGTAAAGTAGTACCAGGGAAAGTAGTTCCAGGCCTGCCACACCCAAAACACTAGACCGCATGGCTTGGTTCTTAGAACTAGACTGTGTGGGTGCTTCCATGTTGGATTTAAAGGCCCATGTACATAAATGGGACCTAGTTTGAACAGCCCTTCCTTCCTACATATGAACCTGGTGCCAAATGTGCCAGGACTGGCTCCAGGAGCCCTTTTGCAGTGGTTTTAAGGCCCTCAGGGTTCTGGTGGGAGCCTGCTTGTGGCACAACTTGTGCCCCCTCACAGTGGTCATGACACCGGGGACTTGCCTGTTGGGAGGTCGGCTATTATGGCCGTCAGTTCCTCTACTGTGAGGGGTGCCTCCAGTATCTGTACCTGTTCCTCCGTTAGCTTGGGAAGGTTGATCCCCCGCCAGGGCATCAGCTATATCTTCCGCCTCTGCCTCTTGGTTCCGGGAGTGTAGCCCTTCATAGAATCGTGAAAATATCTCATTTATCCCTTCCTGAGTCCTCACTACCATCCCCTGCTTATCTTTGATTGGGTTTATTGGGTAGTGTCTGCTCTCCTGCCTGGTCAGCCAGGCTAAGAGACTGCTAGGCTTATCACCCTCCACGTGTAGCCTCTGTAAATACTTCCCAAAGTCCAGCTTCCCCAACTTCTCCCAGATGGCAGTGCACTGCAGACTCAGAGTAATGACTTCCCCAGGTTCTTCTCCCATCACCCCCACCCGTGCCTCTGCACATTCTATCTACTTTTCTATTCCCCCCAGCTCTGCCAGGATGCTTCCCCTAAGTCCTCTTGCCTTCCCTCTTTTTTTTTTTAAAATTTGGTTTTATTGGTAGTTTTTAGAAAGAAAATACAAACGGCAACGCTGGGAGCGTTGTAATCATCACTTTTAACATTGTCATAAAACCCCCAGGTTCCCTCCCTCCCCTCCCCCCAGATCAGAGTCACTTCAAAAGTCGAACAGCTGGAGCTGTCATCGTTGCTCGTTGTACGTTGCCACAGAGGTATGCTATACTCTCGCGTCCAAGTTGGCTGAGTGAGATACGCTTTCTCCCGGGTCCTGGGCTACTCCTACATCCTTGATTCAAGCGTTCCAAACCCACCCCCCGCCATCTCGCCAGAGTGTTCTCATATTGTCAGTGGGGGTCCCAACCCCATGCCCCATAGACCCCATACCAGTTAACCTGAAAGGGGCCCAATTCATTATTTACCATGGCCGTCAATTTGTCCATTAAGAACATGTTTTTGAGTTTCTTAAGCCAATCTTCTTTGGATGGGGTCTCTGGGCTCTTCCACCTTTGTGCAAGGGCCACTCTACCCGCTCGCAACATCGTCTCCCACATTCTTGGGTACCTATACAGTTCGGTGTCCTCCGGGGGGAGGCCCAGCAACATCGTTAGGGGGTTGAGTGGGATTAGTTCCTCGGTGACCTCGGCCATCCACCCCCGTACCTTCTCCCAGTACTCCTGCACCTTGGGGCAGGACCACCACATATGCCCCCTCGACCCCACTTGGCCACAACCCCTTCGGCATCTGGGGGACACTCCCGAAAACATCCTGGACAGTTTCAACGGGTCCCTGTGCCAGCCCTGTAGAATCTTGAAGTTGTGCTCCATGTCCGATGTAAATAGGTTCCCATGAAATGCTATCTTAAAGACTTTGGACCACGCCTCCTCTGAGAGTGGTTCTCCTGCCAGGTCGTCCCAAAACCCTCGAAACCCTCTTCTCCCCTCCAGGTTAACAGTGTTCAGTATTTGGTACATTTTGGAGACCGCCCCCTTCCTTGATGTGGCCGTGTCCAGAAACTTTTCGAAGGGGGTCAGCTGTCTCCGTAGGTTCTGGCCCCATGTATGGTCACAAAGGATGCCTTTCAGGCGCAGATATTCAAAGATTGAAAGGGACTCCCGCCCCAGTGCATCTCGCAGGGCCTCGTATTCGAGGAACTCGCCCTCTTTGAACAGTTGTCCCGCCCATTCCAGACCCCCGTCCGACCAGGACTGGGCACTCCTGAATCCCCTGCTACCTAGTTTGAGCGGGTGGCCCCAAAGCGAAGACATTGGAGAGGGCCATGTCGTGAGGTATGAGGTTGTGGGTCCCTCTTTCCAGATTGTCCAAAGTATTCCCAGGGTTGGGTGGGCCCTCAGTTTGCTAGGGATGAATCTACGCGGCAGCCACAGGAGGTCGCGCACTTTCAGAGGGTGGGCGTCCATGTCCTCCAGGTATGACCAGTAGGTGCCCATCCCCTCCTTCATGTGCTCCAGCAAGACCCGCAGCTGGGCGGCCCGGTAGTAAAGGAGAAAGTCCGGTAGTCCGAACCCGCCCTCCTCTCTGGGCAGTGTTAGGGTGGCCTTTCCTATCCTCGGGGCCCTCCCTTGCCATATAAACTCGCGGATTGCTTTTTGTAGATCACGGAGCAACTGGGCAGGGACCTCCGTTGGGAGTGCGGTGAATAAATATAGTAATCTCGGCAGAACGTTCATCTTTATCGCTGTCATGCGCCCATACCAGGACAGAATCATACCATCCCATCTCCTCAGGTCAGACGTAACCCCCGCCAAGATAGGCCCATAGTTCACCGGGGCCAATCTCGAGAGATCTCTAGTCAGGGTTACCCCCAAGTACCTGATAGAATCCTTCCCCACCGCAATCCCCGCACACCTGTCCCGGGGGTCCAACCACGGGTCCTGGACCCTCATGGGTAGGAGCTTTGATTTTGCTGCATTTATTTTTAGTCCCGAGAACTGCCCGAAGGCTGTCATCAGACGCAGTAGGGGGGGGAGCGAGGAGCTGGGCTCCACCAAGTACGCTAGGATGTCGTCAGCAAACAGGGAGAGCTTGAACTCTACTTCTCCCCTTTTGATCCCTTTGATGTCGGGGCGGGCCCGGACTGCTATGGCCAGAGGTTCCATCGTCAGGACGTATATTAACGGAGAGAGTGGGCACCCCTGTCGTGTTCCCCTCGTGAGGGGGAATGAGTCGGAGAGTTCCCCGTTCACCTGCACTCTCGCTGTTGGGGCTCCATAGAGGGCAGAGACCCAGGTCCTGGCGTGAGGCCCGAAGCCCATTCGACGGAGGAGGAGTTGCATGTACCTCCACTCGACCCTGTCGAATGCCTTCTCGGAGTCCAAGGAAAGCAAACTAGCCTCTAGGTCTAATTCCTGGGCATAGTGGATTAGGTCAATAGTCTTCCTGATATTATCCGAGCCCTGCCTGCCCTTCACGAACCCCACTTGATCCCCGTGTACTAATTTGGGCATTATCCCCTCCAACCGTTTACCCATCACCTTGGCGAAGATCTTAACATCTATATTTAAGAGGGAGATCGGGCGGTAGGAGGAGCAGTCAGTGGGGTCTTTTCCTTCCTTGGGCAATACCACTATGATGGCTCTCATCATCGTTTCCGGCAGGGTGCCCCCCTCCAGTACTGCATTGAACACCCTCGCCAGGTGTGTGGCCAAAGTGGACCGGAACCTCTTGTAGAAGTATACTGAGAACCCATCTTCCCCCGGGGACGTTCCCGCCTTCATCCCACCGATTGCATTCTCCACCTCCTCCTCTGTGACCCCTCCCTCTAGACCTTCTGCCATTTCGCCTGTCAGGGACGGGATCTGGATGGAGTCCAGGAACTCCTCAATCTGAGTGTCTTCCCCGGCATATTCTGACGAATATAGTTGTTCATAGTAACGTCGAAAAGCCGCTCCTATGACTGGGGTGCTACGGTCTAGTGAGCCCTGTTCGTTCCTGATCACCCTCACCATTCTGCTTCTCTGGACCTCTCTAAGTTTCCAGGCCAGGATTTTATCGGCTCTATCCCCCTTCTCATAGTATTTTTGTTTCACTAGCTGGAGGTTGCGCTCAGTTTTATGCAACAAGAGATCTTTCAGTTGAAGTTTGTAATTTTCTAGGGCAGTGATCTGTTCCATAGCCAAGGGTGCCTCCGGGGGGCCTCCCGGCTGGAGCTGTGCGATCTTTTCCCTAAGGGATTTTTCCTGGGCCTCCCTTTCCCTTTTTTTCTGAGCCCCCATTCTTATGAGAACCCCGCGTAAGGTCGCCTTGAAGGCGTCCCACAGCACATGCGCACCCACCTCGCCATTGTCGTTCAGCTTGAAGTATTCCATAATGGCGTCCTGCACTTCCTGCGCCAGGACATCGTCCTTCAGCAGGGAGTCGTTGCACTTCCATCGCCCTTTTCTGCCACCTCGCCATTCCCCTATAATGGTGGTACGGACCAGGTCGTGGTCGGACCAGGGGACCGGGTCAACCTCATAGCCAGAGACATATGGGCGCAGGGACTCGTCTACCATGATGTAGTCTATTCGGGAGTATGATGTGTGGATTGCAGAATAGTATGTGAAGGAGGGGTGTTCTGCCCTAGGGGTCGGGATGGTGTCCACTAGGCCCAGCTCTGTGTTGACCCTTTGGAAGGAGCGGGCCATAATTTCGTCTGCAGCCCTGTTGGGTTGGGATTCCAAGCGTTTCCTATCAACTTTCGGGTCCAGGACCATGTTAAAGTCCCCCCCCACCACCATCAACCCGCGTACGAATAATTTCAATCTGTTCTTCACTTCCTCCCAAAATTGCGCCTGGCCTTCGTTGGGGCTGTACACAACTGCAAGTGTTAAGGGGGAGCCCCGCAGGGAGCCCCTCGTCAGCAGGAACCGTCCCTCTGGGTCTTTCAATGAGGCTTCTACTTCAAAGCCAATGTCCCTCGCTAGCACTATGGCCACCCCCCTTTTCTTGGTCTTGTGGGAGGCGCTGAGGACTTCCCCAATCCCCCCCCCCCCCCGTAGCCTTGGTTCTTTCCCCCTTGCCCAGTGCGTCTCCTGAAGGAAAAGCACGTCTAGTTTAGCCCTCCTGAATTCCCTGCAAACCAGGGATCTTTTGGTGGGGGTGTTCAGCCCCCTCACGTTAAGGGAGCCCACGCCCAGGGTAGGCAGATCATCAGCCATTGTCTAAGATTAACCAGCTACTGGATAGCTGACTCGTGGCACTTTCCTTGTCCGGCTCTTTTCGTGTTATCCTCTGATCTCCCATTTCCCTTCTCCCCCCTCCCCCCAGGTGGTCCTGAAACCTTTCCCCAACTGACCCCTGGTCCCCCCTGTGAACGTAACCACATCAACAAACCCCCTACCCCCCTCCCCCCACCCCGGCGTCCAGCCAAACAGTTCTACCATTATTGGTAGCTGGCCGGACCACCAGCCTACCGCCTCCTGCTGGGTGAATATCCATATTAGAGCCTCCATGAGCCCCCTCCCCCCCTCAATGTAACTCTCATACTTGCTGTTTCGGGAGGATCCACATAAGTTCGGACCCCATGGTCCTGGAGTTCGGCCTGTCTGCGGGCCGGAACAGATGGTGAGTCCCCGTGATGAATTCTTTACACAGTTCCCCCGAGGCTGATGTCGCCTGCCGTGAGATGCCTCAGCACCCTTCCTCCCCCGGGTCCGACAGTCCCGCTCCACCCTGGCCGGGTTCCGTGTCATTCCTGTCCGTCGATGGGGACGGTGGGTTCAATTTTTTAAATTTCCGTGGGCCAGTCTTTTTTCTCCTCTCTCCTCGTGACCGGCGCGCTCTGGCTTCATGCGCGGCGAACCCGGAGGGTTCCCTCCGAGGGGTCGGGTCCATTGCGTATTCCTGTATGGCTCCCCTTATATCTTCCTCTGTAATCAGGTTCACTCGTTGGCCTTCGTATTCAAACGCGAGGGAGAAGGGGTACCCCCATCTGTAGCGCTCCCCCTTCGTTTTCAGCATCTGGGTCAGCGGGCGGCACATCCTCCGTTTGGCCAGCGTGTATGATGAGAGGTCCTGGAAAATGGCCACCTGAGCGTTGTTATAGGTTATCTCTCGGGATTTCCTGGCCTCCTCTAGAACCTTCGCTTTTTCAGTATAGTAGTGGAAGCGGACCAGAATTGACAGGGGGCCCCCAGCTCTTCCCCCCGCTCTATGGATCCGATCAAACGTCGGTTCGGTTGTCATCTCATCCGAGAAGAGGAGGGTTATGATGTCCCTCACCACCCGGGTCAAGTCTCTTTCCGTCTCCCCCTCCGACTCCAGCACCCCAAAAATTCTGAGGTTGTTCCTCCGCTCTCTGTTTTCAAAGTCGTCCATTTGTCTTGCCCTCTCCTCATCTCTCTTTTCCAGGGCCAGTAGTCTCAGGGCCGTGTCCAGCTCCTGGGTCGCTGCTGAGGACTGGTTGGACTCTAGTTGTGACAGTCTATCCTCGACTTTGTCCACTCTGTGGTCCATGTTTTCCATTTTTTGGGCGATGTCTGCCCGCATGTCCCTAATCTCCTGCAAGACCGAGGCAAAGCCCTTTTCCATGGTGAGGGTGGGCAGGGGTGGGGTCTCGGAATGGGACATGCCGGTCTGTCGGTCCGGGTCGCTGTTCTCCCTGCTGGTGACTTGGTAGCGGTACTCCTGGAGGGTATGGCGCCAACTCATTCGGTCCTCCTACTTCTCCCCTCCGCTGGTGCGCCCCTGGGGGCAAGGGACAGAGCCCGGTCGGGGAGCGCGCTCTCTCTCCTTCTGGTGTGGCCCTCTGTGGGGGGCCTCTCGTGGGCGGGCACTCGCCCCACCAGACCTCCGGTGGGGGCCTCACACCCCCTCCCCCCCCCATGTGTCCTCTGCCTTTGGTCAGCAGTTCTTAGGGTGGGGGGGAGCGGCCATGGATGTCCAATAGCGGTCTGTTGGGGGGCTCTCAGGTGTGATTCCCCCCGCGAGAGCCCCCAGGCGGGCACTCGCCCTGGGATAGAGCCCAGGGGCCTCCACCTAGGGAAGTGATGAGCTCGAGGATACTCTCCTCCGAATGTTTTGTGTCACCTCCAGGACTGGGGACGTTTTCCCCCTCGTCTTCCTGACTTTTTTTTTTTGTTTTTTTTTTTTTGGGCTCGATGGGGGGGGGGGGGGGCGGGCCGACTCGCCCCACCGAGCCCTCCGGTGCTGGTCCCCCGGGGTCCTTGAGGGTTGCGTGGGGGCTGGGGCGGGCTCCCCCCACCTACCTCGGCTCCGAACTCGGGAGCACGGGCAGGCCTCTCCTTAAGCGGGTCCTTAAGCGGGTCGGGTGCTGCAGGGGTGTCGCCGGCGGGTCTTCTGCCGGGGCGCCGGCGTGCTCCGTGTTCGGGGAGGAGAGGGGGTCGTGCGCGCCTTCGAATCCAGGCCGCTGGCGCACGCCACTTCCTCCCTCGATGGTCGAGACGCTGCCTGGGGCTCTCCGGGGCTCCTCCCTTCGGGCCGCAGGGCTCGTTCTCGGGCACTCGGGGGTCCCCAGATGCCGCTCTTTCGCCCCGGGGGGCACCCGAGGTTCACGGGTTCCGCGGACCGTGAATGTCCCGTGGGGGGGTCGTGGGGGGGGGGGCTCAATCCCTCTGCGTAGCCCAGTTACGGCGGGAGCGGCGTGTTCAGGCTGCCATTGCCTGTGCGCCCCCTGGTGGCCCCTCTTGCCTTCCCTCTTGCCGCTCCCCAGACCACCACTTTGAAGGCTTCCCATACCGTCCCTGTGCTTTCCACGCTCCCCACATTGTCGTTGAACTAGTCGTCTATCGTGTCTCGAATGTGCTCCTGGAAGTTCCCATCCGTCAGTGCTTCCGCCCTCAGTTGCCATGTGGGAATGGGGGTCCCCCTGTATGTATAGGTCCATGTTGCTATTAGCAGGGCATGGTCGGAAAGTGTGCCTGCTTTAATGTTTATCCCTGTGAATTCCCCCAGAGTCTCTCTTCCCGTGAATAGATAGGCTATTTGGGTGTACATTCCATGTGGGGCGCTATAGTGTGTTTATCCCCTGGTGCTTGCGTATACCTTCCTCCAGAAGTCTTGCAATTCCAGTTGGTCCAGTCTCCTCTGCATTGCCCTAGCCGGCAGTGCTGGTTTTCTGTGCTTGGTGTCCGATCTATCCAACAGCGGGCTCAGTGTGCAGTTGAAGTCTACTGCCCAGATGAATGACGCTACGCTGTATGAGGCCAGCCGAGGTGGGATTGTCCTGAAAAATTCTGTCGCATCGTGGTAGGGGGCATTCATATTCACTAGGCACACCTCTTTGTTCGAGGGGATTGGGTCCTCTGACGTATTCCATGTCTATGACAGGTAATGTCCACAGCTGTGCTGCTTCGGAAAATCTTTGCCGTCTGCGTCCTGCATCGATGCGCCGTCCCCGAGGACCTCCTCCGATGGCCGACGTCACCCGATGTGATAAGTAGGATGCACGACGCCCGTAGCCTCAGTTCCGTTTTTTCCACGAACGTGTTCGCTTCGTGAATCTCGGTACGCCTCGACTCTTTGGAGTTTGCTGTATTCTTCTCGATTCGTGGAACCTGTTCGGTTTTTGTGAAGACCTGTTCGTGGCGATGTCTACTTTGTCTTCAACCCCACGTCTGGGCTTCAAGAAATGCGGGGACTGTGGGTCCAAGATGTCGGTCACGGACTCGCACAACGCCTGCCTCTGGTGCCTCGGGGAGGCCCACGATACGGACGACTGTGTCGACTGCCAGTCGTTCACGGCCAAGACCTTGCGGGAACGCAAGAAGAAGCTGTCAGTAGGTCGGGTGTCTAAGCCCCGGAAGTCGAGGTCTACGGAGCTTTCGACGGATGACTCGAGAGGCGACTCTCTGCGTCATCGTCGGAAGTCCAGTGGGTCTCCTTCCAGGAGCCGGTCTCGCCACACCTCCGCCTCTTCGAGGCATTCCAGGAAGCGCAGGCATCGGTTGCCTTCCCCGTCCTCTTCCGAGGACTCCGCCCGTCGGCGGGTCGCTTATCCCACCATGCAAGCGACAGCGGAGGAATGGGCTTCCTTCGGGAAGCAGATGTTAGCGATTCTTGAATCGCAGGGCAACGGTCGATCCGCGCCTCCGAGTGGGGTCGGTCGGCACCGGTCGAGAGACACTGCTCGTACGCCTTTGGGCTCGGGTGGTCAGCACGGCTCGCGGGAAAGGTCCCGCTCGGACAAGGGTAGCCGTTCTCGCCATGCCTGTTCCAGGTCCCGGTCCTCGACGCGCTCGAGACCGCGTGATCCTGTGACATCTTCGAAGAAGACGTCGACACCTGTGGCGCCGAGGTCGTCGACGATTTCTCTCGAGGCTCCGCCTCCTTGGGGGTCATCGTCGACGCTGTCGGCGTCTAGGTCATCGAGAGTCGCGCTCGGAGCTCCAGCTTCGAGGCCTGTGTCAATGCTGGCGGCGCTGCAGCTGACGTCGACGCCGTTTCGCTTGACGTCAACGCGGTTTCTGTCAACGCCGGCGCCGACTCGTTCGGCTCCCTCGACGCCTTTCAAAGCGGTGGTGTCGGAGGGGCCCCGTGGCATGGGGTTAGCCCCTAGAAGGGCTCTGGCTAAGGTCAGGCATAGCTTTGGTCCCCAGGTGTCTTCCTCTCACCGCCTGGAGTACATTTCAGAGGGTGATGAAAGCTCTGATGAAGGCTTGGTTCCGGTTACGGTACCAGATGAGCTTCTCTCGGGCCATAGCCAGTTTGATGACCTGAGGCAGTCACTGCATGATGCCAGTGGACTGGACACCTCTCCGGAGGTGGAGTTTTGTAGGCCGGAGCCTGGCACTCATGCCGATTCTTCATACCGGCGCCTTATGTCTCGGGTCACCGAGTACTTGGGATGGTCGGCTCCCCCAGGGGAGTTCGTTCAGGATGATCTCCTTGATCTTGGTCCCCCCACTGAACCGGTACTGCCGTTTCGTATGGCTCTGCAGAGAAGGGTGGCAGCGGCTTGGACTGCTCCGGAGAGTCTCTCGGCAGTGGGCAAGTCTTTGTCGTGAAAATACCGTCCAGCCAGTAGCGACCCCTGCTACTTGTCCAGGCACCCCACTCTGGAGAGTTTGGTGGTGCAGGCGGCTACGGCCCCGGCAAAGCAGGCGTCGTATCCTACCATCCCTCCGGATAGGGACGACAAACGTTTTGACGGCTGGTCGAAGAAAGTGTTTTCTTCAAGGGGTATGGCGCTTCAGGCTAACTCGCCTCAGGCGGCCAACTCCATATGTGCCTTGTCTCGTTTCACACACACTCTGTGGAACTGTGTTGCATTAGCGGCTGAACATATTCCCGAAGGGGACGAACGGGATGGTTTCCTTGCTATGGTTAAGGATGGCAAGGATGCCATGTGTGAGGCCCTTCAGTCGGGTTTGGACATGGCAGATTGTGTCAGCCGGTCTATGGCGGTGAGCACCGTAATACGCAGGTTTGCGTGGTTGCGGAGGTCTGGGTTCGCTCCTGATGTGCAGTCCTGGCTCCTCAACATGCCCTTTAACGGTGAACATCTTTTTGGCAGCAAGGCTGACGAGAGCCTTGAGAGGTTGCAGACCTCCAAAGCTGCAGCCAAGTCGTTGGGCGCTGCAGTTCGACAACCTCCGCCTTTTCGTCCTAGGGGACAACAATGGAGGGGAGGTTCCTTTCGCTATTACTCATCCTTCAGTAAAGCGAGAGGAGCTAGCAGTCAAAGAGGCCACCGTAAGAGTGCCAGAGGTGGAAAACAGGGTACTCGAGCTGCCAAGGCCGCTCGGGCAGTTGCCTCTTTGCCCTCAGGCAACGCCGCAGCCGCTACCACTCAGTCATGAGGCCAGGTCCCATGGTTCGCCAGTTGGGGGAAGGCTGGCGCAGCATCTTGTAGAGTGGCGCGCCATTACTTCAGATGTGTGGGTTCTGGAGATCATAACCCACGGCTACTGTCTTCCCTTTCGGCAGAGGCCTCACGACAATCCACCTGGGAACCACTCTTTGAAGAGTCCGGATCCGCTCCTTGCGCAGGAAATTCAAGCCCTGCTGGAGAAAGGCGCCATAGAACTGGTGCCTGTAGCGGAGAGGAACAAGGGATGGTATTCCCCTTATTTTTTGATTTCGAAGAAAGACGGGAGATTGAGACCCATCATGGACTTGCGCGGTTTGAACAAACTCCTCAGGAAGGACAAGTTCAAGATGGTTACTCTCTCTCAAGTCCTCCAGGCCCTTCAACTTCAGGATTGGTTGGTGTCTCTCGACCTCAAGGACGCTTACTTCCATGTGCCGATCCATCCCAAGCACAAGAAGTACCTGAGGTTCGCGGTTGGCGACTCGCACTTTCAGTTTCGGGTGCTGCCGTTCGGATTGACCTCCGCCCCGAGGGTTTTCACCAAGCTCATGGTGGTGGTGGCAGCGCATCTCAGGAAAGGGGGGATTCACGTCTACCCCGACCTGGACGATTGGTTGATCAGGGGGAGCTCTCCTGAGCAATTCCTGGATCATCTGTCCGTCACCTGCCACTCCCTTCACAAGCTGGGCTTCTCCCTCAATTTAAAGAAGTCCCATTTGACACCAACACAGCGGCTCCAGTACAACGGAGCAGTGCTCGACACATCCCTGGGGCAGTGTTTTCCTCCCCAGGTGAAGGCTCTTCACATTCAGCAGATGGTGCACACATTTCAACTTGCCCAGAATCTCCCAGCGTCCGAGTTCTTGAGACTGCTTGGCCTCATGGCATCCTGCATTCTTCTGGTGCCAGAGGCTCGTCTGCGGATGAGATCTTTGCAGTGGGCACTCAAGCTCCAGTGGTCTCAGTCCTCCGGCAGGCTGTCGGACCCTGTTCAGGTGCTGCCCTCGGTCGCCCAGGATCTTCTGTGGTGGGCCGTCGAAGGCAATCTGATGAAGGGGGCCCCATTTTGGCTGCCCTGGCCGGAGGTGACGATCGTGACGGACGCATCGCTCACGGGATGGGGAGCTCATGCCAACGAGTTGACAGTCAGCGGTCGTTGGTCTCCGTCGGGGTCCAGACTCCATATCAATCTGTTGGAGCTGAGGGCCGTCAGGCTTGCCCTGGAGGCTTTTCTGCCGACTGTGTGAGGAAAGAGTGTCCTTATTCTAACGGACAACACAGTGGCCATGCACTACCTCAACAAAAAGGGGGGGGGCAGGGTCACTTCCTCTGTGCAGGGAGGCGATGCAGCTCGAGTTCTGGGCCATCCAGCAGGAAGTTTCGATCTCGGCTGTTCATCTGGCCGGAGACAACGAGACGGCGGATGCTCTGAGCAGACAGAGCACGATCTCTCACCAGTGGGAGCTGACTCAGGAGATTCTCCTGGAGATCTTCGCCCTTTGGAGGACCCCTCAAGTGGATCTCTTCGCCTCCAGTGTCAACCGGAAGTGCGAAAGGTTCTGCTCGCGGGAATTTCCTCCAAAAGGAGCCTTAGGAGACGCGTTTGTGGTGGAGTGTTCATTCCCACTGCTGTACACGTTTCCTCCAGTCCCCGTCATCCCGCAAGTACTGCGGAGGTTACGGAGGTTAGGTTCCCGGATGATCCTCATTGCTCAGGCGTGGGCCCGGAGGACGTGGTACCCGGACCTTCTCGACTTGTCCATCTGCCCTCCACGTCGTCTTCCCTACCGAGACAATCTGCTCTCACGGGAGGGGGGGGCTGGTTCTCCATCCAGAGGTCAGATCCCTCAACCTTCACGCTTGGCTTCTGAAAGGTTGAGGTAAAAGGATTGGGACCTCCCTGAAGACGTGATGGAGGTGTTGCTCTCGGCCAGGCGGCCGGCAACAAAGTCTCTGTACCGTTGCCGTTGGAGAAAGTTCTGCGACTGATGCAGAGTTAAGAATGTGGATCCTTTTGAGTGTGACATTCACATGGTTCTGTCTTTTTTGCTTTCCTTGGCCCACAGGGGCTTGCAAGTGGGGACCATTAAAGGTTACCTGGCGGCGCTGTCCATCTTTAAGCGCTCGTCTGAAGAATGTTCCTATTTTAAGATTCCTTTAATTTCTCAGTTTTTGAAAGGGCTCACTAATGTGTTTCCTCTGTCACCTTTTCTGGTGCCCGGTTGGGATTTGAACCTTGTTCTTAAGTTTCTTATGGGTGCTTCGTTTGAGCCTTTGCATTCTTGCCCTTTGAGACTGTTAACTCTGCAAACTGTGTTTTTGGTTGCGGTTAATTCCGCTCGCAGAGTGAGTGAGTTCCAGGCACTTTCAGTTAAGCCACCCTTCACTGTGTTTCATAAGGACAGGGTTGTCCTTAGAGTTCGTCCTTCATTTCTTCCGAAGGTGGTTTCGGAATTTCATTTGAGCCAGAAGGTTGTTCTTCCGGCATTCTATCCTCCTCCACATCCTGGTAAGGAAGAGGAGAGGCTCCATAGGCTTGATCCTAGGAGAGCGTTGAGCTTTTATATTTCGCGCATGTCCCGGGTCAGAGTGGACGATCAACTTTTCATTGGTTACGCTGGAAAGTGTTTGGGACAAGCTGTGACGAAACAGACTTTGTCTCGTTGGATTATTTTAGCTATCTCCGAGTGTTACCGCTTGGCGGGTAAGGACCCGCCGGCTGGCTTGCGGGCCCATTCTACCAGGGGAGTGGCTGCGTCTACTGCCCTGCAGAGGGGTGTTCCTATTCGTCACATCTGTGATGCAGCCACCTGGGCTACAGTACATACTTTTGTACGTCACTACTCCCTCGATTCCATCAGAGGGCAGGATCTGGACTTTGGCAAGGCAGTCCTTTATTCCGCAATTTGATTGGGCATGCTAAATTTGTGTTCTAAATTCTTTTCCCACTTCCTTACTTGGTACTGCTTTGGGAGTCTGTCATAGATATGGAATACGTCGGAGGACCCAATCCCCTCGAATAACAAGTTACTTTCTTACCTGGTAACATTCTTTCGATGGGATGGTCCGATGACGTATTCCATATCGCTCCCTTCCTACCTTCCCCGCTGCAGAATTTCTTTTGCGATTGCAGCTTGCGTTCCGCAAGGCCTTGTGTGTCTGACTGGAAGAAAACTGGTGGCACACGTTCTGGGGGAAAAAACTACAACTGAGGCTACGGGCGTCGTGCGTCCTACTTATCACATCGGGTGACGTCGGCCGTCGGAGGAGGTCCTCGGGGACGGCACATCGACGTCATCCACGCAGGACGCAGACACCGAAGATTTTCCAAAGCAGCACAGCTGTGGACATTACCTGTCATAGATATGGAATACGTCGTCGGACCATCCCATCGAAAGAACGTTACCAGGTAAGAAAGTAACTTTTTCTTCGATAACATTCCATTTACTATTACCATTCTTCCCTCCAATTCTCTCTCCTATTTTATGAGCTGGAAGGGTACTCCCGGGGCAATCCACATCAGTACTCCCCTGGCATAGTTAGAATACGTGGAGCTGTACATTTGGCCACCCCATTTTTTGGCGATCTTGGTTTTCTACCGTTGGGTGCGTTTCTTGTAGCATTGCAATTTAAACTTTCACCCTTTTTTGCCAGGCACAGGCCCTTACTCTTTTGACATACGTTCCAGGTGGCTATGACAGCTTTTTCGTGGCCCATTCGAGTACCATGTCCTGCGGCACGCCAAGTCTAATGGGCCTTCTATGTCCGCTCTCTGGCCCCCCGTTTCCTCCTCTGCCACCTTCCACCTTCTGGGATAATTCTGGCCCTCCCACTCCATGTTGACTCTTGTCTGCGGTGATTCGGTACCAGACGGTTGCACCATATTCTTTCCTGGCTTCCCTTGTAGGGGTATGTCTCTGTGAGTCCGCCGCTTGCGCCTTTTCCTTGTCTATGTTGCATGGTGCTTCCTCCTCCACTTGTGCCTTCTCCTCCCATCCAACCTAACCACACTCTAACTATAACTATTAACAAACACCCAGCCACCCTCCCTTTGCTCGGGCTCCGCTGCTTCCCTTGCGTCACCCTCCTTCTCGTGGGTGCGCTCGCTGCAGCGCAATGCCTTAAAACTGGCATCTCAAGGACTGTTCCTCCGTTGGGTTCCGTCTCTGGCCTCTGGCGGCCTGCCCCTCAGAGTTTGCAGCCTCCCTCTTTTCAAACTGCTGCTTCATGTCTCTATTAGCTTGGTTCTTCTGTCCTCGCTGTGCTCCATACCTCATTGGGGTGCGTTCTCTTTGTTCTTGTCGTTTCTTGTCTCAGTTGTGGAATCCCCTGTTGATCCATCCACGCTTGGGCGTCGGCCGTGGTCTCAAAGATGTGTGATCTGTCATTGTATAACACCTTCAGTTTGGCAGGATACAGCAGCATGAATCGCACTTCGGCGGCCCGGAGACGCTCCTTAGTCGGCCAGAATTGTGCTCCATGCCTTTGCACCAGTGCTGTGTAGTCCGGATAGATAGTTATTCTGGCTGTATTCCTCGTTATCTTCTCTCCCTCCCTTGAAAATGCCAATATCTTTTTTCAATCTTTGAAGTTCATGATCTTCGCAATCATGGGTCTGAGAGGTACTCCTGCGCGGTGTCTCCTGGTGAGAGCTGTGTGTCCCCTCTCCACCACAAAACCCTGTGATAGGTTCCCTACACGCACTTCTTGGAGCAGCAAATGTTCTACGTAGTCCGTGGGGTCTCTGCCTTTCTACCCTTCTGGCAGCCCCACTATGCGCACATTTTTGCATCGGGCTCTTCTGTCTGCATCCTCTGCCATGCGTTCCACGGTGCGTATGCGGCCTAACGCCGCTGCCACTTGGGATTGGGTGGTCGTGATGTTTGCTACGTTGCTTTGCACCTGCTGTTCTGCCGTGTTCACCCTTTCTGCCAGGTTCCTGACATCTTGCCTGAGGAGCCGCACATCTACGATCACTGCGTCCATTTTGTATTCCAGTGATGTTTTCAGAGCCGCTATAGCTTTGAGTTTGGGGCCCTCCCCCGGCCCCTGCTCCGGCTGTTTGGGGTTAGCTGTGTTCGTGCATGCCTCTGGTTAGGACGCTTCATTCTTCCGGGCGAACGCCTCCATGCTGGTCTGTCTTCCGTTTCCGCTTTTCCCTTTCCCAGGCATGTCTGCACCTATGGGTCTTTTGCGCTTCTGTTGGGACCCCATCTTCTTCTGTACCTACACTCGGGTCTGCAGCGCCCGGGGGTGTTGGCGAATTACTGAGTACGGTGCGCCCAATTGCTGCTTTACATGTGTGGCAGTCTCTTCATTCAATGTTGCTCATCATTCCGGGACAGGCACTGATCAGGGCCACACTGTATTAGCATTGGCTGTGTTTGTCTTTTAGTGTCTGTGGTTGTTGGGGTCGAGGCCCCCCTTCTGTCGTGGATAGCCGCTGTTCCCTATGTCGATGGATTGTGTTCTCCCACGTATGAGTTATGTTGGCTGGGCGGTGCCCTCCCACGTATGCGGCTATTTGTGTTGCGGGACCTGCGCCTGGCGTATCTCTTGCGGCCGCAGACTTTTGCTCCTTCTTTGTGTGCCGTTTCCAGACTACCCACGGCTGCGATGGGGCTGCACATGCTTGCCTTGGGTGTAATTGTTCTCTGATGTTCCAGCCCGTTCGGGCCAAGGCCCCTACCCTGCGGCAAACAGCAGTGGTATCATGCACCCATGGACTGTGGCCTCCCACGTGTTGCGGCTGCGTTGTCGTACAATACAAGCGCTCCTTGCCTGCCGCTGTGGAGCCCTCACTGTGTCAGGTCTGAGTGGCAAGTTGGCCCCCTTTGAATGTACTCTTCGCCTCGCTTGCCGTTCTGCCTTTTCCCCTTTTTACCTGTGCAGGTGCTGTGTGTCTTTCGCTTTCCACTCCACATGTGCCGCCGCTCCCAGGCCTCCTCAATGAGGGCTTATCTGCGGATGGACTGTCCCATCCGCCATTTTGAGAATCAATGCGGTGCTCATGTCGGGCTCTCTCCCGTCTGCTCTGTGCTGCGTTCTCGCCTAGATTTCTCACCAGCCAGGCTCCAGACCTTCAGGCACCCTTTCCTCGTGTTGGAATGGGTTATCGTTGTGCTTTTAGCCAGCTAGACGCATCAGCTTGTCGGATCACGTGGGAGCTCCGAGGTGCAGGTGCTGCGTGTTTATCGCATGGCCGCCAAGCCACGCCCCGCCCTCGTGCAAAAAACTCACTTACACGAAAAGTACCCAACAAGCCACAGGATCTAAGCCAGCCTAAATAACAAAACCTCATCCTACGAAGTATCCTAAGCAGGGCCCCAGCCTTGCTGAAATCAAGTGGGTTACTTGAATCTATGTTTGGGGACATAGGTTACCTTCCTTGCAATGCTTTCCCCACTAAACCCTTTTCCCCACCGTTTGGAAGCACCTCTCAGCTTGGCAATGAGAGTCTGTGGCCAAATGATTTCTTACATACACTGAGGACCTCCCAGATGCACCCTGTACTTCAAATAACCATGTCGTTGCAGTAATGGAAAAGGATCATGTATATGCATGCAGTGAGTCACTGCTAGAAAATTGCTAAAGGTTACTTCATAAGCCTTCTTTGTCTCAATATGGCAGACATGATTATCTCTGGGAGAAATGGGCACCAAGCTTCTATAGAGTCTGTTTCAAAAGTTTCATCTCTACGTGTGTGTCTGGCAGGTGAGCTGTGAATTCTTTTATCTAAAAAGGAGAGAAGAAATACGTTGCGTTATTCTTCACATTTGCCAAATGGCATACTTTAAAGTCCACATATTCTTTTAAGCAGAGCAGAATCAATTCCCTTAGAAATTGCATGACAAAAGGGCATTGAGCACTCTGATGTTTTTATGGCAGATACCACCAACATTCTATCTGACCAAAACACAATGCGACAAACTTGGAGAAGCAGACCCTACATTTCAACCACAATAGGGAAAAAGCATTAGGAAGGTGATATTGTGACTAAGCCCAGAGTCATACCAATGCACTGGCCAAAACTGCATTCACCAATATTTAATAGGAATTGCACCAAAAATAATACTGCATCAGTATATAAAGACATCCCAGCGTTAGACCCTATTAAAATCTGACAGGAAAGTCAGCCATACTTCCATATCTGCCCTAACGTCTCTAGACACGTTTGTATGGTGATATGATATGATACGTGGTACTTTTTGTTTTTAGAACTGTCATCTGTGAGCGGTCAGAAAGTGAGGTAGACAACTTTTAGGTGATTTATCAACCAATGTTTTATTAAATTAAGAATGTCAACCAAACGCCTCACTTGCCCCACTGCAACGGGGACTTCCCTGCCTAAATAAACTAAGGAAAACATTCTAACATAACATTTCTAGCCCTCACTCTTGTACATAAACAAGATGATATATGACAATTCACAATGTCAGCATTTGTATTCACAGTATTTCCAAAGTTTGTGATTGTAACCTGAGCGAGTTCCCCTTCCCCAGGTTTTAAGTCAGTCAATTCTGTGGATGAACACAAAACAGCAAGGACGTTGGGGGTTGAAACAGAGTTCTAACACATTTCTTGACAAAGTCAGGATGTTTAAAGAAAAAACTCCAATGGTCCACAGTTCAACATAGAAAGGATTCCTCTCCCAAGGAAATGTAGGTAGTTTGAAGATCCTTAGACAGTACCAAAAGAATTCTTGGTCAGGATGATCTTTGTTGAAACGTTACAAAATACAAATAGATCGAAATTGGCTTCTCTTCACAGTGCTCCTCTCTCAGCACCATGAAACAAAGAAACTTTACAGTATGGTCAACTTCTACCCGAGTGGTCAACACCCGGTCCTCTACTTCCACTTCTGTCTGGTCCACTCTTCTGCCAGAACTAAATTCTACAATGTTACGCCATGTAGTTTCACAGTGCTTCAACTGTCCCACTGATACGTCTTAAGTTTTCCACTTCTGCGATTTTAAACAGCCTTAAACAACTCTTCACAACTCTGTAGCAAAAACAAGATTTATAACAATGCCCTTTTAATTCTTTCAAACAGGCAATGCCTCTTTCTCTTCTGAACCCCAGCTTTCTTCTAGGGCTGTTCTTCAACCACACTTGTCTTCTGTCATGCCACCAACCAAGTACTTTCAATTGTAAACCTCTGCTGGCTTAAGCAATGTGAATTCATGACTAGCTGTTGGTTCTTTTACATCACAGTCATTCATTTACAAGCTTTAACTTCAGAGATATTATATTAGCCCCTTTCCTTCTAGTAGCAACTAATATTTCCACAGAAACCTTTTCTGTAACCTCTGTTGTCTGAGGGCAATGCTTGTTCAATTCTGGGTTTAATGCAATGCTTGTTTGTTCTCTTGGGTTCACAATATCGAGGTTTAACACTCGGTTTCACAGGATACAATGTTATTGCGGCTTTACTTAGGCTCCATCTTTGTGTTTCTGCAATTTATAATGTTTTGAAAACCTTCTTCCGAAGCGTATTCCTCTATACGCGAGTGATACATATGTTACACTCCATTGTCTGACAAGCTCTGGTCAGGTTTAGTCAGTTTCGATCCTTCGCAACTGAAAAGCAACTCGTTACAGTTGCCCACCTGCTATGCCTGAATGCTTGGGAATGCGCAGAAAACACTCACGGCCTTCTCGGCCTCTGTCACAGGCTGCAGGACTTCTACTACAAGGGTTTTCTCGACCGGCACATTTCTTACTTCAAGCTGCGTTTGGTCCCACCCCACAGGCACGGAGTTCGGCTCACCATGACCCCCTGGAGCATGACATCCTCCAGGAGCGGTCTGCTGTATGCTTCTCGCTGCAAACACTCCGTGATCGAGTTCACATGGCGGAAAGTGTTCAAACTTTATGCTTCCCGCTGCACAACCTCTGCAATCCAGACTTTGGCGGAACAGGACCAACTCAGGATTAATAACTGGAATAAGTTGATGGAAAACCCTGCGTTCTTCTGTTCCTCCCACTTCTGTGGTTTCTGCCAGAAACATGCTTTCTTCTGCCACTTTCTCCTGCCCCAGATGCTTCTGCTGCTGCTGCTGCTACAACTGCTACTACTCTGCCAACCACAACGACGACTAATGGCCTGCACCTGAGTGAGATTTTTAAGCCTCTCAGCCTCCCACAAGTCTGAGCTGTCAGGCTTAATTGCCTGACCTTCAGGCGTGTATTGCTCTTCAGCCCTCTTCTTCGTCCCAGTACTCTAGGGACTATGGATTTGAAGTCCCTTGTAAACACCTTGGTTCCAACTGTTAATTTACTACATTTAACTGTAGAACTATGTTTGTTTATAACTTTTAAAAAATGCTACATCAGGTTTTAACAGAGAAGGAAAAAGCAGTTCAAGGTTTACTTTCTCTATGCCTTTGGGAGCAAGGGTGATATTTATCCATACAAGGTCTGACAGGTTCCTACTTACTTCCCAATTAAACATTTTTATTAGGGTTTACATAGAAAACACACTGACCAAAGCATCATATTGTCCTGTCACACAGTTAAACAGAGACATCACTCAGCGCTACACATAGGATCGAACTCAACAACGGTCTGTTAATAGTCATGGTCCTTTGGAGCTCTCAAGGCCTTGCGCAAATCGTATCGGGGCCTGGGATTGCCGGGTCGGCCCCTATTGGAGCCAACGCATTAGGGGGGGCCTTCTGGTGAGGCATGGATACTTTTCGGCGTAGTCCATGAATGGCGCCCAGGTGTTCAAAAAGTAGTTCAGATTCCCAGTTCGTATTGCAGTCACTTTTTCGGCCACAACTATTTCCCAACTTTTCGACCACCATAGGGGGATCAAGGGGCCATCCAGGTGTTTCCAGAGCCTGGCCATTGCTACTTTCGCTGCAAGTAGGAGATGGGTGCATAGCTGCAATATCTGCCCCGTTAATGCGTATTCCCCCCCCCCCCGTGTCACACAGGAGCACAATTCCAGGATCCTATGGGATTGCCCGCCCCGTGATTGCCCTTATTTGGTCTGTCGCCTCCCTCCAGTAAGCCTCGGCTTTCGGGCAAGACCACACCACGCGGAATAATGAGCCATTAGAGGTTCACCCTCCAACAGTTTGGCAGGATTTCAGGGTTGGCCTTGTTTAGCTGAGCTGGGGTAATGTAATATCTGTAGCAGAGTTTGTAGCCTCCTTCCCTGTTGGAGATGCATTGCGTGCTCTTATGAAGTCTGGACCAGATCTTATCCCACGCCTCTATTTCTATCTCTCGCCCGAGGTCCCTCTCCCAGTCTAGCATATACTTTTCTTTCTTTTCAGGGTTCGATCTATCCAGCAACCGTTACAGCGTTGAGATCCTGCCCTTAGGGGTGGACGACAATAGTGAACTCTCCAGCGATGTGAACTCCCTGGACCCGCATCACCTGACCGTTCTGTGGGAGACCCAGTTACGAAGTTGGGCGTAGTGGAACCGTTCGTTCTCACCTACCCCAAACTTCTCTTTACACCGCTCGAATGTGATGGGGGAACCTCCCTCTAACATGTCCGATTTTCCCCAGGCCTCCCTCCTTCCATGCCGCAAATTTTAATGGGGGATTGCCCGGAGTGAAGTCTGGATTGTTCCAAATGGGGGTGAGGGGCCCTCTGGGGGTCCTGCTACCCCATTTTCGTGCTGCTGCCTTCCAGCTGCTAGCGGTCGCCAGTGTTGCCAAAAGTGGGCCCTGATTTGCGTGTGCTTTTATCAGGGGAAAGTGGGGGAGCTGTGCTGGGGGCACCAGGCTCCAGGCTTCTTCCAGCTGGGTCCACAGTGGTTGGTCGATAGATTGGAACCATGTATATGCATGGGAGAGTTGGGCAGCATGTGCATATCTAGTCACGTCCGGGACTCCCATTCCTCCTGAAACCCTGCTCTGGAGCATTACCCTTTTTGCAATTCTGCCCCCCCCCCCCCACCAGATGAATTTTTGGATGCTCCTCTGAAGTGCGTTCTCTTCAGTTGTTGGGATGTTTGCTGGGAGCACTGTGCATTGGTATAGTAGTCTGGGGACCAGATTCATTTTTACGGCAGGGATGCGTCCGAACCAGGAGATTTCTTGAGATTCCCACTGGGTCAGGTCTCGCCGGAATTCTTCTAGGAGTTGAGGAAAGTTACAGGAGTATAGGCGGGAGATGTCCCTGGGGATCCGCACCCCAGGGTAGTCAATTGTATATTCTGCCCAAGGGATCGGAAGGGTAAGGCTAAGAGTTGCTTTTTGCCTGCTGGTGAGGTTGATTGGTAGTGCTGAGGACTTATCTAAATTCACCTTGAACCCTGAGACCTTGTTAGGGAGAATTCTCATTTCATGGCTAATTTCCCTTACCTATAGAGTCCCCCAGCAGCTTTGCTGGATTTAAAGAGTTTATTTTTACCTGCTAAGAGTGAGACTCTTTTTCCCACTCTTAGGCCTTTTTGCTATGTGTGTTCTAGGCTATTTTTGTGTTTAATGCCTATGGGATCTTTTCTCTCACCCATAGGAACCATCTTTATGCACATGTGTCACACAGCACCCTCCGTGCCGTGACACAGGGGTGTCGTAGCGACCCCCAAACATAGACTCGATACCCTGGGACCGACTACTGTCTCCCAGGGCATGTAAAGTCCCCATTGACTTTACTAGTCGATTTTTATGAACTTAACCAGTACACCCCATCTTAATATGGAAGTACTGGAAGGGGTTAATAATTTTTCCCCTATGTTCATTTTCGAGAGGGTACCTTAAAGTCCCCCTTTACAAAGTTTCTGGCTGGTGGCCGTGGTTACTACCTTTTATGTTCGACCGCGAATATTTCTCTATGGGATTTTCCCCATTATTCGAGGCTACCACTTTTACTGACAGCCTCTAACATACCGCCGGTTTATTTTATTATTAACTTTACTCCGGTAGGTTTTATTAGCCAGAACTTTGATAAAACTTCTTTCTCGAGTCTTACTCCATTTTCCTAACCCAGGTCGGGGATCCTTTGTTCGTCCTTTTGACGAGCTTCTGCCAAGAAGCCCTCCTTCGGTGCCACTGAGTCTGGGGTGGGTCTGTTGTTTGGGAGGGGGTGTAGAACCCCCGGACAGAGTTGCCACCGCAACTCAGGTCGCACTGTAACCTGATAGGCTAGAGGGTCTCCCGCCAAGATGACCACTCCACTGTGTGAGTGACATCTAGGCTGTATGAATGGGTCTCTTTCTGCATAAAAGGAGGGTCCCGAGGACTGGAAGAGCAAGACGTCGCCACTGGAACTACGGAACCGAAGGGAAGAGAAGCCAGAGATATCTTCAGCCTCTACTCCACCGGTGAAGCCCTGCTGGATCGTCTCACCACTTTTCTTCCACACGACGAGAGGAGATCTTTAGCGGAGGAGCCTCCTTCCCTTGAGCTGGTGGGGTCAACAAGTTCACCTATCGCATCCTCGGACCTGCCTTGGTCGACTCGACAGTGCCCCGCACTTGAAGACCGGATAGCCAGGCAGCTATCGACCTGGACCGCGATTAAAAGGAGCGTACCTTTTTTTTTAAAATTTGGTTTTATTGATTTTTGAAACAAAAAAAACAAAAATGTAAGCATTTCACTTGTTACAACTCTATTAGCATATGGTTACATCAAAAGAACAAAATTAGAGTCTCATTATACAGTAGATCGTCGTTGTATTCGTTTCCGTTCTCTAGTTGTAACAGTCAACATAACATAACCCACACCCACCCACCTCCCTCCCCTTGGTTGGGCAGACATCATTGCGGCATCTTTTCTTTGTTGATATGTTCATAGTGGGTAATGTTCAGCCCACTATTGTGAGGTTTCCTTAATTCTTGGGTCATAACTGTCTCGTATTGAGGGTTTTGAGATTCTTGGTTTTAATTAGGATCCTGTAGTGTCCTCGGGTTGGGAGTCCGTCGTCACAGAAAGGTGTTTGCCTCGAAAATCTGACCATAAGGTCTCACATTGCCACGCTTTGTTGTGTAGGGAAGCCGTGATCATTTCCATTGTGTAGATGTTGGTTGACAAGTTGATCCATTCCTTCTTACTTGGGACCGTTTTGGATTTCAATTTTGTTACTCGCACGGACTGCGAGTAGTAGCTGTGGAGCAAGACCCCTGATTCTAGTCCATTCATCCTCATCTTTATCCAGTCCGAAGAGAATCAAGCGTGGATCAGCGTCTCTTTGTATGCCGTCTATGTCCTTGATCCATGCTAGGACTTCCTCCCAGAATACCTTTATGTGGGGGCAGCTCCACCACATGTGCCAATAGTCGGCTGTCTCTCCACATTCTCGCCAACATCTCGGGCTCAGTGTCTGAAACATCCTAGACAATTTGAGTGGGTCGTATTGCCATCTATGTAGGAGTTTAATGGCATGTGATTTATATTGACTGGATAAGGATGTTTTGGATGCAGCTTTGCACATCATTTCCCATTGTTCGGGATCTATCTCCTCTCCTAGGTCTCTTCCCCATCTGCTTCTGAGATGTTCCGTGGACCCGGTGCCTGCTTCGATAAGTTCTTTGTACATTACAGATATCAAACCCTTCAGTTCAGACTTAGAATCCAAGAGTTGTTCGAATGGGGTCAGTTCTCTCTGCAGCTTTTCCTTCCATGCAGATTTTGTGAGGACTCCTTTTATCTGAATGTATTGGAAGGTGGATAATGGGCCTATCCCTAGGGCTTCAGTTAGGTCTGGAAGAGTTATGAAGTTGTCTTTTTTCTGGAGTTGTCCTACCCTTTCAAGGCCCGCCTCGTACCAGGATTGGAATCTTCATACTTCGGGTATGTGGTCGTTTATGCCAGTGGACCATAAGTGGCTAAGTGGGGACGGCCAAGTGGTGATCTTGTTCATTGCTTTGTCTGGTTGCCAGATATTCCAAATGGTACTCAGTATCGGGTGGCCCTTAATTTTCCGTTGTATTCTTTTGTGAGGGGTCCATAGCCATTCTGACACTATGGCCGGCGAGAAGTAATGATTGTCCATGTGGCCCCATTGGAGGTGGTTGTGGTCACGTAAGTGTGGGATAAGGATACTTAGTTGTGAGGCTTTGTAGTATGCTCGCAGGTCGGGGAGACCTACTCCTCCTTTGTCTTTGGAAAGCGTCAGAGTGTCGTATGCGATCCTCGGCTTCTTCCCCTGCCAAAGGAACCTAAGCATAAGTTTTTTGGCCTCTTCAAAAAACACATTTGGTATCTCGATAGGTAACATCTGGAAAGGGTACAGGTATCGGGGGAGGCATACCATTTTAATGGCGTTAATCCGTCCTAACCACGAGATCGTGAGCTTGTTCCACCTTTTCAGATCGACCGAGAATCTCTGGAAGAGGGGAGGAAAGTTAGCTTCGTATAGTTCTGTTAGGTTTTTAGTGATCTGGATGCCTAAGTATTTAAGCTAAGAGTGTTCGGGTCTGAGGCCTAGGGGCAAAAACCTGGTTTCATTTTCCTCTTTCGTTCCTTGCAAAGGGAACAATATTGATTTAGTCTTGTTCACTTTAAACCCAGATAGTTGGCCATATTCTTCTAATAGTTCGAGAGCATGAGGGACAGAGACAGAGGGGTTGGTAATGTGTAAAAGTATGTCATCAGCATAGAGTGCTATCTTGTATTCTCTCGTTCCCAATCGCATGCCTTCCATTCTGGAGTCGGATCGTATATTTTGGGCCAGGGGTTCTAGGGAGAGCGCAAAAAGGATTGCAGAGAGGGGGCATCCCTGTCTAGTACCACGTCCCATTTCGAACCACCTGGAATATTCCCCATTAACAGAGATAGACGCCTTTGGGGATGTTTATACTGCTCGTATTCCTTTCCTAAATCTCGGCCCTATCCCCACCTTGCGAAGGACTGCCCTCAGGAATTTCCACTCCACTCTATCAAATGCTTTTTCTGCATCTATTGACAGTAGGGCAGGGTCGCCTGGTAGTTCTGGTGATGAGTGGATGAGATGGAGAGTTTTGCGCATGGTGTCAGCCCCTTGCCTACCCAATATGAATCCGACTTGGTCATTGTGTATGAGGTGAGGGATCAGTACTTCCAGTCGGGCGGCTAGTACCCTGGTATAAATTTTGGCATCTAAATTGAGCAATGAAATTGGGCGGTATGAACCACAATGTTTGGGATTCCTTCCCTCCGTTGGGATCACTTTTTATGAGCGCCTTTGTAAAGGAGTCGGGGCCGTCCCTGTTTCTAGTATCTCATTGAAGAGCTCCGTCAAAAATGGTGTTAGCTGGCCGCTGAAGGTTTTATAAAACCCAGCGGTATAACCGTCCTCTCCGGGGGATTTGCCTACGGTTAGTCTTTTAATTGCCTCTTGGACCTCAGGTTCGGATATCGGGGATTCTAAAGCTCAGTGTCAGAGTGCGAGATTTTGGGCATGTCTATCAGGGAGAGATAGTGATCTGTATCTGATTGTCCTGGGGTCACTTCCGAGGAGTACAATGCCTCGTAGAAGTTGGCAAAACTCTCTGGGATAGTGTGGAGGGTGGGGGGGGTGTAGGGTTTTCTTCGATTATCTCTTTCGCTTTCCGCTCCGCCCTTTGCTCTTTGAGTCTGGCTGCCAATAGTGCGTCGGCCTTGTTCCCCTTCTTGTAGAATTTCTGTTTGAGGAATCGAAGTTTGCGCACAATTTGTTCGTGCTCCAATAGTCTTAGTTCTTCCCTTTTACGTTGTGCTATGTTGATGTTGTCACGGTCCGTGCCCAGTTGTCCCCTGTTCTCGCTTTCCAGTTGGCATATTTCGGACCTAAGTCTGTGCTCAATGATATTTCTCTCTCTTTTCATGGTAGATCCTTCACGTATCAGGATGCCTCTCCAGGTGGCTTTACCCGTCTCCCATATTGTCTGCTTGGAGACTTCACCATTGTTGTTTAGTTTAAAGTATTCCTCAATTTCAGTTGCCATTTCAATTTTAAATACTGCATCTTTCCACAGGCTTTCATTACAGCGCCACTTCCCTCCTGAAACAGGTAAGTCTGCCCATTTTATATCTGACAGGAGTATATCATGGTCTGACCATGTTATCGGAATTATTTCTGATAGCGTTGTGGTTTCAAGGAGGTCCTTGGTGAGGTACAAGTAATCGATCCGGGTAAATGTTTTGTGCGAATTGGAGTAGAATGTATATCCTCTTTCATTAGGATGCTTGATTCTCCACACATCTTGCAGGTCATATATCTCCATTAGGTCGGAAAGCCCAGTGCGATCACTTCTCGTTTGGTTTCTTATCTCGGGATTGCCTGGTTCCCAGTCTTTGATCGGGTCTGCCTATTGATTAAAGTCTCCTCCGAGAACAACTTGGCCAGATGCTTCTAACATTATTTTAGGTATTGTCTTCTCTAGGAACTTGGCTTGTCCTGCGTTGGGAGAGTATATTACTGCGACTGTTACTTTAACCTTTGCGATTGTCCCAGATATCAGGAGGGCACGCCCGCTTACATCAGACCAGGTCTTATCTACTTCTAAATTGATTCCTTTCTTGATCAGGATTCCAACCCCTCCCTTCCTGAGTGGGCCAGAGCCCCAGAATTCCTTTTCCCCCTCTTTTTCCTAGTATGCCTCTCTCCTCCCCCTTGGCGAACATTGTCTCTTGTAGAAGGAGAATGTCAATTTGAGATCTACGGAATTCCCTTGCCACTAGTGATCTCTTGGTCGGCGAGTTGAGGCCTTTCACGTTAAGTGTTCCTATCCTAAGGGACTCCCTACCCTTCTGCTCTTCAATTGGTGCCATTATCAGAGTATTTCGGTTGTGGATTTGTGACCCATGTCAAGTAGATATGGTATACATCAGGACTCGCGTCTTCTTGAGTGATCTTTTGTGTTGCAGATAATGCTTCAACCTCTGCACATTTCTTGTCTGCCCAGCCCCCCCACCCTTCACCCTTCCCACATTGACGGCGTCCGTGCGGACCCAGGTGAAGACACTGGTCCTGCATCGAACCACCTTTGGGGACCGTTACTTCACGTCCCCAAGATTATTATAACATCATAGTCTTGATTGAGCCCCCTTTCACCTCCCCCCTCCGTTTACATGGCCCGAATCTCTTTTGAGCCTGTACATCCTTTCACAGTTCAGGCCATGGACATATGTATTAGAATGTATGTCATCTTACCAATGTTGCAGTTCATCGGTTCTCTCCCCCTGGAGGGGTATTACCTCTCCGATATTTCCTCGATTCCTTTGCTCGTTTCCTTCTGGGGCCCTGTATACGCCATCCTCTTTCTTCTCGACGTGGGTCTCCCTGATCGTGTTCCCCTGTGCTTGGTCCAAGGAGGTCAGAAATGCACGCCTTGATCTCCCCCTCTGAGCTTAGCTTGATTTTGTTTCCATTGTATTCGAAGGACAGAGAGAAGGGGTATCCCCACCTGTATCTTATGCTCTTTTCCTTCAGATGTTTGGTGAGGGGCCTGCACATGCGTCAGAGTGCCAAGGTCATGGATGATAGGTCCTGGTATATCAAGATTTGGGATCCTTGGAGGGTAATTGAATCGCTGCTTCTTGCTTTCTCGAGGATCCGTGTTTTGTCCTGAAAGCGGTGAAATCGATCAAGGACAGATCTTGGTCCGCCTGGAGGCCCTCCGGCTCTGTGTATCCTCTCTGTCTTAGGTTCATCAACTGCGTCGTCGGCAACTAAGAGTTTGATAATGTCATGCAGGGTGTTCTTCAGATCGCTCTCCGTCTCCCCTTCTCGTTCCGGGATTCCGAAAATCCTCAGGTTGTTCCGTCTCTCCCGGTTTTCCAAGTCATCAAGCTTGAGTTTGAAGCTCTCTTCACGTTGCTCCAGTTCGGTCATCCGTTGGTCGAGTTGTGCTTCTAAGGTGTCTATGGACGCTTGATTGTTCTCGACCCCTTCCAGCCTCTCCTCCATGGTGTCTAGGCGTTGGGTGATCTTGTCAATTTTGGAGCCAATGCTGGCACCCATATTATTTATTTCGCACAGCAAGGCAGCAATGTCCCCTTTGGTAGCTGCTGATTCATTCACCAAGGTATTTTGGTTCGCCATGGTAGGGTCACAATTTTCAGCAGGAGTCAAGACGTAGGAGAATGTAGCTAGTTTCTCCCTTATGTCCATTGGTTCTCCCGAAATTCTGTGGTGTCGCCAGTGCTGTTCGTCAGGGAGATTGGGTCGGGGGCAGAGGAGACACACGTCCCTGAATCGGGGGCCCAACCCTCTGCACTCCGACGTCGGTGGTCTCGGCTAGTTCGTTAGGCATTGGGAGGGGTGTCCTTGGTGCGTTTGTCGATATGCCCGGAGTATGGGTGGCACAGTAGCGCGTATGGGTCACCTGGGGTGCCCTTTAAGCAGTGTCCGGGTCAGCCGCACCGGTGTAGAATCTTGGGGGGGGGGTCGTTAAGGTGGGGGCTTAATCCCTCCTAGGGACTCAGAGTAGCAGAGCTCACGCGAAGTCAGACCACATCCGCGCGCCCCCTGGTGGCCAGTCAGGAGCGTACCTTTTAAACTTTGTTTGGCAGCACCGCGGCTGGTTTCATCCCTGGGTAGCGCAGCGACTCGGAACCTTCCTCCACGACGAGAGCCTCTCTTCCTCTGTTGGACCCCTCGACCTGCAGGAACTACCAGGAACAACCGCCACCGCAGGATCCATCTCTCCACGTTTAAAGGAATGGTTCGCCCAAAACATTTTATTGCAAAAAAAGATAATAAAAAAAATCGATTGGCACTTTTTTTTTTTAAGCCCCTATGTAAAATTTTGAGCAAATGAAGCTCAAAATGTACAAAAGGAAGCACATGGGGACTGCCCACCTGTGCTTGCTTTTGCGGCACTAATGAAGGAAAAGCCAGCCAGCAGTAGTAAACAAAAGCTACCACTGGGTGGCTTTTCCTTCATTGGTGTTGGGACAAAGTTTTCCGGGCTGAAGGAGCCCGGAAAACTTAGAAATAAAACCGCAGCTTTAAAAACGTTGTATTTATGTTTGCGGTAGCTTTTGAAGCTACCGCAAACATAAATACAACGTTATTGTGTTTGAAAACGCTGCAGTGTTTCATTCTAAGTTTCTCAGGCTCCTCCGAGCCGGAGGAGCCTGAGAATCTTAGAAAGAAAAACTGCAGTGTTTTCGAAACACAACGGCGTTGTGTTTCTGCCTAAAGCTGCTTTCATATTTGGGGCTTTTGGGCTCCCCACGGGTAGCCCGAGAGCCCCAAATGGGAAAACAGCTTTAGGCAGAAACACTGCGGCATGGAAACACAACTGCGTTGTGTTTCTGCCTGCCTTGGCTTTCACTTTGGGTCTCCGGTGCTCCCCCGGTTGTGTTTCAAAAACACTGTGGTTTTTCTTTCTAAGTTTCTCAGGCTCCTCCGAGCCGGAGGAGCCTGAGAAACCTAGAAAGAAAAACAGCAGCGTTTTCAAACACAATAATGTTGTATTTATGTTTGCGGTAGCTTGAAAAGCTTCAAAAACATGTGCAGTAAAGCCTAAAGCCTCGCCTCGCACAAGGAAAAAACAGTTGTTTGAACATGGCAGTTTGCAGTACATACTTGATATTATAATTAGGGAGTCCGGTTTTCGGTGATTACCGATTTTCCCCGATATCTAGACCCCGTTACTATTTATTTATTACTCGGGGGACTCCGATAAACCCCGGTAAATCATATGCTGGGAGCGGGATTTGAAGCTGTGATGTCTTGTATTCAAGACAGACGCGTTGCCAGTGAGCTATCATGGCAGCTTTATGAAAGACTTGGATTTAGTGCCTTAAATGATTATGCACCATTGCCACCTTGTGGCTGAATGGTGAATTGAATGCATTTTGCAAACTGTTTTTTTTTGTTCTCTCTGTCAACTAGTCCCTTATTGTTGTGCTTATTTCTTCATAAGCACAACAATAAGGGCACTTCTATACTATACCCCCTGCAGCTAATACCAGCCCCTCCCATCACAATGCTGGCAGGAAACTGCTAATGATGGCCCATTAGTCAATGAATGGTTTGGTGGCAGCATTGTAATGGGAGGGGAGGGGCAGTGGGGTGTGGGGTGTAGGCGTTCATTGTAGGCAGCTTTGCCTCTCTGCAGGTGTGTAAGTGGCATCACTTTACACTCTCTGACTCACATTCATGCAAGCAACACTATGGCTTAAAAATGCCCATTGTCCCCAGAGCACTGACAGCAGCCAGAGTGTCCAGTAATCCAGTTTCATCTTTGTTTTCTGTTGCCCAGTGAGAGGATCCAGCCTGCAGCTTGACCACAACCTGCCTTCAGTATCTGAGGTAAGTCATGCCCTTGGCCCCCAAGTAGCTCCCCCACCAGCAGAGGAGCCGGACGTGGGGACGGCGGTTACTGCCTCTACAAGAGGCAGCTACAGGCCTCAGCCACAGCCTTGTTTTTTTTATTTATTTGGACACTGTGCTTCGGGTCCATGGACCCGATTAATTTATTTATTTCCGCAATGTTGGTGGGGACCAACATTGCAGAAATAAATTAATTAATCGGGTCCACGTACCCGAAGAACGTTGTCCAAATAAATAAATAAACACGCCCGTGGCCAGAGGCATGTCATGCCCTTGGCCCCCGAGTAGCTCCCCCACCAGCAGAGAAGCGGGATGTGGGGAGGGCAGTGCAGTTACAGGCCTCAGCCACGGCCTTGTTTTTTTATTTATTTGGACAATGTTCTTCGGGTCCGTGGACCCGATTAATTTATTTATTTCTGCAATGTTGGTGGGGACCAACATTGCAGAAATATATAAATTAATCAGGTCCACGGACCCGAAGAACCTTGTCCAAATAAATAAATAAACACGGCCGTGGCCGAGAAGCAGGACGGGGGCAGGACTGTTACTGCCTCTGCTGCCCCCTGCAAGGGGGCACCAGAGGCAGTGGCCTTCGCCACGGCCGTGTTTTTTTATTTATTTGGACTATGTTCTTCGGGTCCGTGGACCCGATTAATTTATTTATTTCCGCAATGTTGGTGGGGACCATCATTGCAGAAATAAATAAATTAATCAGGTCCACGGACCCGAAGAACGTTGTCCAAATAAATAAATAAACACGGCCGTGGCCGAGAAGCAGGACGGGGGCAGGACTGTTACTGCCTCTGGTGCCCCCTTGAAGGGGGCACCAGAGGCAGTTACAGTAGGGTGACCAGACGTCCTGGTTTTCCCGGGGAAATCGCCCGCCATCCTGCAACCCGGGAGTTTTTTTTAATTTTACCGTCAGGGGTTTGCATGGTTGGGTGACTATGGAAATTAAAATTATTATAATTATTTTTCACAATGTTGGAGTATTGGCTCGAACCCCCAACCTTTCAGGTGCACGTCACAACACTTACTAACTGTGCTACAGAGACTGGCTTGGAAATAATTGTACAGCAGGCCATGCAATATGACTGAGTTATAGCAAACACTTGTTTTGAAGTAACATGCCAAGATTCAGAGACAAAACTGCACAAATGAGATCATGTACAGTTTATAAAAAGGAGAAGAGCTGGAAATATGATTGGGTGGTGGTTGTGGGGACGTGTTGGGGGAGGGGTGGTCATTGGTGGGCTGCAATCTGGTAGTCCCTCTTTTATGTTGTTGGTTGTCCCGGTTTTCGTTTTGGAAATCTGGTCACCCTAAGTTACAGGCCTTCGCCATGGCCTGGTTTATTTATTTATTTGGACAATGTTCCGACAAACGTTGTCCAAATTAATAAATATACTGTGCAGTGGCCAGAGGCAAGTCATGCCCTTGGCCCCCGAGTAGCTCCCCCACCAGCAGAGGAGCGGGATGTGGGGAGGGCGGTTACTGCCACTGGTGCCCAGCGGCAGTTACAGGCCTCAGCCACGGCCTTGTTTTTTAAATTTATTTGGACAATGTTCTTCGGGTCCGTGGACCCGATTAATTATTTATTTCCGCAATGTTGACCCGAAAAACATTGTCCAAATAAATAAAAAACCAAGGCCGTGGCAGAGGAGCAGATCGGGGTAGGACTGTTACTGCCTCTGGTGCCCCCTGGTTATTTCCCCACCCATTGACTGTCTACTGCTAAACTAAACCCTATTGTCCTTACCTCCCATTACCTGCCCTTCCCCACTCAATGCCCACCATCCTGGTATGTCTTAGAGGTTTCTCTATCAAACCGTAACATCAAGCCACTATTATTACTTAGTAGTCTGTTGCGAGTTAATGGCTTAATTGCGTTTGTAAATGTTTTACTGGTAAAATGAAAATGTCTTAAGTGTGCCTTTCCCCCACATCTGTTCCTCGAAGCAAAAGTCCTGTAAAAAGCAAGTAGTGGACAGATTTATCAGCTTGTGTGTTGGATATTTTGGCCCTGCCTGTGTCCAGTGCCAATGTCGAAAGGTCTTTTTCCCAAATAAAAGTCTTTATGGGAAGAAAAGAAAGGGCACGGATGGGCAAAGAGTCCTTGAAGAAGTATTGCATGATTTATTACAATAATTTTGACTTGTAGGAATGCAACAGATTACTGGATTAAGATTAAATTGTTTAGAACATCTCACATTGAGAGATTACCCTACATTTGCATGCAATGAAGCAATAAAAAAAAAATTCTGTGTTTACACCTGGAAAAACAGTTGTCCGCGATTTTTTGAAAGGGGCAAATGGGAAAACACTGATAAACACAGATCCTGAAATTTTTTGAAAACACTGGAAAAACACCCCCGGAAGTAAAAAAAAATAAACCCCTAAAACAGGAAACCCTAATTATAATGCAGCAGTATACTAGGGGAGTACATACCATTTTCAATTCCAGACTTCCCCCCACAATAGTAAAACATGCAGTATTTGGAAATAACTCCTGTTTTACCACACTGCCAAAATGCGAGTTTCACACCTGAAACTGTTTATTTCTGCCTGCCTTTCATCCAACCGAAAGCATTAACGGATGCAATATAATGCATGTGGTGATACTGCATGCAGTAATATGGCATTTCCCTATGGAGTTGTATGGGGAATAACAAGTTCTGCATGACTCTGAATCTTGTGAACTCATTGAGTTACTGCATGCTGTAACATCAATTCTATTTGCCAGAAGTTCCAGAAAAAACACTGCATATATCATGCAGAGATATTTACAGTGGAAATGCCGCTAAACTTGTAAGCAGGCCCATAGTGAATGCTCTTACAAAGCATTTTCGGGGGTGCTATCATCCATGTATCTAGTTTAAGCTTTTAATAAAAGCACAAAGGCTGCTTAATGCTGGAAATATATTCATTAACTTATTGCACGTCATATTTATGTTTCAATTGTACTTTTTATTTTACCTTCAGGTGTTTTCAGAGGTCACCCAGAGCAAGTCAAAGAATATCAGGAACTTTTGGATCCGTTACTGTTCTATGCATTCGAAGGTAATAACCTAAAATTGTTGTGCCTAGAGTGCACTATTCTACAAATGCCATTGTATCTTCCAACTTATACCAAAGTCTGTACAACATGGTACCTTTGCAATGACATGTTGCTGCCTAATTGTGTTTTACTTTCTCTAAATAGTCATGTCTTGCCTTGCTGGGTAATACTGTGCATACACAGTGATGTTTTAACACAGTACTGTACAACACAGAACATACACTGTATCTTGATGTATTTGTGAGAATGTGTTTAAAGCATCAGGATTAGCAAAGTATATATTTTGGTAAACGCATGTGCGCAGACCAAGCCAAACATTGACATATTTGTTATGTCTAGTGTGAAGGCATCATGAAGTAGACACAGACAACAGATTTAAAATTGCTTCTCAAAGGTTTTATTAACGTAAAAGGCAGAATGGATTAAGACCTAACTTCCCCTATGCGAAGGTGGAATTTCCCTACCTAAAGAAAACCAAAGATAGTCTGTGTCAGGAAGTCCAAATCAAATGTCTGTCTGTATCTAAAACCTATACTTGCCCTCACAACTAACTGTACAATGTGTAGGGATGCCAGCATCAAAAGGAATAGTGTTCAAAAGAAAGTCCAGGGCTTGTTCCAGCTTTTGGCTTGTAATCCGCTTCCCCTTCCCCAAGTTCAAAACAGTTCACAAGATCTTGGGGTTCCCTTCCCCAAGAATTAAAATCTTCCAGCTTTCAAAAACAACACAGTTCCTTGGGACACTTTCCAGCTCTTTGGATATCAATACTTTTCACCAGTTCAGATAGGCAGTTCTGTTTCTTGAATTCAAAATCACATACAAGGTTGTTGCAAAACACAAGCTTTGTTGGGGATACTTTCATGCGCTTTTCCATACAGAGGCACTCGGTCTAGGTGCCGTTGTCGGCCCATATGGTCCACCCATAACAGGCTGTGCAGGCGATACCCCTTCTTGACTGCTTTCCATTATAAATTGGACACTGCTTTGCTTTGACCGTGAAGCTTGCACTGTTCTGTGTCCTTCTGGCTTTTGCCAATACAGGTTTCCTCTTAACCTGCAGTTCCTTGAACTCTTTTATCTTTGGTCAATACTTGGTTTATTATCTCATACCCTTCTTGGTATTCCTGTGGCTTTGCCAATACTTGTACTCAGACAATACATTCTGTGGTATCTGTGACATGCACCACCTTTCATTCACTCCATTCACAAGTGCTCAACTTGCTTTTTACTCTGTGCGGCATTCAAAAAGTGCTTACAATAACTTGCAGTTTGTTCGGTATTCAAAGTACTTGTTTCGACATTTAAAAGTACTTGCAATGACTCTCACTTTGTTTGGTATTCAAAAGTACTTGTTTCACCATTCTAAAGGATTTGCAATAACTTTCAGTTAGTTCAGTTCAAAAGTACTTGTTACAAGGTCCCGGAGTGCCCAGGTATGAGTTTTTTCCTGGTTTCGGCTCACTGGTTGCACACAGCAGCTCCCTTCTGCTTGTTGTCCTTCGCAACAGGCATGTCAAGGTTGCTCATTCTGCTTTCAGGCTTCCCCGAGCTACGCCTTTCCCTTGCGGTAGCCACAGAGAGCACCACTCGCTCAACTGGTTTCCTGGGGCATCTGGGGTTCTTGGGAGTGCCACAGCTCTTGCTGCGCATTCCTGATAAGGAGGGTAGCAGGACCTCCAGACCCTTTTGTGGCTGCCCTCAGCAGCTCTCTCTCTCCTGCTTGACGCGGCTTCCGGGTCTCCAGTTCCCTTCTCTCCAGCCCTTTCCCCCTTGCTCCATGCGGCAAGGAGTTTTATATCCGTTAGGAGTGTTAAGTGACCTCAGGTGTGGGTCATTAAATTCAATTGCCTGACTATGACGGAACCCATTAGGTGGACGTGCCTTGTTGTTCTACCTGCATACCACCATAGCCCTCTTCTTTGTCTCAGTACCAAAGTGGTGTTTGGTTTGTTTGTTTTGTTTGTTTATTTTATTTATATAGCGCACTTGACACAGGGGTATCTGGGCGCTTAGGTGAAGATAATGGTTACTTGAGGTAAAGGTATGTATATACAAACTACAGATAGTGGATACATGTCATATGCAGTTAATACATACAAATTGCAGATTGTATAGCACGAGGGTACAGGGTAGGTGTGAAACTATACTAATAGGGTAAGCAAACAATGTAGAGCTATAGCTAAACATGGGGGCTAGAAGCAAGGGGAGATAGTTGGGGGCAAGTACATGTAGTTACTTTCTATTCAGTAACCAATGGATGACGGAGTGTATTCCATAGTTGGGCGGCTAAATCTGGGAAACTTGTTTCGCCTGCTCTTTTTAGGTTGTACCTGGGCACCACCATTTATGAGGTGTTGGTGGATCTTTTAAGTCTAGCTGATTGTTTCAGAGTGAATTTGTCAGTGAGATAAGGCGGGGCTTGGTGATTCTGAGCTTTGTAGGTGAGGCAGATGGTTTTTAAGTCCATTTTTTCTTGAATTGAAAGCCATTTGCAGAGCTTTCTGGTAGCCGAAATGTGCTCTCTTGTAGGTATATTTAATGCCGTCTGAGCGCATTATTTTGCATAACCTGTAATTTGTGAATTATGGATTTATTAGCTCCTAAGTATAGGCTGTTGCAGTAGTCCAATTTGTACTGAATAAGTGCACAGGCTAGTATGATGCAGCTATTGGATGATAATAATGGTCTGCGTGCCCTGATCAGCTTGCCAGTGTGGGCGGTGGCAGAGGCAGTCATATTCACCTGCTTGGTTAGATTAATGTTGGCATTGAAGTAGAAACCAAGAGTTTTTACATTAGTGGCTATGGGAATATTATTCCCATCAATGATGATGCTACGGTAGTTGGGACTCAATTTCGATAGGTTGTTAGGTGAGCCGACTAGAAGCAGCTCCGTCTTATCATCATTCAGGCATAAGCCATGTTTGTTTGTTTATTATTTATAATGCACGTCATACCCGGGGTAACAGGGCGCAGCAGTTACAAGTATATGCGAAGCTTAGTCGCACAGAATTATACAGGATGCATACAGGTAAGAATTAAATACAAAGAGGGCATATTTACAAACATGGTATACAGTAGGAATTTGCAAAAATAGAGATTTGAGGAGGGCTAATTACAAGCTGTAGTTGTCATAACATTGGGCATAAGGTTAGGAGTGCTGGTTGTTGGATTTTAGCCATATAATGGTGTTGGCTCTAAACTTGTGGTAAGTTTGTGTGGCCATCCATGCCTGAATGATGGTGTAGACTTTGTTGATCCGACAGACATCTGTATCATATGAACCTGATAATGTGAGGTGTATCTGGGTGTCATCTGCATAATTAGTGTAGGTGACACCCAGACGATCCAGTTTATCAAATAGAGGCTTTGTAAAGATATTGTACAAAGTGGGCGATACGCAGGAGCCATGTGGGACACCACAGGTGATGGGGATAGGATCGGCCACATCTGTGGGTGAAAACACGCATAGTTCTGTTTGTGAGGAATGATTGAATCCACATGACTGCAGAGTTGGAAAAGTGTGCAGCCGAAGACAGGTGGTTGCATAAGATTTTATGGTGAACCAGATCAAAAGCTGCCGATAATTCAAGAAGGAGGAGGATGGCAGTGCTGCCTTTCTTTTAATTCGTCAATCTGGCTTTTAAGATCAACAAGGGCAGTTTCCGTACCATGTTGAGGCCTAAAGTCAGATTGACGGGTACCTTGCAGTTGATTAGTCTCCAGATAGTTTTGAATTTGCAAGTATGCAACGCTAAGATTTTCAGTAGAAAAGGGACTGTGATGATCGGTCTATAATTAGTGGGAATAGATGGGTCGAGTGTTTGTTTCTTAAGTAATGGGAGTACCCACGAGTGCTTCAGGTTACTTGAGACTGAATTACTTGGGAATGAGGAGTTAATTCGTTTAGTAATAAAAGGAGATAGATCTCTAGCTGCATATTTTATGATCTGAGCTGGGCATTTGTCGCCTTTACAGTTGGTAGGTTTCGGTGATGCTATGATTTTTTGTTTCTTGTATTTTTTGGGGATGTCAAATTTAATAAAGGGAGTATGTATAACTCTGTTTTGTCTCTGATATGTGTTTGCCACAATCCGATAAGGATGTGTCTTCCTAGTTGGTCTCTTCCACATCCCTGTGTTGAGGTAGTATTTCTGGGGGTGGGGTGAGGGCTGTTTGGGGACATGAAAAGGAAAGGGAAAGGTGTGACAGTGGCCTGCAAAGGCTTGAGGGATAGATGGTTCATTATGAAAAGGTAATAAGGGATACCATGTCTCACCTAAGGACGTCTTCTTCCCCACTCCCCTCCATCCAGGTGATCCTCCCTTGCATATCCACCCCCAGGGTCAGGATCCAAAAGCGATGGCCGTTCACTGGCCACCTGAGAGGATTATACCGGGGAAAAAGAAGTGAGGACGCCCTCAGGTTCCTCACACAAGTCATTTAGAAATGTGCTTTGATTTTGCCCACAACAACAGATCTGTATTGCATTGTGCTTCTGCTCCTGGGGCATTTCTTTATGGAAAATGGCCTTTGTCCAAGTCTGAGCAAGTCAAGGGTCAGAAATATGGCAAATACTTGAATGCCTTTCAGGCATTTCAATGTCGAGGTGCTTGACCAACATGGAAAATAAAAAACATTAATTACTAAACAAATAACATCATTAGTAACTTTAGTATGCCTGTAAAATGTAAAAAAAAACAATATCTAGACAAAGAGTGCCTGCAAGAAATACAAAAATTACATACATTTTAAAGTGTGGCAGCATGGGGAGAGATCTCCAGATTGAATCTCCCAAAATGTGTGTCTTAAACAATAAACTCCTGGATAACCTCCCACTATTGTACCCTAGGAGAGGAGCAGAGTGAAACCGATGTAACCCCTGACAAAGCAGATATTGCTTCCCAACTACTTGTCAGAAAGCACTTCCCTGATGGCTTCCAGGGGGCGCGCCGATGGAGGAAGTCTGAGTGCGCTTGTCTCATGTTTGTGGCCCCGCGGAATGCAGTGCCCATATTATGGGGTAGATGAAGTTCCCCTGCCAGTGTGGGAACAACAACAATAAAAATTGGAACTGTCTTGGCAGAGTTCGGCCCTGCAGAGTCAGCAGCTGAAAACAAAAGTCATTTCTCTCGCCGGAGACATACAGAGAGGACACGCCACGCCCAACTGGACGGCCTACCTGCATATAGGGAAGGGGTTTGGAGACACGCGGCACAGTTTATAGAGGTGGGTGACCCCCCCTGACACTTCCCCAATCCCCACACTTGAAGGGAGGGCATAGACCCTCCCCGCCCCCCAGGACCAATTGAAGCTGGTGGCCCCAGCGCAGTCACGCAGCAGACACCGTTGGATGTGTGGTGCCTACCGCTTGTCCCGCAGCTCCCCTGGGAGGAGACGGGGACAGCTGATTGTGCGGGTGACGCCAGGGAGATATCCCGTGGGTTTCCGGAGCAAACACCAGAGACGGGGGACAGGCGAGTATGCTGCACATAGTGGAGGTCCCCCTGGCAGCCGGAGGGGGAACAAAGGACGCTCCGGCAGAGGTGGGCGGGGAGATGTGGGCCCCCTACTCGGGAGCGTCTGCCCGCCTCTCTGCCTTTCTATAATAACGGAAGTTGATGTCCTGCAGCAGGTGGCCAGGGAGGCATTTAACCAACAGAAAGAAGTTTGAATACAGCAGTGGAGCCCCCCTCCTTGACGTATAGTGGCTTTTATTCCATTGGGAGAGAGTATGGGAAAATTGAAGGGACCCTACCAATTTGATCTCGGACTGAGGGGTGCTCTACAATCACCACTGGTTATCTCTCTCCAAAATCGACGTTTCTGCCCACCGGGTGACTGTCCCTTAGTTACCCACGACTGATAACCGAGAAGTCGCAGCCGCACAAGAGACTTGAGACGGGTCTCAGTACAGTGCATCCGAGGCTGCTAACCGACCTGTTAGTTACATCACCACAAAGTTGAAGTCGTACCCGTCCACGCCTGGAGCGTCACTACATACACTCAGGTATGCATGCCATTGGGTGGTGGCACATGGATGGGAGCTATAAGCTAACCAGCTTTGAATACACACCAACGAAAAACATGGGAGGGACCACCCTGTTGTACACCATGTCAGCTGGGGGGAATGAGTCCATACAATCCAAAAAAGATGTTGCAGCACTGATGGAGGAGATTAGAAACATGAGAGCGGACTTTGGAGGAAAGGTCGATAAAATTACCCACAGGATCGATAAAATTGGGGAGAGACTCGAGGAGGTGGAGCATAACCAATCCTACCTGGACACTCTTCAGATCCAAATGGATGTACCATTGTCTGAAATGTAAAGGAGAGAGGCTGAGTTCACCCTAAAAATGGACGACCTTGAAAATCACAAAAGGCGGAACAACCTAAGAATTTTTGGGATCCCAGACAAAGAAGGGGAGACGGAGATGGACTTGAGAAGAACTCTCCATGAAGTCACAAAACCAATTTTTGATGACACCATTGATGAAGTGGAAATTGAGAGGATTCATATAGCAGGGGGCCCTAAGTCAGTGCTCGCCTGCTTCCACAACTATCCTGATAAGCTCAAGATCTTGGAGAAAGCAAGGAAGAAAGGCCCAGTAATGTATGGCAATGCTAGAGTAACGATTCTTCAAGATCTGTCCTCCCTGACCCTTGCCAAAAGAAGACTGTGCTCATCCCTTACGAAGTGGTTAAATGAGAAAGGGGTTTGGTACAAGTGGGGGTTTCCATTCTCTATTGCCTTTGAAGTGGCCGGGTATAAATATAAACTGACTACCGAGTAGGATATTCGCAGAGTCACAGGGGAGCTCGTGGGGGATAGCGGAATCCCTCTGAGTTCTAAAGGCAAGGTGGCAGGTGAGGGACAATCATACTAGTAGGTGACTTAAACCTCCAAATAGAATCACTCTTAGACGTTGATGGGGTTTGGGATGATTTGGATGAGGCATGGGACATACTCCCTTTGGACCCACCACCAAGGATTAGAGCACATCCATTGACCCATAGTCATGCCTCCTTGCGCCTAGTCCTGGGGCTCGGGGCCTGTAATGGACGCTTTACAAAAGACCAGCCGCCAAAGCCAACATTTGATGGGCCCAATGGCACCTCCCATATTGATAATATCCTCTATATCAATGAAATTATGGGGCAAAGCAAAAGACTTCGAAGTCATGAGCACACATGGGACTGACCATAAGCCGTTGTTTTTGAAGTTATACATTGTGGGAGGTCACAAGAATGATTACCCTAGCATCCCCAGCCATGCTATTCATATACAGGGCCGTTTTATACAGCATATAAAATGGACAGATCTTGATTTGACTCAAGTGAAACCACATATTTATGATGCCATCGGGCCCCAACTAGAATACCTCTTATTGATGTAATCCGGGGAGTTGGATATTTTTCCTGCATATGACAAAATTGTCCAGACTATTCAACCCTTTGTCACAAAATTCAGTAAAAGAATAAAAAACATGCAATAAAATCTCGACGAGGATTGTGGGATAACGAAGTCTGATATATTGAACTGCCTAAAAAGACTCCAAGGCCCAGATAAAATCCAGTTCAAATGACACAAGGCATGCTGTATAACCCTTATTGAAGCCACAAAAGAGGCCTATGCATCGCAAGAATGGGACAAAATGCAGGAAGCCCTCCAATCTGGTGACTCCTGTACGTTTTGGAGGATAGTAAGTGGGAATACTGCAGGGCAAGAAAGGGGAGTGGTGACAGAGATAAGTCCAAACACCTGGAAGAACCACTCCCAAAAGCTTTATCGAAAAAGTGACCTGATATATGACCAGGGTTCTATCCAGCAAAACCAGGATGGTGGTAATATTAGTGATCCAATCCAGCTAGAGCTGTGAGAGATAAGCAATGCCATATCCACTCAAAAGTGGGGGAAGGCTCCAGGACCCGATTTAATACCTATTGACCTAATTAAAGATGAACCAAAGAGTCAGGATCCCCTCTGTCATTTTGGGTGTTAAGACTATGTTCTAGACTGCAAGTCGTGCTGCAGTCAGTCAAAAGGAAAAGAATGTGTCCGAACTGGCATTGGCTAAGCCAAATAGTTCAATTTGTAGCAAGGATACAGAACAGGATGTAGCTAAGCTGTTTGGGCCACCATGAAAGGGAAAGCTAGACTAGAGAACCTACTAAAGGCTTGGATCCAGAGGTTGCAAGGAGCCAGGTCTCAGGAGAAGGAGTTGGAGAATATCCTTCAGAGTGCTCTAGCCCAGATGCTGCTGGCAGTTTCAAAACCACCAGCCTATCTAGGTTTGAAACTATTTCGGTGAATTGTGGTGCCACAATTTCCACAAGAGATTTACACAGGACAGCCTGGTGGCGGTTGCGTTGCTGCCCGCTGGAGCAGGACGGTGGCAGCAGTGCTGCACCTCATGCCATGTGGAGGAAAAACAGGCATTCACCCCTCAGTGTGCTTGTGCATGAGCACCAGAAGCCTGGGCGGTGGCGTGCTCTGCGGGATGTGGGTGGATCAGAGATGTTGACCAAGAGACTCTGTAGATCCTCAGAGGAAAGGCCCTGGCCTTTCCCTTCAACAGCACCAGGACAAGTCCCAGATGCTTGGAGCACCAGAGAGCCTATGGGAGGACCCTTGTTCAAATCCCCATAGAGGAACCCGGGGAAATGTAAGGGTTATTTACATTAATAAAATAAAAACCCGAGCCCCATGGATCAGACAAATAATGTTTAAAAGGAGCCCAGGAAAAAAACAAGAATACATAAAATAAAATAAAAAAGTGAAACCACAATTGTACTAACAGCAGTTCAACTGGCCAATGGAAAGAAAGCCTAACATTTGAGGACCATAATGGGAACACCCTGCCACCCAATCCGGTAAGCAGGGCTTTCTACCAATCAGCAGCCAAGAGGATGAGGAGTCATCTGGCTATTAAAACAGAGCCAGCTCATTCTGAACTTGTCTTCGTCCGGACAGGTTCCCTGTACTTCTCTCCAGATGTTGCTTAAGGGAAGAGGAGCTGTATCCCGTAGCAGGACATGCTGCCTTGGTGAAGGAGCCTGGACTACCCTGAAGCACTGCCTGACTAGAAGTTGGAGCAGCCTGGAGTAAACTGATGACCCGGGGGAAGAAGGAGAGTACCCCTGCAATCCACTTAAGCTAGAAAGGTGAAAGAGCTGACCTGCATGAAAGGCCTGAGAAGAGGCTTAGGATCTGTGTGATTTGGCCATGGCATAAGTGTTCACGGCGGAATTGACCGTAGTCAATTTTGCAATAAAGCCAATTTTGCCACGGCCAACACCAACACATCCATGCCATACCCCAACCCCTAATACTCCCCCACCGTCCCCCCACTTACCTTTTACGCACCCGCTTTCATTCTGACCTTGGAACATCATTTCTGTCCCTCCTACGCGGGTCGGAACCGATGCTGCAGGGTCCCCTTTTCTTCTTTTTACTCCTACATCTCGTCCCCTTTCCTCCATACTGTATGGGCGTCCCTCGCTAGGGACGGGAGACAGAACGTTTTTCACCAGAAAAATCATCTTCCCCTTTAAGTTTAGATGCACGTGGGGGCGCGGCCCTAGGAGCGTGCGCTCCCCTGATTCCGCCCACTGGCGCCACTCTCCAATCCTCTTTTCCAAATCAACGGGAATGGACTGCTTTCACTAGCGCTCTTGGGTTAGGCCTCTGGCCTAGTAATTCCACGTGCTCTTCCCCAGAGAAGTACTTTTGTCTTCTTTTTTCTTGTCTTTAATCAGATACCTCTGTCCTCCAGCGCCATGCTCCTCCCCGGTGCATGTCGACATTAGCGGGCTTCAGCAGGTGTCCAGCCTGTGAGGGGCTCTTCCCTAGGTCCGACCCCCACGCTCTCTGCCTCTGTTGCCTTGGTGCTGACCACGGCTGCGAGGGCTGTACCACGTGCAACGCTCTGACACCACACTCCCTCAAGAACAGGCTAGCTCGGTGGAGGGAGCTCTTCAGATGGTCACCTCCAGAGGACTTAAAGGAATTCATCAAGCACAAGTCCAGGCCCAAGGTAGGGGCACTGTTTTCATCCACACCCAGGCAAAAGCGACTCCTTCCCCAGGAAGCGCATGAGCGCGAGGAACCTATCGGGTTCTAGTACCAGTGCAGCTACCAAGGCTGATTCAGCTACCGGCCGAGGGGTCACGAAATCCTGACGGTGACCATGCTGAGAGACCGCAAGATTCTATTACCGGGTTTCCACCTGAGGGACAATGCCCTAGTACCGGACAGATGTCTGTGGGGGTGCCTGTACGCAGCACTACCAGCAATGCAGCCAAGGGCAATCCACGCACCCGGCCCCGTCCTGAGGTGCAGGGTAGGCCTCAACATCCACATGCCAAGAGTCCTGGAAAAGGCCGTGCCCAGCGTGGCAAGCGCCACGACACAGGCACGTGGCTTGCAGCCTGACAAGATAGCCACGGGGCCAGACAAAATGGCGGCTCGCCCGACACCATCCCCCTTCGGGAAACAGGTAGGGGAACGAGTTTCCAGGTGGGACTGGTCTTCACCGGGCACCTGGCCTACGGCATACCCTTCAACGTCGCAGGGCAGATACACCCTGCACGCAACAAGGCAGAGTGTGCTCAGATCTCAACACCTACAGGGCTCTGTGCCCATGCCCGCGCCACCAAGCTCTCCACCACAGGTTTATTGAAAAAATCCTGATGCTTATGTGGTCTCCGCAGATGGGCATCATCCTCAAGAATGTGATCAGGGACACATTCCTTCCAGTTCTGCCTCTGGCACCCGCGGCCACTCCGCCCTTGGTTCCAGCGCCTCCGACTCCGATGCAGCCCCAGATGCCCACGCCAGTTCCCACTACACCAGCTCCTATGCCTCCGACAGTCTCGGCAGCCCTGTATCCGCCGCCGCCGGCTCCTGTCAGTACGCCACAGCCCCCAGTGCCCAGCACTCCTCCAGCTGCACCTGACCAACAGGACACTTTGGTGGACACGGATGAGGAGGAGGACCCCGTCACACCATCATCGGCTAAGGACTTTCATTAGCGGCTTGCAGGCCTAGCCAAATACTTGGGGCTTCCACAGCCTGAGGTGGAACAACCAGAGGCGGCGGTCTTGGCGGAGGTCCACTCTCTATGCACCACGGGTAGAACGGGGATTCCAATGCAAAAGGACGTGTTGGCTCTTGCCAAAAAAGGATGGCTTGAACCTCATTCTGCATAGCCCACCAACAGGCGCCTCGACACCAAGTTCAGGCAGATGGAGGGGGATCCAATCTTGCTGTCAGCACACCCTGAGCCACACTCCTCGGTGATTGCTGCAGCCTCAATCTATTCCAAGCCACAATCGTCCTTAGCTACATCAGCCTCTGCACTCCTTTGAAAGGAGGAGAAGTTCTTGGAAGCATACAGAAAGAAAGTCTATTCCAACGCTTCACTTCATCTTAGTCAGTCCAATGCAGACGCTTTGCTCGCTGCTGTCAACCAAAATGTTCTGGCGGGAAATGGCTGACTTCCTTCCAGAATTTCCGGTGCAGAGCCATGCGTGCTTCAAGATAGGGCTGATGTAAGCCAAGATTGTAGCGCAATACATAATGGAGTCCACAGTGGTTCACATTGACACCTCAGGTCGTGCCATTTGCATTGCTACGGACATGAGACGAATGGCCTGGCTACGGGCGACCAAGATCAATCCGGACGTCCAGGAGTGTAGCGATCTGTTCCATTCCACTACGGTCGAGGAACTTGATAAGATGAATAAGAACAGTTCCCAGACTGCCAAATCCTTATCCATCCTCACTAAGGCCACTCCTAAGACATATAGCCAGACGCACCAGCGTTCAGACAAGGGTCGGTCTTTCAGAGGATTCCGGGGCTTCCAGGAAAGACGGTCCATACAAACAGACAGATCCCAGAGCCAACACCGGCAAAAGCAGCACAAGGCAGCGCACAATGGCTTTTTCCAGTCCCCCTCCTCAGCGCCAGCCTCAGATGGAAAAAAGGCATGACACACCCATCTGGATCCACGAGTCTCTGGTGGGGGGCAGGCTTGCCCTTCACTCCCAACGCTGGCGTGCAAGGTTTGAAGACCCCAGGATCCTCTCCGTAGTACCCATGGGCTTCTGCCTACTTCTCCCTCCTTCTCTCTCCTCCCCTCCGCTCCCACAGATTGGGACAGCAACCCTGTTGGGGAAAATTTGCTTGCTTATAGAGAGTCAGGCAGTGGAGGAAGTCCCAGCCTCCCAGCGGGGTCTTGGCTTCTATTCATGGATTTTCGCTATACACAAGAAGAACAAGGCGGGCCTGAGAGTTGTGTTGGACCTTTCCACCTTGAACCTTTGCCTTCCTCTTCAAAAGTTCAAGATGGTTACCCCAGCGCTTATAGCGGAGACATTGTGCATGGGAGACTGGATGTGCTCCCTGTATCTGAAGGATGCTTACCTACACGTCCCGATCTGGCAACCCCATCATTCCTTTCTGAGGTTCAGGATCATGGGTTTCCATTTGCAGTACAAGGTTCTACCCTTTGGCCTCAATTTGGCCCCCAGGGTCTTTACAAGACTGATGAATGCTGTGGCAGCCCTCCTCAGAGCCCAGGGTCACCACGTCTATCCATACGTAGATGACTGGCTTGTCAGGGCAAGGTCTCCGTAGGCAGTACACCACACCGCCTCCACCCTCATGAATACACGAGTTGGGATTTTCCTTCAATTTCAAGAAGTCACAGATGGAGCCTACACAGACTCGAACGTTCCTGGGCCTCATCTGGGATATGAGCTCTGAGAGAGTTTTCCCCTCAGAGGACAAGATCACAGCCATCAAGAGGGCCACAGGCATTTTCTCAACAGAGCAGTGACCTGAACCTGGTGGTACCAATACCTCTTGGGCATCATCGCGGCATGTCTCCTGGCAGTGCCGCACATGAGGCTCAAAATGAGGGATTGCAGTTACACTTCGCAACCTCCTGGAGTCAGGAGGAGGGTTCCCAGGCGGAGCTGGTCAGCATCCCACTTCATCTCCACCAGGACCTAATCTAGTGGAGCATGGACGACAACTTGCGGATAGGCAGGCCCTTTCGTCAACCAGCACCACAGGTTACCATCACCACAGACTCATCTCTAGCTGGCTGGGGAGCTACCTTGGGCCGCCAGTGTCCATGGGGTTTGGTCCCATCGGGAGCAGGCAGCCCACATCAACTGGCTCGAGTTGATGGTCATCTGGCCTGCTCTCAAAGCCTTCCTCCCGATGATCAGTGGCAAGACGATCCTCATTCAAACAGACAGCTCCACCAGCATGCATTACATCAACAAGCAGGGTGGCACCAGAACCCCTCCTCTATCTCCTCTGCACTCTAGCAGTCAGTATTTGGGAGTGGGCTCTGGTGAACAACATGTACTTGCCAGCAATTCACCTTCCGGGGGAGTCCAACCTGGAGGCGGACAGGCTCAGCAGGCTGGGTGCAGAGAACTACGAATGGCAGTTTGATGAACAGGTCCTTCGGGGGATCTTTGAGAGATAGGGTCATCCTCAGGTGGATCTCTTTTTCACCTGGTCCACCAGGAGGTGCCCCCAGTTTGCGTCCTGCCAGGGACAGGGCTGGGGCTCTCTAGCCGACGCAATGCAGATCCAATGGAACAACATGAACGTGTACGCCTTCCCTCCCACTCCCCTGGTACACAGGGTAATCTGCAAGATCCGGGAAACCTGGCACTTCCGTATCATCCTGATAGCGCTGTGGTGGCCAGCAAGGCCATGGTTCTCAGAACTTCTCAGCCTGTCAGATCAGGCCCCAGTGCACCTTCAGCTGGGCCCAGGTCACCTACTCTCACAGCAGGGAGGCATGGTCATCCGCCCCACCCCCTGAAGTTAGCCCTTGCAGCGTGGTTCCTGAACAGGTCACACTAAGGCTTCTGCATCTGTTCCTTAATACATCCCACCATCCTCCTCTTTAATAAAACTAGTGTCATTAGGCAATGGTAATATTGTCGAAGCGTCAGAGGGGGCTGAGGAGTGGCGCTGGTGGGCAGAGTCGGGAGTGCATGCTCCGATGGCTGCGCCCCGCGGGCATCTAAATTTAAAGGGGAAGATGATTTTTCTGGGGAAAAAGGTTCCGTCTGCCTGCCCTAGCAAGGGACACCCATACAGTATGGAGGAAAGAGCTTTATGGACTAGGAGGTCATTAGTCACTACGGTGAGTAACTTATCATTTTTCCCACCTGTCCCCTGCCTCCAATCCTCCGGAAGCGGGAGACACCCCTGCTACACCCAAAAGTCAATCACTACCGAACATGGGGAACGGTGGACACCCTGGAACCCCCACTCCTCTTGTTCAGTAGTGATTAACCAATTTCATCGATTTTAATCGCTCGAATGGCACTGGCTGAATTCGATCAAATTGGGTAATACCTAGGAAACTAACTGACCTAGGGGGAAAAAGTAGTTCCACCTTGCAGCACCACCTAAGCCAGAAAGGAGGGAGACCTGATCCGCCTGAGAAGCCTGGGTAGAGGGTAAGTGCAAACCTTGCCAAGAAACTGGTAGAGAGCCCAGGACAAAAGCAGTACCTCTGAAGAGGGGCAAATCAAGTCTGCTGAAGAGGAGAGGGGCACAAATCCAGGTCCCCTGAAGATGTGAGTGGCAAAGAGAGAAAGAAAAACATGAACCACAAACGGGAGGTTGGCGCAACACACCACACAACCAAGAGAGTGAGAAGGATGAATCAGAGGACTGAGATAAAGAGCCAAAGCACAGGACCCATCTGATCCCGTCCTGCACCTGGAATGCCACTACAGGTTCCAGTTTGAATGTTCTCATAAGCGGCCTTGTTGGTTGTCTACTCGAAGAGACCCTAAAAGAAGACCTTCATGAATTGAAAGACTTTGTTATTTTAGGAAGTGGCTCACTATGAGAATTACTGCCATTTTTCCTGCACTGCCATACTGCGAGTTTGGCCCTGGAATGGGTGATTTATCTCCAGCATCATGCTGGAGGTAAATCCTCCCACTATCTGCTGTAAAATCGGCAAAATCAGCGGAATTACAGCAAGGACAATTCTGCCGAAATCCCCAATGGAGTCCTATGGACTCCAAATTAATGGGGACTAACATCACCATCACCCCTTTTAAAATGGCTGTAAATCCGCCGAACCAAGTGGTGCTAACAGTAATTCTGTTGGGCGGTATTCTGGCAGATTTACCACCGGAATACTGCTCAGCCCGAAATTAGACTCTTTAAGTTAGCTATTTTTCCCTCAACGCCTTTACAACTAAGGGAAGGACCAAGTTCTTTTTCTTCAGTGCACCATTTGATTTGGCTATTCTGACAACTCACTTTTTTGGGGGCAAATTTGATTAAGGAAACCTTTATTTTAAATTCAAGAATTAGTTGTGACAGGCGAGTTTACATTAGGGGTTTTAGCCAGCCCTTTGGGCAATTTCTTACTTCATAGCTGAAGTGCATCTTGTTTTTTTTTTCTCACACTTTTTTTATTAACCTCTTAAGTGCCATTGAGGTTCCCCCCCCAGTGCCAATGGGTTTTTTTTAAAATCGCGGTATTCACCGCCCAAACCCGCCAGCATTTCCCCCCTCATTAACCCCTTAAGTGCCACCGACGAGCCGGCTCGTCAGTGGCAACCTGGAGCGGTTTTTACCGACGAGCCGGCTCGTCGCTGGCATTTAAAGGGTTAAACATTTGGAACCAGGAGGACAAAAGAAATGCAAAGCATTTTGTTCATTAGCTAAATAACATTGCATGCATCTTAGAATGTCCAGTATGCGCCTGCATGGCGAGCTGTAGGGCAAAAGGGCAAAGAATAAAGAATAAGCCCCTCTGCCTCCCCGTAGAAACCTCAGTCTTTCAGGGAAGCGTATATTCTCCAGCATGGGGTCTGGCATGGATTTACATGGTCATGAATATTCTCCGTCGTCAGGCTGGGAATCCTCAGTAAAGAAAAAATCATTTTCGTTTCTGAACCGTCTTTCTACTACTAACCAATCACTGGTCTCTGGGTCATACTGCCCCCAGCCAATGACTGCCCTCTACCTAAGCCCCTCCTCTGGCAGCTATCTTCAGAATTTTACCGCTCGTTCAAATGTTGAGAGTCCTTGTGCTGTAGCTCTCGAGCTTTTACTGTGTGTTGCGTTTTTTCGAAGAGTTTACTTTTATATTTTCGGTCAATTCGAGCCTCAAGAGCCACTGATTCTTCTTCCTGACAACGGGGGCCCATTTTGGAATTTTTCTACGCCCCTCAAGGGTGGATTTTCGTTGAATTACACTTCTTGGAGGATTCCGGAAGACCATTGAGCCCTAATCCGATTCGGACATGGCGCAGGACACTGGATCCAAACTGTTCAGGAACTGTCCAGGATGTGGACTACAGAATGTCTTCAAGGGAGATGAGCACTCCCGGTGCCTCTACTGCCTTCACGCCAACAAGTTGCATGTGGACGAGGACTGTAAAGAACATGTCTATCCGGACAATGAAGGACCGTCGTACTTGGCTCACCAACTGGTTGGAGGGGAAGAGCCCAGCAGCAGGTGAGAAGAAGTAGTCTGAGCGGTCTTCTAAGACCTTTGAGGGCTCTCCGGTGACGGGGGCCCAACAAAAGGCAAAGCATTGCGAGACCGCGGGCACCACTCTGGCTCGGGGGAAAGGAAGTCAGAGAACCTGGGTAAGCTTCGGGAGAAGCCCCGGTCGAACCCGACGGAGAAAGCCAAGGCGGGGCAATGCGCTGACCCTCCCCCTAAGGTGAAGGCCTCAGATGCGCCCAAGGTCGTGAAGGCCCTGATTCACTCGGCAAAGGCCTCGATTGAAGGAGTCGTGGCAGCCCAGGCAAAGCCTGTGGAGGCTACCCCAGTGGAGACGACTTCCGGGCCTAGAGTTTTCCTGCCACCCCAGAGGGAATCATCTTTTCAGTGAGAAGACCCCTGTGAAACCCCAGGATGAGAAAGAGGGGGGGCACGGTAGCCATAACGGACACAGATACCACCTCCGAGGATGAGCTGGCTGGCATCAAAAAGATCCCGGACAAGAAGTTCGAGGAAGTCAGGTCCTACGGGAGGGATCCCAACAAGGCGGACTTAGAGAGCAACGGTGGGGCCGACGAGGAGCAGCGGGCCACGGAGGAAACGGAGGACCCTGCTCCCCAGCCATCACTCCCGTCGCAACTGATGCCTACTCCACAGGGCAATTCAGGAGCAATCCCTATGGCTTTGCAGACCCTGTGTACGGAGATAAGGACAATTATCTCAAGCGGACGATCCAGCGGCGCCTGGACCGTCGGGGAGCCCACTGAACAAGCGGAGGCGAATCCATCCTCCCCCTCCCTTCCATCCTTTACCTCCATCCCCTCCACCGAGAGATGAGACGGGAACGGAGACATCGGGGATTGACGACAGTGGTGACGACGGGACGGATCTCCCACTACCCCCTGCCCGGGCCCCCCCCCTGACGAAATTGTCTCCTTTCACGCCATGGTCGCCAGGGCATCACAGCTGTTCCAGCTATGCCCCGAAGAGCAGAAGAAGGAGGGTTTCCTCTACCAATGATGGGAGGCCAAGAGGAAGACTGTCCTCTCAGTCCCGTTACTGGACGACATCTGGGACGAAGGACTGTCACTGCTGAAGAACCCCTCCACGGCACCTGCGAAGAGGGACCAGTACGAGAAGTAGTACCGGGTCCCAGACTCCGCCCCTATGTTCCTCAGAGCACAGCCGTCCCTGGATTCGGTGGTCTCCCTGGCGGCCAAGAAGAAATCGGCAGGGCGACGGCATCAACTTCCACTTCCCCACCGGACGGCGAGGGGAAGAAGCTGGACACCATGGGACGACGGGTCATCTCGTCGGCAGCGACGACCACAAAGCGGCCAAGGCCCCCGCGATCGGGGCACGCTACGACAGGGAGCTGTGGTTCGAGATCGCTCGCCTCCTGGATTTCCTCCCAGAAGACAAGAGGCCAGAAGCCCTTGAGATCCTGCAAGAAGGCACAGTGGCTTGGGACCACGCCATCACGGTGGCCACGGACATCGCCGACACCGGCTTTCGCCAGATGGGCAGCAACGTTTGCCTTCGCCGGCGCGGTTGGCTCAAGGCCATCGATTTCCATAAGGACGTGCAGACCAGGGTACTGGACATGCCCTTCTACAGGAACAACCTGTTTGGCAAGGCAGTGGACGAGTCACTGCAGGCCATCAAGGCGGACACTGAGACGGCCCGGGCCTTGGGTTCTCTCCATCAACGACGGCCATCCTTTCGGACCTCCAGAGGCAAGTCTCAAGGTGCCTCCAAAGGATTCGGCGGCAGTTACGTGTCGTACCGCCAGGCGGCCCTCTCCTTGTCGCAGGAAGCCTACAGAGGCCGCAGCAAGGGCGGAGGACACTGTCGTCGATGCCAAGGTGGCAAGGCCTCGGCGAAGCAAGACTGAAACGGCCGTGACGTTGGGCCCCAACCAGAGCACCCTGGTGGGAGGCCGGCTGGCGAATTTCGTCATTGTGTGGGAGTCCATCTCCACCGACCGTTGGGTGCTAGATGCCCTGGCCCACGGGCACACTCTGGAGTTCCAAAGAAAGTGTCCCCGTCTACCATCGGGGCCAGGAAGGAAAACCATGTGCCACCGCTGCTTCTGGAGGTACGAGCAATGCTATAAAAGGGCGCAGTAGAACTCGTCCCGAAGAGACTCCGGAGTATACTTGCAATACTTCCTCGTCCGGAAGAAGACCGGCAGCTTGCGGCCCATCCTAGACCTTCGCCGCCTCAATAAATACATCAAGTCCCAGAAGTTCCGGATGGTCACCCTTCAGCACGTGCTGGGACAGCTGGAGGAGGGCGACTTCCTGTCATCCCTGGACTTGGAGGATGCCTACTTCCACATCCCCATACACAAAGGACATCGAAAGTTCCTACGATTCGTGGTCCAAGGGCGACACTACCAGTTCAAGGCCTGGTGCCGAGGGTCTTCACCAAGGGCCTGGCACCGGTGGCGGCGCGTCTGCGCCTGCAGGGGATCCACGTATACCCCTACCTGGACGTTTGGCTCATCCGAGCAAAGTCAAGAGAACTCGCCGTCGATCACACAGTGAAGACCGTCCGCCTGCTCACGGATCTGGGATTCTTGATCAACTTTGCAAAATCCCACTTGGTACTGTTGCAAGACGCCCTGTTCCTGGGAGCCAGACTCGACACAGTGGCGCAGTTCGCTTCACTGTCGGAGGAAAGGACGAAGGCCATCCTGGGCAAGGTACAACAGCTGTTGACCATGGAAGTGGGCAGGGTGAGGTCCATCAAGTCCCTGCTCGGCATTAATGTTATCGTGCATCTACCTCGTGCGTCTATGCAGGTTGCGAATGCGGCCACTGCAGGAGTTCCTCGACGCCCGTTGGATGCAAGCGACGGGCAGCTTCGAAGACAAGATCTCCCTCAATGAGACATTCCGTCAAGTGATCCGGTGGTGGGGCATCCGCGCGCACCTCATAGCAGGCATGGATTTCCAGACCCCAGCGCATCAGGAGACGGTGATGATGGATGCCTCCCTGGAGGGATGGGGAGCGCACACCGGAGATCTCCACACAAGAGGCCTTTAGCTCCCGGTGGAGAGGTCCCTCCACATCAATGTCCTGGAGCTCCGGGCCGTGTTCCGGCCCTCGGGTCTTTCCCTCTGTCCCTCAAGGGCAAAGTTGTACGGATCTTCACTGACAACACCATCACGATGTTCTACATCCGGGAGCAGGGGGGGCACCAGATCCCCAGCCCTATCCATGGAAGCGCAGGATCTGTGGCACTGGGCCGTCGCCTAGGGGATGTTCCTGGTACCTTTTCATCTAGCAGGAGTGAAAAACACTTTCACCGACTCACTCAGCAGGGAGCTGAGCTCTTGCCATGAGTGGGAGCTTCGGCAGGATCAAGTGGATCTCCTATTCCGACAATAGGGTAGTCCCCAGATCGACCTGTTCGCGACGGCGGCGAACACCAAGTGCCAGAGGTTCGCCAGCAGGTTTCCCCAGCCGGGGAGCATGGGCGATGCTTTCTCCTTCCCGTGGGATGGCCTGTTCCTGTGTGCGTTCCCACAGTTGCTGTTGTTCCTGCGACTCATCAATCAACTCAGACGGTCCCAGTGCAGGATGAACGTCGTTGCACTGACTTGTCAGCGTCCCCCCAGTGAAACTGCCGACGGACGCGGATCTTCTCGCCAGGGAAGGAGGCGCCATCCTACATCATGACCTGGGATCACTGGACCTGCAGGCCTGGCTCCTGCAGCACTAGAATTCGGAGGCTATGATATCCCGGCGGACTGCAAGAAGGTACTTGCAAAGGCCAGGGCGTCCTCGACTCTTGAGTGCTATGGACATGAGTGGAAGGGGTTCTCTGTCTAGTGCCGAAGAAGATCAACCCTCTACGGATTACTGTGCTGCCGTACTTGCTGTTGCTGGCCAAGGTGGGGCTGACACATGCCTCCATCAAGATCCACCTGGCGGCTATCTTCCGCTACACCAGAACTCCGGGCGGTCGTCGCTGTGCTCTCACCTCCTGGTGAAGGAGTTCATGAAAGGACTGTTCTGCTCGTTCCCGCCGGTGAAGGCGCCAGCCCCGGCGAGGGAGCTCAACGTGGTGCTGAGCAGGCTCATGGGTCCCCCATTCGAGCCCTTGCACTTGGCACCGCTGAAGTTCCTATCGTGAAGACAGCGTTTCTTGTGGCCATCACCTCTGCACGACGAGTGGCAGAGATTCAGGCCCTCTCCTGTAAACCTCCATACATGACATTCACCGAGACGAGGGTAGTGCTGAGGATGCACCCCTCCTTCATGCCCAAGTTGCCGTCGGACTTGCATCTCAACGAGCCCTTGGTGTTCCCTGTTTTCTTCCCGTCACCTTCGTCGCCAGCTGAGAGGCCTTTGCACTCGCTGGATGTGGCTAGAGTGCTGAAGTTCTACGTGGACCACATGAAGAGTCTTCGGAAGACATCAGAGGTGTTTGTGAACTTTGGACCTATAAACCAAGGGAAGGCCCTCTCGAAGGCTTCCATTTCAGTTGGCTCTCCAGCTGCATCATGCACTGTCACCGGTTGGCAAACCGAACGTTGCCCGGCCATCCGAGAGCCCATTCCACCAGAACGATCACTGCTACCACGGTGTTCCTGTCTGGTGTGCCCCTGCTGGACTTCTGCAGGGCTGCTACGTGGAGGTCGACACACACATTCACGAGATTCTACTGCGTCGACCGGGATTCCAGGGAGGAGTCCAGAGTGGGCCAAGCAGTGCTGCGCAACCTGTTCGCTTGAAGGTGAGCCTGGTGAGGAGGTAAGAGATGCTTAATTTTGAGTTGTTGAAATGCTTAATGTTGAGCCTTGCCACCTCCCGTGGTTGTGCATGTGTGTACTGCTATGTATTCTTGTATTCATGAGCATGTGAATCCATGCCAGACCCCATGCTGGAGAAGGAACAAGTTACTTACCTGTAACTGTTGTTCTCCAGCATGGGTCTGGCATGGATTCACATGCAAAGCCTCGATCCAACCCCTCTGCGGCTCTTCTCTTGGTCCTACTGCCACTTTACTTGCTACCAAATCTGAAGATGGCTGCCAGAGGAGTGGCTGAGGTAGAGGGCAGTCATTGGCTAGGGGCAGTATGACCCAGAGACCAGTGATTGGTTATTAGTAGAGAGACAGTTCAGAAACAAAACTGAAACAGATTTTGTCTTTACCGAGGATTCCCAGCCTGACGACGGGGAATATTCACAAGCATGTGAATCCATGCCAGACACATGCTGGAGAACAACAGTTACAGGTAAGTAACTTGTTCCTTAACCAGGCTTAGCTTAGTGCAAATAAAGCTACCCCAGGGAAGGCTTAAAGGCCAACGCTGGGTATTCCTGGTCATAATCCAGCAGAGGGACCCATACAGCCTAGAATTGATGGAGCTTGCCTTCTCTCGCGGCACTTACCTTTTCGGCCACTAAAATGTCCCAAAATTGTATCCACCATAGGGAAAGTTCTGGTCCTTCCGTGGTTTTCCAGAGGTGGGCGACTGAGATACGTGCCGCCAGCACCAAGTGTGTCAGTAACTTCGCCCAGGCTCCAGATTTAGGGTATATTTCCTCGCTTGGGGCCCCCAGGAGCAGAGTCTTGGGACACAACGGTAGTTTGGTTGCAGTGATGGCTTCGATGAGTGACACAATTTTGTCCCAGAAAGTCTGAATCAGCTGACAACCCGACCACATATGATAGTATGAGCCACATGCCCCACAGTTACGCCAACAGGAAGGGGATGCAGCAGCCTGGAAGCAGCTTTTGCATTCCTCAAACGTGTAAGGCTGGCCCCCTCCAAGTAGCTGGGCTAGTGTTTGAAGGCCGCCCAGTTTCCAGCCACCAAAGGCTTGTGACTTCTTACCCAGGGAGAAGGCAGGATTGCCAAAGATTGGGGACAATGGGCACAAGCCTCTGGGGATCTTTTTCCACCTTAATGCCTCATCCCACACTTTCAGGGAGAACTTTGATGATGAGAGCAGGTCCTGCCAGTGCTTACGTGCAGCGTTAGGGATAAAGGGTAGAAAGCGGAGGGGAAGTGCGAGTTTGGATTGTTCAATTTCAGCCCATTTCGCCGGGGGAGTTGGGGACATCCAAGACGTCAGGTTTGATATTTGTGCCGGCTCTGCATATTTCCACAAGTCGGGTACACCCAACCCCCCCTAGCCGGGTACCACTCATCATGACTCTTTTAGGAATCCTTGACTTTTTACCCCGCCAGATAAAGCTCAAGATTTTACATTGAAGGCGGTCCAGTAATTTTTTCAGGATATCCACCAGGAGGGATGTACAGAGATAGAGGAAGCAAGAAAGTAAGTTCATTTTAACTGCTGCAATTCGGCCCATCAGAGAAATCTCCTGGCTTGCCCATATCACAAGGGTTCTTTCTAATGCTCTAATGAGGCGGGGGGGAGTTAGCTTCCAAATAGTCTTTTGGAGATGCCGTGAGCCGAACCCCCAAATAGTGAATGGACGTAGTATCCCAACGGACAGGACAGAGGGCTTGAAGAGAGGAGATTTCCTGTTGAGAGAGCCCCATCCCCAGTGCTACCAACTTCCCATAATTTATCTCGAATCCCGCTACCTGCCCAAAAGCTTGGAGTTCTTGAAGGGCTACTTGCATGGAAGGTCGAATATTAGTAATGGAGAGCAGGACATAATCGGCATACAGCGATGCCTTGTGGGAGGACTCCTGCACCCTAACCCCTTGGATTGCTATATTGTTACGTATATATTGAAACACTTGTGTATAGGCACGTTACAAATGCCATATCATGTCATATATCATATGCTTTGTGCCAGTGGTTCCATAATTAAGCCAAACAGAAGGGGGAAAGGGGGTAGCCCTGACGTGTTCCACAAGAGAGGGGGATTGGGGATGATAATACTCGGTTAACCTGGGGCACGGTATTCAGAGAGGCATAATTGGCTGCAATCAGTTTCCTAAACCAGGGCCCAAAGCGGAAAGCTTCTAAGGTCGAGTGGATAAAGGCCCAGTCCACCTTATGGAATGATTAAGTGGCATCTAAAGCTAAAAGAGCTAACTTCCCATGTGCCATAGTGGTCGTTTCCATCAGTTCAGGGCTCGCCTTATGTTATCCCCCGTTTTGCTTTGCAGGACAAACCCTGTTTCATCGGCGTTAATCAACATTGGGAGGAGAGGGACCAAGCAGTTTGCCAAGACCTTATAGTATATGTTCGCACCCATGTTCAACAAAGAGATTGGCCTATAAGAGGCACAGACCCTCGGATTCTTCCCTGGTTTTAATAGTAGGATTATCGTAGAAGTTTGCATGGATGGAGTCACACTACTCCCCTCTCTAAAGGAGTTGAGGAGCGCTGTCAAATGCGGGAGCAACTGGTTTCAAAAAAGTTTATAACATTTTGGGGAGAATCCATCAGGACCTGGGGCTCTAGCTCCACCTCTTCCTGTTGAATCGGGGCTTCTAACGCCTCTGTTTCCTCCCTGCGCAGTTGTGGCAAAGATGCTTCCTCAATATATCGTTTTTGGGCCGACATTGTGTCTACTAGGTGGGCTTCCGCTAATTGGAGTTTGATCTTTGAGGCCTACCATAGTGTTACGCGTTCTGTATTGGGCCAATTTCCTTGCTAAGAGATGGTTGGCTTTATTGCCCTTAGCATAATATCCCTGTTTCACCGTTATCAAAGATTGGGCCGTCTCTTCCGCATATAGGGCCTCTAGTTTATTTTTTGCAATGCCAAAGCTCTGTGACGTTTAGGGGACCACCCCTTCTGATATTCCCCCTCCTTCTTCAAAATGTCCTGTTCCAGTTCGTTTTTTGTCTGTGTTTTCCGTTTGTGATAAGCTGCTGTGTGAGCTATTCGAACCCCCCTGACGACTGCTTTCATAGCGTCCCAAGTCGTGGCCGGAGATGTTAGTTCAGTGGGGTTCTCCTGGAAATATTTTTGTATTGCCTTCGCTACCTCGTCTCTCAGGGCCATATCATTTAAAATTGGATCATATAGGTGCCATTGTGGTCTGAAAGATGGGCCTGGGTCCCAAGCTCTCAGTTGTAGGAGAACCGGGGCATGGTCTGAGAGAATCCTGGGAGCGATAGTCACCTTTTCCACAAACGGCATAAATTAGGGTGATACCAGGATCAAATCTGTGCGGGAAGAGGAGCGATGAACCCGTGAGAAGAAGGTGAAGTCCCGCTCTTCTAGATATAATGTTCGACAGGCGTCCACCACATCTAGGGATTTGAAGAGGTGAAGAATACTAAGGGCTATTTTAAAATCTCTGGAAGTGGGGTTGTGTGTTTTGTCTTTATTGGGTTCAGGAACTCCATTAAAGTCACCTCCCAGGAGCATTGATTCTAAATCCCTCAGAAAATGTTCATGCCTTTCGTTAGGGGCATAGATCGAGATAAATGAATATAGTTGCCCCAAGAGCCTACCTTTCACACCAATGTAGTGGCCTCCAGGGTCCCGAATAGTGTGCACCTCTCCGAACTGGATGCCTTTCGCCATCAAAATAGCCTTCCCACCAGTTTTCTTCTCCCCCCCCCCGATCCCAAGAATTGCGTGTGGAAGTCTCTGCTCCGAAGGCTAGTGTAGCCCACCGGAAGAATCGGAGTCTCCTGGAGAAACACTACTGTTTCCTCTAGGTCTTTTAGTCGCCTCAGGATCGATTTCCATTTCACCAGAGAGTTCAGATCTTTTACATTTAGCATGAGGAAACGCAACTTCACATGAGGTTCTGCCGGGCCTTCCCTTTCTCTGGGGCGGGGTGGGGGCTAGGTAAGTTTCAGACGCCATCTAGGCCATAGTGCTTTCTACCATCCCGTTCCAACCGAAGTTTTAACTAGATAAACCAAAAATAACAGAAAATTGAGTCCCAACCGAGGACTCTTAAACTTCAGTTTGCCAAATACCTGCGGTAAACCTCCCCAAGGAACTTCAGGTGTCATCCCGCTAGGGGTCAGGCGTAGGCTGCAAGAAGCCCGTCTTAAACCCATGTTGCTTGGCGTCGCCTCAGCGCCTGCTGCCCAGGCTGTGAAAGTCAGTGAGATGTCGGAGACCCCTACAACAGCCACCATTCCTCAGATCAGGAGTGTAGGAGAGGTTTCCTTGGGTTATGGCTTTTCGAAACCCTTGACCAGGTGGAACAACGTGCTTTTGGTTGAAAGTGCCCTCCCTTCTGTCGGGTAATCCCCTTCTTTATCTGGAGCAGTTGCGCTTAAGATCCCCTCTGCATCCCCCAGGCAGGATATCGTTTGGGATACCCCTTGAAGGTAAACTGGACAGAGGTGGGGAACAGCCAGCAGTACCTGATGTTTTGGTGCCGCAGGAAGAGGGTTAGTGGCCGGAGTGCTCTGCGTTTCTATATGGTCGTGGTTGCTAGGTCTTGATAAATCTGTAGGGAGGGGGTGCCCTGAAAACTTAGTTCATCCCGGGTGTGACCTACCGCCAGGATCTTCTACTTTGCTGCATAAAAATGTATTCTCATGATCACATCCGATGGGGATTCTGAGGCAGGCCCCCTGCGAGTATGCAGTCTGTGGGTGCGTTCCAATAGTAGAAGAGGTTTGTTGATGTGGGGCAGGAGGGATTGAAAGAAGATTCCTATATATTCTGTTAGCTCTTTATCAGCAACGGTTGGGGGCACTCCTCTTATCCGCAGATTATTTCTTTGAGCCCGGTTCTCCACGTCCTCCCGTTTATACTCCAGGATCTCCTTCCTATCCTCCAGGGCTCGAATCTTCCATTGCACCTCATGCAAGGCAGACGTGTGGTCTAGGGCGTGTTCCACTACCTCCCACAGTCATTGTTCCACTTCCAAGACGTTTTGGTCTGTGCGTTCCAATTTTGCAGAGATTTCAGCAATGCAACTTCGGAATTCCGTTTTGATGTCAGTCATGAAGGATTGGATTTCCTCCTTGGTGGTTAGTTGCTGAGCCGGGCCACCCTGGCCCTGATGTGGAGGTGTTACCAATTCCGCTCTCTTTCCCTTCTCTGCCGTTAACAACAGCGTAGAGATATCCATATTCTTTTTGGCTTTGTAAGATTTCGCCATTTTGGAAGCTGAAGGCGGGGAGGGAATACCTGTCTGTGAGGCCACAGGTCATCGCATATCGGACAATCGCCTTGAGCCTGCATCTTTTCACCCAGCCCTCTGGGATTTAGAAGCTACTCAGCTACCCCCAACAGGACACACCGGGCCTGCTCATCCATGCCTTGACAAAGATCATAGGTAGAAACACGTGCTGCCAATTCTTGACATGCAAATGGTATACATTTAACATGCAACTGTACACAAGTTTGTCTGCCAAACACAGGCAGCTAGTGTAACCTAATCAACACACCATTAAAATCGACCAGCTTTACCATCTAACTGTGTCCAGCAGTTATTGAAGATTCATCCTTCAGTACTACCATACCACATGGCAATTGCCATATCCAGCGCCATTGTAACCTAGGTTCTAAACCCTAATTCTCAATTTTCACACTTGCTCTGCCACAGTTGTTCGCCTGGCTCTTCCGCTCTTCGGCGTTCTAGAGGGGTGGCACAATATCTCGTCACCCCCAGGGCCGTCAGGTTCCCTGCAGTATGGCTCCACAGAGGACATTGCGCACTCCGTTGAGGGGTAATTAAGCCAGGAAAAAGTATTCCGGTGGAACCCTAGGCGATACCCTCCAGTGAGAAGTCCAGTATCTTTTGAGGTGCCGACCCCCACCACTGCTGGGCTGACGTGTCTAGAGGGGGTGGCAGAGAGGCCTTGAGGTGTTATTCTTCACCCGGAAGCACCTTGCGTGAAGGAGTCTGGAGAGGGTAGGTGGTAGCCCTCGTTTCCACTTGCCCAGAGCTAGAAAGGGTCTGTTGTCGTGGGGCATCTGCACGGCAGCTTAAAAGTGGGCTGAAGCGTGTGTAGGAGATGACACGGGTGGAGGATGGAAGAAGGGGGGGATAGCCAGAGCTCCCTCCTAAACTGCAGAAGATCTGTGGAGCATCCCCTCCCTCACGCGCTGTCCGACTCCCCCAGGTAGAGTGCTCCCTCCGGGAGAGCCTGATGATGTTTCTCACTTGGAGCTGCTCCCCGCTGCCGTCCGGTCTGAAGGCCAGGTCGAGTACTTGGGTAGTCCCTCGGGCAACGCTTCCCCTGCACCGCCCCTTTCAAGCCGGTCGTAGCTTGTCAAGCAGGAGGCCGAGCGGGTGATTATTTGTGCGGCCTCCCGGGTCCCAGCAAACCTCCTCCATGGTGCAGGCCACTCCATTGAGGGAGTGCTCGTTCTCCAGGCAGCTTCTTACGTCTTTTGTGACGGTTGCGATCTGAGAGCACCTCCGAGCATCTTGGATAGACTCCGGACCGCTGCAGAGCCGCGGGCCTCTGTGATTGCTCTGGTCCCGGGACAGCTTCTTTACCCAGCCGCCGCCAGATCACAACTCACTCCTTTCCGTCCCCGTTGCTAGGGGTCCGCACTGCCATAGCCAGCTGGGAGAGCCTAATTATACCATACCGACGGGCTTCGTACGGAGGCCATTAGCAGAGCGTCCACATCGACGGCGCTGCTGGCCACGCCCCAGTGCATCTTATATTTGCGTTATTTATTCTGAGATGGAGTTTTAAGTCACTTTAGCTTTAACACTTTATTTTATTGTTTAAATAGTGTGTTTGTTAGACCTGCTTAATAAAGTATTTTCTTTAAAAGTCTGAGTCCCTACTGTTCGCCATGTTGTCACACAATTAAGAAAATCTGGGTAGATGGTAGAAAGCTCATCTAGAAGTACCAAGTAGGGGGGAGAATTTCTATCCAGAAGTACCCAGGTAGGAGGTGAAATCCTACCCCGTAGGACCCCTCAGCCAAGAGGGGCTGCATACACTTTTTACTAAGTAGGTGTTTCAAGGCAACAGCATTCCATGAGACTCAATGTCAGAATCTGCTGACCAGATAAAGGCGAAGGCCAGGAAATGTGTTGGGGCGCTTTAAATGACCTTAAGAATGTGGATGTTCAAAATCTTTTCTTGGTCACAGACACACTTGAACCCTGTGGTTTAGCTTTGGGAACGGACGTTGGACCCTGGGCACTAGTTCTTTGTAGCCAAGTATTTCACTAGATTTGATGAACTCTCTTTTCTCTCACTGTTGTATTGGGTTCTCCTTAGGTTAATTCCCCTGCCCTGTAGTCTTTTCTTGAACCCTTCCCAACTAAAATCAAAATAAAGATGTTGAAATGTCCCTATATTTTGTGTGTACTCTGATCCCCACTAGTGACTAACCATTATGTCCCTTCAACTGAAGTTTTCTTCTGGGAATGGCTCAAATGTCTGTTTCTGCTTGCACATTTCAGGGGGAAGATTTTTTCAATTGTTTTTAAACCCACCATAACTTTGCTGGTGTTTGATACACGTGCCCAAATGCTCCAACCAGAAGGCTGCCCGACTATAATACACAGATGATTCCTAGTAAGAGGGAAACAGGTAGTAGTAGTAGTAGTATTAGTAAAGTCCTTTAGTGAGTGCAGACTCACTACCAGAAAAAAGTTTCAAGGCACTATGTGCAGATACATAGTAATGTAAATAAATACCAGCAAAATATACAGTACAAGATCAATAAAACAGCACATCCATCTCCCCTAGCTAATTAGTTTAAAGAACATAAAAAGAGTGAAGGTGCTGTTTATATCGAAACTTAAAAATCTGTAACGCAGCACTCTTTCTAATGAAAATTGGCAATTTATTCCACAGACGACATCCTGCAACATGCAGGAGTTTGGTCGCATGGGAAACTGAAATGTGCCTTTAAGTAAGCCCTGAATGCTGGATCTAAGAATGCGTGCTGGAGTATATTGCTGAGCCATGTATGATAGGTACTCAGGCGCAACACCATTCACTATTTTCCAAACCTAAATCAACACTTCAGTCGGTAACTAGCCTAATTCCTTACGATACTGAGAAATATGATCAAGTATTCAGACTAAATATCACTCGTACTGCACGGTTTTGTTCTTCATGGAGCTTTAGCAATGCTTTTTTTTAGATACCTAGATAGATGGAGAATATGGTGAGTAAGATATGGGAGATGGATAAGAAGACCTAGTTCAAAACGCAGATGTTTTATTAAACAAAAGAATGCCTCACCTATCCTTGCCGCTATGATGATGAGTTTCACTAAGCTTAAAAAAAACAGGTGTTCGTAAGGATGTCTTATAGGAACTCAGTCCTCCTTCCAAACTTAACCTACCCTATTCTAACCCTACCACTAATAGCGAAGGAAGCATAAACTTAGCCTTGGAAAATATTACTTCCGCCTCCTATTGGCTTGTGGTTCCTAGTCTTGGCACTATTATCACCCCTCTGTGGAATACCTGGTTTCTCAGTCCTACATGGACTATCTTGCCTCTACGACCATCTGTCCTTGTTGCTTTCACCTCCTACTGGGTTATGTTGTGCTTCAGCCCCTCGTGGGCTATCTAGCCTCTCTGGCCATCTGGTTTTCCTATTGCTTTCACCCCCTTGTTGGAGTACATTGTGGTTCAACCCTTTGTGGGCTATTCAGCCTCCCAGGCCGTCTGGCCCTCGTATTGCTCCCACCCCTGTGTGTGATATTTGCTTGTTCAGCCTGTCATAGGCAATTTGGCCTCTCGGTCTGTCTGGACCTTGTAGTGCTCTCACCCCTCATGGAGTGGTTTGGTGCCTCACTGCCCTCCTCTTACTCCTTTCTCACAGCCGTGTACCTGGTTCTTGGCAGAGAGTCTCGTTGGCAGAGGCGCTTCGCGGGTTGCTGCAGTACCTTAGGGCTGTCGTCTTCTCGCTTGGCTCTTCTGCTCGGGTTGTTCCCATCTGCTGCTGATAGGACTTCGGCATTACAGCTGCTGGACTCCAGTATGCCATGTCGGCAGCAGCTCATTTCCTCGCCGACTCTGTGGACCTGTGCTTGGCGGGCTCTCCATCTTACTGGGCTCGGCAGCATTCGACAGGCTCCGAATATCCTCTGTCCAGCATGCTGACTGCTTGGCCTTGCCTCCAGGACTAGACCTCTCGTCTGCACTTCAGCACAGGCTGCCGCTTTGCGCCTTCAGACTGGCTCTTACCCTCTTCTTATGGATCTCGGCTTTATGTTCCTCCCTGCACCTGGAGAGGAGACACCACTGGATCTTTTCTTCAAGCAACGATTTGAACAGTGCGGGGTCAGAAACCAAGCCATTCACTTTGAAAGGATCCTGCACATTATTATACTGCTCATTCCCCGTATAACCAACAAACGTGGGGGACTCTTCTTTCAAGGGAGTTGTAGTAAAATCTTTACCTGGGTATTACTTGTCCCCCTTTATGGGGGGGTGGGAGGGGTGGTCTCACCCTTTGGGATCCCACTTTTCCCTGTTCCCTAAGGGATGTTAAACATTGCAGGCTCACCTCCCTAATCCCAATGGGAGTTGCTCCCCATTGAGGAGAAAGGATGAATTCCCTGGATTTGTCACAGTTCGCAGTAATAGAATCTAGATAAAACTGGAGACTATATTTTAATATAAAAAAATTGCCCCTTAGCTAATTGTTTATTACTCTAACTGATATTATAGAAGTGAGATGTGAACTGTCGACGACCAAATCTACTTGTGGTGCAAAATAAAGTTGGCTGTCAAAACCTACTCCCAGATTCCATGCCACAGCCACAGAGGTAGAGGCTAGATGGAACAACCCAGGATGAGAACTTCTGGCTTGCCTCCTTTAAGATACAGACATCTGTCCTGCATCCAAAGCTGCACAGTGCCCAGGCAATTCCCCTATCAGTTTATCTCGGTTTTCTCCCGCATAGAGTTGCACTCAAATCTGGATGTCATCTGCATAAAGTTGCCATTGAAGGCCCCACTTTACTATGACTTGAATCAGAGGGTATATATATATATATATATATATATATATATATATATATATATATATATATATATATATATCTTCATCTCTTCACCAACCGACTCCAGTCTTTCAAGAAGGATTTCATTAAGGCCAAAGCAATGTTCGATACTGTTCTGAGATGCTGTACTAAAATGTTAGGATCAACTGTGTCAAACGCCACCAGCAAGCATGCAGTTGTGTGCAGCCTCAAGACCTGTATTTCTTGAGTTGAAGAATATGTATATAAAATAGCTCTGCCTATAAGACCACACATTTCTGGAGGCAAAGGCTTGCATTTGACCTAATTTGCATATGCACAATGCTTTGCTCATGCAGTTCTGAACTGGAGGTCAAACTGGGGGGGGGGGTGTGTGTGTGTGTGTGTGTGTGTGTGTGTGTGTGTGTGGGCTGTCTGTCTGACATCTTGTTTTTCTCGCGATGCGAGACATATTCATGGCTGTAGCCTAAGTTATGGGAAAATGAAAACACAGTAAAAAGCTATTTGCGATGCCATCACGGTAGAGGTGGGGGGATGGCTAGAAAGCACTCAGTGAAATTTGGGAGTTGGAGGGGGTCCAGGGACTGAGCTTGCAACACAAACCTTTCTATAGCCTCGAATAGCCGACATCTGAAAGCAAACTGCATCACAGAAGCAGCGTGTGCTCTGGGGTGAAAGGGAGAGGGCAGGGGAGGTGAGGAGGCCGTCTGGTGAGGGGGGGGAACTTGGTGATGGTGAGTGGGGGGGCAGAGAAGTATTTTTTGTGTGGCTGTTTTGCCGATATTCGCGACTATATCCGAGTTTACAAAGGACTACAGATAACCACGGGTAGGTCAAGTTCCGTACCCCTGGTTACATTAAAAAAAAAAAATATTGAAAGATATTTTTAGGACTACAGTGACGTTGGGGTGAAAAATCACTGCCCACGGCTAGTGACTCAATTGCCATCGAGGTATCCCAATCATGCAGTAACCAGGACAGACTCTGCGTAGCTTCAAAGTGGGGATGGGCCTCCTCAGGCCATGTTGCCTGATAAATTAGCAAAATTTAGAATACCACTTCGATGAATGGGCCGGCCCTTTTCTTGCTTTGAAGCTAAGCAGGGTCCGAACAGCTTTGAAGCTAAGCAGGGTCAGTCCCGATTAATGCATGGATGGGCGACCGAATGGGCCTCTGAATTATACATTTCTTTTAAACTGTGCTAGTCAGTCCTTGAAGATTTTGCACTCATAGACAATTTTTGCCTTTTGCTGTATTGCATTCTGGTATTTGTAGTCTCTCAGTCAATAATAAAAAATAAACAAAATAGTTATTTTTACAGCAACAGTGGGTTTCCCTGCAGTAACTCGGTCGAACCCTGCTTAGCTTCAAAGTGAGGAAGGGGTCAGCCCACTAAGGCCATGTTGCCATTAGCTAGTCATCTTATGGAAGACTGAAATTGGATAGTTGTTCCTTGTATGTCAGGAAGATATTGTGCTACATAAACTTAAGCTAATAGTTGCTTATGTTCAGTTATAAGTGGAAATAAGTAAGATTTAGCTTAATTGCGTATTTGCACAGATTCGCACATTGGCCCATTAAAACCTAAATTTACTACATATGGGCACTTTACCCAGAGGTAATTATTTACCACCTGTAGGTGTCAGCCGGATAGGTTGTCCACTTGGGCGACACTGAGACTGCACTTGCCATCAGCCTTTTAGCTATTCAAAGATAGATACCCATTTAGATATGTGTTTAGGAACAAGATTGCTTTTTTGCACAATATAGCACTTTAGCATGTTGACACTTTAACATCTGCAAGTAGTCACTTTACTTCGAGGTAACTATGTATTACCTGGAGGTAGCATTAATCTGTGATAGCGATAAGAATCAGTTTTCCTATTTGCACAGTATAGCACTTTAGCATGTTAACACTTTAAACATATGCACATAGTCACTTGGATAGAGTTAATGATTTATTACCTGGAGGTGGCATTAACCTGTGATAGCGATGTCTCACTTGGGCGATATTGAGATTATATATGCTACGTATCATTTAGTAGCCCTAGGACAGATCCTCACTTAGATGGGAGTTAGATAGCTCCTTCTCACAACCATGCACACAGTCACTTTAAATGGAAGGGTATTGGCCCTTTAATAACGAATGCCTATGAATAGGATTGTTCTCTTGTTGCTAGTATATTAAATGTTGTACGGCAGCAACGAGAATGATATGAGTAAAATGTAACGTGCATTGTATTCATTGTGGTAAAGGACGTTAATGCTGCTGCATAATTCTTGTTTTTTAAAGGTTGCAGTGTTTAACCTGCGGCCGTGCGGGATTCACTGCAATAGTATTGAATTTAATGTAAGGTATGTTATCTAAAGGCCGGATAACACGATGTAAATTGACAAATGAATAAGGAAGCTTCAATGTATAAATGTTTGTTTGTAATCAATGTTGAACAATATTTGAAATGTTAACAGTGCGTTCACTGGCCATGATATACTAGATCAAGATGGCTGCCCTGTTTTGAGCCATATTGAAAGGTGTTTTTAGAGTCACATGACTAGAATCAAGAATTATCCCGTGTTCAGAAATGTAGCATGACAGCTTGAGGCTGTAAAGAAAAGCCTGAGGAAGTCCCCGAGTTGGGATGGAACGTGTTCCACTACTACAGTGGTTGTAACATCCAGCAACCAGTTCGTAAATCCGTGCTGACTGTAAAGTTTTATCTGATGACATTTTATCATTAATAAAAGTTATGTTATAGCACTATTCAATTTGGGATCGAGTGCTTGTGTTATTGGGTTGTTATAGTATTGCGTGTCATACATCTCAGACACACGTTTACAAACATGTGTGCGTGCGTGCGCGCGCGCGCGCGCGCGCACACACACACTGGGAAACAAAAATGGCCCTGGAAATAATTTTCAAAGTGGCCCCATAGTGCACATTTTCAACAAGCCCAACCCTTTTGCTATGGGAACATTTGGAAATAACACCCAAAAGAGGTCCTTGGTGCAGAGGCCTACCAGGAAATCTCCAGAGTTCCCTATAGGCCAGTCCACACGTGTGTGTGCACCCTTATTTAGCACTTCTGCTTGATTTGCCGTTATCTTCTACAACTGCTTTTTTGTAAGCATTCCGAAGTATTCTCTAAACAATATTATACTATAGAAAATAACAATAAAATAAATATGTATTTGTTTCACAAAAAAATCTCTATTTTAAGGGACATTGCATTGTTACAATGTAAAACTTAAGAGACCACGGTTGTGGTTATTCAAGGCTCAGTATGCTACATATGCCATTACTGATGACATCACAATTGGGGTGTCGCCCATCAGGGAATGATTAATGATAGGCTGCTGGTAAAATCAACTCTTTGGTATTGATGGCCATGAATAAATTGCCAAATCTTGTACTTACGTTTTCATCGATAATGGAGTTAAATGCATACTAGTGCTGTATCTTTTGCTTCGTGGCACAGTTGGTTTGTTTGGTACATTCTCCTGGAAAGTGTCCATGGGAAATCGTGTCTCAGCAGTCCAAGATCACAGCAACTATTTAGTTGTCCCTTATTATTTTTTTCAGCTGATGGACAGCTTCACAGTAAAGGGTTGGTCTCTGACACAAGGCTCCGCCCCAAATTAGAATAACGAGAACCTTTAATCCTCCCTAGCTTGATAAATCAAGTTCCATTCAGAATGGGTTCATAACAGTTAAGACCAGCAGTTATTATGGCCCAAGAAGCTGGAGGCGTCCGAAGCAGCTGCCTGTGTAAGAACATAATATCATTCTTCATTTTGTGTTTATATTATTTTTTGGAGCTTGGCGAGATGTTAAAGAATTGTATTTTTTTTATAATGTTGTGTGGATCCCGAAAGGTTGCATATTTGATTAACAACATAATGCACCACCACCCGTCCAAACCCGTTTTTGTTGAAATGCTAAAAGAAGACCTGGGTGCCTAAAAGCCCAGAGGCAAATGAGAAGCTGAAATGGCGCGCCACCAGTCCAGGCGCCTCTTGTTAGTCTCATTGTAACGTGCTATAACCTTGCTGGATAGCAGATGTGGGCTTTGCATTAAAGTGCACGTTACAGTAATTCTTCCGAATCGGCGATTCTAAACTGATCGCATGGTTTTGCTTATGGACAATATTGACCTTCTAAAATTATCAATCTGTAGTGCGGGGTGGAGTTTCTAAAGTGACAACTCCTCATGCCTAGTGTTAGGGAGAATTCTCTGTTTAGGCTGAATTTCATAACCTAGTGAGTCCCCCAGCAGCTTTGCTGGATTTTTGGGGTTTATTTTTTTCTCCTGCCAAGAGTGAGACTCTTTTACCCTCACTCTTGGGCATGATTTGAGTGTGTTTCTTTGACTCTAGATGTGTTTAATGGGCTATGGGGTCTTTTACTCCATAGGGCTTCATGTGTTTTTGTGATGTGTTTTACACAGCACCCTGTGTGCGGTAACACAGGGGTGTCATAGTGACCCCCCAGTATAGACTCCATACCCTGGGACTGACTACTGTCTCCCAGGGCGTGTAAAGTCACCATTGACTTTACTAGTCTTAAATTCTGAACAGAACCAGTACAAACCATCATATTGTGGACGTACTGGCTGGGGCAATTCAATTGCACCGGGGTCTGTTAGTCGAGGGGGCACGTCTCCGTCCCCCCTGATCGAGTTTTGGCCTGTGGCAGTGGATACTACTTTTTATATTCAACCGCGAATATTTCTCTATGGGATGTTCCCATTGTTCGGGGCTACTATCTTTATTTATTTAATTTCGATAGTCTCGAACATACCGCCGGTTTATTTAATTAATATTAATTCTCCGGTTTGGTATTTTTTGCCAAAACTCGGTTCTAAAATGGCGTTTGTGTTCTCTTCTGTGACTCCAACCCAAGTCAAGCCCTTTGTTCCACTTTTTGGCAGGCTTCTCCACAGAAGCCCTCCAAAGTGGTGCCACTCTGTCTGGGGTACTTAGGAGGGGTGGAGGGGGTTTTAGGCACCCTGGACTGAGTTGCCTAGGCAACTCAAGTCGCACTCCGTCCTGATTGGCCCAGGTGGTGAGCCGGCCGGCTCACCACTTAGCATGTTTGAGTGACAGCTAGGCTGAGTGAATAGGGGTTTTCTGCATAAAATCAGGGCTTTGGGGACTGGAACTTCAAAAGTCGCCGTAGGACCTAAGAATCTGACGAGGGAGAAGCTGAGCCGACCTGCCACGACGACACCACCGGTGGAGCCCTGCTGGACTGTCTCACCACTTTTCCCAACGACAGAGGAGATCTCCCACCGGAGAGTCTTCTTCCTTTGACTGGTGGGGATAACCAGTTTCACCGTCTTTTCGCCTTCCCGACGTATCTCGTGGCCGCCTTGCCTGTGCCAAGCACCCCGGCAACCGAGATACCACATTTTACCACGACCGCGAATTAAAAGGTACTACCTTTAACCGGAAAACTCTGCGGCTGGTTTCTTCCCTGGCAGTGCAACAACCTTTATCCTTCCTCCAAGTCGAGATCTTCTCTTTCCCTGGACGACGACGCGACTTGCACCCACTGCCAGGAACAACTGCCACCGCTGGAGGATCATTCCCACTTAAGGTACCATGTCCCGCCTGGCTTCCCTTGCCACCGACTGTACGGGATAGATTTAGCCCCCGGCTTTCGAACCTGGGTTAGCCTGGGACACCCTGGCTAAACTTTTCTGAGCCTCTCTAAACTCTTTTTGAACTCTCTGCAAGACTTTCTAAGCCTAGTGTTACTGTGTGATCTTGGGCGCATTTGTGCTCTGCTCTCTCTAAGAGTGGGCCCAGCCTTTGGACTTTGGCTCACCAGTGACTTTTGCTCTTCTGCCTTGCTAACAGTGTTCCTAAATCTTAGAGTGGTGTACCTTTCCATATTCTGTCTTTTTCCCTCCCTTTTTCACAAACGTATTGGAGTGCCATCTAGTTAAGCGCTCACCTCTGTATGAAAATAAGTGGTGTTTACTAAGACTTATCTGATAAGGAATAAGGGTTGTATATATTATAATAGTAACTGTGTTTAGAGTGTTTTACAATAAGAGTGCTGGAGTGTTTCAAACAGTGTGTTTTTAACTAAATAATTATATACTTTGATACCAAAGCTCTGGTCAGTGTTTGCTTGTATTATTGTGTCTGAGTGCCTATTGTGTATACTTTGCATACTGCCTAACTCTTCTTGAGGGAAGTCTGACTGCTCAGCCACAGCTACCAGGTAAATCTGGGTGGTACAGACTGCTACCAAGTGGGTTTACTGCTAACACCTGTAGTCCTAAATCTTTTGCAGTGTTCCCTAAGGGAACTGCACAGGTTTCTGCCTAACACTCGTGTTCACGGTGGGATATGTATTGAGTATACATTTTAGAGTGCTTTAGGATACCTTAGTACAACTAACCACAAAGCTTAGCACTGAAAAAGTCATCTTTCTAACATGTCAACTATGGAAAAATATAGTCAAGAGTCCCTTGCTACAAAAACTGCTGATTGTTTGAGTTCTCTGTAAGCATAAGAACCTCCTGACTAAAGGCAAGAAAATGGAATTGATAGAAAGGTTGTTAGCTAACCAAAGTCTGGATGATGGGTCAGAGGAACCTACCATGCCAGAAACTGTAGATAACAGTATAGCGATTGATGTTGATCAAAATGTTGTAAGAATTGCCCGCCCCATTCTCAAATCCTCAGATCCCGTCCGGATCAAAGAAAGCAAAGCTGGAGAGATCAGTCCCCGCGAAGAGACCCGCTCAACTATAGATCCCGGGCGCAATCCAAATCATCTCCGCCGATCGCCATCAAAAACTCGACAACTCCATCCGGCCCATGGGAATGGATAAAGGGTGCCCTATCCTCAAATCACCTTAGATAGCAACTACCAAAAGAAGCCAACACTCAATTTCATCAAAAGTCCTTATCGTTGGCCTCTTGGAATACTAGAGGACACACCCATCTAACTGATCACAATACCGTCGACCTGGGTCAATTTGACATATTTTGTCTCCAGGAAACATGGCTCCAGGAAAAACCGTCAATGGACGGATACGACATCGTGATCTCGCCAGCTGTCAAAGGCCTCCTAGGCCGCCCCTCAGCAGGCCTTCTGATTGGAATTCGGTCAGATCAAAACTTAAAACTCATCAAAACAACGGCAAGATCCTATGAGGTGTTGGCGGTTTTAATTGAATGGAACCCTGCGCCTGAATTCCCGAAACAACATGCAAAGCAGTCTTCAGCACTACCACTCGCCTTGATCACTACTTATTGGAATCCTCAAAGGTCATTCATCGACACTACTCTTCTGTCAAACTATGGCTGAGGCAATCGACGAGATCCTTACTGAATGGAACACTCCTTTTCTACTTATCTGCTGGGACCTCAACGCGAAATGCACACAACCGCAAAACATCCCCTTAAATCCCACCGTCACCACAGCAGCGGAGCTCAGGGGTCAAGCTTGGATGACCCTTATGACATCCAGGAACCTGCACAATGCCGCCTGGATTCTGGAAGGGCAGTCCCACCTACCGACCTGGGAGAGAGGCCGGTCTTCAGCTACTCTAGACTACATCTTCGCCTCCCCAGCACTGTGTGCAGTAATCCAAGACTTTCATGTAGTCAAAACTCTACCAAGCGACCACAATATGTTAACTGTATCATGGCCCTCTACCGGCCGCATTCCATTTTGCTACCCAGCATCAGTCGAAACGAATTCTCAACAAACGCGCCTTCGTTTGACACCGGCCAACATCAGACTGATCACTCAACAGTACGTCTCGGAAATTGAGTCGGAACTGGTTCTTGATCCACCACCAAGGCCGAACTACCGGCCTATGCTTCTCAAGTACAAGCACCACGCGACACCTGGTCTGGCGACCCCAAAAGCCTACAATCACCAGTATGACAAACAAATAGCATTGAAAGAAAAAGCATTGAGACAGCTCAGAAGACGCGCAAAGGCTGACAACACCATTGCTGCATGGGACTGCTGGAAAGACGAAAACAAAATCTACAAATCATGGATCAGAGCGCACCGAGCCATTTTATACCAACACAACGCTGAATCAATGATGAGAGTCTTAACGACAAAGAAAACAGCGGACTTCTGGTCCTTGATAAACGCCTCTCAAGGAATCACAGCCTCAATCATGATGAACTCAGTCCCGGAACAAGCCTGGGTCACTTTTTTCACTCATCTCTTCGCCAGTCCGATCCCTGCAACAAATACGTCTTTCGATACCACTGCTGCCCCTTGGATTGACTTGTCAGCCCCAGCGGACATAAGTGCAGCTATTCAAAAACTAAAAGCGTCAAGAGCCCCAGGCCCAGACGGCCTGACGAATATAGACTTAAAGAAACATCTTACTGAATGGGCCACCTTCATTGGCATTCTGTTTGAGCATTGCAGAACCACCAGAAAGATTCCATCATCGTGGTGCAAAGCAACCATCATTCCGATTTTCAAACAAGGAAGCAGGGAAGCGCCCGCAAACTATCGTCCAATCGCCCTACTGGACATCATGGGCAAACTTTTTGCGACTCTTCTCTTGGACCACTTCAACCGATGGGCGAAAACGGCCCCCTGCAGTGACCCATTCCAACTAGGCTTCAAGAAAAATGGTGGTACTGCACTGAACATCCTCATACTTACCATCTTGAAAGCCAAAATAAAACAAGGGTCCCCCACAGTCTACGTGGCGTTTATCGACCTCTCACAGGCCTTCGACAAAGTCGAGAGGTCAAGACTGTGGAGAAAGCTGGAAAATTGGAATTGCCCGAACGATGTCCTACAACCAATAATAGCCCTTCACACCAACACTACACTCAATGTCCGGCTGAACAGACAAGGAGCACTGTCCAAAGAAATCCAAGCACACAGAGGAGTAAAGCAAGGCTGCCCCCTAGCCCCGGTGCTCTTCGTGGCTTTTTTGGGGGACTACAAAGACTCGGAAGCCCAGGTCCGTAGCTTTCCGCCAAAGTTTGGCAATTGCACCCTCTCCCGTCTTCTCTACGCTGACGACTTGATTTTGTTTGACCAAACCCCCATCGGCTTCCAGCGGCAGCTGGATAACCTGGCAGTCTATATGAACACCAACAACCTCCAGATCAATCAGACAAAAACGAAAATCATGATCCTCTCTAGATCGGGCCGCTTCCAGAAAAAAACCCGATCTTGGTCAGTGTGTAAAACCAATATCGAAGTGGTCCCTCACTTCAAATATCTAGGAGTGATCATTGACGGGACTTCGCAGGAACTTAAAATGCAACAACGTCTGTGGGCCAAAACCAAACAACTGACTTCCCAACTAAGAGCGATTGATAGAAAGTACGGCAAATTTTCGCTAGTGCCGGCCATTCATTTCTACAAAGGAAAAATGGTTCCGGCCCTGATTTACGGCATGGACGCCATGTTCACTGTACCGTCCAAACTATGGAGGACACTGGAGGGCTACATCTGGAAATCCCTCCTAGGCCTACCCACCGCCATTCCAATCGAAGCCATCAGAAGAGACCTGGGCCTTCTATCATTAAGTGCCACCGTCAGCGGGTCCTCACTTGCCCTCTTCAGGAAGACTCTAATCAAAGACGGCTTGCCAATTCTCAACATCATTGGACAGGAACTCGAATCAACGAACTATAACGCTGTTCAAAAATGGATACACCTCCAAAAAACCAAACTGGAGGACCTGCAATGTACACTAAACGACCTGATCACGAACCCGCAAAGAGTCAGCGAAAAACTGAAATCGCAAGACTGGATCAGCACTATCGACAAAGCGGTAGCAACCAAGTTCCTAAACCATCTTCCACCAACTTACAATAAATTGAAACTCCCCATGGCGTACTGTCTGAGATTCCCGGATAAAAAGCTACGCTCTACATTTCTAAGAGCGCGCTTAAACTTGCTCCACACTCGAGAAATCTTAGTGATGAGAAGGCTGTCCACCGTCACCACGTGCAGACTGTGCAAAATTCCGGACTCTACTGAGACCATTCGCCGCCACCTTCTCCTAAACTGCCCCGCTTTAACTCAAGTTCGTACAGCTTTTCTCACTCCCCTATGGCTCGACTCGGTACTGATCGATGAGCAAACATGGTGGTACCGTTTGATATCTGGAGAAAAATCCCGCTGGGCTGCCGTCACGGCCAAAATAATGGAAGCTGCCCTCATCAAAATCAACGCTGCTACCGAGACGTCTCTCTGGCCATTGAACTTCAGTGCTCAGGCACCCAGCAACTGATGACGGCGCCAAAGACAAACTTTGAGATAGCTATCGCACTTGACACACCTTGACTCAGGCTCTATAAATTTTAAGCTGTCCTCACTTCAAAGGACGCATCCTTGTAAAAATCACTCACTGTGATTATACACAAGTAAATAAAAAAAAATAAAAAATGTTGATAATCTTGAGGAAGAGTCAGAAGAGGAGGGTGAGGCTACTGTGACTGTCCCCCCTAGGCCTCTGTCTGCTCTACCTGCTGTACCTACTGGGCCTTTGCCAGGTCCCACACTTAGTCCTCAATATCTTGAATTAGAGAAAATGAAACTTGAACTAGAGTTCAAGCGACTGAATACTCAGGCTGAACAGAGACACCAGGAACTGAATCAAGAACTAAGGCTAAGGGAAATGGAGCTCAAGCATGAGCTAGAAATGAAGAAATTATCTGTTGAAAATGCTTCTCTCTCTGGCTCCTCTAGAAGTTCCAGTCCTAAAAGACCCTGGTTGCCTAAAGAATTGGTTGGTATGTATGAGCCTAAGTTGGATGTGTTGGATTGGTTGTCTCTGTTTGAATATAATCATGGGCTCCAGAACATCACAGGAAATGACTTACTCACCTGGTTGTTCTCTAGGCTTCCCCCTGTTGCAACTGATGTGGTAATGGAGTTGGGGGAGGAGGATAGGAAAGAGTATGAATGTGTGAAACTAGCTCTGATAGCTAGATTTGGGAAGACCGCTGCCCAGTATCTTAAGAGGTTTAGGACCCTCAAAAAGCATGATGGTACCCCTTGGGCTACCTGGGTGAGTGAAGGGTTGAAAAACTTAGAGGGATGGATTAAGGGTTACAAGGTGAACACTTATGAAGGTATGAAGAATCTTTTTGTTGGAGTCAATTTATGATGCCTCCTCTCCTGAGCTCAGACAGCACTTGGCTGATTCAAAGGAATTAGATTCCCGAAAACTAGCTAAGGCTGCTGACTTGTGGGTTGCCAACATGGCCACTCACAAGGATTCTGGGGTTACTCAGAAAAAGGATGAGGGGAAACAGCCTAAAAAGGACTCCAAAGAGAATTCTAATACTGCAAATTCCAAAGAAGGCCCCAAACAAAACCATAAGGGTAAGCCACAAGGGAAACCACAGCAGAATAGTGTCTCCTCTGGTGCCAAACCAGAGGGAGGTCAGAACAAGCCCCCATTCCAGAAGGCATTCGGTAAATGCTTTGTTTGTGGCTCTACTGACCATGTGAAAGGAGATCCCAGATGCAAATGTAAACCTTCAGGGATCCAACTTGCCTCCTTAGCCTTCGCTCCAGAAGAGGAAGTCCCAATGGCAAGTGGAAACTTTCTATTGCTGGCTGATGAACCCATTGGTGTCTCAGCCAGTGTTTCTTTAGTCTCTCTGGGGTTGTGGGAACAACAGACCTTAGATGTGTATAATTCTGTCCCAGATAATACTAAAGAGTATTATAAAGACAGTGTCCAGGTGAATGGTCAGGAGACTCCTGCCATTAGAGACACTGGGGCCAGCATAACTCTGGTGGATGAATCATTTTTCAAGGCAGAGGATGTTGCTAAGGCACCCAAATGCCTCACCAAGTTAGCTGGAGGGCCTGTGCAGATGTGTCCCCAGTTACCAGTTCTCATCCAGTGTAATGATATGGCTGTAAAGATACCCGTCAGTATATAATGTGAAGTACCAGGTAGGGTTCTGTTGGGTAATGACCTGAAAGCTCTTGGAGTTGTGTCACATACCCCCAGACCACCTAGTAAAAGGTTACAGGAGCTCACAAAACCTGCAAGAGAGAAACCCCTGCGAGGGTTATCTCAGGAGATGATGACAGAGATCACTCCTTTACCACTGGAGCAACTCACTGCAGTAACTACCAGATCAGGAGCAAAGGGGCAACCCAAGACTCCTAGGAAAAAGTCAGCAGCAAGCACTCCAGTGCTTCCAACAGTTACACCTGTAACTCCACCTCCAGCTGAGGCTGAGAGGGAGGTACAACCCTGTGTGGTTGAACTAGACTCTGAAGAAGAGCTAGTGGGAGGCCAAGAACTTATTGGAGATCTAGACCCTGAGGACCATCCTGGGCTGCAGTCTTTACTGGCAGAAGGTGGGCCCAGCAGGGCAGCTTTCCGTAAGGGGCAAAGAGAATGTCCAACTCTGGAGGGTCTCCGCGACCAGGCAGCTGCTCAGGCTGATGGGCAAGAGCCTGGGAAGTATAGGTTGCACTGGGAAGATGGCCTCTTCTACAGTGAACCAACTGAGTCTGAACCTGGAGACTACAAACGCCTTGTAGTACCTCAAGAAAACAGACAACAGTTCTTGCACTTAGCCCACGAGATTCCTTTGGCTGGTCACTTGAGTTTCAAGAAGACCAAGGAAAGGCTCTCACTCAACTTCTATTGGCCAAAAATGGGGGCAGAAGTAGATAAGTTTTGCAAGAGCTGCCAAACCTCTGGTAAGGTTGGCTCCAAGAATGTGGCACCTTTAGTGCCTCTCCCAGTTGTGGGAGTCCCATTTGAGAGGGTAGGGATTGACATTGTTGGTCCCCTTGATCCCCCAACCTCCTCAAGCAACAGGTTCATCCTTGTTGTAGTAGACCATGCTACTAGGTACCCTGAGGCAATTCCTATGAGGACTGTTACAGCTCCGGCTGTGGCTAAGGCCCTCCTTGGTATTTTTACCAGGGTTGGGTTTCCTAAGGAAGTAATATCCGACAGGGGGTCAAACTTTATGTCCCACTACATGAAAGCCATGTGGAAAACCTGTGGAGTTACTTACAAGTTCTCAACCGCATACCACCCCCAGACCAATGGGTTGGTAGAAAGGTTTAACAGAACCATGAAGAGCATGATAGGTGCTTTAGGGGAACCTCTGAAAAGAAAGTGGGACCTTCTACTGCCATGCCTTCTCTTTGCTTATAGAGAAGTCCCTCAGGAGGGAGTAGGTTATTCTCCCTTTGAACTTCTCTATGGCCATCCAGTCAGAGGTCCATTGGCCCTGATTAAGGAGGGATTGGAAGGCGCTCCTCCCCTCAAGCCAGTCAGAGTGACTGACTATGTGATAGGTCTCCGGAGGAGAATGTCACACATGATGGCAGAAGCTAGTGATAACCTGAAAGCTGGACAAGCTTTGGTCAAGCATTGGCATGTTCATAAGGCTAACATGGTTAAGTTCACTCAAGACCAGCTAGTTCTTGTTATGCTCCCAACAAGGCAGAGGGCCTTGCAAGACAAATGGATGGGACCCTTCAAAGTTGTGGGAACATTTGGAGAGGTCAACTATCTGGTGGATCTGGGCAGACCCAGGGAAGCTCCTAGAGTCTTCCACACCAACCGACTGAAAGCGTACGTCTCCAGACCTGAAGTAGGAGCCTTGCTTCTAGCTTCAGCAGCAGAGGAAGAAGAGAGTGAGTCTCTCCCTGATCTCCTCAGAGGTGTACCTTTAGATGAAAAAATTGAAGGAGTCAATCTCTCTTCAGATCTGACACCTGAGCAACAAGAGGAGTGCAAATCTATGTTAAATCAGTTTGCCTCCCTGTTCTCACTCTCACCAGGCTTGACCCCTTGGGGACAGCACGAGATACTCACTGGTGACTGACTGTCTGCCAGTCAAAATCAGAGGATACAGAATGTCAGAAAATGTGAGAACCCTTATCAAGGGGGAGGTCAAGAAGATGCTTGATCTCGGGGTAATAGAACCCTCTACTAGTCCATGGTCTAGCCCAGTTGTGTTTGTACCAAAGGCAGGATCCAAAGACTTGAGATTCTGTGTGGACTATAGAGCTCTTAATGCAGTCACTAAGACTGATGCCCACCCTTTACCAAGGACAGATGAGTTGGTGGATAAACTTGGTGCAGCCAAGTACCTCAGCACATTTGACCTTACGTCAGGCTATTGGCAAATAGCCTTGACAGGCCATGCCAAGGAGAAAACTGCATTTTCCACCCCAGTTGGCTTGTACCAGTTTAGGGCATGCCTTTTGGATTAAAAAATGCACCTGCTACATTCCAAAGGATGGTGAATCAAGGTCTAGCTGGGATGGAGGACTTCTGCATGTTATACTTGGATGACATTGCAGTCTTCAGCCACTCCTGGGAGGATCATGTGAACCACCTAGGGCATGTTTTGCAGGCTCTTGGACAGGCCAATTTGACTATCAAGGCAGGTAAATGCCAGATAGGTCAAAGTAAGGTGGTCTACCTTGGGCATGAGGTAGGAGGTGGAGAAATAAGGCCTTTGCTCAGCAAAATTGAAGCTGTGCAAAATTGGACAACACCTACTACTCAAACCCAGGTGAGAGCCTTCCTAGGCCTCACTGGGTATTATAGGAATTTCATTGAGAACTATGGGACCATAGCTTCTCCACTGAATGTAATCTCCTCTCCAAAATTCCCTAAAAAGGTCAAATGGAATGAGGAGTGCAATCAGGCCTTTGAAAAACTGAAGAAAGCTCTTTGCCAAGCTCCAGTACTGAGAGCTCCTGACTACCACCAAACTTTCATTGTACAAACTGATGCTTCCAATGTAGGTATAGGTGCAGTTCTAAGCCAAATGGATGAGAAGGGTAGGGAGCACCCCATTTGCTTCATCAGCCGTAAGCTGAAGGATCCTGAGACAAGGTGGGCAACAATCGAAAGAGAATGCTTTGCTATTGTGTGGGCACTGAAGAAGTTTAGGCCATACTTGTATGGTTCTACTTTTGTCATTCAGACTGACCACCAACCCTTGAGATGGTTATTGCAAATGAAGGGAGAAAATCCAAAACTATTGAGATGGTCAATCTGCCTGCAAGGGTTTGATTTCACCATTGAGCACAGGTCAGGGTGTCACCATGAAAATGCTGATGGACTCTCTAGGATGTATGTCATCGACTAGAGGTATGAGGTTCATCCAGGAGTGGATTAAATCCTCCTGTCCCTTAGTCTGGGGGGGGCGAGTGTTAGGGAGAATTCTCTGTTTAGGCTGAATTTCCTAACCTAGTGAGTCCCCCAGCAGCTTTGCTGGATTTTTGGGGTTTATTTTTTTCTCCTGCCAAGAGTGAGACTCTTTTAACCTCACTCTTGGGCATGATTTGAGTGTGTTTCTTTGACTCTAGATGTGTTTAATGGGCTATGGGGTCTTTTACTCCATAGGGCTTCATGTGTTTTTGTGATGTGTGTTCCACAGCACCCTCAGTGCAGTAACACAGGGGTGTCATAGTGACCCCCCAGTATAGACTCCATACCCTGGGACTGACTACTGTCTCCCAGGGCATGTAAAGTCACCATTGACTTTACTAGTCTTAAATTCTGAACAGAACCAGTACAAACCATCATATTGTGGACGTACTGGCTGGGGCAATTCAATTGCACCGGGGTCTGTTAGTCGAGGGGGCACGTCTCCGTCCCCCCTGATCGAGTTTTGGCTGGTGGCAGTGGATACTACTTTTTATATTCAACCGCAAATATTTCTCTATGGGATTTTCCCGTTGTTCGAGGCTACTATCTTTATTTATTTAATTACGATAGCCTCGAACATACCGCTGGTTTATTTAATTAATATTAATTCTCCGGTTGGTATTTTTTGCCAAAACTCGGTTCTAAAATGGCGTTTGTGTTCTCTTCTGTGACTCCAACCCAAGTCGAGCGCTTTGTTCCACTTTTTGGCGTGCTTCTCCACAGAGGCCCTCCAAAGTGGTGCCACTCTGTCTGGGGTACTGTGGAGGGGGATTTAGGCACCCTGGACTGAGTTGCCTAGGCAACTCAAGTCGCACTCCGTCCTGATTGGCCCAAGTGGTGAGCCGGCCGGCTCACCACTTAGCATGTTTGAGTGACAGCTAGGCTGAGTGAATGGGGGTTTTCTGCATAAAAGCAGGGCTTTGGGGACTGGAACTTCAGAAGTCGCCACAGGACCTAAGAATCCGACGAGGGGGAAGCTGAGCCGACCTGCCACGAAGACACCACGGTGGAGCCCTGCTGGACCGTCTCACCACTTTTCCCAACGACAGAGGAGATCTCCCGCCGGAGAGTCTTCTTCCTTTGACTGGTGGGGATAACCAGTTTCACCGTCTTTTCGCCTTCCCGACGTATCTCGTGGCCGCCTTGCCTGTGCTAAGCACCCCGGCAACCGGGATACCATGTTTTACCACGACCGCGAATTAAAAGGTACTACCTTTATCCGGAAAACTCTGCGGCTGGTTTCTTCCCTGGTAGTGCAACGACCTTCATCCTTCCTCCAAGTCGAGATCTTCTCTTCCCCTGGACGACGACGCAACTTGCACCCACTGCCAGGAACAACTGCCACCGCTGGAGGATCCTTCCCACTTAAGGTACCATGTCCCGCCTGGCTTCCCTTGCCACCGACTGTACGGGGTAGATTTAGCCCCCGGCTTCCGAACCTGGGTTAGCCTGGGACACCCTGGCTAAACGTTTCTGAGCCTCTCTAAACTCTTTTTGAACTCTCTGCAAGACTTTCTAAGCCTAGTGTAACTGTGTGATCTTGGGCGCATTTGTGCTCTGCTCTCTCTAAGAGTGGGCCCAGCCTTTGGACTTTGGCTCACCAGTGACTTTTGCTCTTCTGCCTTGCTAACAGTGTTCCTAAATCTTAGAGTGGTGTACCTTTCCATATTCTGTCTTTTTCCCTCCCTTTTTCACAAACTTATTGGAGTGCCATCTAGTTAAGCGCTCACCTCTGTATGAAAATAAGTGGTGTTTACTAAGACTTATCTGATAAGGAATAAGGGTTGTATATATTATAATAGTAACAGGCGGTCATTACAACCTTGGTGCTAAGTGCACCAACTTTACCACCATGGTGTAAACTACGTTTACACCATGGTGGATGGCGGATTTACCGCCCCATTCCAAGGTGAGTGGGGCGGTAAATCCCCATTTCCCATTTTCCCTTCCCCATTCCCATTTTTGCCCCATAGGGCATAATGGGAGTGGGGAAGGCGCTAATTACGCCGCCGTAAATTACGGCGGTGGAAATTAGCACCATGGCGGGTTAGCGCCATGGACTTTAACGCCTGCCAAAAGCAGGCGTTAAAGTGGGAATCCGGCGTTAAGGGTTAACGCCGTCATTAACCCTTAACGCCGGGGTTGTAATGACCTCCACTGTGTTTAGAGTGTTTTACAATAAGAGTGCTGGAGTGTTTCAAACAGTGTGTTTTTAAATAAATAATTATATACTTTGATACCAAAGCTCTGGTCAGTGTTTGCTTGTGCTATTGTGTCTGAGTGCCTATTGTGTATACTTTGCATACTGCCTAACTCTTCTTGAGGGAAGTCTGACTGCTCAGCCACAGCTACCAGGTAAATCTGGGTGGTACAGACTGCTACCAAGTGGGTTTACTGCCAAACACCTGTAGTCTTAAATCTTTTGCAGTGGTCCCTAAGGGAACTGCACAGGTTTCTGCCTAACACCTATAAAAGCCACTTAATTGAATCGCATGTTTAGAAGGAATAGTGCCAGCCGTGTCCCTCTGTAAGTGCGAACCAATTCCTCGGGGTCAATTACAATTGTGTGTTGTCAGTGATTCGTGAATCTTCAAATGATCGGAGGCATTGTATGCTTTAATTAGTACCTCACACGTAATTATTCCGATTGTTTAAGCATTATATGAGAAATCAATAGAAATGCAAAATATGTATGGAGTCAGTATACCGAACCAGAATGTTTCAATTGGAATCCAGTTTACTTAAAGATGATGCTCTATAATTATAAAGCAAATTCACACCACAAGGAAAAATGAAACTGCTCTTGTTCTTATATTCTCATGTTTGGTGTTATTAATTAGAGTTTATCCTTTATACTCCTAATCTGGCAGTTAGCCAGTTATTAATCTCTCCCGATTTTGGCACAGAATGTCAAGGGGGCTTGGCCATGAATGCACATGGTGATTCGTCCGAGTCCGGATTAAAGTCCAGGTCACCGGAGGTCACTGCAACTAAATGAATCATCAGTCCACATCCGCAGAAAAGTAGGGGTCTACTAGCCTGTAAAGAAAATGCTATGCTTCCCAACAGGCCAGTATCTGTGAAGGACCCACAAGCGGTGGGGCAGAGTCAGACACACATGCCTGATGGACCTGTTTCCTGTCGGATCGACCTTGAAAGATCGTATTCCGAAAAGCTCGAGTTACAAAATAGCCGAGCCGCTTGCTCGCTTTTTGTTATTTGAGCTTTTCAGAATGTCTTCATTTGTCCCCCGCTATACATTTAGTGTATGTGGGGTACACCCCCACAGCGCCGAACTAGGGGAGCAGGGACACCCCCACAGCCCCGGCCCCCCTGTTCGGCATTATGTTCAACGATTATTGTTACCAAGCTCAATGTGCAATAAAGGCGCATTCCGCTTTTTATTTACGAGCATTTCGTCCGAAACGGGGTCATGTGCCCATCCCTTTCTGCCTTTCCATGTGGCCCATTTAACCTGCACCTAAAGGAGGAACCTCTATCCCATCCTGGGTGGTGAACACTTCTGAGAAGCAGTGTACCCTGGGCATTTGTATAGGAAGTGTGAGTAGTTTAGATTCTGCACTATTTCCCCTGGATCCTGGTACACTGTACTAGGGCAATGCCACTGCTGACTTGCTCATCTCCAAGATCCTCCTAGAGGTCCTTCCATAGCGTTGTTCTGAACAATAGAAACGATGCACTATTTATCCTTTGGCCTTTTAAATTGTGGTACTTCTGCCCCATTTACCCTTCACCCTAATAAATAGTGTAAGTTCTGCACTATTTAGCCTTGGAACTGGTAAGTAGTGTCAGTTCTGCACCGTTTCCCCATTCACTCTGGTAAAAAGTGGCGATGCTGAAATGTTTACCCTGGAACCCAGTAAATAGTAGAGTCTGCACTGTTTAACCTTGTCCCGAAAACTAGTGGAGATTCTCCAACGTTTACCGTTCGTCCTGATGAATAGTGGAGATTATTTACTATTTACCCTTCATTTTTGTAAATCGTGCAGAATCTGCTGTATTTTATCTTGTTTTTATTGCCAGTGTTTGACTTAAGCATAAACCTTTCACCACTTATAATTTTTAAAAGTACAGAACAGAAAGAAAAAGAAAAAACGATTCCACATATACAAAATATAAAAACAGAATGTGTAGAAATGTAATACATTATTTAAAACATTGTTAAATGTCTTATCATAGCCTTAAAACAAACTATCAATAATATCAACATAAAATCATGAATACAACTATATTTATTTCATGTAAAATTTATCAAATCTCACTAACTCCTTTTTATAATGCCCCTTGTATCTTAAGGAGACTTTTCCTCTGTTCTAATTTAACAAAGCCACAATCCCTTGTTTACCTCTAACTACCCATGACCTTCATTGTACCATCCCGCTGCTCCCACTCCTTAAATATATCTTCAAAAAATGTAATCAAGGCTATGACCATTTTCACACACTCGCCAGAAATAAACACAGACCACCAATCAAGGCTGTACGTTTCAAAGATCTTGCCTACGTGTAGTGTTCTTCTTTCTGTCAACCCAGGACAAGAGAATGGATGACACAGAGTTTCCCTCTAGCCTTCGTTGTTGCAGTACCTACAATATACATCCATTCCCTTACATTGTTTCCTTGCCATTAAGATCTCTTTAGTCGGATATAGATTCATACAGAACGTTAGAAGCTGCAGTCTATACTGACTTCAAGGAAACAACCTCAGATATTTTGGGAGGCTATTGTAAGATCTACAATCAACCATAAAGTTGCAGTAGACCTTAAACTGTTCCGTTGTTTCTTCCCAGTCCTTCCGCCATAGCTTGTTTTTTGCTCTAATTGGGTTGGATAGCAACATGACCTCAGATGCGCCTAACTTCAATAGAATCATATGGCACGCTGATCTCCAAGCGTCTAAGATTGTCTCCCTTTGACTAGCTAAGGACTCCTTCACCAGTGGAGATTCTGATGCGGTTGCCCTTGGTCCTGGTAAATGGTTGAGATTCTGAGTTGTTTTCCATTCGTCCTTGCGAATGGATGCCTGCATTTATATATGTTACTTGGATTTTAGTGCCAGCATGCAGCAATGTGCTGCTTCAAGTAAATGCACCGGGCAGGACATGTTCTATAAGCAGCATTGTATTTCTCCATGGAGTACATGAGGAAGCGCTGGTTCTGACAGGATTCGGTTACCTCATTGCTACAATGTAATAATTCTGCTAGTGCATTACGTTGCTTGAATCTTTGAATACCATACAAACGTGTACTTAATTATTTCAAGGAAAATCTATGTCGTGACAATTCAGACATTAAAATCTCATTTATACAGTCAATATTTTTGACCTGAAGCACATTTTTATAATCGGAAGCAGCAACAATTATGTCGGAGCTCAATCAATCCTCAAGGTTTATAATGAAGTTTATATTTATCATAAGATCCACGTTGTAAACGGTTCCACTGATTTTTACCACGGTTGGCAGATGGTGCAAGTGGGTAAAGAGGGATAGAGCCAGTGTCACTTGAGACCATAGTTTGCCACCTTAGTCGCTGGACCACCTTTTCTCGCAAGCAGTGGCTGCCTATAAGGGAAACCTGAAATCCTTGAATGCTGTGGTACATCTATAAAACCTTTGAGGCTGGGGCAAATCCTGTCAATGCTTCTTCTGCTGGAGGGTAAAGGAAAGTGAGGGGCGCAAAGTGTCTTTTGTTCCCCTACCCACTCGGATCTGTAGCCTCCCGTCTTTGAAGGGAGGTTGGGCAGGACTAGCTAGGCGACTCAGCATGGACCCGGTTATCCTTTCACACTAGTCTGCAATGTCAGACAGATGCTCAAGAAGAAGAATCTCTTCCAGCCCTACCTCCTCTCCTCCCAGGCAAATGTTACCCCTGCCTGGCCATACGATGGCAATACTCTGCACATTTTGCCAGTGCCTGGGTGTATGATGGCAAATGACGTTCTTGAAGATACGATGGCAGAAAACACAAAAGGCCTGCGCACACAGGCATATGATGCCAATAATTGGCAAGTAACAGCAGTACACTGAAATATGATGGCAATAGCTGGTGAATGGTTTGAGTATGTAGGCAAATGTCGGCATATGGTAAGTTATACAGGGCAAATGGTTTGTGTGGCATTACATCTGATGGCAAAAGCCGCCAAATGGGGTTGGTACATGGCTCCTCCATACGAGGTCAATACCCTGCAATGTATTTAATGTAGGTATGTTTTAGTACTTCTTTTGCAATGCAAGTGATTTAGTAAATGTATGTGAATTTAAATATTCTGCAGAGAAAAGAGAAACGTATGCATTCCACATAAGGAAAAACAGAATTGATGGACCACTAATTTGACCCAGGTGAGGATTTCCAAGCAGAATGACAACTGTCCAGTACCCCTCAACACATGATGGATAAATAGCATAGAGGGGCAGTCCCCTGTAGATGGAAACAGAAGTAACAACTGGATCACCTTTGGTCCTAGTGATTAGGCAATGGCAACAGGAATAGGTGAGCACCTGCTGGTGATAGATTTTGACATTGTACAACAATGTGCTGAGAACTGTGTAAGGCCAAGCAGTGAGATATGTTACATTGCAATGCAGTGATTCACAAGTGATTGTAAAGGGTGCAAGTTGGTAAAACACATAGAGGTCCTATGGGAAAAACTAAGAACATTATGACTCTGGGCAAGTAAACTATGCACCGATTGGAACAACATAAGAAGAGGTGTTTTTGCCTGCAGTTGAACCACTCAGTCATTTCTATTCGTATAAGGATTTCCCTCCTCCTAAAACATCCTATTCTATAAAGGGAAGTCTTTCAAACGGATGACCAAAACACGTTCAAATTGCTATTCTTAATAAGCATAACCTCCAGGCTACCCTAGTATAATAACTGAAAATGTTCCAAGATTCGCCCCAACGCAAAAGTTCACAAACCTATTCTTACAAGACCGCTCCTTTTTTGATAACACCAAGAAAAGAGTTCCTCGGGTTAATCTCTTGAAGCCAAAATGTCTTTTTTCTCTATACCGTTTCAAGACCTCTGCCTGAACTTGCTTTTAGGTTCTCAACTGGTTTCGTCTTGGTTTTGCCCTGTAGTATCCAAAGGCCTCCCCTTAGGTTTAATAAACGGTCACTCCTGGACCTTTGTTCCGGTCAGGACCTTCCCCATTTCAACCCTGGTCCTTGATTCAGTAAAATTACTCAACTGGTCCCTCCTGGGTTTTGGTTCTGTTCAGGGTTTCTGCTGGTCCTTCCCGGACCAGAATGCTGCTTGTGTTTCTCAACTGGGCTCTGCTTAGGTGTTCTTGGTTGGGTTCAGTTTCCTCAAATCCAGGACCTTGTTCTGCGCAGGTTTTCAACAGGTCCTTTGTGGAGCTTTGTTTGGTTCAGTTTTCTCAGCTGGTAGTTTTCAACTCATGTAATGGATGGTTCTCCTCCTGGCATTAATGTTCTTGTCGGGCAGACAATATTATTAAAACCTCTGCCATGGGTCTGTCCTGCTCTCATTTACCCTGTGATCGCTGGTAGAAGCCTCAGGTTCTTGGCTGTTCAATTCTCTGAAGCCGTGCCAACAACCTGGTTAACTTTTTCTTCCACGGCCTCCAAAGTGTGAATTGCTTCCAGTCTTAACTCTTCAAGTTTTCCCCAGAAGCTTTCTGTCTCCTTCCAGCCTTAACTCCTTGTGGGGCCCTTTTTCCATTTTGAGCCCTTTCAGCAAGAGCGCATGAGCAGATACTCCGACTTTCTCAAGGAGTCTCTCCCTTTCTGAATTTCCACAGCCCTTTTTATAATTACTCAAGAGAGTTGTGCCCTCCGATTGTTTCTCATTTCATTTTAAAATGTCAGATCTGACTGGTTATTCCCTGATCATTGCTTAATCCCTCTCTTTACACTATTATTAGCATCTCCCTTGGATTGAGTAAGTACCCGATTTGTCCGATCGTGGCTAATGTGAGGGTTGAAAGCTGAGCTAGTGTGTCCACGCCTTCTTGGAAAATCGGAATGCCAAAAGTGAGGCTGTGCGGTTCTGCATCCTCTTGGTCAGCGGTCTGCAAACATCGATTTTACAGATATTTTGGACTAAAACTCCCATGATCCCCCTACTATGCATTATGCTTGCTGCTAGGGATGATGGGTCTTGGAGTCTCAAAACATTTCGAGCGCCAAACGTTGGAAACCCCGTATTTCCGGCAGTGCAATTGGACCACTAGAATGCGTCGCAAACAGCCCCTCTTTCCTCTGCTCACGCTCAGTTTACACTCAAATATATTTTCAAATTTAGGGGTTCACAGATTTGTTAATTATTGAACATATTTATCAGGCCGCCCAAATCCTCAGTTTAGTGTCAGTGCTCTGTTTTATTGGGACATGCAGTTTAGAGGATTAATATTTCCCCAAATGACCTCTGAGGAGGAAATACTCGGCCTATTGTGGCATAGTTGGCCTGCAGGTTTCCACCTCACCCAGCCTCTGGGAGGCACATCGGATAGTTGCCCATACCAACCCTGTCTCTATCGTTCCACTGCTCCCCCATTTTGGCGTTTGGGGGACTAGCAACACAAAGGCCCTCATGACAACATTGCCGGTATCCTGGCTGTAAATTGTAATACCGTTACCGGCAGTCAATCCGGCGATTTTACCGCCGGATTAGGAGAGCCGGTGACGGTGGTAAATCCCTATTCCATGGAGTCCCATTGGACTCCATGGGTGACTTCGCAGGTATTACCAGCAATGGTAATACCTGGGAATTTTTGCTGGTAAGGTGCTCTTAGCCGGAGGTAATTCAGGCACCTCACCAGCGAACTTGTAGTTGGCTGGTGTGGAAATGTACGGGTATACGGTAATCCCAGCATGTTCATTCCGCGCCGGCTAGCTCCTAATGAAGGCTAAAGCCTTTTCACTATACGAATGGCAAACCGTTTTATTATGTCAGTGCTTTTTTCTGCCATGTAATGATTAGTGGTGGGTAAGGGACTATTTTATGATACAGGCGCCCCTCTTTTCTATATTCGCACCAATGCATTCAATGACTTTTTGTTATAGATGATCCCTAAAACGAGTTGCATTGCAAGGAATTCTCTGAACTTTAATGTGCTATTCTCCTCTGTGTATAATGTTATGATGTGTTTGCGCAACTCTGACGCTCAAGTGGTGCTTTGTTGTGACTCCCAAGCACCGTGCTTCTGATTGCTTTGCAGTGGGGAGGACTATGCAATCACTTGAATTCAATGTAGCCCTCATTGTGACATTTACCTACTGTAACCCATTAAGGATAAACGTTTCGGTACAAAAATGACATTCGGAAGCATGTTGCTTACAAACATTTGTTTACAATAATATCCATTCATGTTCTTATTTGGTTCTTCATCTCTGGCATAGCACTTTACTGTCACTGCGTAGTGCTATTTACAGCAGCATGATGGCACCAACCTATAGAAGCCCTTGTGAAAGGAAATGATGGCCTGTCCGGCCACCTTCCATTATGGGGCCTCGGGATTCTGTGCGCTGGATTTGTGGCCTATTGCCCCGCAAAAGAGAACTGGGGCTGTTCCCAGTAAATATTGTTGATTGACAGTCAAAGGTGGTCATATCTAACCGGTGTCCAGTCATTTGGTCGAAAGAAAAAGGTTGACAGGACAAATGGTCGACACCATTTGGTCGAAAGCCAAATGGTCGAATTTCTTTTTTATTTATATATATATTTTTTAGGTTTTCGTTAAGGGAAAAAAAGGTTTTTTTAGAAAAAAAAGAGGATTTGCCCCCCCCCCACCCCAAAAAAAAAGTGAAAAATCACAAAAACAAAAACTTAGACCATTTGGCTTTCGACCAAATGGTGTCGACCATTTGTCCTGTCAACCTTTTTTTTTCGACCAAATGTCTGGTAACCCACTACCAGACCCGAGGTTTCATCTTGTGGGCCAAGGCGAGGTCAGCTTAACCACATCCACGTCGATATGTGCTGGTGATGTTTATTTTATTAAACTTCTTTGTTGCCTACCAGGAATGGAGGTGAGAGCACCCAGAAACGGACTTCCATTTCCATATAATTATATCGTATAAATGTTTAATATTTTGAAATAAATGATGTTACTAAATCAGTCCCTTTTCAGCTAATGTAATGTGTTAATTCTGTCGTCATTGCAGGTTGTCCAGTGGTACCCAAATATTATTATGTGCCTGCTGACTTTGTCGAATCCGAAAAGAAAAATCCTGATAGCCAGAAGCGATTTCCAAGCAACTGTGGGCGTGATGGGAAGCTTTTCCTATGGGGACAGGCACTTTACATCATCGCAAAACTGCTGGGTAAGTGGGACAGAGCAGAAGCAGTCAGCAAAAGTGCAGCACCTGCATAACGGCGTGCACCTGGAGACGGGACGGCAGGCAGGCTGCATGCTCCCTAACAATGAATCGCAGTCTTGGCCGATTGATGCTCCTGTGTGGCATATTTCATGGCATAGCAGCTGCAACCGTAAATCACAATTTATAAGGCGTCTGTCACCACCGTATGTGTCTCCCGGCGATGGGGCTTATGCAAGATGATATTGGGCCCACGACTTCGATAACTAGACTTGAATCTGTAAGGGTTGGGGAGAGGGGGAACCGTCACAGCATTATTTTTTACTGGGCATCTTTGATTTTGCCGTCCCCTGGCCCACCATTGTCAGCGGCCCAGCCCGGCACACACACACACACAACCACACATATTCACTAAAGAGTCACTCGCTCGTTCACACAGCTTTCACTTGCACACCCCTACACCATACACTCTGTCATAAGCACACCCATAACCCACCCATGCATCATTCCGTCACACCTACACATACATTCATACAACAAACAGATTCTGACCTATAACCCTGGTCTCGCCTCTGTTCCTCTCTGCATGGCAGCCTTCTGGCAGGGAACATGGAAGTCCTCTGGCTGCTGCGCCACACACACAGGTACCAGAGGGAAGGAAGACACTAGCGCTTCCTGCACATTGATACCGGAGCCAGAGTGGTGAAAAGTCAGCGCCCGACTCTCTGAATATGCAGGGAGGCTCTGGTGATCCCCCCCCCATGCACATTCAGAATTGCAGTCCCCCAGCTGGCATCCCCAATGGGCGATGCAAGGATGGGGACGCAAAATCCCCCCTGCCTTGCATAGTCAATTGGACGTGCACGGTGTGGGAACAAAATGGTCAGACAGAAACCGTGTTTCCCTTTGACCGTTTAAGCCAGCCCAGGAGTGCCCCCTCAGCTGCAGAAAGCAGCTGGGAGAGGCAGCGCTCAGTGTTTACACCGGGCTGACTCAGCTCCTCCATAATGGGCGAGGGTTCTGGCCATTATGGACAAGCCGCTACTGATAATGAAAAGGGCCACGACTTCTTCAGACGCCAGGTATCCTCCATGAAGGATGCTTCAAAAAGTCCCCTTACAGATGTACATCACTCCAATGCTACTTAAAGCTAAGTTCACACTCAATAAATAGCCAAAAGAAAAGACTGGGTGTCTACATGACCTAGCCGTGAAACTTGCAATTTTCCAGTTAAAATAGTGCATAGTGCTACCTAGCTGACGAACACAGGTTGTGGACACAATACTCGGTGCCATCCTCGGCTATGTCATTCACTGGAACCTGGAACACCATGATGTTGGTTTTATCTGCTCTAGTGGATACAAAATACTGCTGGATGTCTCATCGAGTACAGCTGGAAGAGGGACCAGGTCAACTTTATTCTGTGAAGCATTCATGGACTAGCTGCAAGATCTGGAATAAACTTGCCTTGCTTGGAATCCCCTTTGCTCTGGTCCTTGTTCCACCCCAGCTTCCAGTGGCATCTCAAACCAACAGTCTTTACAGATTAAATGGCGCCAACCCCTTTTACTACAGGAAAGCCATCAAGAAATTCAAGCAGACCTCAAATCTCTAGCTCATATGACGGCCTCCTCTGGGTGCTGACGTGTGCCTGGAAACGATTGAGTTACAATCATAACTTCATTGTCACAGATTAGAGTGAACTGTAGCCGTTCCGGCCCAGTAGAGATAGCTGTGAACCTCCCAGTTCTATACATTCGAGTTCCTAGGGCCAAACTCTACTGATCACTAGAATACTCTCTTCCTGTTCTGCGAAGCACTGCACATATTCGGAGCTGGCGACAGTAGCTTAATGTGGAAATGGAAACAGCAGCAGTTTGTGGTAGCCTATTGTGGAAGTGAAGAGTTGTAGGCTGCAATTTTGGTCCCCATTTTTCCTGGCAACGTCATCTTCAGTAATTTGTCTTCTGATGGGTTTCGCCTTTCCAACTTTAACCATCCTCTCATTAGGACATACAAAGCAGGGCTGAAAAGAGGCCATATAGACCAGTACATCATTCTCTAATAATGTGCCGCGTTTGCTTTATGAACAGGCTAATAGCAACCTGTCACCCTGCCAGGATTAATGTCTCGCAAACTGCAGCGCCGTCTCGCCTTTACCGAAGGGGGTTATTTTATAAACACGAAAACAAAAAACTGTGCAATTGCCCAGGCTACCTATGTCACTGTCGCGCTCCCACAGCAGAGTAAAATGCTTACATTTATATTTTATTCTTAAATTACCTTTCCCCAATGAAATATGAGCTGAGGGTGCATTTTGCTACCGACACAATATATGGCTTGATGTACTCACTTCACGGTGGATTGCATCAGATTGTCTGATACAAGGGCAAACGCTACATTTAAAGTCGAATGCATTCGGTCATTTTTCCATGGCACATAAAGCAACCAAATTGACTTTTATTGAGTAGGTTTGGATCCGAAGGCGTAACCCTTCTTTCCCAATTGTCAGTTTGTGTCTGCGCACGTGAAACTGCATTTTTATTTATTGGTGTTTGTTCTTGCGCTAAGCATGAAGGTTAGACCACTTCAAAGCATAGTTAAGGTGCACGCACTTTCTGTGCTCGGCCTACTTTTTAAATTGCCTGTGAAGCCACTTCTAATCGACTTGTATCTCTTTTATAAGTTTGTGCTCACAACTGTATATTAGTTATTGGTATTTGTGATTGCGCTGTCCATGTAGGGGACAGCGTTTGAAAGTTCAAGAATAATTAAGGTTTAAACGCTCTCTTTACACTAGGCCCACTATTTCATTTCCCTCTAAAGCCACTTATAATCTACCACTAGTCACCTCATTTGGTACTTGGAAACAAAACACGTTATGTTCAGATTGGCAGATCTGTTCAAAAAAGTTACGAGAATTATGAAAATGTGCATTTTTGTTTGAACACGCAAAAATGTAAGATTACATGAACACAAGGTACTAGCAGATAATGGGCCTCATTACGAGTCAGCCGGTCCGGAAAGAACGGTGGTGGTAAATCCGCCACCACCGTTCTTTCCGGACCGGCTGATTAAGAGTCCTGCAGGCGGCATGGTGCCAGTGTTTCCACTTCCCCATTCTCCATGGGAATGGGGATTCACAGAATTCCGCCTCCGGAATTACCAGGTCACCGGGATTGTAATGCCCCGGTGATTCCGGCAATCATGGAGGCGGAATGGTAATACGAGTCCGGTGGTAACCTGCCGGACTTTTCAGTGCATGTGCCCAATTGTAACGGAATACTAGTTCCACAACAGCAAGCAGTAGCATCCCAAGAATATAAAGGTGCTCTCTGATGCCACTAAGGCCCTCAGCTATGGACATGTTTGTCACCCTGGCTCTGCCCTGGACAGTTTCATTTCCCATTATGGTGCGCCAACACAAGCGTCCATGACTAGAATGCAGTAATATTTATTTAGGTGTGCACTGGTGGGGCATATGAATGAAATGCGGGCCAGTTCCATCTCCAGTTGGGAGTGCATATTTTTTGCATCAATATCTGCTTATCCTTCACTTCAGCCTCACAACATCAGGCCAGTGGTTGCAGATACAGGCTTCTATTGCCAAAGCGCAGGCTGTCGAATAAACCTTTTGTATGTTAAAATCCATGATCCACTGCTTAATCCATGATCCACTGCTTAATCCATGAGCCACTGCTTAATCCTCACCTAGTGGTCCCCATCCTCATTCCACCTGAAGCGTGCCAAATCACAAAAGCATGGTATCGTTTACAAATATTTCTGTATGCCGAGTCATACATGTCAATCTGAGGTAGCACCAACATCTCCAGCCTTGTGTCTTATATACGGCAGAGGTGGAATTGAGTGCATGTAAAGAATGATTTAGTTGCTGCCGTATATTTTCCAAATGACACGTAGCACTACATGCCTTGTAGGTCACGCAATCCACATGGCAAACAAAGCTATTGAAGATGAGGCACTGCAAGGGACTGAGATTTCATTAAGAGGGTCAGGAAGCAGGTGCATGCTCCCATCTGTGGAATGGCTTTGGGGCACATTGAGAGCACCATGAACATTATCACAGGATGGGCATTTGGGATCGAGAAGTACACCAAGACCAGGTGCTCAAAGTTTAATGTGTTTACTAGGGACTGTATACAGGGATGGGCTAACTTAACTAATTTAACTATGAACATGATTTCCCCCCAAAAATAAAGCAGACAATAGCCTTCTTCCTTAAGGTCTCTTATACGTTCTTTCCTATTCTTGGTGTGAGTGTTTAGGCTTTCAAGTCCCAACGCTTGGTGTCCCAAAGTTCTGGAGGAGTTATCCCACTCCTTTCTTCAAGATGTCCTCAATCTTCTTCTGTTTCTTTGAGCCTAGGTTAGGTGCAGGCTTTCTGTGGTCCCGTAATTCAAGACTAAGCCAGTCCTCAAAGTCCTGCAGACCCTCTGGGTTCTCTTACAGATGGCGTTGGGGATAGCCAGGAGGAGATGGGCAAAAGGACCCATCCATACTAACCTTCCTTCCTGACGTTGTACTCCACCCCCTCTCTAAACTATCACTAGGCGCACTGACCACCACTTGAACTTCCTACCACGAATTAGACCTGCCTAGCGCCTGACCCAGCTCGCCGTATCCTCGTACCTATGGCTGACTAACTTAATTCTGGCACTACGCCTTTCTAAGCACAACCGAGATAAAGTTGTGATCTCTTTCCTCCATTGCTTTCGTTTTTATCTTCCACTCCTTGTCAACCCCTGGCCTGTTCTTCTATCTCCTCTCTCTTTCCTGCCTCCTCTTCCTGCTGGTCCTTTACTGCCTCCTTACTATCACCTTTGACTGGTGCTGCAGTCACATTCTTATCTCTTATTCTTACAGGCTTCTTCCCCTCTAGTACAACCACCTCCTTTTCTTTCGTTAATGTAGCCACCTTCCAATCCACTCCTGGTCTTACTTCCTCCTTCCCAGTCCATAATGTTATGCCTACCTTCACTCCACCACAAGTTTTACTACCTTTCTCCTTCCCTCTGCTCTGGTCTCCTGCCACTCTACTCCTGGTACTCTTATGTTCCGTCCCCTTTCCTCCATACTGCATGGGCATCCCTTCCAAGGGACGCGAGATGGAACCTTTTTCACCAGAAAAAACCTTCTTCCCCTTTACATTTAGAGGCGCGCTGGGGTGTGGCGCAGGGAGCATGCACTGCCCTGACTCTGCTCTCCAGTGCCACACCTCAGTTCCCTTTTCCGCATTGACGGGAACAGGCCGAATTCACCAGCGCTCCTGGGTTTGGCTTCAGCCATGTAATTCCACACGCGGATACTTCTTCTCTTTATCTTTTTTTGTCATTCAGGTACTCGGTCCTCAGGCGTCAGGCTCCACCCCGGCGCATGCCGACTTCCACAGAGTTCAGCAGGTCTCCATCCTGCAACAGGCTCTTCTCAACTTCAGACCCCCACGCCCTCTGCCTAGGTTGCCTTGACCCAGACCACGGTGGACAAGCTTGTACAGCGTGTGGCTCACTGTCATCAAAATCGCTGAAGAACAGACTAGCCCGGTGGAAGGGACCTCTTCCAGAAGTCACCTACAGAGGACCTCAACAACTTCGTGAAACACCAAGCGAGGCCCAAGGTAGGGCCGCTATTTTCCATCGTACCCCGCAAAGGAGGCTCCTTCCCAAGGACTCTCTGTCCCAAGGACTCTCCCGCATGGGAGGGACCGTTCAGGTCCTTTTACCAGCACGTGCACCGAGGCTGCTGAAGTAACCGGCCTTCGGGCCGAGGGATCCTTGGATCCTCCCGGTGGCAGTGTTGAGGGACCGGAAGGTTCTTGTACCGGATTATCATCCGAGGGGCTCTGCCCTTGTACCAGCAATATGGCCGAGGGGCTATGCCCTAGTACCGTCAATACGTCAGAGGTGGTGCTTAAACGCAGCTCTACCGACCCCCGGGTCTAGGGTGTCACACCTACCGGGTCTAGACACGCAAGAGTCTTGGAGTAGGCTGGGCCCAGCGAGCCAAGCAACACGTCGCAGGCATGTGGCAGGCAGCGCGCCAAGATGGCCGTTGCGCCAGACAGAGGCACCCGTCCGACGCCCTTCCAGGAGTTCGGCGAAGAACGAGTGTCAAGGTGGGAGTGGCCACAACCAGGTACGTGGCCTACAGCCTATACTTCTTATGCTCATGGCAGCTTCCCACTGCGTCCATACTGGCACGGTATGCAGTGTCTCCAGCTTCTCCCGGCTACCCCGTCCGTACCCCCTAACACCTCTCCGGCCAGTGAAGAGGGGTTCTTCGAGAGGTTCCTCGGGCTCATGCAGTCACCTCGGATGGGGGTTATCATCAAGGACGCCATCAGGAAGGTCCTCCCTACGATGCTAGCAGCAGCACAAGCGCCTCCGCCCCCGCCCCGGCTCAGCCGCTGTCCTCATGCGGGTGCGTACCAGCCTCCGTCTCCTCCTCAGCCTCCGGCCGCGGTCACTGTACCCCAGCCTCTGGCTCCAGCTACTCCTCCACCTCCACAGGATCCTCCTGATCCACAGGATACAGATAAGGATCGGGACACGCCATCCTCAGCCACGGCCTTCCACGAACGTCTTGCAGGGCTGGCGGAGTACCTGGGCCTACCCTAACCCGAGGTTTAACAGCCAGCAGAGGGGGTTCTGGCTGAAGTCCTCACGCGATGCCCCTCTGGCAAAACGTGGATTCCACTGCAAACCGATGTAGTCTCCTTGGCCAAGAAAAGTTGGCTCAAGCCCCACTCGGTCCAGCCGGTCAATCAACACCTGGACGCCAAGTACAGGCAGATGGAGGGGGATACACTCTTGCTATCGGCCCACCTTCAGCCACACTCCTCGGTGATCGCTGCGGTATCAATATACTCCAAGCCGCAGTCGTCCTCAGCCTCCTCCTCTGCGACGCTGCTAGGCAACGAGGAGAAGATCTTGGAGGCTTATGGGAAGAAGCTGTATTCCAACGCGTCCTAGCATCTTCGTCAGGCCAACGCCGATGCCATGCTGGCTGCCGCTAACCAAAAGTTATGGTGGGAAATTGCGGACTTCCACCCGGAACTTCCTATGCAGAGCCAATCACGTTTTAAGGCGGTACTGGCTGAGGCCAAGCAGGTGGCGCAGGACCTCATGGAATCCACTGTGGCCCATATTGACACCTCTGGCCGTGCCATCTGTATCGCTACGGACATGAGACAGACAGCTTGGCTCCGGGCAATGAAATTCAACCCGGACATCCAGGAACACATATTAGATCTGCCTTTCGAGGGGGGCGACCTCTTCCACTCCTCCATGGACGAAGAGCTGGACAAGAAGAAAAACAGCTCACAAACAGCCAAGTCTTTATCCATCTTGACAAAGACCCCGCCCAAGTCGTACACCCAGTCACAGCAGCGTTCCGACAGGGGGAGTACGTATGGAGGGTTCCACGGCTTCCAGGAACGGAGATCCAGGCAGCCGGACCGCTCGCCGTCTCAGAACCGGCAGAAACAACAAAAAGTGGGTGTGAGGGAGTAAGGGCTTTTTCCATTCCACCTCCTCCACAACAGTCTCGAAGGGAAAGAAGGCCTGACACGTCCCTTCGGGTCCACGTGTTTTCAGTGTGGGGCAGGCTTGCTCTCTATGCACATTTCTGGTTCCAGAATTTTGCGGATCCCTGGATCCTCTCCGTAGTATCCACGGGGTACTGCCTACCCATCCCAGCCTCTCCTCCCTCCTCCCCTCCCTCAAATTGGGACAGCAACTCTTCTGGTGGAGATCCGGTCGCTCGTAGAGAGCCAGGCAGTGGAGAAAGTCCCAGCCTCCCAGCGAGGCTTGGGCTTCTGCCCAGAATTTTCGCCATTCAGAAGAAGAACCAGGCCGGCCTGAGAGTTGTGCTGGACCTTTCCACCCTAAACCTATCCTTACCCCTGCCGAAATTCAAGATGGTTACACCAGCTTTTATAGCTGAGACATTGTGCAAGGGAGACTGGATGTGCTCCCTGGATCTGAAGGACTCATACCTACACGTCCCGATTTGGCAGCCCCATCGTTGTTTCCTTCGGTTCAGGATCATGGGCTCCCATTTTCAATACAAGGTCCATCCTTTTGGCCTCAACTTGGCCCCCACAGTCTTTACAAGACTCATGAATACAGTGGCTGCCCTCCTCAGAGCGCAGGGCCTCCACATTTAACCCTACCTCGATGACTGGCTCGTCAGGGCTACATCACCGGAAGCGGTTCACCACTCTTCACATGCCCTTATGAACACGCTGCACAATCTGGGCTTCTCGCTCAATCTCAAGAAGTCGCAGCTGCAGCCCACCCAGACTCTGGCTTTCTTGGGCCTCATCTGGGACACATGCTCCGAGAAGGTATTTCCGTCAAGAGGGCCACCGCCCACTTCCTCGGCAGAGAGGTGACCTCGGCTTGGTGGTACCAGCATCTCCTGGGTCTCTTGGCAGTGGTCCTATTAGCCGTCCCACACACGAGACTGAGGATGAGGAGGATTTAGCTGCACTTCACGGCCGCATGGAACCAGGAGCGGGGCTCTCAATCTGAGAGGATCAACGTTCCTCCATCTGTCCACCCGGACCTAACATGGTGGTCCAGGGACTGCATCCTACGGATGGGCAAGCCGTTTTGGCAGCCCACCTTGCAGGCCACCATCACCACAGACTCCTCGCTTGATGGCTGGGGAGCCACCCTGGACGATCTCTCGGTCCACGGCACCTGGACTCGACAGGAGCAGGAACACCACATTAATTGGTTAGAGCTGAAACGCCATCTGGCTAGGGCTCAGAGCATTCCTACCACTTCTCAGGGGCAAGGTTGTCCTCCTCCAGACAGACAACTCGACCAGCATGTACTATGTCAACAAGCAGGGAGGCACCAGATCCCCTCCTCCGTGCGGACTGGCAATCAGCATGTGGGAGTGGGCCCTGGAAAATGACATCTACCTCATGGCAGTCCACCTCCCGGGCAAAGCCAACTTGGAGGCGGACAGGCTCAGCAGGTTGGGAGCAGACAATTACGAGTGGCAGCTAAACGACCTTGTCATTCAGGAGATTTTGAACAGGTGGGGTCATCCCCAGGGGGATCTCTTTACCACCTGGCACAACAAGCAGTGCCCTCAGTACGCCTCCTGGCAGGGACAGGGCTTCGACTCCTTGGGCGACGCATTTCGGCTCCAGTGGAATGCCATGAAGACTTCCCACCCACTCCGCTGATTCACAGAGTGATTTGCAAGATCAAGGAGTCTCGCCAACGCCACATTATTCTAATAGCTCCATGGTGGCTTGCCAGGCCATGGTTTTCGGAGCTGCTCAGCCTTTCGGATGTGCCTCGGATTCACCTCCTGACGGGCCCAGCACTTCTTCTAGCGCAACAGGGGGTAGGGTCAACCACCCCGCCCCACAGAAACTAGCCCTCACAGCATGGTACCTGAGCAGGTAACGCTCCGGCACCTCGGCCTCTCACACGATAATCCGGAAAACATACAGAGCACAAGGAGCAAGGCTACCAGGGCCCAGTATCAAAGTAAATGGACCAGATTCTGCCACTGGACAGACTCCAAGGAAATCGACCCCCTGCCACCTTCTTTGGACGACGTGCTCTCCTTCACGTACATACCTCGCAGCCATAGGGGCTTATAGGAACTCGGAGGAGGGGATCTTCTCCTCCTCCAATCCTATCGTCAAGAAACATTTGAGGGGGCTCGCAAGACTCTACCCGCCCGTCAAGCGGCCGCACCCTGTGTGGGACCTCAACATAGTCTTGGGTGCTCTGGCGCACAAACCATTTGAGCCAACGGCGTCCGCGGACATCAGGCTGGTCACCATCAAGACGGCCTTGCCTCGGCTCGTAGAGCCAGCGAAATACAGGCCCTGGTCACCTCGGAACCATATACTACCTTTCACAGGGACAAAGTTGTCCTGCGGACACACCCGCATTTCTGCCCAAGGTGCCGTCTGCTTTCAACTTGAACGAGGAAATAGTCCTTCCTAGGTTCTTTCCCGATCCCAAGGACTAAGCACAGAGGGTGCTGCACTGCCTGGATGGACAGGTGGTTCTCAGGAACCTATTTGCTTAAGGCAGGTCTCCTCTCCACCCTGGGGCTACATTCAGTTGTAATCGGCCATGCAGTTTGGAGGAAAGGGGACGGGACGTAAGAGTAATTATAAGTTACTCACTGTAGTGACTAACACACTCTTAGTCCTTAGGCCCCTTTCCTCCATACGTCCCACCAACCTCCCCCCTAATAATAGTGGTGGCATTAGGCAATGTTAAATCTATTGTCGACGCGTCAATGGGGACCGAGGTTAGGCGCCAGAGGGCGGAGTCAGGGCAGCGCATGCTCCCTGGGCCGTACCCCTGTGTGCCTCTAAATTTAAAGGGGAAGAAGGTTTTTTCTGGTGAAAAAGGTTCCGTCTCCCGTCCCTTGGAAGGGACGCCCATGCATTATGGAGGAAAGGGGACAAAGGACTAAGAGTAAATTAGTCACTTCGGTGAGTAACTTATAATTTTTACTTCCTCCCTCCTTTGATATGACCATACTGTCCCTCTACTCTTACCCCCATAACTTGTGTCTACTCTAGAGGTCACCTCCTCCTGTCTTCTGCTGCCACCTGCCCAGCTTCCACCTGCAGGACTCCTCTGTCTCCAGCAATCTCCAAAGTCTCTGCCACACCTCTCCTCTGCAATAGACTTCCACCTCCATTCTTCGTCAAACAAGCGCTGCCTGCTCCTGTGAGCTACCACACTAGACTGGGCTACCTGGTCTGCCTTTTGGTTGACCTCCGCTCCAAGGGTCTTCACCAAGTATTTCCGTACCTGGACGACTGTCTAATCTGAGGGAAATCGGCAGGCAGGTCTTGTCTCATCTGTAGGACACCTTCCTGCTACTGTAAAGCTGGGCTTCTTCCTGAACTTGAAGAAGTCCCATGTGACGCCAGTCCAAAGGCTCCAGTTAATCTGAGCAGTCCTAGACACTCTGGTGGGGAAGGCCTTCACTCCCAAAGAGAGAGTTGACAGCATAGCACAGATGGTACACTTATTCCAGAATCACGCCACCTTACCAGCGGCTTCCTTCCTCTGCCTCTTAGGTCTCATGGCCTCCTGTATTGTCCTAGAGCCAGAGGCCAATCTGCGCATGAGATCCCTACATTGGCTCCTAAGAGGTCATTAGTCACAGTACCTCAGAGCACTCATCGGATCCTCTCAAAGTATCCAGTTAAGTGGTCCAGAACCTCAGCTGGTGGACCGGCCGCAGCAATCTTATGGTGAGGGAACCCTTCTGGCCCCCTTGGCCACAGGCCTGAGTGTCACGGATGCACCTCTGAAGGGTTGGGATTGACCTTGTGAGGATTTGCTGGTGAGTGGCCTTTGGTCAGCGACGGAAGCCAGGTGGAACATCTACAGTCTGATGTTTTGAGCCAGGAAGCATGTCCTGATTCTGACAGACAACACAGTGGCCATGCACTACCTGAACAAGCAAGGTGGCGTGCGCTCCCTCCCCCTCTGCAGAGAGGCGATGTAGCTGTGGTTCTGGTTGCTGGAGAACCAGGATCTCAGTCTCAGCACTTCGTCTGGCGGGGATACAGAACGGCTTGGTGGATGCTCTGAGCAGGTAGAGCATGGTCTCACACAAGTGGGAAGTGTACCAGGAAGTCCTGGAGGAGGTCTTCTCTCGTTGGAATACGCCAGCAGTGTATCTGTTTGCCACGGAGTCCAACCGAAATTACAGGCAGTTTTGCTCGAGGAAATTCCCAGCGTAAAGTGCACTGGACGACGAGGTCCTGGTGGATTTGACCTTCCCTCTCCACTATGCCTTACTCCCGATTCCAATTCCATGGGTTCTCAGGTGGTTGAAGAGATTGCGAGTGACCATGATCTTAATCGGCCCGCACTGGATGAGGAGAACGTGGTACTCCGATCTGTTGGCTCTGTCCATCTGTCCACCTCACTGGTTCCTCAGCGCCCGGATCTTGTGGCCCAGTCGCAAGGTTGGGTACTCCACCCAACCCTGGAGTCCCTCAACCTAAATGTGTGACTCTTGAGAGGATGAGGTATGATGACTGTTGACCTCTCATAGGCGGTTATTGAGGTGTTGCTGGCTGCACGTAGACCACCTACAAGATCTCTGTACACGTGCAGGTGGAGAAGATTTGAGGCATGGTGCAGGGAAGGCGAGATCGTCCCCATCTCTTGCCCCAGTACTACAGTGATGGAGTTGCTTTCATCACTGGCCTCAGCAGGCCTTCAGGTTACCCCAGTCAAGGGATATTTGGCGGCCTTGTCTGTGTTCAAAAGGTCCCTGGATCAAGGTTCTTTCTTTACGAGCCCTGTTATGGCCCAATTCCTGAAAGGCCTTGTGAATAGGTTTCCACCAACTCCCTTTGTTGTCCCAAATTGGGATCTTAATCTGGTTCTGACATTCTTGATGGAGTCTCTGTTTGAGCCCATGCCCATGCATTCCTGTTCCTTGAGACTTTGTCTTTGAAAACAGCCTTTTGTTTCGATCACGTCAGCCAGGGGGTTTAGTGAGTTGCAGGCATTGTGCTGCAAGCCCCCCGTTCCTGTGTTTTTTTTCGGAAAAAGGTTTCCCTTAAAGTCAGACCTGGTTTTCTCCGAAAGTGGTTTCTGAGATCCACCTTTCTCAGTCCATAGATTTAATGGTCTTCTACCCTCTAACACACCCCTCTAAGGAGCGGTTCCACAGTTTATATTCCAAAATAGCCTTTTTTTTAATTTATTTTTTTATGGATTTTTACAACAAACAAACATAACCATCACACCCGACATTTTAGGTACAAGCTTCTTTGCATACATTTACATGTTATTTATTTCTGTCTTCCCCCCACCCCCTGCTTTAACTCGAGTTTCCACTTCAATTCCTCGGATTGCCTTTCTCTTGGGGTTAAACCTTTTCATCATTCTTGGATGTGTCATATTCACTAGAATTGGCATGGGAGGGTCTTGACAATGTGGCTACCATTTGTCTCCATGCTATCAGAGGTCCCACTTCCTCCTCCTACCCTCTGCTGGCTGCCTCGTAACATGCGACTGTCTCGGCGTCTTCCCATTTCAGGAGATTGTTCCGTCATACCTCCAGTCTGGGTCTGTGAGCTGCTTTCCAGCCCATGGCTATTCTTCTTTTGGCTAGAATATAGGACAGGTCCTTGAGTTTGCACACATGTTTCAGGTTGCGTGGTCTGGTAAATCCCCCCATCATGCATGCCCATACAGATTCCACATCTAGCTTAATTCCCTTTTCAGATAGTCGTAGCTTGACTTCCTCCCAGAATTTCCCCACCTGCGGGCACGCCCAGAACATATGGATCACCCCGGCATCCACCTCCCCGCCCTTGGGGCATTTTTGTACTTCTGTACTCCCAAACCTGGCGATCCTATGGGGGGTCATATATGCTCTATGGGTGACATATAACTGAATCTGCTGCAGCCTCGCATTCCTAGACACCTTTTTATATCATCTCTGGGCTCTTTCCCACGGCCCATCTTGCATAGGTTCTCCCTCTTCCTCCTCCCAGTCCCGTCTCAATTGGAGCAACTCCTTACCCACTCTAGACATCACCAGTTCATAGATCGGGGATATTTCGTTCAATCCCTCCGAGATATCGTACATCGTTTCTATGACAGTGTCAGGTTGTTCTGCTAGTGCTATTTCGGACCATGTTTCCTTCACCCGTTTAATTATTCTAGTATATGTGATATACTGCCCGTATGTATCCCAGTTTCGTCCACCATCTTCTGGAAGTCCAATTTCTTTCCCTCCTGCCATATATCTCCCAAGATGCTAGGCCTACCGGCTCCCAGTGTTTGCGGATCCCTTTCCTCAGTTGCTCATCCAACCCGCATAGTACCACCAGTGGCGCCTGCGGGGAGCATGGGGTCGGGTTTCCCACAGCTCAGCACGCTTTGTGCCCTGTTTCCCCAGGTCCAGCAATCTTGATCGCCCATGCAGCTCCGATTTGGGTAGCCACATCAGTTCTTTTAGGAAATAAGGGTAGCATTCGCCCCTCAGCAATCTAGATTCTGCCGTCTCGTCTTCCGACAGCCATCTATCGACATATTGTAGCTTCCCTGCCAAGTGGTATATCTCAAAGTTCGGCAGGTTTATGCCCCCTCTGTCATACGTATTCTGTAATTTCCATAGGGCTACTCTGTTTCTGGAATTGTGCCACAGGAAACCTCTACATAAACTCTGAAGTTTAATAAAAAAAACGTTTGGGCACCATGTATGGGATATTGGCAAAGAAGTGTAATAGCCTAGGCAGGACCACCATCTTGAGCAAGGCCGCCCTTCCCACCATGGATAGGGGGAGCTTTGCCCAGAACCCCATGCTATTCTTGATGCCTTCCACTGCCTTCTCCGTGTTATATTTGTGCTCATCTACAATCGTGTGATATATATTAATCCCCAGGTATCTGAATGTTCTGGTCTGCCAGGCTATCTGCAAAATGGGTAAATTCTCCTATGGGACTCCTCTGTACCTCCCCAGGGGCTACATGCATGATTTTTTGGGGTTCACCGCTATGCCCGAATGAGTCACGTATCGCTCCATCACCTCCAAGATGTATTGCAAGTTGTCCTCTGGGTACCGCAGGTATAGCAACATATCATCCGCATACAATGATATCAAGCGCGGTCCCCCCTTAGCGCTAGTGGTTCGAGTGCAAGGATGTACAGCATCGGGGACCTTGGACAGCCCTGTCTCGTGCCTCTGCCAAGTTGCCATTTATCTGAGATTATCGCTCCCGTTTTGACCCTGGCTATTGGGGAGCTATACACCATTTTTACCCACCGCAGGTACCCAGGTCCCATCCTGTATTCTTTCAAGGCAGCCATCATCCAAGGCCACCTTACAGAGTCGAAGGCTTTCACTGCATCTAACGAGACTATTGCTATTTCGCTTGGGTCGTCCTCTGCCTGTTCTATGATGTGGTGGAGCTTCCTGTGATTATCGGATATGCTTCTACCTGGGACGTATCTGGTTTGATCTGGGTGTATTAATGTGTTTATTACCCTCTTCAGTCTGTTTGCCAGCACGGCTGTGAGAATTTTGCTGTCTTGGTTTAGCATGGATAGGGGTCTATACGATCGTCATTCTGTGCTTGGCTTGTCAGGTTTGAGAAGTGGAATGATTATCGCCTCCCTCAGAGATTCCGGCAGTCTCCCTTTCTCAAAGGCCTCGCTTAGCATTGCCAATAGTGGGGGGAGCACCTCTTGTCTGTATGTTTTATAGAATTCACTAGGGAGCCCGTCTGTCCCCGGGGCTTTGCTCGTAGGCAAATGTATTACCACGGTCTCTAATTCTTCTATTGTGATTGGGGCATCTAGGTTCTCCCTGTCTTCCTCATTCAATTTAAGTAGTCCTATATCCTGTAACGTCTACTGAGTCTCCTGCTCTGCTGTCTCCCCTGCATCTTCATATAGGCATTTGTAGAATCTAAGGAATCCTTCATTCACACTCTCTTGGGTGTTCCAGACCTGGCTTGCCTCTCCTGTTATCTTCCTGATTGCTGATCTTGGTGTCTCGTTCTTGTATAGCCATGCATGCAGCCTCCCCGGTTTGTCTCCCCCTGCATGTTGCCTTTCGATGTATTTTTTGTAATTCAGATTGCATAGCCTCTCCCAGAGCCCACCACAAGCCTGTTGTAATTGGCTCACCTGTTCGGCGTCTTCCTGTGAAGTGCCCCCTCTTTTCATAATTTCTTCTAGTTTCTTTTCCGTCTCCTGCAACTCTCGCTTTATTCCCCTTTGGAGCCCTCTAGAATTAGATATGGCCGCCGCTCTCACTACCACCTTAAAGGCCTCCCATAGGGTTCCCTCCGACTCCACGCTTCCTGTGTTATTTTCAAAATACCCATGTATCTCCTCCTTTAGGTCCTCACGGAATGCAGTATCCTTCAATGCCTCGGCCCTAAGCCGCCATGTTGGGATCCTGGCTGTAGGGGGCTGATGTCGCCACGTCAGGACCAGAGGGGAGTGATCCGATAATATTCTCGCCTTATATTCTGAACCCGTCATTTCCCCGACCAGTTCCAGAGTGGCAAACATGTAGTCCAATCTCATGTACAGGTTGTGTGGGGCGGCAAAGTGTGAATAGTGCCTATCATTCGGGTTTTGCTGCCTCCATATGTCTTCCAGACCAAAGTCTCTCAACAGGGCTTGTAGCATTTTCGCAGCAGGGGTGGGCTTATCTAGTTTTGTATCTGACCTGTCCATTTTGGGGTTCAGCGTGCAAATGAAGTCCCCTCCCCATACAACCGCCCCTCCTATGTGGGGACTGATTTTGCTGTATAATGTCTTAAAATAGGCCACAGTGTCTTGCTTAGGGGCATATGTGTTTATGATGCACAGTTCTCTGTTCTCTAACATCCCCCGGATCACTACCATCCTCCCATCAGGCTCCGCCTTGGCCTGTAGCATCTGAAATGGCACATGTGGCGCCACCCAAATGATTACCCCTCGGGCATATGCTGAGTACGTTGCTCCTATGGTGGTCCCTCTCCACTTTTTCTTTACCACCTCTAGTTTCTCTTTGGTGAGGTGGGTTTCTTGCAACAAGGCTATATCCACTCTTTGCCTTCTCAGGTACATCATTACCTTATTTCTCTTCGGGTAGCTATTAAGGCCTCTTACATTCCAGGTTACTATTCTAAGGTCTCCCATTTGCATCTGTGTCTTAACCCTTCTCCATCCCTCCTTGTCCTTCTCTCCGAGTCTACTTGGCGTGGATGTGAGCTCATTCCCTGTCCAATTTCAACATAAACCCCCCAACTTGCCTCTCGCCCCCTTATCTCCCCCACTAAATTCACTGCACACCTCCCAACTCCCTTCCCTCCCCCACCCTTCCGTCCCCAATTGTTGCCCAGCTCTATCCCTGAATCTCAGGCTACCCCGCATTTGGTCCATTCTCGGTGATGCCGATAATAGGAACCCAGCAGGGAGTTACCGAACTGTGGTAACCTAACTAATCTATCTATGGGGGTATGAGAGCGAATCCCTCTGGTCTCCTGAAATTGTGCACTTTTGCACCTTGCCCGGTCACATTTATTTATTCAACCCATCTCATGTCTATCCCAGCTGGCTGTGCTCTAGCTTATATTCAAGTCCCAGTGTCTGGTATTTACAGCACCTCGAATTCTGCAGTCTCTGTCTTATCTGATCCGTCTTCTTTCTGGTTGTCTGTTTCCGACGGGCAGTACTGGGCATCCAACCACTCTGTTGTATCCTCGGGTGTGTCAAAGAACAAAGCTCTGTTCTTATGGTACACCTTCAGTTTCGCCAGATACATCAGCATATATTTGTAGCCTGCCTCTCGCAGTCTTTTCTTCACTGATCCATAGTTCATCCGTCGTCCCTGCACTAAGAGTGTGTAGTCCGGGTAAGCCTTAAAGTTCGCTGATGCCCTTTGTATCGTGCCGCCTTTCCGGAAGTGTTCTAGGATCTTCTCCCTATCTCGATAATTCAGGATTTTGGCAATTATTGGTCTGGGGGGGCTCTTGGCGGTGGCTTCCTTGTTAAGGCTCTATGCACTCTTTCCACTGCAAATCCTTGGGTGAGCATCCCACTTCCTATTTCTTGCAGCAACATTGTCTCAACATAGTCCGTTGGGTTTGATCCCTATGCCCCTTCCGGTAGCCCCACGATTCATATGTTATTTCTCAGAGCACGTCCTTCCGCTTCTTCCACTCTGTTTTCCAGGTTACTCACGTGTTGTTTCAGGATGTGGATCTTCGATGTATGGGACGCGCATGCGGCTGTGTTTCGGGTCACTTCTTTTTCCAGTTCGCCTGTGCGTTCTGTTAACGCTCTGACATCTTGTCTGAGTAGGTTCAATTCCTCCTGGACTGCGCCAACTCTGGAGTTTCAGTGCTGCCTTGAGTTCAATCATGGCTGACTCTAGGTTGGTTTCCCAGGTTAGCTTCATGTCCGCAATCGCTTCTAGGATCTGCTGATCCTTGCATGCCGTGGTAGTGTCCACGGGGGGGCGGTCTTTTCCTTGCTCCTTGCCCCTTCTGTTGGTTGCAGTGTTCTTGCGTATTCCTCCAGCGTAGATTGTTTACCTTTTATCTTGGTCTGTTTGTTCGCCATCTCAGTGTTGTTGTATGCCTCAGTTCATGCTATCGAGAGTGTGATCTCCGGCTCTTCGAAACTGGTATGTAGTTAACTGTGGTTCATGAGGGAGGCTGTGGTGGGAGTCCATGTGTGCTGTTTGTATTGTCCTATGAGTGGGTTGTGCTCTCCCACGTCTTCTGGCGGCTGCCGACTGCACTCCTTGTTCTTACTGTGATGTGTCTCCTGTGTCTTGCATTAGCACCCTTATGTCCATGCCTTGTGTTCGCTTCCGGCCTCAGCACAGCATACTCCTTTATTTTAATGTATGCTGCTCGCTTTCTGCGCATTCACTGTCTGCTTTTTTCCAGCTGTCCCCGGTTGTGCCTGGGACGTGCTGGATATCACCTTCTTGAGTGTTTATGATGGATCTCTGGGCAGAGGGACCTTGCCTGTATCTATTTATGGTTTATGCCTCGCAGCTTTCCACGGCTTTATTTCTTCATTTTCTCTTATAGCACTGCAGCTTTAGCCATCTCCGTCCAGGGCTCCAGGCCAGTTTCCCTTGGCCCCTCCTTCACCTGGTGTGCTCACTCGTGCTGTGAATATCTGTGTTCCGTACTTTACTGGGCTCTGCAGCTCCACGACCATCCAGGCAACCACATTGTTCAGGGGATTGTCGCAGTGCCTCTGCCTTTTGTTGTGGCTGTAATCACAATATGCCTTTTCTGTCCATGGGTAATGTCGCTGTGTGCCTTTTACAACCATATCCCACTTATTCAGCTGGCCCTCCTGTATCCCGTGTCTCATATTCATGAGCACCCTTGGCAGCCTGCGTCCATGCAGACTTAGCGTTCCACCACCGCCCCTCCTGGTGCGCCGGCTCGGTGTTAACGTTATGTTGGTTGCAGCTGTTGCACCTTAATCTTTTCTTCGTTTAGCGCTCCGCTGCGCCACCAGCTGTGCACCCCGCCGCACCACGGCTACTATTCTTCAACGCCTGCTCGCTGTTCGCGGGGGGTTCGACTTCTCTCCAAACGCCTCCCTGGGCTGCAAGCGGCGCAGTACGACCTCCGGGCCCCCACACTCCCAGGTCAGTGCGTGTCCACAGGTCGGGGCATGCCATGGTCTTCCCAGCGCGGGCCTCTCGGTCTGCTCCTCCTCCGTCTTGGGCGGCTCAGGGGTAGGCACCTCTCCATCTGGCACAGGCGGTCCGCCCTCCACAGTGCGCGAGCGGCTACGTCCCGCTTCGAGCGCTGCATGGACCCGGCTTCTTCTCCACACCAGCAGCTGTCGCCTCGGCAGCGCTGCCCAGCCCGTTGCTCACACTTCCCGGTTCTTGGTTGGGCTGCAGGCACCCTCTCTCCCTGCAGGTCGCAAAGTGTGCTCATCAATCCCTTTGTTCTCCGGCGGCACCCATTTTGCCCGGTCTTCTCCGGGACTTCCTCGCCCTTTTGTTGCTTGTAACTTATTCCTCGGGATCCGGTTTTAGCAGCAGTTTTGTGCGCTGCATGCAGTGCCTATTCACACAGCCTTAGAGATGTTCCGAAGGTTTGAACTTCACCTCCTTATTACAGGCTTTCCAGGATTCTGTCAGGATCAGCAGGAGCCATTGCAATACGCTGCTTATCCCATGGTCCGGAAACCACGCCCCCCATCCCGAAACAGCCTTGAGCTTTTACGTCACTAGGACGTCTGAGTTCCGAAAATCTGACCAGCTGTTCGTGGACCATTCATTGTCCCGCAAGGGTCCGGCTGTAAATAAGAAGACTCTGTCTCGTTGGATTATTCTTTGTATCGCAGAAAGTTACCAGTCTGCAGGCAGGAAGCTTTCAGGGCACTCTCAACGAGGCGGGTCTCAGCTTCTACAGCCTTGCATAGAGGATTTCCCATTAAACACATCGGACGTGAGGTCACATGGTTGTCTGTGCACACTTTTATTAGGCTCTATTGTCTGGATGTTGCCCGCAGGGCTGATACACGTTTTGGTTGGGCAGTTCTGCAAAATCTGCTACTGTAGCACTTTCTGCCTACCTCTGTCGTCCTAACTGCTTGGGGAGTCTATCAGATGAGGAATCTCCGGGAGAAAAGCAATCCATTAAAGGAGTAATTACCTACCGTAATGTTCTTTCTATGGATTCTTCTCCCGCAGATTCCCCATCGCTCCTTCCATCTATCCCTGCTCAGAAAATTCTTACTGCTTGGTGCATCTGTTTAAGCAATGGGACGCCTGGTGATAGCTCTGAGGTGACTGCTTCTATCTGGCTAGTCGCTTGTTTCAAAAATAAAAAATAAAAATATATATTTCTATTTATTAATTCTGCGGTGTCTCCCCGTTGGGATGTTTCCCATAGTTATGTTTTTTACAGGCTGGTGAGCCTTGCCTCCCATCGTTTTCCTCTGCAGCATTCAAGCACAGGGAAAAAGGGAGGAACTGAGGTATGGTGCGTAGTCATGTGGTATATATACGACGCCTGACGTCACATCTGCAGCCGGCGCTCGAGCACTGCGCAAGACGGATCGACGACCGAGTCGAGTTCCACTACACCCCCTGTCGAAAAAGTTTTCAACCAGCAGATCTGGGTGAGGATATCTATCAGATGAGGAATCTTCGAGAGAAGAATCCATAGACTGAACATTACGGTAAGTAATTTCTCCTTTGCGTTCTTCCCCTTTATTGAATGTTGTACCCTGTAGAACTAGAATACTTAATGTATACTTCTTGAAATCACATGACACAAACAATTTTTTCCATGCCGAGTTCAGCTTGTTTGCATTTAAGGTTTCTACTTTAGTATCCCCTGCCAGATCACCCACCTGATTAAATGACAAATGAGGAAAAGGCGCTGTGTGATTATTATTGATATTGATTGCATTACTTGGTGCAACTTGTTGAAATTCCGTTAGTTATTTGTGGAAAGGCTGGAAAGGTATGAGGCTGTGCATTTAAATGCAAAGGTACAGGATTGCTGTATGAAAAGAAAAGAGATTTGATGGGAGCCAGAGTTTGAACATTTTGAAGAAGTACCTAAACCTAATCTAGATTTGAGTTCTAAAACAAGATTTTAAAGAGATTGTCATGCATAAGAAGTGGCATGCAAGTAGAAGGTAATAGTGTGGGTATGCGTTTGATAAGCCCTGAATTAGTAAAGCTGAGAGGTTGCTACTGTAAACGAAGAATGAGGACTCTGCAGGACTGAACAAAGGACAAAAACACAAAAGCCTCAGGTTTATGGATAGTCAAGGTTTAGCAGTGCCACAAAAGGGATGAGTTTGGAGTTTGAGAGAAAACAAATGTGTCTGTAATTCTATGCATATTATTGTGCTACTTCTTGATCGTTGGGCTAAGATCACATTTTATTATTAGCCCCTATTACTAAGCAGCAGAGGACAATTATTTTTTTGCTAAATATGTAGGTATGGGGTCTTGATTTATTTTCTCTTAATGTTCGTGCATGCATGCTCCAGCATAGCATGTTCCTTCATATTGAAAAAGGTTTCCAAGACGTTGACGCTGCCCTTAAGAAAAATGTGGTAAATTTGAATTTTAAAGTAATATTCTTAATTGTTAAAATGTGTAGCCAAAAATAACTTTGATGACGTCCTATAAAAAATAATCCCTGGGTTCGGGTGGTATTCACCCACCAGTGAAGCAAGGGTTCAGAAACGTTGCCGGGTGGTGATAGTTTTTCGTTTGCTTCATGGGAAACTGGCTTTGCTTTTATGGTAAATCTGGTGTACTGATTCCCATATGAAGAAACTACAAAACAAAATTGCTGGTGGTGGAAATAGCTAAAGGACATTGACCGTTTACAATTTACATGATGGGGGGCAACAGCTTTGACTGGAACTGGAGGTGAACACGGAAGTGTGTCTGACAGTTGGGGGTGGGAGTTTTGGTTGTGGGATTCCGGGTGGGTGAATGTGCTGAGTGAAGATGGGAAATGTGTACTAGATTCCTTGCCGAAGGAGAACACAGTGGGCCCAGGAGAGGCTAGGGTGGCCAGGATGGAACGCAAGCAGTTACGCTGCATTCCGCACATGTTCCTGGCTACCTGATTGGCTGATGCCTCTTCCGCGGGTGCTAATCGTTCCGATTTGTGCTTGTGTAATTTAAAAAGTGCTCTTTAACTGGTCTGAGACATACAATCACATTCTAATATATTGCATATATTCCACATACCTTAATGAATGTCAAGACAGCAGGGTTAAGATTTGCTTTATTACATGTTATTGTTTATTTATTTCCAGTTGAAGAGTTAGTAAGCCCAAAGGATATTGATCCAGTGCATCGTTATGTGCATCCACAAGATCAGCGAAATGTTAGCATGCGATATTCCAATCAGGTAATTATTTTTCCCTTTTTTCTCTAAAAATGTAATTGCAGATCTCTTTTCTGGATTGATCTTACCTTAAATAGTACTGTACATAAGGGTGAGTGAGCTGACAAGCAAATAGTCAATGCCTAGAAGATTTTCGATGGCTATGCTAAATCTTTCCATTTGCGGCTGATGAATTGGGTCATTTGGGCATAACCTCGCTCCCAAATCACATTAACCACTACACTGCTATAGTAGTTTGAGTCATCCAATTCCAGATTTATGCAATATGTTTGAGTAATGCATCCTGGTATGTATGTATGTGTGTGTAGCATGGTTTCTGGGGTTGCCCCAAACCACCAAGCATGCTACATGTGTGCCAATTACTGATGGATGCAAGGGTCATTGAAGAGCCATTCAGTTTCACAAGAATTGTACTGGTGCTTATTGAGTCCTAAAGCACTGCCTTGCTTTACTCAGCCAACAGGGGGAAGGCAGGACCTGGTGGCCAAACATGGGATTTGTACTTTGCAAATATATAGGTACTGTTTTGATGCAATCTGTGTAGATGCTTGCAAGTGTCATACATGGCCTCAAGAATACACCAAATCTCAGAAACAATTCATAGTTTATTTATAATAATTTCCAAGGGGTTTCAACTACAGGCCCCTCCCTCTCTCGTTTTACTGTTTGCTTCCTCCACTCTTGTCCTATTCCCTAAGATGGTCACTCGAGATTGGTTACCTCCTACTATCTAAAATCTGACTGGCAAGAGGTGAGAGCTAAAGACAACAGTCTTATCGATCTCCCTCCCTCCGGTGTTTCTAGGTGGATCCTACCCTGGCGTCCCACAAGAATTGTGACAACCTTTCAACTGCCCACATCTCTGTCGGTCCTACGCCTCTGGCTCTCTCGTATTCCTCACTGTGATGTTCCTGTCTTCCGTTCCCCTCCATTTACTACTCCATTCTCCTCCTCCAACTCTCTAATCTTTCCCCCACTCTCTCTGGTCTGTCCCTCCGATGTTATCAGTCTCACGTCCCTCAGCCCTCATTCTTTCAGCTATCCTCTCCACTACTCTAACCCCCTGCTCTCCACTCTCACTATACTCCACTACAAGTATGCTCCAATCTACACTACGCTCCATCTCTCCCTCTCTTACACTCATCCTCCCTGTCACCTGTCTCACTGCCTTACTCCCCTATTCTCTCAGTTAGTTTAGTCTCACTCAGTTTACATGCACGGTCACACCCAAGTACCACTTTCTCCCACCAACCAATACCTCAACTTCTACACTCTTTGATGTTTTCCTCCACACTTCGCTTCACCGTCTTTCCACTGCCTGGTCTCTGGGTATGTCTCCTCACCCCTTGAGCTCACCCGAACAGCCCACACTTTCCTTTTCTGCTTGTCCCTTTTTTATCTCCCTCCTTCAACTTCCGTTGGCTGTCGTGTTCGCCTGGCTCGCTGGGCCAATCTCTGGCTTGCTCTAACCCAGACTTAAACAGGTGGGAAGCCTTAAAGTGTCCTTTAAACCCTGCTCCCTTTTCAGGCAGGGTTCAGTTGCCGTTCTGTGATGGCAGCCGAGTACAGCAAATGTCAATTTCAGGGGGTCTGGTTTAATTGAATGTCCTAAATGCTGGTCTGCATTTCTTAATGGTGGGTGGAATGTTTCTTCCTTTGCCACTAGAATCTCCGGGTTTGGTACTTCTGAAATGGAAGAGTGAAAACACTTGCCAGAATGTAGTATGTACGGCAGACATGGGATGGTTAAAAGGGGTACTTCCCTCTTGCAACCAGTCACATAAGGGGTAAACAGAGACTGGGGCCCTCCCAACTCCCTCACCCTGCCTCTGGCAATCACCCTGGTAGGTTTCTGATCCCAGGTAGAGAGCTGTCTCCATTCCCTTTTGACAAGGTCAGGCTCATGACCCTATCACACAATAAACACGGCCAAAAGTCCAAGAAGGTTTGCTATCTAACCTTTTTACTCTGTTAACCATCTCTCTGCCACCAAGATAAGTCATATTGTTATAGAGCATATTTGCTTATGCAGCATCATTGGGTTCCCAATGATGCCAGATACCAAAGTCGTTAGCTTACATGGCTGTTACTGCTTTTCAAATATTTGCAACTTCCGATCTCATCCCTCATTTACACGGAGTAAAACAAAATATTTTGAATTTCAAGTGGAGTATAATGGCGTGGGTTTTTAGCAATGGAATTCTTTTTAGTTTTAAATGTGTTTGAATTGTCAGCTCATGTGGAACATATTCTATTAATAAGTGGCGCAATGCGAGGGCTGGGGGGGTAGGTACTAGCCAATGGGGAGGCTCGGAACGGGGTAATCCCCCCGCTCCAAGCCTTCTCACGGCTGAAGCCACCATCTTCTTCCGCTGGGGAATCGGGTAAGTGCTCCGGTCCCCTCCCTCTCCCTTTACCCCCACTTACTTGCTTTTTCACTCCTCTTTGCAAGCGGACGCAATAGAAACACGTCTGTCTCCAGCGCGTCTGCTCCCGATCTGCAACACGCCGCCATGGAAAGGAAGAAGGGGCTCTGTGTAGTCCCTTCTTTCCTTTCTATGGCGGCCATTGTTTTGTTTATTTTTTCATATTTTTTTAATGGACGCTATGGAAAGGGAGAAGGGACTATCTGTAGTCCATTCTCCCCCTACCATGGTGGCCATTTTCTTTGTTTACTTTTTTGTTACTATTTACAATGACGCCATGGAAAGGGAGAACGGATAACGTTTGCCCTTCCTTGGCTGCCATTTTTTTAACTTGTTTTCTTTTTTCTGTTGCAAACAGCTATGGCCTAGTATCTGTTTTTTCACCATAATTAAAACATGTAGTGTTTCAAGAATTGTGTTGAATATCAAGATATAACCCAATAGTTTACTGTAATTGTGAATTGGTCAGTTCTTTTGCCAGGTGATGGTGGCACAGTTATAAAAGTTTTGCTTATTTATTGTAATGTAACCCTTGAAGATATCTGATGTTTTATATTATATATGTCCTTCAGCTTATATCATTCTCTGTACAGAATCCTTGGTCAGACATAAATGTCTCCTTGAACATAGTCCACATGTTAGGATTGAATATTGAATGTCATTGTGGCACACGCATTGTGTTACTTTATGCTAGGTTTTTGTATTTTAAAGTGACTTTTGTTTTTCTGTGTACTTACATTGCTTGCTCTGTTTAGCCTTTACACATATTTGAGAGAAATTGAAGTGATAAATATAATCATGATCTATACCAGATTTCAAGGTCCGTGCAGAGGATGAATGCTAGTACCATTTTGATTGCTCCTTACATTTGACTATTCTTTATGTATTGGCTGCAATTCCGAATGCTGTAGGAATTATGTCATAAGGATAGGTATGCAGCCAAATGCTGGCTACTTACACCCTGTACAGGGCTCTGCTGCTCTCGTGCTAGGTCTGTAATTTAAACAATAAAATATGCAGCCGTTTCACCACAAATAAAATCATCTATACTGAGGTTAATTCATGGGTTAATTTTTGGCTTTGAAGCTGTTATGGGATAAAGGAAGGACTTATTGTGGTTGCCTTACATTGTGCTATTGTATTGGTCTCTGGTGTTAATAGGCAATGCATTCCAAAATAGGCAGGTTCATCGCCTGTAAAAAATGCACTTGTAGAATAAGAAGCTGCACCTTTTTCAGGCTTTTTAATCTAACAGCTTGCCTGCAAAGCTCGATAACTGTGCTCTTTAAAGTAGATTAAAATAAAGTTATATTGGTTGCCTGGACAATAATCCTGACCTAGATTTCTAATTTTAGACGCTTGTCACAGATGGCTACAGGAACACCCCAACTCCCAGTGAAGGTTCAAGAGTTTTTATTGAGTTTTTCCACAGCTAGTGCTGAACCGCACTCTATTGCCTAGTTAGTAGTGTTTCCACCTTAACCCTGGCATCATCAGTCCCACGTTTTCTGCTACTGTCTACACTCTCAATATATCTTGATGACAACCTAAAGGTAAACGCCTTTTCTAGCTTTCTCCCTCTGGAATTTCCTAAATGTACCCTACATTAGTGACTAAAAGGGTTTTAGGGCACACCCTACAATCCTTTTAACCACGCTGCCCGACTCTGCTTCCTTTTCATCACACCCACATATTCCTCTCCTTCTCTCGGTTTGTTTTTCTCTCAATTATGTGAGACAGGCATGGGATCAAGAGTTGACACAGATACAAGTGATGCGGTTCAAAAACCTTTATTTTGTTTATCAGGATGGTGTAAATCCTAACTTACCCTAACTCTAAGGAGGAAATGTTCCCTACCTGAAAGTAAGCCAAGGGAAGTCTAGGTCTGTCAGTCAAAAATAAAATACTGTCCGTGTCAAAAACGATACTCTTACGTCCCGTCTCCTTTCCTCCATAATGTATGGGAGTCCCTTCCAAGGGACGGGAGACGGAACCTTTTTCACCAGAAAAAACCTTCTTCCCCTTTAAATTTAGAGGCGCGCGGCTCAGGGCGCATGCACTGCCCTGACTCCGCCCTCCGGCACCGCACCTCAGTCCCCTTTTCCATGTCGATGGGAACGGGCCGAATTCACCAGCGCTCCTGAGTTTGGCTTCGGCCATGTAATTCCACACGCGCATACTTTTTGTCTTTTTGTCTTTTTATCATTCAGGTACTCGGTCCTCAGGCGTCACGCTCCTCCACGGTGCATGTCGAATTCCACAGGGTTCAGCAGGTGTCCATCCTTCAACGGGCTCTTGCCGACTTCAGACCCCCACACCCTCTGCCTATGTTGCCTTGGCTCTGACCATGGTTGGCAATCATGTTCGGCGTGTGACTCACTGTCCTCGAAGGCGCTGAAGAACAGACTAGCCAGGTGGAGGGAGTTCTTCCAGAGGTCACCTCCAGAGGATCTCAAGAACTTTGTGAAGCATCGAACCAGGCCCAAGGAAGGGCCTATATTTTCTAGCGCACCCCGCAAGGGAGACTCCTTGCCAGGGACTCACGTGTGCGGGAGGGACTAACCAGGTCTTTCTACCGGCACATGCCCCGAGGATGCTGCAGCTACCGGCCTTTGGGTCGAGGATTTCTCGGATCCTCCAGGGCGCAGTGTCAAGGGATGTGAGGGTTCTTGTACCGGGTCTACACCCAAGGGGCCAGCCCTGTTACCGGCAAAATAGCCGAGGGGCTTCGCCTTATTACCGCAACACATCCGCGGGGCCATGCCCTGTCAACGGCAGTACGTCCGAGGGGTCGCCAAAACGCAGCTTTACCAACCCCCGGGTCGAGGATGTCAAACCTACCGGGCCGAGGAGCTGGGTAGGCCTCATGATCCACATGCAAGAGTCTTGAACCAGGCCGGGCCCAGCGGGCAGAGCAACACGTCGCAGGCACGTGGCAGGCAGCTCGACAAAATGGTCGCCGTGCCAGAAAGGGGCACCCGTCCGACGCCATTCCACGAATTCCGCGAAGAATGAGTGTCGAGGTGGGACTGGCCTCAACCAGGTACGTGACTTACAGTATACCCTTTATTTGCACAGGGCAGCTTTCCTTTGCGTCCATACGGACTGGGTACGCAGCGGCTCCAGCAGCCCCCCGCTACCCTGTTGGTACCCCCTGCCACGTCTAAGGCCAGTGAGGAAGTGCTCTTCGAGAAGTTTCTCGGCCTTATGAGGTCTCCCTAGATGGGAGTTATCATCAAAGACGCAGTCAGGGAAGTCCTCCCTGCCATGCTGGAGGCACCACAGACACTTCCGATCGAGGGTGGGCCTGTTCCACTCCTCTACGGACGAAGAGCTGGACAAAAAGAACAGCTCACAAACAGCAAAGTCTTTATCCATTCTTACTAAGACCACGCCTAAATCGTACACCCAATCTCAGCAGTGCTCAGAGAAGGGTCGTACCTATGGAGGGTTCCGCGGCTTCCAGGAATGCAGATGCAGGCAGCCAGACCGCTTGCTGTCTCAGAACCGGCGCATACAACAAAAAGGGGGGGGGTTAGGGCTTTTTTTCAGTCCCCTTCTTCAGCCTCAGCCTCTGGCGGGAAAGAAGGCATGACACGCCCCTTCGGGTCCACGTGTCTCCGGTGGGGGGCAGGCTTGCTCTCCATGCACAAGTCTGGCACCAGAATTTTGCGGACACTTGGATCCTCTCCGGAGGATCCACGGGGTACCGCCTTCCTATCCCATCCTTTCCTCTCTCCTCCCCTCCACTCCCTCAAATTGGGACAGCAACTCTTTTGGCGGAGATCCGGTCGCTCGTAGAGAGCCAGGCAGTGGAGGAAGTTCTTTTACTCCAGGATTTTCGCCATTCAGAAGAAGAACCAGGCGGGCCTGAGAGTTGTGCTGGACCTTTCCACCCTCAACCTCTCCTTACCCCTGCAAAAATTCAAGATGGTTACGCCAGCTTTTATAGCTGAGACATTGGACAAGGGAGACTGGATGTGCTCCCTGGACCTGAAGGACACGTACCTACACGTCCCGATTTGGCAGCCCCATCATTCTTTCCTACAGTTCAGGATCATGGGCTACCATTTCCAATACAAAGTCCTTCTGGTTGGCCTCAACTCGGCCCCCAGGGTCTTTACCAGACTCATGAACGCTGTAGTGGCCGTCCTCAGAGAGCAGGGCCTCCACATCTACCCATACCTCGACGACTGGCTCGTCAGGGCTACATCTCCAGAAGCGGTTCGTCACTCCTCCCAGGCCCTTATGAACACACTGCACGGCCTGGGCTTCTCGCTCAACCTCAAGAAGTCACAGCTGCTCCCTACGCAGACTCTGACATTCCTGGGACTCATTTGGGACACGTGCTGCGAGAGGGTCTTCCCGTCGGAAGACAAAATCTCTCCCATCAAGAGGGCCACTGTCCACTTCCTCAACAGAAAGGTGACCTCAGCATGGTGGTACCAACATCTACTGGGTCACTAGTGGTGGTTCTGTTAGCCATGCCGCATACGAGACTAAGGATGAGAAGGATTCAGCTACACTTCGCAGCCTCATGGAATCAGGAGCGGGGCTCGCAATCCGAGACGATCAACGTTCCTCCATCTCTCCTCCTGGACCTGACTTGGTTGTCCATGGATGGCAACCTCTGGACGGGCAAGCATTTTCGGCCGCCCTCTCCGCAGGCCACCATTACCAAAGACTCCTCGCTTGAGGGCTGGGGAGCCACCTTGGACGATCTCTCGGTCCAGGGCACCTAGACTCGACAGGAGCAGGAATACCACATCTATTGGTTGGAGCTAGCACTCAAAACATGCCTACCACTTCTCAAGGGCAAGGTTGTCTTCATCCAGATAGACAACTCGACCAGCATGTACTACGTCAACAAGCAGGGAGGCACCAGATCCCCTCCTCTGTGCAGACTGGCGATCAGCATGTGGTAATGGGCCTTGGAAAATGAAATGTTCCTCTCGGTAGTCCACCTCCCTGGGGAATCCAACATAGAGGCGGACAGGCTCAGCAGGCTGGGAGCGGACAACTACGAGTGGCAGCTAAACAACCTTGTTATTCAGGAGATCTTCAACAGGTGGGGTCACCCCAAGTAGATCTCTTTGCCACCTGGCACAACAAGAAGTGCCCACAGTTTGCATCCTGGCAGGGTCAGGGCCCCGGCTCTCTGGGGGATGCATTTCACCTCCAGTGGACCGACATGAGGACCTACGACTTCCCGCCCACTCCCCTGATCCACAGGGTAATTTGCAAAATCAAGGAGTCGCACCTACTCCTCATCATTCTGATTGCTCCATGGTGGCCGGCCAGACCATGGTTTTCGGGGCTCCTCAGCCTATCGGAGGTGCCCCCTATACACCTCCCGACGGGCCCAGCACATCTTCTGGCTCAGCAGGGGGGGCAGAATCATCCACCCCGCGCCAGTGAAACTAGCCTTCACAGCGAGGTACCTGAACAGGGAACGCTTCGGCACCTTAGCCTCTCCCAGGCCAATCTGGAGATCATACAGGGCGCCAGGAGCAAAGCCACCAGGGCTCAGTACAAGAGAAAATTTGACCGCTTGTCCTGCAATTTGGACGACATGCTCTCCTTCTCGGCGCATCTCGCTCATTCGAGCGTACAGGTGGACACCTGCCGTACATACCTTGCAGCTATTGGGGCATACAGGAACTCGGAGGAGGGCACTTTCTCCAACCCTACCATCAAGAAACATCTGACTGGTCTCGCTAGGCTCTACCTGCCTGTCAAGAGACCTCAACTCGTGTGGGACCTTAACATAGTCTTGGACGCCCTGGCACACAAACCATTCGAGCCCATGGTGCCCGTGGACATCAGGCTGGTCACCATCAAGACGGCCTTACTAGTCGGTCTTACCTCGGTTCGCAGAGTCAGCGAGATTCAGGCGCTGGTCGCCTCTGAACCGTATACCACCTTTCACAAGGAAAAGGTAGTCATGCGGACGCACCCGGCATTTCTGCCCAAGGTTCCATCTGCGTTTCATCTGAACGAGGAAATAGTCCTTCTGACGTTCTTTCCTGATCCCAAGGATGAAGCACAGAGAGTGCTCACTGCCTGGACATCAGGCGTGCCCTAAAATTCTACTTGGACAGGACCAAGGGCTTCTGCAAGTCGGACGCCCTGTTTGTCACTTTCGGCGGCTCAATGCTGGGCTAGCAGGCCTCTAAGGCTTCCGAATCCCGCTGGATGGTGTTTGCCGTCAAGGAAGCGTATGAGGGCTAGCACAAGCCGCTCCCAAGCCCACGCAGTTAGGGCCAAGGCAACGGTCATCGCCTTCCAGCGCCATGTCCCTTAACAAGTCATAAGCAGCGTGGCCACTTGGGCCTCTCCCTCGGCTTTCTGCAAGCACTGCAAGGATGCCGGCTCTAGATCTGATGCGGCTTTCGGACAGGCGGTTCTCAGGAACCTATTTGCTTAAGGAGGGTCTCCTCTCCACCCTGGGGCTACAATCAGTTGTAATCGCCCATACAGTATGGAGGAAAGGGGACGGTACGTAAGAGTAATTTTGAGTTAATAACCGTAGTGACTAACATACTCTTAGTCCATAGTCCCCTTTCCTCCATACATCCCACCAACCTCCCCCTAATAATACTGGTGTCATTAGGCAATGATAAAACTATTGTCAACGCGTCAATGGGGACTGAGTGTGGCGCCGGAGGGCGGAGTCAGGGCAGACATTATCAGTTTCTTTACTTGTTCACTTCACTTAAACAAAGAGCTTTTCATTAGTGTGTCGCATGCACGCATTCACTTAGATACACTAACGTTAGCAGACATTTACTCGCATACCGGATTTCTCTCATTCAGTGTAACTCTTTGGTCACCCTGTTGCTTAGGCTGGCTTCGGCTTCTATGGCTGAGGTCAAGTTCTCGCCTCCTGCCCCTCAGACACTCCTGGGCTCTTCCTTGCTGCCCAGGGGAATGAGCAACTTTCTGGATATTGTAGGAATCGCCTTGCCTCCCACTGTCCGACTCTGGCTCCTTCGAGACATGGCTCCCTCGCCAGGCCTCCTCCTCCCTGCAGGGGCAAGCGTCTCGGCGTCCCGCTCTCTGCCTTCCGGTCCTGGGCTGCTCTGGCTCAGCTGCAACTACCATCCACCCTCCTACTCGTACGACTTGCTTTCTGTGATCTTTCCTTTTATACACTTTTGAATTAGTAACAAGCTGCAAGTGAGCACGATGACCTTCAAGTGCCTGACTCTGCCTGCCCTTGTTAGTGGGACGTAGAAAGTAAACAGGTTGATGTGCCTTGATCTGCATCTTCTTCTCAGTACTATATTGGTGTTTCTCACAGGAAGTCTGCATTCTTCTGGGCTCCCTCTTCTTCACAGTACTTAGTACTAGAAGAAATGGGCAAGTTAGGTGAGTATAAACGGTCTTTGCGAAATGAATTTGTGACCACGTAATAATAATGACACCTACCAGGAGATAAAATGCGGGAGAACTGACTTGGAGGAAACCTGAAGTGTTGCAGGATACTCAAGGATAATACCCTGTTCTCTCAGTGAGTTACAGCAGCCAAGAGTAGAGCTCAATACTGGAATGTATAGATGACTGTTGCAGTAACCCACTGGAAGCACCTGAAGCAAGTATAAGAACGCTGAAGTATGCACAGCTTGTGGATCTCATAGACAAAAGCAAGGTGCAAGTCCAAGGGACCAGGTGGCAGAACCACTCTCGTGGCTACAGGGCAAGGCTTAAGGAAGGATGAGCGGGAGACTGGGTGTATACGCCAGGCAGAGGGGAGAGATAGCTGAAAAGCTACCGGATTCACTATCTTTGTTACTTTGTATGGCCCCACAAACCGCGGAAGCAGTTTGCGACAGCCGGGTAAATGCAAATGTCTGGTGGATAGCCATACACCTGTCCCCTGGAGCGTAAGGCGGAGCCGGTAAGTGCTTCTTGTTAGTGGTGTCTCGCATAACTGCCTGTGCGTCACAGAGATGCGTGAGCGTTTGAGTGTGTACTAGGGACAAGTCTCTAACACAAGCCGAGGCATCAGGGGTTAGTGACACAGAGAGATCAGGGATAGGAAGAGTGTGTGGGTGTTGTCCATACAGGGAGTGGGGAGCGTTATTGTAGGCAAATTCGGCTAGCTGCAACAACTGATACCATGATTGCTTATGCTGAAGGGATAGGCATCGCAGGTACGGTTCCATTACTTGATTCACCCGTTCGGTCTGCCCGTCTGTTTCCGGGTGGTAGGAAGAACAGTACCTGGCATCTATGCCCAGTAGTTTGGTGAGAGCCCTCCAGAACCTAGTTGTAAATTGTGAGCCGCGGTCCAATATGAGAACCGTAGGCAACCCAAAAAAACAAAAGATCTCCTGGAAGAACAACCCAGCCAGCTTGGGGGCCGTGGGAATACCGGTGCAAGGAACAAAACGGGCCATCTTTGTGAATGAATCAACGACCACCCATATTGTGCCAAAACCTTTCACTTTAGGCAATTCTGTAATGAAATCCATGGTGTGTGTGTGCCATGGTCTGGGTGGTATGGATAATGGTTGGAGTAACCCAAGCGGGCGTCCCTTCCTATTTTTCCTTTGTGCGCAGATGGAGCATGTATTGACATACACAATGACGTCCCTCCTCATTGACGGCCACCAGCACCAGCGTTGAAGTAAACTCAAAGTGCGTTTTTGGCCCGGATGGCCGTTGATAGGGCCGTCGTGGGACCATTCAAGGGCCTGACTACGCGTGTCCGGGGTGGGTAAATATGGTTTCTCCTGGTAGTATGGCAGGCTCTCCCATAAAACTAGATCCCAGTCTGACAGATGCTCCGGGTGAAGAGAAGCCCACTGTCTGATGGTCTTTAGGAGGTCAGGTGAGGGTGTGCACAAAGACGCAAAATGTTTCTTAATAATTGTTTCAGGATTTATTGGAAGTGAACCCCCCCCCCCCCCCCCTGGGGAACGGGACAGGGCGACGGCTTTCCCATGTGTGCTCCCTAGTCTGTGCTTAATTATGAAGTCATAAGCAAAGAAGAAAAGATGCCATCGAACTTGACGGCTGTTGGCGCTCTTCATGGAAGCCAGCTCTTGTAAGTTCCGATGGTGGGTATACACTGTGGTCTGGTGTCTTGCTCCCAAGAGGTGGTGACTCCAGACCTGAAAAGCCTCTTTAATAGCTAATAGTTCCTTTTCAGTAACGGTGTAGAGTATTTCTGCTTTCGTGAACTTACGCAAATGAAAGGCTACGGGGTGCAAGCGACCAGTGTTCGGCAACGTTTGGGACTGAACTGCGCCCATAGAATAAGAGGAGGCATCCGCCTCTACTATGAATGGGCGTTCAGGGTTTGGATGTTGAAGGGCCGGTGCTGAAGTAAAGGCAGCTTTCAATTTGTCGAAGGCTTCTTGTTGTACTGCTGACCATAGAAAATCTGCCTGGGGGCTAGTGAGAAATGTAAGGGGAGCTGCAAGGGAAGAAAAATCTGAGTTGAATCGCCTGTAAAAATCGGCAAAGCCATGGAACGATTGAAGTGTCTTTATGGAAGTTGGGGTTGGCCAGTCCATTACTGCCCCGACTTTAGAAGCATTCATGGATAATCCTCCCGGAGATATGTGGAAACCCAGGAAGTCTACATGGTCCACATGAAACAGCCTTTTTTTGGGTTTGGCCTATAGTGACTGTGAATGGAGTCGAGAAAGCACCTCATGGACATGTACCACGTGTTCCTGTATCGAGGAAGAGAACACCAGTATGTTGTCTAAACAGACAATAACAAAGGTGTCCAAGATATCACTAAAAATGTCATTCATAAACCGCTGGAACGTGGCGGGTGCGTTGCATAGACCAAATGGCATGACTAAATACTCGTAAAGTCCATACCGCGTGCAAAATGCAGTCTTCCACTCATCGCCCTTGCGTACTCGGGCCAGATTATAGGTGCCCCTCAGATCCAACTTGGTGTACACAGAGGCGTGAGTTAAGCGATCAAGCAAGGGACCGATGAGTGGTATGGGATAGTTGTTCTTTATGGTAATGGCATTCAAGTGCCTGTAGTCCACACAGGGATGTAGGTCCCCCTTCCGCTTCGGGACAAAGAAAATGGGACTGGCGGCTGGTGACGTGGAGGGTCGGATATGACCCAGACTCAAAGCGATTTGTATGTATTCTTTAAGTGTGTGGTCTTCTGTGGGAGACCAGGAATATATCCTCCCTGTGGGTATACTGGCGTCGGGTTTGAGTTCAATAGGACAATCATAAGGCCTGTATGGGGGGAAGATGTTCTGCACATCCCTTATCAAATACCTCCCGGAAATCGTGGTATTCTGAAGGAATGCCTGAAGCTATGGTATCCACTACATGCTGAGGCGGATCGAGATCCATAGGAAGCAATTTGTTCAGGGTAAGCTGAGCGACCGCTCCTAGCAACTGTGATGGGTATTCAAGGGTGTTGGTGTGTGTAAGACACCTGGACTGGAAGAACGTTAATTCAAAGTATAATCGACCAGAAGCACAATCAACAACAGGGTTATGAAGACATAACCACGGGATCCCTAAGATGAGTCCGAATTGTGGGGTTGTGATTAAATCAAAGGTGATATTTTCCTTATGGATATCCTGGATAACCAAAAACAGACAAGCGGTTTGTTGCTTAGTGGGTCCTGAGATGAGAGATGTCCCATCCACTGCTTGTACTGGTTCGGGTCGACTCTTGTTTTCTAGAGGTAAATTCAACGTAGCCGCTAAGGATATATCTATATAATTACATGTGGCCCCGGAATCAGTGACTAGGTGAACAGTGTGCCTTGTGTCAAGGGAAAAAGGACAGGGAAGCCTGTATGGATATGGGTTTCATTCCTCCGTGGGAGTGGACATTAAGGGGGTCAGGTCTTGGCCCATCCGTGCCCCCGTGTCTAGGGAAGAGCCTTCTGAAAACCCAGAGTTTTAAGCTTTGGTCGGTGAGGACACTCCTTGACATAATGCTCGTTAAGGCCACAATAGAAACAGGCGTTAGCCGTCCTCCTGCTTTCTCTTTCGGTTGGAGTGATTGGACTGCGGACCCTCTCCCCCCCCTTATTTGCATAGGTTCACTCTGTGTCTCGGTATCCGGGGGGGAACCGGGCGGGTGTAAAACCAGACTCTGACTCTGACTTGCGCTCTGCCCCTCTGGCATTGACCTGTAAGGCCAGGTCGACTTATTCATGGTAGTGGACTGGTAATGAAGAGACAACGGCTAGGACGTCTTTCAAGGAATCATTTAGACCTTTGTAGAATACCACAGCTTTCTTGTTTTCTGGCCAAGCAGTTTCTATGGCCAATTGATTGTAAAGGGTGATGTACTCAATGAGGGGAGATTTGCCCTGTGATAAATGGAGTAATTGCAGATCCCGGCACTGTACTTTGTGCCTTATATCGAATACCTTGGTCATTTCTGTTACCAATAGGTGGAAGTCATACAATGCAGGATGATTACCTTCTAGCAATGGATTGGCCCAGGTGGTGGCAATGCCACCCAAATGGGATAATGTGAAGGCAGCCTTAGTGGTGGCATTGGGAAAAGCCTGCGGTTTACACCGAAAATGCAATTTGCACTGATTCGAGAAAGTGCTAAACCTACGGGGATCTCCCTGAAACTTTTCGGGTGCAGCAAGAGGGAATGGAGTGGGTACAATCACTTGTGTCGTGACAGAAGGGGCAGCCTGCGGAGTGCTTGGTTGTGGCGAGGGATCCCCGAATTCGGGATCTGCAGGCAAGGCATGGCGCTCACTTCGAATAGCGTCTAGGCGCTAGTGAGTAGCTGCTGTGGCTGTTGCCATGTCAGTGCGTAATACAGTGATTGCTTGGACTAGAACAGCCACTGTGTCCCCGGCGGAGCGATCCATACTCCAGGCGAGAAGGCTTCTCAGTCTGTCAAGACTCGAGGCTTGCGTGAAGTATGAATACCACCGTCCCTAAGCAACCAACAGAGAAATGTAAAACACTCGCTGTTCGAGGATTGGGGCCACAGGTGGCAAGAACAGGAACACCAGATCCTCAAGGTGGCTGCTGTAAAGAAATGGGCAGGTTAGGTGAGTATAAACAGTCTTTGCGAAATGAATGAGTGACCAAGTACCAATAATGACACCTACCAGGAGATGAAATGCGGGAGAACTGACGTGGAGGAAACCTGAAGTGTTGCAGGATACGCGAGGATAAAACCCTGCTCCCTCAGTGAGTTACAGCAGCCAAGAGTAGAGCACAATACTGGAATGTATAGATGACTGTTGCAGTAACCCACTGGAAGCACCTGAGGCAAGTATAAGAACGCTGAAGTATGCACAGTTTGTGGATCTCATAGACAAAAGCATGGTTCAAGTCCAAGTTGCCAAAAGCAAATGGGGTATCCAGCGCTTTTGTCCAAGCTAGCTCTGGACATAAGAGCAGAAAACTCTACAGCTTTATTCAAGAAGAAACTTAAAACAGTAGAAGTTAGCTTGAGAAACCCCTCATCAAAATCAGGAGTAGTAGCTGGAGTGCATTATTTGTTGTTGGTTCTGTCTTGTTATCTGTGCGCCCGTAAGCCCTCGGGTACCTGGTGCGCGTTAGAAGTTAAAGTAAAAAAGTTATCTTAAGGGAAGCCACCCTTGCAGTGTCGCTGAAGCCATGCTAATACCCTCTGGATTGCGCCCATATAGGGCTATGTCACCCCAAAGATTGTTTCTTAAATTTTGACCCAACCGTTTCTGTCTGTGCTGATGCGTCTGAATCAAGCAGGCTTTATGCTGACCATCTACAGTAACCGAAGATGGATGAAATATATGAAAAGGGAACTGGAAAGAAATCGAGGGGAGAATGCTTTAGCGCCATTAGACGCAGAGAAGGCATTCAGCTCCATCATTTGGAACTTTCTCTTCTGACCCTTGCGGTCCTTGAATTTTGCAATATGTCTGTGGATTTGCAACATGTTTTTTGTGCTCTCTATTTCTGTTTTAGTGCCCTCCGGGGGGCATGTTAGAGACCAGCATCCACGGGCATGGTATTTGGTGGAGCTGCTGGTCTGGAATCTGAGATATGAAATATTTATTGTGCGACTGTATCAAGTCAGGTAATTTTCCACAAGGCCTGGTTGATGGCATTGATTCTTGCAATAGGAAAACAATATAGAGGGTTTTTTGGGTCACTTGTCACAGGGTGAGAAACATTTCTCTTAAACGGGACAGTGCTTACGCATTTCTTAAACATTACAAAACGGCTGCCTTTCGGCTGCTTTTAAAAAAGAATGTGTACAATTGGATTTCGAAATGATTGTATTAATAGTTTCATCCGTCCTTCACTGCTCTTCCATTAATACACTATGTGATTTTTATTCTCCAGCATGGGGTCTGGCATGGATTCACATGCTCATGAATATTCCCCGTCGTCAGGCTGGGAATCCTCGGTAAAGAAAAAACCAGTATCAGTTTCGTTTCTGATCTGTCTTTCGTAGTAACAACCAATCACTGGTCTCTGCGTCATACTGACCACAGCCAATGACTGCCCTCTACCTAAGCACCGCCTCTGGCAGCCATCTTCAGATTTTTACCGCACGTTCATGTGTTGGGATCCTCGTGCTATTGCTCTCGAGCGTTAGTGCTATTTTTCGCGCCTTTTCACAAAAAACTTCGATTCTTTCGGTCAAAAGAGCCTCAAGCTCCACCGATCCTACATCCGATCAACGGGGACCCGTGTCGGATTCGTCTGTGCCCCTCAAGGGTGAAGATTTCGTCGAGCTACACTTCGGAGGACTCCAGAAGCTTCTCAGGCCCGGTCTCGGAGATGGCCCAGGAGAAGGGAAGCTCGACGCCCGGAAAGCTGTTCAGGGTCTGCCCTGGATGCCAGCTGCAGAACGTCTTTAAGGAGGACGAACACTCTTTCTGCCTTTACTGCCTTCATGAGGACAAGACGCACGTGGAGACTGTGCGTTTTGCGGCAACATGTCGGAACGGACCATGAAGGACCGCCATCAACGTCTCGCCAACTGGCTGGAGGGTAAGAGCCCGTCTGGCGAGAAGAAGAAGAAATCCGAGCGGTCTTCTAAGACCTTTGAGGGCGCCCCGGCGACGGGGGCCCAACATAAGGCTAAGCACCGCGAGTCCGCTGGCACCGGGAGCGCCGAACGGTCGGGCTCTACGGGCGCCAGGCAGGGCGCACCCTCCCCGGCACCATCAACCACGAGCCAACGCTCTGGGTCGGGTAAGAGGAAGGCCGAGCACCCGGCGAAGCTCCTGGAGAGGCCCCGGTCGAGCTCTAAGGCAGAGGAGGAGCGTGGCAGTGCCCCCTCCCTCAAGGATAAGGCGGTGAGCGCACCTAAGGTGGTGAAGGCCTTGATCCATCCGACCAAGCCCTCTATCGAAACGGTCGCGGCGGCCCTGGCTCAGCCTGTGGAGGCTGCACCAGTGGTGGCGACCTCGGGGCCCAGAATCTCCCTGCCTCCTCGGAGGGAGTCTTCTTTTGTGCCCATCGATAGGACCCCCGTGAAACCCTCCGTGGGGAAGAAGAAGGGGGGGCAGGGCGTCGTCGTAGATTCGGCCTCAACCTCAGAAGAGGAGCTGATCGAGGTCTTAAGCCACGGCCTAGGCGTGGAAGAAGGCCAGCCCGTCGGAATGGACCCCGACGCAGGTGACGACGACGACATCGTCGAGGATACCGACGGGGCCCCTGCTCGCCCGTCGGACTCCCCTCTGCCAGCGCCGCAAGACAACTCGGCGGCCATTTTGTTGGCCATACAGTCCTTATGCTCCGAGATAAGGACGAGGCTACCGTTACCGACGGAGGAACCTCTCCCGTCGGGGGATCCAGAACCGGGACCTTCTGGTGTTCCCCCTACCAAGAAAAGAAGGATCCATCCACCACCTCCTTTTCAACCGTCGCGCCCCGTCCAGCCCTCCTCCCCGTCCACCCGAGGGGATGATACGGGGACTGACACGGCAGCGACGGGTACGGACGACGAGGCATACGACGAGGATTTTCCGTCGTCGCCTCCCGCCAGGGCTTCTCCGCCCGACGAGATCGGATCTTTCCACTCCATGATCTCCAGGGCTTCCGAGCTTTTCCAACTCTGCCCTGAGGAGAAGAAAAAGGAAGGCTTCCTTTATCAGCGGCGCGAGGCCAAGAGGAAGACGGTCCTCGCAGTGCCTCTGTTGGACGACATTTGGGATGAGGGCCTTTCCCTCCTCAAGAACCCTTCCACGACGCCAGCTAGAAGAGACCGGTACAAGAAAAAGTACCGGGTCCCGGACACGGCCCCCCTGTGCCTCCGGGCGCAGCCTACCCCGGATTCCGTCGTCTCCGCGGCAGCCAGGAAGAAAGCGGGGGGGGTGCGGCCTCCACATCGACTTCCCCGCCGGACGGCGAGGGAAGGAAATTGGATGCTATGGGACGTAGAGTCATCTCGTCGGCAGCGACGACGATTAAAGCGGCCAACGCCTTGGCTATCGTGGCTCGCTACGACAGGGAGCTCTGGTACAAGATAGCTCCCCTGCTGGATTTTCTGCCGGACGACAAGAGGGCGAAGGCCCTGGAGATCCTGCAGGAAGGTGAGGTGGCATCGGACCACGCCATCACCGTGGCGACGGACATCGCCGACACTGGGTTCCGCCAGCTGGGCAACGGCGTTTGCCTTCGACGTCGTGGATGGCTCAAAGCTACGGACTTCCGGCAGGACGTCCAGACCAGAGTCCTGGACATGCCCTTCGACGGGAACAATCTGTTTGGGAAGACAGTGGACGATTCCCTTCAGGCCATCAAGGCGGATACTGAGACGGCCCGGGCCCTTGGAGTTCTGCAGCAACGACGGACGCCCTTTCGGAGCAGCGGAGGCAAGGGCGCCTCCAAAGGTTCCGGCGGCGGTTTCGCTTCCTACCGTCAAGCGGCCCGCTCGTCGTCGCAAGAGGCCTACAGAGGATGAGGCAAGTCTAGCGGACCCCGCCGTCGTCGCCAAGGAGGTCAAGGCGGCAAGGCCGCGTCCAAGCAGGATTGAACCGGCCGTGGGGTCGGGCCCCCACCGAAGCACCCCGGTGGGAGGCCGGCTGGCGGGCTTCGTCAGCGTGTGGGAGTCCATCTCCACCGACCGTTGGGTGCTGGACGCCCTGGCCCGGGGCCACGCGCTCGAGTTTCAAAGAAGGTGCCCGCGCGTCCCCCCCGTGGCCAGGAAAGAACTTCACGCCCCTCAACTTCTCCTGGAGGTAAAGGCGATGCTCAGGAAGGGCGCCATCGAACTCGTCCCAAAGGGGCTTCGGGGCTCCGGAGTCTACTCGAGATACTTCCTCGTGAAGAAGAAGACGGGAGGATGGCGCCCCATCCTAGACCTGCGACGTCTGAACAAGTTCATCAAGGCGCAGAAGTTCCGGATGGTCACCCTCCAGCACGTCCTGGGTCAGCTGGAGGAAGGAGACTTCCTATCGTCGTTGGATTTGGAGGATGCCTACTTCCACATTCCCATCCTAAAGGGGCACCGGAAATTCCTCAGGTTCGTAGTCCAAGGGCGTCATTACCAGTTCAAAGCCCTTCCCTTAGGACTACGGTCGGCACCCAGGGTATTCACCAAGTGCCTCGCACCGGTGGCGGCGCAGCTGCGCCGCGAGGGGATTCACGTCTACCCCTACCTGGACGACTGGCTCATCCGCGCCAAGACGAGGGAGCTCGCCGTGGTCCACACGGCAAGGACCGTCCAACTCCTCACGGACCTGGGATTCTCCGTGAACTACGCCAAATCCCACCTGGTGCCCGCGCAAGTCGCACTGTTTCTGGGAGCGAGGCTCGACACAGTGTCCCTTCTGGCCTCCCCGTCGGAGGAGAGGACCAGGACCATCTTGGGCAAGGTGCAACGGATGTTGGTGGCCGACGCGGCCAAAGTGAGGTCCATCAAGTCCCTCCTCGGGATGATGTCTTCCTGCATCTACCTCATTCCCATGTGCAGGCTCCGGATGCGCCCGTTGCAAGAATTCCTGGATGCGCGCTGGATCCAGACGACGGGCAGCTTCGAGGAAAGGATCAAGCTCGACGAGAGCTTCCGACGAGCGATACGGTGGTGGGGCACCCGCGCGCATCTGACGGCGGGCATGGACTTCCAGGCCCCAGCCCACCGGGAGACTGTGACCACGGATGCCTCCCTGGAAGGGTGGGGAGCGCACACCGAAAATCTGCACGCAAGGGGACTCTGGCTCCCGACGGAGAAGTCCCTGCATATCAACGTCCTGGAGCTCCGTGCAGTGTTTTGGGCCCTCAGGTCCTTCCTTCCGTCCCTCAAGGGCAAGGTGGTGAGGATCTTCACCGACAACACCACCACCATGTTTTACATCAGGAAACAGGGCGGAACCAGGTCCCCAGCGCTGTCCAAGGAGGCGCAGGACCTGTGGCATTGGGCCGTCGCCCAAGGGATTTTTCTGGTGCCGTTTCATCTGGCAGGGGTAAAAAAACACCATCGCCGACTCACTCAGCAGGGAGCTGCGCTCGTGCCACGAGTGGGAACTACGGCAGGATCTGGTGGATCGCCTCTTCCGACGGTGGGGCACACCCCAGATCGACCTGTTCGCGACGGCGACGAACACCAAGTGCCGGAGGTTCGCCAGCAGGTTTCCCCAGACGAGGAGCATGGGCGATGCTTTCTCGTTCCCCTGGGAGGGCCTGTTCCTCTACGCGTTCCCTCCTTTGCCTCTGCTAATCCGGCTCATCAACCAGCTCAAGAGGTCACGGTGCAGGATGATCCTCGTCGCACCTGCGTGGCCGAGGCAGATATGGTTCCCGGACTTGCTGGACTTGTCAGCGTCCTCGCCGATCAAGCTGCCGGCGGACGCGGATCTACTCTCCAGGGAAGGAGGCGCCATCCTCCACCACGACCCGAAGTCGCTGAACTTGCAGGCCTGGCTCCTGCAGCGCTAGAGTTTGGAGGATACGACATACCGGCCGATTGCAGAGAGGTTCTTGCAAAGGCCAGGGCGTCCTCGACTCTTAAATGCTACGGACACAAATGGAAGAGGTTCTCTGTCTGGTGCCGCGCACAGAAGATTAACCCTCTACGGATTACGGCTCCCCAAGTACTGCCGTACCTGTTGACGCTGGCCAAAGCTGGTCTGGCACACGCGTCCATCAAGATTCATCTTGCTGCGATCTCCCGATACACCAGAACCACGGGGCGGACGTCCTTGTGGTCTCATCGTCTGGTGAAAGAGTTCATGAAGGGACTGTTCAGATCGTTCCCGCCGGTGAAGGCTCCGGCCCCGGCGTGGGAGCTCAACGTGGTGCTGACCAAGCTCATGGGACCTCCGTTCGAGCCTCTGCACTCGGCCCCGTTGAAGTTTCTATCGTGGAAAACAGCTTTTCTTGTGGCCATCACCTCCGCACGACGAGTGGGAGAGATCCAGGCCCTTTCCTGCAAGGCCCCGTACTTGACTTTCCACGACACGAGGGTAGTGCTCAGGACGCACCCCTCCTTCATGCCCAAGGTACCGTCGGACTTCCATCTCAACGAACCCTTGGTGTTACCTGTGTTCTTCCCGTCGCCTTCGTCGCCGGCTGAGAGGACTTTGCACTCGCTGGATGTAGCTAGAGCGCTGAAGTTCTACGTGGACCGCACGAAGGGTTTTCGGAAGACGTCACAACTCTTTGTGAACTTTGGACCTGTCAATCAGGGGAAGGCTCTCTCGAAGGCTTCCATCTCCAGATGGCTCTCCGGCTGTATCATGTGCTGTCACCGGTTGGCAAACCGACCGCTGCCTGGCCGTCCGAGAGCCCATTCCACCAGAGCGATCGCAGCTACCACGGCGTTCCTATCTGGTGTGCCCCTGCTGGACATATGCAGGGCTGCTACGTGGAGGTCGACGCACACCTTCACGAAATTCTACTGCGTCGACCGGGATTCCAGGGAGGAGTCCAGGGTCGACCAAGCAGTGCTGCGCAACCTGTTCGCCTGAGGTGAGCCTGGTGAGGAGGTAAGATGCTTAATGTTGAGTTGATGTGATGCTTAATGTTGAGCCTTTGCCACCTCCCGTGGTTGTGCATGTGTGTACTGCTATGTATTCTTTATTCATGAGCATGTGAATCCATGCCAGACCCCATGCTGGAGAAGGAACAAGTTACTTACCTGTAACTGTTGTTCTCCAGCATGGGTCTGGCATGGATTCACATGCGAACCCTCCCGCCTACCCCTCTGCGGCTCTTCACTTGGTCATACTGCCACTTCACGTGCTTCCAAATCTGAAGATGGCTGCCAGAGGCGGTGCTTAGGTAGAGGGCAGTCATTGGCTGTGGTCAGTATGACGCAGAGACCAGTGATTGGTTGTTACTACGAAAGACAGATCAGAAACGAAACTGATACTGGTTTTTTCTTTACCGAGGATTCCCAGCCTGACGACGGGGAATATTCATGAGCATGTGAATCCATGCCAGACCCATGCTGGAGAACAACAGTTACAGGTAAGTAACTTGTTCCTTCTATTTGAGTTGTAGATCCGTCTTTTAGAATATCTGGATTGGATACGTGCTCTGTTGTTGTGTGGTGTTCTTTCTAAAATATAATAAACTCTTCAAGCAGGCAAAAGAAGCAACAAACGCATACATTAAATGGAAAGTACGCTTGATGGCCTAAATATGGGATTAGATGAAGCCGGGCAGTGGTTATGGTGAGTCCTGTGGATAGTTCACATACATCCAGACAGAGAGTACTTTCTATGACAAGACAGGAGGCTCGCATTATGCTTTACTTTCTTTTTATTACTGCCAATAGCTTTTTAAATGAAACTTTAAAACATAACATTTGTGCTTTTTTATTTCCAACATAAAAATCCACCAATTTAGGTTTAAAAGTTCTCCAAGGATCTCTTCCATCTTTAGTCCATTCAAACTAAAAGTCCCATAAAACCTATGGAGTTTAGTAGTCTTGACCTTCTCCCCGGCACCTATCCGCTCTCAGGTCAGCCTATAAGAACCCCCTGCATCAGGTCCTTTCCTCTTTCTTTTTTGCTGCCAGAAGATAAGTACCTCACAGTATATTCTCTGAAGTTTTGTGTGGGGACTGGGATATTTTATCTATAAAGACATTGCTAGCGCGTAGGCAGCGCGAGTGAATGTTACCTTAGAAGGGTTAACTGAACATATCTTCCGAGGCAGGTGTCAGTGCGAGATTAGGCTGCGTATTCAGTGCGAACACCGAGCCCGAGGGAGTCTCCTTATCAGGTGAGTAGTAATCAGCGTGTGGAGGAGGCGGGGCCAGCGCTGCAAACGAACGCACCCGCTTCAGGCACGCGGCCCCGCTCCTCATAGTCCAGAGCCGCGCCAGCGAACACAGCAGGCGCCAGGACCCAGGGGAGCGGGAGGATCTAATTTCCCCGGCATCCCCTGGGAGCTCTTCCGGTCGCGCGCGTATTATTCAATTGCGTTAGCGCAGAGCGAAGAGAAAGCGACATCTCCGTGCCATTACATAAAAAATATATATATTTCTGAGGCTTGTGGAATCTGCTTAGATCACATGCTGTGCATAGGCCGACATCTAGTGGAAGCTGCGGAGTATTACAGTTTGTTTTTCGAAACTCTAAAATGGGCGTCGACACAGGGCGTGCCAGTAATACTATCCCTAGTGTGACGTCCACTGTACCCAAGATCCCTCACGCGTCTAGGATCCTCAGATTGTTTTTTTCCACCATACTGGTCGGAAGCATTTTGCGGAGTCCCCTGGCCTTAGCCATACTTTTGCTAAAATATTGATTCATTTACATCCTTTCCCCATCCCAACGTCGAACTTCGACACTCGACGCCGGCTTGGAGAAGAAATCGACAGTCGGCTGCTGCACGACGGATTTGGGCCTCGGAAGGCCTCTGGCCTCGGCCCTGCAAGTAGGGAGAGTGGGGGGTTGGACATACTCTACACTCTTGGTATATAGGTACACCTTATACATTTCCTACACTTACCAGCCCGCTCCCTCAAGGTGCGTATGGAGGGTACACCTTTTCAATTCTGCCCCAAGTGCAATCGCAAATACCCTTGGGTCGACAGGCACGCCACGTGCAATCTCTGCTTGCCGAGGGACCACCCCGAAGCGAACTGCAGAGCGTGTAGTAGGTTTAAACCTAAGACACTTAAGGACCGTTCGACGAAGCGTTGGGCCCACCAAGCCAGGCAGGCGGCCATGGCAGCGGAGGGCGCCTTCAGCGATGGCAGCGACGCCGTGCTTTCGGACGGTGAGGGCATTACGGCGTCGAAAGACAGCCGAGCGCAGGTCCCCGACCTCGGAAGGTCGTCCGGCAGGGCGGCTATGGGGAAGACCCCCGACGACACAAGCGCTTCACACACCACTCACACTAAACACACAAAGTCCAACCGAGACTAAACGACGTCGAGTTCTCGGAAAGAGGCACAAACAGAACGGTCCGAATCGGTGTCCTCTGGGCGTTCTCGATCGAGATCGCCGCATGACTCCAGGCAATCATCCACTCTTGCCAAGAGTGCCTCGCTCCCTAGGCTAACAGAAGTTCGATCGTCGGAGGACGAAGACGACTTCCACCCCCAGGCCGCGCTCCAGGAGTCTGAGCCCGCAGACAAGATCAGCGCGGCCCCACGTTCGAAGGACAGGGACTCTACCCCCGATCCTCGACGCCAGGCGTTGAAAACCTCCGGAGCCACAAAGGGACAGGGAAAACACTTTTCCACTCACGGGGAGGGGGGAAAACAGCAGAAGAAGCAGCCTCTGCACTCTTCCACACCTGTGAAACACTCCACTCCTCCTAAACAGACAGACAAGACTAGGTCTGCTGATATTTCTAAAACCAGCAAATCTACTCAAGATAAATCTCCTAGACTTTCTGAGAGAGTCATTCCCAGTTCCAAAAAATGGTCGAGTGATGACATAGATAGGGTCATGTCAAGGATGTCTTCTTTGGCAGACTTTTACGATAAAAATCCAGACCATTTCCTTTCATATGATCCACAAGGGGCTACACCCTCAGGCTCTAATGATCCTATCCCCCCGAGTAAGAAGCCCCGGTTAGAGACACCGATGAGGTCTACAGACCCCTTCGAGGTACAACCATATTCACGGCCATACTCACTGTATCAAGGAGAGGCTTCCTTTGGTGAGGACCAAGATTTTGGCATGGTAGAAGAGCAAACTGGGACGGGCTACTATGGGGATGATGAGGACCAGGAAGAGGAAGAGGAAGACCCTGAAACCTACAGAGTAGATTCCCCGATAGAGAAGGAAGCCCCGGTTACCGACTCCCCTGTCGATAACCAACCCCTCCTGAACGAGGTTCTCGCACGTGCAGCAGAACATTTCCATATTGACACCCACGGTGTCCAGGAGGAGAGGGACTTCGCCGAGGAGTTAGTGGGAGAAAGGAGGCTTGTTGCCCAGACCATCCCTATCCTTAAGTCTATTCAGCAAAGAATAGACCCGTCCCTGGTGAACCCGAACCTCACCAGAGCAGTCAATCCCAGAGTTGAAAAACTTTTCAGGGCAGCCCAGTCTGACCCTCTCTATATAAGAGGACATCTGAAGCCAGACTCCCTAGTTGTCACTAACACTGGTAAGAGGGCTCGAACACCCTTGTCATCGTCCGAAGCTCCTCCAGACAAGGAGAGCAAAAAACTATATGGTTTCGGCAGGAAAGTAGCCTCAACGTCCGCCTATCAGGCAAGGATTGCAAACTCCACCACCCTGTTGGCCAGCTACAACTGTCATCAGTGGGAAGAAGTCGCGGCACTCATAGCCTCTGCATCAGACCTCTTAAAGGGCCAGTTAGCACGAATTTCCGCAGAGGGTAGAGCCGTGTCTGGTTGCATTTTAAAAGCAACTTTTGACGCCGCGGACAACGCAGGCAGATTGATAGCAGAAGGTACTGTTATCAGGAGACATGCGTGGTTACGGCAGTCTGGTTTTAAGGCAGAAACCCAGGCATCATTGTTGGACAAACCGGTGGAAGCCGATCTGTTGTTTGGTAAGGCGGTCGAGGACGCGCTGAAGAATGCCAAGGACGAATACGAGACACTCAAGTCCCTTGGCCAGTTAACCAATAAACCCCCTAACCAGAGAGGGAAAAGTAATTTTCGTCGCCCACGCGGCCAAAATTCCCAGAGAGGATCTAACTATTCCCAGGGGCAGGGTACACAGTGGAACACCAACAGCCAACAGTCTACCCAGGGTTACGGCAGGGGTAATAGGAGAGGACGTGGTAAAGGCAGAGGCAGCCCCAGTAAAGGAGGCAGCACGCCTCCACCAAAGCAGTGACGCTCAGTTCAGGGTCCCTTCTCACGCAACCCCAGTAGGGGGACGCATTTCCAACTTCACCCAGGCTTGGGAAGGGATCACATCAGACAGATGGGTGCTGTCAAAAGTATCCGCAGGGTACTTTATAGAACTACTGCAGCGTCCCCGGAACCATTCTCCACGACAAAGAGTACACTCTTTAGAACATCAGAAGATTCTCCTCAAGGAGATCGCCAATCTGCTAGCAAAGGACGCAATAGAACTCGTCCCGGGACACCAGGTAAACAAGGGTATTTATTCAACTTACTTCCTTGTGCCAAAAAAAGATTTGACAATGCGCCCAGTATTGGACTTACGGCCTGCCAACAAGTGTGTCAAGCCCCAAAAGTTTCGTATGACTACGCTACAAGAGGTAATCCCTCACCTAAAAAAGGGGGATTACATGGCAACCTTGGATATGAAAGATGCCTATTTTCATATTTCCATGTTCCCAGCGCACAGAAGGTACTTGCGCTTCAAGGTGGACAGTCGGCACTACCAGTTCAAGGTACTGCCCTTCGGGATAGCTTCGGCACCAAGGGTATTCACCAAGGTACTGGCGGTGGCGGCGGCACACCTACGCAGGGAGGCAATCCCGGTATACCCTTATCTGGACGACTGGCTCATAACGGGGGAAACCCCAGTAATTTGCAGAACAAACATTCAAAGGACTATCGACCTCCTCCACGAATTAGGCTTGTCAATCAACGAGAAAAAGTCAAGCCTGGTGCCAAGCACCTCCAAACAGTTCCTAGGAGCAATCCTAGATACTCAAGAGGGGTTGACATTTCCTTCAGAGGAAAGAATTCGGAATATACTACTGCAAATTCCTCAATATCAGTCCGGTCACCAAATAACGGTACGCAAAGCAATGCGTTTGCTGGGCATGATGTCGTCATGTATTTACCTGGTCCCCCACGCGCGCCTGCGCATGCGCCCCATGCAAGAATGGTTGGCGAAACAGTGGTCTCAGGCAAGTGGTCAGTGGGACGATCTAGTGGTCGTTTCGCCAACACTAGTACAAAGCCTTCACTGGTGGACAAGAGAGAATCTTGCACAGGGAAACCCCTTTTACGATCCCGAAGTACAGGCAGTAGTCACTACCGATGCATGTCTGACGGGGTGGGGAGCTCACCATCTCCACCACACAGCTCAGGGTCTCTGGTCTCCCTCAGTCCCCAAGAACCACATCAACCTGCTAGAGCTTCTGGCAGTATTCAGAGCGCTTCAAGCGTTCGAGCCCCACTTACTAAACCTGTCAGTGCAAATACGGACGGACAGCACAACATCCATGTTCTACCTGAACAAGCAAGGAGGGACTCGTTCGCCAAATCTGTCCAAGCTTGCCCACAAAATCTGGATATGGGCACTCAGACGAAACATCTTCCTGTCATCACAACATGTTCCAGGGGAGCTCAATTCCCTAGCGGATGCTCTGAGCAGAGACTCCCTCCCAGAGGAACACGAATGGGTTCTACACAGAGAGGTCGTAGAAGATATCGTCTCTCAGTGGGGTTTCCCCACTATAGACTTATTCGCCACAAGCAGACAATGCCCAGGATTTGCATCCAGGTTCCCCCAACCAGACTCCCAGGGGAACGCCCTGTGGATGAACTGGTCAGGGATGTTTGCGTACGCTTTTCCACCAACTCCTCTCATCAGGAAGGTGGTCAACAAGATGAACAGAGAGTCGATGACGCTCGTCCTAGTTGCTCCCGTGTGGGCAAGACAACCGTGGTTCCCACACCTACGCAGGATGGCGGTGTGCGAGCCCATCAAACTTCCAGCCTGGTACAACCTACTGTCCCAGCACCAAGGTCAAACAGTGCATCAGCAGCCCAACTCAGTGAACCTGGCAGCATGGCTCCTTAGGTCATAGAGTTTTGACATCTCAATTTACCACAGAGGTGTATGGACATCCTAAAGCAATCTAGGAAACCAAACACAAGGCACTGTTACTTCGACAAGTGGAAGAGATTTGTTATCTGGTGCCAGAGTAGACAAATCAACCCAGTTGATTGCACTCCTTCCACTATTGTTACATACATGCTCCACCTGCTAGATGCAGGATTGGTTTTTAACTCACTGAAAGTACACCTGGCAGCCCTGTCGGCATACACCACTTCCCATGACAAGGTCTTGTGGTGGAAAGTACCAGTAGTTAAAGCCTTCATGGAAGGAGTAAAGAGAGTTCACCCTCCTATTTCAAACCCACCACCAGGGTGGGACCTTAATGTGGTGCTATCTAAGCTCATGGGCCCCCCTTTCGAGCCCATGCATAAAAGCAGTCTCAAACACCTGACTTATAAAACGGCCTTCTTAGTAGCTATTACTTCTATAAGAAGGGTCAGTGAAATTCAGGCTCTGTCAGTGCAGGATCCCTTCTTTACTGTCCATAAAGACAAACTGGTTTTACGCACACACCCTAGGTTCTCACCTAAGTTTATATCTAAATTCCACGTAAACCAGTCCATCGAGCTTCCGGCTTTCTTCCAGGACCCTCAAAGCTCGGCTGAGGTGAAACTACACACGCTAGATGTGCGTAGGGCGGTCCTTTACTATGTAAATAAAACCAGACCGCTAAGGAAACCAGATCAACTGTTTGTCTCCGTAGCTACAGGCAGAGAGGGGGATCGCGTCTCTAAAGGTGCCATCTCGAAGGGGATTATTAACTGTATCCAGCTGTGTTACTCACTCTCTAAAAGAACTCTGCCTTTCACGCCAAGAGCCCACTCTACTAGAGGCATTGGGGCCACTCTGGCTTTCATTGCAAATGTACCCCTTGACACCATTTGCAAGGCAGCTACTTGGAGCTCTATTCACACTTTTACTCAGCATTACTGCATTGACACCCATTCCAAGGCAGATACACAAGTGGGACAAGCGGTTCTAAGACACTTATTGCTCATGATCCTTTTCACATCCCACCTCCTTCTTCAGGTACTGCTCGCTAATCTATGCACAGCATGTGATCTAAGCAGATTCCACAAGCCTCAGAAGGGATACATTACTCACCGTAATCGTATTTCTGATGCTTGTATCTGCTTAGATTCACATGCGACCCACCCTTCCTCCCCTCTGAGAGAAGGCGCATGGTTGCTTGTAGTCTTACCTTTCTATCTATCTGCTTGGATTATCTGTATTCACGCTACTCCTCGTGCTTCCTCATGTCAGAAAAAATACAATCTGAGGATCCTAGACGCGTGAGGGATCTTGGGTACAGTGGACGTCACACTAGCGATAGTATAACTGGCACGCCCTGTGTCGACGCCCATTTTCGAGTTTCGAAAAACAAACTGTAATACTCCGCAGCTTCCCCTAGATGGCCTATGCACAGCATGTGAATCTAAGCAGATACAAGCATCAGAAATACGATTACGGTGAGTAATGTATCCCATATATCTTTCTTGAAAACAGAACCGGAGCGAGTGACTCAAAAGGGGTGATTTACAGGATATACATTACGCTGAGCAGCAGTTACAGGCCTGTCAGAAGACAGAAAAGATAAGCACCTGAACTGTTTAACCCCTTGCTGACAGCCTAGAAGTTACCTGGCCACCAACAGAATGGCACATTGCAAAAGCCCCTGTGTGACTCCTACCTCACCAGAATGGTCAGAGGAGGAGTGGGAAGAGGGTCCTTACCAGCAGGACACAGACATCTCACAGAGCTTCAAAATGGTACTAGGAGATTCTTCGTCAAAGGCAGTCTTGCAGGGTGTACAACCCATTACTCAAAGATTGGACATGTTGGAGGCTATAATTCAGGAACAGCAAGCGCAGTTTGCCAAGAGGTAGAGGGCAGAGAGCCCAGAGAAAGAGCTGTCAGCCAGGCACCCCAGAGAAGGGGTTGAACCTAAGGGGCGGAAAGCAGCTCGGAAGAGTAAGCACTCTTTGACACCCCCCCTGAGCACTGTGGATAGGGAGGATACTGCTCCCCAAGAAATAAGCGACCCTGTCGCTAGGCTAATGAGAGCCTTCCTGGAAAAGAAACAAGGCCAGGACAGAGCCCCTACCCCAGGGGTGGACAATTTAGGGGACAATGATGAGGGCTATATGCCCGACGATGAAGGAGGTGAAGATGTCGACTCTGGTCGGCACGCCAAAGAGGTAATTGATTCTCAAGAGGAAGATTATACATCAGATATGTTTGACCCAGAGGCGATCAGACACCTGAAATATTCGGAGTGGGTTCCGTCGCCCAGAGTGGCTGCTTATATGGCACTTCACATACGGAAACTTCTAGACAGAGAAGTAAGATCGCGTATGCGTTCAGAGTGCCCTAGGCCAGAGTTACCAGGGAAGCTAGCAGAGACACCTGAGCTAGACCCCAAGATGGTCACCTTTGTGACAAAGACGGCAAGAGATATACGCAAGGGTGTAGACCGCGCCTGGCGAGAGTGCCAGGATAAGCTTCTCGACATGGCGTGTCCATTAGCAAAAATAATGGACCTGGCGGAGAAGCCGAAGGACACGGGAATGCCAGTAGACGCCTCCGCCCTAGCCAACTGGGCTCAAAGAGCTGTCTACCTTATGGGCAATGAGAACTGTGTACTTTCCTCTGAGAGGAGAAGAGGAGTGCTTCTAAAGATTGCCGATAAATTAACTGATTTAGCGTCTTATGAAGCAGGAGAAGGTGCCAAAGGCCTGCTTTTCGGCAAAGCATTCGCCAAAGAAATGTCACAGTTTGTGGGCACCTATTCAGCTCTGGAGAGAGCACAAAGTTCGATTAAGAAGATCTTTCCCGGTCGAGTTTTTTCCGGGACCGGACGTTACAGGGGTCGTACGTCCGGTCGGTTCAACTACCAGCGCAGACCCCAAGGGCCGCGGGCCCAGTACTGGGAAGGCAAACAACAAGACACTTTCTTTCCATCCAGATCCAGGTTCCCCAGGGGCCGTAGAGGAAGAGGTTCCTATCGCCAATCCAATGCCTCAGGAGGTGAGTGCAGTGAGCTTGAAAGTAGGAGGGAGAACCCTTCAGTTCCTAAGCGCCATGGCGATTTTACACCGGATTTACCATTCTGGGAACTTAAAAAATGAGGACTATTGTAATTCAAAAAGACAAAAGAGGGAAAAATACTGGACAGGTTCAAAGATGAACACAGACAACTGCCAGAAATAGAGATTTTGGGCAGTTGAGGTCTTCTTTTGTAGGATGTGTTCATCCGTCTGTGCTCATCAATGCTGCCATTGGGACAGATCTTCCCAGATCCGAGAGCAGTCAAAAAACTTTTCCCTGCATCTTGGATCCTGCTCTCCAATCCCAGGAAATCCATTTGCACTCTATTCTTTTTTTTTTAAACACTCGGACGCTTTAAGCTGCTGTGCTGGGCAGTTGCTGGGATTTGAACCGTGGTCGCTAGTATCAGGGATGGGAATCTTCAGCACAAGACAACTTGAAAGTCTGAGAAAGCCATGTGAAATCCCTTGTTAATATTGCAATCTATAGGGCATATTGAAATACATCTTTTACGGTTTATAAATGGTGCAGGTACAAAGTTAAAAAAATACACAGAAACTTGAGTAATAACAGTGGGCCTCTCCACACAGATCAGTGAAACCAGGGGCTGAACTTTCACTATTATAGGAGGTAGTAGCGGCTGAGTGGGGGGAGGGGTGGGGGCTGAAGGCAGGGGGGGCACATATGGAATAACCGGGGTATAATATAAGATGTTGGGGGGAGGGGGTTGCCCCTTGCTTGTTTGTACCTTTCCTTGTTGTTATAAAACCAATAAAATTCAATTTGAAAACTTTGCTGACATCATCAGAAACTGGTCTATTTTCCAGGGCTTCAATATTGATCTTGGATCTCCAGTAAAAAAAAAAAAGAACAATTTCCAGCACTCGGGCTTATTATTTGTCGAGCACTGGTTTCCTTGCATTAGAACAGAGGGAGGTTACCATTGTTATATATTGCATTGCATCCTTTTCTGAGCTGGTCTTCTGCAGGAACTAGAGGCAGAGAAATAAGAATTCAAGTGACATAAAAAGGACATTAAAAGTCCTTCGTGACTTCTGTTTTTTATTCTTGTAAAATTGAATGAAGCTTGACGTCTCCCTCTCGCATATCATGAAAAGCATTAACAAAGCTCTCTCGCTATGAGTCTGAAGATGTGTCTGTGGGAGGGAGGGATGCTGATGGGGCTTATTGCATGAAAGGCTTATTTAATCATCTAAGATAGATCAGCGCGCTGCATTAATGATGCACATGCCAATGTGTTAAGGATTCATGCTTTCTCTCTTTGGTCCGCCCCAGGAGAGGCTGCAATGGAAACGCTTGCAAAGCCTTTTCTCATATATTCTTTGTGATTAATATCTTTCCTGTCCAGCTCCTGTAACATTGCATGTTGCCTTCAATCACATTTGCACTACTTACCTGTCACACAAGAGCATCAGGGGGGCTTGATGTTCGCTGGCACATGCTTTGTCAGAATTTGCCACTGACTAGCCACAAATAAATGGTGACACTTGATGTGTTGTCTTTTTCCCCCTTATGCATTCTGCTGGCACTGTACATTACCTGATGCTCCCTTTGGTATCCCGGCTTCAGCCCTACTTCCAGTTGAAGACATCTTAGCCTGGTAGAAACGCAGCAAGGTCAGGGTGTCGTTATGGTTGGACTGTTTTTCATGCAAGTTCGTTTGTCCCTGGATCTTGTGACTGGACTGAATTCAAGAACACTGCAGCTGACTGGCCAATTCATTATTCATGGCCGCAGGGATTGTAACAGCAAGAACAGTCACGCAGATTCGATAGAATGGTGCACGCCCAGAGTCACTAAGGCTGCACCATCTGTTGGGGAACTTGTCTGTTTACAGAAAGGTCCTGCATAGTCCACTAATTCTTTGCTGATTGTATCACTCTTATTTGAAGGGTGATTCTCGCAACTGGTTAAATCTCCTTTTCTTTCCGGATACCAAGGCACCTTATCTTTTCAATAGTGATTCACTTAATGTTCCAGAGCCCAGCCAGTTTATATTTAGAAATATATGATCAGGATGACTCCTGTATAAACTGCGATTGGATGGTTATCATTCCGTTGAATGTAACCTTCTTTCCATGATTCTGAATTTGTCAGATCCTAGCTGGCGGGTTTTGTTTTGGTCCCTGGGCTGCTTCTGTGCTCCTCAGTGTGGTTTTTAGACTTTTCTTAGGACAACGTCTACTCTGCTAGATGTGCAGAATGATTAGTCTTGTTTCATAATCAGAGTACAGGTAGCATTTCGTTTCAAAAATATGTTGAATAAGCAAGATCATGTCATATCAAACACTGCACAGCATCTTATTGCATCTTAGGTCAGGCTTGGACTAGATTGGCTAGTGGCATTGATCTAATCTGCAGAACCGGGACACCATTAGTGGTTTGGCATATAGACTACTCGTGCCTGCAGAGCCGCATATCATGTAAAATACTGGCAAGGCTTTGCAGTATCCTGCGACGCAGAGACAGGGAGGGACGGGTTTGACCCTCTTCTCATGAGCAATACCACTGGGATTCCCCTGATGGTGCCACAGTGATTTTACTCCTTTCCCCCCTGACCTGTTCAGTCACAGAGAGCAGCAACACCTCCATCCAGCCAATGACCCAGAAGTTTATCAGCAGGTGATGGTAACTTATATCCCACTTGGTGTGACTGACATGATGATGACCTGATAACAGTTGAGATGTTTCCTACTATAACAGTTTCCATGATGGTTTGGGTTGAGGGGGGTTATTGGCAACCAGAACCCACATTTCTTAAAGGGCTTGGGCCCATTCTAGTGTAGGTGATCACCCCCACAGACTGTTCCCTCAACTTCAGAAAGTATGGATGTGATAAAGGGGGTGCCTAGCGATTTCTCTGACTGCTCAGGGTTGGAGAGGATCTGGGAAGGCCAACATTTTATGCATGTTTTTAAACTCAGATTTATCTTTCAAGGAGTGCAGGGAGAATATCCTAGGTGATCCATGTAAAGTCGTTCCTCCATTCCCAATTTAATAAGCAGATTAACACAACTTTCTATGGCATTGTTCTTTCTTTTGCTGGCGGTCCGCTGTTTGAGTGGCACACTTTTCTGGTAAACATAGGGTATAATTGGATTAGGTCATACTGAATCCCACTTTGCTCATCTTGTTACATTCCTGTTGTTATTAAATTCCATGGTGCCTCAGATTATTTTTTCTGGGGATAGAGCTTGAGACTTTGTCTAAGTAACCTTTGGATGTGCATCTTTTGGTCCTTCCCACAGGGTCAGAACCATTGTCCGTGTTCTGGAAGTAAGGTTTATATAAGGAGTGTTCTTTCCCTGCCACATTGTAGTAACAGTTGGTTTTTGATGTTAGCCATGAATACCTGCACCATTCTTATCGTAAGTCATCTTTGCTTTTGCTGTCTAGATTGGTGAGAGAGGTATGTGATTCTGGGTCCTATGACACCTGTTCAAACTGCCCATGAGTCAGAGACAGACAGTACAGCAGACATACAGCTCTGCCTTAAGAAGAAGGTGGCAGAATTTCATTTGTGAGGCCATGCTTTCCTGTGGTTGGTCTCAACTCACACAAGAATTGCGTGATGAGCACCTAGTTACATTTTTGTATGTTAATAAATTTACCTCCTCTGGAGTAAAGATTCCCTTTGTAGACTTTTAGTGAGTAATAGTTCAAATCACCCATGATTTTTTGTACACCATGTAGCTGAGAACATTTTTGGTCAAAGTTTTTCTGGTTCTTTTATTGAGACCATGTGCTTCCTATGCTTTCGACAGTTGCACTAGATCTATGTGCATTTTATGTCATTCCGCCATTTGCAAAACCCCACTGAGTGCATATCCGTCATTCAGATGGTTGGTCCTGTCTTTTTTTTCCATGGTCCTAGTTCATATGTTCAGGTTAAAAATGGCTGAGTTCCCACCCAAAGGAAGTTGGTATAGGATGATTACCGGCACCTATCCTACCATATTTATATAGTGTATGTGAATACCCTTGTTGACTGATGTCAAAAAGGTGATTTCTAATGATCCCTCTACTTTATCTTCAATGCCCTCAATTGACTTGAGGCATGTGTGACGAATCCAGGGAATTCTTCCCATCTCCACAAGGGGGAGCCAACCCTTTGGGACTAGGGAGGTGAGCCCACTGCGCACAACACCCCTTATGGGGCAGGGAAATCGGGATCCAACTAAGAGTGATTCCCCCAGTGGGACAAGGAAACACCAAGCCGGGTTTTTAATCATCCTCTCTCGGGTACCAAGTCCTAAATGTTTCTTGGCTATATGGGAATTGAGAAGGGCAATATTGTTCAGGGCCCTTTAAACCCTTTTTGGTTTCTGACCTGCTATTGTTACCATCTTTGTATGAAACATGAAACCAGTGAACTACCCCATCTTATTCCTGTTAGGAACATAAAGGTCCTATGAGACCCACACAAAGGGGAACGATCAGCCATGGGGCTGGAGATGCAAGCCTGCGTAGAAGCTCAGAGGTCACGAGTCCGAAGGCACTGCAGTGTAGTGGGTGGAGAAATGTAGAAGCCTGGAGAATGTTGCAAACGCCACCATGGTGGGGAGCCCTAATAGCTTGGAGCCGCTGAGTAGAAACAAGATGCAGCCACCCAAGGAGCAGCCGAGCGGCATCTTTACATCTTGGAAGCAGGTGAGTGCAGATGCCCCAGCGAACCCATTTTGGGCCAAATTTAGTTTAAAAATTATCTCCAGTTCCCGTATGGCCGCGTAGCCCTAGGACCACTTCCTGGTCTCCCTCCCGCCTCCCAACCCGCCCCCGACTCCCATTGGCTAACTCTCCCGTTGTTCCTCGGGTCTAGCGACCCTCTTGCTGCCCCATGCTTCCACTTTACATCTTGGAAGCAGGTGAGTGCAGATGCCCCAGTGACCCCATTTTGGGCCAAATTTTGTTTAAAAATTATCTCCCGCTCCCGTATGGCCACTTAGCCCTAGGACCACTTCCTGGTCTCCCTCCCGCCTCCCAACCCGCCCCCGCCACCCATTGGCTAACTCTCCCATTGTTCCTCAGGTCTAGCGACCCTCTTGCTGCCCCCTGCTTCCACTTTACATTAACATCGCAACGCGGCGATCCCAGGTGAGCTGCAGGGACCCCCTGCTCCCTTTTGCCATCTTGTGGCCAGCAGCCATGTCCCCATGCGCCCCCAGGCCCTCTCGTGTTGCTCCATTCCCCGTCTCTTTTGCTTCCCCCTTCACCTCCCTCCACCCACCTCCCGGACCTCCCTCCACCCTGTAATTGGCTGACTGTCTGGTCTTAAATGAACCGACCAAGGCAGCCCTCTGCCTGGCAGCCCCTGCGGCTAAGGACCCTAAGGCCAAGGGCGGCTCTGACATTGGCGCCTCCAAGATGTGTCTGCAGGTGTCAGCAGGGGAAGCCAAGGAAGCCAACAGACACCAACAAAACCGTGAGTGTGGCATGGGTGGGGTGTAGAACAATTACTCTACTCCAGAAAGCCCCTGTCACTCTACCTTACCTTCCATAACGTAGACTGCCATAGACTTAAACAATACATTGTTAGGAAGACTTGTGACCACTATAAATGGACTGTAAATGACGCCTTGTGATGCATATTAACTTACGTGCCATTTTAGCTACTGCCACACATGTAGGAAACTGAACTTTAGCTTGCACCGCATCTGGATAGAAATGTGCCTATTAACGCGCCTTGGTTGAATTTAGAAGTGCGCCCAATATCCTCTCGGTACAAAGTTGAATTTAGAAATGTGCCTATTAGCGTGCCCTGGTTGACTTTAGAAGTGTGCCTAATATCCTCTCTGGACAAAGTTGAATCTAGAAGTGTGCCTAATATCCTCTCTGTGCAAAGTTGAATCTAGAAATGTGCCTATTAGCGTGCCTTGGTTGAATCTAGAAGTGTGTCTAATATCCTCTCTGTGCAAAGTTGAATCTAGAAATGTGCCTATTAGCGTGCCTTGGTTGAATCTATAAGTGTGCCTAATATCCTCTCTGTGCAAAATTGAATCTAGAAATGTGCCTATTAGCGTGCCTTGGTTGAATTTGAAGTGTGCCTAATATCCTCTCTGTACAAAGTTGAATTTAGAAATGTGCCTATTAGCGTGCCCTGGTTGACTTTAGAAGTGTGCCTAATATCCTCTCTGGACAAAGTTGAATCTTGAAGAGTGCCTAATATCCTTTCTGTGCAAAGTTGAATCTAGAAATGTGCCTATTAGCGTGCTTTGGTTGAATCTAGAAGTGTGCCTAATATCCTCTCGGTACAAAGTTGAATTTAGAAGTGTGCTTATTAACATGCCCTGGTTGACTCTAGAAATGTACCTATTAACGTGCCCTGGTTGACTTTAGAAGTGTGCCTCTCTGTGTAAAGTTAAATCTAGAAGTGTGCCTATTATCCTCTCTGTGCAAGGTTGAATTTTGAAGTGTGCCTAATATCCTCTCTGTGCAAAGTGGAATCTTAGAAGTGTGCCTATTATCCTCTCTGTGCAAGGTTGAATTTTGAAGTGTGCCTAATATCCTCTCTGTGCAAGGTTGGATTTTGAGGTGTGCCTATTATCCTCTCTGTGCAAAGTTGAATCTAGAAGTGTGCCTATTATCCTCTCTGCAAAGTTGAATCTAGAAATGTGCCTATTAACGTGCCTTGCTTGAATTTTGAAGTGTGCCTAATATCCTCTCTGTGCAAAGTTGAATCTAGAAGTGTGCCTATTATCCTCTCTGTGCAAGGTTGAATTTTGAAGTGTACCTAAAATCCTCTCTGTGCAAAGTTGAATCTAGAAATGTGCCTATTAGCGTGTCTTGGTTGAATTTAGAAGTGCGCCTAATATCCTCTCTGCAAAGTTGAATTTAGAAGTGTCCTCTCTGTACAAAGTTGAATTTAGAAGTATACCTATTAGCGTGCCTTGGCTGAATTTAGAAGTATGCCTAATATCCTCCCTGTGCAAAGTTGAATTTAGAAGTGTGCCTATTAGCATGCCTTGGTTGAATTCAGAAGTATGCATAATATCTTCTCAGTACAAAGTTGAATTTAGTAGTGTGCCTAATAATGTGCCTTGCCTGATTTTAGAAGGGTGCCAAATAACGCTCCCTGGTTGAATTTAGAAGTGCGCCTAATATCCTCTCTGTGCAAAGCTGAATTTGAGAAGGGTGCCTAATAACGTGCCCGGTTGAATCTAGAAGTGTGCCTGTTAGCATGCCCTTGGTTTACCTTAGCAGTGTGCCCATTAGCGAGCCTTAGTTGAATATCCTCACTGTACAAATTTAAATTTGGTTGCCTAATACCATCCCCATTGCAAAGTTGTTTTGGTTGCCTATTATCCTCTTTCTGCAAAGCTGAATATAGAAGTGTGCCTATTATCCTCTTTGTGCAAAGTTGAAGTTAGAAGTGTACCTAATAGCATGTCTTAGTTGAATTTAGAAGTGTGCTTAATAGCGTGCCCTGGTTGTACTTAGAAGTGTGCCTTTTAGCGTGCCTTGGCTGATTTTAGAAGTGTGCCCAATATCCTCTCGGTACAAAGTTGATTCTAGAAGTGTATTTAACACCACCACTCTGGCATAGTGAGATTTGACAGTGTCCCCAATAACGTCACTTTGCCAAAGTCTAGAAAGTCTGCCCTATATCGGGTGAGCGGGTGAAGTGGATACCCTACATCGCGTGAAGTATGTGGACGGAAAGGGTGAAGCACGTGGACGGAAAGGGTGAAGCACGTGGACGGAAAGGGTGAAGCACGTGGACGGAAAGGGTGAAGCACGTGGACGGAAAGGGTGAAGCACGTGGACGGAAAGGGTGAAGTATTTGGACGGAACGGGTGAAGTATTTGGACGGAACGGGTGAAGTATTTGGACGGAACGGGTGAAGTATGTGGACTGAAAGGGTGAAGTGTGTTGATGGAATGTGTGATGTATGTGGATCAAACGGGTGAAGTATGTGGTTGAAACAGATGAAATATGTGGATGGAACGGGTGAAGTATGTGGAAGGAACGGATGAAGTATGAGGATGGAATGGATGAACTGATGTAGAATGGGTGAAGTGGGTGGAACGGGTGAAATGGTAGAACGGATGAAGTAGGTGAATAAACGGGTGATGTGCTTGGAACCGGCGAAATGGGCGGAACTAATGAAGTGCATGAAACGAGTGAAATGGGTGCAATTAGTTAAGTGAATCGAACATGTGAAGATGACGTATGTGGATAGATGATGCCTGGAGTAAGCATAACATGGGTAGAACGAATGAAACGAGCAGTGTGAACATGACGTATGTGTATTGATGATGCATGGAGAAAGGATAACGTGGGTAGAACGAATGAAAGGAGTAGTGCATAAAATGGTGGAGTGCATAAAATGGTTGAAGGACATGGAACGGATGGGAGTGCATGGAACGGATGGGAGTGCATGGAACGGATGGGAGTGCATGGAACGGATGGGAGTGCACAGAATGGCGCGACGTTGGAATGGAATCGTTTGGAGGGCATGGAATGTCTGAAAGAGCTTTGAAAGGAACGGTCTGAGTGCTTGAAACGGTCCTAATGCACGGAACAGTCGGAGCACAAGGAACGGATGAAGTTCATGGAACTATTGGCATGGGCGCGATCTCAAGCACCTACAGTAAACCACCATATTCACATCTCCACGCTTACTCTCTTCTTTACACCACCACTCAAATAGAACACAGCGATACTATGACACCATTCGGTATAGCTGTTCTCATACCAACATCTGCCTCAAACTCCCCATCACTCTAACTAAACACTGCTGGTTACACACCCCCAGCCAGGCGTTCTCCTCAGGCCCAACCAGGGGTGTTGCTAGGTCTGGAAAAGACCCGGGGCTACGCTAATGTTGTAACGGTTGGGACTAGGGGCTAGCCTGCCTTTTGGTTGTAGCTCCTGAGATTCTATCCGGGGCTACAACCAAAAGACCAGGTGCTATAGCCCCCTAAGCCACCCCCCTAGCAACGCCTCTGGGCCCAACGCAGCCACAATTTGGTCTGGATAAATCCTGCAAGAACGAACACATACTATTGACCTCTCAACCACCACACCTACCGCTAAGAAGCAGCTATTTCACGAATGCCACACCAGCTGCATACATATCCGGTGCTCACATGCACCTTTGACTCTCTCTACTGACTTGAACTTCGGTTCCCAAGGGCGTTCAACCTACCAGCGCCTTCAAACCATACCAATGGTGCATAAGGCGCTATATAAATGCAAAGTAACATAACATAACATAACTTAAAGAATACTGAGGTTTTGTCGAGCACCGACAGGAGGAACCGACACCTCAGACCCGACATAGAGGACCGGAAAGAAGATTGAATCGTGGTTCTGCATTGACCAGATAGTTCACCTCCCCCAAATTGCCTCACGCTGAGAAACAGGTACTTGGCACTATCGAGAAGAAGGAGGAGTGCGGAAAAGCCAGGAGATAGAAGGGGAGAGGAAGCATCAGCCAAGAAGGGCTAGGGAGGCAAATAGCCCAAGTCTAGCTGAGATCTGAGAAGCCCCACGAAATGGTGAGAAGACCAATAAGTCAAGGAGCCAAAGTTGGGCTGAGATCCGAGAAACCCCATGAAGGGGTTAGAAAACTAAGAAACTCTGAAGGGCTGAGAAGCCAAACAGTCCACTCAGGGCTGAGATCCAAGAAACCCCACAAAGGGGTGAGAAAGCCGATATTCTCAGAGGCACTGAGAAGCCAAACAACCCACACTGAGCTGAACGCTGAGTACTCCAAGAAAGAGTGAAAGACATTTTACTTCATGAAAACACAGGCAAACCGGATCAGATGGAACTTGTTATCCCGACTGGGAAAACACACACACAGGTTTTGGACAATCCTGAAACGGGAATCGCCCAGCCAGGTGGATTGCAGCGAGGAAGGAATAAGGGCATTTGCGTCAAAGCCTGGACCAAACACCACCTAGAAAAAGTGGAAAACACTGAGACTTAGAACTGTATAACCAGGCACATGGCCTGATGGAGAACCATGATACATTTGTGTGTGTGTGTGGGGGGGGGGAGAGTATGTTGGGGGGGTTCAAAAACCAGCCAGTTTTATCTGAAGTAAAGGGAAGTCTTTGACCAGACTACTTTTATGTTGAGTTTTGTATTAGTGGTAAGGACGAGTTTTTAGGCTAGACTGTTTGGACAGAGAATGTTTTTTTGGATCCTAAGGGACTCCCGGATGCATGTTCCCATCCAGCGAAGCAGCCACTCTAGACCATTTGTACTTTGTACTTCCTGAGAAATGGTCTTCACAGCCATTACGCTGATTGGTTATGCCATGCCTCTGAGGAACACCATAGGAAGAGATAGAGGAGAGGAAGGACCCAAGTTGGACCTGGGAGGGTCGATCTAAGAGGAAATAAGTCAGCCAATCCAGGGCCTGATCGGTAATACCCAGGTTATCACAGAGACAATTGAGCAGGATGGCATGGTTGACCGTGTCAAAGGCAGAAGAGAGATCAAGTAAGATGAGGATACAGGGGGTGTTGGAATCAAGGTTGGAGAGCAGGTCTTAATGGATGTTCAGGAGAGCAGTTTCCCTGCTTTTGGCAGCTCTGAAGCCAGACTGATGGTAGTGGAGCCAGCCAACAGATTCAGTGTGTAGATTAAGCTGGGAGATGGCCAGCTTTTCCAGAATTTTGCCCAGGAACGGAGTGATGGAGATTGGCCGATAGTTAGCCGGGCAGGAAGGGTCGGCAGACGGTTTCTTAAGAAGAGGGTGCACAAGGGAATGCTTCAGGGGGGGAGGGAAGACTCTAGTGGCAAAGGGGTGGTTGTAGATGTCAGCCAGAGCAGGAGCCAGGGTGTCAATGTGGTGCTTGATAGTTTTGGAGGAACAGGGGTGAACGGATTGGACTTGTCTAGAAATTGCGTCTGGGGAAAAAGGGGGATAGGCAGAGAAGGAAGGAGGAGAGGTGGGCCAAGAAGGGCCAGGTGAAGAGCAGGGAGAGGAAGATGATTAGAAAAAGTATAAGCAGGGGAAGGAGAGTGGAGAGACTTGGAGAGTTAAACAGGAAGAGGAGGTGGAAAGGCATGGGATGAGGGGTGCAGAGGAGTAAGAGTAAGAAGAAACGAGAATAAGAGCAGAAAGTAGAGGGAGGGAGACCAGCATGCTCCGAGGAGGCGGGGTTGAAAAAAGGAGGGACACAGTAGGAGAGAAAAGAGAAGAAAAAAGAAAGAAGAGTGCAATAAGGAGAAAGGCAAGAAAGGTCTGAACATGATTGGGAGAGAATGAGCTCTGAGGAAGGAGGAAGATAGATTAGGAGAAACTGGAGTCAAGGGCAGACGACTAGCAATACAGTGGTGGTGGTGGTCGGGAGAGAGGTGAGAAGCAAATGGAGCACAGGAAATAAGCACAACTAACCACTGTGCAAAAAGCCTAAAGTGTTGAAAGGAGGTGAAGGTAGAGAAAGGTGAGAAACTCGTCTAAAAGAACAGAGGATCTAAGCATCCCTGGGTATTGAGGATGCCTTAAGAGAGAGATACTACTATATGAACACGTGGGACTGTTTTGGAAAGGCCAGGAGACAAAACATGCAACCAGGTCAAGAGACACCTGACTAAAACAACCACACCACTCAAGTGCCTCTGGAGACCGTGGGTGAGTCTCCTGACGACCCAGAGGTCTAGCACAGCTTCACCCCGAGATTGGAAGAAACAAGCGTAGGGCTCCCCAAGCTCTGAAGTGACAAGTTGCACCCCTGAGGAGACCAACGTCCTTACCAAGCAAGGACAGAGTGAACACTCGGCCAAGAAAAGCAAAAAGGTCAAGGGAACACTTAAGACCCTGAAGCCTGTGGGTAACTTTCATATGACCGCTGATAGGTGGAGGCCAATGGAATAGAGTGATGGATTTACTGTACGCGAGATAGGTGGAATTGCTCATCTTTGATTTATTGGAATGTCCCATATTCCTACACTCTGGCCCCCTGTGTCCCTTAGTACCTTTATTTGGTATAATATACCCTTTTGGATTAAGTCTTGATTTGCCCTTTGATTCTTCCGCTGTGACACAAGCCAACGTTCGAGTTGTCAAAGTTTACATAACTGTTCCGAAAAGTATCATTGTTTCCTATGAACTTCAGTTTTCCTTCCTGAAATGTCCACAAAACCATCTTAAATCAGTATTTCACCTGCCATTTCCAAACTCATATTTCATTTGTTCCATTTTCTTCTTCCCATTTCTCGCTACTAGATAACCATTGTTTCTTTTATTTTTGGATGCCAAGAATTTGTCTCAACGATTAACTTGAATCGACTGCTTTCAAATAGAGAGGAAGTGATCATGGCAGCGAAAAAAGTCGTCTCCTTATTAAAATATGTTTGAAAAGTTCCGTATTCCTGGGATGTTCTAACATATTCAATTGTTAACTAATGTGTGTTGTTCGGCCCCTTCAAAATGTCTTTCGCTGGGGCGTTCTTTGACATTCAGTATTTCAGTTGCAACTTTCAAACCTGGAAAGTATGTGGTGGGATTTCGAAGAGCGAGGTGTTTAAGTATGGAAAACGTTTTTGCAGAGCAAATATTTGTTAGGTAGACATTTGCGAGTAGAAATTCCTGATCGATTATTTTGAAATCTCCCTGTGTGTTTTATCGCAGTCTTCCCCGTTCCCAATCGGGTCGTCTACCAGTTGTGCAGTTCCATAATGTTTCAATCCCTCTGCGGTTTACCGGCTTCCATGGTGGTGTAAATGAGCTCTAGAAGGTGTCGCTGAGACCAGATTTCGCATAAAGGGGATCGTACATCTTTAAACAGGGCCGTTAATGCCGCTTGTGTTGCTTTCTCACTACGTTTAGTGTTGGTTTAGTTGGCATCTTGAATGCCAGCTGCACTATAAACACACAAATAAAAAAAGACTACAAACGAGTACAAGCGCAATTATCACGTACGAAAGTGCTTTCTTCCTAAAGGTTAAAAGAAGAGAACCAGCAGGGAGACTAGAGTGTAGAAAAAGGGTGAAGTGTGGCAGTGCGGTGGGCGTGTAGAGGCCTCGGTTATGCCTATAAAGAGCCATTGTGCGCCCCATTTTAAAAGCATGACAGTTGAGCAAATATCAAATATGCACTGGTGATAAAGAAACACGGCATCTCCGAACAGCCCAAATGAAAAGAATGTAAGCTTCTCGCTGGCACATGACACCAGTACTGAAAAGATTCACATGGCTGCTTATTCTCGCCAATCCACAGAAGTTTCCACACATGCCAAACGCGATCGGCCATTAAATGCATAGTCATTACAGAGCATCAACAGAGCCGTTCACATGCTGGAAAGCAAAAGAAGCCAGAATCAAGGTGATTTCCCAATGATTCCAAGCCTACAAGCATGCGAAGGTGTTTGGAACATGTGTACATTTCTTGGATGGGAAATTAAGGAGAACACGATCAAGACTTCAAGCAGAGAAGTTACAGTGGGATCTGCGATTCTAGAGTGAACGAAAACACACGAGTGCTGCAATTATATTTTGTTTTTAGTCCAGTCTTTCACACCACCACAACCCTATAATTATGTTTGGTCCCGTTGAGAAGAAACACACCTTTTGATTTTTTGTGTCAGATTGTGACCATTTCCATTATGTTCTCTGTGACACATTTAGTTGTGCACAAGATCACACACTCTGCGGTCAGGGACACCAATAGCAACAGTAACTCCTGCAGTTTTAGTCGAAGTGAAGAACCTGGTTGTGAAATTCAGTATATTTCTTCAATAAGACGTACCATTCTATGAAATGTATTAAAAGGAAAGGCTTCTTGAGCCAATAAACAGGGGCTAACTATGCACGCCCCAGTCTTAAACTCAGGATGATGGTTAATCCCCCCAGTATCATTCACTGTCTGCAGTCTTGCTAACGTGGTTGCTTTCAAGATACGTTTTTGTTGCATCCTGTTTTATAAAAAATACTTGAAGGGTCAATTTCGTCATTCTTCCTCTTGGTAATGTGACAAAGTTACCTGCCAGGTAATTCAGGAAGACGGGTACCAAGCCAAGAATGTTAGCGGAAATACATTTCCCATAATACCCTTTAGGAGCCGAATTAAAACACAGACCGTATCCGTGAAGCAGAATTATGGACCTGGGAGAGGCTAAACCTGGCAAAATACCCGATTGGCATACTCATGATGCTCCTTGAATACCTGCCTTCCATAAAAACCGTTGTTGCTGTGCTACCAAAATACCCGATCAGACATGTCACTTAAGCCAGGGAGATATCAGGAATACCAGGAAAGCCAAACACTGAAATCGTACAAGCAAGCCAAACTAAAATGGACTACATCTCCTGAGGGTCCTGCAGAGCATCAGGGACTGATATAGTCTTGGGGTCCAGGACCTAGGCTCAAAGTAGCATCAGAAAGGATGCTACATCCTGGAGCATGTACCATTGGGGAGGAGTGAGGTAACTCCTCTGGGACTTTGGGACAATGATGACTGAGACTCGAAAGCCTGACCACTCATCCTGCGATTGGGAAAGCAGACATAAGAGACATTTGTGCATGAAGGCCATCCTATGTTTTGTTATTTTTTTAGTTAAGATACTGTTTATATTTAGGTTTGCCCATCCTGTATACAGTTTCTAATAAAAATTTAAATTTTGAGCACCTTTCGTGGCATCATGCTTGGTTCCAAATTTCTAATCGATCTTAAAAAAAATTATCTCAAAATGGCATTCATGAAGAACACATGTACACGTTTGTTGTAAAGTTTGCCAAACAGGCTTCATCACTCCTTGAAATCAATACCCAGGGTATCGCTACGTTCTGAAACCACTTCTCTTCCCAGTTTTCTGGTCTCCTGGGGATTCAGAAAATTCACCCCGATTTAAACATGGGCTTTTTTTCAAAATATAATTTTCCACGGTTGCAATTTTATTTTGCTTTGCTTTCAATCAAGGGATTTCTGTTTCACAATCCCTAGTCTTTGGGCCTAATCAAAAGTCTGACAGTAACCCTTAAAAGTGGCTGTAATGGAATTCACGCCGCCAATACCGCTCCGCCGGATCATGAGCCGGCGCAAATACCGGCTACTGTAAAATCATCTGACGCTATTACAGGGCCACACGAAGCACAAACACGGCTGCATCACAAGTCCATGTACGACGGTATTAGCGCAGAAATTCGACGCTAATACTGCCGAAAACACGGCACAGTTACCTCCAGCTTCTAGCTGGAGGTGAATGAACACAGGTGCCTGAAATGAAGCCACAGGTGATCCCAATCCACTCCAGAGGGCTACATAAGGCACACTCCTACCACAAACACTGTTTCCTAACTGCAAACACTACCACTACCTGAATGTGCAGGTGACCTGCTACCCCAACCTGTACATTACCCACTGTTTTGCCTGCTACCCTGGTTCCACCCATAATGCCATGGTCCTACGGAACAGCACACTTCCAGGATACATGGAGAAGCACAGAGGACTACGGACCTGGATAGTGGGTGAGGAGAAATGCCAGCACGCATACGCTGCAAAGTACATATCCAAATGGGGTGTGGGGGATGTGAATAACTACACGAAGCATGGCATGACAAGCTAATGCAAAATCCGTACTTGACCACCTCCCCCACCAATATCACAGTACAGGCCAGGGAGCATGCACATGTGGGACTTACCTGGATGGAGAAGCTGACGTACACATACAATAGCAACTATAAACACCAACTTGACTACAGGTACCACAATGCAACATGCACTAACCAAAGCAATGCTGACAAATGGCCACATCACCTCACACAACAACCCTGTCAGTACAACAGCCATGCACCCATGTGCAGCCAGACCACAATGCCCACTCGTTGGCACCAGATGCTCAGGGAGGACCCATGCATGTTGGAAATATACTGCCACATGACAGCCACCGTGTCAGCTACACATGTCACGACAGACACCTTACGTAACATATGCTGAAAGGGAACAGGGTTCATGTGAAGCAGAAGCAATGCATGACACTAGTGACACATCATGCACAGACATTGAATAGACACATGACGTGAAATGAAGGCCTTTTTGCATGTCCATTGCCCTGATATTACACCGTGACTAATGCCTGTGCCTACACCCATGCAGGTAACTACGGATATCCACAATTGTCCTGGCTAATGACCCATGTGCGTGATCCACAAACACTGCAGGGGAATGCCTACAACCACGCTCACAGCAGGACCCGTGTGTGCATCGAGTGTACCGTCGGCCTCCCAAAGGGATTTTTCGGCTGCCTTGACTACTGGTGGAGCCCTGATGTAAGCTCCAGAGAAAATGGGTACAATTGTGTTTGTGTGTGCCATGTTGCACAATATCTGCCTGAAGAGAAATGTTCTGCTACCCCCGGGCGTGGATATGCCACAACCAGACGATGAGGATGCAGTGCCTGTGGCAGAGACAAATGCATGCATTCCCAGAGATGATGTGAGGGATGGGAGATTGGCCCGCCAGGGACTGATATACAATTTGCTCTCACACGTTCACATGGCACAAGCCATGGACACAACTGTCTCACTCACCTCTATCAATAAACACGACAATGACGCAATCAGGAATGCCCTCACATTGACAAAGTTTAACAGATTTAATGAAATGAAGTGCCCCAACTATCCTCCCTCCTTCCACCAACTCCCAGCACACCATCCCCCCCTCCCTCCTCCCTCATCCCACCTGCAATTACCCAGCACACTGTCCCCCCTCCCTCCTCCCACTACCGACTCCCCAGTATGGCCACTCAGGGCAATAAGTGTCTTGATGTTGTGTACAACCGTGGCCTCTCCCCACCTCCCTGCCAGCCCTCGGTGATCTTGGGTGCAAATGGCACTGGGATTGATGCCTTGGTGTGCCTTGCTGAGACTCCTCTGTGGGAGTTGTGGAACTGGAAGGGATGGAGCCTGGCCCCGGACATGTTTGAAGTGTCACCTACATGCACTGGCGGATGGCCACTGCGAGTGCAGAGACCCCTTTGGTCATCTCCCTGACCCTCTGGCTGTAATGTGTCAGGGCGGCCGTACTGGCTGTTGTCGAAGCCCGGTTCCTGGTGATGGCCTGCACAATCCTGCGGGTGGCCCCTTGTATGCTGTCATGTATGGCCAGCAGGTGTTCCGAGTGCATGTGCCCTATCACCTCCATCTCCCTCTGTCTCCGCTCCTGGAGCCTCTGCAGCACAGTGCTGCTTGGTGGTGTGTGGCATATGGAAGGGTGGCTGTGCAGTTGCTCCGGGCTGTTGTCAGGAGAGCCATATGAGGGTGTATCAATGTCTGACTCTGGTGTCTGACCACGCTTGCGGCTGCAAGAGCACACAGGTGTTGTTGAATGCTTGCGGCGGTGAGGGCTTTCTGGGGACTGAGCACGCTGGCGGCGGTGAGGGCTTTTTGGGGGATCCAGCATGCTGGCGGCAGTGAGGGCTTTCTGGTTTTGGTGGGCACACTGGCTGCGGCAAGTGCGCCCAGGGGTTTGTGGCCCTTTTGTATGTGGTGACACAAGGCTGGTGTTCCCCTGTGCTTCCACAGTTGCCCTGCCTGGAGGTGTGACCTCCATGTCAGACCCTCCAGCTGCGAGAGTGGGTGCAGTGGACATTGCAGTAGTTCTGTTGGGTTGTGGAGTCAACATCAGGGTGGTCCTTCTGGGTTGCGGTGTCTTATGGCACGACATACACCTTGACGTAGCCTGTCTGTGCCTTTGCGGGGTGGTGGTGGTGACGGACCTTGAGGGCCTGGATGCGCCACTCCCAGATGGGCCTGCCCCCTTGTCCTCCTCGGAAGCCTCTGGCAATGCTTGAGTGCCTGTAGGGGACATAGGAAATGTTGTCCGGTATGGTTCCCCCATGTTTGTTTGCATGCAAGACACATTTACAATGGCACACAGTGAGACCCCACACATTTGGCCAGATGGGTATGGTTGGTCAGGGGAGATTGCATGTGGGCCCAGCATTATGGGGATGGTTGCAGCAATGAGTGTGTGACACATGGCCAGTTGGTCTTTGACCTGTATGTGGGGAGGGCCAGGTGTTCATGCTGGGGCAGCTGATGTGTGGCATGCATGCTTGTGGCCCTTCAAGCCCCCACATTCCCTTCCCGGGTGACACTCAGCTTGTGGGGGTGGTGGCTTATTCTATTGCACTGGCATGGCTTTATGGGACACTGCTGTGCCGCCAGAAGGGTTGCGCTTTGGTGTACAGTGACTGGCTAGCTGAGCCCATGTCAGTGTAGGTGGACGTGTACTTCCCTGTGTCTTGTCTGCCATGCCAACATGGGGCAAGCCAACATGGGGCAAGCCAACTGGGCCCACAACCTGCTGGTTTGACTGCTGCACTGTGTCGTGGTTGCTCACACACCACATTCCCACTGGCACAGGGTGTACCAGCAAAGCTGTGGTATGCATGGCACTTGGATAGGTCACTTGCCACCCCTTCCCGCTGATGTAACAGGGGTGCCCTTGGTGCCCTGCCCCATGGCTGCTATGCAGGGTGGCTGATGTGCCACCCCCTCACTCCACCCTGTTGTCATGCCCAGCTTCTGGGTCTGCTGACATGTGTCCCTGTCCACTGGAGCGTTTTATGCTAGACTGTCATTTGTGCATGCACTTGTGCTGGGGGGAGTGGACTCACCTCCTGGCTGCTGGCACCCGCCTCTGCACATCTAACTCCCTCTATTCCCTTCATATCCAGCCCTGTGCTGCACTTTTCCTCCCAGGTGGTGAGGACTAGTGGTTCCACAGTTCCTCCTCCAGTCGCCGGGGACTCCTGGCTGGGTTGGGACAGCGTTCCATCGTTTCTGACAGTCGTCCCCGTCACGAGGTACACTGGCCAGAGCTATCACTTTCTGGCTGATGGAATGCCAAGTGGCTGTCCTGCGCAGTGCTGAGGCTTTACATTGCCTGATGCCATATAGTTCATCACTGTGAGCAACAACCTCATCGGTGAGAATGACCAGCTCCCCCTCACTAAACTTCGGTTTCCGTGGACAATGTTGGGCCACCTTACCTCTGATCCTCTCCTGGCACATTCTAGCTTTTTTCCAGGTCTGGATGGCTCTAGGAAGTGGAGATATTGGATGGATTGTGTTTTTCAGAATGGCCACCCCAATGGTTCCCATTCCAGCGATGACGCGATTTCTGCTGGCGCTAGTAGCGCCAGGGTCGGCGGCTAGCACGATTAGCCCGGAAATTTCAGTGGTAAGCCTTATTTCTGCGCAATTTCTGCCGGGCGCCGAGAGCATTACCGCCAGAGTCGGGCGCTTGTTCACGCCAGGTTGTGATGCAACGCTGCACGACCCGGCGGTAACGCTATTTCTGCTCTGCAGGAATTGTGCCGGATTACCGCCAGACTTGTGATGAGGCTCTTTTACCTTTTGAGGTTTGAAAAGTGATGGGTTTATTCAAATTGCCGTCTGTGCACATGTGCGTGCGTTTTCAAGGGCAGTTTGAAAAAGCTCTCCAGTTTACATATGCTCCATAAAATAAAAATACATCTTTAGTGTTCGTTTTTTTAAATTGGGAAATTTAACTGGAACACTGTATATTGAGTGTAAGAGTCCTGCAGAAGAGAGATGAATAACTAAATTGCCTGCTTTAGAATGGGTAAATGATCTTCATGTAAAAGCTGCTTCTTTCATTAGTAGGAATGTATCCATCTCTGTTAAGGCATCTGTGCCAATTCTGCTATCGACTTCCCTATTAAGGCCTACTCTCTTCCTTTCCAATTCATTCTTGTTCCTCTAATTAGCTGTCCCATCCTTTGTTGTTTTATGTAATGTTACTGGATCCTGCTACAGAGCAGCTTTTGCATTTGCATATCCTCGTCGTGCTTTGGCTCCTTCAAGTGAAAAGGTGGGGTTCTAGTTTGGTCGGTGAAGGCAGAGAGAAGAGGACACTCTTAGATCAGCTCTGCGAGGCATGCCAGGTTCTACCCATGGTTGCGTGCGGGTATGTTATGCATTGCATGTGCTTTGTGTACAGTATGTATTCAGCTTTTGCCGGTTATTGGTCTTCAGCAAGCTGAAGCCCGTTGCCCAAGTGTGGGTTTGGGTATGGAGGGTTATGGGGAGGTGGCAGTAGTGGATGATAGAATTGGGAGATGTGAGCACTTACTTTGTGTAACATTATTTTGTTGAGAACAGCAAGGAAGGATGGTGGTGCTTTTGCAGAGTAACATGGGTGTTGGTTACAGCAGGGGAAGGAGAGTTAGTTGTCAGTCAGATTAGAGTTGCTTACTTTTCATAACATAGCACACATTGCTGCCATCACACCACTTGCCAGCCTTAAATTAGTACTCGTCAGCACTAAACCTCAGTCATTTGCATCAGAGCGGGACATAGCACATAAACATGCGGTGTGACATAGCACTTCAACTGAATCACAACATGAATTAGACTATAAGCTAAATAATGTTATTATGAAGCTCTTGATGAAGCCTAATAAAGGGCGAAGCAGTATATGGTAACAGACCGAAATGTAAACATTCTACATACTAATGAATTTTCATGTAGACTTACCCTTTTCCAGCAAGGAGCAGCATAGCGGATGCAGACAGACTATCGTATGACGATTGATGAGTCTGAAGGGGTGGGTAGATCAGTGATATCATTCCCAGTGTTGGTTGTGTGGCTTATCACAACCTAGCAAGACATTGCGGGTAGCAGTGTAGCTAGGCTATAAGAGCAGCTCGAAATTGTGATATGACTTAAATAGTGGATACTGGTGGCAAGTTAACATGTAATTATAAAATACAGTAATAGCTATTCGCAGCCCGGGAAGGGCCATCTTTTTTCATAATTTTCCCCCTTGCAAGATTGGCTGCGCATGCAGCCCGAATCTCCAGAGGGGAAAAAAGAAAGCCGTTCGCACCCGGGATCAACCTTGCTTTACTTGGGCCTACCATGGCTTGGGTTGTCGGGCCGTTACCAGCCATGTCTGCCCCCCCTGTCGGTGCGTGAAAGCCATAATCTTGCCATAGCAGAGTGTACGATGAAGCAGTGAAAGCAATAAGCATTATGAGCTGACCTAGCTGTAGCCTTATATCACAGCGTATCTGATCCCTGAACAGTAATATATGGCCACCCTGTGGACGAGGTAAGCGGTCACAAAATGAGAGTATTATCACTAAAGACACGAGTTGTATTGTTTGTCCTTACTTAGCTGCAGATTGATGTGGCTGGAGGAGTTGCCAGAATGGAATTTGCCATGCTGTGTATCAGGGTACATGTGTCTGTGGGGTGTGTATACGCGTTTTCGGACGGCGTTGCTCTTCTCAGCATATCCTAAGACCGGTATAATTATGCAAAAAAATCCAGCCTTCGAGTATGTGGAGAAAGTGCTGGATAGTGAGAGAGAAAACAGCTTTCTTATGGGAAAAGTTGCATCAGTGATAAGCACATAGAAGACATTGCCTGAATGCAGTTTTGAGTTGGATGAAAGTTATCATTTCCTGCATGTGGTTGACAGTGAGCGATCAGTGCCGAAAGATTAGGGTATTATGCTTGCTGTCTACACACAAGTGAGACTAAGCCCAGTGTGAAGATGTGTTTTCATTTTCAGCAACTATTGGAGCTCACCAGGTTTGGGTCAGTTGCAGGGGTGGGCCGATTATGTATCTGGACTGTGTTCATGTTTTCCTGAGTGTATTGGCTTGGCTAGTCTGAAATATTTGTCTGTGAACAGGTTGGAGTGTGTGGGGTTAATGGGTAGAGTTGAAGGGGTGGGTTTGGAGAGCAAGTGAATGGTTAGCAAAGTATTAATCTAGAGAAGAAAGGGGGAGGTTGTGTTCTTAGGTATAGCCCTTCTGAGTGCTGTTGCATATTAATGTCAGTTGGTTTTGGAGTGGATGTTAGTTGGTTTCAAGGTACTTCGGGGCCATTTGTGCTTTGTTGATCAGTTACATTTATTCCAACCCCGTCCAAAGAACTAGAGGCGCTTGCGTTCACAGTGCCTGAGCTGTGCTCTATTTGAGAGATGGGTTGGTATGAACGTAGCTATGAGTTATGGTGAATGGGGAGGTCCTCTCAGTGTTGGTTCAAAATGTGGTGATTTTGTTGGTGTATTAGTTATTCAGGGCAAAGTACTTCCTCCTTTGGTTCATAGCCATTAGGTTTCTTGCAGGTCATTTTCTACCACTTGGTTGACTTCATGTGTCTTTGTATCACCTCTTTAGAACTTTGCTCTGTGATTTCCTCTTAGCGTTTGATAAAGTTCTGGCCTTTCGCTACTTTTGTAGATAACCATGCTTTGAGTGCTTTTTTAAAGCAGAGATGGCCTTCAAAAGATTAGTTGCACACATTTTAGTCACCATGACTGCATGCAAGGAGCTTCTTTGATGCTTTCTGTTCTATGAAGTTACCAGGAGGAAGGCAGCCTTGGGAGACCTTAGTGTCTTCTGTCACAGATGGTACAGAGAAACACCCTGAGTCTTTGAGAAAGTTTAAGGGTTTTTACTTGTATTTGTATGTGCCCTTGTGTGTCCCTCTCTCTCTCTCTCTCTCTCTCTCTCTCTCTCTCTCTCTCTCTCCCTCTCCCTCTCTCTCTCTCTTTATCTTCCTCCCCCTCCCTCCCCGGTTAGTGCTACTGCTACCGAATGGTAACCCTTACTGTCTAATGGCTGACTGTGACTACTGGTGGCTCCATGTGCAGTCTATCTAAAATCCCTCAGGGACTTCCTAGCTTTCCCTACTCTAACCAGACCTTTCGTGTTCTAATGGGGAGTTGGATAGTGCCTTGCACTTGCTCTGTGGTATTCAGACTTCTTCAGTCATGCCCGCTCACCCATTCTCCTCTACACTCACTACCACTCCCTCTGGCTTATTCATTGCACCACTCCTCTGTCCCTCAGATCTTTCCCTCCCCCTACTCTCACCTCCAACATTTGATATTACCACACCTCGCACGCCACTATTCCTTGTCAGGGGCTTGAGGGGAGAGACGTGTCCCTGAAGTCATGGAGGAGAATGGAGCACAAGAGACAGGATTGGAAGGAGTCCTGCACACAAGGAAGGATAGGCAATAACTACAGATGATCAACAAAGGCAGTGAACAGAAAGGGGCGGGGTTACAACAAAGAGAAACACATTCGTTTTCCACTTGGGGTGTACGCATAATGGGGAAAGGTTAGCCTGCAGTGTTAGGGGACACTCTAGCCTCCTGATCTGGTTGTTATTACAGGCCCTTCTTTGAATGCTCGTGAAAAGGAGCATCAGTAGTGGCCATCTGTGTCTGGACCCTGTGCACGAACAATGAAAAAATACTCACAAGACTGAAGCCTGTACGGGTCCAGTGGGAACAGAAGAGTGACTGTCACCTGAAACAGGAATCTGTACACTGTTAACAAATATGCCACAGTGGACAAGATTGAAATGAGACAAAGGAATGGGACATAGATTGACTGCCGGGATAAAGGAATGACACAAGCGCAAGTGAGGACAAGAACAGTAACAGAAATATCCAGGCAAAGAACAGGAAGCAAAGTGAGAGAACGGTCAGGACAGGGAACAGGAAGAAAGATAATAAGCAAGAAGACAAGAATCTAAGCACAAGGGTACAGAAGTATGGAACTGCAGACTGGAAACTAAGGACTGGAATTAAGGAACGGCAGACTGAACTGTAGACCATAAACAAGAAAATTCTTGACAAGGATTAAACTGCAGACTGGTAACACGTGATAGGAACTTGAGGGCGTCCTCACTTCTTTTCTCCCGGTTTCCTCTTCTCGGGTGGCCAGGGAAAGGCCATCACTTTTGGATCCGAGCCTCGGGGTGGATATGTGAGGCAGGATCACCTGGGTGGAGAAGACTTTGGGAGTGGGGCGAGGACGTCCTTAGGTGAGACATGGTATCCCCCATTTCCCTTTCACAATGAGCCCTCCATCCCTGAAGCATTTATAGGCTTTTGTCAGTCCTTTTCCTGTGCTTCCCCTAAAACATTCCCCAAAACACACCAGTATGCTACTGGGACGAAGAAGAGGTCGACTAGAACAACACATCCTCACTTTATAACATAGACACATATCGACCCCAGTTAGGTACTGGGACAAGGAAGAAGAAAGTAAGAGTAAAGCAGGACTACAGCTTTAGTGATGAGCGGTCTAGTCTTTTTTGTAATGAGCATGGAGGCAGGAACTTAAAAGGATGAATACCAGAGAGAAAAGGAGGCAGCTGTCGGAGAACACCCACAAACTACTGGGTGCACTCTGACCTCTCTGGTGTAGCCGTGTGCCAGGAGGAGACACGTGGAAAAGTGCAGAGCCTATTTTGAATACTGAACGAAATGAAAGCAAGTTGTGAACACTCTCTTGAGAGGAGTGAAAGGAAGAGCATGAATCGTACTGAAAGGAAGTTTGTGAACTCCACTGAAACGATGCATTGAATTTTATGAGAAACCAAGCATTGGCGATAGCCAAAGTACAAGGACCTGTATTCATTGAGAAATAAGTGCTAGCCAAGCCAAGAGAGCACAACAAGTTATATTATATGAGCAATCCAGCATTGGCCAAAGCCAAGAGAGCTTAAGAAACTGTGGGTTATAAGGAAACGAGCAGTGGCATGAGCCAAGGGAACAGGGAAGAGTAGGGAGATTCCACCTTGGAATAGGGCAAGTTAGGTATTACTCCACCCTGCCTTTTGGAGTTAAAACTTTGTTTAACAAACTTGAACCTGTTGTCTGTGTCTGACTCATGATGCCTTCACACAAGGAATACAAGGAAACTCTGGACTGGTATCTAGGAACCTAAAGCCAGGTAACAAGGACTACGGGGAGGGAACAAGCGAACTGGTGTTAGAGAGCAAGGGGCTGCAGCTACGGAATCCAGGACTGCAGACAGAGCGTCAGGGACATGCAGGCAGTGTGTACAGAGTTGCAGAATAGGGAGAACAAAGCTGCAGGGCTGCAGTCATGGAAGCAAGGTTGCAGTGCAAGGAACCCAGAAGAGTAGGACAGGGTGCACTGGGAATGTGATAATGCTGCTGTGAAAAGGTCACCAGGTAAGCACATTTTTTTTCCTGGGCCCTAATATTCTTTCCCCAAAAATTCTAGGAGGGGTGTAATTATATATTATTACGTCCAATCGTAGATTATTTGGAGAAAGTGTTTGATTGTCTGGAGGGTGCATTTTTAGGGAAATGCTGTCACCTGACAACTATTTTCACTACGACATTATCACTGGATACCAATTGGGGTTCCATGTGATAATGTCACAGTGAAAAAGTCACCAGATAGGTGACTTTTGTTCTAGAACCCTAAAATTCTTCTCCCAAACATTCTAGGAGGGGCATAATTATATATTATTACCGCCAATCGTAGAATATTTGGGGAAAGTGTTTAATTGTTTGGAGGGTGCATTTTTAGGGAAATGTCACTACCTGGTGTCCATTTTCACAGCGACATTATCGCTGGATACCAACTGGGTTTGCATTTGATAATGTCGGTGTGAAAAGTTCGCAAGGTAGGCAACTTTTTTTTCCCTTGGGTCCTAAAATTCTTTCCCCAAATATTCTAGAGCAGGTTCCTGAAACAGCAGCAACAGGACATAGCCGAAATACAACATTCAAATTGTGAGGGGCTGACAGTGACCTCGGTGCAAGAGACATGTGCTCCTGCAGGCAGCTGCTTAAATACTGTCCCACACTGCTGTAGCATGCTTGTTAGGAGCTCTTGGAGCACAACACTCGAAGGTAATCTGCTCCTCCTCTTTGGACCTTGAAAAGTGGAAAGAGAAGTGTTCTTTAGGGCTTCTGGGGATTGTAGTTCTAAGACTGCTGCATAGTAATAGTCAGGTAATGATTACTGCCAAAAGGTGCATTATGGGATATGTAGCTTGTGAAATTAAATATGGGAGTGGCAAGGTTTTGTGAAGGTCAAATAAAGACAAAAATAACAATAGGTATTGTCTGGGACATATTATGGTGATGAATTTTCGAGTCCCAATTAGTCCACAATGGGCACCACTTGGTGTTCCAGTGCCACAGTTGTGACACTCGCTCTCTTTTCTACCATTTCTCCTCCCAGTAGTACATGCCTCCTCCCAGTTGTACACTACTCCTGCTACTCTCCTCCTCCCATTACTACACTCCTCCTTCCACTACAACATTCCTCCTCCCACTACTGCTCTTCTACCACTACTGCTCTCCTCCCACTACTGCTCGCCTTCTCCCACTATTACTACTCCTCCCACTACTTCACTCCTTTTCTTTGGACCTATATAAATATAAAATTATGATCATTATAATTCTCCCACTACTGCTCCTTTCCTCCCACTACTACTCCCGTCCTCCGAATAGAACTCCCCTCCTCCCACTACTGCACTCTGTCTCCCACTACTACACTCCTCCCCAACAACAACACTACTTCTCCCACTACTACTCTTCTCCTCCCACTATTCTCCTCCTCCCACTAATCTCCTCTTCCCACTACTACTCCTCTTTCTACTACTACTTTACTTTCCACTGCTACTCCTCCTTTCACTACTACACTCTTCCCAACCCTACTACTCAAACACCTTTCTTTCACCCAGTACCATTCACTTCACATCCACTACTTGCACTAGCTTTTTTTACTCCCTCGCCACACTCAAACTGCAAAACCACCTTTACCCCAAGCCACTGCCCCACCTACTCCAAAATTCTCCTCCACAAGCCACCGATATTTCTGTGCTCCTGCTAGTATGTTGGTCCTCTTCCACCGCCACCGCCACTGCTGACCTCACCGAATAACCCACACTTCCTGTTTCCTGTCCCCTGCTTAAATTTCCCTCCATCTGTACTATTTGCACAGCGTTTCCTGGTCAATTCGGTCCTGTCTTCCCCTCCAAGGATGTTATGCATGGGAAAGCCTTCATAAGGGGGCATTAGGCTCTGGCCACATTCTCGGCGCAGGCTTGCTGCATAATGGTCATTGCAGTGTAGGAAATTGCAAGTTAGTCGTCCGTGGTCCGCCCCCTGGAACTGTCTCACTATATTTGCGGCACAGTCCTTGGTCGTGTAGGGGATTGCTGCTTTTGGATGTGGACTGGCTGGCAGACTTTGTTGGTCCCGTGCAGTGGGTTTCCCCATTGTAGCGATTCACGGGTGCAGTCTGTATCGCTCTTGCCAAGCTGCTGCTGTGATCGGTTCTCTGCATTTCTGTGGTTATCTTTTCTCTCTCATTATGTTATGTCTGACAAGCTGGTGTTCTGGTTTTCTCTTTCCCGCTATAGTCTTTTAGCTTTGCGATATGTGCAACCAATAGAAAACACTGGCACATGTTTATACTGCAAGGCTGGAGATGAGGCTCTGCATACAAGCATGCCAGGGGAAAGGGATGGTACAGGAATTGGGGACCTCTCTGATGTCACTGGCCTCCTCAGGGGTAGGGCCTCCAGTGAATCTCTTTCTGTAAAGCCTTCCACCCCTGATTTAGAAGGGTTCTGGCCCCCTCTTGACATGGCCAGTAAGCTGTGGTGGTGAGGTAGGGTGGGCTGCTCAGTTTTCAGAGCAGTGTTTTTAAAAAGAGGATGATAGAAGTGTGGGTCAGAAGCCAGGTCTGCCATGCCAAAAGGGTGTACATGATTATTACAACAGCCAGCCATTGTTAATGGGTTATGACACACCTTAGTTCCTGCATACTCCACATAAGCATTAGTCTCTGGGGGAAGGGATGGTGTCTGCATTCTCTCTGTGGGTTTTCTCTGTCCCCCTATGGGGGAGTCCCTTCCAGAGAGGATTTGCTTACCTCTGTACCCTAGGGGGTGTTAAGCATAGTAGTCTCACCTCCCTAGTCCCAAAAGGGTTGGCTACACCTTGTGGAGAGGTGACAAACTCCCTGGATTTGTCACACAGGTCAGTGAGGAGGCTAGCCAGCAGGTTGTCTAAAAGCCAGCGTATATGGCTATAGACATGTCCTGGGGTACAGGTGAACATTGATTCAGTGGAGTGGAGAGTATGCTAGCACTGGGTGATAGGGTCAGGTCGCTGGGCCGGAGCAGCTCCCTAGCACAAACGAGGGACCTAGGGGCCCTGCTGGCCTTCCTCACCCCTGGGTGACACTGTTGAAGTTATCACAGAAAGGCTTTGTCCTGCTGCAGGAGTGCTTGTTTTCCTTCAAGGACGTTACCCATTCTATGACCCATAGATACTGTTGGTGGGAAGGGGGTGGGAGCAAGGGAAAGCGTATTGGTCAAGAGCATATTGTTTTGGCCTATCCACCTGGCTACCCCCTGATTTTGAGTTGACCCACATTTGTGTTACAAATCACAATAAACATTTTGTTGAAATCTGAGTTGCATCATATGTGGTCTGGTCTCCACTTGGCTCTGTGAATCCCCACCAACCTAACCCAAACCAAACCCTTGGTTTCAGATCTGCCGAAGTGCCTGGAGTCCATGTAAATGGCTGCGGTACACTATATAAATCCAAGTATTATATAGCATACCATCAGCGCACAAGACAAAGGTGTGGGGCAACTCGCAAGCAAGGTCCACCTATCCACACCCTTAGTTACACCGGACAACAGGCGGGTGGGGTATTCAGCCACCAGCACACACCTCGGAGGGGAGCTGCATTGAGTGGAGTGTGCCGTGGTTGACGGCTGATCTGGCATTCGTCCACATCCTGTAACTATTGCCGGACTGCACCAGGAGGCCTCCTTCATACCTGGACTGCCGCGGGCACGACATTTGTTCACTAACGATCTGGTACCCCTTCCACCGCGACTCTCCCCGATTCCTGCGACCCAGCTAACGCAGTACCACAACAGAAGGCATGACCAGAGGCAACAAAACCAACAAAAAAGGCCCTATGGATGCATTTACGAATACAGCTCAGGAGGGTACGAGTGATGAAACCCTACATACTAGCCAACCAATGCCTCCGCACCCGGCGGAGGGCACATGGGACCCATATATGGCGGCCCTCCAGGCTGATTTTGAGACAGTAAACTCCAAGTTAGATGAAATGGGGTCAACAATGGCATCAATCAAGGCAGACTTAAACCTGGTGAATTGCGCGAGTGGCTGAGACAGAAACTCGAATTAGCACAATAGAGGATGTGACTACTACCCATGGCAAGGATATTGAATCCATCAAAAAGAGCCTTTGCCAGGTACAAATGAAATGCGATGACCTTGAATCGAGGTCACGCCGCAATAATATAAGAATAGTCGGACTGGCAGAAAAATAAATCAACACCCCAATGGAGGTATACCTTGAGGAGGTGATTCGCACCGTCTTCCCGGAGGCCCAATTTTCGCAACAATTAATAGAAAGGGCCCAACAAGCCCTGATTGCTCCTCCCAAACCCGGGGCGCCACTGTGCACTGTCATTGCCCGTCTCCTTAATTATCACGTCAGGGATATGATCCTCCGCCTCTCCAGAGAAAAGGGCATGTTCATGTATGATTCCAATAAGATTTACATATAGCCTGACTTCTCCAACGGTGTACAGGCTGCACGCCGCACCTTCAACCAGGTCAAGAAAGCTCTTAGAGCGCAATCCATCCCTTACGCGATGCTCTTCCCCGCGAAATTACGCCTGCAACACGAAGGGAGGGCACAGTTCTTCGAATCCCCGGAGGAGGCCATGAGGAACATTGAACATAATATCACCTGGATTCATATAATAACGGGACAGCGGCCATCAGAATGGTCTGGTCGGTAGAGTGGAAAGGACAGACTCACCAACCTTGGCCGCCCGATTGTTTTTCTCAATAGTTGAAGTTCAGTTTGGGTTTTACACTGTCCAGTTTGGGGGATAGTGAGGGAGGGGGGAGGGGAGACTACAGGGCCTGTTGCCCAGGGGTTGAAATGCACAGTGCACATCACTAAAAAGTAAGCAAGATGGACTACATTGATGAGCAAATTGAATCACACCAAGGAAGGGTCGAAAACATCACAAGCATAGGCATGAGAAATACCAGTAAGATAGTGCCGTAAGAAATAAAGTTCGAACCACGGGAGGTCTACGACATCGACCACAATGGCAACTAAAGGACAAGGAGTGAGATTACTTACTTGGAATATCAGGGGACTAGCCCACCCGATTAAGGCAAGAAAGATACTGGTATATGCAAATCGCCACAAGGTGGACATTCTCCTCCTACAAGAAACCCACACCACGAAAAAACGATCATTGACTCATTTGCCCGAAACTAGGGGCCTGTGAACGTGGCCACAAACTACTCCACAATGACAAGAGGAGTACTCACAATTGTGCACAAACGGCTGAACTTCCAGGTGACCAAATCTATCACAGACGACGAGGGGCACTATGAGATCCTATGGGGGCAACTACATAACCAAGATGTTATTATTGTAAATATGTATGGTCCAAATCTGGACAACGCAGCGTTTTACCTCCAGATGGTAGAGCTATTGTTGCCTATTGGCACTGCAGCAGTGATATGGGGGGGAGACCTCAATCTAATACTCGACTTGGGCCTTGACCGCTCCACGGGACACTGCAAGCAGCTTACTAAGGCTGCATTGACACTGAAGCAAGCAATGGTCACATTACCTCTGGTTGACACTTGACGCAAATTACATTCTGTCTCGGGAGGATAGCTCAGGGGCAACGTGCTCGCCTTGGAAGCAAGAAGACAAGGAGCACCGCAGGTTCGATCCCTGGGTCCGCGCTTAGAAACCTCTGGGTATTAAGCACGTAATAAATAACCTATCATATCATATCATATATGACATCCACTGAAAAGAGAGTACACATTTTATTCCGGGTTGTATACAAATTGTTCGTATTACAACTGTTCGAATGACAATTGACCTTTTCACAATTGACCGAATTGTGAAGGTCAATTGTAGCATATATGCGGGGGGAAACCCCCCGCAGCCCCCCACCCAACCCAAACCCGGCCAAAACCCTATATATATATTTCTGAGGCTTGTGGAATCTGCTTAGATCACATGCTGTGCATAGGCCGACATCTAGTGGAAGCTGCGGAGTATTACAGTTTGTTTTTCGAAAGTCGAAAATGGGCGTCGACACAGGCGTGCCAGTAATACTATCCCTAGTGTGACGTCCACTGTACCCAAGATCCCTCACGCGTGTAGGATCCTCAGATTGTTTTTTTCCGCCATACTGGTCGGAAGCATCTTGCGGAGTTCCCTGGCCTTAGCCATACTTTTGCTGTTATTATAATTATAATTCTTATTCATTCCCTTCCCCACCCCAACGTCGACCCTCAACCTCGACGACGGCTGGAGAAGTCATCGACCGTCGACTGCTGCACGACGGATCTGGGCCTCGGAAGGCCGCTGGCCTCGGCCCGGGCCTAGTAGGCCGCTGGCCTCGGCCCTTACAAGTAGGGAGAGTGGGGGGTGGTACATACTCTTCACTCTTAATATATAGTTACATTTTATATATTCCTACACTTAGCAGCCCGCTGCCTTAAGGTGCGTATGGAGGGTACCCCTTTTCAATTCTGCCCCAAGTGCAATCGCAAATACCCTTGGGTCGACAGGCACGCCACGTGCAATCTCTGCTTGCCGAGGGATCACCCCGAAGCGAACTGCAGAGCGTGTAGTAGGTTTAAACCTAAGACACTTAAGGACCGTTCGACAAAGCGTTGGGCCCACCACGCCAGGCAGGAGGCGATGGCAGCGGAGGGCGCCTTCAGCGATGGCAGCGACGCCGTACTTTCGGACGGCGAGGGCATTATGGCGTCGAAAGACAGCCGGCGAGCGCAGGTCCCCGACCTCGGAAGGTCGTCCGGCAGGGCGGCTATGGGGAAGACCCCCGGCGACGCAAGCGCTACACACCTAACACACACTAAACACACTAAGACCAACCGGACCTCGACGACGTCGACTTCCCGGAAAGAGGCACAAAAAGAACGGTCCGACTCGGTGTCCTCTGGGCGCTCTCGATCGAGATCACCTCACGACGCAAGGCAATCATCCACTCTTGCCAAGAGTGCCTCGCTACACACATTAACGGAAGTTCGATCGTCGGGAGACGAAGACGACTTCCACCCCCAGGCCGCGCTCCAAGATACCGAGACCGCGGTTAACACCAGTGAGGCCCCACGCCCTAAGCACACAGATACCTCTCCAGACCCTCGGCGCCAGGCGTCGAAAATCTCTGGGGCCTCCAAGGGACAGGGAAAACATTTTTCCACGCACGGGGAGGGGGGGAAACAGCGGAAAGCACAGCCTTCCACCCCTGTAAAGCCATCCTCTCACCCTAGGCAGACAAGTAAACACAAGTCTACCCTTGAAAAGTCCCATAAATCATCTCCTGCTAAAGTAATACCCTGTTCCAGGGAATGGTCCAGTGAAGACATAGACAGAGTTATGTCTAGGATGTCTTCCTTGGCTGATTTTTATGATAAGAACCCAGAACACTTTCTTTCATATAACCCTCAAGGGGCCACACCCTCAGGCTCCTCCGATCCTATCCCGCTAAGTAAAAAGCCCCGGGTCGAAAGACCTGAACCCTTCGAGGTTCAGCCTTACTCCACTCCTTATTCTACTCCACTCCCCAGTTACCAGGGACAAGTTTTCCCTGAAGAGGACCAGGAGTTTGAAATTATGGAAGAACAAACCGGGACAGATTACTATGCAGAGGATGAGGACCTGGAGGAGGGAGAGGATGAGCAGGAAATTTACAGAGTAGATTCCCCAGTACAAAGCGAAGCCCCAGTTACTGACTCTCCAGTTGATAACCAGCCCCTCCTCAACGAGGTTCTCGCTCGAGCAGCGGAACACTTCCACATCGACACCCACGGTGTACAGGAGGAAAGGGACTTCGCGGAGGAGTTTGTAGGAGAGAGAAGACCGGTCGCTCAGACCATCCCTATCCTCAAATCCATCCAACGAAGAATAGATCCTTCCCTGGTGAATCCTAACCTCACCAGAGCTGTCAACCCCAGAATTGAAAAGATTTTCCGGGCAGCCCAGTCTGACCCTCTGTATATAAGGGGACATCTTAAACCAGATTCCCTAGTGGTGACCAACACTAGAAAAAGGGCTGGCACGCCCTTATCTTCATCAGAAGCTCCTCCCGATAAGGAGAGCAAAAAACCTTACGGGTTTGGCAGAAAGGTAGCCTCAACGTCCGCCTACCAAGCAAGGATTGCGAATTCCACCACCCTGTTGGCTAGTTACAATTGCCATCAATGGGAAGAAGTCGCGGCGCTCATTGCCTCTGCTCCAGAACCGTTAAAGGGCCAGCTGGCTCGGATCTCAGCAGAGGGGAGAGCCGTGTCTGGTTGCATTTTAAAAGCAACTTTCGACGCCGCTGACAACGCAGGGAGATTGATAGCAGAAGGTACTGTTATCAAGAGACATGCGTGGTTACGGCAGTCGGGATTCAAGACAGAAACCCAGGCTTCTTTAATAGACAAGCCAGTGGAACCCGACCTATTGTTTGGGAAAGCGGTCGAAGACGCACTTAAAAATGCCAAAGATGAATATGAGACTCTCAAATCCCTTGGCCAGCTTACCAACAAACCCCCTAACCAGAGGGGGAACAATAATTTTCGTCGCCCACGCGGCCAAAATTCACAAAGAGGCAACTATGCCCAGGGACAAGGTACACAATGGAATAACAACCAGCAGTCTACCCAGAGTTACGGCAGGGGTAACAAGAGAGGTCGTGGAAGAGGCAGAGGCAGCCCCAACAAGGGAGGGGGCACGCCTCCACCAAAACAGTGACGCTCAGTTCAGGGTCCCTTGCCACGCAACCCCAGTAGGGGGACGCATTTCCACCTTCACCCAGGCTTGGGAAGGGATCACCTCAGACAGATGGGTGCTGTCAACAGTATCCGCAGGATATTGTATAGAACTACTGCAGCGTCCCCGGAATCATCCTCCACGACAAAGAGTGCACTCCCTAGAGCATCAAAAGATCCTTCTCGAGGAGATCGCCATTCTGCTAGAAAAGGACGCGATAGAACTCGTCCCAGGACACCAGGTAAACAAGGGTATCTATTCAACTTACTTCCTTGTACCAAAGAAAGATTTGACAATGCGCCCAGTATTGGACTTACGGCCTGCCAACAAGTATGTCAAGCCCCAAAAATTCCGTATGACCACGCTACAAGAGGTAATCCCCCTCCTAAAAAAGGGGGATTACATGGCAACCTTGGATATGAAAGATGCTTATTTTCATATTTCCATGCTCCCAGCGCACAGAAAGTACTTGCGCTTCAAGGTGGACAGTCGCCACTACCAATTCAAGGTACTACCCTTCGGGATAGCTTCAGCACCAAGGGTATTCACCAAGGTACTGGCGGTGGCGGCTGCACACCTACGCAGGGAAGCAATCCCGGTGTACCCTTATCTGGACGACTGGCTCATAACGGGGGAAACCCCAGGAATTTGCAGGTCAAACATTCAAAGAACTATCGACCTCCTCCACGAATTAGGCTTCTCCAACAACGAGAAAAAGTCAAGTCTGGTGCCAAGCACCTCAAAACAGTTTCTAGGAGCTATCCTAGATACTCAGAAAGGATTGACCTTCCCTTCGGAAGAGAGAATTCGGAATATACTTCTGCAAATTCCGCATTATCAGTCAGGTCAACAGATAACAGTACGCAAAGCTATGCGGTTACTGGGCATGATGGCGTCATGCATTTACCTGGTCCCCCACGCGCGTCTGCGCATGCGTCCCATGCAGGAATGGTTGGCGAAACAGTGGTCTCAGGCAAGTGGTCATTGGGACGATCTAGTGGTCGTTTCGCCAACACTCGTACAGAGCCTACACTGGTGGACAAGAGAGAATCTCGCAAAGGGGAAACCCTTTTACGATCCCGAAGTACAAGCCGTGGTGACTACAGATGCATGCCTGACTGGGTGGGGAGCTCACCATCTCCACCACACAGCTCAGGGTCTCTGGTCTCACTCAGTAGCCAAGAACCACATCAATATGCTAGAGCTTCTGGCAGTATTCCGAGCGCTAAGGGCGTTCGAGCCCCATCTACTGAACTTGTCGGTGCAGATCAGGACGGACAGCACGACAGCCATGTTCTATCTGAACAAGCAAGGGGGGACTCGTTCGCCAAATCTGTCCAAGCTTGCCCAGAAAATATGGATATGGGCACTCAGACGGAACATCTTCCTGTCATCGCAACATGTTCCAGGGGAGCTCAATTCCCTAGCGGATGCTCTAAGCAGAGACTCCCTCCCAGAAGAACACGAATGGGTCCTTCACAGAGACGTAGTAGAAAATCTCTTCTCTCAGTGGGGTTTCCCCACTATAGACCTATTCGCCACAAGCGAAAACAAACAATGCCCAGGATTTGCATCCAGGTTCCCCCAGCCGGACTCCCAAGGGAATGCCCTGTGGATGAACTGGTCAGGGATGTTTGCGTACGCTTTTCCACCAACTCCTCTCATCAGGAAGGTGGTGTACAAGATGAACAAGGAATCGATGACGCTCATCCTAGTTGCTCCCATGTGGACGAGACAACCATGGTTTCCACACCTACGCAGGATGGCGGTGTGCGAACCCATCAGACTCCCAGCCTGGTACAACCTACTGTCCCAGCAACAGGGTCAAACAGTGCATCAGGAACCCAACTCTATGAACCTAGCAGCATGGCTCCTGAAGTCATAGAGTTTGGACATCTCAAATTACCACAGAGGTGTATGGACATTCTAAAGGAGTCCAGGAAACCAAATACAAGGCACTGTTACTTTGATAAGTGGAAAAGATTCGTTATCTGGTGCCAGAATAAACAAATCAACCCGGTTGATTGCACTCCTTCCAACGTTGTGACATACATGCTCCACCTGCTGGATGCAGGGTTGGTTTTTAACTCGCTGAAAGTACACCTGGCAGCCCTCTCGGCTTACACCACATCCCATAACAAGGTCTCGTGGTGGAAAGTACCAGTGGTTAAAGCCTTCATGGAAGGAGTAAAGAGACTTCACCCTCCTATTTCGAACCCACCGCCAGGATGGGACCTCAACGTGGTGCTAGCTAAGCTCATGGGACCCCCATTCGAACCCATGCATAAAAGTAGTCTCAAACACCTGACTTATAAAACGGCCTTCTTAGTAGCCATTACCTCCTTAAGAAGGGTCAGTGAAATTCAGGCTCTGTCAGTGCAGGATCCTTTCTTTACTATCCACAAGGACAAACTGGTTTTACGCACACACCCTAGGTTCTCACCTAAATTCATATCCAAGTTCCATGTAAACCAGTCCATCGAGCTTCCGACTTTCTTCCAGAACCCGCAAAGCTCGGCTGAGGTGAAACTACACACCCTAGATGTGCGTAGGGCGGTCCTATACTATGTAAATAAAACCAGACCGCTAAGGAAAACAGATCAACTGTTTGTCTCCGTAGCTACAGGCAGAGAGGGGGATCGCGTCTCTAAGGGCGCTATCTCGAAGTGGATTATCAACTGTATACAGCTGTGTTACTCTCTTTCTAAAAAGACTCTGCCTTTTACGCCAAGGGCCCACTCTACTAGAGGCATTGGTGCCACTCTGGCTTTCATTGCAAATGTTCCCCTCGACACCATTTGCAAAGCGGCTACTTGGAGCTCTATTCACACTTTTACTCAGCATTACTGCATTGACACTCATTCCAAGACAGATACACAAGTGGGACAAGCGGTTCTAAGACACCTGTTTGCTCATGACCCTTCTCACATCCCACCTCCTTCTTCTGGTACTGCTCGCTAATCTATGCACAGCATGTGATCTAAGCAGATTCCACAAGCCTCAGAAGGGATACATTACTCACCGTAATCGTATTTCTGATGCTTGTATCTGCTTAGATTCACATGCGACCCACCCTTCCTCCCCTCCGAGAGAAGGCGCATGATTGCTTGTAGTCTTACCTTTCTGTCTATCTGCTTGGATTATCTGTACTCACGCTACTCCTCATGCTTCCTCATGTCAGAAAAAATACAATCTGAGGATCCTACACGCGTGAGGGATCTTGGGTACAGTGGACGTCACACTAGGGATAGTATTACTGGCACGCCTGTGTCGACGCCCATTTTCGACTTTCGAAAAACAAACTGTAATACTCCGCAGCTTCCACTAGATGTCGGCCTATGCACAGCATGTGAATCTAAGCAGATACAAGCATCAGAAATACGATTACGGTGAGTAATGTATCCCATATATATATATATATATATATATATATATATATATATATATGGTCAATTGTAAAAAGGTCAGTTGTGACCCTTTAAATTCGGTCAATTGTTCATTCGAACAATTGTAAACAATCAATTTGGGTAATACCTTATTCTGGGGCTCATGGCTCCAGTTCGAGAATTGATTACTGGTTATGCTCACCTGGGCTGATCACTGAAGTGGATAATTGTGACATCCTACCGAAGACATTGTGGGATCATTCCCCGGTCCTCTTACGGCTGACATCAACGAGTAAGACACATACCACCAGAACCTGGCGCATGCCCCCTAATATGCTGAGAGATGAAGCGGTTGTAGAACCACTCTGATTCGAAATAGAGGAATTCTTTCTGCGTAACAAAGGTTCAGTACAATCCCTGCAATCGGTCTGGGAGTCGTTCAAGGTGTGGCTGAGAGGACAGTTGATGGGGACATCCTATGGTATTTTGAGGGACATAAGAAGGGAACTCACCCAGGCCGAGAGAGAACTCCGCAATCTCAAAGTCCAACAGCCCTCTAAGGAGGGGAGGGAACACCTGCTGAAAATACAGGCTCAAATGGACATATATAAAGGCCTAGCCGATAGAGAATTGCATTTCATCTCCCAACCCATACGGGCACGAAGATATGGGGAAGGGAACAAGGCCAGCAAATCAATGGCGACTCTAATCAGAGCCGAGATGGGAGCTAGACAAATCACCAGCATCTACGACTCCACCGGGTTGGTTCAGACATCCCCGGAAGCAATCAACGAAGTATTCAAACAGTTTTATACCGCACTATACGCCAACGCAGACACTGTTGACCTAGAAAGTCTCGAAGTCTATATCGACTCTATCCCGTTGCCCAGGTTGGATGAAGAAGAGAAGCTAAAACTAGACCTCCCGCTAACAACTGAAGAAATTGAGAAAGCCATTGCTGACCTACAAGTGGTCAGAGCACCGGGATCGGACGGGATTCCAGTTGACTTTTACAAAACATACAAGGCCGAAATGGCCCCTAGGCTGCTCGCAGTTTGGTAAGATGCACTCGAGAGGGGTATATTATCAACCACCATGAGGGAGGCAGTAATTTCAGTCATGCTTAAACCGCACAACCCCCCCCCCCGGACCCTTCATTCTATCGCCCTTTATCCCTCATTAATACTGACACCCAAATCTACGCCAAAGCAATAGCAAATCGCCTGACCCCATACATGAACAAATTGATACAAACTGATCAATCAGGATTTATCCCAGCGCGCTCAACCGCACTGAATCTACAGAGGTTTTTCGCTTTCACATCACAACTTGATCCCAAAGCCAAAGCTGCTGCAATCACCCTAGACGCAGAAAAAGCATTTGATTCCGTTTCATGGAACTATATTTTTTTGATCCTAGCAAAGATGGGGTTTGGCCCAACATTTATAGGGTATATTCGAGTGCTATATAATCAACCGTCTACAGGGGTGAGAACAAACAATACTATGTATTTTCCCTTCACATTAGAGAGAGGCACCCGTCAAGATTGCCCTCTCTCCCCCTTCATATTTGCCCTCACAATAGAAGGTATGGCGGCCAGGGTCAGACACGAACACACATGGAGGGGCATCCGTATCAGAGGTGCCCCACAGCTCCTTTCTTTATACGCTGATGACACAATGATATATGTCAGATACCCTGAGACACACCTACCCCCTATCATGAAGGAAATATCCACTTTTTCAACTTACTCTGGCTACAAGATAAACCAAACAAAGTTAGAGGTCATCTCGCTGACTCCATCCACCTTACAGTCTCCGGCTTTAACTGGGTTTAAATGGTCCCCCACTACTGCGTGCTACCTAGGAATAAACAGACAGACAAACACTCCTCACAAACAATCACAAAGCATATTTACACACTCTAGAGCAAAAACTCAAACTCTGGGGGCATTACCGAAATCTCTATATTGCCGGGTCGCCCTGCTCAAAAAGGTTGTGGTCCCTAACCTCCTCTACCTGTTTTGTGGTGTCCCCGTTTGGCCGGGAAGGGAATTCTTTCAAAAACTGCAAAAACTGTCCACCACCTTTGTGTGGGGAGGGAGATCAGTCCGGCTCAATTGGCAAAAGATATGTGAAAGATACGAAACTGGTGGCCTGATGGCCCCTGATTATGTACCAAATTATCACGCAGCTCAGGCTCATTATGCTCAATACTGGGTGTCCACAGCCAAGCCACATGCCCATGTACGAGCCGAAAAGTTTGCAGCAGCCCCCACCAATATTCAGGCGATGCCGTTTTCTACAATCAAGGGCAACATCACAGATATAGACCCAGTGGCCACTATAGTACGTGCCTGGTCTTCCTTATTTGCGAGGGTGGGATGTGAAACCCCATATTGGCCATTTATCTCCTTGTGGCACTACCCTGCTTTAGAACCCACTTTCGACACTGCTCTTCAAAAAAGATGGGACCCCAATATGGAGATGAGACTTGGTGATCTGTACCCCGAGGGCAGATTTGTCACAAGACAGCTGGTGCAGGATAAGCTGGGCACGGCATCACACGGCCTGCCTGACCGTGTCTTCTTCTTCCGCCTGACTCGCCCATGCCGGGCGCGACGCGGCGCCACAGCGAGGCTAAGCCTCGATCTGGGCCTTATTTCGTTCGCAGTAGCCGCCGGCAGGCGGATGCACCGGCGGCCGACATGAAGGCCGTATAAAGGCCCTGTTTTGCGCCCAGGCCCCCTTCTGCAAGACGATCCTCGAGGGCAGCGGGCAGGAGCCCCCCCCCCCCCCTCCTGCAGCTACAAACACCAGGCTGCAGCATAGACCTCCGGCATCACACGGCCTGCCTGACCGTGTCTTCTTCTTCCGCCTGACTCGCCCATGCCGGGCGCGACGCGGCGCCACAGCGAGGCTAAGCCTCGATCTGGGCCTTATTTCGTTCGCAGTAGCCGCCGGCAGGCGGATGCGCCGGCGGCCGACATGAAGGCCGTATAAAGGCCCTGTTTTGCGCCTGTTTAGCGGCGTTTTGCAAGGAAGCGCTCTTCTCTTCACCCCCGATCACTAGAATTATCTCGGAGTGAGCCTCGTCCTCCTCCACGGTGGGCCCTATCACGGTAAGCCTTGGAACCCTACTTTGCACCACCAATAAGGAAACAAAAACCTCTGACATTGTGATCCAGTATCTAAGCTCCTCCCAAAGACATAAAGTCACTCCTTGAGTTACTGCGAGCTGTACTCTTATAATTCTGTCCACTATCTTGCTGCCCAATAGGTTGCTATAATATCCCATCAATCATTGCCAGCGATATGGTCACTGCTATTTGCCATTTGCTGCCTGCACTGTGCCTTTGCCATTTGTAATGCATTCATTATAGCCCTGCGCTCCTTGCGCCCTGCACCTTAGTCATTGCAGCCTATGGAGACTATACTGACCCATGCCATCTCTGATTTTGTGTAACTTATGTCTACGCTACCCACTGGGCCCTTGCTACCTGAATCCTAGCCACTGTGATTATACTTTTCTCTGCCCAGTATGCCCAATTGAAATAGCCTATCCAGCTCCCCGTGCTTATTTGAAATTCAGCGTCCTCATTGCGCAGACCTTCATAGTACTGCTACAGACTCCGTAGCTCTGAACAATGTGTTCTTCACCACCCACTGCATAACATGGTCCTCTATTAATACACCTTTTGACCCACTCAAGACCCTCCTGGTCTCATGCCAACTGTATGGTCGCTTAGAGATCACTGTGATATTGTGTTGTGTCCTATGGTCGCTTAGAGATCACTGTGATATTGTGTTGTGTCCTATGGTCGCTTAGAGATCACTGTAATATTGTGTTGTGTCCTATGGTCGCTTAGAGATCACTGTGATATCGTGTTATGCTTTATAGCCACTCCTGACCGCCCACATGCACCCCTAGGACCCTCGCTATTAGCCTAACAGTACTTCACTACTGACTACTGTATCTAGCCGTCGGCCAGTTCAAAGGCCACTCTAACCAAATTGCCTTATGGTCGCCAATAGACCACAACTGATTATGTTTTGCCCAGATTCATGTTTAGCCTCCAGTCTTACGGCCCTTGCCTCTCACTGTTAATTTTGATATTAGGTGGCCCCTGTCTATGTACTTGGTTGTTGTACCGCCTGGCTCTCCTCTCCCACCTAGGTAACCAGGACCTCATCATGCACATCAGTGTACTCCTCCCATTTCTCTTCACACTATCCCTTCGACTCACCCAAGCTCTCCAGCTACCTACAGTAACAACCTCCACACTCTGGGTTAAAATGGACCAGCCTTCCACCGGCATGGCACCCCCACGTCCACTCGCATCGCCTAGAATAAGCCCGGCAGCACCCACTGTAGGCCATACCAACCTATACCTCAACGACCCAGCTCTATGGCTGGATCACTTTGCCAGGAAACCTACACCCAACCAACCCTGCCCCCTCTCTCTCAGAAATAAGAGACTAGGCTCCAGATTCCGCCTACGCCTACGCCACTCCCGTTACATCGCCAGGAAACAAACCCCCCTCTCTCCTGGATCTCTGTCAATTACCACCACATGCAAACCCACCTCCACCAAGGCTAAATTGCACATGTTCAAAGGCGCCCTCATTAATGCCAGATCCCTCACTGCACATGCACTAGACATAGCTGACCTCATCACCACGTCCGACCTTGACTTCCTAGCTATCTCCGAAACATGGCTTCATGCCGCATCTGGCCCCTTACTAGCGTTAGCCCTACCGCCGAACTACGGCATCACACGATGTGACCGCTCCTCCACCTCTTCCAAAGGCGGTGGTGTGGCCTTCATCCATAAAAATACTCTTGACCTAAGAGTGTTACCTGACTCCAAACTCACATCGGCCGAATTGCTGTCTGTCAAACTAGCACTCACACCTAACCAAACAGCCACCATGCACCTAATCTATAGACCTCCAGGACCCGCTCCAACATTTGTCAGTGAAATCTCCACTCTCCTCCTCAACAATACAAAGATCAACTCGCAAACAATCATCCTAGGCGACCTTAACTTAGGTCTTGGTGACTTAAAAGATCCGGTGGCCTCTGACCTTGAGATTGCACTATCTGACCTCGGCCTTACCTTATACATCCATGAGCCTACCCATATTAAAGGTAGAACACTTGACTGGGTAGCTGGCTCCAATTGCAATATCAAAGTCCTTAACAATTCCCCCTGTCTATGGTCCGACCATCACATTATAACTTTCAACATTGAAGCCACACCACGAATCCCGTCACCGTTAGCCCCAGCACTCCCAACTCGAAGCAAAAAAGATATAACCAAGGAGAAACTCCTCCCGTTGTTACTCCCGTCCCTTAACACAGCCACCAACTCCTTCTCTGATCCATCCTCACTAGCACACACCTACAACCAAACAATGCAAACTGCCATTGATTGCATAGCACCTCTCAAACTTAGAAAGGCTAAACCTCAAGCCTATCTCAACTCATGGTTCACACCACAGCTAAGATCGCTCCGCAAAGCCAAACGCTGTGCCGAAAATCGATGGAAAAGCCACCCCTCAGACGAGCATAAAGACAGTTTCCTCCTAGCCTCACTCTCCTACAAAGATGCCATCATCACGGCTAAAAAGGAATCTTTCAACAACCGCATTATACAAGCCGACTCGAACTCCAAGGAACTCTTTAAAATCCTAAGAGAGCTTGAAACTCCAGTCGCCCCCCCTGACACATGCGTGAAAGATAGTAAATGGTGCGCCAACATCCAAGCAGCCTTACTAAATAAAATCTCCACACTACAAGACAAAATCAAAGATAAACAGGACAGCCTAAAGCGCGACAACCACGCTCATTCCCTCACTAAGGCCCCCTTACCAGACCCTACTAATATCACACCTTTCGCATTCTCTCCACTTACCGTGGCAGAGGTAGAAAATATAATTCTTAGAATTAAGCCAACTAACTGCCAAGGTGACCCGTGCCCAGCCCAGACTATCAAGGACTCAGCACATGAGTTGGCTCCATTCATCACGGCCTTCATCAACTCTTCCTTTCAATAAGGCATTGTCCCGGACAATCTGAAGGACGCTTGGGTTATCCCACTGCTTAAAAAACCTTCCCTAGACCCGAACATTCCCACTAACTTCCGACCTATCACCACCGTACCATTCCTGCTCAAGATCCTAGACCGTGCCGCATACTTTCAGATCCAAAACTACCTGGAAACTAATAACTTGCTAGGTCTACGACAATCTGGCTTCTGCCCCAGACACGGGACAGAGACCGCTTTATTAGACCTTAAAACTCAAATCGAGGTTCTAAAGGATCAAGGCAAATTAGCACTGCTACTACTTCTCGACCTCTCAGCCGCATTCGATCTGGTCAACCATCAGATCCTGTGCGAGCACCTCCATTCAGCGGCCAACTTCTCTTCCTCGGCTGCGGCTTGGATCAAATCCTTCCTGAGCAACAGATCCATGAGAGTCTTTGCCCCAGCCGCAGCCGCGGACCCCTCCCCGATTCACTGCGGCGTTCCTCAGGGATCTTGTGTGTCACCTACACTTTATAACATTTTCACGAAACCACTCTTTGATGTACTTGACTATCTGGGTGTCTCCTATACCAACTATGCGGACGACACCCAGATACTCATCCCCATCACTGGTGATTATCTAGGTGACACCAAAGCCCTTAACGACATCTACTTGGTCATCCAGGCCTGGATGGCCCAACATCAGTTGTGCTTGAATGATGACAAGACGGAGCTCCTAATCTTGGGCACTGCACAACGTCTGAGCAGACTAGAACCGTCCTATCAATCATTCAACATAGATGGTAATATCATTCGTGTCTCAAAAGATACCAAAACGTTAGGTTTCTACCTTGACGCCACACTTTCATTAACCCGACAAACGAATGCTGTCAGATCTGCGTCTGCATACACATGCAAACTCCTCGCAGCTTGCAGACCTTTCCTCACTACGTCTAACAGCGTTACGCTAGCGAGAACCCTTATTATGGCTAAAATTGATTACTGCAGTGCTCTTTACCTTGGCACCAGCCAAGAGAACCTGAACAGACTTCAAACGACACAAAACAACGCCATTCGTGCTGCGCTAAACATTTCCCGACACCACCACATCACAGAAACCAGAAGTAAGCTAAATTGGCTACCTGTCAAACAGAGAATTTCACTCAAAACACTTGCCCTTACGCACAAATGTCTAGCCAACAAAGCCCCGATCTACCTTGGTAGTCGACTATCGCGCCACTCTACCTCCCGACCTCTAAGAACAGCCCAATCCCACTGTTTAGCGATCCCGAGATTTAAATTGCAAAAAGCAGGGGGCTCAAGTTTCCCTGTCTTAGCTTCCAAGTTATGGAACTCCCTCCCTGTCTCAATTAGAGCGGAAGACTCTTTCAATACCTTCAAAGCCAACACTAGATCCTGGCTTTTCAACCAGCATTAAGGCCATCTTCGCGCCTCTCTCCGACATACCCTGACCTGCCGTCCACTACTATCATCTATCGACACTGAAACTACTGTACATATGTATATAAGATCCTCTTGCAAATATATATAATGACTCTTTGCTTGACCTGCATTTTTGGATCCCATGTTTGTAATAATGCTCTGTTATACCTGCATTTCTGTAACCTTGTACTAATTGCGCCCTGATGCCTCCGGGCCTGCGGGTCTGCGCGTTATAAATAAAATACAATACAATACGGGTCTCACCGTAACTCTACAATATTACCGCCTGAAAGCGGCATGCAAAAAGAAATGGCCCACATATCCAGATGCCCCAGAGCCTCACCAATTCATAGCGGTAATCATGACACAGGACGGCTTTACAGGAACAATATCTAGCCTGTATGGGGCAGCCCAGGCACATACTTCTTCCAAAAACTGTATGAAACAAAAATGGGAATGTGACCTGGGAATCACTATTGAGGAGACCAAATGGCCCAGATATTGCCAGCACAGTAAAGCTATCTCGCTTAACTCCAACTTTAGATTAATACAATTTAAGATCCTGAATCACCTACACATTACACCACACAAGGCATCCAAATTCGACCCAGCACGGGAAACAAACCGTCCCAAATGCACAACATGGCGAACTCTATTCATATATATTGGACTGCCAAGAAGTTGCCGCGACAGTCAGCAACATCGTTGGGCTTTCTATACCGGCAACCCCGCTGAAGTACTTACTGGGCGCCATTGGCAGGGCACCAGTCAAGAATGTTGCCATTGTAGGGGCAGTCGCCAAGAGGAATATACTGCAGGCCTGGAAAGCTAAAACAGCCCCAACCCACAAGACTTGGTTGAGAGACTTATTATATGTCCAAGAGAATGAAGAACAATACGTTCGATCCATGTCGACGGTATGCAGACCTAAGGACATATGGGCCCCACTGCGTGCATACCTATTATCTACCCAAGACGGTGTAGAGGAGACCAATTTCTGAATGTGAAAGACTGTCTGTCACGCTCGACTGAATAACACAAATTGTAACTTCGAATGCTGTATTTGATTATGCTGTCCACTCCGGTGATGTGAAAATGTGTATATGCAAAATGCCTGTCAATTTAAAGTACATGTTAAACAACTCAGTTAAGGGGGGAGGAGGGTTAGTTTTTCGGGGAATTAATAGTCTACAATGCGGAAGAAACGGACCATGATGAAGCCAATTTAAGGGGGTGGGTGGGTGGTTCGCTAGTTGAGATCACAGGAGGGACAAAATGCAAAGTATGAAGGTCTTTTCCATGCCCAGCCTGCGAACGTGCATTATGATTTCTTCGTACAGCTATGCACACATCTGTATTTTTATTTCAATCGTTTGTTATTTTGACTCAAAATGTTAATAAAAAGATGTTTAAAAAAAAATACATCATACCATCAGAATACATCATCAGTTTTATTGCCACTTCATCCATTACCTGTATTCATCTGATCATATGTTTTTGCTTAAAACACAAAATGCCATCAGTTGAATTCAGACAATGAATTGTAAAGTCCATTCATGGTGCGAGATTAATTAAAATAAAAAAACATAGGATCTCCTACGATGTCCTAACGAGACCCAAGGAAGATGGTGGGGTGGGATTCCCGGACTTCGATACATGTTATAGGGCCTCCTAGCTGAGGATTCTGGTCGACCATTTCAACCCTGGGACACAAAAGCAGTGGGTAGCACTGGACAATAGGTTACTTGCCCCGGTCACGCTCGATGAGTGGTTGTGGGTCCACAGAGCGCACATCCCCAGGCGTGTTCTAGATCACCCGGTACTGGGTGTCCTGTGGTCTGTCTGGAAGGAAGGGGGTTACTATAGATGGCTTACAACCTGGCCTTCCCCACTGAGTTGCATCTGGGCGCCCCACCATTCATAGCTAAGGTTGCGGAGCCGGCCGCGTATCAGAGGTGGTATGAGGCGGGCCTTGTTAGGGCTTGCCACTTGTGGGTGGGTGGCTCCTTCATGCCCCTTCTGGACCTGGAGGAGGCCCTGGGGCTGGGTAAGCTTTCACCTTTTCGCTATCTCCAGCTGAAGGGAGTCCTCTCCGAACCCTCATGGGGGGACATGCTCAGGAAGGAACTCACAGACTTTGAGAAAACGATCATCTTCACACGGGGCTCCAGGGGGGTCATATCTCGTTTGTACAAACTTCTTTTGCTTTCGATACCCAGGGAAGCACCGCCAGCACGAATACAATGGGAAAAAGACTTGGGCACGGCAATAGACGATAAAAGGTGGACCAAGATGTGCATCCGGGCCCATCGCTCAACAACCTCCCCCCAGTACAGACACCAGGCCCTCAAGGTTTTACACAGAAGGCACTACCCCCCACAGTTGATAGCCAGAATGAGTCCGGTCTACGACCCACACTGCTGGAAATGCAAAAATAAAAAAGGACACTACATACACATGTGGTGGTCTTGCCCGAGGGTGCAGTCATATTGGGGAGAGGTCCTATCCTGGGTTAAGGGGGTGGATGGTGTCTCTAGGCCCCTCTGTCCCTGGCTGCTTATGTTTGGTATTGAGGTGGGTGACGACCAGGAAGACACCCAGGGCCACATGTTGCAGTTCATGCTCGTAGCGGCCAGGTGCTGCTTGGCCCAGAAGTGGAGGAATTCGCACATGCCCGATGAGAGGGAATGGGTAATGAAGGTGCGGACGATATATGACTTAGAATTTTTAACCCACGTCCTGGATGAATCCAAATCCAACATTGAGGAACTTTGGCTTCCCTTCTTTGAAAAGTATAAGCGATCGACCTGAGGGGTGAGCCCATCAACTTTTGGCCTGTTTGGGTTTGGGGTCCAGAGGAAAGGGAGGTCCTACTAGGTATCCGTTGTGCAAGGCATGCGCCCCCCCCCCCCTGGGGGGTGCTGATAGGTTGAGCCCTAGACTATGTGTGCACTAATCTATTCGACAGTCCGAACTCGAAAAATGCATAACACGTCCCTGCAAGACCAGCTTGAAATCGGCACATGTTCACTGGCTTGAGGAGGGTGGGGGAGGTGGGGAAAGGGATATTGTTTGAACGTTTATTCTGAGAATGGCATCAGATTGAAATGACATGTTTGTTGTAATAACCTTAAAAAAATGCTAATAAAAACTATATTTAAAAAAAGAAATAAACAGGCCTCCTTTTTATTAAAATTTTTCCCATGTTATATATATGTGTTTTCTTTCCTAAAAGTAAAACTGTCTTCTAGAGCCATCCTAAAACTGACTATATTCTTTTATTATGCATGGATGTTATGCATGTATGTTACTCATGAAGGGTGTGAGAAACCTGATGGTGTTATACCACCTACTGCCCCGGGATCTTCCATTCAGGTGGCCATGGAAGGGCAGTTGATTTTGGATCCCGACCCTGGGTGTAGACAAGCGACGGAGGATCACCTGAGTGCAGGGTCAAGGGGGATTGGGAGGAGAATACCCAAGGGGCGAGACAGGTTATTCCTCCTTTCCCAATTATACACCAACCCACTCCCCCTCAGCTTTAATGGGGTATTTCCAATCACACCCCATGTCCCCCTGCCCATGTCCAATACATACTGGGACGAAGAAGAGGTGATCAGGAGCAATGAGGATTAACCATAGAAACAACATAGGAATACAAAGTGAGGCCTACCATGTAAGACCTTTAGATTGTCCCACTGATAGGCAAGGTCAGCCAATCAACCCAAACCATTTACACCTAACTCCACTTGACAATTGGAGTGAATCCAAAGTGTGGGATCATTAATTCACGGTGCGCTAGTTTCCACTCTCAACTTATCTACCATCTTTTATTAATAGGAAAAAAGGGGGGTGGCCACAAGCAGTTTCATTCCTGCAAAACTTCCCACAAAGTTTTGTAAATGATAAATGAGAAATAGTGAAATTGGGAAGATGTCTTGTGCTCTAACCCAATTCAAATATTGAAAAAGTCCAATAATGACACCTAAGGTGCCAGACCAATAACTCCAAATTTTGAATGTATCAATGTCTTTTTAATTTCTTATGTAGTAGACAGCGACACGTGTTTTGACCATAGGTCGTTTTCAAGGCCGCACATTTGTTCGTTATTTATCCCGTTGTAGAAAAGAGATTGACAGATGTCCCCAATAGACTTTGTTCATCAATCTTTTAACTGATTCATCAACCAGTAGGCGCTATTCTACCTGGGAGGCTAACTGTACGGGATTGATCCTGAGACCGTAACCGTTAAACAGGTGGTTGAGGCTATTGAAATTGAATTCAAAGAAGTGGTTGGCAGTTAATAGTTTATTATTTCCGGCACCTGCTACTGGTTGATGAATGAGTTAAAAGAAGGAGTGGAGAAAGGAGCTAATGGAGAGAGCAGAGAAGATAAACTCTTTGATATGCTGAGTAAAATGACATTGGACATTGGAGAGATTAAGGCAGCTCTTTTGAAATCAGAAGAAAAGTTTACTACAGTTATTAAAAGGGTGGATTCTGCTGAAGAACATTTAAATGTGGTGGATGAAAGGTCATTGAAACTGATGGACCAGATCAGGGAACTGAAAATAGTTAATCAGAAGATCTCCTTGAAGTTATCAGAACAAGAACATTTCTCACGGAGGAATAATCTTCGCTTGGCAGGTTTTCCAGAAAATGCAGAGAAAGGTAATGCCATTGACTTTCTGCATAAGAACTTGGCAAAAATGTTGAATTTAGAAGCAGCTATATCATTGGAAATAGAGAGAGTTCATCGGTCACTTGGGCCTAAACCATCCCTGGGTGAGAGGCCAAGACATATTATTGTTAAATTTCTGAGATTCCTGGTGAAGGAACTGGTGTTGAGGAAGGCTCGGGAGTTGAAAGACCTTGCCTGGGGGGGGCAACAAAATAATGGTGTTTGTGGACATGAGTAAAGATATAATGGATAAGAGGAAAGCTTTTATTGGGGCAAAAATAAAGGCCTGTGAAAAAAATCTGCAATACTACATGATATACCCTGCAATTTTAAGGGTAGTGGTGGAAGGCCGCTTACACTCCTTCACTGAGAGCAAAATGGCAGAAGCATTTCTGACAGATCTGGATCTGGACCCAATGGAGGGAACATCATCATCAGGTTTAGAATCTAATGCTAGACTGAGGAAGAAAAAAGGGAGATCTGACTCGCATTAGATTATGGTCCTGTAAAATTACCCCTTTTTTTTAGGATTCATTCGACATTTATTTTACATTTACATGTGTTATTGATCTAAAGAAAATGGCTGCCGCCTGTACACAGTTATTAACAATGGAATTGGAATGCTTTCAACCTTGAAGATATACAATGATTGTCTTGGACTTGCTGTGTTGAAAAGTCACGTGGTACGTAATGGAGAAGTATACGGGCCTTCTTGTTCACTTCTTCATGTAATGCCACGCCCCCTGTTTGCCGTGACTGAGACCGAGGCCGCTCATGCTAGGATTCATTTGACCCCGGATGTTCCATGTGTCTACGCTCCTTCACTGAGTGTGACTATGGGCTCAGCTCAGCTCCTGCGAAATTACCATTGGAACGGCTCTGACACTTTGTTGTGGCCACTGCTTTGTTTGCTAGTGCAGCGTATGTTCCTCATGGCTGCCCTTCCAGAGTTTCTGCTCCTGATTAGAGGTGAGCTTGCTAAGGCCAGGGACACTGCATCAAGTCGCACTACATCCAGGGCTTTACTATCAATGCTTGCTCCACAGATAACCTTTGACGTGCTGATGCCATGCCGCTATCCAATACAGCTCAGCCGTTACTGCCTGTAATCTCCGTAGCCCCAGGCCCTCCACCATCCATTGCTTAACCGCTGACCACTTGAAAAAAATGCCTCATTCCCATCCAAGCAACCTGCCCTGTTAACTGTACTGAGGTCTACTGCACAACCGACAACTAGCTACGTCCGTGCCTTGGTCACATGTTAGAGGCTGGGGGGTGGGTCTCAAGTTGCCCTGGGTTCCAGAAACCGCCACTTACTCAGTGATGCGGGACCTTGGAGGAGTTATATGACAGATCCATACTCACCAATCCGTCCTTAACCCATTGTGTAGCTCTAATCCTCTTTTGCTGGATGGGAGCATCAATATGCTGATAGACTCAGAGTTGGGAAGTACACTGTGCCTCTCTTGTGTTGTTGCGGTTGTATGTGAACATCACATACACATAAAGGAGCCTGGTTCGTGGAGAGATGGCGTTTCATGGAAAACTGCAAACTCTGTACGCTCCTATTTTCAGGGTCCCATGCAAATCTGTCAGACTAACATGGAACACATTCACAGAGCAGTGGGGTTGGAGTTGCGTGCTAAGGTGGTCAAATGACAGTTTTAAGTTTAGTAATCCAGACTACGTTAATTGGAGTTTCTTATGGTGACTTGGTCATTCAGCATGAAGTGCCGCCTCCCCTCAACAGTGCCCCCCAATACTGCACGTGCCCCCTTTGCCCACCCATAAAAACATCTGTGCAAGATGCCACGTAGACTCGGACCGGGGTGAACCCAAGGTATTGTGAATGTCTGAGGACTCTACAACAAGCTTGATTCAGTGACGGAGAATGGGGTAACCTGCGGCCACTGAAGAGACAAGTGACACATGTTGTCATAATGAGAATACCAACCTCACACACATCCACGAAGAAGGTCATACAAAAAGAACAAGGAAGAAACAATAATTAATCAAACTTGGCAGCCGCAGAAAAACTCAATGTGGAATACCCTCACATCATATGTAGGTGAGACCCCTGTTTGTGTTCAGAGGGGAGTCAGCCTCACGGGGGAATGCCGCTTCATGGGAGGAAAGAATTGCAGGCTTGTCTCGAACACATAAATCTACAAAAGAGCATAAGCCCAGTTTTCTCTGCTGCCATGGAGGACAGCTTCTCCGTGCCTCCTGATGTCCTCCACTGGGCCCCTTTTTATTTGACCTCTACTTTCTGCTACATGGTTAAGAAGGCAGAGATGTGGGGTAACTTGGCGTCACAATTTGGGACCCTGATGCTGCTGCCGGACATAGATCATCTTCCCATGTGCCAGGCAACAGGATCGTTGTTGCGGTACCTGACAGCCTCATCAGGGTGACGGAGTCATGTGCTACCAGTTTGTTATCTTGGCATCTGTTTCGCTTCTGTTATATTTCCAATTACCTTCGTTTATGACATGTGTTTGGATGCATAATGTGAAATGCTAGCTAATTTAATGAAACTGACTTTTATCTTCATAGTTCTGTCAAAGTCTTATTCGTGCATTAGTGGTTTCATTAGAATAATAGTTTGACTTCAACAATTTACCTTTTCATATGCATATGACTCATCATATCACTTTATGTTGTATCTAAGAGGTATGTAGGTCAAGGATATGATCACTTTTACTTACATATTTGAGTTATTATATGTCAGTCGGAGACAACATTTCATATATCTGGAGATTCTTTCCATGATTGACTAATATGACAAGGCATGTTTTTCCTATTTAAAATAGAATGTGTGAGTTTAACATGAGTTGGCTTCTGGTTCCCGTTTCTCTGGGGTGAGCTTTTGTAGCAGGCATGGAAAGGAAACACTTGATCAGTCCTCTACCTTGTACCTTGAATGGAATTAAAAATGTCCTTAGGAGATATATGCCTGGCATGGCCTGGTGTAACATGGAATGTTTCAACAAACTCAAGATCGAGCCCCGAATTTAGTAACATGTTGTGGCAATAATCCGAACATGAAAGTGAATAATGATGACAGTATTGAAACAGGGAAAATTGTTGGGTATTTAAAGAGTGGACGGTTGTGTATATGTGAGAGGGGATGTTTATCGTACATGGGGAGGTGGAGAAGGATAAGGGGGCTTGTGTTGAAGATAGTTAATATATTCAGGGGTGTGGTGTTGGGCTGTATTACGGTTGTTGTGATGATCAGCAGTTGCTAATTCTTATGAAAGATGTTGATTTGTAGGAATTTGTCGGGGGCTGTCCCTTAGATGCTTGTGACCGTTTGCATTACTGGGTATATGGGAAACTTTCACACATTTTAATTTGGTGACTAGGTGGAATGTTGAGATCATATGTAAAATGGTTAGGATATATTGGAGACTGTAGTAGATGATGTATTTGGGCATAGATGTTTGAAGAAGAGAGTTCCTGGATAGATAGATAGAGACGTTTAATATTCACTTTTTTATAAATGTTGGACTTTTCTAGGGTAGTTAGTGATGTGAATATAGTGAATGTGATTGATGGGACGCATCAAAATATAAGGACAATGCAAAAAGTATTTATTGAGCATAGACATATGGGGTTGGAAGTAATCGGGGAGTTCATATGGTTATTGATGGAATAGGGAAAATATTGATTGTCATGTTCATGTTAGTTGGGTATAGGGTTTCGTTTCCGGTGGGGTATAGTTTGGAATACTGTGATTGTTGTACATACCTATGCTTATTTAGAGTCTGATGTTTATCAGACTGGAAATGTTCTGCAAAGCTTCTGCTTTGTTTGTTTGTCTATATATGTGTCTTTTGTCATTGTGTCTACCCTTTCCTTACTTGTTACATTTCATTTTTCAAACCCTCGCTTTTGAGATTGATGGTTACTGTATAGCTATATTTAAGCAGAGTAGAGAGACATGGTTCCACTGACTTTTGTTTCATGGAATGTTAAAGGGATTGGTAATCCTGTGAAAAGACGCAAGGTCTTGGCAAGATTATCGAGGAGTAGAGCTGATGTGATTTTCCTTCAGGAAACTCACTTGGGTGAACAGATTGAAAGGTATTTGTCCAATTCCAAATACTCTTGGGTAATTTCAAATTGTTATGATTCTGGGTCTAGAGGGGTAAGTATATTGTTTAGGAAAGGCCTACCGATTAAGATGAAAAAGACGGTTGCAGATGAAGAGGGTAGAATTGTATTGCTTGACATACTTAATGATGGCAGGAAAATGACAATTGGAACTGTGTATGCGCCATGCTCACCAACTGTGTCTTTTTTCAGTCAACTAGGTTTCTTGATGGATGGTATGGATGGTGAATTGTTAGTTTTAGTTGGTGACTTTAATATAGTGATGGATAGTAAGGTGGATCGGAAGTCGGAATGCAGATATTACAGTGAAAAGATTAGCGAAGAATTAGGGACATTTGTATTTAAATCTGGACACATAGATGTACGGAGGGAGCTTCATCATGGTGAAGAGGAATACTAATTTTATTCACCTGTTCATGATTCGTACTCAAGAATTGATTATTTCTTTATTAGTAATACACTAAGTAGCCAGATGGTGACCACAAATATACTGGAAAGGGGCATTTCTGATAATGCTTTATTGGATTTGCAGTTACTTTGGAATAATGTAGGTGACAAAACTAAAACATGGAGAATGCAAGCCAGCTCACTAAAGGATAGTTTGGTTACAGAAGGATTAGATGAACTTATTAAACATTATTTTGAAGAAAATAAAGATTCAGCCAGTATCAAATCTGTTTGGGATTGTGTTAAGGCGGTATTAAGGGGGGAACTGATCAGTAGAACCGCTCATGCAAAGAAGAAGAATCAGGAAGTGATTAAGAATTTAGAGGCAGAAGTCAAAGAAATGCAAAGGGTTTGTGCTAGTGATGATTTAGGTCAAAACAAACTGAAATGGAAACAATTAGAGGCAGAGTTGAAGAATTATGTACAAAACTTGGCAAGTAAAAGTATGTTTTATTCAAAACAGCAGTTTTGGGAGTTTGCTGATAAGAATGGCAACTTATTGGCTAATAAGCTTAGGGGACTGGTAACTGATACCTGTGTTTCTTCTATTGAAACAGATGAGGGTAATCATTTACATAGCAATTGTGATATCTGTGAATATTTCAAGATTTTTTATGAGACACTGTATAAGGAGGAACTTGATCCTACTGCTAATAGCTTATGAGCATTCTTTGAAAACATTTCTCTTTCTAAACTAGCTCTAGAGAAACAAGCCTTACATGACTCTGCGATTGAAGTTGACGAAGTAAGTACTGCCATATCACAAATGAAAGATGGGAAATCACCAGGACCAGATGCTATAGTTTCGGAATTTTATAAGACATATGATGCTCAATTGGCTCCAATTTTGTGTGAGCTTTATAATGAATTTATAGCATCAGGAGTGATGTGTGAGTCAATGAAAGAGGCACTGATTATTGTGATTCCGAAAACTAATAAAGATCATAAAAAATGTGGAAATTACAGGCCTATTTCCTTGCTAAATGTAGATCTAAAAAGTTTCACAAAAATATGGGCCAATAGATTAATGATATTTATGGGCGATCTGATTGATGAGTCTCAGGTGGGTTTCATTCCAGGGCGGTATGGATATGATAATATTAAAACTGTGTTAAATGTGATTGGAGAACATTATGGGAAGGACTCAAATAAGGTTATTGGTTTTTTTGATGCTGAAAAAGCCTTCGATAGGGTTAATTGGAAATTCATGGAATGCACATTAACAAAAATGGGATTTGGCCCAGTATTCATGAAGATGGCAGAGTGTATACACAGGGATGTTAGGGCTCAAGGATTGGTTAATGGAGTAATTTCAAAATCATTTCCACTGTTAAAGGGCATGCGACAAGGCTGTCCATTATCACCATTTTTGTTTGATTTGGCACTAGAGCCACTTGCTACATACATTAGACAGTGTGAGATGATAAAGGAAATTGAGGTTGGGAAGGTTGAAGTTAAAATTTTATCATATGCCTTTGATATGCTTCTTTTGTTGTCAAATCCTGAAGTATGTGGAGATGTAATAAAAGATATGTTTCAGGAAGTGGGTGAACTATCAGGGCATAAGGTGAATAGGGAAAAAACCGAGATTTTTCCGTTGTCTAGACAATGTAATAGTAATATTTTGCACTCATGGAATTGTAGATGGTCACCAGGGGGTGTCAAGTATTTAGGAATACATGTTATTGGAGAATTGAGTAAAATATTGCAATATAATTTGGACTTAAGTAACCGTGAATATATCGTTACTGATAAAGAGGTGGGAATGATTGACATTGAATTTATGGGCGAAAATTAATGCGATTAATATGGTTCTCTTGCCTAAGCTCTTATAGGTTATTCAATCCATCCCTTTGTTACTATATAAAAAACAATTAATCAAAATTGAAAAACTCATTCAATCCTTTTTATGGGGTCCTGGGAAAAGGCCACGTGTTCCAAAGTACATACTGACGCAAAATGTTGAATATGGGGTATTTGGATACCCAGATTTAATTAAATATTACAAAGCCTTTTTACTTTAAAAAAAGTTCATATTACCTTAGAGAAAGGAATGCCAAAGAACCGATTTGGTTGTGCATGGAAAGAGAGGTTTGTGCACCATTTGAACTAGGGAATCTTTATAGTATGGGTATGGGTAAATTACCAAATACACAATTAAAATTAATCCCAGTGGTGGCAACCAGACAGGTGATGGGGGCGTGGTTTAGAGAAAATGGTCAGAGCTATGGCTTCAGCCCTGATGCTTCTATATGGCATAATGAAGCATTGCAGATAGATAATAAATGTTTGAGTTGGATAAATAAGGGAATTCTGAGACTAGCAGATGTGATGGATGGAGACCAGTTGTTGAGTTTTGTGGAATTACAGTCTAAATAGGGCTTGAGGCGGAGTGAAAAGAATAGATACTTGTCTTTAGCTTCCATGATCAATATGAGGATAGATATGGCTGATGGTTTCATTGGAAGGAAACCAGAGATTAGCAAGTTATTAGAAGGTCAAGAATACTGTGTACGAACTTACATACAATTCATGCCTATTGATAAGAAACTCCAGTTAGCATGGTCTAGATTGAGAGAAACATGGTCGAATGATGTTCAGAAAGTTATTTCTGATGTGGATAGGAGAGATATTCTGAAGGTAAATTAGAATTTGGGAGCAGATATGGGTTTGCGTTTAATTTGACAGCAAGTTATTGGGAGGTTGTATTGGGCACCAGTTAGGATGTTTAATTTGGGGCTCTAACTAAATGATTTATGCTGCTGTTGTGATGTTGGCAGAGGTACTCTTTTGCATTTACTGTGGGAATGCCCGAGAGTGCATTCGTTTTGAAAGGAAGTAATTGAGAGGATTGATTTGATTTTTGGTATACATTTGCAAAGATCCGCAGTAAATATAATTTTACTCTCCCATAAAGAAAGATGTGAGCGTGCTAGAAAACATACTTGCTGGATTGACAGGGCCATAATGATAGCAATTAAGCTAATACTCAGGATTTGGAAAACAAGAAAGAAGCCTAATGTTGAGGAATTCATTGAATAATAAAGATAAGGAAGAGGTCTACCTGAAGCTATGGGGTCCATTTGTGGCTCTTTATGATTGATGTGATGGTAGAGTTGTATCAATGGAGGTGGCATTTATGGTAGTGGTTGGAGTAAGGTGAGAGGGTTTTTTTTTCCTCCCATTTGTGTTGTCTTTTGTGTATTCTTGTCAATATATTTATTGTTTTTCACCGGATATGGTCATTTTGTTGGTATGACCTATTTATGATGCTTACGATACTCTGTAAATTTGGTTCTATCTGATTGATGTGAGACATTGTTGCTTTTATTGAAGTTATCTATGTTTATTGCAAAATTAATAAAATGTTAAAAAAAAAAAAAAAGATGGTCACTCTTTCTCAGGTCTTCCAGTCCCTTCGACTTTAGGATTGGTTGGTGTCTCTGGACCTACAGGATGCTTACTTTCATGTGCCGATTCATCCAAAGCCCAGAAAGTACCTGAGGTTTGCGGCTGGTGACTCGCACTTTCAGTTTCGGGTCCTGCCATTCGGATTGACCTCCTCCCGAGGGTCTTCACGAAGCTAATGGTGGTGGTGGCAGCGTATCTCAGGCGAGGGGGGATTCACGTCTACCCCTACCTGGACGACTGGCTGATCCGTGCGCGTTCTCCCGAGCAAGCGATGGATCATCTCGGTCTCACCTGCCGCTCCCTCCACAAGCTGGGCTTCTCCCTCAATTTCAAGAAGTCGCATCTGACACCTTCCCGACAGCTCCAGTACATCGGGGCTGTGTTGGACACGTCCTTGGGGAAGTGCTCGCCTCCCAAGGTGAGGGCTCATCACATTGTGCAGATGGTGGACACGTTTCAACATTCCCAGAGTCTCCCGGCTTTCGAATTCTTAAGGTTGCTCAGCCTCATGGCATCCTGCATTTTTCTGGCGCCAGAGGCCAGACTGCAGATGAGATCCCTGCAATGGGTCCTCAAGATGCAGTGGTCACAATTCTCAGGCAAGATGTCGGATCCCGTTCAGATTCCACTCTCGGTCTCACAGGATCTGCTGTGGTGGCCCAACGAGGGGAACCTGATGAAGGGGGAGCCGTTTCGGCAACTGTGGCCGGAGGTGACAGTAGTGACGGACACTTCTCTCACAGGATGGGGAGCTTAAGCCGGAGATTTGAACACCAGCGGTCGTTGGTCTCAGTCGGAGTCCAAACTCCATATCAACCTGTTAGAGCTGAGGGCCATCAGGCTGGCCCTGAAGGCTTCTCTGCCAACTGTGCGGGGGAAGTGTGTCCTGATCATGACGGACAATACAGTGGCCATGTATTATCTCAACAAAAAAGGGGGGGGGTAGGTTCACTCCCGTTGTGCAGACAGGTGATGCAGCTCTGGTTCCAGGCAAATCCAGCAGGGAATATCACCTCAGCAGTTCATCTGGCCGGAGAGGAGAATGCGGCGGCGGACGCTGTGAGCAGGCAGAGCACAGTCTCTCACGATTGGAGTTGGCTCAGTTAGTCCTTCTGGAGATCTTCACCCTTTGGGGAACCCCACAAGTGGATCTCTTCGTGACCAGTGCCAACCGGAAGTGCGAGAGATTCTGCTCAAGGGAATTTCCTCCGAGAGGAGCCTTAGGAGACACCTTCGTAGTGGATTGGTCATTACCACTTCTGTACGTGTTTCCTCCGGTCCCTGTCATTCCTCAAGTGTTAAAGAGGTTGCAGAGGTTCGGATACCACATGATCCTCATTGCTCCATATTGGGCCAGGAGAGTGTGGTACTCGGACCTTCTAGACATGTCTATCTGCCCTCCACGCCATCTTCCCTACAGAGAGGATCTGCTCTCGTGCGACGGGGATCGGGTTCTCCATCCAGAGGGCAAGACTCTCAACCTTCATGCTTGGTATCTGAAAGGTTGAGGTATAAATATTGGGACCTCCCGGATGACGTGATGGAGGTGTTGCTTTCGGCCAGGTGGCCAGCAACAAAATCCCTGTACCGTTGCCATTGGCATAAGTTTTGCGTCTGGTTCAGAGGACAACATGTTGACCCTTTTCAGTGTTCCATTCCCATGGTTCTATCTTTCTTGCTTTCCTTGGCCCACAGGGGCCTTCAAGTAGGTACCATCAAAGGTTACCTGGCGACGCTATCTATCTTCAAGCGCTCGTCTGAAGAATGCTCTTATTTTAAGATTCCTTTGATTTCCCAATGTCTTAAAGGACTCACTAATGTGTTCCCGCTGTCCCCGTTCCAGGTGCCGGTTTGGGATCTGAATTTGGTCTTGAAATTCCTGATGGGTGCTCCATTTGAACCTTTGCACTCTTGTCATTTGAGACTGTTGTCTTTCAAGACGGTGTTCTTGGTTGCGGTTATATCCGCTCGCAGAGTGAGTGAATTGCAGACACTTTCATCTAAGCCACCCTTTACTGTGTTCCACAAGGATAGGGTTGTACTGAGGGTACGTCCTTCCTTTCTACCTAAGGTAGTATCTGAATTACATTTAAGCCAGAAGGTGGTTCTTCGGTCTTTCTATCCTCCTCCTCATACTGGTAAGGAAGAGGAGCGACTCCATAGGTTGAACCCTAGGAAATCTCTGAGCTTTTATATTTCTAGGATGTCCAGGGTCAGAGTGGACGATCAACTGTTTGTGGGGTATGCTGGACACTGATTGGGTCAGGCTGTTACTAAACAGACCTTGTCCAGGTGGATTATCCTCACCATTACTGAATGTTACCGATTGGCGGGCAAGGACCCTCCTGAAGGGTTGCAAGCTCATTCCACTAGGTGCATGATAACTTCCACAGCCCTGCAGTGGGGAGTTCCTATTAGGAATATTTGTGACGCAGCCACATGGGTTTCTATCCACACCTTTGTCAAACATAACTCCCTGGATACGCTCCATGGTCAAGATATGGCCTTTGGTAAGGTGGTTCTTTACTCTGCCTTCTGATTGGCTATTCTAAATTCTTCTCCCTCCTCCATTTTCTGGTACTGCTTTGGGAGTCGTCAAAGATGTGGAATACGTTGGGGGACACAATCCATTCGTAGAACAAGTTACTTACCAACTGGTAACGTTCTTTCGACTGGATGTTCTTCCAACGTATTCCACATCGCCCTGCCAGCCTGCCCCTGTGGAGAATTTCCTATGCTATTGCAGCTTACGTTTCCTCAAGGCTATGTGCAGTCAAGCAGGCATTGGGTATGTGCAGGTCACACGTTATGGAGGAAAAAACATAAACTGAGGCTGCGGGCGCCGTGCGTCCTATTTATAACATCCAGTGACGTTGCCCTCGACGGAGGCCTTCGAGGGACATCGACCCGATGCCATCGACGCAGGACGCCCTCTGCCGAAAATGTTTCCGAAGTACACAGCTGTGGACATTACATCTCAAAGATGTGGAATACGTTGGAGGAACATCCAGTCGAAAGAAAGTTACCAGTTGGTAAGTAACTTGTTCATTTGTTGAACACAGGCCTAAACCATGCAGAAGGGAACCCTGAGAGGCCTAACAGGAACTGTGTCTTTTTGTTTGGAACTGGATAGATCGAAGCTTGGGGAATGGAACCCCAAGACACCCAGAGACATTGTGAACTCTATTAACTTTCGGCAAGGGCCCTACGTGGAAGGTTCCAAGGGTTGAGTTGAACTATTTTAAACTGCCAGAAGTACACCTATTGATAAGACTACTTGAAACCAGCTCTGGTTTACATTTCCTTTTTAACCACCATTTGTCTTTAAGAAGATCCCTGAACACATTTTGTCTAAGAGTGAGGGCAAGCATAGGTTTAGACAAAGACAGACTTTGGTTTTGGACTTACTGACATCGACAACCCTTAGAGGCATCAGTTGAGGGAACCACCCCTTTAGATTTAGGACCTGCTCAGCATTCCACCAACCCAACAAAGTTTCTAAATAAAGGTTTTCAAACTGTTGAGTCTGTGTCTCTCTTGATACCATGCCTGTCTCACAAGGGTTAAAGAGTAGACACACTCAACTTGGATCCTTTATTGAAGGATACTTTCAGATTTATTTCCTGCTCTAGAGGTGACCGCAGGGCTGCAGTGCTTGCGAGATGCAGAGTGGCATGCCTCCTGGCATCTGGGTATTCTTTTGAAAGACTTACGTGGCATCATCATTGAATTCTTATGTCTGCATTGTTCAGTTATTCACTTTGTATCTGTTGTTTTCAGGTGCTCCTTACTTCAGTGGTTTCCATACTTTTACCATTTTGGTCACAATTTTATCCACCAACAGATTCTTTCTGTAGTGCTAAAATTTCTTCAAACTCTTTTGGACTTCACATATTGGTTTTATAACATGACAATCTAAAGTACTGCAATGCAATGGGTGGGCAACTCACACCAGGCAACGTGGCAACCAGTGGGCTCTTGTACCTTTGAGGACTACGGCCCTGCACTTATTCCCATGTAGTGCTGCATTTAATTTCAGCACAAATGTGATGCTCTTTCACCAATATTGATGTTTCCTGCTGTCATTTAATGGCTGTGCTTGTATAAAATATCTCCAGATAAGCTATTCCTAAGGTTAACTTTAAAATGAACGTGCCTTAATAAACTTACTTTCTAATGGATACTATCCTCCCACGTATTCCTCATCTTAGATAATGTCTTCCTGTTTTAATAGATCTCATACGTTTTTTGACAGCCGGGGGCAGCCTTCAATATTGGCGTTTAGGTCTCTTGGCACATTACCTCCTCAGGGCCGGACGGAACATTGGCATCTGAAAAAGTATCTTGCACCGGCCCCATTACCTCAGTTTCTATTTTCCGGATGCTCAGCATGCTTCTCAGAACATTTGGTTATGCTTCTGAAAATTTCTTATGACGTATGTGGACACTCTCAAAGTTTTTCTTTCAAAATGTCGACTCCAAAACCTTCAGGTTTCAAATGCTGTGAAGAATGCGACTCAAAAATGTCAATTCCCGATCCTCACAGAATCTGTCTTCGGTGTCTGGGTATTGACCACAAACACACTGACTGTGGTTCATGCCAGTCAATGACGCTGAAATAGTTGAAAGAGAGGTCATTGAAAATAGCTCCAAGACATTAGATGTTCAAGTCACCTAGTACCACTCCATTTAAAAGAAAGTCCTCTTGTGAGCTTGGAGTTTCCAACTTATGTATGTGATTGTTTTTCTTGCCCCTCTTCCCTTGTGAAAACATGGCCCCCAGACCCAGGAAAGCAGTGTCTGTCTGCAAATTAAACTGTTTAGAGATGTTTGTCATAATAAAGACCGGGCTTCTACGTAGGTGTTGTTTCATTTGATCAAAAACAACCTGATCATGGGACGGATTATGGCAGTAAAAATGAACCTCCTCCCTCGCTTAGTATAATGTGTTTATCCCTCCCAGTGGAAATTCCGAAACTAATACTAAATCGGTCCAACGTAAACTCCTGGTATTCATATGGCGGGGTAAATAAATCTAGAATTCCCAAGAAGGTGATGATAGGTGGATCCCGACTGGGGGTCCTGGGGGTTCCCAATCTACAGAGGTATGCAGAGGCGGCCCAGCTCTCCCACTTATTTACATGGTCGGCCAAAGCTCCCGTACCAAGGTGGATGGAGATTGAGCAATCCAAAAGTGCTCCCACCCTTCGCTTCCTACCTTTCACCCCCCCATACGGCACGAAAGTAATGGCCGCACCTGCTTTCATCAACTAAAACTACTCTGAAGGTATGAGATGAGATATTGAGGAGGAAAAAGATCACTGGGGGTAGGGGCCCACTGTCTACGATCTTCGGCAAACCCCACCTTCACACCATGTATGCACCCAGGGCGTTCGGGCAATGGAAAGAGGGGGGCCTACTTACACTGGGACATTTGTTTGAGGAGGGATACACCTCTCAGAGTTGGATAGGTTCCCATACGCCCAATTACGTCACTGGATCACACACTCTGAAATAAGACAAAAGGCCACTCGGACCCCGAGCCTGCTTAAACGGACAGTCTGGGAGAGCCTAGATAAGGGCGGGATTTTGAAACTGTATAGACTTCTAAGGGAAGATCCCTTAGCCCCCCGCCGCCCGGACCATATGACCCGATGGGAAGCAAACTTGGGCCACCAATTGGAAGATGTAGAATGGGCAGAGATTTGGGCCAGGGGCCAGGCCTCATCCAGATGTGTGACAAATAATGAATGTGCGTTAAAATTACCGTTTCGCTGGTACCACCCCCGGCACAGATACTACACTTCCAGGCTTAAATTCCCCCTACTTGCTGGCAGAACTGTGGAGCTCATGTCTCTTATTTTCACATGTGGTGGGATTGTCCCCCTGATTCGATCTTTTTGGGAGATCATTGTGCAGACCATAGAAGCTATCACAGGTAGTAAACTCCTGATGTTTCCTAAAACCTTGCTTCTGGGGGCTCCATATGAGGGGGTATATCTGAAGTCTGGGGCCCGGGCAAAGCTGTTGATACATTTGCTGCTGGCAGCGTGTATTACCATCGCTCGGTGCAGGAAAGCGGCAGAAGGCCCGGACCTAGGACAATGGTGGATTAAGGTCTGGGATATATTGGTTGCGGAGAAGGTGACGGCCGCAAAGGAGGGAAAACTCCAGCAATTTCAATCAATCTGGTCACCATTACTAGAATATGATCTTAAATTCCCGGCCTTGACATTCAAACCCCGGCTGGCAAGACTTTATTTGGGCCCGGGCAATAACGGGTGATGGGGGTGGGTCGTACAGCGAGATATGGGATGAAGGACATGGGGCCTGGGGATTGTGGGGGCTTGGGGGGTTGGTTTTGGGAACTCCCCATCAAGTAAGTGTGAGCCGAAAGACTCTGATTGTCTATTGTATTGCACATGTAAAGGTTCTGTTGTTTTGTCAGATGCTGATGTTATTGCTCCAACCGTTTAATTAATAAACATATAGTAAAAAAATAACCTGTTCTTTGGCCTCCCACTGGATGATGTTGGAAGAGGTCTTTTCAAGTGTGTCTGTAAGTGGTCCTGTGGCATGAGAAAAAATGGGAATGCACTGCCAGTAATACCCTACTAAACCCACGAATGCCTGCATATGCTTTTTTGTAACAGGTCTTCGGTTCTGTTGGGCGGAGTCCACTTTAGCTTTTTGGGGCTGTGCCTGAGCACTCCTCACCAGGAAACCTAGATACTGGATGGACGGGTGAGCGAGATGCCACTTGGCAAGGTTTACTGTTAGGTGAGCTTTCCTCAATTAGTCACATAAGTGTGTCATAGGTGTTCCTTCCAGCTTGCACAATGGAAAACTATATTGTCCAGATAAGCTCCAGTAAATTCCAGCCACTGGCCTGTCGGCTATTAGGGCACGTCAACTCTTAGCAAGGTGTATCTAGGGCATCTCTCGGGTTTCGCCCATAGACCATCTTGAATGGCTAGAAGCAATTTGAGGCCTGCTGATTATTTCTCACTGTGAAAAAGGCCCACAGGATTAGGTCATCTGAATTTCATCCATCCTCGGCGACCAACTTTCTGAGGATATGTTTCAGGGTTTTATTAAAACTCTCAACTGTCTGTTTGTGGATGATAAAGAAAGGTTTTATCTTCATTTGATCTTTCATCTTGGACATAAAACGGCTCCTGTGGTCTGTTACGATCATGGCCAGGAAGTCCACTCTGGTAAAGCATGGGATAGTCACCTTTAAGATTGCCTTGGTGCTATTGCTCTGCATAGGGAATGCTTCAGTGTATCAAGTTGCATAGTCAACTATCACTAGGATGTATCTGTTGCCGGATTTGTAAAGTTCTAGGGGTCGGACTACATCCATGTCAATCTGATGGACTGGTATTTCAATGATGGGTAATGATAAGAAAGTTTCCTGGGGAACATCATCCGGTGAGTCTTTTGACAGATAGAACAGCATGCACAGAACTGCTCTGTCTCAGCATGTCCTCCGGGCCAGTAGAACCGACTGAGTAAAGTTAGTTGTGATTTTTCCAGAGCCAGATATTCAGCTGTTAAGTACGAGTGGGCCAACTCTAACAGAGCCTTCTTAAAAGGCTTGGCTCCGACAATTGATGGTAGATTACCCCATCGCCTTTACGGTTGACATTGGCTCTATAGAGGACTCCTATCCTTTCTACAAGCTTCAGTGTTCTGATCTCGATCTCTGAGACCAGATTGTTCCTGACCTAGACTAGCAAGGGATAAGTCCTCTGTGCGCCTGAAATTCCTAATGAAGCTGGGCCTGGTAAAGCGTCTGGTTGGCTCTCTATAACTTGTGTTTCAGTCCGCTTTCCGAATCTTGTTTCAGCTAGTTCTGTGGTCTTCATAATGGAGACCTCTTTCTTGGCTGGTATTAGTATTTGTTTGCACATAAGTTGGACGGTAGGTCTGACATGTCTTAAGAAGTATGGGTTATGGATTCCAAGATGGCCGCCGGACCGTGAGGACGTGCACCTCGGGTCTAACGTGCAGGCAAACAAAAAAGGAGAAAATTGCGGCACTTATAAACTCACAGCCATGCGAAAATATGCAGCTGGAAAGCACAACATGATCCGGATCAAACATCCGTGAGTTTTGGGTCTGAGGACGTGGTCCAGTGTGTGGCGGAGCCCAAGGCCCTCAGAGCAATCAAGCGCGCATTCAACGGATGGGGTGGACATACCCCACTGGAGGCCGCAGAAGGAAGCGTGGGGCTCCAGAGTAGCAATAGCCAGCAATCGGCAACACACGCTCGGAGGCATCGCCCCAGCCCCCAGGACACGGCAACAGCGGGAGGCAAGGGATCCGGGTGCCAGCGGTGGACCCGCTCGGTGACAGCGAGACAGTCAGGGACCGAAGATCTCCCGCCCAACGGAGCAGCACGGCAGGCCAGGGAGAACTTGCGGAGCACCAGTTACAGCCGCGATTAAGGTACCAGCAGCAGTTGCTAGCGAGGCAAAGTGCCCAGGGGAGAGGGAGTCCTCGGCCCGGACCGGCAGAGGTGAAGACAGGCACCGAGGGAGAGCCCCGTGGGCGGACGGGCCGAGTGGTAGAGGAGGAGGGAAGGCATAACGCTGCAGCTGCCCGGACCCTCCCCAGACGAGCAGGGAACCGACGCCAGGTTCATCCGGCGGTCCGTGGACGCACCGGGCTCTGGATTGTGGTTGCCTGGGGTCTCCTGGATAGCGAGGACCTCCGACTCGCAGCGGAGCCCAGGGCCCATCCGAAGGAACCGGGAGCGCACCCGAGGGTAAACGGTGAGGCGGAGGGGGGGCGGTTCCGGGCCAACCCGGGTGGCACCTGACCGCAGTGGGGGTGTCGCTCCTGCACGATCCCGGGTGCCAGGTGGGCGCCGGGCTCCGGGGGGGGGTGGCCCAGGAGCGGGGCCCTCTCACAGACCGGAGGAGTAGTGGGCCAGGCCTGGGGAGCATACTTGAAGCGGGGCACGAAGGAGAGACGGCCTACAGCCTCCGTCGGAGATAGGGACTGGGCCGGGCTCCGTCGGGACCCGGTGAAGCAAGGAGCCTGAGACACAGTGGCGGGAGCCCCCCCTCCCGGCTCACGAAACAGCACGGGCCAGAAGAGGCACTACGCCGGTCGAGAGGAGATAGAGGAGGCGGGCCCGAGATAAACATTGGGGTGCCTCCAACGGAGGGAACGCTGACACGGAAGCACTGGCAGTGACACAGGGATAAGACCCCCCTTCCCCCACAGCATCCTGAAAACTGGGGGGCCACACAGCGAGGCACATATGGTTCATTTAAGGGGTCTCCCAAGACTGCGAAACGTCATCAACCCTTCCGCCGGACACACACCTACAACCCAAAGAAGCACATGAGACTTTGTCTCTCATACTGGCTTGAGAAGTGAAGAGCCCACCCCAAACAGTGGACCAGACCCGAGAACCGCGACGGACATATAATAGCCCGATTACTCAAGTCAAACCAAAAGGACATTAGCAACAATAGCAACATTCACTCTACACTAGGAATAACGCTAGCCGAAAGTGGCCAGAGCGACTCAGATGCCAGGCACCAAATCCAAAACGAGCCCAATAAGAGCAAGAACCCCAGCGAGACCCCAGGAAGGGCAGATAGAGAAGTGTTGGCAGCAGAGGCGCCAAACACACACAGAATCGCCATCCCCTCCACCGGAGCCGACTACTGAAACAAAGGACCTCCCAACTAGCATAATGGCAACCGACAAAGATGAACTCTTGAACTGCTTAAAAGGAATGGAGGCCAGAATGACTAAAGCCTTCCATAGTCAAATGGAACAATTAAGGGAGGACCTGAAATCATCCCTCCAGGAGGTCAACAAAGAAATGGCGGGGATAGGAGAAAGAGTGGACATAGTTGAAAGTGGCCTCTCGAATGTTATGGAAGAAACTAATCAAAACAGCCTGTTACTAGACCAGTTGGCGACCGCAACAAACAATCTGGAACTCCAGGGGAGGATCTGGAAAACCGCTCAAGAAGATCCAATATTAGGGTCAAAGGCCTGGTAGAATCGGTGCAGGAGAAGGATCTAAAAGACACCATGCAACTGCTTTAGCAACCTGCTAGCTGAAACCGAACCGGAGATGATCGGCTTCGACAGGATACACCGAGTGGGCCCAATACGTAATGAACCAGGGTAGAGACCCAGAGATGTCCCAATAGTGATGGCATTGTATGGTCTGAAAGAGGAGGTGCTACGCGCGGCAAGGACAAACGGAGACCTTACGATTAATGGGTCCCGCATACAGCTATACCGGGACCTTGCCCTGATCACTCTCCACAAAAGAAGGCTAATGCAACCTGTTAACGAAGGCCGTTCAAGCACAACAAATCCGATATAGATGGACACACCCGTTTGGCCTGTCATTTACATGGGAAGGAAAACAGAGGAGAATTGGGAACTGCGCAGAGGGTTTGGCTTTGCTACACCTGGAGGATGAGCAACCAGAGGTGCCCATGCGCCCGCGGCGTAATATGACCGCCCCACCCGGCAAACCATGGGAATGGTCAACGGAGAGAAAGCAAAGACGAGGGAGGACAGGAAAAAACGGAAGCTCGCAACCGTCTCATGACCGTGAGCGGAGAGGCCCAACGGATCCGAACTCGGCCCATCACATGGACAATGCGTGAAGTGCCACCTAAATGTGAGAAGACCGCACAACTGAATAGGAGCGCCTGCACGGAGGTAGGAGGTCACAAATCTTGGAAGCAGGGTCAGCTAATACAACTCCTGACTATTGTGAACTGGGAGGAATTTAGAGGCCCTAAGCCCGTTTTGACCAGCGGGGGGCCCCCTCAGGACCCCAGGCCTCATGCACTCCCAGGATTGGGGGAAGGGATGGGGGTCGGTAAGGGAGGGAAAGGGAAAAAGGGACAGAAAAGCAAAGAACCCAAAAACCGTGAAGAAAGGTGAGCCAACTCCACAAATGTGTAAAAACAGAAGCAAAAACAGGCAGAGAAAGTTACAGCAAACAGAACATGGGGTCCAATATGCAGATAATCCTCACCTAGGGAGTAATGGAGGAAGTGAACATTGTCTCGATTAATGTCCAAGGGCTAAACTCCCCCGCTAAAAGACGATCGATCTTAGGCAGACTGGAAGCTATGCAATCGAAGATAGCGATCCTACAGGAGACACACCTGCTCCAGAAAGATGAAAAAAGGATGCGAAGCAGAACAATACCCTCTTCAGTTTTTTGCCTCAAGCCAGACAAAAACAAAAGGGATGGCAATCATATGCAGCAGAGACTTAGACTTCCACAAACAGCAAACAATGAAGGATCAGGAAGGTAGATACTTGGGTGTGAAGGGTACTGTCAATGGCCAAATGTATACAATTCTAGCAGTCTATGTCCCCAATGAAAAACAGGACCAGTATATCCCCAAACTACTCCAGAAGGTGGGAGGGTGGTGTGAGGGCCGAGTGATAATAGGAGGGGACTTTAACTGTGTGATGGACCCACAATTAGATAAAACACTCCCCCCGACTGCAGCAGATCAGCGAAACAGACAGGCCCTCGGAAAACTCTTTAGAGACTTGGAGGTGATAGAACGTGGTGGTTTTTCAACCCGGAAATCCGGGAATACACACACTACTCAGCAGTGCACAGGGTTTACTCTCGAATTGATATGATTCTGGTTTCCTCTAGATTAATCCCCTACGTCAAAAAAATAGAAATTGGTGTTCAATATCTCTCCGATCATGCCTCAGTTGTGACCTGCATAGAACTGCAAGAGTGTCATGCGCCCTTTTTTCGTCAAGCAATGGGACCGATCGAAATTGAGCCGCCATTACTTGTCCCGTTACGTTTGACTCGTTCCTGGGCTGCGGTCTAGTCTTTTTCAACATGGCCGCCCACAGCTTATCTGTGCACAGTTGCCGCCGGCTCGCCGCGTTACAACTGTGCGAGTTTCTCTCCCTTGCTGTTGCCACGCTCCTGATTATTTCCCTTGGCTTAGCTGAGCCCTGCTTTCCCTTGGGCCCTTGCCCCCCGCTCTCTCAGTTCCTTCTTTTTCGCCTTCCCTTTCTGCTCGCTTCTCCTCTGGACCGCCCCGCGGTTCGGTCTGTTATCGCTCGCTTTCTCTCCTCTCCTCTTTCCGAGAGGCTTCACTATTCTCCTCGGCTTCTCGCTCTTCTCCTCTGTCTTGCTCTCTGTTTCTCCTTCGCCAGTGTTCCCCCTCTTTCCAAAAGGACTCTCATCTACTTCTGGGCCGACGGACACTTTCTTACCTGCTCGGAGTTCCGAGTCTCGTTTTTGGATCACCGGCACCCCTTCCGAGTACCTCTCTGCTGCAGGAGGTTTCGTTTTTTTTTTTGCCTAAGTGGCTTTTTCCCCTTTTTTGGCTGTCACGGTCCCGGGGCCCCTGGTTTCCAGAAATCCTCTGCAACCAGTGTGGCGTTGTTCCGTGGCAGACCGTATCTTCTAAAAAAGAAATCGTCAGCCAAAGAAAGAAGAAAGAAGACTTCCAAAGATATCTCTTCAGGTGAGGAGGAGGGGGAGGTAACAGAACTAGAAAGTGATTTGGACATTACTGACAAACCCTCAATTTGTGACAGTTTGCAACGACAAACACCAACCAAGATGGCTACACCTGAACAACTTCAAGAATTAGTTACTGCAGTCCAATCCCTGAACGTGGAAGTCTGGAATCTCAATCAGGAAGTACAGAACCTTAAGGTTGAGAACAATGCACTCTGACAATTGGTGTCTACCAGGGAGACTCGTTCTGATCTCCCTTCACTCCCTCTGTCTGTGGGCAGATTTGATGGCACACCCAAATCACTCAAAGAATTTATTGCAGCTTGTAATGTGTACTTTGCCTTTCGACCTACTGCATATTCGACAGGTCTGAGCAAGGTAGGGTTTGCGGTTTCCAACATGACCGGAAACGCTTTGGCCTGGGCCTACCCACTGGTTACTGGAAATGATCCGGTATTGCAAGATTGGGAAGCCTTTCTTACTAAACTAAGGCAGACTTTTGAAAGACCAGAAATAACCTACATGGCATGTGAGGAGCTTTTGTCCTACATCACCAAGTTTAAAAGACTAGCTGCCGAATCCACTTGGTCAGAGCAAGCACAATTTAACATATTTCGCAGAGGTCTCAAGGAGGAACTGAAGGATGAACTGGCAAGAGTTCAGTGGCCTGCCTCTTTCTCAGAGCTTGTGTCAGTGGTTCTTCAGATGGAGCACCGAATTAATGAACGCCGGCAAGAGAGGAAGAAAGGCAAGGGAACAACAAGTTATCCTGCCCCCACCCCTCCTCACTCACCTTCACCAACTACCATGAGCAAGGAAGAGCCAATGCAAATTGGAACCATGAGAGCCCCACTAACCCCGGAAAGCGGAAGAGACGTAGAGATTTGGGTCTCTGCATGTATTGTGGATCCTCTTCACATCTGCTTTGGAATTGTCCTGAAGTCCCTCCAAGGCGGATGGGAAACGGGGTGCCTCGAACCTAGGGGGGACAACGGTTCAAGGATTTACTGAAAGTCCCTATGTTTCGTTATCCATCACACCTTCTACACAGTCGGAGGACACTTGTTTGATGGTGGTTACTCTATACTTGTCTTGGAGGGATAAGTCAGTGGAAACCCTCGCTCTTATAGACTGCAGAGCAGCGGGCAATTTTGTTGACACCTTGTGGGCAGAAAGGATGGGGGTCCGACGCATTCTTAACCGGGAAGATCTCAAGGTAGAGGGAGTTGATGGGACTCCTCTTTGTTCAGGTCCCATTACCCATTCCACGGAACCAATCAGCCTTACCATCCAACAGCATAAGGAGGAGATCGCTTTCAAGATTATTCGGGACGCTCATTTCCACATCATTCTGGGCATCGCTTGGCTTCGCCTACACAATCCAACGATAGACTGGTCTAAGAACACCCTCAGTTTTCTGTCTCCCCATTGCCAACATTGCTGCTTACAATCTGCCAGTTACCTTCCAGCGATTCTACAGACGGTTGAAGCCAAACTACGAACTATACACTTGATTCCCCCTCAGTTTCAAGTATATCGTCAAGTCTTCATGGAAAAGGCTGACCACAATCTTCCACCACACCGTCCTGAAGACTGTGCTATTGATTTAGTACCGGATGCCTTAGTTCCTTTTGGCAGAATGTTTTCTCTTTCTCTAAAAGAAAAGGAAGTGCTCCCGGAATACTGGGACGCCAACCTAAGCAACGGCCTTATTCAACCCTCAAAATCTCCAGCCGGCGCCCCGTTATTTTTTATCGCCAAGAGAGACTCTACAGAGCTTTGAACCTGTATTGACTATAGAGGACTCAACATGGTAACCATTCGGGATAGATACCCCATGCCTCTGATTGCAGACATACTAGAGGCCATGAGAGGTGCCACCGTTTTTTCTAAGCTCGACTTGAGAAATGCTTACCATCTTTTGCGCATCCAGACAGGCGATGAATGGAAAACGGCGTTCCAAACACCTTATGGTCTGTATGAGTATAAGTTCATGCCGTTTGGTTTGGTTAATGCACCTGCCATTTTTCAGCGATTCATGGACCGCACATTTTCAGACTTACTGTTTAATTCAGTGATCATTTATCTGTATGAGATCTTGGTATTTTCCAAGACCCACCAAGAACACATCAGTCATCTCCACAAAGTTTTCCGTCGCTTACAAGAGAACCATCTTTTAGTGAAACCCAGTAAATGTGAATTCCTTGTTTCATCTGTCCATTATTTAGGATTCATACTTTCTAAAGAAGGGATAAAGATGGACAATAAGAAGGTTTCAGCCATCCTGGACTGGCCCTCTCCCAAGACTATAAAAGAGGTCCAGAGGTTCCTGGGGTTCACTAATTTTGACAGAAAATTTATTCCAAATTTTTTGGCTACGGTAGCTCCTATTACCGCTATTTTGAAGAAAGAAAATCAACCCTTTGTTTGGTCTCCTGCAGCTGAAACAGCATTTCTGGCTTTGAAGCAAAGGTTTAGTTCTGCACCCATTCTGGTTCAACCCAATCAAACCCAAACGGTTTATTGTAGAGGCAGATGCCTCAGCTAACGTGGTAGGAGCTGTTCTCCTGCAGGAAGAGGATGGAGAAGAACTCCCCATTGCATATCTCTCAAAGACTCTCACCTCCAGTCAACGGAATTATTCCGTTATAGAGCGAGAACTATTAGCCATAAAATTGGCATGTGAAGAGTGGAGGCATCTGTTGCAAGGAGGAAGTCAACCCTTTCTAGTTAGAACAGATCACAAGAATCTTAGAGCTTTACAAAATATGGAATGTGTCAACACTCGCCAAGCTAGGTGGGCACACTTCTTCGCTCATTTTGACTTTGAGATCACTTATGTACCAGGAACTCAAAATGTGATTGCAGATGCACTCTCCCGTCGAGATACCACAGAAGATTCTTCACAGAGCCTTAAAGAAAGACTGTTTCCCAACAAAGTGTTTATTGGCTTTGCCTCATCGTTCCTCTCTCAAGTCAGGTCTGCCACGACTAAAGCATCATTACCTGCTTTTTCCTCACCTCATATTCAGGTGAACATGAGAAACGGATTATGCTTTGTTGACAAAAGGTTGTTCGTGCCAAGGGCCAGCTTGCAGCAGAAGGTGATATCCTGGTGTCACGACCACCCCACCGCAGGACATCAGGGTATGAAGAACACAGAGGCTCTTGTTCAAAGATCCTTCTTTTGGCAAGGAATGTCATCGGACATAAAGAAGTATGTCCAAGCGTGTGCTCAATGTGCTCGAAGTAAGACTTGTAATCAGAAACCCATTGGATTATTGGAACAGATTCCTTTACCCAGAGTCCCTTGGGAACAAATCTCTACAGATTTTGTGGTTGACCTCCCGGAGTCTCGAGGTCACACATGTATCATGGTCACCATTGATACACTTATCAAATTGGCTCATTTTTCCCCCCTCCCGGGAATCCCTACGGCCTCCCAGATGGCAGAGGTATTTGTGCGGGACATATTCCGACTGCACGGATTGCCTACTAAAATCATCTCAGACCGAGGAAGCCAATATACCTCTAAATTCTGGGCTGCTCTCTGTCAGAGACTGGGAATCGAACAAACGCTGTCCTCAGGCTTCCATCCTCAGACTAACGGACAGACCGAGAGACTCAATGGAACATTGGAACAATATCTTCGATGCTACACAAATGATAAACAAGACAACTTGTACGATTTACTGCCCACCACAGAATTTGCTTATAATAATAGCATCCATTCTGCCACAGGACTGAGTCCTTTTTTTTCAACCGTTGGTATTCACCCGAGAAGCATTATACCGGATTCGGAATCTGCAGCGGTATGTCCTGCCATTGAGGATCGTTTACAGCAGATTACAGAAGCCCATCGAACCGATAAGGCTGCCCTGGTCCAAGCACACGACCGGTACAAACACTCAGCAGATCGAAGACGGACTGAGATACCCACAATTAAGGTTGGATCAAGGGTTTGGCTGTCCACCAAATTTCTTCCAAGGTGGATTCACCCGTCTAAGTTGTCACCCAGGTTTGTGGGTCCTGATACGGTGACTTCTCAAATCAATCCGGTGGCCTTCCGACTTCAACTGCCTACTCGCATGAAAAGGATTCATCCTGTGTTCCATGCTTCTCAGTTACGTCTGGCTTTGGCTAGCATTCCGACAGCCCCTCTGGGTCCCTTGGTAGAGGAACAGGGTCCTGAGGATGAGGAGTATGAAGTAGCCAAGATCAAGGATTCCCGTTATCATCATGGACGGTTGGAATTTTTACTCTCTTGGAAGGGTTACCCGTCATCTAAGGACTCTTGGGAGCCCAGTTCCAATGTTCACGCCTCCCGTCTGATCAAACAGTTCTTTCGGGCCCACCCAGGTAAGCCAGGGTATTCCCGCTTTGGAGGGGGGCATACTGTCATGCGCCCTTTTTTCGTCAAGCATTGGGACCGATGGAAATTGAGCCGCCATTAATTGTCCCATTACGTTTGACGCGTTCCTGGGCTACGGTCTAGTCTTTTTCAACATGGCCGCCCACAGTTTATCTGTGCACAGTTGCTGCTGGCTCGCCGCGTTCCAACTGCGTGAGTTTCTCTCCCTTGCTGTTGCCACGCTCCTGATTATTTCCCTTGGGTTAGCTGAGCCCTGCTTTCCCTCGGGCCCTTGCCCCCCGCTCTCTCAGTTCCTTCTTTTTCGCCTTCCCTTTCTGCTCGCTTCTCCTCTGGACCGCCCCGCGGTTCCGTCTGTTATCGCTCGCTTTCTCTCCTCTCCTCTTTCCAAGAGGCTTCACTATTCTTCTCGGCTTCTCGCTCCTCTCCCCTGTCTTGCTCTCTGTTTCTCCTTCGCCAGTGTTCCCCCTCTTCCAAAAGGACTCTCTCCTCTACTTCTGGGCCGACGGACACTTTCTTCCGTGTCTCGTTTTTGGATCACCGGCACCCCTTCCGAGTACATCTCTGCTGCAGGAGGTTTTTTTTTTTTTTTTTGCCTAAGTGGCTTTTTCCCCTTTTTTGGCTGTCACGGTCCCGGGGCCCCTGGTTTCTGTAAATCCTCCGCAACCAGTGTGGCGTTGTTCCGTGGCAGACCGTATCTTCTAAAAAAGAAATCGTCAGCCAAAGAAAGAAGAAAGAAGACTTCCAAAGATATCTCTTCAGGTGAGGAGGAGGGGAAGGTAACAGAACTAGAAAGTGATTTGGACATTACTGACAAACCCTCAATTTGTGACAAAGAGACAATAAATAGACCCCGACCACAATGGAGGCTAAATGAAACAATCCTGAGGGATATCGCACTTAGGGCACACATGGAAGAAGTCATAAGTAGCTATTTCCTGGAAAATGACAATGGGGAGGTAGACTGGAGGGTGGTGTGGGACACGGGAAAGGCAGTAATCAGAGGGGAATTCATAGTACAAGCAACGCAATATTACAGGGAGGGTAAAAGCCCTTGTAACGCGTAAATTAGAGGAAGAGGTAGGAAATGCTGAAAACGTCCAGAACCTGGCGGGATCTTAAAAAGGCCAGAGACAAACTAGAAAACCACACTGCAGATAGAACAGCGCAAATATTGCTAAACATTAAACAATCATATTACATACACGGGGGCGAAAACGAGCACATTTTTAGCAGCCAAACTACGCAAACAGAAGGTGCGCAATCATATTACCCGGTTAAGAAATAGTAGTGGGGAACTGCAAACGGAAGACGAGGAGAAACTAGAAACGATGGTCCACTTTGACAATAATCTGCTGACTAGCGAGAAGCTGAACACAGCAGAAAGAGTGTCGTATTTCTCGGCTATAAAATTGCCACAGATTTCGGAACAACACAAAGCAAAATTAGGAGACCTAATCACATTGCAGGAAGTGTGTGATGCGATGGGGATAGGCACCAGGCCCAGATGGCTTAGGAAATGGGTTCTACATAATGTTCCAGACACAGTTGGCTACCCCCCCTCACTCGCCTTTTCAATTTAATCAGGTACAGAGGAGTAGTCTCAAAGGACATGGGACACTCGACCACGATATTACCCCTAAAGCCAGGGAAAGACCCAGTAGAATGCACGAGTTAACGTCCCATAGCTCTCCTCAACACAGACGCAAAATTGTATGCAAAAATACTGGCGAATCGGTTGGCGACACTGCTGCCCGAGATAATACACGAAGACCAGGCGGGCTAAGGGGGAGACACACACAGGATAATGTCAGGCGAGTAATTGACATCATAGATTGGTGGGTTAGGGGGGACCAGAAATTCTCGATTACCGCGCTAGACGCCACACGGGCATTCGATAGCATAGACTGGGAGTATTTAAGATTGGTACTGGAGGGCTTCGGTTGTGGGCCGACATTCACTAAGATGGTTTTAGCAAACTACCAGCATCCATCTATGCAACTCATAGTGAATGGTTACACCTCAGAAAGAATCAACATCCGGAGAGGTACTCGGCAGGGGTGCCCTCTCTCCCCGCTCATATTTGCCATGGCAATGGAGCCATTTGCATGCAGAATAAGGGAAGACCCGGGAATTAAAGGGGTGCGCACCGGGGAGCTCCAAAACAAGATAGCCCTCTATGCAGATGATATCATGCTCTACATGGCAGACTCCGTACACACATTACCCAGAATAATTAAAGAATTGCAGAAGTTTGAAAAGACATCAGGGTTTACAATAAATTATTCAAAATCCAAAGCGCTGAATATAACCGAAGGTAGTGGGGACATAGCACGCTTGAAGGAACACTACTCCCTAAAGTGGGAAAAGCAGTCCCTGGAATATCTAGGAATCCATATCACTAGAACCGTAAAGAACTTGCTCAAGGCAAACATCACACCCCAATGGAAGCGCCTGCAGGAAGACTTGCAGAGATGGGGCGTCCAAGAATGATCATGGTTTGCTAGAATAGCGGCGATAAAAATGACCTTGCTTCCCAGATTACTGTATGTAGTAAGTTCAACCCCGGTGGTGATCCCCCTAAAACTAATTCAGGAACTCTGGAAGGCAGTGTTTAAGTTTATCTGGGGAAACACGAAACCGAGGATCCAAAAAAGGATCCTGATGCGGCCCACGATTCTTGGAGGGCTGGGAGTTCCAGATATGGGGAGATATGTTTTGGCTGCTCAGCTGTCACCAGCATTGAAATGGGCGGGTAGAGACTCTCTTCCAGGTTGGGGGAAAATAGAACAGACCACGACAGATATCCCATTGGGTATGCTACCATTCCTAAAGCCAAAAGCTCGAGATAAGGGGGGTATCCTATTAGAGGCCACTTAGACGACACTGCACAGCTGGGATAAGGCTATCCGTGGCAGCAGGGCCAAACAAGGACTGGGCCCACTATCCCCTATCGTGCATAATTCAGACTTCTCGCCTGGGCTTCATAAAATGTTCTGGGAGGGTTGGAGGGAAGCAGACACCCTGTCCCTACAATATATGTATCAGGATGATGCCCCACTCACCTTCGAAGCATGCAAACAAAGATTTGGCATTACCGCAAATCACAGATTTGAATATATACAACTGCGTCACTGGACTTCACATCCAGAGGTAAAAAATGCTGGGATAAGACCCCCAGTAGGCCTATAACTAACAATATGGGAGGGGCCACCCGCAAAAGGGATCACTAAACTATACTAGCTACTGCACAAGGCGCAAATAGAAGACACCCTCCAATACATGAAGGACTGGGAGCGGGACATAGGGGAGGAGATTACACAGGAAGAATGGAGTCAAATCTGGAGGAGGGCTCATAAACTATCCAAATCCACAGCAATTAAAGAATCGGCATATATCCTCCAGAATGTTGCCGTCAGTGTGGGGAAAGAGGAGATATGTTCCATATGTGGTGGTTGTGCCCAAGGATAAAAGTGTACTGGAAAGAAATACTGAGCCTTATCAGAGACATAATGGGTGCAGACCTGCCATGGTCCCCAAAAGTCATTCTGCTGGGGGCAGCAGCAGAAGGGACATATGCAGCTTCAGGGAACAGAGCGGCCCTCATAACCCACCTACTGGCTACAGCAAGGATGACAGTGGCCCAACGATGGAAGACAGTGGAAGGCCCTACAGCTCCATGGTGGTGGGTGAAAGTGTGGGGAGTTATGGCAATGGAGAACATCTGTGCCACAAAATCAGGGACATATCTGAAATTCTTGGCCATATGGGAACCCCTTCAGGACTATGTGGGGGAGAGGGAGACTCAATACTTTAAAGCCCAGATTCTCAGAAACATCCACATCAGATAAAGACAGCAGAAGCTATGACCGAGTGGTTGGCTCATGGAACTGTTCTGGTTACAAACCATGGTTTTGTTTGGTTCGAACAATAATGGGGAGGGGGTGGGTAGGGTGGGTGAGCGTGGGAGGGGATGGGTAAAGTATGAAGACAATACTAGATTCGACGCTAAGGTTCAAGAGTGACAAATAGGGGGGTCACGAGGGTAACAATGTTCATAACATATGTTGTAATTACAGACCAATTATTGTCTTACTAAAAATGAAAATAAAGTTGGTAAAAAAAAAAAAGAAGTATGGGTTATTCCCCATGTTCCAAATGAACACGTTGACACCTTGACTTCCTCTTGGTAGTTTTTGTCAATGACTCTAGCTCCAACATCCAGGGAGTGTTTGTGTACCAATCTGGATTTGTGGGTACTTTTCCATAGGTACACTTGGCGCCGGTCTTGGATCTGGCGGTGGACTGGTCCGGGCTAGCGGTGCTCCCATGATCCTTTAGACAGACACAACACTATCTTTCTGCGCCAGATAAACATCAACCCGGTATCGCGCATGGTCACAGGGCATTGGCTTCCCGTTTTCCTTGGTGGCCTAGCTTGGAGCCTCACTCTTGAGCCACTCCAATAAGTGCACTGCAGGCGGATTGCTCTGTGCGTCTCAACTTCCTTGTGAGAACGCTAATTCCGCCTTCTGCTCTATAGAGTCCCACATGCTCCTTGTTCATTTTTCCTTTGTTTCAGCCCTGATTTCTTCTACCAGCTCCTACTACTGACCACTCTCCCTCTCTGCTTCTCCCAGTACCCATGCTCTAGCACTCAGAACCTTCCCTCTTTTGCTTGTCTGCCTTCCGGTCCAAATTGCCTTGCATTGTTCTGATAAACCATGGGGTACTGAATGATGGCGCAGGGAGACTGTACCAGTACTCATTCCTCCTTGTGTACAGATCACTGTGTCACTTACTCTACTGGAGCCCACATCAGCAACATTGTGGACACACCACAGATGACCGGTACCCCAAGGATAACAGGTATGTGCCAGCGGCACTGCGTAGTGCTTGACAGGTGCCCTCTGGAAGCTCCACCTTTATTCCAGTCCTTACCAGGGCCTGCCCTATGGGTGGAGTGGCCAGGTCCTTATCTCCGAACAGATCACTTCCAGCTGCTCCTTTTGTAACTTGAGTGGGGACTCGAGCGGTCCTGGTTACTCTCTTCACTAGTGTCCGTATACCCATTTAGATATACTGAATGGTAACACTGTACTGACTAAGCCCTTTTCTTATACTATTGGTGGCTTCCTGCATGCCATCTGTCTAGACTCCCTCAGGGGCTTACCAGCTTTCCCTTTTCTGTTAGTATTCTAACTGGATTCTGCCTTCTACTTACTCTCATGATCAGGTTGGTTCAATCACACCCTTGCTTACCTTGGCCTCTCTACTGCAACCCTGCTCTTGCTTCTCTCACCACTCTCCTATCCCTTTTGATCTTTCACTCCCTCAACTCTTCCCTCCATCCGTTGATGTTACTTCTCCTCCAACTCCCTACTCGTCTTCTCTCCTACTACTATCCTCCTTCCACTAATACTATTCTCTTCACTACTACTCTCTTCCTCCTACTTCTACTCTCCTCCTCCCCAGACCAACTTCCTCCTCCTACCACCCCTGTTCTCCTCTCACTACAACTCTAATATCCTCCTTTCACCCTGTAATCATTGTCTTCACAAACAGTCCTTACACTAAACCCTCCTAACCCACCCGCCACACACACTCACACTGCAGTACCCTTGCACTAATTAAGCCAATGTCTCACCTGCGCTAAATATCTCAGCATTCCTTTTCTTCTTCTTTCATTTTGCTGGTATCTTGTTCTACCAACTCCACCTCCTCTGACCTCACCCGAACAACCTTCAACTTCCTGTTTCCTGCTTTATACTTCCTTGTGTCCTATGATTGATCAACTCTTCCTGACCAATCCACCTGCTCTAACCCAGCCCTCCAGTTGTAACGGAGAAGGAAATGGTTGTTACAAGTATCCAATTCTGTCTGGGAGGCATCCATACCCACCTTCCATTTGGTAAGACTCCCCAAAGGAGGTGTTTGAGTCCTCTGGGATTGTCTCTAGTAATCTAGTTGTTCCCCGGTATCCTGGTGCAGGTCTGTGTTATATTCTAATGCCCATGTGTTGTATTCTAATGCTCTTGCTGATGGGAATGTTGAGGGTTGGAATGTGGAAGGTAGAAGGTTGAGAGAGGGTTCTTTTGTTAGACGGTTGAAGGAGCAGAAGAGTATTGCATGTGTTCAAGGGGGCTTTCATGAGTATGTATCATTCCACTTTGTATATAAAGGAGTTATTCAACCCTCACCTGCTGCAAGGCTACTTCAGATGGCGACAAGGAGGGGATTGTGCGTCATGCTTTCTCATTGATTGTCCGATTCGCATCGGCCCCACGAAGTGTATGGGCGTCATTGTTGGTGCGAAACAACACTATACCGGTAAGGCTTTCCGGAGCAGCTGTGGCGGCGCGATCATTATCCTTGGGGATAATTGCAAGTTTCTGACAACGCCACACAATGCACGCTTACCATCTCCATTGGCGTTTTCCTTTATCGCGCACAACACAGCCCGCTACTGCTGAATGCCCATGATGCTCTGACATAATTGAGGAAAGGACCTTTGTTCGTGCTTTGTGTGCTGCCATCTTGGGTCCAGGCAGCGCTTTGGGCCTCTTATTTAAGTGTTATCCTATGCACAGCATTCCTGCACTGTGATTAGGTGATGTGGCATAAGCAGTGCAAACATTTTTTTTCTTCTCCTTTTGTCACTTTGCAACAATGTCTTCCGCTGAACTTCATGAATAGCCTACCTTGCGGAATGCAACATAGTTTAACTTTATATCCTTGGACTGGCACACGATTAAAGGGAAACCAGCTCCATAAGAAGTGCACACATTTTGGACTCACGGGTCATTTCAGTATTGTTTGTGAAGTCCTGTCGAGTAGGAGTTATGTCAGGAAATGGGAGGGTGATACTGGAACGATTATTCCAGAGCCGGCTTGGGTAAGTCTCTGGTCTCAGATCCCTAAACTCACAAGGTCTATTCAAATTCGGGAAATGTGGCTGAAATTGATGTTCCAATGGCACCTGACCCCGGTCAGGTTAAATAAAACATTTCCGGATGCGTCTGGGTTGTGCTGGAGGGGGTGTGGGGCGGAGGGCTCCTGGGCCCCCATGTCTGGTGGGAGTGTCCAAAAGTCGACGATTTCTGGATCCAGGTTCAAAGGGCGGTTACCCAGGTCTTGGGAGTCAAGGTGGGCCAAAACAGAGGGTTGGACTTGTTGGGGCTAAATGGGGTCTTAGCAACTCTCACAGTGAAGGCAGATCGTAAGCTCTACTTGATGATGATGGCGGCAGCTCTGGTATTGGCTCGGAAATGGAAATCCAAAGACTCACCACAGGAACATGAATGGTTGGTTAAACTTTGGTCGCTTGTAGCTTTGGAATGGCTTACGTATTCCATTCAGGGAGACCACCTACGATTTGTCTCGGAGTGGTCGAAGTTATTGTCCTACCTAAGAGCGGGGGCCCGCCGGGCGTGGTGTCCCAAGGCTTTGGAGCTCCTTGGCATAATTGTCCCACAGGACGAATCAGACTTGTGAAGGAGGGGTCTAGAGGACCCAGCACTCGGTCCTGTGTAGTAGACTTATTTTGCATTAGCTTCCGCTGGTTTCATGTACAAAGTTGTAATCTGGGCGGCTCTTGGAGGGGGGTTGGGGGTGTGGGAAGGGGATGGGGGTTTGGGGGTGCCTCGTTGGTTTCTGTATTTTGATTAAAACTGTTAATAAAAATGTATTTAAAAAAAAAAAGAATAGAAAACGAAATCAGAAAGTGAAATGTGTACATGCTGGCGATACCACCAGTAGGTTGAAGGAAAAAATTGTCTAGTTGGCTCATGATGGTCACCCAGGAATGTCGACAACAAAGAGGAAAATTAGAGAAAAATATTGGTGGCAAGCAATGGATGCGCAAGTGGAAAGACTTTTGCAGTCATGCTCACCCTGTAACAATTGTGACAAGAATCTTGTCACCAAGAGGATAACTTTGACCCCACTTTTAGTTCCTAAAGGGCAGTGGGTGGAGCTTGCGATTGATGTGTGTGGTCCTTATGAAGGTTTGGGACGAGGTAACAAGTTCTTGTTGGTGCTGGTGGACAGATATACTAGATGGCCTGAAGTCGCTGTCATGGATTGTGTTACGTCTAAAAGGGTGATTGAGTTCTTGGAAAAGATGTTTAGGAGAGAAGGTGTTCCTGATGTGATTTTGAGTGGTAATGGTCACCAATTTAGATGTAAGGAAATACGTGATTTAACCTGTAAAATGGGCTTACAGTGGAAGTTTTTTTTACGTCAGTCTACCACCCATAGACCAATGTAGTGGTGGAGAGACTTAATAGGGTTATTGGTGTTCTGTTCAATTAGCCCTGGCAAATGGATTTATTTGGAAGGTGAATGTTTGTGATTTGTTGTGGAGTATTCGGATACTGCCTCACAGTGCCACAGGTGTTTCACCTTTTAGGTTGATGAGGGGTAGGGAACCCAACAGTAAATGTTTTCCCTCTTGGTTAAATGAGGTTTTAGGCATCCCCTTGGTGAGCAAGAATTGTGTGGCTGATAGGATGTTGTTAACGCAACAGAAGAGTAAAGAGTACCATGACAAAAAGTTAAAGGGAAGCATTTGTCGGAAAAGGGTGAATCTCCATGTTGGTGACGTGGTGAGAGTGAAAAAGGCAAAGGGGACTGTATAGGAGCTTCCAAATATTCTAGTCCCATGAGAGTGATTGAGTGTTTTAAGAGAGATGTGAGGGTGGAAGTAGGTGTAGTATGGAATCTTAACAGAATTGTCAAGTTGTTAAAGGAAGGAATGGCAACTAAGAGTGACACTGTAGAGAGAGAGAGAGAGAGAGAGAGTGGGATCATTGGGATTATTCCTTGTAACGAGAAGGTGTTGAGGATTTCGGTTCAAGAGGTTCGAGGGACCAGTGATAATGTGGAAGATCGTGTTGATCCTGCCCACAAGGCAGTGTAAGGAACTCATGAAGGCAACAATAAAGACAGACACAAATGATCACAGTTCAAGGGTGTTTATTAAACTGAATATGCAGGTTGAAAAAGGCCTAATCTAAACCTAAAGCTATGATTGGAGCAAGCTACGACCATCAAATGAAAATGAAGGCAGTCCTATTGGCATCTTGTCAAATAAAAAGGGACTAGGCTAAAAAAAAAAAAATTGCCAATCCTAAATACGAAAAAGTGTGTGGTATAAGGTTCACAGGAAAGAAATAAGGGTTCACAAATAATAAGTCAGGATGCGGTAGTCAGGGTCTCTTCCCCACGTTTTGAGCACAGGACAAGATAGGACTGCAGAGCACAGCACATGCTCGAGCTTTCTCAGCATGAGCTAATAGTTCCGCTCTCAGGTATCAGGACCTTTGATGGTTAAGTCTCTTTTCTACAAGAAGTGTCTTGCCTCCTCCTACCACCCCTGTTCTCCTCCCACTACAACTCTAATATCCTCCTTTCACCCTGTAATCATTGTCTTCACAAACACTCCTTACACTAAACCCTCCTAACCCACCCGCCACACACACTCACACTGCAGTACCCTTGCACTAACTAAGCCAACACCTCACCTGCGCTCAAAAATAATAAACCAAAGTTCCTTTTCAATGGATTGTGTCCTCCCACGTATTCCTCATCTTAGATATATCCTTACCTTCAGCTTTGCTGAAGGTAAGGATATATCTAAGATGAGGAATACGTGGGAGGAACATTCAATCGAAAGAACGTTACTGTTGGTAAGTAACTTGTTCTTCTGCTTGCACGTTGGGTGATGCCTTTCCACCCCTGGATCCCCCTCTTCTGGGCTCATATCCCCAGAAAGTTGTTTTTGTTTACAAGGCCTTCGGTATTTTCAATCTCTTGCTTCTGAGGGCCTGATATTCAAAAAAGCAAAAACAGAAGTTCTTTTCTTTATCTTTAGAGTGATGGTTCTTCACCCTTGGTGAATCAAGATTTGTGAGTGGCACAGATAAGATTGTGTCGATAGCCGTAGGGAACCTGATGGTGGGAGGCTGACATTTGAGAGGGGTCTGAGCCCTCTTCTGGGCTCAGACTCCTCTCGAATGTCAGCCTCCCACCATCAGGTTCCCTGCGGCTATCAACACAATCTTATCTGTGCCACTCACGAATCTTAATGTCTTTTTAAACAGTTCACTGTGGACATCCCTCTGCCGGGTTCACTCTTGTCAACTTCTGCAATTCACAAAATGAGGGATTCACTTCCCCTAGTTTCACCTTCACTTGCCGATCAAAGACTTTCGACTGTACGGAGGATTTTGCTAGACCCCTTTATGACCACTTCAACCCAAGTCTCTTGCACCGTTCCCATGGCCTTCTGGTAACTGTAGTTTCAACATAGGGTATTCGCCCAGAGTTTCTCAAGCAAGCACCTGCGTGGTGCCTGACTCCCCCATAGCTGGCTTTCCCCTTCCGTATGGAAATAACAGTTCTTTGTACTTTCTTCAATTAGCCGGTTTCGCTACTTTTGTTCAAACACAGTTTGGTTTCTTATTGGTTCTCCCCTGGACTCACCGGCTGTGATGAACTGCTCGGCTTTGCTTTTCTCTGGAGTCAAGGCCGGTACCACGATGTCAAGTGTCTCTCCTCGGCTTGGTTATCAGCGGAGGAGGGCCTTGTGTACCGTTGACATCTGTTGCTACACACGCTGGCTAGTGTTCGCTGTCTCACGTTTCCTTCCGTGGAGGTTTCACAGGCCTGGCTTGGAAAGGGGAAGGTCGCTTCTCTCCTTGTCACCCGATCATTTTGCGCCATCTTTCTCTTCCTCTTGAACTGCCGTGCTGAGTTAGCTCTCTCGTCGTGCGGTCTGCCTTGCTCGTCCTGTGCTCTCATGCTCCACCTTTTATCCCTGTGGGGAAGGGAAAGGGCTGTCAGGTGTGTGTGATTCTGGTCAATTTCCTGACTTTGCCTGACCCTTGTGTTGGGACATGTCAGATAAATGGCTTTGGTGTTTGTCCGTCGTCTTTCGCGATGGGTGAAAATGTTTGTGTCGGAAAGGGGGGGTAGAGTGGTTGCTTGTGCTACGGGGTAGGATGGGGAAAGGGTACAAGAAGGGGCATACCACATCTCACTCGTCAGTGTCCCACTTCCACTCCTCGAGGACCCCCCATCCAGGTGATGCTCCCTTACTAGTCCACCCCCAAGAACTGGATCCAATAGTGATGGCTGTGTCCTAGTCACCTGGATTACAGATCCCCGGGGACTAATAAGTGAGACACCTTCAGGTTTCCTACAGCAGTAAGAAAGGGTGTGAGGCTACTTAAGTTGCTATTGTTATTTATGTATTAATATTTGTTTCATTTTGGGAAAGAAGGACATTTTATGCACATAACTACTTGCTTCCTGCTTTCTTGCTTCATTCCATATTTGCTATTTTTCTACTTCCATTTTTGCTGTAAATAGTTATCACTATTCTGTTTATTAATTGTTTTAGGGGGAAGGAATGTGTTATATGCTGATGCCCATGTGTTCTATTCTAATGCACATGTGTTCTATTCTAATGCTCTTGCTGATAGGAATGTTGAGGGATGGAATGTGAAACGTAGAAGGTTCAAAGAGGGTTCTTTTGTTAGACAGTTGAAGGAGCAGCAGGGCATTGGATGTGTCATGTTCGTGGGGCCTTACATGAGTATGTATCATTACACTTTGTAAATAAAGGAATTATTTAGCCCTCAGCCTTTGCGAGGCCACTTCAGATCGTATGCAGCTTCTTTGCTGTGTCGCTGTTGTTTCAGCTCCTCAGCTCTCTCTCCTAGCGTACAGTCTGCCACTGCTGCTTTCTACTGGAAAGATTGCCAGGCGGTGAGGGGCAGGGGGCAGAGGGGAAGCCTCCTCTCCCGAACAGGTTTCAGTCATTCCGACTTCCTCTTGGCCACTGATGAGTCGATCTGATTCTGCTGGCTCACTTGTTGAGCTTTCCTGTGAGAGAGAAAACAATTCTGGCAACCAATTGTTTTGAGATGTATGACATGAAATAAAGGTGTACAGCGAGCCAACTTGGGCAAAGGGGTATGAATTGGAGTCTCTTCAGGGGCCCGGTCTCCAAGTTTAGAACGGGCTGTGGATCTCTCTCTATGCTTCCAACCACTTTTTAATGGGGGTTGTGTCCTCTTTTGAGAAGCCCATGGTACTGGGCTTGTCACACTACCGCGTCAGCACTCCAAAAGGGAGCACCAACCATAGAAATGTGCCAAGCTGCAACGTGGTTTTCGCTGTACACATTAGACACTTTATCGTGTCCAGGAACCCGCTTTGGTATCCCAGTCTTAAACAATTATCAGGCTTATATCAATCGAAGTTTGTTCTTCCCTCCAAAAGGGGTAATGTTATGGCAGTATATCTAAGACAAGGAATCTATGGAAGGACACTATCCATTAGAAGGTGTTCGTAAATGTTCTTTTTGGTGGATGTTCCTCTCAAGCATTCCACATCACCCTCCCATTGTCCATATGGCTTTCTGAGTCCTGGGCTCACTCTATCTGCAACGCTCTCTTCCAAACTACTCTCCTTCCCTAGCCCTCTGCTCATCTTCCAACTCTCTGCGGGTGTGCCGCTTCTCCAAGTAGACTTGGGGGGAGATCTTTATCCTCTGCAGGTGCTTCCCCCCGGAACAGCCTCCCTGCCTCTCTCTGTCTTGAGCCTGATCTACTTAAGTTCCGAAAACTCCTCAAGACCTTTCTCTTTGCCTCCTCCTTCTCTCTCCCTCTCCCCTGCTAACCACCTCTTTCTGCTCTCTTGCTCTCTCTCCTCTACTATTGCTCTGTTTCGCTGCCTGGTGTACCTTCAGAGCCTCACAGTTCCCAAGCTTTCCTCGCCAGTCTCCTGCCCTTGCCACAGCACTACTGCACTTGCCGCGGCACTACTGCACTTCTGTTATGGCCCATGAGATTGGTATCTCTCTGCACTTAACCCATGTTCTGACGGGACTGGGTGCACATGGTCCCCATTGTGTTCCCCCCATCCCCTCGGACTTCCTGTTCTGTATACCTGCACGATCTGAATGTACCACACCTAGTAAGGTTGTTTGTCTAGTCTTCCTTATGTCTTCCCCTCCCATGCATGGTTGTGCTTTGAAACACTTTTGTATAAGCACATAATAAATAAACAGTCAGTGAGTTCTCCTCTTTCTCTCGCTCCCCATTGATCTCTTTTTCAAAGTTATTCTTACTAATAAACATGTGTTCAAAACGAATTCCACAACACGGATTAGCACAGGGAAAAAAAGTTTCAACTGAGGTAATGGAATGCGGTGTGAGCTATGTATACTGACGTCAACATCACCTCCAACCTCGAGAATGAAGCGTGTGGAGGGACCTCGGCGCCAATGCCGCATAGTGTCCCCAGCTGTCAAAAATATCTGTTAAAAACAGTTAGAAATATCTAAGATGAGGAATACATGGAAGGAGCATTCATCAGAAAGATTATTATGAAAGGTAAGTAATTTGTTCTTTGCTGTCTGTATGTTAAAGATGATATAACATCGAGAAATTAGTCTGAAATTGGCCATCTGTGTGTGCAGACATCTTTATAAAGTGTCTAACCAGGGTCTGTGGAGACGAGGCAAGCTGGTGGCTGTTCTGTTGGAAAATTGACCTGAAACCTAAGAAAGAAGAAACTGCTACGGAAGCAGTTTCTGTCAGAATGCTCCACATGGTCTTCGTTTTTCTAGATAAAGTCAGACATATTGCATTGTGTGAAGTGAGAACATGCTGTTGGGGAGGGTGGTGAAAGATTATTAGTTCTGTGCAGCAATCGGGCAGGCAGACAACGTACCAGTAAAGCTATAATGGTGTACTCCATCAGTCCTGCTCAATAGCAGCTGAGTCAGACATGGCCGTCGCTGAATTGGATTGCCCCTTGCATTGTCCACAGTGAAACATGGTTTCTTTCCAATTAAAAAAAGGACAAACCGTGAAGAGAAGACACACAGCCTTGTATAGCACACTGCAATTGTGACCACACATACGCATGTCCTTTCGAAATGGTGCCTTTGCATAGTTCGGTCCAAGTAAAACGCTATTCCGCTTGGCAAATTGTACACTTTTCTAGCTGTGTACAACGATCTAATAATAAACACGTTGGAAACGTTGGCAATTATATTTAAAAGGAAAAAGGCAAAGCAGTGTCTTTCTATGCCCAAATAATGCTGCGAGAGCCATCCAAACATCAGCCCTTATAAATATCTCTAGGGATACATAATGTACCCTCATGTAAGGCAGCCAGAGAATTTCATCTGATTATTAAATGGTTATTTTGACCTACTAGCTAGCCCTTCCCTTACCTTGCAATATTCCCATGAGGCACACATGTTATTTTGCTTTATTATGGTATTTTGGCGTTGGCAGTCCCATTCTCGGTTATTACCAGCAGCATGGTGCTACTGTATTGATGTGAGGAGTTAATACATGTACAAGATTTTGAGTCCGTAAAATTGTTTGGAAGTCTCTTTATCTGCTGCTTTTGTAGTTCAGTCTATTCCGAGCTACACGGAAAGCTCCACATCACAGGGTAGCCAGCTAGCCCAAAAGGTGTTGTCAGTTGAGGCTAACTCCTGTCCCTGTGAACAGTGAGCAATGTTTTGATATACTCATCTTATACACCTCTCAGAGAACTGATATCGACAGGGCACTGTTTTTTTTAATGAGACAGACTTCTTAGTAGCTGCTAGCATGACTGCTCTGGGCCGAAGTATCACAAATGCTCACCACATTCTTACAAGAGATTACCAAATTCCCTACCACTCTCTATAACCCAGAGGAGTGTTTGTCCCATTGTCGCATGGGCCAAGAAAGCAGTGATTAGGTTAGCAATTCGCAGTAGTTGTAAAGAAATGTATATGTTCAATGCTTTTATATTTACTTCATTTCTGCATCTATTCTGTGTCTCCTAACTCCTCTGAGTTATATCAGACTGAAACACAAGTATTTACCCAACAGATTATTATGCGAAATCATCCTGTCACAGTATCTATATTTACAGTCTCTCCCAATTGAGCCCATCCAAGCCCTTTATAGACTCAAGTAATAAGCCACCTGGCAAAAGATAGTACCTTTGATGAGGCGCTTTATCAGATGCAGCAATCCATAAAATGAGTTCACAGTGAATTGGTTGGAGCAGCCTACTCAACAATTTAAGATGTGATTTCTTTTTTGTCGGAGCCACTTATAACAAGGGGTTGGGTGCTCGTGTCCACGGCAATATACTACTCCATTGCTGAGCCGCCACGTTCTTCAATGTCAGCCGAACACAGAATCGTATTCTAGCACAATCTTTTCCTTTGAAAAAGAGCATTACCTGATTGGCCTATCGTCCTCGTCCAAGTCTTATTCAAAGTAATAAAGACTGCGACCAGGAAGATTAGGACTCTAAGTAATTAAAATTACCAGTCGGTAATTTAAAATTACCAGTCGGTAATTGGGGCACGTTTGAGAATCATGAAGGTTTGCAGTTCTCTCTGTTCTCAGAAAGTTGGGGAATCTCAGTGTACTGAAAAGAGGGGCCTTCCCACCGTTTAAATTGCCTTCGGGAACTGTGGCGTACTTTTGTGACTTCAACATTGTTTGAGTTGTATTTAAAGGCAGACTTGTGAGCAGCTAATGTAGGTGGCTCCTGGTACTCTTTCTTTTCTCTCTCATCCTTTTGCCTCGCTTATAGTTTCGGATCAGCAAAGTTGGACAGAGACAAAATGCAGGCCACAGCAACAAAAGAAAAAGAAAGTCCAAACACATACACACGACCTTGCACAACCACCTGTGTGGTAACCAGGAAGCACATTTTGTGGTAGGTGTTTTGAAAATGTCTTTTACAGCACATTAAGCAAGTGATATTGACCAAGGTTTTCAGTGTGTTAAGTCACTATGCTAGCCCACATTGTATTACAAAACCAGCCCATGCAGACTTCACTGGCCTGCCCTTCGGGCATTACTCCATTATCCTACAAGTTAGGTTGAGCCTGGCTGTAAATATCATATAAATCAGGTAAACTGGTTTACAGCTTTGAGGAGGATTGCAAGGTTTGTAAATTCTCCTGTATGATCCAATGCAGCAGCACCAACCTTTTCCTATTGTACACTTTCCAAACTCACATTTTTTGATTGTACAGTGAAGCACATTACCATCTTTTATTGAAGGGTCCCCTACTTTTCCTTTGTTGTTTGAGTTTTGCAGTTTTGTTAAAGACACCGAGGCTCACAGTATTTGCAGATCTATTTTTTCACAACTCCAATGCAGCGAGTCACAAAGGTAATCAGGTGAACCCTTTCTATGCTCTTCTCTCCCCTCTTCTACTCTCCACCACATATCTCTTCCAACTCCGCCTTATGTTCTTCCACCTGCACCTTAATGTACTACTTCTTCCGTATTGACATCCTTCCTTAGGACTGCGTAGCCCATCTGTGTCCCTGCTGACCCATTTGCCCCATGGTCAAAAAGCTTGCACTACTTACCTGCACCTATCTCTCAACCATCTTCACCCTCTTTCTTTCCCTTGAGATCATCTCGGCCCCCTTTCAAGTAGCAACTGTTTTACCCATACTGAAGAATCCCTTGGCTGACCACAACACCCATGCCAATGGCTGGCCTGCATTTTTAATCCCCATCTATGCTAAAAGCCTTGAAAGACCTTTAACAGGATCTCCTCATACCCGTCTCTAACTTTTGGACCTTTTCTCTCCATTGAAAACTATCTCTATCCTACTGCCTTTAATACGACTGCCTTTGATATGGACACTGCTCTGGATTGAGAGGCCTCTACCTCTCACATTGCTCCTTCACTGTCTAATGTGCCCTGGGCACCTCTGTTCCAAACTTCCTCCCACTTTGCATCCAAGCAGGACTGTGTCCTTATGCCCCTTCTTTTCATCCTCTTCACCTCCACCCCCAGTCAACTAATCTTCTCTTTTGAGTTCTCCTATACCCTTTTTGCAGATGACGCACAAATCTTCTTCTCCTTTCTTGCATTTACTTCTGACCTTTGCGTGTATTTCTGCAATCCGGCCCTAGATGGCACGTTGATGTGTTATATGTAACTCCTCGAAGACAGAAGTGATTTTAATTCCTGCAGCCAATGCCTCTTCTCTTGTTCCTTCCCCTATATTTTTTCCACCTGACTTACCCTATCCTTCCCAACAACCATGCAACTTCATGGTTCTCTTTGATAGCAAACCAAACCTTCACCTTCTTCTACCCTGCCCAGAATTAACCTGCAAAATCAAACCTTCACCTTCAACCATGCCCAGAATTAACCTGCATAATTGGCAAGGTCTCAGGTTTGCCAACTGCACACTGTACAATCTTCCTTGCTCTTCCCCAACCTGACATCGATACCTTCATGCCTGTTGGTTCTCTGTGGAAAACCAGACCACCTTTACATTTCTGCTGCGTGCGGTCAAATTCCTGCATTAGCTTACAAAAACGTACCTAGCAAACTATCTCCTACTGATCTCCTTCTTGCATCCTGCACTGTAGTACACTTCTTAATCTCTCCACCCCCAGTCTTCTGTGTGCCTCTTCTGTGTGCCTCTTCTTGCTTCCGTTCCTTTCCCCTTCTTGCTCCGCTTCACTGGAAGTCTTTTCCTCTTTAATAAAAATGCTACTACCGTCCACTCATTCAAATCCTTACTAAAGCTCAATTCTCTCAATTAAGAATGAGCACCCTTAACTTACTGCCATATTTTTCCCCAACTATCCACTTCTACCTGCATTGTGTTTACTCCTTATACATAATACTATCCTTCGAACCATTGGTGCATCCTGTCCCTTGTTTCTGTATCGTCAGTTTCTCACTAATTCCTTGGCTTCTGTACAGTATCTATCTCAGGATTGCCCTTTTTACTATTGATTTCTTTTTATATGTATTTCTGGATGAAACACTTGATACCTTGTACCCTTAATAAATACAAAATACAAATAATGTTTCAACATCCATAACAGATTCTTCCTAACCTATCCGAGACTCTCTTTTGTGTGACTGAAGCAGACACAACCAGGTGAAAACCCAAATTAAAGTTTAACGTTTAAACATGGAGAAAGAGCAGCAGAAATCCGAGGAACGAAGGGGCAAAATAGCAAGTGTGGGCAGAGTGGGTCTGGGTCCTGGGACCTGACCCTGTCATGGGTGGATGGGGACCCTTCACAACTTGGGGCAGGGGGACACAGCTAGTCCTACCCCAGAGGCGGGTTGTTGGGGTTGGGAGAGCCACAGTCTAGGTTCCTTCAACCTGTGCTTGACTGAAATGGCTAAGTACCAATTTTGTTTTCCCCATACCTGCCATACAACATCCTGCTATTGTTTTCTCTCTTGTTCTGTAGCACTGCATAGACCAGAATTATTCACGGAGAGACCCGATCTGAGAGGTCACCAGTGAGAGATGCAATGGTGAACACTAATACTCCAGCGGATTGCTGCGCAAAACAGGCCGCCAATCTAGATGTTCCTTCAACCCAGAAAAAAAAACCTCTGAAATTGCCTGTTCGTAGTGAGCTGCGATTGCAGAACACTGGTGGATGTGCGTTCGAAAAGTGGCAGACGTTGAAGGCTGTTTTATGGTTTCTAGTCTCTGTAACCTGTCCCTTGGGGGAGAGAAAGGCAGGGATTGGCCTGGGGGAACCATCTGAGGTGGAGGGCCAATGAATGGATAAAGGTTGTTGGAAATGTCCAGGCAAGTGGGCTTTGTGGGGGTTCCAAAGGGGGACTGAGAGACCAGGCAGAGAAAGCACAGTGAAGAGGAGCATGGGGTAGAATTACAGAGAGCATGTACAAGGTGATGAATTGGTTGGTGAGCAAAAGTGGTACGTAGGTGTGAGAGTGAGGGCGACTAAGTGAGAGATTAGGGGTGTCAATGAGATTGTTTGGAAAAGGTGACTGGGGAAGTGAAAGGATGGTGACTGGTAAAAGGTGGATGGATTGTAGAGATTGTAGAGTGGTGGGAAGTGAGAGTAGTGGGAGAAGGGTGCAGTGTAGGGTAAAGGAGAGTAGTGAGAGGAGAGCAGTAGAATCGACAGTAGAGGGAAGTGTGAAGAATCCTACAGATCCCTCACTGAAACCCTATCTGAAGTCTCCTCCCAGGTGGCCAGGGAAAGGGAGATACTTCCTGATCCTGACCTTGGGGGTGGTGTCCTGTGGGAGGATCACCTGGGATGATACCAGGCCCATGGTGGTGAAGAGATCCCGTGGGATGAGACGCAGTATTTGTCCTCTGAAAGGAAGTGCCTTTCTTGGTTACCAAAACAGGCGAGGGCATATTGTCATTACAATGTCTCTGTCCCACATATAAGATCTATGACTCTGGGTACACGTTCAGTAAAATCTGTGAAGCCCTATTAACAGAATGATCTTCTAAGGCCTTTCAGGATAAACACCCTCCTTACTCCCAAAGGTATAATGTAAAAGGATCTAGCGAAAGTGCCTTAAGTCAAATAACTTCCTCTGTAATTACCAATTCTAAGAGTCCATCTTTAAATGATTATAAGGGAAATACATCTACCCTTAAAATCAAATCAATACCTAAAAGAACTGACTTGGTTGAAGGGGACTACAAGTCCCATAATCCCATAAGCACTGGGGCGAGGAAGAGGGCTGAAGAAGCAGGCTGTAGCAGTAGTCAGGCAATTAAGCCTCACAGCCCATACCTGAAGGAACCTGGGAGGCATAAAAGGCCCCCCTCAGGTGCAGGCAATTGGAAGGAACTGGAACTGTGACTGGAGTGCATGTTGTAGCAGTAGCAGTAAGAAGGCAAGAAGCTGGCAACCCAAGCAGAAGTGGGAGAACAAGAGAGACGCTGGAACGTGGATACAGCAGATTTTACCTGCTTGTTTTGAGAGGGTCCTGTTCCCCCAAACTCTGAAGTGCAGAGGCTGCGCAGGGGAAGGCGTGCAGAGAGGCTGTCTTTCTCCATGAGAGCCTGACTGCTGTGCTGACAGCTTGTCAGAGACCGAGGCGAGGAGCAGTTGTCAAGCTGTGGGTCTCAGGTGCGAGAAGGGCTCCTTAAATATGTGGCCGAATTGAAGACACCTTCAGAGAGGAAGAGTGTGGGTCCCTGTGAAGCCAGAAGCAGTCGAAGTTGTGCCAGAAGTCGTTTGATCCGCAGAACAAGTGTTACAGAAGCCGATGAGTGACACTTGGCGTTCTAATAACTTGCCCAAGCATTGCCAGCAACAGTATCCAGTTTCCTATCCACTCCCATATGACTAAGAGCAAGTTGAAGTTGTTAGTTGAAGCTGTAAAGCAGGAACAATGGAAAAGTAGCACTTGTGTATATTGGGGAAATGCTTTTACTCGCGTGAAGAGCAAACGCTGCTTAAAGCCCATTGTTAGACCCTTACAGAACTAAACTACATCAAGGAGTGGTTGTGTGGGCCTAATTGTGATTCCCAAAGGAAGACTGAATTATAGCCTTTACTTTCACGCAGGCATACATCTCTAATAAATGAAGTTGAGCAGCTAAGCAGTATATTTCCAATTGAGAAGAGCCAGCATTGCCCAACCCAAGAGTCTCCCCATACTTGGAGTTAAACCGCCCTTTCAATCAATTGCTTTTCTCCCTCAGATTCCTCATATTGATATCCATCATGCAGCTTTGCTGTCCGGAATGTTTTTCAAAAGGGGGGTGTAGTGGACCCCCATTCGGCTGCCTATCGGTTTTATCTGACACTCGATGGTCAGCTCCGGCAGTGGCGTCAGGCGTCGTATATATAGCACGCCCCATGCTTCAGTTCCTTTGTTCTGCACGCTTGCATACTGCATTGGGAACATGACTCGAGTTTACTCTACATTCTTTTTGTTCATACGTTTTTTCTCAAAACCTCAACGCAATGTCGTCTCAGAGTTTCGGACTTCAAGCAATGCTGTCATTGCAAGGCAAAAATATCTATGACCGACGTCTGTATATGGTGTCTAGTTGTTAGTCACAACATAGGCCTGTGCGTCGTGCACAAAGATGCAGCTGCACTCCCTACATGAGAGGGCAGAGAAACTGTGAAAAAGGTTTGTAGGTGCACTCCACTTATGTTTTATGAGAAAATGCAATTAATAGAAAATATATAATTATTAAACACTTTTTTAAGGTGTGGGAGGAAAAGTGACCCTGGCACAGGACCACTGATACACATATGTAGAGAAAAGAAAAGAGGATCCAAAGGTTGGACCTCTCCCGTCCACTGCACACTATATTACAAATTTGAGTGTGTAGTTTAAGGCTACTTGATAATACGTGAGTATATAATCAACAAACTATGCATTCAATTAGTAAAAAACACAATAATTTAATCAGCATAACAAAAAGTTTTTTCATTTGTTCATTAGATGCAGAAAGCAAGTCAAATATCAACAAATTGCATTAGTGAGTATCGATAATGTATATATATAGTTCAGATAGAAAGACTGATGCGTTTCGGGATCAACATCCCTTCTTCTTGAGCCAAAGGTTTGAACTGAAAAACAGTAAAGTAAATGGAAAGTATGTCAATCCCGTGTTATTTGGATAGACATATGTATTATATGCAAAGATGATTAATTAAAAAATAACATTAATACAAAAGCGCAATGAATAGACTTAGTGAAGATGGCTAAACATGAACATAATTTGAGGCAGTTATATGAGGAAATTATAGCTTTTTAATTATCCAGAACAAAACCCAAAGCATCTGTTGTGACCAATATGTAATAAAGCATTGGATTCACCCTTGTTATAGAGATCCAAGTGTTAATACTCTGCTCTAAATATGTTAATAATGCTTCTATGTATGCAAAACATTAAACAAGGATAGGTGTTAGTATACCTTAATAGAAATGCATGAAGGAACTCTTTCTGCAGAAAATTGTAATATATTGTGTTGTGAATCCTCACACATCAGGTCTGAAGGACTCTCCTGTCTTAAGGCTTGAACCCTAAATGCGAACAGAGCAAATATGTATCAATGAAGAGCTCTATACTTAAACCAATAATCTATATTCCTAGCCATTCATATGTGTTCTACTAGTAGCCACTATCATCGTGTCCTGGCGCAATGTTGTATTAATTAAGTAGTTCAAAGCACATGTAACCGGCAATGGTTACTGTAGATGCCATCTTCGCCTTACTTAATGAATACTTAATGGGCAGCAGCTATAGACACCATTGAACCTGCTTATCTGCCATCAGTGCCTCATAAATTGCCAAGTCCTCGGGTGCTGGTGCAAAAAAATTAGAATTGCAGGCTTACCTCAGGCTAGATCCGGTAGATTAAAGTGGTCCGGATCCTCAATTGTACATGTAGGCATCCCATAATCTTGTTCTTTTGTGCAGTGATGAGAAATCCTCTGAAGCTCTCTACACAAAATCTAGAGGGCAAAAAGGAACGTTTCTGTAGCTAATCCATTATAACAATGGTCAAATAATAACTACGAGAGCGGTGTGCCCATCCCGCTATGCTCATACCTGAGAGAAACTGGTCTTGGCCCGACCATGCGCCAGGTCTCCAACGCTGTCGATCGTCCGGTCTTTGGAGGCCGAGACTGAGGAGCTCACTCCCGACAAGGGGAAGGAATGGCATAGCAAGAAAACCAAGAAACAGTCCCATTACAGGAGCCATTCCTCGTCATCTTCCTCGTAGGAGAAGAAGAAGCAGCACCACCGTCGTGGTCCAGCTAGTCGTCGGAACGAGGTAAACCCTCGGCGGGGCTGACCACACGGAAAGAGTGGGAATGTTTTCAAACTTTTATGTTGGAAATGTTTAAGAGGCAAGCTACTGTAGGTGCGGCTCCAGTCCCCGACCAGCAAGCTTTGGTGGCAAAAGTGGTGCTCACTGCTCCTCCGACTCCAAGCCAGCCACTCCGTCGACATCGTCAGCATCGAAAACGTCTTGGGGCGTTGCGCCTACCAGGCATAAGTCACAGGAGGGCCGAGACCCATGACGCCTATCGGTTATTTGAGCGTCCCTCAGCGCTGAATGAACATTCAGTGTCGAGAGCTTCGACTTCAAACCTATTCTTAAGCCCTCATCGCCGATGGTTCATTTGTGCTGCTGTCGAGATCGGGTTTCTTCGATTCAATGCATTCCAGATTCGGCGTTGATGACCCCAATGATCCCGAGGACTCAGTCGTACCCCGGCTACACGGGAGCCGGCGGCGCCGATTCTTTCGATGACCAGGCCGATTTATTGCCTCTAGCTCAGGGTCTACAAGACGTCAGTGGGCTGGATACTTCCCCATACCTTGAGTTGCAACAAAACCAGCCCTAAACTCACGCTAATATCAAGTTCAGGGACCTGGTTCACAGGGTGGTTGACACCCTGGGGTTGAAGGCTTCCACTACCTCTCTATAGGGGTATGAGCTCACTGACATTTTGGACGAGGGTCCCACAGTTGAGCATAACATGCCATTCAACCCAGCCATTGCGGACCCCTTAGCCTCATTATAGCAGCACTCTTGTTCCATTCCCCCCGTGAATGCCAATTTTACAGGGAAGTATAGGCCGGCAAGAGGAGGCCCTTCTTTCCTCACCACTCACCCTTCCCCGGAAGTGTTGGTTTTACAGGCTGCCACTATTTCTACCTGAACTGCGGCATCCACTGCTAATATGCATACGAACAGAGAGGGGGAAGAAATCTGATGCATTGGCCAGAAAAGTGTTCACCTCTGGTAGCATGGTTCTCAAAGCCACGAACGTAGCATGTGGATTTGCAAAGTACTCTTTTGACTTATGGAAGGCCGTAGAACATGCTGCTGATTATGTCCCTGAGGGATGGATTTTTACAGCTGGTGGAGGATTGGAAGGAGGTAGCCAAGCAGTCATATCAAACGGGCCTGGACGTAGCAGACTGCGTTGGCAGAGCAATGGGTTTAGCAGTTATAAGGAGACACCAAGCCTATCTCAAAAACTTCTGCCTTCTCTCCAGGTTTGCTGGATATGTCCTTTGAAGGTGACATACTTTTCGGGCAGAAAGCAGACTAATCCTTAGAGAAGTTCAAGGAATCAAAGTTGGCGCTAAATCATAGGGCGTAGCGGCGCAGCCAGCCAAACCTGCCTTCAGCTTCTCCAGGGGCAGAGGCTATAGACGTTATGTGCAGGAAGGTCGCAGCTCCCGCAAGCCAGGCAAGGGCAGAGACACTTCTCACGTCCTGGAAAGGGCAGATGGGCCTCTAGAGGCCAACAAGCAGCAGCAGTGGCAGGATCACCCGCACCCTCTAAGCCGCTTTGATTTCCCCTCCCACGATGCACCGTTTGGCGGACGGTTGGCTGGGCATTGGTCCCAGTGGCAAGAGATAATTTCCGATGCCTGGGCCCTGCAGTTGATTTTGTGTGGCTGTTGTTTGCCTTTTCCCCCAATCCAACCGCGTCAGGAGCTCCAGGAAGAACAGAGGGCCCTGTTGTCGAAGGGTGTCGTGGAAGAGATACCTCCCAATCAGAGCGGGTTGGGTTGGTATTCCCAGTATTTCCTAGTACCCAAGAAAGGAGGAGGTCTCCGTCCCATACCGGACCTCAGGGCCATGAACAAGTTCCCTGAGGAAGGACAAATTCAGGATAGTGTTGTTGAGAGAAATTCTCCATTATCTCGAACTACTGGACTGGCTGGTGTCAATAGACCTACAGGACGCTTATTTCCATGTGCTGATACATCAAAAGCACAGGAAGTTCTTAAGGTTTCTCTTAGGCGACAACACAGTGCTACCCTTTGGGTTGACCCCAAAGCAAAGGGTCTTCACCAGGCTCATGGCCAGTAGTTATCTCTCACCTCAGGAGATCCAGGGTCCATGTATTTCCGTATCTGGATGATCCAAAGGAAGTCAACAGGACAGGTCTTGTCTCATCTGGAGAACACCTGCCTACTACTGCACAGACAGGGCTTCTCCCTCAACTTGAAGTCCCATTTGACACCAGTACAGCGGCTCCAGTTCATTGGAGCAGTCCTAGACACCTGGGAAGGGAAGGCTTTTCCTCCCAAGGAGAGAGTCAGCAACATCGTCCAGTTTGTGCATTTGTTTCAGAACCATGCCTCTCTTCCAGCGGCTTCCTTCCTCCGCCTCTTGAGTCTCATGGCCTCCTGTATTTTTCTAGTGCCAGAGGCCAGGCTGCGTATGAGATCCCTCCAATGGCTCTTGAGGGACCAGTGGTCTCAGTATCTGGGAGCTCTCATGGATTGCCTTTCAGTGTCCAGCCAAGTAGTCCATGAACTCGGCTCGTGCAACACGCGCAGCAATCTATTGGCGGGGGAACCCTTCTGGCCTACTTGGCCCCTGAGTGGTCACAGATGTGTCCCTGAAGGGTTGGGGCACCCACTGCGAGGATTTGCAGGTGACTGGCCTCTGGTCCCCATCAGAAGCCAAGTGGCATATCAACAGGCTGGAGTTGCGTGCCATCAGGTTAGTCCTGAGGGCCTTTGCCCCATCGCTCAGAGGGAAGCATGTCCTCGTCCTGACGGAATACACGGTGGCCATGCACTACCTCAACATGCAGGGTGGTGTGCACTCCTGCCCACTCTGTGCAGAAACAATTCAGCTGTGGTTCTGGTTGGGAGAGAACCAAATCTCTGTCTCGGCAGTTCATCTGGCGGGGACAGAGAACACCTTGGTGGATGCTCTGCTCAGGCAGAGCTTGGTCTCAGACGAGTGGGAAGTGTGTCAGGAAGTCCTCAAGGAGGTCTTCGCTCTTTGGGGCACCCCGGCAGTGGATCTGTTTGCCACAGAGTCCAACAGGTTTTGCTCGAGTGAATTCCCAGCGAACGGCATACTGTGGGGCATGTTTCTGGTGGATTGGATCTTCCCTCTCGACTGCGCCTTCCCCCCCGATTCCAGTCATCCCTTGGTGTCTCAGGAGGGTGAAGAGATTTCGAGCAACCATGATCTTGATCTTCCCAGATTGGACGAGGAGAATGTGCTACTCCGATCTCTCCTAGATATGACCATCTGTCTGCCTCACCGGTTGACTCGGGGTCCGAATCTTCTAACCCAGTCAGATGGTTGAGGGCTCGTCCCGACCCCGGATTCCCTCAACCTACATTCGTGGCTCTTGTGAGGATGAGGTATGATGCCTGGGACCTCTCAGAGGAGGTACTTGAGGTATTACTGGCTGCACGCAGACCTACTAGATCTCTGTATGTGTGCAGGTGGAGAAGATTTGAGTTGTGGTGCAGGGAACATGAAACTGACCCTATCTCTTTCCCCACCACCACTGTGATGGAGCACTTGCTGTTACTGGCCTCTTCAGGTTGCCACATTCAAAGGGTATTTGGCGGCCCTGTCTGTGTTCAAGAGGTCCCCAGACCAAGGTTCCTTTTTTACTATTCCGGTCATGGTCCAGTTCCTGAAGGGCCTTCTCAACAGTTCCCCCAACCCCATTTGTTGTCCCAGATTGGGATCTTAATCTGGTTTTGACCTATTTGATGGCGGCTCTGCTTGAGCCTATGCATTCATTTTCTTTGCGGCTGTTATCCCTTAAGACAGCCATTTTGGTCGTGATCACATCTGCCAGGAGGTTTAGCGAACTGCAAGCCTTGTGCTGCAAATTTTCCCTTTCTGAAGTTCTTTCGTGAGAAAGTCTCTCTTAAAGGCAGACCCGGATTCCTTCCTAAGGTGGTTTGAGTTTCATCTGTCCCAGTCTATTGATTTACCAGTCTTTTACCCTCCTGCACATCCCTCAAAATTTGACAAGTGGTTCCACCTCATTGACCACAACAGACTGTTAAGTTTCTATGTTGCTCACACTCTTGATTTTACAAAATCGGACCAGTTGTTCGTCGCCCATTCCTTGTCTAGAAAAGGTCTTGCCATCACTAAACGAACCCTGTCACCTTGGATTATTTTGTGCATCAGGGCCCACTCGACCAAAGGGGTCTCAGTCTCTTCTGCCCTCCAGAGAGGGGATCCTGCTAGGGATATATGCCGGGCGGCCACTTGGTCATCCTTACATAACTTCACCAAGCACTATGCCTTGGATGTTTCACGGGGAACTGATGCAAGGTTTGGTAGGGCGGTTCTACAAAATCTACTGGTTTAAAACATTCTGCCCTCCTCCGTTATGCTAACTGCTTGGGAAGTCTATCATGATGAGGAATCTGCAGGAGAACAGCAATCCATTGAAGGAGAAATTACTTACCGTAATGATCTTTCTATGGATTTTTCTCCTGCATATTCCTCATCGACCCTCCTATCCATTCACGCTCAGATAGTGCTGTAGGTTGCTGCTTCTGTCCAAACAAAAAGGCATCTAGTATTGGATCTGGGATTACTGCTTCTGTTTCTAAAAACAAAAACAAAAAATTCCAACATATTTGTGGGGGTACACCCTGTTGGTATGAATACTTGTTATTGTGTAACAGCTGGGTAACGTCCTCTGTGTTTTTTCCTTCTGCAGCGTTCAACCGCTGGGTGGGGGAATTGGAGGACTGAAGCAGGGGACGTAGTCCCGTGCTATATATGCGACGCCTGACATCAAGACGGACCGACGGCCGAGTCGAGGTCTACTACGCACCCTGTCGAAAAATTTCTGAACAGCAGAGCTGGATGATGGATATCTATTATGATGAGGAATCTGCGGGAGAAGAATCCATAGAAAGATCATTACGGTGAGTAATTTCTCCTTCTCAGGGTTAGTAAGCAATCTCCCTGTTAGTGTGAAGCTAATTACAGTTCAACATGGCCTAAAATACAAGTGTGCAAGCATTACCTGAAGCTAAGAGATTTGCACCAAGGCTTCTGGGTAATTACTTGGGCTGATAGCTAGCTGAAAGGTGAAGGCAAAGTTGGTGGCGGGTAACTGGCTGCTTGTAAAGACTATTTTGAAGTTGGCACAACCTGTATTGCCAAGCCTGTGAAAGACCGAGAATAGTGGGTCGTAAAGGCAAACCCAAGGTGTTATTGTGGCAGATGGACAAGAAAGTTAATGAGGCTGCCCCTTTTGAAGAGAGTTATTCAGAGGAAGAGTGCCTTGCCAACTTGAAGCTGTAGAAGTACTTTAAAGTGAAACTTGTTGAAGTCTGTCTTGAAGTACCAATCACTGAAGCTGTGGTAGTAGTCCAACGTGTTGAGGTTGTAGTGATATATATATATGATTGTCAATGGATGCAACATTGTAGTAGCCTGAACAAGGTTGAGTGCTGTAAGGCAAATGTGAATATCCTCATGGTAAATCAAATAGAAGTGAAGCTGTTCAAGTGGAAGCAGCACTGTGAAGTAATCCTGACAAATATACCATTGAGGCAATAAGCCCCGAGACGGCGCACCAATACCGCCCCCAGGTAATGCCCGGGGGTCGTAGGCGGTATTTGGCCCGCCGTAGAGGGGCTTATTGCCATTAGATTAGTACCCCGGTCCGTTACGGACCGGAGCAGGGGTGTTGCTAGGTCTGGAAAAGACCCGGCGCTACACTAATGTTGGAACTGTCGGGACTGGGGGCTAGCTAGCTTTTTGGTTGTAGCTCCTGAGATTCTATCCGGGGCTACAACCAAAAGTAAAAAAATTAAAAAGTCAAATAAAATGGCCACCGGGAAAGGGAAACGTAGTCCGTTTTCCCTTTCCATGGTGGCCATCGGGAGTTCGCTCCTGAGAAAATAAGAAAAAGAAGGTAAGTGGGGTCCCCGGCGGGGGGCGAAGGCAGCCTCCAGCCTTGGGGAGGCTCAGTGCGGGGATTGCCCCGTTTCAAGCCTCCTCATTGGCTAAGGGGCTGCCACGCCCCCCTCTGGGAACAAACACAAGCAGTGCATGTACGTGCGTCCACGGGATTACACTGAGGTATGGCTTGGAAATGAGCCAATCACCTTTCAGTGTAATCCCGTGGACATGAGTGCCAGGTACTAATGTGAATTCTAATCCTGTGACTAATGACATATTATCTGTTAAACAAGAACTGTCTCTCACTGGCAGTTGTAGACATTGCTTTTCTTATGAACTGTGGCAAATCATCTTGAGGCGATGACAAAGCATTGTGGCCAGCGTTTACCATTGGTGCTGTTTTGAGGAAGTGGAAAGTCCATATTTCAACAATGCGAAAAGAGTTGCTATTGTTGTAACTTTGGTTAACAGACTTTAACTTTAACAGTTGAACATCAAGAACTAATTTGAGACTTTCTTACCTACAAGGATTTTCTTGTTTCTTTCTTTGGTTGAACATTAGCCAAATTCACTTTGAAACCTGGGAAACCCACCCAGGGGATTGGAAAGTCGTTACAAAACTGTGAATGTTGTTTATCTTGCCTTACCATATATTTTCTTTATGTATTTTCTGCTTAGTGTGATGGCTATATATCCTGTGTTAGTGTTTCCCTTTAGTTTTGGGTAGTGTGAGGTTGGCATCATGGAAGGAGACACAGACAACTCATCCAATGTTTGAAAAATACTTGTATTAACTTAAATGTCAGGATGGTGTAAGTCCTAACTTGCCCTATGCTAAGGTAGAATTTCCCTACCTAACATAACTAAGGATAGTCTGTGTCAGTAAGTTAAACTTAAAATTAGCTCTGTGTCCAAAACCTATGCTTATCCTCACAACTAACATCAAATAAATCTGTAGGGATGTTAACCATAAACTAAACAGTGTTCCAAAAGTAAAGTTCTGAGCTATTTCTGTCTCAAGCTCAGTCTTCAGCTTCTTCTCCTTAAATATCAAAACCATCATCACAATGTTCAAGTCATCTTCCAGGGATTCAAGGTTATACAGTTCCATACCTTTTCAAATGTCAGGATACCCTTCCCCAAGTTCAATACAGTCTCTTGGCAGCAAGTCTCAGGGTTCCCTTCCCCAAGTTCAAATTCCCAATATTTCACAAAAAGAAGTATCTTGAAGCTTTGTCTTTGAGTTCAGTTCCAACAATGCTTCACAGCTCAGGGCTCCCTTGCCAAAGCCTTATTTGCATCAATAGTACTCTTTTTTTTGACACAATAGCAGGTTTCTTTGTTAGTTTTTAGGGATTCTCTGGTTTTGGCGCAGTTGTCGGACCAGACGGTCCACCAATTACAGGTCTGGCAACCAGGAATCTTGAGTCCCCTCTGGGCAGTTCAAATATTCAATAAACAAGTGCTTTCTCAAAGGCAGCTTCAAAGACAGTTTCTCAAACTTTATTTCAACTCTGTAGTTAGAGTTCTTCATTCACTTTTAGTTTCTTATTTTCTTCAGTACATGATTAAACACCAGCTTAATATTAGCAGGTTTACTTTTTCATTCAGTTCGTTATACAAGATTAGCAGATTTGCTGGTGTCATTGTAACCAGTATTCAGTATTAGAAGTTTTGCTATTTTCATTTCATTTGGTATTCAATATTATCAGTTTTGCTGTTTTCATTTAGTTTGGTATTCAATATTAACTGCTTTGCTGGTTTCATTCAATTCGGTATTCAGTATAAGCAAGTTTGCTAGTTTGATTCAATTCAGTATTAGCAAGTTTGCTGGTTTCATTCAATTCAGTATTCAATATTAGCAGTTTATGCTATTTCACTCAATTCGGTATTCAATATCAGCAGTTTATATCAATTCGGTATTCAATATTAGCAGTTTATGCTGTTTCATGCCAGTCACTACAAGTGGACCGGTGAAGTTAACTTCACCGGTTCACTTGTAATGCCAGTGTTTATTCCCTCAGAGCTGTTTGTAACCTGTGTGGCCCAACTGGAGTGCCCGGTCTCTGGGTAGCTTCCCCAGCACTCACCGGTTGTAAGCGTCTTCCTCTGGCGGTCCTCTCTGGCCACAGCTTCAGCTTCTACAAGCCCTGCTTGCGTAGGGATAAGAGTTTGTTCGGTGTCAACAAGCTCAGTGCCTGTGCGAGGCCGGCTGCAGCATTCCTGGCGTATGTGCCTTGCTGCAGCTACCACTTTTTCTCCCACTTTATGAGGGAGGCTTCCTTCTTCATAAGGGAGGCTTCCCTTAGTATGGGGATGTCTGCTGGCGTCACGTCTTGGGTTTCACAGTGGCTGCCTGTGGATTCCCTGGGTTTCACAATCTCCATCCAAGTTCCCCAGCTCTCTCTCTTTCTCTCTTTCTCTCTCTCTCTCTTTCTCTCTTTCTCTCTCTCTTTCTCTCTCTCTTTCTCTCTCTCTTTCTCTCTCTCTCTCTCTCTCTCTCTCTCTCTCTCTCTCTCTCTCTTACTCCTGCATGTCCTGGCCTTTTATACACTTGTGGTTCTTCAGTGGGCTGCAAGTGTATTCTATCAGTCAAATTTACCTGACTCTGATTAAGAGGCTATGTCTGACCTTCATGCATAGAACAAGGATACAATTGAATAGGTCAAGAGGAATTCCCTTTGGTACTGCCACTTTTTCCTATGGTCATAGACCAAAAAATATCCACAACGCTCAGTATATAGTACCCAGACAGGGTAATTGCTTGTTTTTTTATATATTAATTTCTCATAATCATGCACAAGAACAAAAGCATGAACAATGATTAATCCATTTTCTTGTGTACTGGAGCAGTAAATAAAGCCTTCACTGCCATGGCTTGATGGACAGTGTCATACATAGAACTATTGAACATTTTACAAAGACATTGACAACAAATAATTACAAAGTTCATTCCGAGAATAGTGACAATACACTGTGATTCTTTTTTTAAAAAAGGTGTGTCTACACCTGGTGTTTCAGCCGTCTGTGTGGGCTCAATGAGCTTCATATCTAACACAGCCTTCATTAAGATGGGGGACTGTATGAGAGTAGTTCATGGAGTGTTGTGGACAAGGAAAAAAGGAGAATTTTTAGGGGAGTACTAAGAGAAAAATGATCTAATTAGTAGATAAACTGTGCCATGGGACAGGTATCATGGAGAAACACAGCTTACCTATGGAGGAGATTCACCACAGGCACTCGTGTGGGAGGCCGTCTCAAGTAGGGGTCCCAAAAGTGTGCTCCTAATTATCTGAAAAGAGGAGCAAGGGGGAATAGTAACTGTTTACTCATCCCGGGCCAACCCAAGGGCGGCAAAATGTATATTTACAGAACATTTTTTGGCGAGTGTGACAGCTTACCTCAAAACGGGTGCTGCAACGCGGAGCTCTGGGTTGTAACTCGCGTAGGAGAATATCCTGGAAAAAAGGTAAGGTTCTTAGCTGCTAGCGTTATACTTTTACGCCCAGCGCGATCCGCGTGCGTTAAATACCTATTAATGGTAGGCTTTGGCGGTGTGTGTCCGCCGCGTCCGGCACGCGAGGAGCTGCAAAGTTGTGTAGAAAGCACTGAGTCACTCGTGATGCAAACGGCGTGGCGTTGCTGAATCCATTGTTAAGGAGCTTGGGTATTTATATAGGCGGCCATGTTGAAAAAGTCACTCCAAATCGTAGCAGTTACAACAAAAGGCCCCCGGGGCCCAGTGGGACTCAAAATTGATTAATAAACAATTATGGATTGTCACTGGGTCGATCATGGAATTATGGTGTAGTCAAACTAGAAAGATTAAAAATAAAAATGGTTGCTATGGTGACCATGTCGAAACTATGCTAAAACACGGCTGCAGTATTGTATCGGTAGGCAAACCTAAATCTGATGCCAAGCATTGCACTGTAGGGCAACATTTTAAATTGACGTGTCCCAGTGTTTGGAAAAGGACTAAAAAGTGTCATGGGGGATGGAAACGGAACAAGCACGTATGTTTACAGATGCATGTGTGCACAAAATCATCGTGAGACAGACCAAATTGCATAAATGTGTCACAACTTGTCATAGGTCCAAGAAAAAGAGGGTGAGGAGGGCACCACGTATTATAGTAGTTGCTTATATTAAGAAAATCATAAATTCACTATACAGTAAGTTTATTGTAATGTTCTCGCCTGGAGCTGCCAATCCAAAAACGGTCCTGTAGCACTAGGACCTAATCGAACAAAAAACTTCCAAGAAACAAAGTGAATCCACTTTGTTAGGAAAGGCGCATCTCAGTTAGCCCCAAATAGGTTGCTAATGTTTAATATGTTGTAGATTAGGTATCCAGTTTGCGATATAAAAGTAATGAAGTTCAAAGAAATATCTTTAGCAGGAATTGTTTAATTCACATTCCTGTACTATTTGCCGCCAAAATTTGTTTTTGTAAATCACACAATGAGTTTGCATCTCAAATTGCCCATAATACTCTGGTGCCAATGCATTTCGGATTTAATCCTTCTTCAGGGCGGTATTATAGCAAAAAACAAGTAGTATAGCATGACTTATTATATTGTTAACAGTATATGCACATACAACAGCCATTGTTTGAGGGTTATTACAAAAATCACATTCCAATCCGCGAATCACGTCCATTTGAAGAGATAATGAGCAAGAATGAAACAAAACGGCATATCAATTAGTTAACTGAAGTAAATGTGCATATTCTCTCTATCTTTAAACTGTATGTGTATGTCATACCTCGGTCATGCCGAACGCTGAAATCGTGGTGTTGTACGGGGGTACAACAAGATCTACAAGAAAGTTAAACAGTAATTCTAAATCATCCTCAAGTCCTTCCTTAGGTAAGGCATGTGAAATCTAATTGTTACTGCTGTACTTACTAAGCTTCTGTTGTGCACAAAGCGTGACCGCAGAGTGAGCCGCTTGCAACGCGCTCGCGTTAGTTTACCTTTTGTTTTAAAGGTTACCATGGAGACGGTGCGAGGCGTCGTGGTCCTTCCTGGAGCACGTACGCCTCGCGCCCCACCCTCGGGCGCAAGCCAGGGGGCGGGGATGTCTCCATGGTGACCAACTCATTGAAAGTCAATGCGCGTGATTGTAATCTCATGTCTACAGTGCCTTAAAGGCGCAGTAGCTAGAGCAATAAGAGGACTAGCAGTGTGTATTCATTTAGCGGATCGTAATGATGTATGCAAGACTATAGGTCCACATTAACTAAATATGGGAAGTAGGGCGTGTGAGATAAAATATTCCAGAGTAATCCATCTCTGGGACATGTATTCTATCACTATGGTGTCATTTAAGCAATGAGTTTTCCACTATTATGAAGCATAAACCTAGGTATAGTCCAATCTTAAAGAAAAACATGGCAAGAAATGTAAAATGCAGTTAAATAGCGGAACAATAACAGTTGTTTTCATGGAAAATATAGATCTTCTGTGAATAAAATATAGATCTTCTGTGAATAACATATAAAGTTAATTCTATTCTACAGAAATGATTTTACAAGAAACACATGAAGTTTATTTCTTCATTGAGCCCCCTTGGAGTAAGGGAACTCAGACGGTCTATCCAAAAGGATTCTCTTTGATCCATTTTCCTTTGGAAATTCTCGTGGGTGTCTCTTTTAGAAACCACTTCTAGGATAACAAAGCGGATTTGAGCCAGGTTGTGTTTTTTCTCATCCCAATGTCTTGACACCGCTGAGTTCAGATTGTGGTTCCTTATGCATGATCTGTGTTCGTTCCACCTAATGTTTGCTACTCGCAATGTCTGACCCACATAGTACAGTCCACACGGACACTTGATGGCATAAATCACGTTAATTGAGTCACATGTAGCAAAATCTTTCAATCTGATTGTCTCTCCTGTATGGGGATGTTTTACTATTTCTCCTTTCATCACATAGCTGCAATTGCTACAATTCAAACAAGGAAATGTTCCAATTCTTTCTGTGAGTTTCTTCTTAAGTGCTGGTTTAGTTTGAACTAGTCTATCTTTTAGGTTTTGACTCCGCTGGTAGGCAAATGTAAGTACTTCATTAAACAGGTGTTCTACTCTCTGATCACGTAATAATGTGTTCCAATGTTTTTTAATAATGCACTTAATGCAGTTGCTTTGACGTGAGTATTTGGACACAAAGACCAGTGGGGGAGCCAACTCTTGCTTAGTCTTTATCTTCAATAGGTCTTCTCTGCTTTGTGTGGCTACTCGTGATTGAGCTGTGTTTATTTCTTCTTCCAAATATCCCCTCTCCAGGAACTTTTTCCCCATCTCTTGGATGACTATCTTGTAGTCTTCTGGGTCACTTACCAATCTTTTTACCCTGAGCATCTGGCTGTATGGAAGGTTTTTTATAAGACTCGGTTGATGGAAGCTGAGGCGTTGTAATAGATTGTTCCGATCTGTGGGTTTTCGAAAGATGGTGGTCTGATAGCCTGTGTTGGTAATCTCAATGTCTACATCCAAAAAGTGGATGTTAGTTAGGGAATGTTCTTGAGTAAATTGGATACGGGCATCTATGTTGTTGGCATATGTGAAGAAGTTGAGCAGTTCTTCTTCTGTATCTTTCCATATTCCAAATATGTCGTCGATATACCTGATCCAAAGACCCAATTTTGGGTACCAATGTTCATTTTGTAGTATGTTTTCAAATTCAAATTTGTACATGAATGAGTTAGCATAGGAGGGGGCCATAGTGGCTCCCATGGCTGTCCCAGCCACTTGGAGATAGTAGTCATTCTTATATCGGAATATGAAACACAGCTTACCTAAGGAGGAGATTCACCACAGGCACTCGTGTGGCAGGTCGTCTCAAGTAGGGGTCCCAAAAGTGAGCTCCTAATTATCTAAAAAGAGGAGCAAGGGGGAATTGTAACTATTTATTCTTCCCGGGCCAACCTAAGGGCGGCAAAATGTATATTTACAGAACATTCTATAAGGACAACCTGGATAAAGAAGAAAGAGCGGCCATGAGAAGCCTACGAACAGATCGATCCATCACCATCAAGCCCGCCGACAAGAGTGGAGGCATAGTTGTGTGGGATACAGCCGACTATAATACCGAATGTCTAAGACTGCTAAGTGACCAAGAGGCATATAAAAACCACTGAATCACGATCCTACGATGACTTTACAAGCTGAAATTAAAAGCCTGACCCAACATGCGGTCGACCACGACTGGATCTGCGAAGACGAACAGTCCTTCTTGAACAAGACAAACCCACGGACCCCAGCATTTTATATCTTACCCAAAATCCACAAGAATGCCCACAAGCCACCAGGAAGACCCATAGTATCTGCGTGCGAATCACTACTCGAGCCTCTCTTTCCTGAAACCCTTTGTGACCAGAATGCCATCTTACTTGAAGGATACCACTAGCACCATAAACTTACTCAATACAACAGCCTTCTAGTTACTATGGACGTGGAAGCATTATATACGTCGATTCCACAAGAAGAAGGGATAGAGACGATACGAGACATCTTGAACACCAGGGACGATATACATACTCCGACAGAATTCATCCTGGAATGCACTAGACTGGCCATGTCAGAGAACTTCTTCCTCTTCCAGGATCAATTTTATAAACAAACAAAGGGAGTCAGCATGGGGGCAACTTTTGCCCCTGACATCGCAAACCTCTATATGTCCAACTATGAAGCAAAAAAATGTATTCACTGAAGATAACCCTTTTCTGAGCAACATTGCCCTATGGAAACGCTATATAGATGATGTCATCATGGTATGGAATGGCACACCCTCGGATTTACAGGATTTCCATCATTGGCTGAACCTACGGAACACACATATCAAGTTTACCATACACTGGGATCATCACGAAATAGATTTTTTGGACCGCTACATTTACAAAACAGGACATCAACTCAAGACAGAACTATTTCGCAAACCGACAGATCGCAACAGCCTGCTCCACTTTCAGAGCTATCACCCGATGGGACTGAAATACAACTTACCCTACGGACAGTTTCTGCGCATCCGCAGAAATTGCACTGACACTGAGAGGTACATAAAACATGCAGATGATCTACAAATCCGTCTAACTGAGAGAGGTTATCCTCAAAGATCCATCAAACAAGCCAAAAAAAGAGCGATAAACACACCAAGGGAAATCTGTCTCGAAAACTAACCAAAGAAAGAACTAGGCCGGCTGGTATGTGTTACCACTTTTGGACCATTGAGCCAATTGATACAGAAGACCATAAGGAAAATTGGCACCTGGTGAAACTGCTGGGGACTTTAAACCAAACACCATGTTTTGCTTTTAAGAAAAATAGAAATTTAAGAGACTCTTTGGTGCACACTTTCATTGAACCACCGCCACAAACAGAGAACACACTATGGGACTTACCCCCACTCACTGGACATTACAAATGCGGGAGATGTGTGGCTTGCCCTTTGACCCTAGAGAAAAAATAATTTGAGCACAAGACCATTAAATGGACAATGAGGGACCTCACCAATTGTAACATGAAAGGCGTGGTATACATAATACAATGTCCCTGCGGTCTACTCTACGTAGGGAAGACCATCCACCCTATGAAGATGCGGATCTCGGAACACCGGTCATGTATAAGAAATAAGGTGGCCGACAAGCCACTTGTTGAACATTTCAACAAAGAAAATCACAAAGACACAGACCTGAGGTGGTTTATCTTACAGAAAGTGATACCCGCCAAACGAGGGGGGGTGTGAATAGAACTTTGACACAGCTGGAACAGAGATGTGTACACAAATTGGACATTGTGGGACAGGACTCAACATCGCAGTTGAATGGAAAGCCTTCATGTGAACCCTCCTTTGTGTGGTCCACCGCTTTGATACACACCATATATTCATTACGCTAGGCTGTCAGATTTGGCATTTCCGCTGTGTGATTTTGTTTTTTGATTCGAAGAAACATAGAAAGTGGTCACATTCATATAGACACCCTTAGTCCCCTCTGGGTCTTCTACAGGAACAGCACTACTGGAACATTAATGGATGCACACATTTGATAACTTGTGCAATACCCACCGGTGTGGATGAAAATTATTTCCAATATGTCTTCATTATATCTATGATGACACCTAGAACAGTGATAATCATTGTATTTTTTACTATACAGCTGCTCAGACTGATATGGACCTATGACAAGTTGTGACACATTTATGCATTTTGGTCTGATGTCTCACAATGATTTTGTGCACACATGCATCTGTAAACATACGTGCTTGTTCTGTTTCCATCCCCCATGACACTTTTTTGTCCTTTTCCAAACACTGGGACACCTCAATTTAAAATGTTGCCCTACAGTGCAATGCTTGGTATCAGGTTTAGGTTCGCCTACCGATACAATGCTGCAGCCGTGTTTTAGCATAGTTTCGACACGGTCACCATAGCAACCATTTTTATTTTTAATCTTTCTAGTTTGATTACACCATAATTCCATGATCGACCCAGTGACCATCCATAATTGTTTATTAATCAATTTTGAGTCCCGCTGGGCCCCGGGGCCTTTTGTTGTAACTGCTACGATTTGGAGTGACGTTTTCAACATGGCTGCCTATATAAATACTCAAGCTCCTTGACAACGGCTTCAGCAACGCCACGCCGTTTGGATCACGAGTGACTCAGCGCTTTCTGCACAGCTTTGCAGCTCCTGGCGCGCCGGACGCGACGGACACACAAGCGCCCGAACCTACCATTAATAGGTATTTAACACACACAGATCGCTCCGTGCACTCGGTGTAAAAGTCCTAGCAGCTAAGAACCTTACCTTTTTTCCAGGATATTCTCCTACGCGAGTTACAACCCAGAGCTCTGCGTTGCAGCACCCGTTTTGAGGTAAGCTGTCACACTCGCCAAAAATGTTCTGTAAATATACATTTTGCCGCCCTTGGGTTGGCCCGGGATGAGTAAATAGTTACAATTCCCCCTTGCTCCTCTTTTCAGAGAATTAGGAGCTCACTTTTGGGACCCCTACTTGAGACGGCCTCCCATACGGGTGCCTGTGGTGAATCTCCTCCATATGTAAGCTGTGTTTCTCCATGATACCTGTCCCATGGCACAGTTTGTTATCTACTAATTAGATAATTTTTCTCTTAGTACTCCCCTAAAAATTCTCCTTTTTTCCTTGTCCACAGCACTCCATGAACTACTCGCATACAGTCCCCCGTCCTGATGAAGGCCGTGTTAGATATGAGGCTCATTTAGCCCACATAGACGGCTGAAACACCTGGTGTAGACACACCTTTTTTTAAAAAAAAAAGAATCACAGTGTATTGTCACTATTCTCGGAATGAACTTTGTAATTTTTTGTTGTCAATGTCTTTGTAAAATGTTCAATAGTTCTATGTATGACACTGTCCATCAAGCCATGGCAGTGAAGGTTTTATTTTCTGCTCCAGTACACAAGACAATTATGTGTCATTTTGAGTAGTGTATTTTGTATAATTATATATAAAAAAACAAGCAATTACCCTGTCTGGGTACTACATACTGAGCGTTGTGGATGTTTTTTGGTCTATGACCATAGGAAAAAGCGGCAGTACCAAAGGGAATTCCTCTCGACCTATTCAATTGTATCCTTGTTCCATGAGTAGCCCTCCTGGGCAGAATATGGTCCACACCAGGAGCCCAAATATTTAGTGACCTTCATGCCTTTCATGCATCTTCTTCGTCCCAGTGCCGAAGTGGTGAAATTGAATGGTGTTCATTACTCTTAGTTGCTTCTTCCTCGTCTCAATACCAACGTGGGAAGAGTGTGTGGTGTTCATTACCCTAAGCTGTCTCTTGCTCGTCGCAGTACCAGAGTGGGGAGAGTGTTTCCCAAGCGAGGAAAGAAGGGGAGTTGACCTACAATAACACATAAAAGTCGGGGGAAGGCTGGATTGGTTGACTTTAGGATAAGCAGGATACTGTGTCTCGTCTGAAGGCATCCCACTCTCAATCCCCAAGGACCCCCCACCCAGGTGATGCTCCCTCGCTTGTCCACCCCCAGGGTCAGGATCCAAAAGCAATGGCCTTTCCCTGGCCACATACGTAGAGGATCCCGGGGGAGTAGGAGTGAGACTACCCTCCGGTTTCTCACCGTAGGCAGGGAAATCCTCAGCAAAGTAGGGATAGTGAGCCATTTTACTTCATTTGTTTTGATAATAAAATGGCATGTTTTGATAAATCATCAAACGGTTGTCTGCCTCGTATTACTGACCCCTCACAGAAGGGAGGGTAGTGGAGAGGGGGTGGCGAGTAGTAGAGAGAGAGGGGGAGAGTAGCAGTAGGCAGAAGAACATTGGTGGGACAGACAGAGGAGGAGAGAGAAAGAAAAAGGTGGAGGAAGGTAAGGGAGGATTGTAGGAGGAAAGGAAGGAAAGAACTTTAGGGTGAGCAGTGCAAGAGCATGAGCGGTAAAATACTGTCTTGAGATCTGGGTGGCTGGAAGGTACCATCATTTATCTTGTGGTACCGCAGGTGAGGATCCACCTAGAAGATCCCACAGGGAGTAAAAGAGACAAGGCAGTTGCCTTTAGGCCCCCATCACTAGCCAGCCAGATCTTGGACAGTAAGGTTTACCTATGTCTAGTTGTTCCTTTGGGGTTTAAGGAAGTCTGGGCTAGGGTAAAGGGAGACCCGGCGGTAGAAGAGAGAGAGAGAGTGGGATGGCCCGTAGTTGAACACTATTAAAACTTTTAATAAAACTTGTGAACAGTATTCGAGAGTTGGTGTCTTCTTGATGCCATATGTGAGAACACAAAGACAAATCTGACACCAGTAGTGGTGAGTATTCTGTATCACAGATTAAAAGGAACATCCAAGATCCAAAAGAACCAGGATGAAATATGAATACCACCCGAGCGCGATTACTGAGGGTGGGCCAGGGCTGGTAGTAACACGCACTTCTATATCTTTGATAGAATCTTCAGTTTCCAGTCATATGGTAATAGGAAGATCCTAATTTGATAGAAAAGCCAGTGAGTCAGATTAATTGTACAATTAAAGGTTCTGAAGCACAACTGATGTCATGTGCTGCATTAGCTTAAAATAGAAGGGCACAAATGTGTACACATGAGACAGGTCATTTGCCATATGGATATCTTAGAGCTTGCTTCCAGAGCAGAGGACATTTGAGGCCAACACCTCCAGTCCTAGTAGACAACGTAATCAAGGCATGGTATCAACAGTAAGACAGACACAAGTGACCACAGTTCAAGGGTGTTTATTGAATTTCAATTGGGTTTGAGAAACGCCTATCTAAACTTAAATCTAAAGATGGGAGCAAGCTACGACCATCAAATAATAATGCAAAATAAAAGGGCCTATACTAATAAACCTATTGCCAATCCTTACCTCTAAATACAAATGGCGTGGCAAACAATGTTATGTCTGGATATTCAAGGTGCTGGCTACCCTTCCCCACCTTTTCAGCATGGGACAAGGCGGCACACTTGAGCTTAGCACAGTCTCTGGCTTCTCTAGCACAAAGGTGCCAGTTCAAATCTTCAACATCATGGGCTTCTGTGCCAAAGTCTCTTTGCCATTCAAAGTCTCTTCTTTCAGAGGGCCTGATGCAATAAACCAACAATAAAGTTCCTTTCGTTTTCATGAATCTCCTACGCACAATTTTCTTAGGTGATTTACTATTCACGTCGGATCCCCCTCTGCCGGGCTCAGATCCACTTTAACACAAAGTTTGTATTTCACATATACACAATTTTCCTAGGTGGTTTACTCTTCACCTCGGATCCCCCTTTGCCGAGCTCAGATCCGCTGCAAAACAAAATCTTCAATCACTCGCCCTCTGCCGGGCCCGGACCAACTTTATCTACTAAGCCATCAACTTTCTTTACTGTATCAACATCGAAGACTTTCGCTTGTGCACAGGATTTTGCCTGACCCTTTGCAGGACCACTTCGATTCCCAATCCTTTTCCACTCTTTCACTTTTGTCAACTCTCAGCTGGATACCTTACAGAGAACTTCGATTGAACATGCACGCTGTGCCGGTCCCTCTCTGTCAAAGTTATTGTATCTTGGTTTCAAAGTTCAATCACTCATCTGCAATTCAACTTCACTCGCGTTGGTTATCACACATGTTTCATACAATGTTCGTTCCAGCACTCGCCATACAATGTTGTGGCTTGCAACCTTGGCTTCAACACAGACCGGTCTTGTATCGGTCTCCCCAACTCACCGGCTGCGTTGATGTCACTGACGCTGCTTTGTTGCTGGAGCCAATTACAGTACCACGGCATCTAGCGATTCTCCCCACCTTGATTATTGACACGGGAGGGCCCTGGGTACCTCCGACACACAATGCAGGATTCCTCAGCCTTGTTTAACCTTCCTTCTGTCCTCATTCTCCTTGATCTTTCTTCTGCTTTCGACATGGTCAACCATGCCATCCTGCTCAAGCGCCTCCATGATAACCTGGCTATCACTGATCAGACCCAGGCCTGGCTGACCTCCTTTCTCACTGACCGACCGTCTCAAGTCCAACTGGGGTCCTTCCTCTCTTCTATCGCTCTCTCTCTGTACATGTGGTGCTCCCAAGGGGTCTAACCTCTCTCCCTGGCTGTTCAACCAATACCCAACTCCTCTCGCACACAACGCATAGCTGCTCTCAGCTCCAACTTTCAGTGTTTTGCGGATGACACCCAGCCTTCTTTCAGGCTCCCCTTTGCCGCCTCTACTCCTTCTCTCATTCCTGGCTGTTTATCTGCAATTCAGGAGTGGTGTGCCGCTAATGATCTCTGCCTTATTTGCCAGTAAGACAGAGATCCTCCTCATCGGAACACCAGCTCCATCCTTTCCTCTCTCTCTCTGACTACCCACACTGGGTCCTCTTCCTTCGCCTACCTGTGAGGCTAAGTACCTTGGGGTCATCTTCGACTCCACCCTCTCCTTCTCTCTTCACTTTTCTGACGTCTGTAAGAAGTCAAACTATCAGCCGCACCTCCTGAGAGGTATTCTCCCCTTCCTCACTTTCCCCCAGAAGCTCACTGTCCCCAGAGCTCTGGTCCTCTCAAGACTGGACTACTGCAACAGCCACTTTCTAAATCTTCCTGCATCTACCCTCCGCCCTCTACAACTTATCCAGAACAGGACTGCAAGACTTGTCCTTGGGCTCAGGCCCAGGGATCGTATCTCTCCAGCTCTGAAATCTCTTCATTGGCACCCAGTGGCAGCAAGGGTCAAGTTCAAGACCCTCTGCATTGTCCACAAGGCTTTCTGGGGCCTGGGTCTGCACTACCTCCAACTGTCTCTTCCTATGTATCTCCCTTCTCAAACTCTCTGCTCATCCACCTCCAACTCTCTGAGGGTCAGTCACTTTTCCAAGCATAGAGTTGGGGGAAGATCTCTTTCTTCAGCTGGGGCCTCCCTCTGGAACAGCCTCCCTGCTTCTTTCAAACTTGAGCAGAACCATCTTTTGTTCCGGAAGCAACTCAAGACCTTACTCTTTGCTTCCGCTTTCTCTCTTCCTCTCCCCTGCTGATGACCTGTCTGTTCCATGCACCTGGTCACCTGGCCACCCTCTGAAATTGGTACCAGGTCTCGGCCTGTCTAGTTGCACCTTGCACTGTCTCTTCCCCCCCCCCCAGCATTTGTGGCCTGTATCTGTAACCCTACAGCCCACCCACTCTCTGCACTTATTAGCTACCCGCTGGCTGCACCCTCTGATTACCAGCACTTCTCCTTCCCCCTCCCCCTTTTGCACTTCTCCTTCCCCCCTCCCCCTTTTGCACTTCTCTTTCCCCCCTCCCCTTTTGCACTTCTCCTTCTCCCCTCCCCCTTTTGCACTTCTCCCCCCTTTGCACTTCTCCCCTCCCCCTCCCTGCGCTTGTACAATCGGAATGACACAAGGCCTAGTAAGATCGTTATTTTGTCCTCCCTTTGTTTCCCCCTCCTTGTCTTGTCGCACCTAGAAACACTTGTGCCCAGGCCCGTTATAAATGCCATATAGCCTAGTTTCCTGGTCTTTCGCTTTCTATTCTCGAGGTTTCGTGAAAGTAACGGTACCTTGTAGGAAAGGTCATGGGAACTACCCTCCTTGTGATTCCCTTCTGTTTCACCGTCTTTCTCCTCGTGTTAAACTGCCATCTTGGAACTGCTGTTTCCTTGTGTGCTTTGCCTTGCTCAGATTGTGTCCTCATGCTCTGCCTTTTATCTGAGTGGGGTAGTGAAATGGAAGGTAGGTGTGTGTCATGGTCAGTAATTGCCTGACCCTGCCTGACCATTGTATTGGGACACGTCAGGTATACGGGTTGGGTGTTAGTCCCTTTTCTCTCATACCGGGCTGTCCATGAGAAAGTGTGTGTGTTGTGAAAGGGGCTGGGGTGTTGAGTTTCCTAAATATCCTACCTGGTAGGATGGGGTAAAGGTGTTACAGGGAAGGGGATACCATGTCTCACCATCCAGTTTCCCACTCCCCGAAGACTGCTCACTCATGTGATCCTCCCGCACTGGTCCACCTCCAAGAACTGGATCCAAAAATGATGGCTGTGTCCTCGCCACCTTGATGACAGATCCCTTGGGAATAGTGGGTGAGACACCTTCTGGTTTCTCTGAACACCAGAAGTTCCACATCAGTCACTGCTTGAGCCTGTCTACAGGCACCTGTAGCTCTCCGTCTATCCTTCCATCCACTCCAGGCTTGCACTACTTTTCTCGAGACAGCAGTCCATCCAGTACTCCTCTCTTCTGCAACCTGCCCTTATATCGAATGAGCCTCAGCAAGTATGTTTTGTTTATGTGGGTCCAAGACACTGTCACTAGATCGGTGACATCGCGCCGGCGTCCGTTTCCTTGATGTTTTCCGGGCTTCGTGTTGCATCCAAGATGGCACCCACGGGATGCCACGCAACTAGCGCCATGACTTCATACATAGAGGGGGCCGCCCGCTACTGGTTCATTTGACACCGTCTTGCCAGCTATAAATGAGTGAGTGCTTTCTATGCGGCGTGTCTCAATGCTCCTGTTTTGTTAGATTGTTTTCATCCTCTTGCAGATTGGTTTCCTACAGGATTCTGGATTCTGTTCTCCTTATTCTCCAGGTTTCTCTAGCTATTACACCAGAATACGCTTTGAAGGCTCTGGCCTTGCTAAATTGTGGAGCAGCTGGATTGTTCGTGGACGGTCAATGCACTCAGGATCATGGTGTCCAACAGTTGTCTAAGGATTATTTGCTGCCTGTGGAAGGGGATGCCGGAACACCTTTGGCTTGTGGTCCTATCACTGAACACAGCATGGCTGTACAGATGACTATAGCCAATCATCAAGAATATGGGACTTTTGATTTGATCAAGGCTGCCCACTATCCTATGATTCTAGGTCTACCATGGCTTCGTCTGCGTAACCCATTCATCAATTGGTCTGCAGAACCAGTGTTTCTTGGCTCTGAATACTGCGTTCCTCACTGTTTACCACCTATCTAAAGTCCTCTGCATGAAACAACTCATAGCTCAATGGCACATAGGAACATGTTCCAGTTTGTTCTTTACAGTGTATTCCCGCACAGTAACGGGCAGAAGTTGACGTTTTTGCTGTCAATCCAGAAAAAGAACGACCTTCTATTAGAGAACACCGACTGTACTATTGACCTCCTTTCTGATGTTCAGATACCCTTTGGACGTATGTTCTCCTTGTCTCTGCCTGAGCAAGAAGTCTTGCAACAGTATCTGCAGTCCAACCTCAAGAATGATTTAATAAGGGAATCTAAATCCCCAGCCAGTGTTTCGTTGTTTTTCCCTCCCAAAAAGGATATTGCAGAACCTAGACCATGTCTGGACTACAGAGGTTGAATCAAGTCACAACAAAGGATAGTTATCCGTTCCCATTGATCTTTAACCTTCTAGGGGACGTACAAGGGGCTGCCATCTTCACTAAACTCGATCTAAGAGGAACATATCTCATTCGCATCAGACAAGGCGACGAATATAGACAGCATTCAGGACTCTTTTCGGGCATGAGTATTCTGTGATGCCCATTGTCTTCCAAAGGTTCATGGAGAAGATTTTCTTGGACCTCTCCTCTTGCACTCTGCATTCGACTATTTGGATGACATACTGGTGTTCTCCAGCAACTTGGCTGAACATCGCCATCACGTGTTCCAAGTTTTACAGAGACTTTGTGAAAACAAACTCCTTGCCAAACCTGAGAAGTGTTTATTTGAACAAACCTCACTGATTTACCTGGGTTATGTTTTGTCTGCAACCGTGCGCTCTAAGCACTTCCTGAAGACTCTCCTTAGGTAAATGTAGATCATGAGTGCAAGATTGCCCAGACCTGCTTGTGAGGGTAATCTCTGTTTATCTGTGGGAGCAGTGAGCTGACGGGGTCCCTCCTCAGCCTCCCTCTGGGAGGCACATCTGTTAACGGTTGTCCCACCCAGTTCCTGGTGGCTCACATCCCAAACATATAGTGGGCAGTGTAAAAGAAACTGTCAAGGCAGAATATTTTCCAAAAGCAAGAGCAAGATATGTTGGGGATTATTCTAATCTCATGTGCCATGACTATATAGTCGGGAAAATAAAACCAGTAGGGAATACAAACCCTATTTAGATATCATCCTGCTAGTGGCACAGATAAGGAATAAATCGAACGCTGCCGACACTAATACATGTCCACATTGTCCGGATCTAATTGAATCAATTGAGCATTTTCTTATTAGCATGTCCTTTGTATCAGTCCTACATAAGAATTTATCTGAGGCTAAGATTTCTTCGATTTGGACCCAACACAATAGACAAAGCTATGGCACTCTGTAGAAGGACGGATGATGCCCCAAATGGGTTTGCAGTAGCCAAATATGTATATAGGTCCTGACTTAAAAGAGCAGCTCTATTGAAGCTATTGCCATGAGAGGATTGATATTTTCATTAAATAAGATACACTACATTATCAGTATTGACCATTTTGGCCATTATGCGATTGTTTATATGGAAACATCTTAATTAAATCTACATGAATTTAGAACCTATTATGCATTTGCACTTTATATGTCCAGACTGTTGGATTTTTAGGTATCTTGGTGAGTGTAATTGTTTACTATTTTGTACTGTTTTTATTGTGAAAAATTATGTGTTTGTTTATTGTTCATGCTTGGCTTTTATGGCGCTCTGCGGAAATTAAGTATTTTTGACTGACTGGCTTTGCACACATGTTAAGATGGGGAATTTGGGCAACTCACTACATGCCCTTGGAACTAGGGTGGCCTGTAATCTCATCTGGCATGGAAGAGCATTTTTGGGATCACAGCATGCTATCTAAGCATCGAGGCTTGACATGAAGAGGTTCACATATAGAGGCACCTTCGGCATGACATGGCTTGAAAGACCATCCCAATGGCTCGCATTTTGGAGGTGATGCAAATCGCGATCTGCCATCTTGTTGTTAAATCCCAGAATATATTGGGCAATCAAGCCAGTAATGCCATAATTCTTTGTTCAAATCCACAAGTAGACAAGGATGAGTCCTGCTAGCTGGTTAAAAAATCAGACTGCAGGGACGTTGTACATGCATAGCAGGGTCATGCAATTTGTTTCATTCCCTTCTAGGCCATTTATTGCAAAGGATCCAACCGTGAGCTCCAAGCACTTCCTTAAGACTCTCCTTAATGGGCAAATACTAGCACCCTATAGAACAATCACCCCAGCAACTGCCCTATAGAACAATCACCCCAGCAGCTGCATCTGCTGGTGCAAGATTTTGGGCCAAAACTCATGTCTTGAGATAATAAAGCTACTATCACAGAGCCAATTATTGTCTGACTAGTTCCGACCTGAACTGCTAGGGGGAGGCCCTAAGCCTTTGTACGGTGCAATGTAGTGCTGATGTGCAGGAACAGTAACCTGGATGCAGGGGACAGTAAACAGATCACTCATACCAGGGAGCATAATGGTAGTTGATCTACAAGGAGCAAATCACAAACTTCCCATTCAGTCAGTGAGATCTTGACTGTGGGTAGCACCATAGAACAACCGCCCACCACAAACCCCAGGAAATCCATGACATGGGTCGAAGTGACAACTGGCTGTTCCTGATTCACATAGAAGCCCAAGCACTTAAGAAAATGCATAGTTGGTTGATACCCTCCATTTTGAATTGGCTGTAGATCATTCTATAACCCAAGTTTTTGAGGTTTATGACCATCTGGAAGATATGGGGCAAAGAGGATGCTTTCGCTTTTTCTCTACCAAAACACATTGCCCACAAAATTGCCTTTGTCAGGAATAATCGCCATTTTCTGGATCAGAACGTCGTCATGTTGTTGTATCAGGCTCTGTTGTTACCAGGAAAAGAAGATGCAGTAGGGAGCTGAAGATTTCCCCAGTGGCTCCAAATGCACTATTGTTTCGTCTTGATGTCCCCTTTGGCATCACTGGACAGTAGCCTCTCACCACCTACATGAGCGCCAACACATTCACGCCAAACCCAAGATGGCCGTAAACTGCTATACTCCAGGAACCATACCTGCCAATCCTAAAATGGCCGCCGCTTCTCTTGCACATCCTACGCAGTGAGAGGAGGAGCTTCTGAAGATGCAAACAAATACGGGAAACAACTCATGCTCCTCGCGCTGCAACTTTGTTGCCTGGTAAATGCTAGTTTGTTTCTTGGGCGTCCTCACGCTGCCTTCCTTCTTGTTCCGTTTCCTTCAGATCCTCTTCCCCTCTCCCTCTCAGTTTCTTGTCCTTCTGTTTGCTATCTTGCTGCCTCGATCGAATTGCCTGCTTGGGTACTTGCCTTTCCCCTCCTTGCCTTGCTACTATCGCAGCTCTGTATACACTACTGAGGCGGTGGGAAGTCCCTTCTGTTTTCTTCTACTTACCAACACCAAATCTTCACTGGACCAGCTTCTGCAATCAAGCTTTTCTTCTACGGAGGAGCTTTTTCCCCTACTGTTTTTTTTTTCCTTGGGGGACTGGCCTCTTTGGCAGCCAGTTCACCCTGTACCATTTTAGGGAGTCCTGGCAGCCAGAGAGGACCGTCCTTACTTACATGATACGAAAGGCAAGACTGCAGGCAAACCACAGGTGAGCCACAAGTCTAAGATCTATGTGGAAACTAGCATCTGTCTCTTGTGATTGGGCCTGAGACTATCTTTGCGCTGGTAGGTTTCTTCCATGGCAGACTCATTCTCACAAGGGGAACATGCCAGTGGCTGATTGGAAGCTTCTGAAATCTGTTATGCATCCATTAAACATCAAACATTTGCCACACCTTCCCATGATAATCGTCCTACAACAGTCCATGCCTGGTCAGACATTGTCCATATTTTGTAGCTGTGATTGTTCCTTTAGTCAGTCATTTCCAATTCTGATCCACACATCTTGCTTCCGCTCAGCAACACTTACAACTTAGTGACTGAATACTTATATCTCCCAGACTCCATAAAGAATCACCTTGTCCAATCTGCAGCTTTTCCACATGCCAGGTCTTATCTTGTCTGTTAGAGCCCATACTCCCTTGATGTGCCCAAAAGCATTGAAGGAACACTGCTGCCTTTGAAGTCACACCGACAGCTGGAAAAAATCTTCAGGTTCTGCCAGAAAACAGCACAGGCGATATACCAGAATCTTCATCCAATGCTTCTGGCCAGGACTGGTGCTTGATATCATTTTTTGGATCGATAATGTTGAAATTCACCACATGCGATACCCCATTGGACTCTTCAGCCTGCAGCTGTAATATTAAATATTTCGAAGTCCTATTCTTCCCTGCCAACACACTTACTCCTCCCTCCCCTCCTCCTTTAATTCTCTTTTCCCCCTCCCAACTCCCCTTCTCTTCTCATGCCCATAAACTTGGGCTTCACATTGACCCCCACCTCTCTCTATCTCACCACATTTCTCTTACTGCTAGATCTTGCCGCTTTCACCTTTATAACCACTGTAAAATTCGACCCTTCCTAACCTTTCATGCGACTAAACTCTTAATCACCTCCCTCATCTTCTCCAGACTTTTCTACTACTCCACTCTCTTCTTTGGACTCCCCTCCACTCACCTCTCCCACCTCAAATCTGTCTACCACTCTGCCATCCGCTCCCTCTGCCTCCTCTCACCTCACGACTCCATCTCCTCTTCTCTCGCCTCACTAGATTGGCTCTCATTTCACTCCCAGCTCAAATTTAATTTCCTCTGTCTAGTCTTTAAATCCCTCTATGGTCTTGCCCCTCCTTACCTATCCTCCCTTCTCACTTTCTATACTCCTCATTCATTCCGCTCTGCTGATGTTTTCCTACTCTTCCCACCTCCTCCATCCTGCGCCCCTTCCCGCTTCCGCTCTTTCCAACTACTTGCTGCTTTCCACTGCAACCGCCTCCCTCTCCCCATCTGCTCTATTCCCTCCTACCCTACTTTCTGCACTTCTCTAAAATCTTATCTCTTCCATTCACCTGCCTAACCCCTTTTTGCTTCTTCTCTCACTTCTGTCTCTACCACTATTGACACCTCCTACTCCCTCTCTCACTTTGGTTCCTCTCCACTCATGCTTAACCTCATCACTAATATAAATTGTTCCTTATACTGTTTTCTGGTTTTGATTCAATTGTTATGTAATGCTTGTCGTATTTTGCTTGTTCCTGTTGTAAAGCGCTTTGGCGTAAAGCGCTTTATAAAATGTAATAAATACTAAATGTAAGACTCATTGGTACATTTTGTGTGATGCTACTCAAACTCCCTATCACACGCAGCTCTTGCATGTTCCATCTATGTTCGGCAACGATGCTCCGGGTTATTGGTGTTGTAGCTTTCTCTGATTGACTTAACCTTTCCTCATGTACCTGCACACGTTACACTTTCAAAGCTGATGCTACGAAACTGACCCCTTCTCACATATGACCTAGCAGTTCCCTCTGTCTCCTGCCTTGGACCATCCACATGTCCTTTTGTTGCAACAGGTGTGTTGCTGTTCGTGCTGAAAAATTTGAAAATGGAGACGAAACTTGAAAGTACATTTTCGGCAGAAAGAATTGCATTGATACTAAAGCAGTTTTAACTGTTGTCCATCTCTCTGGGCGTGTTCCATATTCTAGAGCTTTATTCCAAGCCTTCTGTTTTTATCACAATATAACTTCTCAACTGTTCATTGTGAGCGGGAGACAAATTACGATTTGACTAGGTGTGCAAACAGTTCATGATGTAGGAGGTTTATTTAGAAAATGTGCCCATTACTCAGTCAGTGCATTCCACTGAAATAATACTTTAGACTGTCCTCATCTTGGTCCTCACCTGGTACGGAAAAACCGGGAGTTATTAAAGTCTCTACTTGCTCTTGCCCTTGAAGAACATACCTTCCTTCCATCACCACCTTGTTTATCACTGCCATGGTTGCATCAGTCATCCAACGAATCACTTGTTTGTGAATTTGTCCTTGTTCTAGAAAATGCAGATTAGACAAACAATAGGAAGTCATGTAAGTTTTCTGTAATGGTCTTCTCTACCCAGTTTGACATTTGGTTTGCAAACGTTTGAAGAAACTTTTTCAAGCTTTCTTCACACCTTTTTCTTTCCCCATCCTGAGCTTCCTACTGCTTTCAACAAAGCTTGTGTCTGCCAGTAACTGGGAATGCAGTTTGAGAGTGTCCTGTAAGCTGCCAGCACTTGGCCAAACCTAATTTACTGAATGTAAAGAGAGGTTTAAATTGACGGAGACAGAGCGCTTTCACTATTTGCAGCTACGCCACTGGGTGCCCAAAAATGTGTTCAAGCAAGCAGTCTGTCGGACCCCAAAGGGCATGGAGTTTAAGGTGCTAGAGGGGAAGAATACTTGCTACTGCTTGCCTGAGAACACTTCTTAGGGAGAAAACTCCCATATATGTTACAATGGGAGAAAGAATTGGGGTTAGAAATCTGAGTCGTTGTGGCTGAAAACCTGTGCCCAGGCGCACAAGGGTTCTCTATGGACTCTCATTAAAGCATGAGCTCTCTAGATATGCTTCCGGTAGCATTTGACCCCTCAAAGATCACATGCAATTTGCCCAGATTACTCAGACCGTTGTTGGCACGGCTGCAGGCAATTGGGAGATTGAGCCCACATGTGGTGGCACTGCCCAATCATGTAGACCTATTGGCAGGAGATTTGATATAAAATTAAAGAGATCACAGACAGCCTGCTCCACATGTGTCTGCTGCCCCTCTTGATTGGGGACGTCCCTGACGATGGCATGCATCTGATGACAGGCTTTAAAGCAGATCTGATATCCCATTTATTAATGGCAGTGAAGATCAATCGTGCACGCTTCTGGAAGACAGTGGAAGGTCCGTGCATCTCTTTCTGGTGGGTGAAGGTGTGTGAGGTCATAGGGATGGAGAAGATGTCAGCTCACTTAAGGTTGAAAGTTAACATTCTTCTGGACCTGGGCCCCTTTCCTGGAGTATGTTTGTGACAAAGAGCGAATGTTCTTTCACCCACAGCTATTGAAACATTTATCTTAGCAATAGTCATGACGATGAGACTCTTGGGATGGGTGCGGGATGCCGATGATGTAATGCTGGGGCAGATGATCGTGCCAGGGTAGGAAACAAAGTCCATGAGAGGTCGTTTGGAATACAAAATAATGATATTGTTCTTAGTCGTGTGGACTTTTAAAAAACATATTCTTTTCTCTTCTCTGTTGGCCGGTATTCATTTGTTGGGGGGATTTGATTTGTTGATGTATTCAGAAAACATTATTTCGAAGGGATTGTGTCCTCCGACGTATTCCTTATCTTAGATATCTTAGATATCTCCTACCAGCTCTGCCGGCTTTGGAAAATTTTTCTCTAGAGGGCGCTGCGCGTCGACGTCCGCCGAGTCGATGTCCCTCGACAGCCGCCGTGTCGACGTCATCCTGCCTATAAAGGCCACGCGCAGCGTCCGTTGCTCAGTTCCGTTTTTCCGCGCTTACTCAGTACCTTGGAATACCGTTGCTCAGTTTTGTCAATTTATCCTATTTACCTCGAGATATTCAATCCGTACTCGATGGCTTCCTCGTCGGAACCGACAACCCCTCGGTCCGGCTTCAAAAAATGCCGAGATTGTGGGAAAAAGATGTCGCTGACTGACCCTCACAGAGTTTGTCTGTGGTGTTTGGGAGCTGAATACCATTGTTCGGAGTGCGAGGACTGTATGTCCATGATAGCTAAGGCCCTGAAGGAGCGTAGGGGGAAGCTGGAGAAAGGTAAGACTTTAAAAGCTTCTTCTTCCTCGACGAAGTCGAGACATTCGTCTCCTCGTCACCATTCACGCTCCAGGTCTTGGAGTGGGTCCCTTCACTCCTCGAGATCGAAGCACTCGAAGAGGAGACGTCGAAGATCCCCTTCTCCGTCCTCCTCTTCCTCTGTTTCTCCAAAGAGAATCCCTTGCCCCACGAAACATAGTTCCCGGGCTGAATGGGAGGAATTCCGCAAAAATATGATGAGCGTCTTCGAGAAAGCGGCCTCGACCCCCTCGAAGACTGCCGAGAGCGATGCTCTGGTCGAAAGACCCGAAGGTCAAAAACGCCGCGAGTCGCAGTACCCGGCGAAGGAAGCTTCTCGAGCGCGTCTGGAACCCTCAAGTAAAGCTATGACCTCAAAACCTTCTTCGAAGGTTCCGTCGACGCCATCGACAAAGGTTCCGTCAATGCCGAGGTCGTTGTCTTCGACGCCGTTGTCGAAGGGACCTTCGACACACGGGTCTGTCGACTCGACGCCATCTTCGACACTGGCGTCGACGCCAAGGAAAGTCACAGTTACGACGCACCCAGTGGCTATCCCCAGGTCCTCTATGGCGTCGAGATTGTCGTCTTCCTCGAGCAGAATCCCAATTCTATCGAGGTCCTCGAGGCCTCCGCCTTTGTTTTCGACGCCACGCCCGAAGACTTCGACGTTTTCGAGGCCGATTATGACAAGTTTGGCACCCTCTGCCTTGGAGATGGGTTTTACACCCTTTGTGAGTTCAGAAAAATTGAGAACTATGTCCTCAATTATGGAAGAGGGTGAACTATCTGAACAGGAAGACACATTTGAGTTGTAGGGACCTGCAACCCCAGTTAGAGAGGAGTTATCCTCAGAAGAACGCAGGTTAAAGGATCTTCATGATTCCTTACATGAGGCAAGTGGGTTAGACGCTTCCCCTGAGGTGGAGTTTGCTAGGCCAGACCCGGGGGAGCATGCTGAAACCCTCTATAGAGCCTTAATGGCCAGGATCACAGAATTTATGGGGTGGTGAACACCTTCACAGGCTTTCCAACAAGATGACCTCACGGATATTCTTGATAAAGGTCCACAGGAGGATCCTATAGTGCCCTTTCATAAAGCTCTTCAGAGGAAGATTATGACGAACTGGGAAACCCCAGATGTCGTCCCGGCAGTAAATAAAAAACTGTCTACAAAATACAGGGTATCTTCTGCAGACCCGGAGTTTTTGTCAAAACACCCATCCCCAGAAAGTCTGGTGGTACAGGCAGCATCTTCTAGTGACGTCAAGACTGCTTACCCTACCGTCCCACAGGACAGGGATGATAAGAAATATGATGCTATGGCAAAGAAAATTTTTTCGCCATGTAGCATGGCGTTAAAATCTGTTAATGCTACTTGCACCCTTGCTAGATTCAGCCATACACTTTGGGAGTGTGCTTCTACAGCGGCTGACTGCATCCCGGAGGGAGAAGAAAGGGAGGCGTTCCTAAATATCATACAGGACGGTAAAGACGCTATGTGCGAATCCCTCCAGACGGGCATTGATTCGGCTGACAGTATCAGCAGAGCAATGGCAGCAAGTACAACAACCAGGAGATTCGCTTGGTTGAGAAAGTCTGGTTTTGCCCCAACTGTGCAAGCCAGGCTCTTGAACATGCCATTCGATGGCTCTTCTTTGTTTGGGAAAAAGGCGGATGACAGTTTAGAGAAACTGCAAACATCAAAAGCAGCAGAAAAATCCCTAGGCGCTGCAATCCGTCAGATACCTTTTCGTCCCACAGGAACCTCTGCGAGGGGAAAGTCCTTTCGCTTCTACTCCGCATTCGGAAGAGGTAGAGGACGACCGGCTCAAAGGGGACAAAGAAGAACTACCCGAGGTGGACGGGGTAGATATTCAAAAGCCGCAGCAACAGCAGGTGCCTCTTTACCATCGGCATCTGCATCAGCCGCCCCAAAACCACTCTGAGGACTTCCCTCACAGGACACCTGTAGGAGGCAGGTTAACTCAACATCTGACGGAATGGCAGGCTATCATATCAGATGCTTGGGCATTGGAAACAGTTGCCCAAGGTTACTGCCTGCCTCTCCTATGCATACCTTAGAGTCATCCACCGGGGATCAGCTCTCAGAAAGCTCCAGATCCGCTCCTCTTGCAGGAAATTTTGGACCTGCTAGAGAAAGGTGCCATAGAACCGGTACCTGTAGCGGAGAGGAAAAATGGCTGGTACTCCCCTTACTTTCTCATTCCAAAGAAAGACGGAAGACTGAGACCCATCTTGGACTTGCGAGAATTGAACAAATTCCTCAGGAAAGACAAATTCAAGATGGTAACTCTTTCTCAGATCCTTCAGGCCCTTCAGTTCCAGGACTGGTTGGTATCTCTGGACCTTCAGGACGCTTATTTCCATGTGCCTATCCATCTCAAACACAGGAAATACCTGAGGTTCGCAATTGGCAACTCTCAATATCAATTTCGAGTGCTGCCATTTGGGCTGACCTCCACCCCGAGGGTCTTCACAAAGTTAATGTCGGTAGTGGCGGCAAGTCTAAGGAGGGAAGGGATTCACGTCTACCCCAACCTGGACGATTGGTTGATCAGGGCTGTATCTTCGGAACAAGCTCAGATCCAGCTAAATCACGTTTGCCACTCCCTTCACTGACTGGGCTTCTCCCTCAATTTAAAGAAGTCACAAATGATACCATCGCAGAGACTCCAGTTCATCTGAGCGATCCTGGACACTTCCCTGGGAAAAGCCTCGTCACCAGAGGTGAGGGCTCAAGATATTCTACAGATGGTTACCAAGTTCCAAAATGCCCAACGTCTCCCAGCATTCGACTTTTTGAGGTTGCTAGGCCTCATGGCATCCTGCATTTTCCTAGTGCCAGAGGCTCGCCTGAGAATGAGATCTCTCCAGTGGGCACTGAGGACTCAGTGGTCACAATTCTCAGGAAGAATGACAGATCTTCTTCAGGTTCCCGACAGGGTGGCTCGAGACCTTCAGTGGTGGGCCTGTCAGGAGAACATTCTGAAAGGAGAACAGTTTTGGCAACCCTGGCCGGAGATAACAGTAGTCACGGATGCCTCACTCACTGGGTGGGGAGCCCACGCCAACGACTTGACCATCAGCGGTCGTTGGTCTCCATCGGAGTCCAGACTACATATCAACCTGTTAGAGCTGAGGGCCATCAGACTTGCGCTGAAGGCGTTCCTGCCAGCTGTACAAGGGAAAAATGTCCTGATAATGACGGACAACACTGTGGCCATGCATTACCTCAACAAAAGAGGAGGCGTAGGATCACTACCCCTGTGCAGAGAGGCGATGCAGCTCTGGTTTTGGGCAATCCAAGAAGGAATCTCTCTATCGGCAGTTCACCTAGCCGGAGAGAAGAACTTGACAGCGGACGCTCTGAGCAGGCAGAGCACAGTCTCCCACGAGTGGGAACTAGCTCAGGAAGTCCTTCAAGAGATCTTCGCCCTTTGGGGAACCCCTCAGGTGGATCTGTTCGCCACCAGTGTCAACAGGAAGTGCGATCTGTTCTGCTCAAGGGAATTTCCCCCGAGAGGAGCTCTGGGAGACGCGTTCATAGTGGACTGGGAGTTTCCGCTTCTGTACGCGTTCCCACCAGTCCCTGTCATTCCTCAAATGATCAGGAGGTTGAGAAGATTCCGGAAAACCATGATCCTAATTGCCCCGGATTGGGCCAGGAGAACGTGTTACCCGGACCTTCTAGACTTGTCCATCTGCCCTCCAATTCGACTTCCACTCAGAGAGAACCTACTCTCACAGAAGGGAGGTCAGGTTCTCCATCCAGACATCAAAACCCTCAACCTTCACGCTTGGCCTCTGAAAGACTGAGGTACAAGGATTGGGACCTCCATGATGATGTTATGGAGGTGTTGCTTTCGGCAAGGAGGCCAGCAACAGAGTCTTTATACCGCAGCCGTTGGAACAGATTTTGCAGCTGGTGTAGAGAAAAGAATATCGACCCCTTTTCATGTGGTACACCAATGGTTTTGTCCTTCCTACTCTATTTGGCGAATTCAGGCCTTCAAGTTGGCACCATTAAGGGCTATCTCGCAGCGCTATCCATCTTTAAGCGCACTGCGGAAGAACCATCCTATTTCAAGTTACCCTTGGTAATACAGTTTCTAAAGGGGTTAACCAACGTTTATCCCCCAAGACCATTCCAGGTTCCCCTATGGGATTTAAACTTAGTCCTAACTTTCCTGATGGGCACACCTTTCGAACCACTCCATTCTTGTTCGTTAAGATTTCTTACCTTTAAAACTGTTTTATTAATAGCACTTACATCTGCTAGAAGGGTGAGCGAGTTACAAGCTCTTTCTTGTAAACCCCCTCATACAATCTTTCACAAAGACAAAGTTGTCCTGCAAGTGAAGCCTAATTTCCTCCCGAAGGTGGTTTCTGAATTCCATATCACTCAGAAGATTACCCTGCCATCTTTCTATCCTCCTCCTCATCCGGGGAAAGAGGAAGAGAGGTTACACAGGCTGGACCCTAGAAGGGCTTTAAGTTTTTACATCAGTAGACTGGCCAGGATAAGACAAGCAGACCAGCTGTTTATAGGCTACACAGGTCACAAGCTGGGGTTACCAATAACTAAGCAGACCATTTCCAGATGGATCATTCTAGCCATTTTGGAATGTTATAAACTGGCAGGAAAAGAGCCCCCTCAAAACCTTAGGGCTCATTCGACCAGAGGTATTGCAGCTTCATCGGCCCTCAAAAGAGGAGTGCCGGTTAAAGACATTTGTGCGGCCACCACATGGTCGTCCGTCCATACCTTTACAAGATTTTACAACTTGGATTCCTCCTCCAGTCAAGAGACTAGGTTTGGAAGGGCTGTATTGCACTCTATTCATCAATAGAAGGCAGCGTGAAGTCAGTACTCCCACCTCCAATAATAGAATACTGCTATGGGAGCCTATGTAAGATGAGGAATACGTCGGAGGACACAATCCCTTCGAAGAACAAGTTACTTCTTACCATGTAACGTTCTTTCGATGGGATGTTCCTCCGACGTATTCCTTATCGACCCTCCCATCCATCCCCGCAGTACTACTTCCCTTGTTGTTGCAGCTTACGCTCCTTCAGGTTGATTAGTCTAGTCCAGACAGAAATACTGTGGGCTACAAAACGGAACTGAGCAACGGACGCTGCGCGCGGCCTTTATAGGCAGGATGACATCGACGTCGATACGGCGGCTGTCGAGGGACATCGACTCGGCGGACGTAGACGCGCAGCGCCCTCTAGAGAAAAATTTTCCGAGGCCAGCAGAGCTGGAAGGAGATATCTAAGATATCTAAGATAAGGAATACGTCGGAGGAACATCCCATCGAAAGAACGTTACAAGATAAGAAGTAACTTGTTCTTTGATGTTCAATTTGGCTTTGGCATTGCTTCATGCTACATTTTGTAATTCATCGAGATTTCAATAAAAATATAAGTTGGGGAAAATAAAAGAACCTGTCACCTGGCAAAAAGTCGCCAAGTTGGTGATTTTTTTTTCTCTCCATCTCTAAAAGCTTTCCCCCACACATTCTAGGATGGGTATAAATTACTATTATGTACGCCAGTCCAAGAACATTTAGGAAAAGTGCTTGATTTTCTTGGGAGTGCAAATTTGGGGAAATGTCGCCTGCTGGTTACCTTTTCTCAGGTGATTTTATCACTGGTTACCCTGCTTTTGACTGCTCCCTTCCTATTTTTCTCTGTTTTCTTGTGGTTTGTAATAGTTCCTAAGAGACATTTTATAGCTTGGTTGCATGAAACACTCCAGAAACTCCCCTAACAGTAAGTAGATCATATTTTCACCATTGCTAATTTCTCGTCATTCAAATGCTCTATTTCAAAGGTTTTTTGGAGAAACCCTCAATTTCTTTTCAGAATCTACACTCTGCTTCTGTCCTCCTTCAGGCTCTACTCTCAGTTCTTGACTACCATTTCCCTGCTTTGTTGCTACTTCCACCCTTTCATCTTCTATTTCGTTGTGCAATTTTGTCCACTTGCCTGTCAAATTTCCCCAAAATTCGCACGGAGTCTGCATCACAGCCATGTAGGTTAACTTAATAGGCTTTGGTGCAGCCCAAGGAGAGACATCACCCTTCACGTGCAACCCTCCCTTGACACCCCTTTAGAGCTTTTGATTACACCTCTTCCCAGTTCTTTTTGCATTCATAGAGGTTTACGCAGGAGTGGTCTGCTACTCCTGTTACCGTCTCAGCTGGACATGACATATCCAAGGCGACATGGCACCAATTGTAGAAACTCTCCAATATGTCCAATAAGGAAACACAGACAATGTCAGCATAGTATGGCATATTTCTATACAGCTGTGCAGAAGTGGACATATCCCCGACAGAGTATCCCTGTCCCTGAACTATGCCCAAACACATTTTTCTGTGTTTTGTAAAGTTTTGCACAGTGAGTTTCACACAGAAAGTTAGCGTGACACATTTTTTCAGACATTCTCTGACCTAGAGGGGTCTGACTTAATGGCACCATGCTAGGTCTGTACAATTCTGATCTGCCTACTGTGGTGGATAAGAAGGAGGATGCAGACTCGCTGAGGACGTCTATGCAATATTTGCATTAAATAATAATGTCAATGCCTGACTAGCCCTATCGCTATGGGATATTACCTGCCTATAGAAATGACTATGGCACTCGTCGGTCATCTTGCAATGTAAAAAAAAAAGAATCTGTCCACTTACGGATACTATCTGGCCCTACCACTAATTTAAACAAAATAACACCAGGAGAAGGACTCCCTTCTCCCGATGGGTGCTCTGGACACTGGTCTCCTTAGTCTTGTACTTCTGATTAATATGTAATCTTCAAAAAGTATATCGTGACTCCTTGTATTAGGTCACGTAACTCTCTCCTGTGACTGTAACTTCCTCTTTTCTCTACAGAAATAGCTCTTCTTGATTTTGGCTATATCCAAAGCTCTGCATGATTCCTGTCTCTTCGATGTATATAATTCTCATTTCTCTCATCTGGTATCTCTTGTGCGTTATTTATGTAAACTGCTTATGGGGTCTTCAGTTCCATTATTTCTGTCTCTTTTATCAACTACTCTCTTGTTTCTATTTTAGGGTTAACTTTCCCCTCTTCCCAGGGTAATGAGGTTTCCGTTCTATGGATCACTCTCTCTCAGATCTATTCTCTTTCTTTCCTTACGGCAGTTTAAGTTTATCAGTTTGGTTCCCCAGTCTTTCACTCGTCGTTTGGTATTACTTTCCAGGGATATTTCAGTTTTATTGGTTTCCCTCTCAAGGTTGATTTTTATTCTCCTTCTTTCATTAATGCAGTTCAACTCTGCATTAATTTCTACTGTGACAAGTTTACGAGGTCATGTAATGATTCCCTCTTGGTTTCTCCCGGGGTCCCTGTTACATCTGGCGGGTTTGGTATCAGTTTATAGTAATAAAATCGAAAACTGAAATGTCAAAAGTCAAAAAATCGAAAAAATAATGTTGAAAAAAACATTTCTTTTTTATTACGTTTTTTATTCCCAACCCCCCCTTTTTTTTTTTTGCTCTTACCTTTGTTTTTTTTACATGCGGGACCCAAAAAAGAAATATAAATAAAAAATAAATCATTCGACTTTTTTTCGACATTATTTTTTCGATTTTTGTGTAATTCGAATTTTTTTTTTCGATGTTATGACTGCACACCTTTGGTATCGTCTGTTCTCTGTTTCTCATTTGCTGTGTCCGCACCAGCATCTTTGCTTGGCGTTTCTTGTTCTCTCTCTCTTGGCTTCGCCGTGCTTTGTTGGTGAGCCGGGTCGCTGGTTGCAGCTCCTCTGTGGCAGTCTCGCGGTTGTTACACGGGCAACCTGTCCAGCACTCCCAATTCATGGTCACGCCACCACGGACCATCCGACCCCAGTCGGTTCTGCTTCTCGTCTCCTCACTCCGAACTATCAGCCTTCTTGTTGCTAGCTTCCAGCAATTTTGGATTTCTCTGGAACTTTCTCTTGGTAATGGGGAGTATTTGATATTTGAGACAGTCATATATGCCATCATGTGACTTCGTTCAGGGAGTTCCTCACAGGGCCGGGAGTCCATGTCCCGTAGGGGGAATGTCTCCTGGTGTAGTCCCACTTGCTTCGACCCGTAGGGAGGGTGTTGTAGAGCGGGTTCAACCTCCCTTGCCTCACAGGGTCAGGGGCTCCCACTTAGAGACAAGTGACAAGTTCCCTCGATTCGTCATGCTACCGAAGTGATGCAATCTTTGCATGCAGTGGATGCCTCCACCATATGTAACCAGCCCCGGTCTGGTAACTGGCACCTAATGTGACCCCTACTCTGGTTCTCTGGTGAGAAAACCTTGGCATCAAGTGTGACCTGTGATGTTGCACTGAGTGTGTCTGGACCCCGAGCAGAGAATAAGGTCAAAGCCGCAGAACCTTATGGGCTTGTTGAATTCCGTCAGCCAATCACGTTATTGCATGGGTCTTGCCATGTCATATCTCTCTGATCATGGCTGTGGCACTCCTGTGACCATATGTGCATGGTTAACACATATGAAAGCATGAAATTATTTGGTTTCAACAGTTTGCGTGAACCCAGTACAATCAAAAGCCAATTGCAGTTCCTTTGCCAGCAATTTGTAAATAACGCTTTCCATCAAAACGAGTGTTGCCTTTTCCCTCGTGGTGACATTTGGACAGAGAGATATCCTATATCAAGTGAAATACTCATGGCACACAAGCCCTTATTCATCCTCCTCTGCACCCCCACCGCAAACGCTACTCAACCACTGGTGCACATTTTCTTCTGCTTACAACATAACTTCAAGCTAACTGATTATGGAAAATTACAGCTGATGAAGAAAAGTTCTGATTAAATTACCATTTTCAGATGGTGCGTGCGGCACATCTGTGATTGCACAGTTCAAGGACTGCAGGTTTCGTTATTACCAGTGAAGCTCTTTTTCATCATTATTTAAACTGTGTTTTTCTAATATCATCCTTTGTGACCTCAATGAAAAATATATTTTTACTGCTTCCAACCAAAACCCCCCACAGCAAGACACGTGTTGCCAATGTGCATAACACATGCAATGGAGGGCTGCTCTCTAGTGGCTGAGAGGTAGGTTCATTTGAATGCCATAGCTACAGTATTCGATTGTTGGCCTTTCTGCTAGCGATTGTTGTTTGGTACCATTGTGTTATTGGTCTAAGTGAAAAGGGCACCTTCTGCCTTTGGCACTCTAAAGAGCCTGCCACTTAATTTCACATAGTTTTTGAAGAGAACCCACCACATAGCAATATTATAATTGGAGCTAGTGGACCAGCACCGTAAGACCTATTTAAGTGTTAGTTAGGGCCCTGCCCATGCCTAAGAATAAGTGTAACCATGGGTGAGCAGAGGCACGCTCAATACATACCTGGTCCGGTAATCATTTTAAGAGCTTCTTCCCTTTAGACGTTGAGAAGATACTTTTCTGAACTTCTACATTCTTAGACTTGGCCTCTAACTCTTGTTTTGCTTATTCTATGTTTTAGCGGTGGGTTGGTCTAATGTCCTGCAATATTCATGCCATTTTATGACTCTCGTTATCTTCTGTCTGATGGTTTATCGTATCATTTTCTTGCTTTCATGGTGTTCGCGTTCTTTTTTTCCCTTTCTGGTCTGTCCTGCTATGTTATTTGCCAGCATACCAATTTGTGCACCAATTCATTAATTACTTTTTGTAAAGTGCTTTTGTGCAAAGGGTTATCTAAACAGTAAACATCAATAAGCAACAGGAAGACTCTCTACAAATGAAACAAACTGTGAAATCATACCGCCAGCCCCAAATCAATTTTTATTGCATGCCAAAAGAAAACACATGCCTTATTTCCTAGCAGCTATTTGCAGTTATTGTTGTTGCCATATAGTGACAGGGATAAAGTATCAAACAGACACACACAACTTAAATATAGGTGGTTTATTAGGAAATGTTGCAGTGCAGGGGAAAAATAATAAACAGGAAGGCCATAAAATGTAACTGAAACGTGTCATTATAGGGCCGTTGATTTCTTACTAAATGTGCATGGCAACTTAAAGTCCAACAATGGATTTTCCTAAGCCTTGGAATGTGCTGGGTTTTCCCATCCGAGTCAACAGTTTGTTATAAACAAAATAAATCTTTAAACAAAATCTGTGGGATGCCATTATCTGGAACTTGCCTTCTCAAATTCACGGATAGTGCTCAGCGATACTGGCATTAATGGGGATGTCTCCCCTTTCTTTCTCCCTCTTTCTTTTGCGTCTACGTACTAGGCTCTGGTCTCTCGTCCACCTCTCCCCGGATCTCTTGTCTGTACAACACTAGTAGTCTCTGAATTTCAGGTGCAGGGAATGAGGGGCTTCGTAAGTGGGTGTAGTTTGTCCTAATATCCTGTGTGTTAATCCAGACAGAAGGGTGGACAACTACTCTAACTCTCCTTCCCGTGTTTCCTTTTGGTCCTGCCTCTTCCTCCCCAGCTCGTACTCCTCTGGTCCTCAAGGTGTCACAAACAGGACTGGTCTAGCTCATCTTGTAACTGTATCCAGTGTGATGAATCCTGCAGAGTTATCACTGGCCCCCAGCGTAAGATCTCCTCCCATGTGGAAGGCAGCCGCTACCAGAGCCTAACTCTGGGGGCGGAATCAGGTGGGAAGATCGCATGGAAGGAGATGACTGTCATGGGGAAGTGGTGACTCCTGTAGGAGGGACGCGGTATTCATCCTTTGCTGAGAATGAGCATCTAATAATTCCTAGATACCTAATGGCATGTTTTCATTGTGCAATCCCCTCCCATGAAACTTCCCAGAGAAGATGTTGTGACAAGTAATATAGTCCAACTAAAATGTGCACCTTGGGAGTTCAGGACTTAACTACAACACCCTCTAATTACTTTGAGACTATCTCAAATAGAGGTCTTAATCACAGTGATAGAACACAAACCTTTTTTCCATTCCCTAACTCTGACAACTCTGTTTTCAAAACAATCTGAATTAAATAGGTACCAAAGGGTCAACACCATTAAGGACTTCAGGGTCCAGAATGCCTGTGGTACTGGGACGAGGAAGAGGGGCTTAGGGTTAGTAAGGATCCAAAGGGCAAATAACCTGAATGAGCGGCCTAGTTGCTGTAAAGGGAAACACCTGAGTGGGATATTTAAATGGAGACATGAAGTGCAGCTGAGAGAATGTGTGGCTGAAGCAGACCGCACTGTTGAGCTTGCTGTGAGAGGTGCGGGAAGCCCAGCTGATGCAGAAGCGAAACGGGAAGCCGGAGGACGTGCAGAATGTTTGCAATGGCAAGCGGCATCAGAAGAGGGCAGCCAGCTGAAAGGAAGATGTGCTCCCATTCAGGCGGACAATGCTTGCGAAGTGCAAGGTGAAGCAGAGAAGCAGCAGGGCTACCGGTGCTTCAGTGACAGAAGGAGCAGTCCACATGAGTTGAGCGGACACTGTCAGGAGGGCGGGCAGACCACTGGAGGTCCGCCGCCTCAAGTAACCTAGAAGCGGAGATGCCAATTCAGACCAGTGAATTGGCCTAAATCCAGAGGTGACCCCGGGGGGCTCCGAAAAGACTATTTAATAACAAAAGATCATTTGGAATACCGAACAAAGAAACTAATACAACAGCGAGCATGGCATGATTCCTCTTTTATGGGAGACCAATTAGGGGAACCTATATCCTGCATTACCCACAGCCAAGAGGCTGTACAGAAGTAGCAAGTAAGCAAAAAGGGCGCAATTCCTCTTTGGTGGCATATCAATTGGGTGAAGCTTGTAACCCATATTGCTGAGAGTCAAGAGACTATAAAAGAGGCCGCCATTGTTCAGTTCTCCTTACATGGGATGCTGGTGCAGAGAGTCTTGGAACAAATATTGCCAATGTGAACAATTGGAGTTGTGAAAATTGTTATCCTGCCAGACGAGAAAACCAGGAAAGAGATCAATAGTAGTTAGTCCTGGCAAGTGTTTTGTTTTTCTGGGAACAAGTGTTTATGAGGACACATTTACTTTACACAAGGGAAGGTTGTATTGGGAGAAAAGCAACTTTTGTGTTGAACTAAAAAGAATTTTGTTGAATCAGAAATGTTCCTGTATTGAGCCAGGCGAAGGGAACACAACCCTGGTCACAAGGAGTACTCTTTGAAACTTAAATGCTTGAACGGATCTACGTGAAATATCTGGGTGTAAAATTAATGTGATGGAAATAAACGAAGTGAGTATATAAACACCTTATTACTATCGATTTTGGACGCTTGGATGCTTTAATAACATTTTAATTAATTTGAAATAAGAAGAAATGCAGCAACTTACATTGTTTGCTGTTGTGTTTATTGGTATTGATGTCCGAAATCTCGCGAGGATATAACGCTTTAATCGTTAATAGACAGTGAATCAGCTTGCAAAATGAAAGGGATTGAGCTAAAACAATACAATCAAGGACTCTAAATTAATTCGGAACAGCAGTTAAGGTCAGCAAACATGACGGTAATTGGAAACATGTGAATGTTAATGCATTAGCCAGGTTGTATGCCCTGAAATTAGTAGTATGTAGTATACAAAAACGCACAACAATATAGAAAACATGAACTTGAATTATGTAAAAAAAAAACCTGCAAAAGAGGGTCAGGCTTTACTTATGTTTCATTTCAATGTGCAAGCAAACGGAAAAAAAATGAGTTAATGTTTTTAATTTTAATGTTACTTAGAAAAGCAAAATAGTACTTTATTTTTTAGGAAAAACAAACGTGGGTGTTTATTTTGAATGTGCAATCCAAAGTAAAATAATAGAGTGAATGTTAGCAATATTTAGATAACTTAGAAACTTCGATCGTAAGGTATGCATGAAGACACGATAAAGCAAAATAGTGGTTTAATTATGTGGAAAAAAAGACGGTGAATGTTTAGTTTCAATGCACAAGCGTGCAAAAAAGTGCTTTATTCATTCATGTTTGTCTAGTCTATTTGTTTGACTTTTTGGGATATACGTAATTTTAGTACAGCCAAAGGTCGAACAAAAAGACCAGATGAACTTTTATTTTAGAAATGTTCGGCCATTTCCGTTTGAACTTTTTCATTGGGTTGTTGATTTGAAGATTGCCGAGTATTTCCTTTATAGTTTTGTTGTTTGTATTAGTGTGAGGGCCAGAGAACTTTGGACACTCGGTCATCCTTCTTTAGTTTAGTTTGCCAGGTAGGGATAGGGAAACATAGGAGTTGATCTCACCCTTCAATGTTTAATAATATGGAAAATTCTGAGAAAACTATACCTTTGTGTCTGCCTCATGTTTCTGACCCCTCACACCAGGCTTTCCATTCCTCTGTCTCTAGTCTTAATTCCGAGCCATATCCTCCTCCTGATCGTCCTTCCAGGTTTCCCCACTCGTCCACTTCCATTATTAAATCTTGAACCAACGCCATAGTTCCTTCTTCCTTTGTACCACATTTCTTAGTTGGAATAGCCTTTTACAGTCTTTAATCTATTTCTTGCCATAATGTTGGCATCTTCATTTTCCCAGTCCAAAATCACCAAATCTCTTAATATCCACTATTTCAGGCTCTTCACCCCTTCAGGCGCCATTGTTTCCCATGTCCTTTCCATCTTCTTCGCCCCTCTCAGCATCTCCAGACTCTCAATGCAACACTCCAACTCACAATTGTCTCTTGCACCTCCTTCACCTAGCTGGGTAGCACCTCATCAGTGATATTTTCCAATTAACAAATACATTCCTTACATCTTCTTTCCTCTCTGGGCACAGCTTATCTTCTCAATGATCTTCTCTGGCTCACTACTGCCTCGGACTGAGCAGCTGAGTTTTTATAAGGCTGCAGCCCCATCGCCCAGCCTCTCTGGTGGAAGGAGGCTCATGTGTGCCAGCTGGGATGGAATTGGCCGTTGGGGTTCGCCCCCTGATATAGCTCATAGCACTTCTCTGGGCCCTGGGATTTGCCTGTCCATGCTGTTAAGCAGTAATCTCTCTTTCTGCCATGTCCTAGTCCTGCCTTTCAGCCTCTTTCTGGGAAAAGGAACCTTTCTTCAAGCAGCTGGTGTAGGGATGGACTCATGGACCACGCCTCTGAGGATGTGGCATAAGAGTTGGGACTGGTTAGTCCAACTTATTGGATATTGCTTTCGAGGGGATTGGGTCCTCCGACATATTCCATATCTATGACAGTAATCACCACAGCTGTGCTGCTTCGGAAAATCTTTCGGCGTCTGCGTCCTGCGTCGATGACATCGATACGCCGTCCTCGAGGGCCTCCGTCGAGCCGATGTCACCGGATGTTATAAGTAGGACGCACGACGCCCGTAGCCTCAGTTCTGTTTTTTCCGCGAACGTGTTTGCTTCGGAGATCTCCGCGCGCCTCGATTTTACTGAATCCTGTTCTTTCAGTTCTTCGAACCTGTTTCTTCATTGCTATCGAATATGTCGTCTTTGGCTTCTTCCACCTCGCGGTCCGGGTTTAAGAAGTGTCGGGTGTGCGGGTCCAAGATGTCCCTGACGGATATGCACGACGCTTGCCTCTGGTGCCTCGGGGAGGACCATGATACGGACGACTGTGTCGACTGACAATCACTCACTTCGAAGGCCTTGCGGGAGCGTAAGAAGAAGCTGTTGGTCGGTAAGGTGGCCAAGCCCCGGAAGTCTCGTTCCACTGGTCTTTCGACGGACGATTCGGTCCCGCCATGCCTCTGCCTCGTCGAGGCACTCCAGGAAGTGCCGTCACCATCGCCTTCCCAGTCCTCTTCAGAGGATCCGCCCGTCGGCGGGTAGCTTGTCCCAATAAGCATTCCACTCCGGAAGAATGTGATTTGTTCCGAAAGGAGATGTTGGCAATTTTTCAATCGCAGGGCTCCGGTCCGGCCGCGCCGTCTGAGGACGCCGGTCGAGGCCGCGCTAGAGACACCGCTCGTCCGCCTTCGGGCTCGAGCAGTCGTCGCGACCACCGGGCACCTTCGAGGTCCCGGTCGGGCAAGGATGGTCGCTCTAGGCATGCCCGTTCCAGGTTCCGGTCCTTGACGCCATCGAGACCGCGAGACTCTGTGAAGTCTTCGAAGAAGGCATCGAGCCGGCGGCGTCGAGGTCGACGACGGACTCTCTCGAGGCCCCGCCTCCGAGGAAGTCATCGACACCATCGACGCCTAGGCTGTCAAGAGACACGCCTGAGGCCTGTGTCGACGCTGTTGAAGCTGTCGCCGCCGCGCTCGTTGTCGACGCCCTCAACGCCTTTCGAGGCAGCCTTGTCAGAGGTACCCCGTGGCACGGTGGCAACCCCAAGAAAGGCGATGGCTAAGGCTAAACATGTCTTTGTGCCTTTTTCTGTACCCTCTTTCCAGCCTCTAGATTATATTTCTGAGGTGGATGAGGGGTCTGAGGAAGGTGAGGTTCCTGCATTGGTTCCTGATGATTGTTTCTGGTCACAGTCAACTTGAGGACCTGTGTCAGTCGCTGCATGACGCCAGTGGTCTAGGCACCTCTCCGGAGGTGGAGTTTGGTAGGCCGGAGCCTGGCACGCATGCCGAATCTTCATATTGGCGCCTCATGTCGAGGGTCACTGAATACCTGGGTTGGTCTGCCCCCCCCTGGGGATTTTCAGCAGGATGACATAACTGATATCTTGGACCAAGGTCCTCCAACTGACCCGGTGCTGCCATTCCATATGGCCTTGCAGAGAAGGGTGGATGCGGCTTGGACTTCTCCAGAGAGTCTCCCGGCAGTGAGCAAGTCCTTGCCGAAGAAATATCGCCCAGCCAGTGGCAACCCCTGCTACTTGACAACGCACCCTACTCCGGAGAGTTTGGTGGTGCAGGCGGCTACGGCCCCCGCAAAGCAGGCGTCGTACCCTACCATCCCTCCTGATAGAGACGACAAACATTTTGACGGCTGGGCGAAGAAGGTATTTTCTTCTGGGGGTATGGCGCTTCAGGCTGCCAACTCAGTTTGTGCCTTGTCTCGCTTCACGCACACTCTGTGGAACTGTATTTCCCTAGCGGCTGATCATATTCCCGAAGGGGAGGAACGGGATGGTTTCCTTGCTATCGTGCAGGATGGCAAGGACGCCATGTGTGAATCCGTTCAGTCGGGTCTGGACATGGTTGATTGCGTCAGCCGGTCCATGGCGGTGAGCACCGTAATGCGCAGGTTTGCGTGGTTTCGGAAGTCGGGTTTTGCTCCGGATGTGCAAGCCCGGCTCCTCAACATGTACTTTGATGGTGAACATCTTTTTGGCAGCAAGGCTCACGAGAGTCTTGAGAGGTTGCAAACCTCGAAAGCTGCAGCGAAGTCGTTGGGCGCTGCAGTCCGCCAACCTCTGCCTTTTCGTCCTAGGGGACAGCAATGGAGGGGGGGTTCCTTTCGTTATTACTCATCCTTTAGTAAATTGAGAGGAGTTGCAAGTCAAAAGGGCAACCGTAGGAGTGCCAGAGGTGGAAAACAAGGTACTCGAGGTGCCAAGGCCGAGCGTGCAGTTGCCTCTTTGCCCTCAGACACTGCAGCAGCCGCTTCAGCTCAGTCATGAGGCCCATGCTTCTCCGGTTGGGGGAAGGCTGGCGCAGCATCTGGTAGAATGGCGTGCCATTACTTCAGATGTGTGGGTTCTGGAGATCATAGCCCACGGCTACTGTCTTCCTTTCCAGCAGAGGCCTCACGACAATCCACCAGGGAACCTCTCTTTGAAGAGTCTGCATCCGCTCCTTGCGCAGGAAATTCAATCCCTGCTGGAGAAAGGTGCCATAGAACTGGTGCCTGTAGCGGAGAGGAATAAGGAATGGTATTCCCCTTATTTTTTGATTTCGAAGAAAGACGGAGGATTGAGACCCATCATAGACTTGCACGGTTTGAACAAGCTCCCCAGGAAGGACAAGTTGAAGATGGTTACTCTTTCTCAAGTCCTCCAGGCCCTTAAACTTCAGGACTGGTTGGTGTCTCTCGACCTCAAGGATGCTTATTTTCATCGATCCAAAGCACAAGAAGTACCTGGGGTTCGCAGTTGGCGACTCACACTTTCAGTTCCGGGTCCTGCCGTTCGGATTGACCTCCGCCCGAGGGTTTTCACCAAGCTCATGGTGGTGGTGGCAGCGCATCTCAGGAAAGGGGGGATTCACGTCTACCCCTACCTGGACGATTGGTTGATCAGGGCGCGCTCTCCCGAGCAAGTCCTGGATCATCTGTCCGTCACCTGCCAATCCCTTCACAAGCTGGGCTTCTCTCTCAACTTAAAGAAGTCTCACTTGACGCCAACTCAGCGGCTCCAGTATTTCGGAGCAGTGATCGACACGTCCCTGGGGCAGTGTTTTCCTCCCCAGGTGAGGGCTCTTCACATTCAGCAGATGGTACACAAGTTTCGACATGCCCAGAGTCTCCCGGCGTTCGAGTTCTTGAAGCTGCTCGGCCTCATGGCATCCTGCATTCTTCTGGTGCCAGAGGCCCGACTGCGGATGAGATCTTTGCAGTGGGCTCTCAAGATGCAGTGGCCACAGTCCTCCGGCAGGATGTCAGACCCCGTTCAGGTGCCGCCCTCGGTCGCTCAGGACATATCGTGGTGGGCCAACAAAGGCAATCTGATGAGGGGGCTCCATTTTGGCTGCCCTGGCCGGAGGTGACGATCGTGACGGACGAATCTTCACGGGTTTGGGAGCTCATGCCAACGAGCTGACAGCGGTCGTTGGTCTCCGTCGGAGTCCAGACTCCATATCAATCTGTTGGAGCTGAGGGCCGTCAGGCTTGCCCTGAAGGCTTTTCTGCCGACTGCGCGAGGAAAGAATGTCCTGATCCTGACGGACAACACAGTGGCCATGCACTACCTCAACAAAAAGGGGGGGGCAGGGTCACTTCCTCTGTGCCGGGAGGCGATGCAGCTCTGGTTCTGGGCCATACAGCAGGAAATTTCGATCTCGGCAGTTCATCTGGCCGGAGACGAAAACGAGACAGCGGACGCTCTGAGCAGGCAGAGCGCGATCTCTCACGAGTGGGAGTTGGCTCAAGAGATTCTCCTGGAGGTCTTCGCCCTTTGGGGGACCCCTCAAGTGGATCTCTTCGCCTCCGGTGTCAATCGGAAGTGAGAAAGGTTCTGCTTGTGAGAATTTCCTCCAAGAGGAGCCTTAGGAGACGCGTTTGTGGTGGAGTGGTCCTTCCCACTGCTTTTTTTCGCGTTTCCTCCAGTCCCTGTCATCCCGCAGGTGCCGTGGAGGTTACGGAGGTTCGGTTCCCGGATGATCCTCATTGCTCCGGCTTGGGCCAGGAGGGCATGGTACCCAGACCTTCTCGACTTGTCCATCTGCCCTCCACGTCGTCTTACCTACCAAGACGATCTGCTCTCATGGGAGGGGGGTCATGTTTTCCATCCAGAGGTCAGATCCCTCAACCTTCATGCTTGGCTTCTGAAAGGTTGAGGTATAAGGATTTGGACCTCCCTGAAGACATGATGGAAGTGTTGCTTTCGGCCAGATGGCCGGCAGCAAAGTCCCTGTACCGTTGCCGTTGGAGAAAGTTCTGCGACTGGTGCAGGGTTAAGAATGTGGATCCTTTTTCATGTGACATTCCCGTAGTTCTGTCTTTTTTTGCTTTCTTTAGCCCACAGGGGCTTGCAAGTGGGTACCATTAAAGGTTACCTGGCGGCGCTGTCCATATTTAAGCGCTCATCTGAGGAGTGTTCTTATTTTAAAATTCTTTTAATTTCTCAGGTTCTGAAAGGGCTCACTAATGTGTTCCCTCTGTCACCTTTACAGGTGCCCGGTTGGGATTTGAACCTTGTTCTCAAGTTTCTAATGGGCGATCCGTTTGAGTCTTTGCATTCTTTTCATTTGAGACTGTTAACCCTTAAAACTGTATTTTTAGTTGCGGTCACTTCCGCTCGCAGAGTGAGTGAGTTACAGGCACTTTCAGTTAAGCCACCCTTCACTGTGTTTCATAAGGACAGGGTTGTCCTTCGAGTTCGTCCTTCCTTTCTTCCGAAGGTGGTGTCGGAATTTCATTTGAGCTAGAAGATTGTTCTTCCGGCATTTTATCCTCCTCCGCATCCTGCTAAGGACGAGGAGAGGCTCCATAGGTTAGATCCTAGGAGAGCTTTAAGTTTCTACATTTCACGCATGTCCCGGGTCAGAGTGGACGATCAGCTCTTTATTGGTTACGCTGGAAGGCGTTTGGGACAAGCTGTGACTAAGCAGACTTTGTCTAGATGGCTTATCTTGGCAATTTCTGAATGTTACCGCCTGGCGGGTAAGGATCCTCCTGTAGGCTTACAGGCCTATTCGACTAGGGGTATGGCTGCCTCTACTGCCCTGCAGAGGGGTGTTCCTATTCGTAACATCTGTGATGCAGCCGCTTGGGCTTCGGTCCCTACTTTTGTACGTCACTACTCCCTTGATTCTATCCATGGGCAGGATCTGGCCTTTGGCAAGGCGGTCCTTTACTCTGCAATTTGATTGGGCATTCTAAATTTGTATATTCTAAATTCTTTTCCCACCTCCTTACGTTGGTACTGCTTTGGGAGTCTGTCATAGATATGGAATACGTCGGAGGACCCAATCCCCTTGAAGAACAAGTTACTCTCTTACCTGGTAAAGTTCTTTCGATGGGGTGGTCCGACGACGTATTCCATATCGCTCCCTCCCTGCCTTCCCCGCTACAGAATTTCTTATGCGATTGCAGCTTACGTTTCCGCAGGGCTTTCTGTGGTCCTATTGGCAGTAGATTGGTGCCACACGTTCTGGGAAAAAACTACAACTGAGGCTATGGGTGTTGTGCGTCCTACTTATAACATCCGGTGACGTCGGCTCGACGGAGGCCCTCGAGGACGGTGTATCGACGTCATCGACGCAGACGCTGAAAATCTTTCCGAAGCAGCACATCTGTGGTGATTACTGTCATAGATATGGAATACGTCGTCGGACCATCCCATCGAAAGAACGTTACCAGGTAAGAGAGTAACTTGTTCTTCTCTGGTTACCACTCCTTAACGTTCCCTCTTTGGTGGTCTTGCTAAGCCTACCTGTTCCTAACTGTGAGTGGTAAGGTGGAATGGATTAATGGATTCAGACCTCCCTTTTTCCATCTTTGCATAGCATTCGTACACCCACGTGAGGAGAACAAAGTGCTGCTGGACCACTGTTCCTGGATTCCCTTAAAGCGCTAGTGGATGGAGAGTCACAAGCCTCAGTACAAGCAAAAGAACTGTATTTTGGTTTTAGGGGGAGAATGTATTTCAGGATCCCATATGGTCTCCGCTTCCCGGTTGTATCTCTAATCCCTCAGCCCGAGGGTCAAGTAGCTGTATCTCTGATTCTAGAGCCCCAGGGTGAAGTGGTTTTATCTCTGATCCCTCGGCCCCAATATGAAGTGGCTGTATCTCTGATTCCACAGAACCAAGGTGAAGTGGCTGTATCTCTGATCGCACAGAACCAAGTGAAGTGGCTGTATCTCTGATTCCAGAGCCCCAAGATGAAGTGGCTGTATCTCTGTTCCCTCAGCCCCAACGTAAAGTGGCTGTAACTCTGATCCCTCAGGCCCAAAGTGAAGTGGCTGTATCTCTGATCCCTGAGCCCCAAGGTGAACTGGGTGTTTATTGGATGCCACAGTGGATGTGAGCCACAGGTCTAATTCAAATCCACTGGAGATGCTGAAGCATTGCTGACCAAAGGAGGTCCACCATTTCAGAAATTGAGTCCTAGAGTGCCGACAAGGCCAACATTTCATGATTTTGCCAGTATCTGGAAGCTGCAAAGTGATGAAGAAGCACAGAAACAGTGCAACCGAGAACGGATAGTTTCTTTGGAAACAAGAGTAGGCAAAGCTGCAGAGTGAAAGAGAGAACCGTTGGAAAGCAGTGCATTGTTGAAGGGATTGCCAGGTCCCACGTTAAGTGTCACTGAGTGAGAGGCTTGGCAGTGAAAACTATATGCTGGGATGTTACAGGTTGTATGCATCAAGCATATCAATGTTTTTGCATATTACCAGTCAGGGAGTAAACCAAGGGTAGAAAAGGAAAGACAAGGAAACAACAAAGAGAACCAGACCATCCTTGTGGAACGGAAATAAGGCAGAAAAGTCTGAGAATACTTCACCTACTGTCCTTTTGCCTCCAGTTGTTATTCTCTTTGTTTTCAGCAGATGCCAGCGTTAAACCTTTTATTTTATTTTTATTTTTGATAAGGCACTCTAGAATGAATAACAGCTTCTCGGGGCTAGCAGGGCGTTCGATTTTCATCTAGAACAGTTTTGCCTTTTGCCAGGACGTGCAACCCTTGAAAGCACTAATGTAAGCATTAACGCTGCGAACCATCTACATCTAAAAGCAGACCCGGCAGACTTTTGACATTGCAATATTCCAAACAGGTACATTTTTATAAACACGTTTTACAATGGCTGAACCACACTGAAAAACGTGTTGTAAATCAGGCATGGGTATCTATTCACAGTTCACTTTCTCCTGACTGCTATACGAGAAATTCAGATACAACTATTCTGACCGCATTCGCAGATTCTGGTTTTAGTTATTACAGCATGAGCAAATGGAACGATCATTATTATTACGCTGGGGGGGCTTGCCTTTTTAACTTTATCAGTGTTTCTTTTGCACCTAATTATTAAATCACATTCAAAATACAGAGGCAGCTTCAAGCAGCAACTATAATGCCAATAACACAGCGCCACCGTATTCAAGCTGCAGCTGCGGCACCTTCCCAAGTGTGGTGCCTGCCCCTTTAAGGGCACACACGTGCCACGGCTGCAGCAGTGCGACCGTGGAGCCCGGAAAGCAAGCCTCGCGTGCAGTGTGCTCTGTGGCTGAGAGGGTTCAAGGGGGGCCATGTGGGCACACCAGCGACTTGCAAAAGTGGTGATGCAGTCGCATGGATGTTCCGACGCGGACCCGCAGGGCTGAGGCAGTGAAACATTTGGGGGCATCTTCTCTGAATTTTCATGCCGCAGAGTCAGCGAGGTGGATGAGGTCCGCCGCTATTTTGTCGAAGTGGTGGTGAGGGTTGTAGCTCCTATCAGGAGTTTGTTTGCACCTCCAACGTGTAATTTTGGAACCCCTCACGCAGGGAACAGCATTGTGGTGCTGGTAAATCTTTTTGGGAGTGTTTTGGACACTTTCTTATCGTTGAATGTGAGGTGAGGAGGAGAGGAGGCATAGAATTTTTTTTTTTTCTTTCCCTTTGTCCGTCCATACTCAATTTTTGAACTTCTGGCCTATGGGCTAAGGAGGCTACTCCATTTTCCTGGCTGTTTGCTCATTGGTGGAGGGGCAATCGATATAGTGAGCCCGAGGGTGGAGTGGTGGCAAATGTTACACGCTCAATTTTTGGATATTTTGGACTGTGCACTGGAAAAACACATTTTGTAACTGTGTGGAATTGGTGGAGGGGCAATCACCATAACTAGCCCAAAGAGGGTGTTGGCTAACCTCGGCATGCTCAATATTTTAGTGCATCCTGCCTGGAGGAGGGCCATTGTGAGTTGCCGCTCTAGTGCTCACATGGGGTGCTGGTGCGCTCACCACCATTGGTGACCAGGAAGACGGTGCAGGAGCCCCGGCGGTGCAGGCAGGACCAGCGGGCCCAATGGGTGCACTTGAGCTGTGAAAGCAAAGTGCCCTCACACCAATGCCCGAGTTTGATATTTCTGGGGCCCCGTCAAGCCTTGGACCAAGGTGGAGGCCCTAGATAGATCGGCTGGACATGTACTTCCAGGCCATGGGTGAGATGGATGAGGACAGCAAAGTGGCAACACTTCTATATTCAGCAGGACCAGCAGTGCACAAAGTTTTTCAGTTCCTACAACCAGCGGATGCATTGTACAAAGCGGCTAAGAATGCGCTACATGAGCATTTCATGCCATTGGCCAACGCAGACTATGAACGCTTCGTCATGTGTAGCGACAGACAGAAAAACAATGAGTCTCTGGAAAAATTCTATGGACGTTTGCGCCAGATGTCGCTGTTGTGTGGCTGGGAAAACCCCCAAACCATGGTCAGGCAGGAACCAGCTCATACAGGGCTGTTCATCTGGAAAGCTGAGAAGGCAGGTGCTGCGAGAACCGGTACTCACACTGCCCTGCATATTGGAGCTAGGCCAGTGCCATGAAGCATCTGAGGTGTGGGCGTTGAAAATGGACCCATCGATTCGGCCAGGGAAGACAGAGAAGATGTATGCTGTGGGCTGAGGTCAACGAGGAAGAGGGGCCCAACGTCCAAGTGGTGGCCAGCATAACAGAGGAGCCAGAATCCTCAAGTCCTGTCTCAAGTGTGGGTATGATCTTCCGCACCCTGCAGAATGCCCTGCGCAGGGGAAGGCTTTTGGACGCTCTGGGGCACTCAACCATTATGCCGTATGTGTAGGGCACCATTGCCGGTTGTGGTGCAGAGGGGGCGCTAAGGGCAGGATTCTTCAGGCCATAGCGCCCGCTCAATTCTCCCAAGTAGATCACGGTGAAGATGGCGTGACTCACGAAGAAGAAGAGGAGGATGAGGAGGAGAACATCTTCATCTCCAGCGTCAGGGCGCTACGTGCCACCACCACAAGGCAGCCACAGTGCCTCGTGAAGGTCAATGAGTCGACGGTACCAATGCTGGTGGATACAGGGGCATCAGTCAACGTGATGGCCAGGGTGCACTATGGTGCTCTGGTGGCACCGCCCACATTGCAGACGCCCAAGGCGTGGATATTCACTTTTGGCGGCGAGCAGCCCATTCCATTGGCTGGAGCGTTTGTGGCTAAGTTTGAGCATGGAGGGTCGTCCATCAAAGCTCGATGTGACTACCGTAAGCAGCAACACTCTCCTGAGCTGTGCGGCAACAGAAGCATAGGGCTTCGCCAGTTTTGTCTATGCAGTGTATGTGAAAGATGTACAGGGGCTTTTCGTGAAGTACAGCCAGCTCTTTGAATGGATAGGCCGCATAGCCGGCGATCCTGTGAGGCTGCACATTTGTGAGTTAATACAGCCGATTGCGCTTTACCATCGCAGAGTCCCAATTCATCTGCAGAACCTGGTAGACAAAGAACTGGACAATTTGGTGGCACTGGTCATCACCGAGAAAGTGGATGGACCTACCCCATGGGTGTCGCCAATAGTTATTGCAAGGAAGCCAAAGCAACAGGATTCGGTGAGGATCTGTGTGGACATTGGCTCCCGAATAAGGCCATCAAGCGAGAAAGGCACCTCACACCCACAATCTACATCATTGCTGAACTGCAAGGGACGCTTTTCTTTTCAAAGCTTGAACTACAGGTGGGATATCATCAGGTGGTGTTGCACCCAGACTCAAGATACATTACCACCTTTACCACGCACCGAGGCCTGTACAGATACAAGTGCCTGAGCTTTAAGGTGTCATCAGCGGCGGCAGTGTTCCAAAACATCCGTGGGGCCTTGGCAGATCTAGAGGGAGTCCTCAACATCAGCGATTACATTCTAGTGTCTGCAAAGACGGATGCGGAACACATGGAATGGCTGGTGAGGACTGTGGAACGTTTGCAGGCGTTGGGTCTGACCTTGCACAAGGAAAAATGCAAATTTCTCAAAAGAAACATTGAGTTTTTCGGGTTTGTATTCAAGTAGAAAGGCGTGTCACCAGACCCCCGAAAAGGTCAAAGACATTGTGGAAGCAAGGCCCCCAGAGAATGTATGTGAAGGCCGAAGCTTCCTGGGGATAGTCACCTACTGTGGTGCTTCATCAGGAACCTAGACTCCAGGTCCGAGCCCCTCAGAAGTCTCACAAAGAAGGATGCAACATGGAAGTGGGGTCCGCTGGGACAAGCCGTGTTCGAAGGTGTGAAGGGAGCGCCGACGGCAGAGGACACATGGCCTTTTTTGATCCATCTTTGACATCAGAGATCGTGGTGGATGCCAGCCCGTTTGGGCTCACTCAAATAGACGCTAATGGGAGGTTAGACCGATCACCTACGTGAGCAAAGCACTCTTGGAAACAGAGTAGCGCTACTCGCAGATTGTGAGCGAGGCCCTGGCAGACTTGTGTGGGTGTCAGAAATTTCAGCTGTATGTGCTCGGACAGTCGGTGATGGTGGTGACTTATCACAAGCCCCTGCTGCCGATCATAGCGGGCTCGTCATCCAAACCTCCAGCCCAGATTTAAAGGTGGATGCTGGCGCTCCTGGCATATGGGGTCTCGTTGGTGTATCGGCCAGGCAGTAACAACACAGCAGAACATATCTCTAGGCACCCCAGAGGCAGGCAGAAGGACGTGAGAACATCAGTGGGGAGGAGGATGACGAGCATGTGCAGCTAATTGTGGAGGCGGCAGCCCCAAACTCAGTGCCTCTCCAAGAGCTCGAAAGGGTGGCGGCCGAGGATGAGTGCTTCCTAATACTGAAGACGGCCCTGCAGCAAGGGTCATGGAATTTGGTGGTGGACACGCTGGCACAAAGGACCCACGAAACGCAGTTAGTGCTGGAACAGCTGTGTAGAGTAAAGGAAGAACTGACATTTGTTGAGTCAGGGCTATTGCTCAGGGGAGACCGCATAGTGATACCGATGTGCAAGATTCCCCAAGTCATTGAGCTAGTGCACCATGGCCATCAAGGAACTGCCAAGACGAAAGCAAGGTTACGCCAGAAAGTATGGTTCCCTGACCTCGAGAGATGGGTGGAGGAGTTTGTGTCAGCCTGTGTGTGGTGCCAGGCGGCTTGCCCAGCACAGAGAGATACCATCATTGAGATGATGACCCGAGGAACGAGGCCCTGATTAATATCCATGCTGACTTTGGGTCCACGTGCCGGTACACTCACTTCTTTCTGGTGGTGGATGAGTGGTCACGGTACCCCGAGGTCGAATTCATCGAATCAGTGTTGTTTGACAAAGTGGCCATTGTCCTAGAAAAGATCTTTGCCACTCATGGGCTGCCTCAGACCCTGTTCTCCGACAACGGACCGCCATTCCAAGGGGACCGTTTCGCCCAGTTGATGGAAGAGTATGGCATACAACACTGGAAAATTACACCAGTCTGGCCCTGTGCCAATGGCGAATCTGAGAGGTTCATTAGGACTCTGAACAAGGTGTTCAGCATTGGTCATGGCCAGGGCCACTGCCTGCAACGGGCCCTGTACCAGTTCCTGAGGGAGTATAGAACCACCCCTAATGCGTCAACTGGAGTGGCACCAGTGGAAGCAATGTTTCGTCCTTGTCCGAGGGGGTTTAATCCCTAAAGTGAGGGAGCGATAACCGGCCGTGATTGATGATGCTCAGGTGGAGCGTGAAAAGAGACTCAGGACAGAGGGAGAGAACGTCAGGCGAGGGCTCCGGCCCCAGCAGCTGACTCCTGGGGATGAAGTGCTAGTGAAGAACCGGCATCCACAAGGCACGCTCTCACTGACTTATGAGCCTGGTCCCCTGGATGTGGTGACTTTGTGTGGTTCGATGGTGACTGCATCGGACGAGACTGTCACTGTTACCTGAAAGGCCAGTTTTTTCAAGAAGGTGGGTGAGACCAGGCCGGAGGCGATCCTGAGTAGAGACTGTGTTGAGAAACTGGACGAGGGTGGTGGCCTGCCCCATCTGCCGAGTTCCTGAGGTCGAGGGGATGCAGGTGAGGAGGGCCCAATCCGGGAGGCGGGCAGGACTACAGTCTATAAAATGTGGACATAACATATTGTCATGATTCCTGCCCCTCATATCCCCAGCCCTCCAAGATGTCAGGCTGGAGCCAGGCCACGATCACCTACATGGCCATCAAGGGCCTCTCCATCCCTCCAAAGACCCACTTGGAGCTAGACTTGGCGCTTGTGGCACCAGACTCACTCACTTCCATAGGATAACATTGGGGATTGGACTTGTAGTGCTTTGATGGGGACAAGATGGATACCCCCACATATTTCGGTTCCCAGAACTGCATGTGCAGTATAGTATTTTGGGTGTGGTTCAGCCAAGAGACACCTGGGATACCCAGAGACTATTTAAGCCACGCCCAGGCTGAGAAACATGCTTTGTGTTTTCTGCACCTGCAGCGTGACACTCACCGTGTTCGGATCGGTCTCCAGTAGGCCTGCATCTTTCTTCTGCGCTCAGCTCCTGCAAGAACAAGAACACCGTTAGGAACAGCCTTACTTTGCGGCGCTTCTGCCCATCATTCATCGCTCCTTCTGTTCTGCGGGCATCTTCGGCAGTGTCATTCCCATCCCGGCAATCCGCTTCCTAAGGAAAAGGGAAAAGAACAGAAAAAAGGCATTCGTAAGCATTTAGCAAATCTTTGCTTATTTTTAAAGACTGTACGAGCTTCAAACGCTTACCTGAATCCCAGCCGCTCTGGGGGAACTCTGTCTCCGGAACTTCTCATCCATCTGCAAGAGGGAAAAGACACTCCAGGTTAGCGTGGAAACATCTAGAGGCGCCGCATACCGCGCTTACTCACCGCATTTCTTCTTCATAACCGGCATCCACGCTGAAAACATCGCGGCACCTAAAAGACACAGAAAAAGAACTCCGTTCAATACAAATACGAAAGGGTCGCATCGCGCATCGCGCTCTCACTCACCTTCAGCGCTACTCATCTCAGCAACACGTTGCCATCCCCGGATGCCGGCCATCATCTAAGGAAGGAAAGGAACAAAGTTGGAGAACTGTTCAAAAGACTCATTATACTTACCTGTCAGACTTTTGCCAGTGAAGTACCTAGGCAGCAACGAGCCCGCATCAATCAAGGCGCCCCTGCGCTGAAAGCAGGACAGAGAGCACACTTTCCAAGAGAACAAGGTGAGCTGTGGATCAAAGGGAAGGGTTGGACCCCGGGGAAGAAGGGGTTCAAGCACACAGAGACAATAGGGAGTTAAACTCTTCCAATCCTGTGTTTCAGGCCCAGTCTCCAGTCGAGTAGACTCCAGGGAAGGGTTCGAGGTCGTAAGAGGCCAGAACAGGCTGAGTGACGTCCCCGTGGATACCAGGTGAGCGTTACACATATCTAAAATGTCACAGTTCATGGCAAAGATTATTAAAAAACAATTTCCTTCAAAAACATTTCATGTTAAAAAAAGAATTACATATATACCCATACAATCCAACAATCTATCTTTACAATGTTCCATATGTAATAAGCACCTGCGACTACAAGTCATTCAGCCACTATTGGATTACATTGCGTAGTACAACACAAATGAATTGCATTGGGAATTGTATGGCAAAGCATTTTGGATTATCATGCAACCACGAAGACTGCTTCTTGGAACGCCTTTCTTTACTGTAGCAATGGTGTTGGCGATATTTTGGTGGCTTACGCCACCAAAAAGTGTCAGAACCAATGATCCTTAGCATTCTGACAATTGTTCCTTCTGCCCCCTTACTTTCAGAAATGTAAGTCTTTGCGTTATCTAAAAAAAATACATATTTATCATTCTCATTACAAAAACAGGTTTGCATTTTGATATAAAACACTGCCGTTTTTCTACGGGAAAGAAGACTGGGATATTCTGAATAAGTAATTGAATTATGTCTTTTCCGTGCTTTCTCTTCATTTAAAATGAGTGATTACTGAGCCCTTGTCCGTTACAAAAATACACAGACTTGATCTTATCTTTTTTCTATTCATCCGCAAAAACGCAATGTGACAAACCACAGAATCAGTCCTTGGTTATAGATCATTCTAAGTGGCATTGACAGTGCTGTCCCTCTGGTACTTGTAAGATGTATGGCTTTAGTGCCACTGTGCTCACATTGATTAGCGCACAGTGGAAGGATCCTGGTTTCCCGTCTTCATATCATTATACTGTGCTAACAATATTGTGATCTAATCTACGCGTGGGTGTCTATCAGCAGGCCAACAGTGGCTAGAACATGAAGAAAATGCGCGAGACCGCTGAGCACAGCTGCACTTGGCTATGGCTGCCTCTGCAGAGTGCCCCCATTTATCAAAGTAGGGAGAGGCACCTCCGAGGAAAAGACGTAGGCTTCATGGGAAACTTGGTGATGGGGGCCTCTCAAATCCCTTACAATGCCTCTCGTTGTTAAGGAGTTAATAAGGTGCACAGCAGATGCATCAGCGAGTGTGAAATGTCCTCGACAAGCCTTCCAAGTGTCAATGTTGGGTGATCAGCACTGGGATAGGCGAATTTGTCCCTGACTCGCCCTTTAGCTCCAGCTAATTACCCAATATGCACCTACTTCCAGGCCAATTACATTGAGTCATGAAATCACCCGCCCTTTAATGTCTAGTTTACTCCATATTCGTTTGACATGCACAAATGAATGCTTGCTTTTTTTGTGTGGAAATTAAGTTCATATGCTGTTCACATCATGCACAATAACAAATGTCCTGTCTGAGTCAAGTAGTGATTACAATGTATTGCTTAGAGAGAGTTTTGATTTTTGTTTGAGGTCATCAGATGTTGGGTGGTATCCCAGCAGAAAAGCGCCCGGATACGGCCCAACGCTATTAGCATTACTGTAACTCGGTCCGGCGTAATTGGCGCCGGATCCCTAGCTGACAGGGGGTGGGGATCCTCATTCCCATCGGACCCAATGATGGCATATTGGGCGCAATTAAATCACGCCGTAAATGGACAGAAATTGGCAAGATTTACCTCCAGTTCGAAGCTAGAGGTAAATCGGCAACTTTACACCCAAACTGCGGTTTGGGCAGAGCGGTAATGTGTCAGTAACGCTATTAACGCCACATTTTTACTGCTCCTCGTAACCTCTGATGAGGCTCTGTCTTAAAAGTTAATTTGCAAAACGCATGGGTTTTGTTATGCTGACGTTAATTTACATTGTTTTACTTGTAAACTTAAGGATTCTAAAAAGCTACAATGATTATTTGTGTATACATTGTTTTTATAATGATTCATAGCTTCATCAGGTTTATAATTTCATTTGTACTTTTCAAACCCCGTATGTAAAACAGATAATTATTTGAGCTCTTTAAAGCCCAACATTGCCGCATATTTGTACCAACCAGAACTTAGAAGATATGAAGTGTCCCAAGTGCAAAATGTGCATAAATTCACTCGTCATCTCTTAACTAAAGTGTATCACCCTGAGAAAATGGTTTTATCTTACTGTGCTGTTTTTGCCAGAATTAAGAAGCAAGGTATGGATTTTGTGTTGTGGGCGATGTGCAGGCAGCATGCACGGCATGAGTTTTGTGTTGTGGGAGATGTGCAGTCAGGATTCACGGTATGGGTTTTGTGTTATGGGCGATGTGTAGGCAGGATGCAAGGTATGGGTTTTGTGTTGTGGGTGATGTGCAGACAGGATGCAAGGTATGAGTTTTGTGTTGTGGGTGATTTGCAGACAAGGTGCAAATGTATGGGTTTTGTGTTGTGGGTGATGTGCAGGCAGGATTCAAGTTATGGGTTTTGTGTTGTGGGTGATTTGCAGGCAGTATTAAAGGTATGGGTTTTGTGTTGTGGGTGATGTGCAGGCAGGATGCAAGATATGTTTTTTGTGTTGTGGGCGATGTGCAGGCAGGATGCGAAGTATGGGGTTTGTGTTGTGGGGGATGTGCAGGCAGCATGCGAGGCATGAGTTTTGTGTTTCGGATGTTGTGCAGGCAGGATGCAAGGTATGGGTTTTGTGTTGCGGGTGATGTGCAAGTCGGATGCAAATGTATGGGTTTTGTGTTGTGCGCGATGTGCAGGCAGACAACAGGGCATGGGCTGTTGTGTTGTGGGTGGTGTGCAGACTGGATTCATGGAATGGGTTTTGTGTTGTGGGTGATGTGCAGACAGGATGCAAGGTATGTATATATTTGTTTTTCAGTGTTGTAGTTTTATTATAAAACTTTTCATTTATCCATAACATCATATAATACTGAAATTCACAATAATAAAAAAGAAAGGGAGAAAAAAGAAAAAAACATAAGAAAAGGCAGGGTTTTAGCACACAGATTTTCCCATTATCCATCCTCTCCAAAGCATCTCTGGTCACTTCCTTACTACATTGAAAACTGCTATGAGTAGTAAGGTTAAGTTCTCTTCATCATGGTTATATGGTTCCAAAATTGAATTATAACCGTAGTAAGGCTCCTGTTGTTCCCTGACAGTATTAGATTCCATCTATCCTGGCAAGTGAGTTGATGCCCGGGTTTTGTTATCATTTCTCGAAACCAGTTTCTTTCTTCGGCTAATGCAGGGCAATTCATTATGATATGATGGATAGTTTCGAGCATCTGTTTATTCTCACAGAATCAACAGAATGCTTCCTCTTTCAGGATTTGTCTGTTATTTGCCATCAATTCCTGGGTCGGTAGTTGATTTAATCGTAGTCTAATAAATGTGTTCCTAATTTGCCTATCTGGAAATTGCTTCAGATACGCAGGTAAAACATTGATAGCACGATTGTCCAAGTCACAGGGCAAGTTCATCTGATAACTTGATTTCTCTGTTAGAGTAGCTATCCAATCATTTCGCTGTAGTCTTTTTTTGGCACATTGTTTTGTGTTGTGGGTGATGTGTAGGCAGGATGCAAGGTATGGGTTTTGTATTGCGGGCGATGTGCAGGCAGGATATAAGGTATGGGTTTTGTGTTGTGGGCAATGTGCAGGCAGCATGCAAGGCATGCATTTTGTGATGTGCAGTCATGATTCAAGGTGTGGGTTTTGTATTGTGGGTCAATGTGCAGGCAGGATGCAAGACTTGTTTTGTGTTATGGGTGATGTGCAGGCATGATTCAAGACATGGGTTTTGTGTTGTGGGTTATGTGCAGGCAGCATGTAAGGTATGGGTTTTGTGTTGTGAGGGATGTGCCGGCAGCATGCAAGGTATGGGTTTTGTGTTGTGGGTGATGTGCAGGCAGCATGCAAGGCATGCATTTTGTGATGTGCAGACACGACTCAAGGTGGGCGATGTGCAGGTAGGATGCAAAGTATAGTTTTAGTGTTGTGGGCAATGTGCAGGCTGTATGTAAGGCACCGGTTTTGTGTTGTGGGTGATGTGCAGGCAGCATATAAGGTATGGGTTTTGTGTTGTGAGGGATGTCCTGGCAGCATGCAAGGTATGGGCTTTGTGTTGTGAGGGATGTACAGGCAGCATGCAAGGCATGCATTTTGTGATGTGCAGACAGGACTCAAGGTGTGGGTCTTGTGTTGTGGGCGATGTGCAGGCAGGATTCAAGACATTGGTTTTGTGTTGTGGGCAATGTGCTGGCAGCATGCAATGGATGGATTGTGCGTTGTCTGCGATTTGCAGGCAGGATTCAAGGTATGGGTTTTGTGTTGTGGGCGATATGCAGACAGGATGCAAGGTATGGGTTTTGTGTTGTGAGCGATGTGCAGGCAGGATGCAATATAGGAGTTTTGGGTTGTGGACGATGAGCAGGCAGCATGCAAGGCATGGGTTATGTGTTGTGGGCGATATGCAGATAAGATTCAAGGTATGGGGTTTGTGTTGTGGGCGATGTGTAGATGGGATTCAAGGTGTGGGTTTTGTGTTGTGGGCGATCTGTAGACAGATGCAAGGTTTGGGTTTTGTGTTGTGGGCGATGTGCAGGCAGGATGCAAGGCATGGGTTTTGTGTTGTGTGCAATGTGCAGGCAGCATGTAAGGTATGGATGTTGTGTTGTGGGCCATGTGCAGGCAGCATGCAAGGAATGTTGTTTGTGTTGTGGGTGATTTTCAGGCAGGGTTCAAAGTATGGGTTTTGTGTTATAGGCGATGTGCAGGCTGCATGAAAGGCATATGTTTTGTGTTGTGGGCGATGTGCAGGCACGATGCAAGGTATGGGTTTTGTCTTTTGGGCGATGTGCAGGCAGGATGTAAGGTATGAGTTTTGTGTTGTGGGTGATGTGCAGGCCAGATACAAATGTATGGGTTTTGTTTTGTGGGTGATGTGCAGGCAGGATTCAAAGTATGTGTTTTGTGTTGTGGGTGATGTACAGACAGGATTCAATGTATGGGTTTTGTGTTGTGGGCAAAGTGCAGGCAGGATGCAAGGTATGGGTTTTGTGTTGTGGGCAAAGTGCAGGCAGGATGCAAGGTATGGGTTTTGTGTTGTGGGCAATCTGCAGGAAGGAGGCATTGTATGGGTTTTGTGTTGTCTGTGATGTGCAGGCAGGATTAAAGGTATGGGTTTTGTGGGTATTGTGCAGGCAGCATGCAAGCTATGGGTTTTGTGTTGTGGGTGATGTGCAGGCAGCATGCACCGCTTGGGTTTTGTGTGTTAGATGATGTGCAGGCAGGATTCAAGGTATGAGTTTTGTATTGTGTGCGATATGCAGGCAGGATTCAAGGTATGGGTTTTGGGTTGTGGGGGATGTGCAGGCAGGATGCGAGGTATGGGTTTTGTGTTGTGGGAAACGTGCAGGCGCAATGCAAGGTATGGGTTTTGTGTTGTTTGTGATGTGCAGTCAGGATTCAAGGTATGGGATTTGTGTCGTGGGTGATGTTCAGACAGGATTCAAGGTATGGGTTATGTTTTGTGGGCAATGTGCAGGCAGGATGCGAGGTATGGGTTTTGTGTTGTGTGTGAGGTGCAGTCAGGATTCAAGGTATGGGTTTTGTGTCGTTGGGGATGTTCAAGCAGGATTCAAGGTATGGGTTTTGTGTTGCGGACGAACTGCATGCAGAATTCAAGGTATGGGTTTTGTGTTGTGTTGGTGATGTGCAGGCGCAATCCAAGGTATGGGTTTTGTGTTGTGGGTGATGTGCAGGAAGGATTTAAGGTATGGGTTTTGTGTTGAATTGAATTGATGTTGTATTTATATAGCGCTCATACACAAGTGGAACATGGGAGAACAAAAACAATGATCTTACTAGGCCCAGTCCCATTGAGAATTCGAAAAGTGCATGGGAAAGAGAAAAAGGGGAAAAGTGCATGGAAGGGGGGTGAAGTGGAAAGTGCAGAGGAGAAAACCCGATAAATAATAATAATAAATAAAGGCAATAAACAGTAGTAGTGCAGCCAGCAAGTGGCAGGTGCTGGGTTAAGCAGACAGGGTATGTCTGATAAGTGCAGGGGAAAAGGGGGGGGGCTGTATGGGTAAAGATACAGACCCCAGTGCAAGGGGTAGCCCGAAAGCAGTGCAGGAGGGTGGCAGGATGAACAGGTACCTGGGGCCAGAAGACAGAGGGTGGCCAGGTGCACAGTGCTGAGATAAACAGATCAGCAGGGGCGATGGGGGCAAAGGCAGAAGCAAATAGGAAGGTCTTGAGGTGCTTCCTGAACCGGAGATGGTTCTCCTCAAGTTTCAGAGTGGTGGGGTGGCTGTTCCAAAGGAAGGCCCCAGCTGAAGACAGATATCTACCCCCAGCTTGTTTCTTTGAAAAACGACTGACTGTAAGGGAGTTAGAGGTAGAGGAGCGGAGAGCTCGAGAGGGGAGTTATTTAAAGAGGCATAGTTGAAGGTATTTTGGACCCAGGCCCCAGAAAGCCTTGTGGACAATGCAGAGGGTTTTACATTTATTCCTTGCATCCACTGGGTGCCAATGAAGGGATTTCAGAGCTGGAGAGATACGCTCCAAGGGCTTGAGGTCAAGGACAAGTCTTGCAGGGCGGAGAGTGGAGGCAAGTAGATTTCAAAAGAGGCTGTTACAGTAGTCCAACCTAGAGAGAACTAGTGCTTGAGAGACAGTACGCTTCTGAGGGAAGGAGAGGAAAGGCAATGTACCTCTGAGGAGGTGCAGTAGGATGTTTGGCTTTTTAGAGACATCAGAGATGTGGGCAGAGAAGGAAAGTGTGGAATCAAAGATGACCCTGAGGTTCTTAGCCTCGTAGGTAGGGTAGGAGGAGGGCCACGGGAGGCCGGCCAGAGAGTGAGGGGAAAGGAAGGTGAAGGTGTACCGATGAGGAGGATCTCAGTCTTGTTGGCATTTAGACAAAGATCGTTGGTGGCACACCAACCCTGAATTGCAGTTAGGCAGTCAGAGATGAGAGAAGGAGAGGAGGTGGCCGAGGGCAGCCTGAAAATTAGTTGTGTCATCAGCGTAGCACCGGGAATTTGAGCAGAAAAAAGCAGAAAAAGGCAATGCAGTGGCTGAGAGTTGCCAGGTATTGGTTGAAGAGCCAGGGCAAGAGGTTGGACCCCTGGGGAACACCACAGGTGGAGAGAGAGAGAGAGACAGAGAGAGAGAGAGAGAGAGAGAGATGATAGGAATGACCCTAGTTGGACCTGTGAGGGTCGATCAGAGAGGAAAGAGGTCAGCCAGGCCAGAGCCTGATCACTAATACCCAGGTTGTCACAGAGACGGTTGAACAGGGTGATATGGTTGACCGTGTCGAAGGAAGAGGAGTGATCAAGTAGGATGTGGACAGAAGGAATATTTAAGTCAAGGTTGGAGAGCAGATCTTCACGGATGTTCAGGAGAGCAGTTTCCATGCTTCTGGCAGCTTTAATGAAGCCAGACTGGTGGTCATGAAGAGAGCCAACAGAATCGGAAGGAAGGTTAAGTTGAGAGATGGCCAGCTTTTCCAGGAATTGGAGTAAATGATGATGAGGAGGAGGATGGGGGGGTGTCGCAGAAGGAGGGTCAGCAGGTCCAAACAGAGTGGGGAGAGGGTGGACAGGATGTCTTGAGTTTTAGAGATAAAGTGAGAGGAAAGGGCATTACAAAGGGCCTGGGAGGCAAGAGGAGGGGTAGAGACTGCAGCGGGGTTGGGCAGCTCCTTGCGGATTTTAATGAGTTTGGCAGAGTTGTTAGATGCCGCAGAGACACGGGCTTTAATGTGGACTCTCTTGTTGGTGAGGACAGAGAGTTGATACTGCCTTTGGAGCAGGCGACAGGCCAGTTTGTCAGAGGATGAACAAGAAGCCCTCCATTTCCTCTCAGCCACCCTGCACTTACGTTTAAGTGTAGCTAGGTAAGAGTCATACCAAGAATTGCACTTGGCTTTGGACTTCAAACGGATCCTCATGACAGGGGCAAGAGCATCAAGAGTAGCAGAAATAGGAGAGTAGAGTAGGGACAGGGCTGTGTCAGGGTGTGAATCAGCCAGGGGTCGGGGGGGAGGGGAGTAGATGGCTGTGAAAGCCTCAGCTGACACGCGCTTCATGGGTCGGATGTCTGAGAAGGTAGGTGGCAGTCTTAGAGTAGGCTTGGGGCGGGGGAAGAGGGCGAGAGGAGAGGAGGCAGTGATCGCTCCAGGAGAGAGGAGTGGTCAAAGGGGTAGAGAGGGGAGGCCAGATGAGATCAAGACATCAAGTGTGTGTCCTGCAGAGTGAGTCGGGCCAGAGGGGAGGATAGAGAGGGAGAAGGAATCACAGAGATCACGAAAGAGCACAGATGAGGAACGGGGAGAAACGAGATGGATGTTGAGGTCACCAAGGAGTAGGAGTTGAGTGGTGAGGCCAGGAGGGAAGATGAGAGGTCTGCCCACTCAGAGTGAAATGGAGTGATTTGACCAGGGGGCCAGTAGAAAGTAGCAACAGTAAGAGAGTGGCTAGGCGAGAGAGAGAGCCTGCAGATGAGGCATTTGAAAGAGGAGTAAGTCTGAGTGGGGATGATAGAGGCAGGAATCTACTCAGGAAAGATCAGGGCTACAGCCCCTCTGGGTCGGGTGGATCTGGGTGCAGAGAGGATCTTGTAGCTATCAGGGAGAAGAGTCTCAAAGCTCGTGACAGAGCTGGCCGTGAACCATGTCTTGGTAAGGCCGAGGACATCAAGGTCAAGTTCTTCCAGGAGGTGGCAGATGTCAGAGGAGTGTTTGACAGCAGAGTGAGAGTTGAAAGTGGCAAGATGAAGGTTGTGGGTGATGTGCAGGCAGGATTTAAGGTATGAGTTTTGTGTTGTGGGTGATGCACAGGCAGGATTGGGCTTTGTGTTGTGGGGAATGTGCAGGCAGGATTTAAGCTACGGGTGTTGTGGGTTATGTGCAGGCAGGATTCAAGGTATGGGTTTTGTTTTGTGGGTGATATGCAGACAGGATTCAAGGTATGGGTTTTGTGTTGTGGGCGATGTGCAGGCAGCATGCACGGCATGAGTTTTGTGTTGTGGGTGATGTGTAGGCAGGATTCACGGTATGGGTTTTGTGTTGTGGGCGATGTGCAGGCAGCATGCAAGGTATGTGTTTTCTTATGTCGGGGTGCAGAGTAATGACTCCAGGGATTGGTCTGTTTTTTCTTATGTCGGGGTGCAGAGTAATGACTCCAGGGATTAGTCTTTTTCGACCTCCTATTGGTTTTGACTCTTAGAGCCATATTTCCTGACTCTGCTCTGCCCATACTTCTCTAGCATCCCACTGTTTTTAAAAGTAGCTGAACCATCAGCACCGTCGAACTTTTCCATCTTTAGTGACCCAGAAAACGCGAACATTGCAGCATTCCCGGAATAGAAACCCGCCCCTCTGCATACACGTGGTAGTCCAGAATTCTGTGTTATCCTGGCTTTTTAAAATCTTTAATTGAACTGTGATTCTCTATTCAAACAGACTCTTAACAAAATCTTATTACTTTAATTATCTGTTCCTCCAGGGACCGCTGGAAAATGATGTGATGGTTCATGTGGCCCTGATTGCAGAAAGCCAACGGTACGTGATGATCTGCCCGTAGGGATTGTGCTTTCAATGCGGAGGGCTTTTGTAAGAGGGGTTTCAGCTCAGAACATCGAGCAATAATTGTTTGTACTCGGCTCCTTCGGCAGCAGCGTATTTCAGATGCTCAATAATGGCGCTCCCAATGAATACCTTTCTGCAATGAATGCTGTAAAGCTGTGCTCGTAAACTGTTTATGTTCATTTTGTTTGTTTTTTTAGCCTGCAAGTTTTTTTAAATACATATGGTATCCAAACGCAGACACCACAGCAAGTGGAGCCCATCCAGATATGGCCTCAACAGGAACTCGTGAAAGTAAGAAAGATTACTCCTCATCTACTGTTCACATTTGCTTGTGGTCACACAAGTTTCCATTGTTATGTTTGGAAAGATTGATCTTTATGTGCGATAAAGCTGGCCAGCAGCCGCACTGCATTTCAGTAGTATTTGCTTTACAGAGACATGTTATGTTACAGAGATGCATATAATGTTTGCAAGGGTTCCACTGAGCCATTCAGCTGGCTCTGATTGCTGCCTATCTTATTTCTTCTGTTTTTCTCTGCTCGGAATGCATCTTATTTAGTATGGCATCTGCCTGTTCGTTCCCTCATAGTACGGTCTTTGTGAATTCGTTTTGCAGTTTGTTTCCATTTACAGCAAATGGGTTTTAAGTCTCTGTTCATCCCACAGATTCATTCTCTTATAAAATGTCTTGCTCTGGTGCAGTTTGGCAGTTCAGTGGTGAGGGGGGTAGAAATCTGACTGCCAGACTTGCTTCTTGTTGACTTACCTTGTGACTTTTTATCAATGGCTCCCAGTGCCTTGAACTCTGCTGTTGATTGCCTTGGGGAGTGCTCGAGAGAAAAAAGGCCGTTTGCAGTTTTTGAAGTGAGAGCCGTGCTCTAATTGACGGCCCGCCTATTTAAAGGCACTGCTGAGGCTGAGTTCCTCTGATATTATAATGCCTGAAAAAGGTGGAAGAACTGCCTACAACCTAGGGAATGGCGAGACGCTGCGGTGGCCTCACTAGGCAACATTCTAGTGACGTGGAAAGCAGCAAGGAGCAGGGTAGGAAGGCAGTGACCTCTGTTAATTTACCAGCGAATGGGAACATTGCGAAGTGCTTTAAAGGTGCTACTGAAGGTACTGCTGAGACCCTTATCCCTGGTAGCTCTGAGGCTGATAGTGCACAAAGAGTACCTCTGTTAATATAGATAAATAGATAATAACTCGCTTTTAAATCCATGCTATTCTCTGCAGTCAGAGGTGTTGCAGCTTGAAGCTGTAGAACTGTAGTTCAGGCAGAAATGGCATCTGTAGTTGAAAGAACACTGTGATTCCTGAATATACCAATCCAAATGCAGAATGGCTGTCTATTTTACCTTGGTTGACTGAATTAACTTGATAGCTCTACGGATGGCACGTCCTGGTTAGCGGAGGCGAGGCAAAACAACCAGTTGGTTGGCGGCCTCTGTCTCTCTGCTTCCCCAGCCGTGCCTATATCATCACTGCCCAGGTTAGTGTGATACGTGACTCGTACGGGTCACGGCACATGAGTGGGCATTATGGACATGTATACGTCGATATTTATACTGCTAGACATAGTACGGGAGTGACATGCTTTAATCTTAGCCTCAAGTATGCTCACGTTTTTACAGACAGCCGTTCACTCCACCAAGATAGTTACGGCTTGGAGTTTACAATTAGTGCGTGTGGTTACCTAGGTTACCTTTCTCAAACGCGAGGCACACAGCCCACACCAAGATGGCCTAGGAGAAGCTCAGGAATAGGCATGCGCGGGTAGCCATGCCAACAGACATATACACTTCCCAGGAGCCTCGCCGCGTTTTGCAGTCTGACTCGGAGGACGTGCTGACACACGGACTAGAGATGCTGTGAATTTCACACTTATGAAATAATGGTGAGGGTAACTATAGTGGATATTGGGATCTAGATATGCATTCACATTGTTATCAACGTATGCGTTCCAATGATATGACTAGTTTGAAAAGGCGAGTAGGATTTGAACACCCGTAATGCGGGATAGCAATTATTTCCCTCTGTTTTTGGTATGGCTCTGAAAGCAGCCAACTCCGTGTGTGCCTTAGCATGTTTCACTCTGTGGAATTGTGTTTCCTTAGCGACTGAACATATTCCCGAAGGGGATGAACGGGATAGCTTTCTTGCTCTTGTACAGGATGGGCAAGGATGCCATGTGTGAATCCGTTCAGTCGGGTTTGGACGTGGCAGATTGCGTCAGCCGGTCCATGGCGGCGAGCACCGGGATGTGCAGGTTTGCGTGGTTGAGGAAGTCAGGGTTTCCTCCAGATGTACAAGCCCGGCTTCTCAACATGCCCTTTGAGGGTGCCCATCTTTTTGGCAGCACGGCTGACAAGAGCCTTGAGAGGTTGCAAACCTCGAAGGCTGCAGCGAAGTCCTAGGGAGATTAACAAGGGGGGTCCTGGGAGTCCCTCTGCCAGACATTAGTCCTGGTTACGAGAGACTTACCCAGAGTCTTTAGCTCACTATCTTTCACAAAGAAGAAATATCCCAGACATATCAGTCTTTGTCCTGCCCTGGGGCAGTCCAGCACCGAAATGCTAGGCAATTCTCCTCTGAACAAGAGTACCAACAGAAACCCCAGACACGTGTTTCGGTCTGGTTGGACCTCATCCTAGGGGACAGCAATGGAGGGGAGGTTCCTTTCGCAGTTTCTTGAACTTTGGTAAATAGAGGGGAGCTGCTAGTCAAAGTGCCAACGTAGGAGTACCAGTAAACAGGGTACTCGAGGTGCCAAGGCCGCTCAAGCTGTTGCCTGTTTGCCCTCGGGCACTGCCGCAGCCGCTTCAGGTCAGTCATGTGGCCATGTCCCATGGTTCGCCGGTTGGGGGTAGACTGGCGCAGCATCTGGTAGAATGGCGTGCCATTACTTCAGATGTGTGGGTTCTGGAGCTCATAGCCCACGGCTACTTTCTTCCTTTCCGGCAGAGGCCTCTCGACAATCCACCAGGGCATCTCTCTTTGATGAGTCCAGATCCGCTCCTTGTGCAGGAAATCCAAGCCCTGCTGGATTTCGAAGAAATACGGGGGATTGACGCCCATCATGGACTTGCGTGGTATGAACAAGCTCCTCCGGAAGGACGAGTTCAAGATGGTTACTCTCTCTCAAGTCCTCCAGGCCCTTCAACTTCAGGACTGGTTGGTGTCTCTCGACCTCACGGACGCTTATTTTCATGTGCCGATTCATCCCAAGCACGAGAAGTACCTGAGGTTTGCGGTTGGCGACTCGCACTTTCAGTTTCGGGTCCTGCCGTTTGGATTGACCTCTGCCCCAAGGGTTTCCACTAAACTCATGGTGGTGGTAGCAGCGTGTCTCAGGAAAGGAGGGATTCATGTTTACCCCTACCTGGACAATTGGTTGATCAGGGCGTGCTCTCCGGAGTAAGTCCTGGATCATCTGTCCGTTACCTGCCAGTCCCTTCAGACTGGGCTTCTCCCTCAACTTAAAGAAGTCCCACTTGACACCAACACAGCGGCTCCAGTACATCGGAGCAGTGCTCGACACGTCCCTGGGGCAGTGTTTCCCTCCCCAGGTGAGGGCTCATCACATTCTGCAGATGATGCACATGTTCCAACCTGCCCAGAGTCTCCCGGCGTTCGTGTTCTTGAGATTGCTCGGTCTCATGGCATCATGGTACCCCACTTCAGATATTCCAGGATCTCTCCCTGATGACCCTTCAGAAAAGAAGAGCCCTCAAGGCCTTGACCCAGTTCCTCCAAAGCCAGCAGATCCGCTACCGATGGCTGTTCCCTTCCACTCTCCAATTCACATACCAGGGAACCCTGCGCAAAATCAGCCATCTTGAGGACTCAAAATCCATCTTGCATCCAAACTCCCCGGAAGCCTCGCTCTCCTCCAGTCCTCATCTCCCGCCAGAAGAACCGGTCCAATCACCCCAAAGACAGCAACAACAATCCTGGTCTAAAGTACAGAGACGCCGGAAGATACGATGATCCAGTCATACCCCTCTATCGTGGTCTAGCCGATCCCGAAACTAAAGCGGAACATAACTATGCCGCGGGCCCCGAGCGGCCCACACCCCACTCCGAGGAGTATGTCACCAACTCACCCTTGGAGGCGAACCAAGTCCAATGGTTCTACCCCAGCCCTGTTGGCGGGGAAAACAGTTTTGGCCCTGTTGGCCGTGGAGAAGACCGCACAGAAAACCCCGGCCTCCCACACACATCCATGTTCACCCTCCCGTTTCAGTTTGCCCTCCCGTTGGAGAGGTTATAAAACAAGACCACCAGAGAACCGCATTGTCACCAAGCTCTTGGATGATGCCTGAAACTCATGACTCCCCGCCACAGAGCCCCCACCCCAGCCGTCGAGGAAAGCCCACGATGATCCTCAACCACAACTGAAAGTGAAATTCCTAACCCTCAACGTCAGAGGCTTAAACGGGCCGCAGAAGAGGAAATCTATGCTACAGTGTCTACAGAATGAAGAGGCCTCAGTCGTATTACTTCAAGAAACTCACCTGATTCCAGCAGATTTCACTAGGCTCCGCGACAGACAATTCCCGTTACAATTCCTGGCATCGAACGGCACCAAAAAAGGTGGAGCAGCTTTACTTATCGCTAAGGCACTTAGACCAAAAATTTTAGACACTTTGCTTTGCCCAGATGGCCGCTTTGTAGCAATGAAATGCCGGATCTACGGCCAGCTATACTCCCTTATCTCGATCTACGCCCCGAAAGACAAACAGGAAAAGTTTTACTCAGCTCTGGAAGATGCCCTCCGACCAGTCATGGAGGGTCATACGATAATAGGGGGAGACTTCAACGGAGGACCCTGACCGAATCAAAGATAAATCTCACCCCCCTGCTCGTAAAGACTTCAGTGTGGCAACAGCTCTGCTTAAACCTTTCCGCTCCTTGGATGTGGTCGACACATGGAGAGTCTTACACCCAGAGGCCTGCGACTACTCATGCTATTCTTATGTACACAGAACTTACTCTTGCATCGACCTGCTACTGGCTTCCCCCCAAGTCCTGGCTTACACCGATGAGGTGACCATAGGTCACAGAATCTTATCGGATCATGCCCCGTTCATGCTAACATTGAGAGCCCATGACCCTGATCCGCTCCCAAAATGCAAGTGGTCCCTATACGACCCGATCTTGAATGACATGTCATTAAGGGATGTGGTAGTGAAGGCCGTTAAAGACTACTTCAAAGAAAATAAGAGCGATGACACTTAACCGGCCAACACGTGGGACGCAATGAAAGCGGTTGTGAGAGGGGTCCTAATCTCCCAAGGAGCGGCCGATCACAAAAAGAAGCGCCAGACTCGCCAGATCTTACAGGAGGACGTAGAGAGAGCAGAAGCTATATGTAAAGCGAAAAACTGGATGCCCAGAACCCATCGAGCCCTGCAGATAGCTCAAAAGAAGCTAGAAGCACATTACGCTGAGGACACGGCTCGGATACTTGCCAGAACTAAGCAGAGCTACTACGCTAAAGGGAACAATGCCAACAAATTTCTGGTGGAAAAACTGGCGAAGACTAGAAAGAGAAATTCTATCCTAGGCCTCCGCGATTCCCAGGGCAGAGACAAGTTTGCAGAGGGAGACAAGCAACACATCGCAGTCACTCACGTCACAGACACGATGACAGCCTCCCCGAGATCACCCGAAGAGCAGCTCTCGTACCTCCGAGATGCAGCGCTTCCCCAGAGCGCCCCTAAGTGCGAGACGAGCTGGAGACCCCGATCACGACCAAAGAGGTCGACAAAGTCATCAAAAGTCTCAAACCAAGGGCCCCGGGTCCAGACGGATTCTCGACCCGCTTTTACAAAGTCTTTTGCTCGCAGCTGGTGACCCCCCTCACATCGCTTTGCTACCTCGGGGTCCATCACCTCATCCATGCAGGAATCAATCACGGTTCTCGCCCTGAAACCGGGAAAAGACCGCAGAGACATCACAGCGTATAGACCTATCTCTCTACTAAACCTGGACGCTGACATTTACTCATAAGGTCTTGGCCAACCGATTAGCGAGAGTGCTCCCGGACATCATCGACCCAGATCAGACAGGATTCGTACTGAATAGATCCGCTGCAGACAACGTCCGCAGGGTCCTAAACCTGGTCAAAGTCACTCAACGAGATGCACGTAAATTGGCTGTGCTAGCTTTAGATGCGACTAAAGCCTTTGACAAAGTAGATTGGTCATTCCTCCGATTCACCCTAGAGTCCTTTCACTTTGGACCCACATTTCAGAAACTCGTCTTAGCGAACTACCAATCACCGAAGACCTTGCTCCGCGTTAACAGTGTCCTATCTAACCCGATTCCCTTATCATGCGGCACCAGACAAGGATGGTCCCTTGTCTCCCCTGCTCTTCACCCTAGTTATGGAGCCACTGGCTCAAAGGATCCGACTGAACCCCAGAATCAAAGGCCTCCAAGTAGGCCCCACTCAACATAAAATAGCACTATATGCGGATGATGTGTTATTAACCATATCGGACACCGACCAATCGCTGAGGTCCTCCCTGGCAGAAATTCATCGCTTTGGTAAAGTTTCAGGATTCGCGATAAACTTCGCGAAATCATCGGCCCTGGGGGTGAGACTGGAGCAGGAAGATAAGGATTCTTTCAGAGCCCTCTGCCCGATCCAGCTCAGCGAAAAGTCCATCCCCTACCTAGGAGTACAGATCACAGCCCGACCGGAGTATACCTACCAAGCGAACTTTCAACCACTGTTCAAGGCCTTGGAGGAGGACCTCACTGGCTGGCTCTCCCAGGAGATCTCACTACTGGGCCGCATAGCGGCATGTAAAATGAACCTCCTTCCACGCCTGCTTTACACCTGTTCGGCCATTCCAGTTTTGATCCCCCGGTCCTCACTATTGCGCCTCCAAAGGAAGGTACTATGCTTCATCTGGAAAGGTAAAAAGTCAAGGATCCCGCTCAAGACAATGCTGAGCAATCCGGACTTGGGAGGCCTAGGAGTCCCAGACCTCCAGAAATAGCAGATTGCAGCCCAGCTGGCTCACACTGTGGGCTGGACGATAACCTCGAACAGACCTAGATGGGTCGAGATTGAACAATCCCGCTTACCCCTCCCTCTCCGCTTCCTCCTGCACCTTTCCCCCGTCCTCCGAAGAACGTGGCCGAACATCCTCTCTTCCACTAGGCAGACTGTAAAAGCTTGGGAATGGACTCGTAAACAGAGGGGAATCCCTAGAGGCCTAGGCCCAGCTTCCCCGGTATTTCATAACCCAGCGTTCTCCCCAGGAACCCACCTAGTGAACTTTAAGAACTGGATCACCGGCGGCCTCAGCTCCCTAAGCCAGCTCTTTGAGAGGAATCAACCACTCACCTTTGAACAATGCAAAAACACCTTTGACCTGGCGGAAACAGACAGATTCACATACATGCAACTGAGGCATTGGTGTTCCCATTCAACAAAGCGCGAGGCAGCGACCCGAGATCTAGACCCTACAGAGCTGACAATCGCAGATCCCCCCCACACCAAGGGCGCATCTCAGCGATGTACAAGCTTTTGCAGACGAATCTCCTGGTCGCTAGAGCAACCTACATGAACCAATGGGAAACAGACCAAGGACACCCAATAGAAGACCAGGTTTGGTCAGACATTTGGTCTCGCACGCGGGCCTCCTCCTTCTGCATCAATAATCGGGAGTGTGCCCATAAACTACTTCTAAGATGGTACTACCCGCCACTTAGACTATACCATATCAACCCAGCCTTGGACCCTCGATGCTGGCGTTGATGCGGCCTACAGGGATCGTTCATCCATATGTGGTGGTCCTGCACAGTGGTTGCAAACTTCTGGGCCCAATGCATCGACACCATAGTAGACATAACTGGGATAAAGCTGCCCTTGGAGCCAGAACCAATCCTACTAGGATCCCCGCTTCCAGGCATATACCCAAGGTCGGGTAGAAGTGCCACCCTCCTCACTCACCTCCTCCTGGCCGCTAAAATCACAGTGGCACGAACCTGGAAATCGCCAGAGGGACCCCTGCTGATCCTATGGTGGCTGAAACTTTGGGACATCTTTGTCGCAGAAAAGATCACGGCGGCAAACAGAGGCCTCCTTCACCGCTTCACCAACATCTGGTCCCCTGTAATAGACTATGACCAGAGCTATCCAGCACTAACTTTTAAGCCAAGAGCGGTAGCAAACGCTCTAACGGCAAGGAACACGGAGATGATACAACGGACCGAAGAGCAAGATTTGGACGTTAACTAAGGAGGGACGGGAATGGGGTTGATGATGGGGAGGAGATGATCAATGAGCTGCACAAAGTGTCATGAAAGAATATGTTGTAATGTACTTTTCTCTGGTGTGTCGATCAAAAATAAACATGTTTAAAAAAAAAAAAAGTCTTACCTGACACCACTACTAAAAAAGCCCAGTTTGGATCCCCATGAACTGGCTAATTATCGCCCAATTGCTGGGTTGGTGTGGCCAACGAAAATTCTTGAAAAGGTTGTGACTCTGCAACTACAAAAACATATGGAAGTAAACAAAATTCTTGACACATTCCAGTCTGGGTTTAGGCCTGGACATGGAACAGAGACAGCGTTAATTAAAGTATGGGGTGACATACTGGAAAATATAGATCGTGGTAATGTCAGCATGCTTATTATGTTGGACCTGTTGGCAGCGTTCGACACTGTTGATCCAAAAATTCTGACTACTAGACTGAGGGAATTAGCATATGTCTCTGAAGAGGCGCTGAGATGGTTTGATTGTTTTTGGAGCGATCGCACACAGCAGGTTAAGATGGGCTCTCTTTTATCTGAAATGTTGACTACAATCTGTGGAGTGCCTCAGGGCTCTTCCCTATCTCCGGTTCTCTTTAATCTTTATATTCGCCCCCTCTGAATAATTCTGGCAGTTTAATCTGCAGTATCAATCCTATGTGGATAGTACGCAGATTTATTTGAACCTAAAACAGCCAGTGGAGGCAGTGGACAATATTCTGAAATGTGCAGAGGCAGTGCGAGGGTGGATGATAAAACAACAAGCTCCAGCTAAACCCTAATAAGACTGAGATAATTATCTTTGGATCTAAAAAGAATCTCAGAACCACTGCTCAGATGGGTCCCCCTGCCCACCGATATTTGGCAACACCCAAGTGTATATAGATTTTGTCAAGAATCTGGGGTGCATCTGGCACTTTGATATGGGATATAACCGGCAGGTGAACCAAATGGTTAAATCAGTTTATTTTCAGTTGAAACTATTGAAACCACTCCTCCTCCTCATTTCAGAAGGTGATCGAGCAAAGGTGGTGGGCTCACTAGTCAATGCCAAGTTGGACTATTGCAATGGCCTCCTGCCAGGATGCACCAAATACCAGGTGCAAAATATTGCAGTAGCACAGAATGCTGCTGTACGCGTAGTGTTTGCACTACCCTGGAAAAAATCAGTTTCGGAATTCAGGAGGAAATTACATTGGCTTCCGGTCCACTGAAGAATCCAATTTAAAATATTGTGCTTGATCTTTGTCATACACAATCTTGCACCTTCTTACTTAGTGGATAAGATTCAAATCTATAGCCCCAGTAGATTCTTGAGATATATGGCTTTAAATCAAATGGTATTCCCGACTTCTAGATTTGTCCACTGGGGGGGACAGAAGGTTCCCAGTGGCTGGTGCCCATGCATGGAATGGTCTTCAGCACCATCTAAGGAAGATGGGATCCCTGACAGCCTTCAGAAAACATCTAAAAACAAATCTGTTTGAATAATGCCATGTGAATGGTGATGGTACATTGGATCTGCGCCTAGATGCGGCTTGCTGCTTGGTTCCCATCGGGGATATGTGCAATACACCTTGGCCTCAAGCCCAGTGACTCTCCAGCCCTGAAATCTCTCCACTGGCTCCTGGTGCCTGCAGGGATGAAGTTCAAGACCCTATGCATTGTCCACAAGGCTTTCTGCGGCCATGGCCCTTACTACATCCAACTCTCTCTTCCAAGATACCTACTTTCTCGAGCCCTAAGCTCAGCTACCTCCAACTCGCTGAGGGTCAGACGCTTCTCCAGGCAGAGAGTGGGGGTAGATCTCTCTCTTCTGCAGGTCCACCCTCTGGAATTCTCTCTCTCTCTCTCTCTCTCTCTCTCTTTTCTCTCTCTCCCTCTCTCTCTCTTTTCTCTCTCTCCCTCTCGCCCTCTCTCTCCTCTCATCTCCCCACCCCCTTACAGTTTAAGCCAGAACGCACAGCCATGACTTTTTCCTGAGGGAGCAGAACATTCTCCTCACTGGCTGGAGTGACAAACACAAGCATGCTTTTTATTTTTTCGGAGAGAGTAAACATGTCATTGATGGATGAAAGTAGAGATCACATAAGTGCATTTTTTTCTCACAGGGCAAAACATAATTGCCTGTGTTTTTTCTCAGGCAACAGAACATTGATTTGAACAGCTGGAGTGTAATTACAAATGTGTGTTGTTTTGGGAGGAGCACAGAACATGTAATTGATTGGACTAACTGAAGTGAGGAACATAAATGTGGCTTTTGATGAGGGAGCAACACGCTCATTCGGTTTCCTGGAATAAGAAACATACACGTGCGTATTCTCCTGAGGGAGTGGACAATTCATTTGGAAAGCGAAATACATATTTAGGCTCCCTGTTTACCCAGGTTGTTCAAGGCATTAGGGCAGTTTGGTAAGATTCCTCATTCATGTCTTGAGGTAGACATGTTTCCGCTCCATAAAACAGGATTTGAGTCCAAACTAGGCAATCACAGAGCAATACCATACTTTGGCTCATCTGTACAAATATTTGGGATAGATTTACTGAATAGGATTTGTGATTGGATAACGGCCTTTAACATTTAGTTTTTCTGTGCATGCCGACGTCTGTGAGGGTCAGTCCACTCTGAAAACATATTTTAAAATTGGGGGTTTTCTGAATGGAGGGTCGGTGTGCACTATATGTGCATCATCCATGATGCGTGCACCTTTTGCTGATCATTTTGAATGCATATTGCTCTAGAGTAACCTTTCCTTCCCACAGATTCTAATAGTCCTCTCGACCCATCTTAGCTTGAGTCTAACTTGCTGGTGTAGTGAACAGCAATATCGGTGGGCTCCCCTCTTTCCCCCAGAAACGCCAGATCCGTCCTTACTGTCTGCCCCTCACCATGCCATCCATGGCAATATCTGAAGGAAACCCTCCAGTAATTCCCTATTTATAAGGCAACAACAAGTTGCTGTGCCTCAGTAATGCAGGGAATAGTTGTGAGCACTAGTAATTATTTCTGGATGCTGAAACAGGCCTTTGTCACAGTGACCAACATCGAACCACTCTAGGCCCCGGTTTCCCTCTCATAGGGTTGTTTTCTCCACCAGAACAGCGGTACTCGCACACATTTTTTAGGGTTCCAAAATGTTTGGTTTGATCTTTGTCCAGAGGCTTTATTGAACAATGATCATTGGCAAAACTTTAAAAACTCCAACTCCAGTTTAATGTTAGTGTGTTAGGGGTCCACTAGGGCTCGCAATTAATACGTTACCAGTAGTAGTTCAAAAAGGAGCGCACACCAGGCAAGAAGTAACGCTGTTTATTACAGCTGGGCAAGCACAGTGGAATAGAATTGGTCAATGAGAGCTAACAAACTGGCTCACAGCGGACAGGTCTTTTTATCCGACTAATACAATGTGTATACAGTTAGAAACCATTTCACTTCAAACTTCAGGTCTTCTCGGTTCTCACAAAACTGACTGGTTACACTACGTCATACCCTTTTATTTAGACATAAATTAGTTAGACATGATTGGAGCAAACAGACCTGCCCTCTCCACGCTCAGCCCCCGCCTATGTGGCGCCATATTGCTTCCTGTTCCTCGCTGCAGTTTGCAATTATAAATACTTGTGCTGACCTTCGGGTCTTTATTTGCTTGCCATTGTCCAGCACCAGAAAGAAAGGAACACGAGACACCCTGAACTAGTGGGAAGGGAGACATTCACACTGTGCCTGCAGGATGTTGACCTTTGCAAACATTGTTGTGGACACTCTGTGGGCTTGTTACTTTCCAGGTACACCAAAACTTACCATCTGATTGGCTCTTCTTGGACCGCCCCTCCAGTCCCCATCCTTGTTCCCATACCCACTGGCCAAGGGGGGATTTCAAACTGCATCAGAGCCATGTGAGGGTCTCTGTGGATTTGGTCGGTCTCCCCAGCTCCCAAGAATAGTCGTGGGACTGGCTCGCCAACCTTGATTACATCACCTGATGCTGTTCTGCTGGAGACAAGGAGCCTGGATTCTGCTTCCCCCTCCCTCGGCCATGGTGCACGGGGCGTGTGTTCAAATCTGACCCATGAGGCGAGGCCCACCTCTGGTGCCCCCTTAAAGTGTGCTTATCTGCAGGTTCCCCTCTCGCCTTTCCGTGGCAGGTTCCCTTGTGTCCATGTTCCCCCCATCCCCTCCCCTGCTGACCTACCCGTCTGCTGTAACGAATGGTTGCTTGGCTACCCCCAGAGTCTCACTGGGTACCAGGCTCCTCCATGATCAGGTCCTGCACTGCTACCGGGCCTAATGCACACTTAAGGACTGTAACCTCTACTGCCTCCTGCACTTACCCAGCGCCGCGCTGCCCTGATTGATCTTCCCCTTCCCCTCTCCTTCTTTCTGCACTTTGTTTGCGCTGTCGCACTTGCACGATCGGAATGACACAAGGTGTATTAAGATCGTTTGTCCTTTCCTCCCCCTGTCTTCCTCCCCTTGGGTTGTCGCGCCTAGAAACACTTGTGTACAGGTGCGTTATAAATTACTTGTATATCATTCCCGCTCGAACAGGGGCTCGCTGCTGTCAGCAGCAACATGGTAGTGCCCAACATGGATTCTTCGCTGTCAGACTAACCTGATTGGGCCCCAAGAGCAGAGAATTCGCTACTTCTACAACGTGCTGCACTGCACTGTTCCTGCTAGCTGGAAGAGACAGTCTCTCTTACCCCCAGAACCAACACATGGCAGCAGAAGTCAAAGTGGCCTAACTTAGCAAGTCGGGGCCTGTGCCAGGATAACTCCTCCCTCCCTCTCCCTCCCCCCCCTCCCTCCCTCTCCCTCCCCCCCTCCCTCCCTCTCCCTTCCCTTCCTATTCTGCCAGAACCCATTTTTGCACATTGGAAGGGGAGTGCCAATGCTACCCAGATCCCATTATCGATCCCATTATCGATTTTCAAGCGATCCATTAATTTTCTTGATGTACGGATTTTCCACAAAGCAGGACATTTGGAGACAAAACTATTTCGGGAATCCACTGAACGTAACATCACTCTTCATTTCCCCAGCCAACATCCACCCAGTTTAATTAACAACCTCTCGTATGGAATGTTTCTCCTACTTAGGAGAAACTGCACAGATGTCAAATCTGTTTAATCAGCATGCAGTACTGTTTTCTGAAAGATGACATGCCCGCGGCTACCCCAAAAAAAAACGATGAGCCGCTGCAGAAAGAGGGCACGATATGCCAATCGAGAGAGACTGTTGGTGGAAAATTCAGATAAAGCTGAAAAATCGAGGCAGGTATGCTGACCTTTTGTAAACAAGCTCAAGCGATTAGGGGGTCCATTCTAAGAAACTGGCATGCACTACTGCAGAACATTGCTTTGAAAAAACTCTGCTTATAAAAAAAGGCAAATGCTTGAGACAACAGCTAGTCTGAGCGTCCAGGACTCGGCCTCCACAGAACCGTACTATGAACACTATGAATAAACCTGTGATTGGACATTTTCCATGCAATTCCTGTACTAGTTGGTACAATCTTTTGATACGTGCGATCGCACATGGCAGTTGAGATCGTTTACGACGTGCAAGAGTTCAACTGGCATGTATGCAATTGTCTGCCCATGTGAAAACATCTACATAGGCAAAACTAGCCGGCAGGTTCACTTAAAAATTACCGAGCATCGTTCAAAGATACGGAACAAAAATGTATCTGCTCTACTGGCAATTCATTACAGTGAATATGGACATTCTGCTGAATACCTAATATGGTTTTGTGTTGATAAAGCAATAGGAACCAACAGTGCGGATATTGCTAAAAAACTTACCTTTAAAAACAATTGTGGATGTCCAATTAGGAAGGATTGAATTTGGCCTAAACATAGTTGAGGACTACATTTTTCAAAATGGCCGTGCTATTTCACAGGAGACGAGTGGCATACAAACAAGCACGTGTTGTTACATGCTTTTCCGTCATTATTTGACTTGACCTATTTGAGAACGATTGATTTTGGCTAAAACACACTTGAGGGCAGGTTTTTTCAATATGAGTGATCCATGTCGACTTTTCTTCTCTTTTACTTATTTTACTTATTTGTTCGGACCATTATTGGGGCATTGCTTATTCCGACCTCTTTCCAACATGGCTGTCTCAGCCTACAGCAGGCTGGCAGCATGTAAACAATCACCTGATTACTATATGTTTTGTCGGTATCATTTGACTTGTGTTAATGCACGCAATGGTCTGATACCTTAGTGGAGACTCCCAGACTATGGGCCTCTCCCCAGTCCTTGTGCTCACTCTTATGGAATCTTTGAGGTATGCAGGGAATGCCTCTGTGGCAGGATTTGTTTTTCATTGACCTTTGACGTATTGCTTTAGTATTTTGCTCATCTAATGCTGGGTTGCCCTGTGGCTTGTTTATATCAACGTTTGAGTCGATTTCCACTACTGATGTTGAAAGTAGCTGCAACGGGTAAGACGCTTTTCCATTTTTCCACTTTCAATGGATTGCTTTTCTCCCACAGATTCCTCATCATGATAGATATCCATATTCCAGCTCTGCTGTTCGGAAATTCTTCGACAGGGGTGTAGTGCACCTCGACAAGGCTGTCGATCTGTCTCGCATGGCTCTCATTCGTCGGTTCCGGACATGACATCAGGCATCGTATATATGCCATGTCACTACGCCCCATGACTCGGTTCCTTTTTTCTGCACGCTTGGACGCTGCATTAGGAACACAACTCAAGTTTACCCGATGTTCTTATTGTAGTTTGTACGCTTTTTTCTTCGAAAACCTCAACGCGATGTTGTCCCACAGGGTTTCAGGCTTCAAGCCATGCCGCGATTGCGTGGCCAACATGTATTACCGACCCCCATGACATCTGTCTATGGTGTCTGGATGCTAGTCACGACACTAGAGGCCTGCACGTTGTGCGCAAAGATGCAGCCGAAATTCCCTGCGTGAGAGGGCCGGGAAACTGGCTTTGGGCCGACCTGTCGCCAAGTCTCTGGCGCGTTCGCTTGTCTGGTCCTCGAAGGCCGAGACTGTGGAGCCCACCCCTGTCAAGGGGAAAGATCGATATTGTAAGAAGACAAAGAAACGGTCCCATTCCAGGAGCCATTCCTTGTCTTCCTCGCAGAAGAAGTGGCCACACCGCCATCGACGCAAGTCCAGCTCATCGTTGGAACAAGGCAAGCCCTCGACCAGAGTGGGAGAGTTTTAAGACCTCTATGTTGGAAATGTTTGACGCAAGCGGCTGTAGGTGCGGCTCTGGTCCCGGACCAGCAAGCTTTGAAGCAAAAGCAGAGCTCGGTGCTCCCAGCCCCAAGCCAGCCACTCCGTCGACATCTTCGGTGCCTAAAGCGTTTTTGGGTGTTACTGCCATCCAGAATAAGTCGCTAGGAGGCCGTAGGGCTGAGGCTCCCGACGTCCATCGGTTACCCGAGCGCCCCTCGGCATCGAAGGTTTCAAAGCCTATCCTCAAGCCTTCAGCGCCAACAGACGCAATGGTTCCTTTTTGCCATCTTCGATTCCATGCATTCCATTTTTTGGAGCCGAGGAACATGATGACCTGAGGATATGGTCGACCCCGTTTACATGGGAGCCAGCAGCGTCGATTATTTCGACGACCAGGCCGATTTATTGGCTTTGGCTCAGGGTTTACATGATGCCAGTGATCTGGATACTTCTCCAGGCCTGGAGGTCCAGCAGAAACAACGCTATAACCACACTAGTGTGAAGTTCAGGGAGCTGATTCACAGAGTAGTTAACACCCTGGGGTTAAAGGCGTCCTCTGTCCCTCTTCAGGGGTATGATCTTACCGACATTTTGGACGAGGGTCCCACTGTCGAGCACAATATGCCTTTCAACCAAGCCATTGTGGAACTTTAGCCTCCTTATGGCAGCACCCTTGTACCATTCCCCCTGTGAATGCCAATTTCACAGGGAAGCATAGGCGTCACAGCACATCCTTCCCCGGAAGGGTTGGTTATACAGGCTGCCACTGTTTCCACCAGAACCATGGCATCCACCTCTAACCTGCCTACAGACAGAGAGGGGACAAAATGTGACATTTTGGCCAGAAAGGTGTTTACTTCTGGTAGCATGGTGCTCAAAGCCACTAATGTGGCATGTGGTTTAGCCAAATACTTGTTTGGCCTATGGAAAACAGTAGAACAGGCTGCTGAGTACATCCCTGAGAGTACCATGCAGGACAGCTTTTTACAGCTGCTGTAGGATGGGAAGGGGGTAGCCAAACAGTTGTTACAAACAGGCCTGGACGTAGCAGACTGTCGGCAAAGCAATGGGTTTGGCAGTTGTGATGAGACACCAAGCTTATCTTAAGACTTCTGGCTTCTCCCCAAATGTCCAAAACAGGTTGCTGGACATGCCTTTTGAAGGTGACATGCGGACAGAAAGCAGGCAAATCGTTGGAGAAATTCAAGGAGTCAAAATTGGCTGCTAAATCTTTGGGCCTAGCAGCGCAGTTGGCCAAACCTGCCTTCAGCTTCGCCTCCAGGGGCAGAGATTGTAGACGCTATGTGCCCTACTGCAGGAATGCACATCTCCCACAAACCAGGCAAGGGCAGAGGCGCTTTCTTGCGTCCCAGAAGGGGCAGAGGGGCCTCTAGAGGCCAACAAGGACAGGGTCACCGCTTTGATTTCACCCTCACACGATGCAACGGTTGGTGGACAGTTGGCAGGACATTGGGCCAAGTGGCAGGAAATAGCTTCCGACGCCTGGGCCCTGTAGTTCATTTGGTGGGGTTATTTGCCGCCTTTCTTGAAGAGGCCGCTAGACAGACCTCCACCTCCCCCAATCCAACTAGGACAGTAGCTCCAGGAACAACTGAGTGCCGTGGAAGAAGTAACTCCCGATCAGAGAGGGTCAGTTTGGTATTCCAGTTACTCCTAGTGGCAAAATGTACCTCAAAGTGCAGGGTGGCATGCACTCTCGCCCACTCAGCACAGAGGCAATTCAGCTGTGGTTCTAGTTGAGAGAGAACCAAATCTCGGTCTCGGCAGTTCATCTGGCAGGGACAGAGAACACCGGGATTATACCATTACTGCACCGCCATCACTCCGACCTCTGAAAATGTTGACTTTTTCTTTTTATTTCAATCCCGTTTACACCACATATATATGTGGGGGGGTAATGGTATATAATGCAAGTAGGGGGTGCTGCGTGGGGTCTCCCCCCGCATATATATATATATATATATATATATTTGTTTAACTTTCTTTTAATGGCATTTTTAAACACAACCAGTTGTCACGACCCTCGCCCAAAACCCCCTCTGGCAAACCCATTGGCCAGGTGGAGTCAGGACTCGGGCCTCTAGAACCTGGCATCCTCTTCAAAAGCCCCCATGGGGCCAGTCCTGGCACCTATGGCGTCAGGCTCATACACCATGAATAAACTATGTGCTGGGGAACTACTTTGTTATTGTCAGCCAATATGGAGGCATCCACATAGCTTGGTTCCTAAGAACCAAGCTATGCGGTCTAGTGTTTTGGGTGTGGTAGCCTAGGGACTACTTTTCCTGGACTATTTTGTTGAGGCTATTTAAACCACACCCGAGCAAGACAACACGCTTCGCGTTACTTTGCAGCTTGCAACGTGACGCTCACTGTGTCCAGCTATTCCCTCGAACCTCGGAGAAGCAGAACCTGCAAGGAGACAAAAGGAACATCATTGGCAGCAGCATCTCACCTGCAGTCTTCATCTTTAAACACTCGCAGCTACTGAGAACATCTTCTACGAATCTGCACGCCTCCCGGACAGAACGAGCTGAAAGAGGAAGATAGAGGCAACATTAAAGAAAGCAGTAGAGACATTTAGAAATTACGAACTGCTCAAAAGGCTTACCTGGCTGGTCGCCTCTCGGCTGGCACCACTCCGGACATTCCACTCACGCTGAAGAGCACCGCGACCTACAAGGAAGGAAAACACAGGCTAGCAAAGGCAAGACTTTGCAGCACTGCACATAGCGCTTACTTACCGCATCCTAGCGCTCTTAATGCGCCAACATTTACCAGCGGGGCTCAACCAAGCCAGTTCGCTGCGCTGAAGCTCCGCATACCTAAGGGAGAAAAAAAGAGACATTTTAAACAAAGAAAGGCATGCAGGATAGCACAAAACTAAAGAACAGCAATAAGACCTACCTGAACAATATCAAACGGGCTGGCGTCAGTGACGTAACTGGACCGCACTCGCCCATGAAAGACAACACGCCCCTGCAAAGAAGGCAGGATGGAGAGCACGCCTAATTCTACCACAAGGTGAGGAGAGGGCACCAGAGGGACTGAAATCATACGGGGGTGGAGGGAGGATACTTACCCCAGTCGGTCAGTCTTGAACACAGTCCTCCTGTATTTTCAGGCAGAACCTTCCCCGCAGACCACATCAGGGCAAAGCTGAGAAGCATACCAGCGAGTAACCCGGCTCGGTGGCGTCCCTGTGGATACCAGGTGAGCGTAACAGAACGCGAAGCCTCCCATAACGAATCCACCTGGGCGCCATGAAGACATCAGAAATGGACCAATTGGCCCAATTACTAGGAGAGCTTCGTACTGAGGTTCATTCTGCCCGACAAGAGACTAATGCCCTCCGGAGAGACCTAATAGTGACCAAAGAACACACTGAAGAGATTAGCAGGCAATACTTGAAATCACAGGTAGGACAGACGCCTCTACCTGGAAGCAATCCAACAATGCAAAACCCCGCCATACCACCCACTCCGGTACAGATCACGTTACCTGGAACAGTGACCCTGGCACCACCAGAAAGGTTCTCAGGCGACCCACGGAAGTATGTGGCATTCATCAATCAGTGCCGCCTTCATTTTCTTTGTAGGCCTGGAGCATTTCCAATCGACCAAGCTCAGGTAGCTTTTGTCTTATCATACCTGAGTGGTAGTACAGCAGATTGGTCGGTGCCGTTGGTAACCCATGACAATCCTCTATTACATGACTTTGGGGGGGTTCCAGAGAGAAATGGAAAAATATTTTGTTCGCCATACCCAGGAACAAGCAGTAGACAATGAACTCTTGTCCCTCCGACAGGGGAATTGGGACTTGTTAACGTACATTGCTACCTTCAACAGACTGGTTGCCGAAGCTAGGAGGCCAGAAAACAAAAGAACCATGTTATTCCATCGAGGCTTATGAGGCGAATTAAAGGACGTCTTAGCCCAGGTGGTTGATCCACCCAGGGACTGTGCAGAATTCATAAATCTGGTCGTGCAGCTAGACCACCGGTTGCAGGACCGAAAGGCAGACCGGTCTAAGATGGACCCTCGGACCGTGTATGTTGGACCAAGGGAAAACATACCCCCGTGTACCTGAAAATGCTGTAAAACCCATGCAGATTGGAGGGATACGGCCTCCATTAACAAAACAAGAGCGGGACAAAAGAAGACAACAGCAGCTTTGTTTGTATTGTGGGAAACCAGGACATTTCCTGAAGGACTGTCCAGTAAAACCCCCAAGAAGAACAGTCGGGGCCACAGAGAAGGATGAAGCTAAGGAATTGGAAAACTACCAAGCTCGACAAACGTAGAGGTCACTTTGTCGAGTGAGAAGAAAGAGTTGCTAACCTCGCACTTTGCAATACCAGTGATCTTAATTAACCACCAACAGTCGTCAAGAAAGCATGCCGTTAAAGCATGAATCGATAGCGGAGCAGTTGGAAATTATATTGATCAAGAACTGGCAGCAGAGATGGGGCTTCCTTTGTGTTCTAAGCCAACTATGGACAAGGTAACCACCGTGGATGGGACCGAAATCGCTTCCGGACCAGTAATCCAGTGCATAGCCAGGGTAACCTTGCTGTGCCAGGACGGACATCGGGAGTCTATTTCATTCGATCTCATCAAGGCACCTCAGTTCAGGCTAATACTAGGGATGCCATGGTTGGTTGCTCACAACCCTTTGATAGACTGGCGGGCACGAAAATTAACCTTCCCCGGTGTCTGCACCCCCGCCTGCTATTACCAAGAGGAGAAACCCGACGTCTGTATCCCCATGACTCCCGGAGCGACAGTATCAACCCTGGGAGCAACTAATACCTTGCCAAGTGAATACCATGATTTCCAGGATGTTTTCCGAAAGGACCAAGCCAATACATTGCCGCCGCACAGGCCCTATGATTGTCAGATCGACCTTGTTCCTGGTGGTTATCCCTTGCGGCAGGATCTACGCTCTCACAGAACGAGAAAACCTTAATTTGAAATCCTATTTAGACCAGTACCTTGCAAACGGATTTATCCGTCCTTCGAAGTCCCCCCCAGCCAGTCCTTTGTTCTTCATACCGAAAAAGGAAGGAGACTTGAGAACCTGTATTGACTACCGCGCATTGAACCAGATCACTGTGAAGAACCGCTACCCTTTGCGACTTCTCCCTGAGATGCTAGACCAAGTTAAAGATGCCCAGATTTATACCAAATTGGACCTTCGAGGAGCGTACCACCTGGCCCGAGTCAGAAAAGGAGATGAATGGAAAACCGCCTTCCGTACTAAGTACGGCTTGTTTGAATATCAAGTCATGCCCTTCGAGTTATGCAACGCTCCTGCGGCATTCCAGTATTTCATGAATGACGTCTTAAGAGAGTTAATTGATGTGTGCGCCTTAGTGTACATAGGCGACATCTTAGTATACAAGATCATGTCAGGCACGTTTGTTTAGTCCTCACCAAGCTCTGTCAACATCGCATGTTTGCAAAGCTTGAAAAATGCTTTTTTCACGTCACCTAAGTTGAATTTCTTGGTTTTATCCTTACTCCAGGAGGCATCAGAATGGACATGCACAAGGTAGATGCCATTCTGAAATGGCCTTCACCGACGTCTCTGAAAGGGGTACAACGCATGCTGGGCTTTGCGAACTTCTACCGCCGGTTCATCCCAGACTTCTCTCAGGTTGTGCACCCAATCACAGTACTATTACGAAAAAACAATAAAAAGTTTGCTTGGACTGAAGAAGCAGAAGAAGCTTTTCAGGAACTTAAACAAAGGTTTACCTCCGCTCCAATCCTGCGACATCCTCGTCCAGACCTCCCTTATGTCGTTGAAACTGATGCGTCCAGTCTCGCAATGGGAGCTGTCCTTTCATAGAGAGACCCGGAAACCGGCCAGCTAGATCCTGTGGCCTTGTGGTCGAAAAAGTTCTCACCCCCAGAGATTAATTATGCCATCACGGACAAGGAACTCCTGGCTATCAAATCCGCCTTTACAGACCTGGAGGCACTACCTTCTGGGGGCCAGACACACCATTACAGTCATCACAGACCACCGAAACCTGCAACTTCTCAAAACAGCCAAGGCCCAGTCCTCGCGCCAATTACGGTGGGCCCTTTTCTTCACCGAATATGATTATGTATTCACATTTCGACCAGGAGTCAGAAACGGAAAGGCAGATGTCTTATCTCGCATGGGCATAGATGAAATAGTATATACAACTCCAGACCCAGTACCTATTATACCTGAAGACAAACTCTTGGGTATCACGACATCCTTAACACAAGCAGAACTACGAAAAGAAATCCAATGGACAATGAATCCTGATGCCTACCCCGCATGGCAAACTCAAAGAGAACAATATACCATCAAGGACCATCTACCCTTTTTTAGGGATCGCCTATATGTACCCAAGAAGGAATTACAACAGCATATTATTTCAAACTATCACAATTCACTGATCGAAGGGCATCCTGAGATCGGCAAAACCCTAGCTAAGGTGAAAGAGAACTTTTGGTGGCCTACCTGGCGTAAGGACATCATTCAGAATATTCAGTCCTGCGGTGTCTGCGCACAAAATAAATCACAGAAACAAAAAACATCTGGTCTCCTACAACCATTGGACATTCCTCCAGTTCCATGGCACACTCTTTCCCTTGACTTCCTCACTGATCTACCTCCAAGCCAAGCGTTCAACACCATCCTTGTAGTTGTGGACTTATTCTCGTAGGTGGCCCATTTTATTCCTCTCAAAGGCCTCCCAGACGCAGCCAATTTAGCAAAAGTGTTCCTGGAGGGCGTGGTTAAGCACATGGCTTCCCTTCGGTTCTGGTATATGATCGAGACAGCCAGTTTGTTTCAAACTTCTGGAAAAAATGTTGTGCAATGGCGCAGATCGACGTTCGGCTATCTACCAGTCACCATCCCCAAACGGACGGCCAAACCGAGAGAACCAATCAGACTCTCGAGCAATATTTACGGTATATGCTGCACCACGAACAAAGGAATTGGAAAGACCTACTATGGATAGCCGAATATGCATATAACAATTCTTTGTATTCAAGCACAGGACAAACACCCTTCTATACCCTTTATGGCAGACATCCACATTCCTCTGAACTAGACCTTCCAGCCAGCTTGGCAATGTCAGCGGTAAAGATTCTACACATAACCATTACTCAGGCTTTCAAAAGGGCAAAGGAACACCTTATTCATGCCAAAGAAAAACAAGGCCCCTGATTATCAAGTAGGAGACAAAGTTTGGTTAGCCGCTAAATTCGTACCCATCAAAGGAACCCGGACCTTTTATCCCAGATTCTTAGGACCCTATACCATTGAGGCAATTAATCAACCCAGCAGCCGTGAAACTGGATTTACCACCTAATCTACACATTCACCCGGTATTCCATGTGTCCCTCCTGAAACCAATGCAACCCGGCACACGGATTGGGACACCACCTAAGCCCATACTTGTTGATGGAGAACCAGAATTCGAAGTCAAAGATATCTTGGACTCTAAATACTGTAGGACCAAGCTATATTATCTTGTCGATTGGAAAGGATTTGGACCAAAAGATAGATCCTGGGAGCCCAGTGAGAATATCCACGCACAACGTCTAATCAGGAAATTCCATCGGAACTTCCCAACCAAACCTGGGCCAGACAGAAGGAACACCATGGGAGGGGCCTTAGGGGGGAGTGCTGTCACGACCCTCGCCCAAAACCCCCTCTGGCAAACCCATTGGCCAGGTGGAGTCAGGACTCGGGCCTCTAGACCCTGGAATCCTCTTCAAAAGCCCTCATTGGGCCAGTCCTGGCGCCTGTGGCGCCAGGCTCATACACCATGAAAAACAATGTGCTTGGGAACTACTTTATTATATTGTCAGCCAACATGGAGGCATCCACATAGCTTGGTTCCTAGGAACCAAGCTATGCGGTCTAGTGTTTTGGGTGTGGTAGCCTAGGGACTACTTTCCCTGGACTATTTTATTGGGACTATTTAAACCACACCTGAGCAAGACAACACGCTTCGCATTACTTTGCAGCTTGCAACGTGACGCTCCATGTCCAGCTATTCCCTCGAACCTCGGAGAAGCAGAATCTGCAAGGAGACAAAAGGAACATCATTAGCAGCAGCATCTCACCTGCAGTCTTCATCTTTAAACCCTCGCAGCTACTGAGAACAGCTTCCTCGAATATGCACGCCTCCAGGACAGGACGACCTGAAAGAGGAAGATAGAGGCAACATTAAAGAAAGCAGTAGAGACATTTACAAATTACGAACTGCTCAAAAGGCTTACCTGGCTGGTCGGCTCTCGGCTGGCACCACTCCAGACATTCCACTCGGGCTGAAGAACACCGCGACCTACAAGGAAGGGAAACGCAGGTTAGCAAAGGCAAGACTTCGCAGCGCTGCGCATAGCGCTTACTTACCGCATCATAGCTCTCTTAATGTGCCAACATTTACCTGTGGGGCTCAACCAACCCAGTTCGCCGTGCTGAAGCTCTGCATACCTAAGGGAGAAAAAAGAGACATTTTAAACAAAGAAAGGCATGCAAGATAGCAACAAAACTAAAGAACAGCAATAAGACCTACATGAACAATATCAAACCGGCCGGTGTCAGTGAAGTAACTGGACCGCACTCGCCCATGAAAGACAACGCGCCCCTGCAAAGAAGGCAGGACGGAGAACACGCCTAATTCTACCACAAGGTGAGGAGAGGGTGCCAGAGGGACTGAAATCATACGGGATTCGAGGGAGGATACTTACCCCAGTCGGTCAGTCTTTTGAACACAGTCATCCTGTATTTTCAGGCAGAACCTTCCCCGCAGACCACATCAGGGCAAAGCTGAGAAGCATATCAGCGAATAACCCGGCTGGGTGGCGTCCCTGTGGATACCGGGGGAGCGTAACACCTTAGTGCGAAAGGCATTGACTAATTCGGTGCAGGATGGTACAGCCTGAGTTCTGGAGGCAGCATGGTAGGATGCAGCGGAGGTGAGATTAGGTAGGCTCGTGGTATTGGTTGCGTGCAAGCGGCATATGGGTTTATTAGGCTTCTTGAATGCCAAATAATCGGCACAGACAAGCAGTTTGGGGGCCTGTGCATGCGAGTTGCGGGCCTTCTCTTTGTAGACCATGGTTCTGGAACAGAGCCTGAGGTTATGGCTGGCAGTGATTGTGGGTATTGTAGAGTAGGAAGGTTAGTGGGTGCGTGCTCAGAGATGCACAGCCCATAGGGAGAGGGATACGCTGTGTGGTGGCAGCCTTGGGCAGGGCATATTGAGGATAGAGTTAGGTAAGTGTGTGGTTGCTTACCCTGTTGTCCTGCTTCAAGTGGTTCTACGTGGCAGGTGGGGTGCAGCAAGGACTGAATAGAACAAGGTGAGTACATTGTTGCATAAACTCAATTGTCACAGACGATGCAAAACAGAGTAGTGAGGCATGACACAGGTATGCGAAAGTGCAACAGTGTTTGTTAAATAGTTGTGAAGAGCAAGGTCAAATAACAAGTGGCAAGGGGTGTAGTAATACAAATTTACATCAGCTGGTAGCCAGAGATAGAGTGTCAGCGGCGAACATTGGATCGCGGAAACCCGATTAGTAAAGGGTTGCATACAATGTGTGCTACAGTCAGGGCGCGTTATGAGCACATTGGAGGGATCCCCGTAACAATTGAGGAAATGAATGAAGCTTCTTCAGAGCAGGCATCGAGACATGAGGAGACTATGGCAGTTTGAAAGTCAGCATTTGCTTCCCGGAATGTCAATGAGTCTCTTACCCAGCTGGTTTATATGTGAAGCAGCAGGCACGGCTTCTGGCTGCGGACTGCTCCCAGCTCCGACAGGCTCCGGACAGGGGTCTTGAGTGTGGGCCTTATGTAGGGGGCTGGCATTTGCCTGCCTGTTCCCGGATTGGTCAGCTTTGTGGGAAGGGCTGGCCAATCAAAGCAGCAGGATGCTGCACGAAGTTAGCACTCCTGTGCTGTCGGCCGCGCGGTGCCCATTTTGTAAGGTGTTTCCTTCCCGAACAAACAAAAGAACGGTGGATCAGCAGCAGCAGCTTCTGTTAATCACGCTGCTTGTTGGATTCATGGGGACGGCGCAAACATGCACGAATAAATAATAATCGCAGCTATGTAATTACGCTGACACTGCAGTCGAGTCAAGCAAAGTAAAACTTTACTATTGTAATAGCCCAGGACGGCTTACCTTCAGCTTCTAGTGCTGGTGGGAACACTGGCTCCAGCCACGTGTACCGCTGCGGCGGTCAGGGATCTGCTTCCTCAGCTAGCTGGCTTAATGAGGTTGCCTTGTTATCATAGTCGCCCTGAAGCAACTTGTCTAGAATTAGTGCTGTCTGTGGTTGCCTGGGGAATGTGGTGAACAGTTACTGCATGGCCACTCTCAACCTGTAGTACTGGAACACCTCCAATACCGCAAGTTCCCCCTTTATCCTTCAGTTCTTCCAGTGTTATAAACAACCTATTTGGGAAGAGGTCGACAAAGCACGCTATCCCCAGTCGCTTCATCAGGGTGACGAAACTCACCTCTGCCGTAATGGGAACCCCAGGTATATGTCTATCCTGTAGCTTAGGGGAGAATAAGACATCCCTTCTGGACTTAGGTTCTAAATGGATCCACGCTTTATGTGTGACCTCTACCATGTCTTGTGCTCGAGATTGTCTGTTGGGTGCTGTGAGAATGATCGATCGTGGGAGTGATGGCGCTGCTACTGCCCTCTCCACTCCTCTCCCTCTGTCCCTCTGTTCCCTGAACCAGTAAAGGAGAAACCCTGCTTGTGCCACATTATAATATGTTTCAAAATCCGGGAGTGCTAGGCCCCCCTCGTGTACGGGTGCCACCAGCCTATCCCAGGAGACTCTAGCTTGTTTACCTGTCCATATAAAGCGTAATGACGCTGTTTTCAGTTCCTGGAAATATTTTCCAGGTACTGTTATGGGAGCATTTAGGAAAACATAAAAGAACCTAGGAAGTAACGTCATTTTAACCAACAAGAGTCTGCTGTAGAAATTCAGCTGCAAGTTCATCCACCTATCCATGGCTGCCCCTGCCTGTTCCAGCATGCTTCGTGGAGTTGTGTTTATATACCGCCTCCCTGTTCTGTGCTTTGTTGATCCCGAGGTAGCGGGTGTAGTCTGTGTGCCATTGGAACCCTCACCCATCCCGGTTTTGTTCCACGCTATCAGTTAGAGGGAACAGAACAGACTTCCCGGTGTTTACCTTCAACCCAGATAGGTCACCAAATCTCTACATGTCCTGCACTATCAGGTCAAAGTTGTTTTTAGGGTCTTTGACAAACAGCACCATGTCATCTGCATATAACAAAATCACCGCCCTGTGATTGTACATGTGAACCCCCCGGTGTAGGTGAAGTTCCCTGATTCTCTCCGCCAAGGGTTCTATTGCCAAGGCGAACATTAGGGGCGAAAGAGGGCAGCCTTGCCGGGTTCCCCTCTCTAACGAAATATGGCCTGAGCTGGCCATTCACCCGGACTCTGGCAATGCAGTTTTGTATTCAGTAATGACACCATTTGTAATTTGTATTTTGTTTATTTGTAAAGCGCCTCTCCCAAAGGCATCTGGACGCATTTCTTACAAGTTACGACAGCATGATGTACAGCAACCATAAAGCAATATACATTTCAGAACTTACAAGATAATTACTAGATATTTACAATATAATTACAGGATAATTACAAGATATTTACAGGGTGCAGAAGAAAGCGGTGTATGTTGCTAGGTCAAAGTGGGTGGAGAGGCAGGTGGAGGCTTTAAGTGTCCTGAGGTATAAGCCACAATTTGGCTTTTCTCTTGAAAGTGTGGAAGGAGGATTCAGATCTGAGTAGGTTAGGTAGCGAGTTCCACAACTTGGTGCCGAGGACCGGGAAACTGCCACCATGTGCTTTCTGAAGCTTAAACGTTGGTAGTGAAAGACAGTTAGCTTGGGCTGCTCTGAGTGGGCGAGTGGAGGTGTGGGGTGTGAAACGGTGCGCAAGGTATTTTGGAGCCATATTGGCCAGGCATTTGTGCGTGAAGGCAAGAGTTTTGAGGGAGATTCTTTGGGAGACTGAGAGCCAGTGTAGACTACGTCTGGTGTCCGAGATATGCTGGTTTCTAAGGAGTGCTGCCCTAATAGTGTTGTTTTGTGTTACCTGTTACTTGCTAATATTCCATTGACTGGTCCCAAGGTAGAGCGCATTGCAATAGTCGAGTTTCGACATGATGAGGGTTCTGGCCAGGATGGTGCAGTTAGCCGGGGTAAGGAAAGGTCGACATGCTGTGATAAGTTTGCATGTAGAAGCCGAGGACGAGATTACGGCATTGTTTTGTCTAGTAAGAGATAAGGTTGAATCAAGATAGATACCTAAGGTTTTCATGTCATTGGAAATATTAATGGTGTTACCATCAATGATGAAAGATTTGAATGCTGGATCAAGTCTATTGAGTCTGTGGTGAGAGCCAAGGATGAGTAGCTCTGTCTTGTCGTTAAGACAGACCTGTGTTGTGCCATCCATGCTTGGATGACCTGGTAGACATTGTTTAGAGCTTTGTTGTCAGCTGTATGGTCACCAGTGATAGGGATGAGTATTTGGGTGGCTTTTGCGTAATTTGTGTAGGTGACACCCAAATAGTCAAGAATATCGAAGAGCGGTTTCGTGAACACGTTGTAGAGTGTAGGTCAAACGCCTGATCCTTGAGGGACCCCGCACAGGACTGGCGAGGGTTCAGCGGAGGCCGAAGGGGAGAAGACCCTCATAGATCTGTTTGCCAGGAAAGATCTTTGTTGGAAAAGTGGGCTGTTGATTTGAGATGATAGCAAAGAATTTGATGGTTGACCAGATCAAATGCTGTTGATAAGTCTAGCAATAGTAAGAGTGCCAGTTTGCCATTATCTTTAAGGTCCTCAATTTGAGTTTTTATACCGATTAGGGCTGTTTCTGTTCCGTGCTTGGGTCGCAATCCAGATTGTCTGCGGCTGAGGAGTCTATTGGATTCTAGATAATCCTCGATCTGCAGGTAGGCAGCTCGGTCGAGGATTTTAAGTAAAAAGGGGACCGTGGTGATAGGTCTGTAATTAGTAGGTGTACATGGGTCTAAGGATGTTTTTTTGAGTAGGGGGATGATCTACGCGTCCTTGAGGTTGTCCGGTACAGGGCCTGTGTTGAAAGAAGAGTTTACGAAGGCAGTGATAAAAGGTGCTAATTCGTAGGTGGCCTCCTTAATGATGGGGGCTTGGCATGTGTCACCCTGGCAATTGGAGGGTTTGAGTTTAATGATGATGTTTTCAACCTCTTTTATAGAAAGTGGGGAAAAGCTAAAAGGTTTAGGGGTTAGATGCGGAAGGACAGACTTTCCAGTGGGTATACTATGCTGTGAGATGGTAGGTAAGCAACTTATTTTAGCATTGATTTTGGTTTGTAGTGTGTTGATTTTTTTCAAGGAGTGCTTTTTGAATATTCGAGCAACGTGTACTGTCTTTGCTGCTGGTGTCAGGTGGGGCTGAAGGGGATTCAAGTTCTTTAAGTATCTTAGAAGAGCTCTTTGGTGTTAGATTCAGCTTGCACGATTTGCTTGTTATAAGTGTCTTTTTTGGCTTGGAAGATTGCCTCTTTGTAGTTAAGGGATGCTAAAAAAAAGGCTGTCCTTATTCGCTCCTGAGGGAAGGCTTTTCCAGCGAGCCTCAGCGTTCCTCTTTTCCTTGCGTAATGCTCTCAGTTGTGGTGTAAACCACGTGTTGAGGTGAGCACAGGATTTGAGTTTCCTCAGTTTAATAGGGGCTATGGTGTTCAGGGCTTTAAGTAAGGTTTGATTGAAGGTATCAACTAGGACTGTGGCGTTTGTGCATGACACCAAAGCATTGTTTAATATCGGTAGAATAAGTGGGAGCAGTTTCTCCCTAGTTATGTCTCTTTTGTTTCTTGTGCTGATGGGGCGTGCAATGTTCCGTTGTGAGCATTGGTTGTTGGCTTTGATGTTAAAGGTTATCATGTGATGATCTGACCAGGCGCACTGTGTGTTGGATTCTAGGTTGATACTGCAGTTCAGATCGACCAGCCAATCAAGGGTTCTCCCTTTGTTGTGAGTAGGTTCTTGAATGCGATGGGAGAACCCCAAGTCAGTTAAGGTACTGGCAAGGTCCAAGGCTTTGTGGTCATTGGGATCTTGGAACCAATATTGAAATCCCCTAGTATGATGATTTGTGAGTTAGGTTTGGTATAGGCTGATAAGAGAGTGGGAATGTCATCTGCAAAGGTGGAGACAGGTCCTGGCGGCCTATAAATAAAGGTGCATGGTGATAGTTTGGGTATGTGAGATAAGTAGTTTGACAGACAGTATCTCTGCTGAGGGAATATGCTGATTGGGGATGGGACTAAGGCCTAGGGAGTTTCTGAAAATGAAGGCGACGCCTCCGCCCTTGGATTGGTTAGTATTGCGGTTGCATCTAATGATGGAGTAGCCATTGGGAATGGCGAGTGAAAGTAGTGGACCGGCTGCAGCATGTAGCCAAGTCTCCGTGATGGCTAGGAAATCTAGATCTTGTACTGTGATGAAATCAGCTACCCCCAGCGCATGGGCAGGGAGGGACCTGTCATTGACAGGGGCACCCTTAAGCATGGTGTCTTTGACAGAAGTAGGGTTGATGTTGTTGATATTCGAGGGGACTTTGAATAAGGTGTTCTTGATACCTGTTAGCTTCGGTCTTTCAGTGTGTTTGCTAGAAGTATTGAGGGATTTGGAGGTTGTAGAGAGAAAGTGTGATCGTTGTACTGCGCAGGGGAATCTGGAACCTAATCTGAGGTTCCTGAAATGCACGGCGCAAGGTTGATTGGGGGTAGGTTTGGAAACTAAATGTTCCAGCCATAGGGCAGGTGAGTTCAAATACAGGTTAGGGGGTAGCGCCATGGTGGTAGATAGGGTGCTGATGGTATGCTGTTGGCAAGCAGGCAGGAAAGGGGAAAGCTCTCTGACGGTGGCAGGTTGGAGCTGGTAGAGCGTACTGAGCTCGACAAAGAGAGCCTAAAATTTGCGGTGATGGTAGGCTGGCTTGATATGACCCTCCTGAAATTGGGGAATGAGCCAGCTAGTGTTAGAGTGGTGTAGAGTAGCAAAAGTGTGCAGTGTTTTAGGAGGTGCATGTACATAATTAAAGAGGATGTAGGCCACTCAAATTAGGTTAAGGGGAAAATGCCAAAAGCAAATGTCATGGGAAGTAAAATCATGAAAAGTACAGTAATGTAGAGGATCAAGTTGCTAAGATGCATACAGGGCCTACAGATGCAGTGTCAGATAAGCATAAATCAACTGGGCCATTACCATTCAACTATGGTGGACAGAAGCATCAGTTAGAAGAGCTATGACATATAGTAGGTCAGGCAAGATCTGAAGAGGCGCACAAATATTATGGAACACAGCAAGTATGTTGCATTATGGCATACAGTAGGACAAGTTGGATCCAATAGGGCACTCAAGGCACTCAAAAACAGTACAAAAGAACAGAACAATTGATGTAGCTAGGACACATAGGATGTAATGTGATCAATTAGGAATTGCTCCCCAGATCCCATTTGACGAAGTACAGTGAATAGAAATGGCCACTCCAGAGTCGAACACTTTGGTGGCATCTAGCAGAGCAGCTACTATTGGGTCATCTTGCTGCACTGCCGAGATCAGTCAGAACATTTTCCTTAACCCATGTGAGGTAGAGCACCCCGGTATGAAGCCTGATTGCTGCGCTCATCAGCGGCGCTAGCAGAGAGGCCAGTATTTTAGCCAATATTTTGTTATCTAGATTAATGAGCGAGATTGGCCGATAGGAGGAGCAATCGTTGCAGGGCTTGCCTGGCTTGGGTAGCACCACCACCACGCCTCCCTCATGGACCCAGGTAGCTGATCCTCCTTTAGGCTCTGTTGATGAATCTGTAACAGTAGGAGCTGATTTTGGCAACATAGTGTTTATAAAATTCTTCTGTGAACCCATCTCGACAGGGGGATTTCCCTGATGGGAGGGCCTTCATTGCATTCACCACCTCCTCCAGCGTTAATTGATGCCCCAACCATTCCCTCTCAGCATCCGTACACCAGTGCAGGGACAACTGATCTAGATGGCTGTCCAATTCTCTCTGGGAGGCCTGGGTCTGGGACAAGTAGAACTGTCTAGAACTCTTGAACTATTTGTGTCCGCAAATGTGTCCACCTCCTGGTCATCTGCTATAGCCAGAACTCAGCCTTTAAGATCATCTAGTTTGGCCGACCTTGCCAGCGCCCTGTCTGGTTTCTGCCCTTCCCCATACTGTCGCATCACAGCACCTCACCCATATAAATTTGACCTCTCTTTGTGCTAGCACCTCAAATTCCCTCGGGTGTGCTAGGATTTCCGCTTGTTCGGGGTGTGATGGTGTGGGTAATGCAGACTGTAGTGATTGTATGTTATGTTCTTTGCGAACTAGTTCCCTTCTAATTTGCCGTAGCACCCCGGATTCTCTTGATATGCACTTTGCCCATATAACACACTTGAAGCATTCCCATAAGACCCCGGCTGAACACCCTGAGCCGACATTAACTTCGGAAAACCTGTCTATCGCCTCGGCTAGACCGTCAGGAAACAGCGTGTTGGTGAGGCTATCGCTCATGAATTCCCATGGCGGCCTCCTCTTCTCTCGACGTGCCATTTCGACCGTCATCGAGACCGGTGAATGGTCTGACAATGTGCGTGCAAGGATTTTTGTCCCCGTAATTCTTCCCATCAGTGTGTGCAAAACCAAAAAGAAGTCTAAACGTGAGGCTGAATCATGGACCGAGGAGTGGTGTGTGAACCAACGTGCCTCTCGGTTTCTGACCCTCCATGCATCTCCAACATCCCCCAACATCCCATGATAGGCACATCCCTGGTAGTTTACTAGTTCCTCTGGGAACCATGCGATAACTGCTCCCTGTACGGGTCCATGACCGCATTGAAGTCCCCTGCCCAGATCACCTCTCCCAGTGTGAGCTTTCCCAGTTGTTGGTCGATCCAGTCCAATGTTTTCACTCTGTCCTGATTTGGACCGTAATAATTGACTAGAGTATATAACTTGCCTTGTATGGTGCCCTGCAATACCTCCCTGATGTAAAGGGGGTTGAAATACATTTTTTAAAAGTTGCCAATTTCAGGGTTGCAGTGATGATGGTTGCAGTAATCTTATAGATTCGAGAACACCTTGGCTGATGCTCTGAGCAGGCAGAGCACGGTCTCACACCAGAGGGAAGTTTGCCAAGAAGTCCTGGAGGAGGTTTTCACTCTCTGGGGTACCCCTGCAGTTGGTCTGTTCACCACAGAGTCCAACAGGGAGTGCAAACAGTTTTGCTTGAGGAAATTCCCAGCGAATGGACTAGGGGATGCATTTCTGGTAGATTGGACTTTTCCTCTCCAATACTCCTTCCTTCCGATTGCCATCATTCCTTGGGTTCTCAGAAGGTTGAAGAGATTTCGAGCATCCATGATCATGATCACCCCGGATTGGGCGAGGAGAACATGTTACTCCGATCTCCTGGATCTGACCATCTGTCCGCCTCACCGGTTGCCTCTGCGTCCATATCTCCTAACCCAGTCGGAGGGTCAGGTGCTCTACCCAACCCTGGATTCCCTCAACCTACATGCGTGGCTCCTGAGAGGATGAGGTATGATGACTGGGACCTCTTAGAGGAGGTACTTGAGGGATTGCTGGCTGCACGCAGAACATCTACTAGATCTCTGTACACATGCAGGTGGAGAAGATTTGAGGCGTGGTGCTGGGAACGCGAGACTGACCCTATCTCTTCTCCCACCACCACAGTGATGGAGTTCCTTCTGTCACTGGCCTCTTCAGGCCTTCAGGTTGCCACAGTGAAAGGGTATTTGGCAGCCATGTCTCTGTTCAAGAAATACCCAGACCAAGGTTAATTTTTCACCATTCCGGTCATGGCTCAATTCGTGAAGGGCCTTCTCAACAAGTTTATGCCGGATCCGTTTGAGCCTATGAATTCATGTTCTTTGCAGCCTTTTTGGTCGCGATCACGTCTGCCAGGATGGTTAGCGAACTGCAAGCCTTGTGCTGCAAACCCCCATTCCTGAAGTTCTTTCGTGACAAGGTCTTTCTTAAATCAGGCCTGGATTCCTTCCTAAGGTGGTTTCAGAATTTCCTCTGTCTCAGTCTATTGACTTACCTGTCTTTTACCCTCCTCCGCATCCCTCGAAGGAGGAAGAGCGGTTCCACCGCCTTGATCCCTATAGAGTGTTTCTATGTCACTCGTACGTCTGAGTTTAGGAAATCAGACCAGTTGTTTGTAGCCCATTCCTTGTCTAGAAAAGGCCTTGCTGTCACTAAGCAAACCCTGTCACGTTGGATCATCTTGCGGATATCCGAGTGTTACCAATCGGCAGGCAAGGAGCTTCCAGTGGGCATCAGGGCTCACTTGACCAGAGGGGTCTCAGCCTCTAGTGACCTCCAGAAGAGGGGTCCCTGTTAGGGATATTTGCCAGGCGGTCACTTGGTCATTCCTGCATACCTTCACCAAACACTATGCCTTGAACGTTACATGGGGAGCTTATGCTATGTTTGGTAGGGTGGTTCTGCAGAATCTACTGGTTTAAATCTTTCGAATGCCCTCCCACAGCAGTGTCTTGTGCCTTACATACTTTAGTGTGCATTATCTCTCCCCCTCCCTTGTTTTGCTCTGCAGTCTGAACCATCTGGAAGATACCTGTTAGTATTGCTCCCTGCTGTTACACATTAGTGGTGTTTGAAGATTTGTGGTGGAACATTTCACAATTTTTCTCCAGCTTCAATCTTCATTTTCTTGTGGGCTCCCCCCCTTTCCCTTTCTTTTAGACTCCAATTTTTCTAAATAGGTGGGTCCTATTCAGAGATTTTGACTCAGTGCTGGTCCCATTCAGGTGCCGGTGCCTACAGTCATGTTATGTTCTGCATGCGTGTATGGGGCTGTCTCCATTGTGTGGTGTTGGGATATGATGTTCCTAGGGAAATAAAGGTGTTTTGCATCTTTTCTCCCAAGGTTCTCTTTTTTAGATTCTTTTTATCACGCTTTGATGGGTGTATTATCCATCCTCACTAAGGACACTCTTAAAGCATACAGACAGATGCACCAGTAGTCAGACAAGGGTCGGTCTTTCGGTGGTTTCCTGGGCTTCGAGGAACAATGGTCTTCGAGCCAACACAAGCAACACAAGGCCGCGCACAAGGGCTTTTTTCAGTCCCCCTCCTCAGCCGGAAAAAAGGCATGACACGCCCATCCGGGTCCACGTGTCTCCGGTGGGGGGGCAGGCTTGCCCTTCAGTCCCAGTGCTGGCGCTCAAGGTTTGTGGACCTCTGGATCTTCTCAGTACTGTCCACGGGCTACCGCCTACCTATCCCTCCTTCCCCTCTCTCCTCCGCTCCCACAGATTGGGACAGCAACTCTGTTAGCAGAAAATCTGCTCGCTCGTAGAGAGTCAGGCAGTGGAAGAAGTCCCAGCCTCCCAGCGGGGTCTGGACTTCTATTCACGGATTTCCGCCATCCACAAGAAGAAGCAGGTGGGCCTGAGAGTTGTGTTGGACCTTTCCACTTTGAACCTTTCCCTTCTTCTTCAAAAGTTCAAGTTCAAAAGTTCAAGATGGTTACCCCAGCGCTTATAGCAGAGACACTGTGCATGGGAGACTGGATGTGCTCACTGGATCTGAAGGATGCGTGCCTACACGTCCTGATCTGGCAGCCCCATGAGGTTCAGAATCATGGGCTTTAATTTCCCATACAAGGTTCTACCCTTTGGCCTCAATTCAGGCCCCAGGGTCTTTACAAGACTGATGAATGCGGTGACAGCCCTTCTCAGGGCCTAATGTCACCACATCTATCCATACCTAGACAACTGGCTCGTCAGGGCAGGGTCTCTAGAGGCAGTCCACCACACCACCTCCGCCCTCATGATTACTCTATACGAGTTGGGATTTTCCATCAATCTCAAGAAGTCACAGCTGGAGCCTAAGCAGAATCTAACGTTCCTGGGCCTCATCTGGGATAAGGGCTACGAGAGAGTTTTTCCCTCGAGGACAAGATCACAGCCATCAAGAGGGCCACAGAGCATTTTCTCAGCAGAGCAGTGACCTCGGCATGGTGGTATCAACATCTCCTGGACATCATGGCGGCATGTCTCCTGGCAGTGGCTCAAGGCTCAAAATGAGGCGCTTGCAGCTGCACTTCGCAGCCTCCTGGAATCAGGTGAAGGGTTCCCAGGCAGAACTGGTCAACATACCACTTCATCTCTACCAGGACCTAGTCTGGTGGAGCACGGACTACGACTTAGGCAGGCCTTTCCGGCAACCAGCACCGCAGGTTACCACTACCACAGACTCATTCCTAGAGGGCTTGGGAGCTACCTTGGACAGCCACAGTGTCCATGGGGTTTGGTCCCGTAAGGAGCCCACATCAACTGGCTCGAGTTGATCGTCAACTGGCTCGCTCTCAAAGCCTTCCTCCCAATGATCAGTGGCAAGGTGATCCTCATTCAAACCGAAAGCTCCACTACCATGCATTACATCAACAAGCAGGGTAGCACCAGGTCTCCTCCCCTCTGCACTCTAGCAGTCAACATTTGGGAGTGGGCTCTGGTAAACAACATTTACTTGGCAGCAATCCACCTCCCGGGGAGTTACACCTGGAGGCGGACAGGCTGAGCAGGATGTGTGCGGACAGCTACAAATGGCAGTTGAACGAACAGGTCCTTCAGGGGATCTTCAACAGATGGGGTCATCCTCAGGTGGATCTCTTTGCCACCTGGTCCAACAGGAGGTGCCCCCAGTTTGCGTTCTGGCAGCAACTAGGCTGAGGCTCTCTGGGTCATGCGTTGCAGATACAGTGGAACAAAATGAACGCATATGCCTTCCCTCCCACTCCCCTGGTACACAGGGTAATCTGCAAGATAAGGGAGTCCTGGCACCTCCGTATCATTCTGATAGCTCCTTGGTGGCCAGAAAGGCCATGGTTTTCGGAACTGCTCAGCCTTTCTGATCAGCCCCCGATGCACCTTCCGCTGGGCCCAGCTCACCTACTATCTCAGCAGGGAGGCCTGGCCATCCACCCTGCCCCGCAGAAGTTAGCCATTGCAGCGTGGTTCCTGAACATGTCACACTAAAGCATCTGGATCTGTCACAGGCTAACCTAGACATAATACAGGGCGCTAGGACCGAGGCTACTAGGAGCCACTACAAAAGCAAGTATACTAGGTTTTGTCACTGGGCGGAATCAACAGAGGTCGATCCGCTGACCTGCACGTTGAACATATGTACTATCCTTCTCAGCACACCTCGCACACTTGGGCGTGCAAATAGACGCATACTACACCTATCTGGTGGCAATCTGAGCCTACCAGAACTCAGAGGAGGAGGTCTTCTTATCCTCCAACCTGGTGGTTAAAAGACATCTGGCGGGCCTCACCAGGCTCTGTCCGCCTATCAAGAAGCCACACCCGGTGTGGGACCTCAAAGTATTCTTGGGCGCCTTGGCACACAAACCATTTGAGCCAATGGTGTCCGCGGACATCAGTCTAGTCACTATAAAGACAGCCCTCTTGGTGGGTCTTATGTCTGCACGCAGGGTCAATGAAATCCAGGCACTGGTGGCTTCAGAGCCTTAGACTACTTTTCATAATGCATGGTGGTGCTTGGAACTCACCCTGCGTTCTTACCTAAGGTAGTCTCCTCATTTCACCTGAATGAGGAGATAGTGCTACCTACTTTCTTTGTAGACCCTAAGGACAAGCTCAGAGGTTACTGCACGGTCTAGATGCAAGGCGTGCTCTAAAATTCTACCTAGACAGAACCAAGAGCTTCCGCAAATCAGAGGCTCTCTTTGTCACCTTCGGTGGGTCAAAGCCAGGCTATTGAGCTTCCAAGGCCTCCATAGCAAGATGGATGGTTACGACCATCAAGGTGGCCTATGGGGGGGCAGCACAAACCACTCCCAGCAAATATGCATGGCTGTGCTATCAGAGCCAAGGCCAGAGTGGTTGCTTTTCAAAGGCACGTTCCGTGGCAGGTCATCAGCCAGGCGGCTACATGGCCTACGCCTTCGTCCTCCTGCAAGCACTACTATCTGGTTGCCAGCTCCAGGTCCGACGCAGAATTTGGGCAGGCAGTATTAAGGAACTTGTTTTCGTAGGAGGGTCACCTCTTCACCCTGGGGCTACATTCAGTTGTAATCGTCCATACAGTATGGAGGAAAGGGGATGGGATGTAGGAGTAATTATAAGTTACTCACCGTAGTGACTAACGTACTCCTAGTCCATAGTCCCTTTTCCCCCAAACGTCTCACCATCTTCCCCCCTAATAAAACTGGTTTCATTAAGCAATGGTAATATTGTCGACGCGTCAAAGGGTACTGAGGAGTGGCGCTGGTGGGCAGAGTCAGGGGAGTGCATGCTCCCAGTGCGGTGCCCCTGTGTACCTCTAAATTTAAAGGGGAAGAAGATTTTTTCTGGTGAAAAAGGTTCTGTCTCCCGTCTTTAGCGAGGAACGCTCATACTGTATGGAGGAAAGGGAACTATGGACTAGGAGTACGTTTGTCACTACGGTGAGTAACTTATAATATTTTGTACAAGCATTCTTGCAAATGACTCCTATGGACATATGCCCTTAATAATTGTTGTGATTCCCTTGATGATGACGTTTTGAACAACCAGTTGGGTTTGGTTCATTCCGGGGCTTTCACATTTTCCCTGCCTGGAAACCCTGGTTTGTTCACCTGGAACATGTTTCCATGAGGTTCCATTGCAAAAAATAATTCTGTATTTGTTTTTTTGTAATGTGATTTTATTAACTGTGGATGAACTTGGATGTGTGTGAATGTATGGTATGGTTGAAATACTTGGTTGTATCTTTTTTTTTCTAAACTGTATTTTATTGATTTTTATAACAAGTTTAAGAATGTCACCATTCACATGTTTACATCAGAGTCAATGGCTTTAGGATCATGACCAACATCCCACTAAACACATTATATTTTCCTTTCCCTTCCGTTTGGCTTCTACATAGTTAGATAGTACAGATAGTGTAGTGGTGTTATCGTGGTACCGTGCTGTGCTGCCTCTAATTCTGCCTTTGACATGTAGGAACCTTCTTTCCACATCTGCCCTGCTCTCACCAAACCTTCCTCATATTGGAGCTGAAAGAGGCTTACATCTATTAATTGATCTCTAATAAGTGGCCTATATGCAACTGAGGGGGGATGGCCAGGACGTCACTCCTTTCATGATTTGTGTGGGGCGCCAAAGTGACCACAATACCGTGTGTATAAGACTGGGTGCTCACGGATCCTGCATGGCATAGTCCGGTATTGGACCCACAGCCATTCGCCCAGGGTTACTGGCATAAATAGCTCATTTTCCAGACCTACCCATTGTATTCTCACAAGTGATCCGCTATGATGCAAAATTGATAAGCCCTATAGTATTCAAAGAGATTAGGGTATCCCATACTCCCTTTGTCTTTTGGTGTGATAAATGTCACATATGACACCCAGGGCTTCAGGTACACCCACAAGTACGCCAGAAGGGACCACTAAACTTCTGCGTGAATTGCATCCGGGATAACCACTGGGATTGATTGGAAGAGAAACAGGAGTCTAGGGAGTACATTCATCTTAATTGACGTAAACCTAGCAGTCCAGGAGAGCGCCAGTTTGGACCATCTCTCTAAGCCGGCTTTGATGGTGTTCCAGAGGGGTATGTAGTTTGCATCAAATAGCCTTGCTAAATCTTTTGTGATCTCTACACCTAAGTATTCTATTCCCTCTGCCTGCAGTTGGAAACTCCACTCTGCTACTAGGTGTGCTGGAAGGACTGCATTCGCCTGGAGCGTTAACGCAACTGTTTTGTTCAGGTTCGCTCGAAATCCTGATAATATTCTATAAAATAGTTTTTTTCAGTGAGGCTGGATTTTATCGAGCGGATTTCTCCAATGTATGAGTCGAATGTCCGCTTTGGTGCCACTGTCAGGGTCATTCCCAGGTATTTCTGGCAAAGTCTGCCCCTGGTCTTGCTCCATAACAGTTAAATTGTGGCTGAATTTCCTTAATTTTAGGACTGTGCTCGGATCCACGGCTCTGATAAGCAAAAAGCTTGATCCCAATTCTTTCGTGTGGTGGCTTGTGTGATTACTTTCTTTGCAAGGCCCGCCACAAACTTCTCATACCGGTTTTGGGGCACAATATTGAGTTCTGTGGGCGAGGCTTTTCTTTTTCCCACTAGAGCACGCTCGCGCCTTCTGTGCGCTTCTTTGCTGGCATTGTCTCTTATGGGGCTCTGCGTGTTGGGGACACGTTTCTTCAGTTGCTTGCATTCTATACTTAATATTGACCTGTACCTTGTGGCTGTATTGTCAGCCTTTCCCTTGATGGGAGTGCGAGTTGTGAAACATTAATGCACCGGTGTAGATTCACTTATGCCGGCGTGCGCAAGGTATTCCTTTGCTAGCGGCGTAGTTTTTTTTCCCTATAGACTGTTACCTGCGCAGTCGTTTAAGGCTCGGAGGGGGATGGCGCGTGGCAACGTGTTTGTTTATATATAATAACGGGCCGGTGCCCCAGTCACAGTGTCCCCGCTTTTTTTGACCCAGGCCCCGGGCCGCATGAAATGCGGGACAATAGAGGGTCTGGGAGTTTAGGCGCGGGGTGGGGGGAAAACGGCGCGAAAGCATAGGGAAGGACGTCCGAATGGCACCACAAGAAACAAAGGCCCAGGAAGGGCAGGAAACAGCACCTGGGAAGGTGCGAAATATAACAAGAGGTCAGGGGGTAACCCGGCCGCCCCCAGGAAGGGCCAAAAGGCCGGGGGGTGTAAGTAAGCCTGGGAAAAGGAGAGGCGGCACAAACCAGGTAAGAGCTCACCTCTCTCGGGTAGGCTCTTGGTACCTGGAGAAGGGAAAGAAAAAACGTTTGCTCTTGCGGGCTCACGCGCTTTCAACCCTTCAATAAGCGGAGCTCTTGCGGGTTCACGCATTTTATACAGCGTTCGTCGCTTGAGACTAACGCGGCAACCGAAACGGCACCGGAGCGAGCGAGAGGGATAGTCGTTGCAGTTGCCAAACGGAAGGGTGACCGACAGAATTCAGACGAGAAGGATGGCGGATGGGAGAGCGAAGAGGGCCCGAGAATTCTCAGAATGGGCAAGAAAAGCAGAGAAGGAGTATGGAGCCCAATGGGTGCTGGAAGTAATGCAGAAAGAAGAAAGGGCGAAGACAGCATCCCCCCTACTGTTCATCGAACACAGCAGAAGCGAAGGCCAGGAAAAAGTGCCACAAGGACAGAAGAGGGGGAGAGCAGAATCAGGAAGAACAGAGGAGGAGACGGAGACGAGGATCAAGAGAAAGAGGAAAGATAAAAAGAAAGGTACTGTGAATAATAATGTTAGGAATAAAATAAGTAAAGATGTTAAAAAATTGCGTCACGGTATCGGGTAAGTCGCCCAGAACCAACGACAGGAAGAGCAGACGGGGGAAGAAAAACAGGGAAGAATGGTTGGGAAATTCTTCAGAGGAATCCAGCAGTGAGGATGAAGAAAGGGATCATCTAAAGGCTTGGGTAAAGTGGAAAGGAGTGGTGAGCAAGGAAAAGTGGAGTGGGGGGGCAGGTATAGAACCCAAAGAGGCCCCGGTCCCTACCCCACAGGGGGCACCAGATGAGCCCAAGGAAGTTCTGGTCCCGACGCCGCAAGGGACACCAGTAGTCCCAGTCCCCCAAGGAGCGCCAATTGTAGCGACGCTGCAAAGCGCGACGGTAGGTCCAAACATAGGGGCAGGGGCAACAACAACGGCGGCAACGGTAGAGAATGAGGCACCACTCATGACGAAATATGGCAGGCCAACCATGGGTAAAGACGCACAGGGCAGGTCAATGAAAGCGATGGCCTGGTACATAAATGACAAAGTAAAGGAAAACATTTGGAGAAAGGAGTTGATCGATATATTTACATTATTAGATTGCCAAAAATGGGGGATGAATGTAGCAGTCGAAGACATGAAAGAGGATGAAAAGAGTTTACTCAAAAAGGGGCCAGTAATTAGGAACTTCGATAATTGGATGTCGGCCTTTACCATAATGTCGATAATCATATTACAGAAATTCCCGGAGGATGGGGTAGCGTTAGTTGCTTATCAACAGAGGGTGCTGAAGGTCCACGCAGCGTTTGGTGGGGACGCATGGCTAGAGTACGACCATGAGTTCAGAAAGGAGATGGACTGCTTCCCGGACATGGGCTGGGACGAGGAAAACTTTAACCTCTACATTTTTAATGTGCTGAAAGAAAAATGGGATTCCAAGGAGCGGAATACAGGTGGGCAGCAGAGAAGGCAGTACTGGCAGAGCGATTACAAGACAGATTATAGATCTAGTAACAGAAGATACGACTCCAGTTACGACAGATACAGGGAACTGAGTTTTCGGAGCGAAAATTACGGGCCACAGAGAGGATGGCAGAGCAGCCTGCCCCCAACAACACAAGGTGGGGGCAGTGGGAGCCCGGGTACGACTCGAACAGAACCAGGGCAATGCAGGAGCTTTGAAAAAGGGGTACCATGCAGCTGGGGTTGGAAGTGCAAATTCAGCCACAAATGCGAGAGATGCAAAGGCGACCACAGCAGTTCCAAGTGCACAAGGGCCGCAGCTCCGACCGGCAGAAGAGACGAGACACGGAAATAAGAATTGGGGCAGGAAAGGGGCCACGCCGGTAAAGATCGAGAGAATGGAAAAGTGGCTCTGAGATTACCCCGATCAAGAAGCGGCAGAGCAGTTTAGGCGAGGCTTTAGGGAGGGGTTCAACATCCCGTTCACCAGCCAAGGAGCGCAAGACATTCCCAGGAATCTGAAATCAGCAATTGAAAACAGAGAGATAGTGACCAAGAAGATCAGGAAGGAAGTAGAACTAGGGAGGGTGGAGGACCCATTCATGGCCCTACCCTTTGAAGAATTCTTGTGCTCGCCGCTAGGGCTGGTGCCGAAGAAAGAGGAAGGGGAATACAGGTTGATACACCACCTATCCTACCCCCTGGGGGCCTCGGTGAACGACGGCATCGCTCAGAGCGAAGCAACAGTAACATATTCAGATTTCAAAGAGGCAGTGTAATTGGTCAGAAAAGCAGGGGAAGGGGCATGGATGGCGAAAGCAGACATTAAATCGGCATTTCGCCTGTTGCCAGTCCACAGCGGATCACAAAAATGGCTTTGTATGCATTGGGAGGGGGAATACTTCATCGACAAGTGCCTCCCAATGGGGTGTGCCATCTCATGCGCATATTTCGAGAGGGTGAGTTCATTTTTACAATGGGCAGTGGCACAGGAGATGAGGGAGTCCATGATGGTGCATTACCTAGATGACTTTTTATTTGTCGGCCCCAAAGGGGCAGACATGTGCAAGGCAACACTGGACAAATTTGTAGAAATAACGAGTGAGTGGGGCATTCCTCTGGCAGATGAGAAAACGACGGGACCAACACAGGTGATCCAATTTCTAGGTATAGAGATCGACTCAAACAAGGGGAGGTGTCGGATCCCAGAGGACAAAGTGACGGAGCTACTCAAGACAATACAGGAGCTACGAGGAAGAAACAAGGCAACCGTGAAGGAATTGCAAGCACTGGCAGGGAAACTGAACTTCGCAGGAAGAGTCATACCGCAGGGAAAGGTGTTCCAGAGAAGGATCGAGCTGAAGACAAGAGGTGCTACCAAAGGGCATCACAGGGTCAGGCTAGGAGGGGGAATCAAGAGAGACTTAGAAGTCTGGGCCGATTTTATGGAAAACCTCAGGGGTACAGGGATATGGCGCTCGCCAGTGAACGAGGAAGGTAAAAGAGTGTTATTCACTGACGCAGCCGGTGGTTTTGGTTTTGGAGCAATACTGGGGAGAAAATGGTGTGCAGATGAGTGGCCTGAAGCATGGCAGGTGGCGGAATGGACAAAGAACATAACGCTACTAGAGCTCTTCCCGATATGGGTCGCGTTATGCGCATGGGGGAAGGAGCTAGGCAATAAGGAGTTGGCGGTATGGTCGGATAATATGGCAGTAGTGCATGTGTTAAACAAGGGAAGTGCATCATGCAGTATAGTGTTGGAATTGGTGAGGGCAATCACACTGGAAAGCCTAAAATTAAATACATGCATAAAAGTGAGGCATATCGCAGGGGAAGAAAACGTGGTGGCTGATGCAATCTCTCGTTTTCAGTGGGAGAGATTCAGGGAGCAGAGACCGGACGCCGACAAGGAAAAGACGCCCACGCCACGAAAGGCATGGGTCCCGTTGAAGGCACTAGAAAGGAAAGCACGGTTGGCCTCAAGGTCGACTCAAAAGTGGTGGAAAAAGAGCGGAAAAAGGAAAGGGTCATCGACAAGCTGACCAGGAATGCCCTGACATACAAGACGGGTAAGCAGTAGGCAAAGAGTGTAAAAGATGTGTTGTTGGAAACAGGTGTAAAAGCGGTGGAAAACATATCGACGGAAAAAATCTGTGAATTTCTGGAAGGGGCATTCGCCAAAGGTAAAAAGAAAAGCTGGGCAGCAGCACACCTAGCGGCGGTGGCATATACCGCAAAAGTGGCGGGCGTACCGGACCCGACTGACAGCGATAAGATAAAATATGCGATGAGGGGATGGGCGAAGCTAGAGGGGAAGAAGCCAGATAGCAGAAGGCCGGTCAATTTTGGGAAGTTGATAATTTTACTGAAAGTGCTACCAAATACATGCAGCAGCACATACGAAACTGCGCTGTTTAGGGCAGCATTTGCGCTACCGTACTATGGGGCTTTCAGAATAGGGGAACTGGTGGCCAGGAATACGATGGCAGGAGACGGCCTGGCAAGGAAAGACATCAGTATGGGCGACAAAGGTATGTCAATAATGCTAAGGAAATCTAAGACAGACCAAACAGGGACGGGGAGAGCGATAGATCTCAATTGCATCAGAGAGAAGGACCACTGTCCCAGATGCATCACCAGGGAATTTTTAGATCTGCGACCAGAAATGGACGGGCAGTTATTGATACATAGGGACGGCAGCGCGCTCAGCAGGTACCAGTTTCAGGCAGTATTGAAGCAAGCAGTGGCAAAGGCGGGATGGGATCCAGCCGAGTTTGGGACACACTCTTTCAGGATAGGGGCAGCAACCTCTGCGTGGGCGGGGGGCCTGGGAACGAAGGGGGTGAAACGAATTGGGGGATGAAAGTCGCAATGTTTGAAGAGATACATAAGGGAGGAACTGATATGATATTTATCTCCCCCGTTTCCACAGAGGTCAGACCCTACAAATCGGCCTGGATAGTGGGGCACTCTTTTGTGACCCGGGCAGGCAGGTGGCTGGAAGAGGTGAACCAAGGATTACATTTCAGGAACACAATTACGTCATGGTGGGGCCTCCCGGGGATGCACTGGGTGGACATCCACGACAGGCTATCGGACTTAATAGGTTTCAGGGAACCCCCCCCGAGTACCTGGTTATACATTTAGGGGGGAACAATCTGGTGAGCACAAACAGGGGCAAATTGCAAAGAAGGATCTGTGAGTCACTACATAGCTTAGCTCGCAGCTGGTGGAAGACAGAGATTTTTATATCAGAAATAATACCTAGAAGGATCTGGCATGGGGCACAAAAGAGACACGCAATTGAGATAGCAAGAAAGAAGTTAAATAAATCAGTAGAGACGTACTGCAAGAGTACAGGTCTGCATTTCATAAGACATGGCTTACACCGGAACAACCCGGACATGTTTCACCAAGATGGAGTGCACCTATCAAAGGTTGGGATGGGGGTTTTTTCTGACAACATTTTCAGGGCACTTCAGACAAGAGGCTGTAGGTAGGGGGCTTTTGGGGGGGACCTGAGCGGGCGTAAAGGACACCCACTCAGTTGTGGCGGCATGTGCCCAGGAACGAAGGCTCAGGGATAACAAAGACTCAGAAGGAGCCTTGAGCGGCTTCGGAACTGGGCACAATGTGCCCAAAAGCATATGTCTATGTAATGATTTGTTATGATGGATTTTCTGTAAGAAAATAAAAATGCCTATGGCCTACAATTTTTCCATATACACAAGTTGTCTGTAATTTATTATTTAGGTAGGGATCTGGTAAGAGCAGCCAGGTGAACCCACACTACTCAGCCTATAGCTAAAAAATCTCTCGTGTGCTGTCAGCGCTGCCTGTGCGAGAGGGGGGCCGTGGGATCTGCAATCGAGCTTTCGGCCAGGTGCAGCGCTCAAATGGAAGCGTGGGTTGCTTGCCGGTTGTGCAGTGCGTTCAGTATATCCCTTCTGGCTCGCCGTGCTGGGAACGCTCCTCGGGCCGGCTTTCCACTTACACATCGCAGGCGCGCCAAAGGTTCCTTGTTCCTGCACACATCGCTCGCCGCAGTAGTGGAAGATCCTCCTTCTCTGAGGTTTCCGTTGCATGCAGGCAGCATGCGCCATGTTAATTGCTTCTCGTATTAGTGTCTCACCGTCTTCTAGTCTTCAACTTCAGGACGCGTTAACTGCGTGTGCGAGTGCGGTTCTCTTTCATATTCAGCCACGACATGCACCAACCGGTCAGGATTCAGAATATGCGTTCAGAATGCAATAGGAATCGCCATATCTCAGTGCCTGGAGAGGGAGACGACGGCTTAGGCAGCCATTACGTCTGCACCCCCTGGTGGTTTCCACTTGGTTGTATCTTTGATATTTCTTTTAGTGGTTTTGTTTAGTTTATGTTTGTGTGTTGAAGTAATGGGTGTTACATTTGTTTAAAAGTAAATATTTGTTGTCTTCTGTAAATTAATTGTATGATTAATACAAAAACTGGAGTGGAATGCCGACATTCTCCCCTCCAGTTTCCAGCACCACCATTCTGAGGTGGGTGGAAGGATTGGGGAGAACTGTCATGCATTTCAGCTTCATAAGCTCATTGAATCTTTTGTTTTGGAAGCAACATGTGCACCAGTGTCACTACCAGGATCTCTAAAAAGTCTGCCACTTTTCTTATTTACTGAAGTCTCGGTGAGCCTGCAGTAATTTAGAAAACGGGTGTTGCCATCCAGGAAATACTTGTGTAGATTTGGTTAACGATACCTCACAGGTACTGTATTTTAACTCCTTTTTACTCTGGGCTATTAGGTGTCCCTTGCGACACCTATAACCCGAAACTATTGCATTCGAGTACAGATAGGAAGGAATGGCACATGAGGCGGGAGACAGAGTCTCTAGGTGTTGTCTGGTTATGTGCCCCCACATTGCCTGCCCATGGCCATGCCAATCCCACCTCTTCCCGCCCAAAACTCCTCCTCATGGGAACTCTTTGAGCTCACTGTAATCAAGCGTTACCATCTGGCTTTGCATTCAAGTGCTTGCCAGTGTTAGTTCAAAGCAGTTTCTGAGAGTTAATGACTTAACACGCGACTGGTGTAATATACATTTCTTACCAGGCCTGTCTTGAGCCAATTAATTAATAAGCACTCTGCGTTTACCAGGCACTGTTATTAGGTGCCCAAGTACTCGCACCATGCTGCACCTGCTGCCAACAATGGGTAGTTAATACCACTACAGCTGTGCTTGGCAAGTGCCTTTCCCATGCCTACACAAAAGCCCAAACTGTTGTCATTGCCAATGCTTGTTTTAAGATGCAAAAGAAGTTCTCTACAAAGTAGAATGCCCTTGCAGTGCCTGCCCCGAATTAGCAATGGTCAATAGAGCCATTGCCTGCCGTAAAGCAGGGACATGAAAAGCAGAGGCTATTAACAGAATATGATGCTTTTAGGAAAGTGTTGCTCCTCCATGGAACAACCCTTTTCTGTTTTGCATGCACCTCAGAATCGAGCCATGAATGTTGGCAGAGAGCATGTCAGCTTTTTCACCATTTTTCCAATAAGCTCATAATCGTAGTGGTTTTATTAAATGTTTTCACCATGTACAGTTTTTATTAAAAATACAAAAACTAAATTATCCCTTGCTTGCAATTCATCCCCGATCAGTATTGTTTATTTATGATCTTTAATGGGTAATTGGGCACAGAATGAGCATTGATGCTACTTTGCTGCAAATTAAACTTCTTTCATGAATGAGCAATTCTGCTTTAAAAGTCAAATTCATTCAAATTACTGCCACTGCAAGGAACTGCTTTCCCATTGGTAATCCATCGCTTTGTTGAAGAACTTTTTCAGTCGTCATCCGCGATTCATAATAACCAATTTAGCTGGGTTCGTTTTACCATGGCTTTTTAAGCAAGCAGCATGGGAACGGGGTAAACATGTACTTGGATAGGTCTGCGTCTATTGAGTGTAGTCATTATAATTCCCTTTTCAGCATGATATAAGAAGAAAAGAAAATAGTCAAACACATGTACTTGGAGGGGGTTACATGTGATTATAACAAATTAAATTACAGAGAATGCTTTAATAACTAAACATTTATAGCAAAAAAAATTTTTATTCGTTATAATCACTGCATACCCATGTAGAGGTACCTGACTACTTCTTTTCGCTCACATCCTGCTGAAAATGAATAACAACATATACACCCTTTAGTAGCATGTCCTGAAAGCCCATGTTCTATGTATGTTTTCTAAATTGTCTCATTGCTTGACGGTTGCAAAGAGATAAGGGCATACCTGCCCCCCTCAGACTTGAGCCGGATCTTAAGTTTCGAAAACTGCTCAAGACTGCCCTCCGCCCCCTCCTCCCCATGCTAATGCTCCACAGCAGTCGCGACTGGTGCCTGGTCCCTTATGAGTCTCTCGGGAGCCAGGCCATCCTTGACCAGTTCCCCCTCAGCATCCCTACTAGCTCTTGACCTCGGGCACCCTTCCCAGACTAGCCTGATTCTGGTCCACCCCATCCATTGCTTTTTTCCTTCTCCCACATCCTCTGCCATTGCCCTTTGCACTTTTGTCTCTACACTTGCACGGTTAGAAAGTCACAAAGCCTAGTACGGCCGTTCCTGTTGTTGTTTTTCCGTATGTGTCCCCCTGGCCCCCCACACCCTCACTGTGTTTTTTGGTCTTGTTGCCTCTGGAAACACCTCTGTATAGGCGCCATACAAATGCCCAATAAATAAATAAATAAAAAGCTTGAAGAATAGGCGTGGGATGTCTTTCTTGAGGCCACCAGGACCAATGATGCCAAAAGATTTTGGGAATTTGTAAACGGATGGCCGGTTTACAACCCGAAAGAGGGTCATAGTTGCACCCATGTAGCAGCGGAAGCCTGGGTGTCACATTTTGTCTCTCTCTTTGGAACCAGTGGCGCACCAGAGGAGAGGGGGAATAGCAGTTTGACACTATGTTTTAAACTTGAAGAGGTTTCACTAGCAATTAGGGCACAGGTCCGTAATCGAGCCCCCGGACCAGATGCGATACCCGCCAACCTATTTCTGGCCCAAATTGATTTATCGGTACCGGTCTTGACCCTAGCTAATAATGCCTGCCTAATCTATGGCCAATTTCCACCATGCTGGAAATCTGCCATCATTTTCCCAGTCTTTAAAAAAGGAGATACCTCTAGCCCGATCTCTTACCGCCCCATGTCACTTCTAGACACCTCGTCTACCATTTTTGGAAGGGTCCTGTTGGGTTACATAGAGTCCTGGCTCTCAGAAGGGTCGGTTCTGTCTGACATTCAATTTGGATTTCGAGCGGGGCTGGGAACCATGGAACAGGGCCTTAACCTGTACCTTTTTATCTCCAACTTTGTCTTTTGTAAGGGTGAGGCGGTTTATCTTGCCTTCATGGACCTAACATGGCCCTTGATAAAGTTGATAGACCCAAGTTGTGGGCTGTGCTTGGGTCGTTGGGGTGCCCTGAAGAAATATTGGTGGTGCTGCGAGAAATTCACACGGATAACGAGGCCAGTGCACAGAGTGCTTCAATGTCGGGATGGGGGTCCGGCAGGGATGTGCTTGCACCGATATTGTTTACACTACACATCAATGGGCTCCTTGAAGGCCCTGGTGGGTACCAGCGTGGACTACTTGAGTCTGGGTGGTAGGGCCTTTTCCGGTTCTGGCCTATGCCGATGACATGCTCCTTATGGCCAGAACACCAAGGGGCCTACAGGCCTTGATTGATACCTATGCAACCTTTATGAATGAGTTGGGGTAAAATCAATTCCACTTAGTCAGCAGTGATGGGGTGTGTAAGAGGGAAGAGGTCTGCTAAGATGTGCACCATGGTTCGTGATGGGGAAATCATGCCAAGAGTCAAATAATTTTACTCCCTATGGGTTAGATTTTCTGAGGCTGTCACTGGCAACGCTCATCTGAAAAAAACAGTCACTGAAAATGAGCCAGCAAACGGCAGGAATTTCTCGTTTTTTAACAAGGTGCAAGGGCTAGCCCCTGAAAACAATCCTGAAGGTGTATGCTTCTCAAACAAGGGTGGCCACTCTATATGGAGCACCACTGTGGGGTTTCACGAAGGCTGTGGAACTCCAGGGGAAAGAAAATAAGTTCCTTAAACAGCTTTTGGACCTCCCCTTCCGCATCCGTCCACAGGGATTTGGGGATGGAGTTTTGGGAGGACCAATGGGCAGCCGCTCCTGTACTTTTTGGCTACGGCTATGAGCAAATGAGCATGCAACCGTATGCCACTTTATTATCAGGTGTACCACGGGTTGGGAAAGTTGGCGTAAAATCTCATGGCTTGTTTGCGTGAAGGAGTCCCTGTGTTCTAGTAACATTCAGGTGCGGTTCCCCCAAGAGGCAGTCTTGTCACCCATGCAACTGGGAGTTTATAAGCAGGCCGTGCATCGGGGGATCCATGAATAGCAGGCCAACAGGGAATAGGCAACCTACTCTAAAAGTCAGCACGTGCAGATAAGCAGGGTATCTGAGATCCAGTTTTACCTTGTGTGGCCCTCGAAAAAGGAGGATAGATTGCTTATAACACGTGATGAATTGGCTGTTGATAATCGGATTTTATGTGTATTTGATGTTTGTGTTTAATGGATGCTTAATCCGGATAAACTTTGCATGATGATGATGATGAAATAAATAAATAACTCTGGGATAGGAAACCTAGAGTGTTTGTTCTGGTTCATGGGTAAAACAGCCACCAGCCATTTTCTTAATACCAGAACTCAATGCTGAAACTAGGAAAATGTGGACAGCATGTTGCTGGAAAGGAGCGACCAGGAGGAACAGTTAGTGTTGTTAAAAGTATACCAGCGCTCTGTCTTTCTGAAGTCCGGCTAGTTGGTAGAATATGGGCAGGAGAGGCGAGGTGCAGTGACGTTTGATAGTAATTTAAATCAGGCAGGATTCGAGTGAATTTAGTGGACAAAAAGTTGCACTAATTAACGTTTGTTTATGATATTAAGAGTGCGGGCTTCAAAGTGGTGAACAGTTGAGATTGTGTTATGGTTGTTTGATGGGAATGTTTCCTACCACACTTCACATTCAGCCGCGGTCAAAGGAATTACCGGAAAACACAATTAGTGATATTTCACTCATTCCTGTAGAATTACCGCCAGATAACAGGTGGCAGTATGGTGGTGTTAGTGCCCATTCTTGGAGTCCACAGTACTTCATTGGGATTTTGGAGGATCCTCCAGATTTTGCAGTTAAAGTGCAGCATGTACTTCCACTTTGAGGGTATACTTGTATTTTAGGTGGTGCAGTGTAAATGGCAGCAATTCCATTAGTGCCCAAAAAAGGCAGTAACAGAATTACCACCATTTCTTTATCAGACCACTACACTTGACTTGAGCGGCATTGATATGGCATTGCATTCCTGCTGGCACTAATCTGACCACAAGCCTTAGAGATGTGGCTTTCAGGGCAGTAAAGGAGCAAACCAAGCGAAGAAAGGAATGAGGTCAGGCTAGAGCAGTGGCAGATGAACAAATAGGCTAATGTTGCTAAGGGTGCTCTAGTGATGGTGCGGCAAGAGTTTGGTACCAGCGCACTGCAGGAAGTATGGTCTTACTAACTACTTGCAGGGACAGATAGTGGGAAAACAGACAGGATGTGAAGGCCGTTCTTTTAAAGCCAAAATGCAGTAGCGAAGCATTCAATTGAGTTGGTTGCCGAACACCAAAACTGCATAGACTCCTACCATAAAACCCATAATCCTAACTCCTAGGAATTTTTTGGGACTTTTTCCCCTCGCACATAGCCTCTAAATTCAACACACAGAGTACTAGTCTGGCCAAGTTTAACCAAGCAAGTTTTGATGGTCACTGTAATGTGATTTAGGTAATGCAAAATATGATTGGCACTTTGCTTCATCAGCTATCGAACATAGGTCCCACATACATACCTGCAATGCTCTTTTATTCAGATATACACTAAACTGACCACTCAGAACAGTGAATGCATTTCAAGTGTTTGTGTCTAGCTACAGAACAAAAGAAGAGTTAAATCTAATCTAATAATTTTGGCATCACACAACTCTTTCCCTGAAAAGCTACATGATTTTCAAGATCTTAAAACGTACCTATTCCAGCTATGTTTTGCCTAACACATCCATTCATTGTTTTCATGACCTCCATCTTCCCAATGACTTAATGAAGAGGTATGGTCTGTATGCAGGGTATTACAACACTATGGGCCTCATTACGACCCAGACGGTAAGGGGTTAACGGCGCCGTAAAAGGTGGCGGCCCCATTAACCCCTTAGCGCCTAATTACGAGGTCCCTTTGCCGGTCCCGACCTCAACGGCTGTTTTTTACCAGCCGTCAAGGATTGGACCCGCAAAGGGACCTTGGAGGTATTTACGGTACCGCATTTTGCGGTACCGTAACTACCGCCTTCCCCATTTTCATTGAGCCCTATGGGGGCAGAAATGGGACTGGGGAAGGGCCAATGGTGAATGGGGAATTACCGCCCCGCCAACCTTGGACTGGGGCGGTAATTCTGCCATTCACCATGGTGCAATCTGTAAAATACCAGCGGCAACCATGGCGCTACTAGCGCCATGCTTACCGCCTGGGTCGTAATGACCCCCTATATAGCTTTTGTGCGGTTCACAAGGTCTTCCGTCTAATATATCCGAAATAAACCTCTGATCTGATAACATTGTAACGCTGTTCTGTGTTCAGACCAAATCTTAAGATTTCCTAGCAATAAAGCATGCCAGACTTTCTTGAAATGGTTTCTTTACCTCCCCAGGGAAGTATTGTAAATTAGGTGGGAAGGCTGATTACAGTTGATGATTTATTTCACATATATGTTATGATTTCAATCTCTCTTATGTGTTATATGCTGAGTTTTTGCTTGCACGTGAGCCAAAATGAATGCCAAGGAGTATCACAAGTTGAGGCTGCCATTTACGGACAAGTGCGTATCCCGGGTTGTACTCTGCCACACATTCCACTCTTTTACGTTCATGGCCTGCTATCATTTGTTAAGAGCAGTTGCGTGTCATTAAATTACTTCTGTTGGGATTTTCTTATTGCCGTTTCATATGTCACTCTTTGATAGAAACAGTGGTGACTCTTACAGTTTGTTTCAAGCAGGATTTGGTTGGATTGTTTCTCTTGTGCCATGGTGCCTGCTCATTTTACTCCTTTATCACATTATCTTCCCAACGTGACTGTCTTGAGGTCTGTGTGGTTCTTGATTTTCCTTCATGTTATTTCCTCTTCGATTATTAGGAAAGCACATATACAGCGGTAATAATAACTTTTCTAAAGCATTCCCCTGCGCACAGATTCCTCATCTTAGATTTATCTTCTACCATGCCAGCTGTCTTTGGAAATGTGTCAGCCATCACAGGCCACAGTGCTGCTGCACGTCACTGTTGAGCGCTGTTGCACACTGCAGATGCTAGACGGAACACATTTCATGACTTAGTTCCTTATTTTCTCTACATTCGGTTCTCTACTTGGAAAGCCACTAGCTTTAGAACATTTTACTGCGCCATGCCTCATACCCGCGGCTTCAAGCCCTGCTCAGATTGCACTAGGGAAATGTCGGTGTTAGAGCCCTACAACGTGTCTTAAGTGCCTTAGTGAGGATAATTACACAGGGGATTGTGCATCTTGGCAATCTATGCATCCTAATGCCCTTGAGGAGTGCGCCAACCCACTCTTTACTTATCTCCACAAGGGTCGGAAAAGGAAGCTGTCAAAGTCACTGGAGTGAGATCCTTCCTCGAAGAAGACCCGATCCCTAGGTGATGTCCAAGAGGAAAAGGCCCCTTCTGCAAAAAAGGACATTAAGTTACTGGGAGAGAAGCACTGGAAGATGTTCTGTTCTGCAAATAATTCCAGACGTCTCTCTTCCTCCCAAAGCCATCACTCCCACTCCAGGAACACTAATGAGACCTCGTAGGAGTCATCAGCTATATCTGCACACATTCTCCACTAAGTCTTCCTCGCTGGGACGGCGGGTGGAATTCAGGCTCAAGATGCTTTACATCTTCGCCAAGGCCCCAGCACCAATCTCTCTGGACTCGGTGGTGGAGGCAGGTTCCACCATGCTAATAGAAGCCGGGAGATGAACCTCCTCAGCACACAACTGCACACCTGCTTGTTCGGTTCCGGCCCCAACTGCTGCACTCCAACACCACGTGGTTTTGCCTTTAGGGGTGGAAGCCTTGGCACTGACTTCGGTGTCCACGCTGTTGCCACCGATTCACAGAAATACGCTTCAGCTTCTCGGAGTACGTTCTCTCAAAGATAGGCCAGATCGTCAATGGTGAGCGGGGGAATCCTATACTTTATGGGTGTCAGCACCTGGACTCCATTGGAGGTCAAGACTTTCCAGAGGAGTTCTATTATGAGACTATTGATCTAGCTGAATTTGTGTCCAGCTTGTGAGATATCAGTTCATTTGACATCTCCACAGAATGAGAATCATTGGAAATTCCCGCCTGTGGCAAGCTTCATGTTTCCTTTCAGAGGGCCATTTACAAGGTGATTGAATCTCTGAGGCTGGCTCCACCCCTAAACGTACAGTCCTGTTTACACTGACTAACATTTTGGGAGAGAGCCCTCCTAGATAGAACCTGCTTCCCTTCAACTGTACCCGGGCTGTCTCTCTTATGGCTAGGTGACAGAAGCATGCCTCGGTTCCCTGGGTGTGCTGTGATCTCACCAAAAACACTGACCAGCTCTTTTTGATCCAGGGTTTTTGTCTACTCACCCTAAGCTGGAGCACCTATTAGTACAGTTCTCCATGGTGGGATCAGTGCTGGCTACTTTTCCTTCTTTGCCGCGGGACAGTGAGAGTAGGAAGTTGGATATGTGGGGTAGCCAGACCTTAAAAGCTGTGAACACTACCTGCGCTCTGGCTAAGTTAACCCACACCTAATGGGCTGTTATCTCGGAGATGGCTGAAAATTTGCCGGAACAGGAGATGAAGGTTGGGTTTGCCTCTCTGGTGGAGAATAGAAAGGAGGTGTCATGTCAGATGCTCTAATCTGTTCTTGACATTTCAGACCACTTTGTCTGGGCTAAGGACACTGGGACAGTTCGCCATAGACACTGCTGTTTGAGGACTTTGGTGTTTGCCCTGGATGTCCAAGCCAGAATCCCAGACATGTTATTTGATGGCAGCAATCTTCTTTGGACAAATGCTTATGAGTCCTTAGGGAAGGTTAAGGCTTTCAGGTCCGTGGCTTAGCCCTTGGGTTTAGCTGTCCTGTCAGCTTTCCCCCACAATGCCAAAGTGCCCTGTCCCACTTTTGCCCACTGCCATTAAAAGTAAAGTGGCATCTGGTAAGCAAGATCAGTAGTGTTTCCCTTGTTATCGCATGGTCAGAGGTGCCCAAAGAGGTGGGTTTGCTGCTTACACTTCCTCCTCAGCTGCCTCTGCTCCAAAGCTTCTTTCTTTCTTCTCTGGTGACGGGGGTGGGAATTGGCCCTGTTCACCAAGGACTGGCATATGGCCACTTCAGACACATGTGCATTACAGGTCTTATTGCAGGGATACAGTCATCATTTCAGTCTGTTAACCTTCCTTCCTGTGCTTCTCCCCCTCTGTGCCCAATTTCTGGAAAAGAGGGTCAATGAGCTGGTGCCTGCCACAGAGCGAGGAAAGGGTTGCTTCTCCCTGTTTTATCTGGCACTCAAGAAGGACAGGGCCTCTTTCCCATCACAGATCTGTGGCTTTTGAACTTGTACCTTTGCAAGGACAAAGACAAAATGGTTACCCTCGTCCAGATATTCCAGACCCTTGATCTCCAGGACTGGCTGGTGACATTGGATCATCAGGACGTTTACTTTATGAGCCGATCCATTGGAAGCACAGGAGGTACATGAGGTTCATAGTGAAGGTTTTCAATTACCAGGTCAGTGTTGTGCCATTTTGACTTTCCTTGTCACAGGGGGTCTTCATCACGCTGCTGACTTTGGTGACCACTCGTCTCAGGCGCAGGAGAATGCACAACCTCCCCTAATTGGATGATTGGCTCATTTGACATCTGTCCCCAGAGTAGGTGATGGAACACATGCAACACACCTGTTGAGTTTTTGCAAAGCTTAGGTTTCCTGGCCCTAAACCCCAAGGTGTTCCAGATTTCACTGTCCTTTTCCATCGGAGCAGTGCTGGACCGTTGCATGGGAAAGGCCTCTTCTCCAGAGGATCAAGTTAGGTACATCTTGTGGATGTTGGTCCCCTTTCCGTCTCAGAGTCTTGTCCCAGCTTTGGCTTGCCTGCATATTCTGGACCTCATGGCTTTCTGCATGCTGTTGGGGACACAAACTCTATTGTGTACGCAGCCCCTCAAGTGCCTGCTTTGATGTCAGTGGTACCAGTTTCAGGGTGACATGTCAAAGCTTGTTGGGGCTCCAACTAAGTGTCTATGGGCCTTCTGCGGTTGACCCTGTGTGCATAAATGCTGAGGAGGAAGTCTCGTGACAACCCTGGCCTCAGCAGACCTTCTTGATGGATGCTTCCATCCTTTTAGGCCTGATGGTGAGTGATCTTTGGTCCCTGTCCAGGATTCAGGAATACATCAACCTGCAAGGATGGCCCTTGTGGCTTTCCTTTCCTTGTTATTGGTTTACGTGTATCCTGATCTAGACAAACAACACAGGGTCCATTCACTGCCTCAAAAAAATGGGGTGGTGTAAGGTTGCTGCCTCTGTGCACAGAAGAAATATAACTTTGGTTCTGGGCTCTGGATTGCAACATGTCCCTGTCCACTGCCTCTGTGGCTGTGGATGCCATGAGCAGTCGTAAGTTGATCTCCCACGAGTGGGAACTGTGCCAGGAAATTCTAGATGGGATCTTCAACCATTGGGTGACTCCTCGGGTGAACCTCTTCACCTCAAGTGTGAATAGTTCGTGCAAGTGGTTCTGCTAAGGGAATTTCCTCTGTGGGGTGCCCTAGCGATACATTATTGGCAAGCAGTATTTTTATCTCCTCTGTGTGCCCACTGATTTACGTCATCCCTCTGGCTATCAGGAGATACCAGAGATTTAGGTCCACCTACGGGCCTTCTGGCACAGACTAGGTTTGGAGGACCTGCTGCCCTGAGCTTCTGGGCATGCACCATCTGTCCTTCCTGGCGTCTCCCTGTGAGGTTTGGCCTGCTCTCCCATTCGTGGGGTCAGCTCCTCCAGTCGGATCTCAGCTGCCTCAATCTTCATACTTTGCTGCTGAGAGGCTGAGTTGAAGGGAGTGGGGTCTGTCTGTCGACTTACTGGATGTTATCCTTTTTGCCTAGGCCTACCATTAAGCCCATATATGTCTGCGGGTGGCGTCTAGACCCTTTGATCTGGCCAGCCTCAACTGTGCTGGATTTTCTGCTCTCTTTGATAGATTTATTTATTTATTTATTTATAGAGCGCTTTACACCAAGGCGCTGTACAATAGAACAACAGATTACAAAAAACCAATAACACTTAACAATGGGAGCAGAATTTACATCTAGAATCAAAGCAGGGTCTTGAGATTGCCACTGTGAAAGGGGTAACTGCCTGCTATTTTAGCCTTTTAGAGAACCCCCAAGCAGGGCTTGTTTTTCACAATTACCACAGTTATGCCGTTTTTATGGGGACGGTCAAACCAGTTTTCGCTCTGCCCCATTATTGTGACTGCATGGGCTTTGAACCTAATTTGTACATTCCCTATGGCGGCTCGGCATTCCTGCTCCTTTAGATTGCTCAGATTGAAGGTGATTTTTTGGTCACTTGCCTTTGCTTGGTAAGTGGGTGAGCTCCAGGTCTTATCAGTTAAATCTTTGTTTCTTGTTTTCTCCAAGGATAAGGTTACTCTGAGGGTGAGATCAGCTTTCCTTTCCAAGGTCATATCAGACTCTCATTCATCTCTCTTCTCTCTGCCTCAACCTTCTAAAACACAGGAGCGGTTTCACCAACTGGACCCCAAAGAGGGCTCTCAATTCCTATGTCTCTCGGATGAGAGAAATCAAGAAGGATGAAAAGGTCTTTTTGAGTTCTGGTGCTACTCATGCAGGTAGGGCCGTTACTAAGCAGACTCTGTGTAGGTGGATTGTTCTGTGTATTTCATAGTTTTATGATCTGGCCGGGAAAGTTGTCCCTGATGATCTCATGCTCATGGCTCATTCAACTGGGGATCTTGCAGTTACCTCGGTGTTCCAGGTGGGTTTCCTTGGTGGGTGGGTTTCCTTGTGCCAGACATTTGGCAGTTGGTTACCTGGGCTTCCCTTTCTAACTCATGTTTCCCTGCTACTTTTAAGCACGCTTTTATTCTCCCGATTATAAAAAAGAAAAAAAAGACTCTTGATCTTTCCACTCCTGCACATTTTTGCCCAATTTAATTTCTTCCCTTTCTCTCAAAACTTCTTGAGCAGCCTGCATACACCCAGGTTTCCTAAATCTTAATTCTCTTCTACCACCTCTCCAATCTAATTATTATTCTGTCTGCTCATTCTAAGCAGGGATGTCATTTCACCAAAATGCCAGGGGTAGAAGAAGTGACATCACATGACCTTTGACCCCCTGATGACATCACAGGAAGTGATGTAATTTGACCCTGCCCCAAGTGCCATCACAGGAAATAATGGCAAACGACCTTCAGATTTTTTAGATGCATCTAGCGCCCGTGTTTTCAGGTGCTCTCATTTCAGCCAGATATAAGAACCGAGGCAGAGAGGGAGGCATGATTTGTCCACATTTACACATTTGGGGAATGCCATTTTTCATATTCGACGTGGGGTCTATATGTAAAACATACATAATGCAGTATTTCTGACAGGGTAACGGAAATCTGTAATGCAGTCTACAGTTAGTGTATGAAACATCTATAGATCAATGGACACAGAAGTATGTGTTATATGTGGCGTTGCTGTGTTAAATAAGCCAATAAAGCACTGACCTGGGGAGGCGTGCGCTGCTTTTTAACCAGGAGAAAAATGCTGAACGAGCAAGGCCTGAAAATTAAATCATTGACCAAGATTTAGTATCAGCAAGATTCCCTTTTCATAAATGTATATATGATTCAGCTACCACTATAATGGAAGAAACCTATTAGACTGGTCTGCGTGCACAGAGGGCCCAAATAAAACTTTTAAAGTTGGGGTCGCAAGGGATCACACACTCCTTATTTTTTCCCTTTCTTTTTTGGGTATTACTGGGTCTGTCCATGAATGGTTCCACTTCAATCTCATTCAGCGGTCCTACTCTATAACTTAGGCTTGACACACCTCTTCCTCACATCCACTTCTCTATGGTGTCCCTTAAGGTTCTGTACTTTGTCCTCTCCTTTTCTCTCTCTACACTTCCCCTTTCTCTGCTCTTATTTCTTCATTTAATCTTTCCTTTCATCTGTACGCAGATGATGCACACATCTTTTTCTCTTTTTCTTCCTTTGACTCTATTCTGCACTCCACTGTATCAACTTGCCTTTCTGCTGTCCAAAACTGGATGTCTTCTCACTTTGTACTCCTCAATCCTTCTAAGACTGAGGTTCTGTTCTTTCTGGCTTCAACTATTCCTGCTATTCTTCCATCTCCATCTCTCTTCTTTCCACCTTCTTTGCCTTTTTCCACTTCTGCGCCCAATTTGGGGTTTATCTTTGATCCCTTGCTTTCCTTTAAACTTCACATCTCCTCTATTGCTCGCTCCTGTCGCTATGCCCTTTTAAGCAGCCGTTGTGTTCGCCCCAACTCTCATTTCATGCTACTAAACTTCTTCTGTTCTGCTTGATCTTTTCTCGTATTGACTATTCTTCCTCTCTCCTTCTTGGCCTTCCTGCCTCACATCTTCTTCCTCTCCGATCTGTTTATAATTCTTCAGTTTGTCTTCTCTTCACCTTTTCGCTCCTGTATCACATCTTCTTTACTGTCTACTGTCTATTTCACTGCTTCCCTTTGAATCACTTCTTCGCTTCCATTTCTTTCAATTGTTTCATATGTACTTGCGATCTGGCTCCTCCTTATCTTTCTTTGCTAGTATCGTTCTACCTCTCGGATTCTCTGATCACAGAATCTGCTTCTTCTCACTGTCCCCAAACGCCCCTGTGCCTCTTCCCATTTCCGATATTTTGCTCTCTTAGCCCCTAAAGACTGGAATTCACTGCCTCTCTTTATCCGCTCTTCATCTCTTTACATTTTTCAATCTCTCCCGTCTTTCTACTTAGTGACTTTCTGTTCCTCTCCCGCTCCTTCTGCTTTTTTTTTTACATAATCATGTAATTGTTCCGCTTTGTAAAATATTGTAACAGCGTTTTTGGCGAAAAGCACTTTATAAATTCAATAAAATGAAATGAAAATGAAATGGACTTCTCTGCACACGTTTGCCCAGAGTTATTGTCTGGTTTCATGGCAGGACAGGGAGCTCCTTTTGGTTGAGTGGTACTCCAAATTACTTGCCTATCGATAATGTTCTTTCTGATGGATTAGTCCTTTCTTCCACAGATTTCTCATTGCCCTCCCAACCTGCCCTTCTTGGCTGATAGCTTCAGCACCTCCTGCTGTTTTGCGTCTCCTCAGCTGCTAAGAGCGAGGGAAAAAGGTAGAACTGAGGTCGTGGGGGTTGGCTGGCTCCATATTTACTGGCCCTTCTCTTGTATTCAGCATCACTGGTGCACAACAGTGCAGAGTGGAGCTGTCACAGAGCCCCCTGGTGGCTGAAAACGTTTTCAAAGACAACTGACACTGGAGAGGATATATCTAAGGTGACACATCTGTGCGAGAATGGACTGTCCATCAGAAAGAACACTACAGAGGGGTAAGTAAGTTGTTCTTTGTAGCCATGCCTCAGTGCCATTGTGTTATTTATTGCTTTTTTGCCGATTCTCTGTTTACATGCAGTATACTAATGCCAAAAATTCCCCATTGCTGCTCAGCTCAGTACAACATCAAGCACGTAAATTGCAGCACAGTTTGTAAAAGACAGGAAAATATAGTGCTTGTGCTCTTATTGAAAATAGCTCAGTGTGATAAACAGTCACCTCTGTATCAGTGTGCAACCTGCTGTCACTGCTTCAAGTCTTGGCAGCACATCCTCGGCCCTTAATTCTTTAGAGGTTAATACATTGTTTACCATTTTACCATTGACTTAAGTAATAAGGTCTATTACATTGTTATGTAGCTCTTCCAAACTAGAATGGTTCTCTCCAAGCTTCTCAGAGAGAATGGTTTCAGCAGTTGTATCTAATAGGATGAATTAATTTCCGATCTCTGATAGCTTTACTTGTTCCTATGGTACCTCCTTCTCCCTGCTTCACTGGCCCTGCATAAACCAACTGCTGGGGCTTACTCATTCCTAAATCACCACACCTGCCCCCTGCTGCCCCTACACATCTTTAATCTCTGGTCTTGGCAGCTTGCTGCCTGAAGAATTCTTTTTTGGTTTCCTGAGTTTTTCATAGGACTATTTCAATCGTTAAAGGATGGCTCCTACAGGAAAAGGAGTCATGCTGGTTCTTTAATGATATAGGACCTGTCAGTGATGATCCGATGACACTAGTCCACACATGTGATCTGCAGGGCACATGCTTGGGCTACGCGACATGCTTTCTCAAAGTAAAACTCCCTTCAGACCAGCTCTAGACCAGTTGCTCAAGAACATGTTTGGCTAAACAGATTTTCTACAGTCCTCCCCAAAATGGCTTCTGAATATGTTATCTATCCCAGTAGGCAGGAGGAAGTGGGGCAGGAAATACCTGTAGATAAAGCTTACTCAAAGTAGTGAATCTTGTTTTAGTAGTTCATATCGCTCTTGCGACAAACTCCTCACCCCCCATCACTCTATTCTATTGGTTGTGGTATTTTTGGGGAGCGTGCAGTGGGGGTGTAGAATCTTGTGCATGCATAGGCGTGTATCCTGCACATGAGTGGACTAGTGCTTTGCTTTTTCTGTCCTTTGCAAGATTTGCTGTTTCTGAGTCTGTTGGAAGAGGAATATTGCCTTACCAGTGTAAGATGCACTGCAATGAGAAACCTGTATTTAATTGAACTTTTCTGGTTGAAAATATAAATGTATTATTTTCTGTATTTTCACGATGAATTCTCTGTACTCTTTATAGGCCTACCTGCACCTGGGGATCAACGACAAGCTTGGACTTTCGGGAAGACCAGATCGTCCAATTGGCTGTCTCGGAACATCAAAGGTCATGATTAAAAAACATGTACAATCTGTCACAGTTACATGAAATAACTGATGTATTACTTCATCCAGTGATACCGACTGTAAAGGAAGAATTAGATTTATTTTAAAAGGAACAATGAGTTCAATGTTTGGCTCGGCCCCAGATACTGACCGATATTACACACAGAGTCTCAGTGAACAAGGAAAAGCAGTGGGAGGTTAGCAAGTGGGTGAACTGGGTGTTGTAGAAATCCAACATTTAAAGAAAACAAACATGTCCAAAATTGTGATTTTGCATGTCTTTTTTTAAATCGATCATTGGATATGAATGCTTTCAAGTTGCTCTAGTTTTTACAGCCCTTTGTATCCAACTCAGATTAATGTTGTTGAGTTAAAATGGTTACTAGGGCAATTAACTCTCTGTACTGGCCATCCTGCCAGCTCAATCAACTTGGTAAGCTTCCTGGCACTTCTTACATGTGCTACAATGAGGTGGCCAAGACCTTTCTGTTCCTGCCCTTAAACTTTGCAACACAACTATTATAAGTGTGCCAGAAGAACATAATCACTTGAGGTTTTAAAAAATCTCACATTGTGTATTCCACCTTTTTGCCTAACCTGTTCATTGCTGTAGGGCACTGTGTTCCTGATGTGAGCACACAATGCCACTTTTGTGGTGGTTTAAGTCGTGCTAACAACAAACTGTCAGTCCGTACCAGTTTGAGATTTTTTTGCAACAGTTACTCAAATTAGACAAGCAGGGTCACAGATATTGAAATATGGTGTTATGTTCAATGTTTAGGTAAGAGTTCCTTTATCCACACAGAAAAACGATTTCATACATACATACATTTATTTTATTTTATCACTTCTAAAGCGCACTGAACCCTGAGGCATCTGGGCGCTGGTTCTTGGCAGTAGAGCAAAAGTACATATATGCATAGAAGAGTACAATACATAATGCATATTGGGTTACAGTTTTCTGTTCAGAGTCATACATTCAGTCAGAGTTACTTTGATAGAGATTTATTTTAACAGATCTTGTGTGAAGAGCCAAGTTTTCAAATTTTTGCATAAAGACCAAAAGGAGGATTCTGATCTTAATGAGGATTGCAGGGCGTTCCAGTATTTGGCGGCTACCACTGGGAAGCTACTGCCCCCCATCTTTCTGTAGCTTGAATCTAGGGATGGGTGAGTAAGTGAGAGTAGGTTGAGCACGTGGGTCTGTTGGATTGGTTCATGGCAAATGTATTGGCTGAGTACTTGGGGGGCTGAGTTGGACAGAAATTTGTGCGTGAAGGAAAGGGTTTTGAATAGTATTCGATCTTGGACCGGTAACCAGTGGACGTTCTGTCTTGTCATAGTGATGTGTGTATTTTTAGGGATGTTCAGGGCTGCTCTTAAGGCGTTATTTTGAATCACCTGCAGTTTTTTTTATATTTCTGCTCTTCGTGCCAGCGTAGAGGGCATTGCAGTAGTCTAATCTGGATAAGATAAGGGCTCTAGCCAGCGTAATACTGCTGTCGGATCTCAGGTAGCGTCTACAGGCATTGATAAGCTTAGAGGTGTAAGTTGCTGCAGATGCCGTGGCGTTCATTTGTCTAGTTAAAGTGAGAGCTGAGTCAAGGTAAAAACCCTGAGTTTTAACTTCCTTGGAGACATTGATGGTGATGTCGTAGATAGTGAAGGACTTGAAGGAGTCGCATAGTTTAAGATGTTTTTGTGAGCCTATAAGGAGTCATTCTGTTTTTTTTAATCATTTGGCACAATCTATGTTGGGCCACCCATGCCTGGATGGTTTGGTAGATTTTGTTTAGTGATTTAGAGTCTGTGTCATAAGAGCCGGAGATGGGTATGAAGATTTGGGTGTCATCTGCATAGTTGGTGTAGGTGACACCCAAATCATCAAGACAATATAATAGAGGTTTAGTGAAAATATTGTAAAGTATAGGGGAGATGCAAGAGCCTTGTGGTACTCTGCAGGGGACACAGGGTGGGACTGCTGCTGAAGTGGGTAAGAAGACCCTCATAGTTTTATTGATTAGGAAGGACTGTATCCGGTGTATGGCTTTGGATGAGAAATGGGCTGCTGAGGAGAAGTTTTTGCATAGTATCTTATGGTTGACTAGATCAAAACGCTGCTGATAGTTCTAGCAGGAGAAAGAGTGCTAGGTTGCCATTATCTTTGAACTTGTGCTTTTGTATTTTTAGGTCAAGGAGGGATGATTCAGTCCTGCGTCCTGGATGGAAGCCAGATTGGCGTAGGCCAAGGAGGTTGTTGGTTTCCAAATAGTTTTGGATCTCGAGATAAGCTGCTCTGTCCAATATTTTAAGGAGGAAGGGCACATTAGTGATAGGTCGGTAGTTTGTCAGTATGTTGGGGTCTAAAGTGGGTTCCTTCAACAGTGGTAAGACCCACACATCTTTGAGATTAGTTGGGACAATGCTACTTTCGAATGAGGCATTGCTTAGGCTTGTGATGAACGGTGTGAGTTCAGTCGCACAGTCTTTGTTGAAAGAGGCTGGGCAGATATCTCCTTGGCATCTAGAAGGCTTGATGCTAGCAATACATTTCAGGACTTCTGTAGTAGAGACTGGGGCGAATTCAAATTGCGTGTTTGTTTTTTGGGGTGTGTAGCTAGGCGTCTGCTGGGATTGGGACGGTGTTCGGTTCATCTTTTTTTTGTTCGATTTTGGATTGCAGAAGGGCAATTTTATCAATGAGGGCTTTCTGAATGTCTGTGCACCAGGCTGCGTCTTTAAGACGTGATTCTTGCAGTGGCACTGGCGAATCGAGTTCTCGTAGAATGGCAAAGAGTTCTTTGGAACCTGAGTTAGCACTGGTGATTCTCTCATTTTACGTGGCGCTTTTAGTTTGGAGGATAGCTTGTTTGTAGTTTTTGGAAGCCACAGAAAAGATTTCTTTGTTGAGTTCAGTCGGGTATTTCTTCCAATTGATCTCAGCAGTTCTCTTGGTGCTCCACATTGTTTTGAGGTTCGGTGTGTACCAAGAGTTTAGGCGGGCTAGGGGTTTACCTTTGCACATGCTCAGTGGTGCTACTTTGTCAAAACCATCTAGGTTGTTTTGGTATTCAGTGATTGGGTGCATCAGAGGAAGGAGTTTCTCTACTGTGATTTAACGTGAATTTCTAGATAATGCAGCTGGTGCTTTAGGGAGGAGGGTATCTGCCACGTGGTTCTTAGAGATGGTGAAGGTGATGATGATGGTCAGACCAGGGCCATTTGGTGTTAGAGAGTATATTCTTGTTGCAATTGAGGTCTGCAAGCCAGTCGAGGGTTCGACCTTTTATATGTGTTGGGTTGATAATACGATGTGAGAAGCCTAGTGTGGTAATGGTATTGGCGAGGGCAAGGGCATTGTCATCAATAGGGCAGTTGAGTCCCAGGTTTAAATCTCCCAATAGTATGATTTGAGAACCTGTCTTGGTATTCCTTGAGAGGAGTTCTGTAACATTGTCTTCAAAGGAAGACACCGGACCAGGAGGTCTGTATATAAGGTGAAGAACCTGCCTTGGTATTCGTTCAGTGGAGTTGTGCAACATCATCTTCAATGAACATCATCTTCATGAACTGATTGGGGCTGTATATAAGGTGGACATTCATGGTGACCGAGGAAGATAAAGGGATTTTGATGGAAAGTAATTCACCTGAGTTAAACGAGTGGTCAGGTATTTCCCTTACAGGGAGTTGGTTCTTAGCGTTAAATGCTACTCCTCCCCCTTTGACAGTTTGTCTATCAGTCCTGTAGAAAGTATAGCTTTCTGGCATGGCGAGCAACAGTGCTGGGCCGGCTGCTGCATGGAGCCAGGTTTCAGTGATGGCTAGGAAGTCTAGTTTATTAGTAGTGATGAGGTCTGCAATGTCTAGAGCATGTCTCTACAGAGACCTTGCATTGCTGAGGGCACCCTTGAGCATAGTTGTTTCCAGGTTAGTGTTGTCTGTGTGGGCTAGATTAGTCTCTGTACTTGACAGGCGCGTCAAAGCTGGTGGGATCGATGTGCTTGATTCCAAGGTTGTAGATTTCTTGCATGAAGTTGTGTGGCATATGGTGGATGTTTTCCGATCATTTGTGACACTGGTGGGATCATGTGTGGAGTTGTATGCAATAGCGGTTGAGTCATTGGTGTAGGCATTTAAATTGCAGTAGGAATGAGGCAAGGGAGGATGGTATGATCTCGAGGCGGAGTAGAGAGTGGTTCTGGAGTTAAGGTGTACATTCCACCAGCTTATCGAAGGGGTTGTTGATTGCGGATGCAGTTGGTCCGTGGCTATTCGAGATTAGTCTACTGTTTCTTGCGGCTAATGGGCATGGTAGACTTGAGAGACGAAGTCATGAACTGATTGGGGCTGGGCGAGCATTTGAATGATGTGGTCTGCTGACACGGCAGCCAAGGTGGGCTATCGCAGTGAGTGCTTGCTGGGGGCAGGAAGCGTGTAGACAGGATGGTGTGAGAGTCGGGGAGGTTAAAGATAATTTTTTGCGCAATTGTGCGTTTGTTGTTAGTGGAGGCATATTAGGGTCGGTTGTGAGTTTTGGGAGGCTCATGTTTGAGTGGGGCAGGTCCAAGGTAGGTTCTGGCCTGGTAGGGTGGCAGTGACAATAATGAGCTGGGTAATTCCAATGCCGTTAAGGAGAGGGTGGATCCCGTTAAGTTGTAATAGATCACTGGACAAGTGAGTACAAACCGATGGGGAAACACGTGGGCGAATCAAATACGATTGATCATATGGGCGAGTTAAGCTCCAATTAATTGCTTGACAAATGCATACCGTTAGATGGGCAAGCGTGTGGGGGGGATCGAGTACAATTGAGCACATGGGAGTGTTTAGCTGCGCTGGGCTAAAGCATGCAGCCAGATGGGCAAGCACGTGGACAACTCAGGTACAGTTGGGCATATGAAGCGAGTTAAGTTACAATTAGTCGCTAGGCAAAGGAGTACAGTCAGAAGGGCAAACCCACGCCAGATCAAGTACAAAAGATCATGAGGATGAGTTAAGCTCCGATTAAACGCTAGGCAAGTGCATACAGTCAGATAGGCAAACACAGGGGTAACTGTGGTGTTTTAGGGCACATGAAGCGAGTTAAGCTATAATTAATCACTGGGCCAATGCATACAGACAGGTAGGCAAACACAAGGGTAACTCTGGTGCGTTTGGGCACATGAAGCGAGTTAAGCTACAATAAATCACTTGGCCAATGCCTACAGACAGATAGGCAAACACGAGGGTAACTCTGGTGTATTAGGGCACATGAAGCAAGTTAAGCTACAATTAATCGATAGGCAAGTGAAGTGCAGTTAAATGCAGGGTTAAAACAGTTACAGTTAAGCTGAGCTGAGCGAGTGTGGTTGGGGAAGCAGAGCGTCGCTGGTACAGTAATGAACATAGCACATATCTCGAAGCAGCCACAGTGTGGGAAATAAGGGAGGCGTAGTACTAGATAAAATGAAGTAGCGTTATTGAGGGCTGTGACTAACTTGGGTGGTTGTCAGTGTGTGTTCGGTGGAGGATCCTACATAGGGGCTTAGTCCTGCAACTAATCAAAGGGCAAGTTTTAGTTACTACAGATAAGTCTTACTCAGGTTGGGTGATGGGCTGGCTCCCAGCTATCTTTGTTTTGTGGAAAGGCCTGCGCTCTGGAGCTCTGGTAGACCCGGACAGGTAGAGAAAGGGGCCTTTGAAAATCAGGTGCCGGCTTCCGGCTGCCAGCATACGCGATTGGCTCTTTAAAGCTACACTGAGCCAATCACAATGGGGCATCAATCAGTTGGTCGGCTGCTCACAAGCACGAAAAGCTGTCGGGCATTTTGAAACTTGCGTTAAGTAGCAGCATTAAGCTTCATCTCAGGCAGCGTCGGGCAATATGGTAGTTTAATAGCTTGAACACCACATAGCTGTCTCTTGTACTTCCGGGCTATAACTCATCAGCAGAGTGTAATGCGCGCATTTGCTCCATCCTTTTACACAGATGAGCACTTTGTTTCTCCGTCGCTCCTGTGAGGCCCATCTTGCTTACCTTATGTGCTGGGATGCTGGTGGGCTGCTCTTGTGGCATAGAATGGAGGTGAGGAGCTCCTGCTCTCACAGTGTGGCTGCTGGGCCGGTCTGTGGAACAGGGATGGGCACAGGTACAGACAGGGGCCTTATACAACGGGCCGTTGAAAATCTCGGCCCCCGTATGAGAAGCGGGGCATCTCCCTTGCATCTAAACTTGGTGGGGGAGTGAGCCAAGGGAGCGGAGCATGCAAAGTAGCGAACCAGGGGTCTGGGGCCCAAACCAGGCAGTGAGGCGTCTTCTTAGTGGTTCCACTTTGCAGAACCGTAAACCAAGGGGGCGTAATCATACAGCAAGAGAAGCCAGGGTCTGGGACCCGAAATCACATAGCACGAGTCATCTTCCGCATCAAAGTACTTGGTAGAGGGAAGATACCAAGTGAACCCCATCAAAGAATAGAAGTTAGGAATCGTGTGTTTGAAGCTAATGTGAGAGAGAGGCCAGGGAAAGCGAGTCATTCCCCCTGGTTATCTGGAACTGTGCTGGCAAGTGAAAAGTTACTAGTAGAAGGCAGTAATTCGCCTGGTAACCAACATCAGGAGAAGGGAGTCATTCCTCCTGGTTGTGTTGAACTGGCAAGATACTAGGAGAAGGGAGGCATTCTTCTAGTAAACAAGATGGTACAAATTCAAGAGTTAAGATAACAGGAGAACGGAGTCATTCCCCCTGGCTCTGTGAAACTTTGCCTTTTTGTATTGTAACCTGGGAAAGGAAGCTATTCCCTTTATCTGAAAAGGAGAACTGTTTTGAACTTTGCCTTTTGAGTATGTTTCGCCCAGGGGAAGCGTGGCATCCCCCTGCCATTGTGCAAACTTGAAGAATAAGAAACCTGGAGAAGGGAGACATTTTCCAGGAACCCGATAGTGAAGAAACTATGGGCAATAAGGAACATCGATGTTTCAGACAGTACTTTACCTTGTGAACTTGAACTGATAATTGTACTGCTGTTTAGCATTACACATTGGAACTTTGGTTTGTGCCTAGGAAAGGAATTGAGACCTGGGGAAGGGAGTCATTCCCCAAGGCAAAGAGTCTGCACCACAGTGGGCCGCTGTCCAGAAGAAGGGAGTCCTTCTTCTGGATCAAGAAGGTCCACTACCTTTTTAGTTTAGTATTTACTGTAAGGGACAGAAGAAGGGTTTTTGACACAGGTTGGTGGACTATTAATTTGCACGGACATTCTGACAACACCCTTAGTTTTTTAGTTGATGCAGGGTAAGCCCTCTTAGAGTTATGGCAAGCTAGGTTTTCTCTTTATTTTCTGGTATAATACAAGACAATCCTGGAGCTTTCTGAAAAGTGTATATTTTTTTAATTAATGCAGGCAATCTAATGGTAAAGGGATCACACTTCAATAAACACGTACTAATCAGATCAGAGGATCTATTAGTTGTAACAAAGTGATGTGGCAGGATTTGTATGCATGATTGCTATGCTATGCAGGATTGCCATGCAATACTATGTTATCATGTGCAATGCAGTGCTATGCTATAAGGCTTTCCCATACAGTTAGGTCTCAGACCCTCCATGTCCCCTCCCTGGCCTGCCCTGGGCCTGCTCTACACCACACACCAGACAGGCCCAAACTGCTCCTAGGGCAGAGGACACGCCCTTCCGTGTATTCTCTACAAATTTAGCATTAGCCCAATATATGGGAGGCATCAGAAGGGGTTTCTGCAAATGCCTCTTATTCATGATAGAACACGATGTTTCAGCAGGACTGCATCACAAGGTCACAAGGAAGATGACGACAGTTCTTGCCAAATGTCTGTAATGCTGTGTCAAATAACACCCCCATTGTGAAAGTACAGAAACATATTAGTGTTTGCCTATGATATGCTATATGAACCAGCACTCGAGGGTGGGGGCGGGAGAGAGAGCTCCTTGTGCCGGCTGCCCGAACACTTGCATGCTGTTTTTCCCTGCTTATAACTCTGTATGCTGTGTATTTGCAATATAAATACATGAAGCTTAATTTACCAGCAGGCTGTCTGATCTCATTATTTGCTGCAAACTGAGGCTTGGCCCGAAGAGCCTTATCTTGACCACCACAAAAGTATCAATGAGTCTGAACCGTCGTCATATACTCTTAAATATGTGGGGAAAATTGCTTCACGGCAGGGAAATGCATGCCTACCTTCCCTCCACAGATTCCTCATCTTTTGAAATACCCTCCAGGCATAAACTGGTACAGGAATTGTTTTCATAGCCAGTAGGCTGCAACCTACTATCCACATTGACTCTTCCACAATGCTGATGGGGCTAGAAGTGACATATCCAGTTCATATTTAAAAAAAATGTTTTGATTGTTTTCTAATGCGACACATGTATACGAGATTCTTCCGAGCACAAAGAGAAAAACAGTAGTGGGGAATGAAGTGGGTCGAAAAGAGGCAGTTGGGTGCAATGCACTTCAGGGTTTGCAGAGGCAAAGTGAGTAAAGTAGATTTCAAGGCATTGCAGTTTCTGTGCAGCTTCCAGTCTTGATTACCAAACAGCGTTCAAATACAATATAAATAAAATTGAACTTTTCTCATAGAAAAATACGAAAAAATGTACAAATAGCTTGGAAAGCAACTGGAGGACTCCCAACACTGAAGCGTGCTGTAAAAATCTGAAGATGGCTGCCAGCGGAGGGGCTACGGGAGAGGACTGTCATTGGATGGGGGCAGTATGACCCAAAGGACAGTGATAGATTTAGAAGAGCAATACAGTTTTAAAGTGAAAGTGAAACTGTTTTTTCTTCTACGGAGGATTCACAGCCTGACGACAGGGAATATTCATGAGCATGTGAATCCATGCCAGACCCATGCTGGAGAACAATAGTTGCAGGTAAGTAACTTAAACCTTACTCCTTCCTGATATTTAAAGAAAAATAAAGCTTTTCTTAAAATGGTGAATTTGTTTTCTCTGTATTACTTCATGATGCCTTCACAAATGGTGTCAGGTGTGGGATGCGGCTTAACTGATACAAGTTGGGGCACCCTAAAATTTTAAAAGTTAAGTCCCAGAGCATCAGCCCCCTCAGTAGCCACCAAGGGCTCTAAATGGTTTTACATTTACAGTAATATGGAGGAGATCATTCCCCCAGGAGAAAGAAGACTGAAACGCACTAATTTGATTCTAATTCCACCCCCTAATACTTAAATCAGGACTAACATGGAGGTTTCGGAATTGATGTGCTGGCAAGGGTTAAAGATCCAGACATTAGAGGTGATATCAAAGTGTTGTTACGGAATCACGGAAAGGATCCCTTCCAAATCCACCAAGGGGATAAGATTGTCCAAGGCATACTCAAGGGGGCAGTGTTCCCTTGGGTCAAGGAAGAGGCCAGGAAGAAGAGGACAGATTGAGGTACGCGGGGCTTCGGAGCGGCGGATGATCCACCTGATACCCCTCAAGAATCAGAGCCCAGAAAAATTAGAGAAGAGACTGAAACTCTTCCCGGCCTAGCCTTTGCCCAAAGGAATGACCCATTTTGGCTGAAGCTTTTTTACAAGTCACATCTGAACAAGAGGGCCATGAGAATGCAGGGCCTTTTTTCTTTTTGAGACATGGGCTTATGTACCGAGGAGACACCACATCAGAAGGCTTAATGAAACCCCAATTAGTTTTCCCTAAGAATCATAAGCAAGTGGTCGTGGAGATAGCTCATTCACATCTGACAGGAGGCCATTCAGGACAGATGAAGATGCAGGCCCAAATCATTAATAAGTTCTACTGGCCAGGAAGCTATGCTAACATTAAGAACTTCGTCCAGTCCTTTGAAATTTGTCAGAAAACCAGTACTCGTATGCCGCCGCCAGTTCCCTTAAATACTTTACCATTCATTGAAAGTCCATTCTCAAGAATTGGTATGGACATTGTAGGGCACCTAGAAACATCAAAATTAGGGAACAGGTACATTTTGGTAATCGTGGATTATGCAACGTGATACCCAGATGCCTTTCCCCTGAGAGCAAATACCACACAGCAAATATTGAAACACCTGCTCCCTTTCTTTTAACAAGTGGGGTTTCCAAAAGAGATACTGACAGATCAAGGCTCCACATTTATGAGCAAACTCATAGGGGGGAAGTAAAACAGTTGTTGCATATTACCACTTTAAGGACCTCCATTACATCATCCACAGACATGGCCTTGTATAAAGGTTTAATAAGACACTGAAGACCATATTGCGGAAGTTAGTTGAACAGGATGGCAGAAACTGGGATCCTATGATTCCATGGGCTTTATTTGCAGTTAGGAAGACCCTTCAGGCTTCTACCGGATTCTCCCCGTTAGAATTACTTTATGGACGGGAGCGTGAGGATGTCCTAGATATGTTTAGGGAAACCTGGGAAGAGAGAGAAGAAGCCCCAATACCACTCTCCCAAACTGCAAACCGGTTTAAAGAACACATGATGTTGGTTAGATCTTTGGTACAAACCCATATGGCCAAGGCACAAGAACAACAGAAAGCCTCCTATCACAAAAACATTGTTTTGAGATCTTTTTCAGTGGCCCAAAAGATATTAGTATTGTTCCCCACTTCTGAGAACAAACTAATATCTAAGTGGCATGGACGATATGAGGTGTTAGAACAAATGGGACCTTGTAACTGTAACATTTCCCAACCTGATTGCCGCCTTAAAACACAACTCTACTACATTCATCTTTTAAAACAATGGAGTGAAACTCCTTCAGGCTCTACAGCCCCTATGTTTTCTTGTTTGTTACTGGAGGATTCGGATAACACCACCCTAATTCCTCCTATGCTCAGTAACAACCAAAAGCAAGATCTATATGATCTTATACAGCCATTTACTGGGTATTTAAAGACGAGCCAGGAAGAGTAAAGGATATTTCTCCAGCATGGGGTCTGGCATGGATTCACATGCTCATGAATATTCCCCGTCGTCAGGCTGGGAATCCTCGGTAAAGAAAAATCAGTATCAGTTTCGTTTCTGATCTGTCTTTCGTAGTAGTAACCAATCACTGATCTCTGTGTCATACTGACCACAGCCAATGACTGCCCTCTACCTAAGCCCCGCCTCTGGCAGCCATCTTCAGATTTTTACCGCACGTTCAAGTGTTGGGAGTCCTCGTGCTTAGCTCTCGAGCTTTTACTGCGTGTTTTGCGCTTTTTAGGTGATTTTTCAAATTTTTTCGGTTAATCGAGCCTCAAGCTCCACAGTTTCTACTCCCGTTAACGGCTACCCGTTGCGGGATTTTCCTACGCCCCTCAAGGGTGAAGATTTTGTCGAATCAACTTCTTGGAGGATTCCAGAAGATTCGCGGCCTACTTCAAGATGGCCCAGGATGCGAGTTCGTCGCCCGGACCCAAGCTGTTTCGCAGCTGCCCTGGATGCGGGCTGCAGAATGTTTTTAAGGAAGACGAACATTCGCGATGCCTCTACTGTCTTCATGGGGACAAGACTCATGTAGAGAAGGACTGCCAGTTCTGCAAGAACTTGTCGGAGCGGACCATGAGGGACCGTCGATCCCGTCTCGCAAGCTGGTTGGAGAACGGCTCGACGGGTGAGAAGAAGAAGAAAGGGTCCGAGCGGGCTTCTAAGTCCTGTGCGGGCGCCCTGGCGACGGGGGCCCAACACCAGGCCAAGCGCCGCGAGTCCGCTGGCTCCGGGAGCACCGAAAGGTCGGGTTCTTCGGTCGCCAGGTAGGGCGCACCTTCCCCGGCACCGTCAACCACGAGCCAACGCTCCGGTTCGGGGAAGAGAAAGTCAGATACCCCGGGTAAGCTTCGGGAGAAGCCCCGTCCAATCTCGGAAGAGGGGGAGCGAGGCGTCGCCCCTCCCCCAAAGGAGAAGGCCTGGGACGCACCTAAGGTGGTGAAGGCCCCTAACCAGCAGGCGAAGGCCTCTATCGAGGCTATCGTGGCGACTCTGGCCAAGCCGGCAGAGACACCGCCAGCGGAGACTGCCTCCGGGACTAGAGTTTCCCTGCCGCCAAGGAGGGAATCCTCTGTTCAGCCCATCGTTGTGGCCGCTATGATGGAAGAAGCGAGGGGGGGCACGATGCCCTCCTCGAGCTCAGAGTCAGCCTCGGAGGAGGAACTGACCGAGGCTGTGAGGAACCTCGAAGTCCAATCCGAGAAGGTTCGATCCCGTCAGGAAGATCCTCGGGAGATAACCGAGGAAGACGACGATGGTGAGGAAGAGCGGCCTTCCTTTCTGGCACAGCCGGATCCTAGGCCTCAGGATGGCTCGGCGGCCTTTTTGTCTGCCATCCAGTCCTTGTGCTCTGAGATAAGGACGAGATTCCCATGGCCCAGGCCGGAGGACCCGCAACCCGGCCCGTCGGGAAGTCCTCAGAACAAACGATGGAGGACCCAACCCTCTCCTCCGCTCGCCCCCGTAAGGCCTACAGTTCCCTCCTCATCCTCCCACGAGTCGGTAGATGACTGTGCGTTGGGCTCCACGACGGGTTCTGAGGGCGACGGAGACGACGACGGAACAGGTCTCCCATCTCCCATTGCACGGGCCTCGCCGCCCGACGAGATTGGCTCATTCCACGCCATGATTGCCAGGGCGTCCGAATTGTTCCAGCTCTGCCCGGAGGAGCAGAAAAAGGAACGTTTCCTCTATCAGCGCCGGGAGGCCAAGAGGAAGGCGGTCATCGCGGTGCCCCTAATCGATGACATCTGGGAGGAGGGCCTGTCGGTTCTCAAAAACCCCTCCACGGCACCAGCCAAACGGGACCGGTACGAGAAGAAGTACCGGGTCCCCGAAACCGCTCCCCTGTGCCTCAGGGCCCAGCCAATGCCAGACTCGGTCGTCTCGGCGGCGGTGAAGAAGAAAGCGGCAGGGTCAGGAGCCTCGATGTCGAATTCCCCGCCGGACGGCGAGGGAAAGAAGTTGGACGCCATGGGGCGGCGGGTCATTTCGTCGGCGGCGACGACGATCAAAGCGGCCAACGCCCTGGTGATCGTGGCCCGTTACGACAGGGAGCTCTGGTTTAAGCTGGCCCCCATATTGGACTTCCTGCCGGACGACAAGAGGTCCGAGGCCCTGGAAATACTGCAAGAGGGCGAGGTGGCGTCAGACCACGCCATAACAGTGGCAACCGATATTGCCGATACCGGGTTCCGCCAGCTGGGCAACAGTGTTTGCCTACGACGACGGGGTTGGCTCCGGGCGACCGACTTCCATCAGGATGTCCAGACCAGGGTATTGGACATGCCGTTCGACGGCAGCAACTTGTTCGGGAAGGCGGTGGACGAATCCCTCCAAGCCATAAAAACCGACACGGAGACGGCCCGCGCCCTAGGAGCCCTTCAGCAACGACGGCCCTTTCGGAGCTCCGGAGGCAGACAGGGTGCCTCCAAGGGATCCAGCGGTGGCTCGTTGTCCTACCGCCAGGGGGCACGCTCCTCGTCTCAGGAGGCCTACAGGGGTCGCGGCAAGCAGGGAGCGCCTCGCCGCCGTCGGCAAGGTGGCCAGGGCGGCAAGGCCACCACCTCCAAGCAGGACTGAACCGGCCGTGGTCTCGAGCCCCCACCGAAGCACCCCGGTGGGAGGCCGGCTGACGAATTTCGTCGGCGTGTGGAAGTCCATCTCCACCGACCGTTGGGTGCTGGATACCCTGGCAAGAGGACACTCTATCGAATTCCTGAAGAAGTGCCCTCACGTTCCACCTGTGCCCAGGAAGGAAAATCGCATCCCGCAACTGCTGTTGGAGGTACGGGTGATGCTCAGGAAAGGCGCCATCAAGCTTGTCCCGAAGAGGCTCCGGGGCTCTGGGGTGTACTCAAGCTACTTCCTCGTCAGGAAGAAGACGGGCGGCTGGCGCCCCATCCTGGACCTTCGTCGTTTGAACAAATACATCAGATCACAGAAGTTCAGGATGGTCACCCTCCAGCACGTACTGGGACAGCTGGAGGAAGGCGACTTTCTATCGTCGTTGGACCTGGAGGATGCATACTTCCACGTTCCCATCCTCAAAAGTCACCGAAAGTTCCTCAGGTTCGTCCAGGGACGCCACTACCAATTCAGGGCACTGCCGTTCGGATTGAAGTCGGCCCCCAGGGTCTTTACCAAGTGCCTAGCACCAGTGGCGGCGCGGCTGCGCCTGCAGGGGATTCACGTCTACCCCTACCTGGACGACTGGCTCATCCGCTCAAGGACGAGGGAACTCGCCGTCGTACACGCTGCGAGGACCGTCCAGCTACTCACAGACCTGGGATTCGCCATAAACTACCCAAAGTCCCACCTGGTGCCGTCGCAGGTGGCCCTGTTTCTGGGAGCGAAGCTCGATACAGTGAGGCGCCTGGCGGCCCCGTCGGAAGAACGGACGAAGACCATTCTAGGCAAAGTGCAGCGCCTGCTAGCCACGGACGTGGCCAGGGTAAGGTCCATCAAGTCCCTCCTGGGGATGATGTCCTCTTGCATCTACCTGGTGCGCCTCTGCAGACTACGGATGCGCCCTCTTCAAGAATTTCTCGACGCCCGTTGGATGCAGGCGACGGGCACCTTCGAAGACAGGGTCCCCCTCAACGAGGTGTTCCGGCGGGCGATTCAGTGGTGGGGCTTTCGAGCGCACCTCACGGCAGGCAAGGACTTTCAGACGCCAGCGTACCAGGAGACGGTGACGACGGACACCTCCCTGGAAGGTTGGGGCGCTCACACCGGAGATCTCCACGCAAGAGGCCTCTGGCTCCCGGAGGAGAGGCTCCTGCACATCAACGTCCTGGAACTCCGAGCCGTGTTCTGGGCTCTCAAATCGTTCCTCCCGTCGCTCAAGGGCAAGGTGGTGCGGATCTTCACGGACAACACCACGACAATGTTTTACATACGGAAGCAGGGAGGCACCAGATCCCCAGCCCTATCGAAGGAGGCACAGGATCTGTGGCACTGGGCGGTCGCCCAGGGGATGTTCCTGGTTCCCTTCCACCTGACAGGAGAAAGAAACACCATCGCCGACTCGCTCAGCAGGGAGCTGCGCGCGTGTCACGAGTGGGAACTGCGCCAGGATCAGGTGGATCAACTCTTCCGACGATGGGGCAAACCCCAAATAGACCTGTTCGCAACAGCGACGGACTCGAAGTGCAAGAGGTTCGCCAGAAGGTTTCCCCAGCCGAGAAGCATGGGCGATGTGTTCTCGTTCCCCTGGGACGGCCTATACCTGTATGCGTTCCCTCCGTTGCCGTTGCTGCTTCGACTCATCAGCCAGCTCAAGAGGTCTCGGTGCAGGATGATCCTCGTCGCACCGGCGTGGCCGAGGCAGATCTGGTTCCCGGACCTTCTGGACTTGTCAACGCCCCCTCCCATCAAGCTGTCGGCGGACGCGGACCTTCTCTCCAGAGAAGGAGGTGCCATCTTCCACCACGACCCGGCGTCGCTGAACCTGCAGGCTTGGCTCCTGCAGCGCCAGAGTTTGGAGGCTACGATATACGGGCCGATTGCAGAGAGGTTCTTGCAAAAGGCAGGGCGTCCTCCACTCTCAAATGCTACGGTCATAAGTGGAAGAGGTTCTCTATCTCGTGCCGAGCACAGAAGATCAACCCTCTACGGATTACAGCCCCTCAAGTGCTGCCGTACCTGCTATCGCTGGCAAAGGCTGGGCTAGCCCATGCCTCCATTAAGATTCATCTCGCGGCGATCTCCAGATATACCAGAACCACAGGACGGACGTCCCTGTGGTCCCATCGACTGGTAAAAGAGTTTATGAAAGGACTGTTGCGGTCGTTCCCGCCGGTGAAGGCCCCGGCCCCGGCGTGGGAACTTAACGTGGTGCTGACCAGGCTCATGGGGCCCCCATTCGAGCCGATGCACTCCGCACCCATGAAGTTTGTTTCGTGGAAGACTGCATTCCTGGTGGCCATTACCTCCGCACGACGAGTGGGAGAGATCCAGGCCCTATCCTGCAAAGCACCGTACTTGACTTTCCATGCCTCGAGGGTGGTGCTTAGGACGCACCCCTCCTTTATGCCCAAGGTGCCGTCGGACTTCCATCTTAACGAGCCCTTGGTGTTACCTGTTTTCTTCCCGTCTCCTTCGTCGCCGGCCGAGAGGACTTTGCACTCGCTGGATGTGGCTAGAGCGCTGAAGTTCTACGTGGACCGCACGAAGAGTTTCCGGAGGACATCACAGCTGTTCGTGAACTTTGGACCTGTGAATCAAGGGAAGGCTCTCTCGCAGTCTTCTATTTCCAGATGGCTCTCCGGCTGCATCATGCACTGTCACCGGTGGCTAACCGACCTCTGCCAGGCCGTCCGAGAGCCCATTCGACCAGAGCAATCGCTGCTACTACGGCGTTCTTATCTGGTGTGCCCCTGCTGGACATCTGCAGGGCTGCTACGTGGGGGTCGACGCACAAGATTCTACTGCGTCGATCGGGATTCCAGGGAGGAGTCCAGGGTCAGCCAAGCAGTGCTGCGCAACCTGTTCGCTTAAGGTGAGCCTGGTGAGGAGGTAAGAGTTGCTTAATGTTGAGTTTTTTGTATTGGTTAATGTTGAGCCTTTTGCCACCCCCCGTGGTTGTGCATGTGTGTACTGCTATCTATTTTTTATATTCATGAGCATGTGAATCCATGCCAGACCCCATGCTGGAGAAGGAACAAGTTACTTACCTGTAACTGTTGTTCTCCAGCATGTGTCTGGCATGGATTCACATGCGAACCCTCCTGCCTACCCCTCTGCGGCTCTTCACTTGGTCATACTGCCACTTCACGTGCTACCAAATCTGAAGATGGCTGCCAGAGGCGGGGCTTAGGTAGAGGGCAGTCATTGGCTGTGGTCAGTATGACGCAGAGATCAGTGATTGGTTACTACTACGAAAGACAGATCAGAAACTAAACTGATACTGATTTTTCTTTACCGAGGATTCCCAGCCTGACGACGGGGAATATTCATTAGCATGTGAATCCATGCCAGACCCATGCTGGAGAACAACAGTTACAGGTAAGTAACTTGTTCCTTATCATCACATCCGCACTGCAGAAGGCAAAGTGATACATTTAAAACCTTGCCGATTACCGGAATCTCGAAAGGAAATCATCAACCCGGAAGTCCATGCTTGAGGCTAATATTATTGAACCATCTACTAGACCATGTTCCTCCCCCATCGTGTTGGTGGCAAAATCTGATGGAAGTTGTAGGTTTTGTATCAACTATAGAAAGGTAAATGCCATATCTGCCTTCGATGCTTACCCAATGCCACTTATTGATGATCTTATTGACTGGCTGGGTAACTCTGTCTCTCTAATATAGACCTCGCAAAAGGTTATTGGCAGGTTCCACTATACGGGAGCTAAACTTGGGAAGATTATCTGTACCACCTTTACACAGTCCTGAGAATACTAATAAGCCAGTCTAACCGCTAACCTCAAAATGTAAGTTAGCTCAAGCCGCAGTCAAATATTTGGGATTTTTTGTAGGTAATTGCCACGATCCCAACAAAGGTACAAGGCCATGTACATTAGGACCCGGGGCACATCCTCCCCTGACAATGTAGGGAGAAGTTGGACATTTAGGGTGGCTGGCTGGCGCAGGCGTTTGATGGGAGCTGCCTTGACCCTCACCAACATGGTCGCCAAAGCAGGGCCCATCATGGAACTTAAGATGGCCCCTGGCAGACTTGAAGATCTGGCATCCCTGGTGGTCTAATTTTAACAGGGCGCAGCCCCAGGCTCTAAAACCACACCCTGGGCCACACCCTGTGTTTAGCGTTTTGTCTGCTACCTACCAGGGCCGTGTAATGCTTACCGCTCCTGTTCTTCCACGTGCAGTACACGCCCAGACTTATCTGCAGCCAAACTTACCCGAAGACTTCATCGTAGGAGTTACGCTTCAAGCTTCCGTCCTGACACTCACTTGGAATCGTAGCCGATCCAGGTCCACCGCCAGTGCAGCTCCTGAAACGAGAAAACAATAGTAAGAAACTGAATCTGACTGCTAATTCCCACCTGAGCCTCCCATTTGGCACAGACTTAACTGAACAAGTGATCTGCCGCCTCACTCATTCTTCGCTCAGCGGCCAGTCCAGCGAAGAAATTCCGCGAGATCCGCACCTGGGGAAAAGGAAGAGAAAGAGACTTGTTAAAGTGCATACCACCATTCGACGAGAGCGAACAGCACGAAACATGCTGTGCTGCGTGCCTCAAGCTGCTAAAGCCTCCAGGAAGACAAGCAGCATTGTGCAAAGACTTACCTTCATACCTTCAGCATCTAGTGCGTTGCAGCCGGCCTGGACCACTACTCTCAGTGAAGTAACTGGAGTCGGATGCTTACCTGAAATCTCCGGCCTGCCTTCTTCATCCAAATACGGTGAGCACAGCACCAGCCAGCCTATCTAGAGGCACACAAGGAGGAGTTGAGGGGAAAGCTAAGGAACATGTATCATGTATTGAATACCTTTACTTACTCATTCCTAGGTATTCATCCAGACCCCATCGCACATCTTAGAAGAGGCTCCAAGTTCTATCGGGTCCCTCCCAACCTCACTGTTGCCTGGGCTTTGGTTTATCAGCGAACCAGTGGGGCTTGGGCATTCACCAAAGCAGAAATATCCTGTGGGGGCAACGCTTCGGAGCAGTCCGGACCAGGCACTCCTGCAGGGCACCAGAGGTAAGCGTTGCAGAACGCTAAGCCCACGTTTTCAGCCCTGTCTGAGTGTCATTGAGTCTGAGGTAGATCAGTTAGCAGCCCTTTGAGGGGATTTGCAAGCAGAGGTGCACGCAACCCATTCTGAGACTAATGCAATGAGAAAAGAGGTAGTGGTGAACAGGGAAAGGACAGAGGATCTTGCAAAACACCTAACCATAACACAAACAGGTCAGGTCCCACTGCCTGGCCCACCTGAAGGGGCCATAACTGGGCCTCCCCATAACCACCCCTGTAACAGTTCCCCTGGCCCCTCCAGAGTGCTTTCTAGGGGACCAACAGAGGTATGCTATTTTTATGAACCAGTGCAGGTTACACTTCTTGTGTCAGCCTGAGGCCTTCCCTAGGGATTAGACCAAGGTCGCCTTCGTGCTATCATACTTAGGGTGGTCGGGGAGGGGTCATGCAGCCAACTGGTCAGTACCATTAGTGAATCGAGATGACCCCATCCATATCATTTTGCTGGCTTTCAACGTGAGCTAGATAAGCTCTTTTCATGCAGGAGTCAGGGGCAGACCTTGGACGGGGAGTTATTGGCTCTACGGCAGTGGCCACAAGACTTGCTGGTATACATCACTGCCTTTAATCTGCTCGTCGCCGACACCAATTGGCCGGAGGAAAAGAGAACTACGCTCTTTTACCGAGGTCTACGCGCCCAAACTCAAGGATGTCCTAGCCCAAGTGGTGAACTTGCCTGAGCACTCGTCAGAATATATAGACCTAGTGGTGCAAATAAACCACAGTTTGCAGGAAAGAAAGACGGATCGGTCCCGCTCGGAAGGGTGCCCCTTGTACGCACACCCGCACGCACGAGAGACCATGACGCTCCCTAGAGAGTCTGCCGGAACCCATGCAGTTGGGTCGTGTGAGAGGGCCGTTGTCCAAGGAGGAGAGGGAGAGGCGTTAACAACAACAGTTGTGCCTGTGTTGCGGCAAAGCAGGCAATTTCTTGAAGGACTGTTCCAGTAAGCCAGATAAAAGGCCATTGGGAGTAGTCGATGTGAACTCAGCAAACTCAACGGATTCTAAGCCGACGTCGGAAAACTCCATGACTCAACAAGAGTAGAGATCGGCTTGTCGAGGGAAGAAAAATCATCAACGGCCTCACACCTTACCATACCCATAATCCTCATCAATCCAGGGCAACCTCAGAAGATGTACGCCATGGAAGCCTCTATCGACTGTGGGGCGATCAGAAACTACATGGACCTGAAGGAGGCCCAGCGGATTGGTGTTCCAGGACAACGGAAGGAAAAGCTAGACAACATAGTCTCGGTAGATGGCTCACAACTATTGTCTGATCCGGTAAATCAGTGTACTGACGAGGTAGAGCCGGGAGCGCATAGTATACGATCTGATAAATGCACCCCAGTTTCAGCTCATACTTGGCATGCCCTGGTTAGAGTGCTGCAACCCAGCCATTAACTGGAGAACACACACAGTGGTCTTCCCTTTGGAGTTCCTTCGTACCTGTTACCCATTCGTACCTCCTATGGCCAGGTCACCTGCACCTAATTCTCTACAGCCGGGAGCAGAAGTGCTGCTTGGCCTGCTTGGCCTGGCTGGACAATTGCCTGTTATGTACGAAGACTACCATGATGTGTTCCAAAAGGAGCTGTCCAATACCCTACCCCATCATTGGCCATACGACTGCCAAATAGACTGCCAAATAGACATTGCCAGGATCTCGGGTTCCATGCAGCCGCATTTGTGCTCTCACCGAGAAGGAAAATCAGCACTTATGCAAATACCTGGACCAATACTTAGCAAACGGATTCATCCGATCTTCAAAGTATCCAGCCTCTGCAGCTCTCTTTTTTATACCCAAGGAGGAAGGGGACCTCAGGACCTGTATCGATTATAGAGGGCTTAAAAAAATCACCATAAAGAACAGGTACCCCTTACCATTGATTCGGGTGCTTTTAGACCAAGCGAAGAATGCAGAAATATATACCAAATTAGACCTTCGAGGGGGCGTACCATTTAGTCAGCGTAAAAGAAGGCGATGAGTGGAAGACGGCCTTTCGTTCTGTCTCAACGGGACCCTGTAACCAATCAACTGCATCCAGTGGCGTTCTGGTCCAAGAATTTCTCCCCGGCTGAGCTGAACTATGCAATAACCGATCAGGAGTTACTTGCCATCAAAGCCGCCTTCAAAGAGTGGCATCACCACTTACTAGGCACATGACACACGGTTACTGTTTACACAGTCCATCACAATCTGCAATACTTGCGGATGGCACAAGCACAATCTCTGCGTCAGCTAAGATGGGCCAAATTCTTCACGGAATATGATTTTACCATAACGGCCCTCCCAGGAGTTAAAAACGGAAAAGCTGACACCCTATCCCGCATAGTGATGTAGAAGGGAAGTATGCGTATGTAGCTCCAGAACCAGTTGCAATAGTACCTGTAAAAAAGTTGCTGGGTCTGACAAGTGCCACTCTACCACCATCGGACCAAGCTATGGAAGGAAGTCAGACAATCGTTGAAGCCAGAGCAGTTGCAGGCCTGCGTTTCCCAGGATCCCCCAACAGACCATGGAAGGCGGCCTACCCTACTACCAAAAGCGCTTGTATCTACCGGATTCCCCCATGCAACGCAAGGTTTTACATACCTACCACGATACTCTTAACAGCAGGACATCAGGGAATCACCAAAACCTTGGCAAAAATCTGACAACACTTCTGGTGGCCTATTTGGCTAGCAGACGTTATACAATACATAAAAACCTGTGATGTGTGCGCCCGCAATAAAGCATCAAAGGCTAAACCACCAGGATTACTTCGTCCATTGTCCATACTGCCAGCCCCATGACATACAATACCATTGGATTTAATTACAGAATTCCCTCCCTGCAATGGGTACAATACCATTCTGGTAGTTGTGGACCTTGTAACCAAGATGGCACAGTTCATTGCTCTAAAGGGACTACCGAATGCTGGAACTCTCTCACAAACCTTTCTGACAAACATTGTACCATTACATGGGTTCCCAACTGTGATCATCTCGGACCGAGGGAGCCAATTCATATCCAAGTAATGGAAGAACTGCTGTGACAAAGCCCAGATTGAAATCAGGTTATCCACCAGTCATCCCCCACAAACCGATGGCCAGACCGAAAGAACCAACCAGACTCTAGAGCAATACCTGCGTTGCATGTTTGTACAGGCAGGCAGTTGGGTTGATCTTCTTTGGGCAGCTGAGTAGGCATATAACGACAGTGTCCACAGTTCCACAGCTCTTTTGCCTTTCTTTTTCCTGTAGCAAAGAGACCCATGCACCACAGCCCTCGATCCACCTACACCTTTGGAAATGCGTGCTGTAACTTTGCTACATACCAGTATTCAAGAATCACTAAACAAGGCTACCAAAGCCCTGCAAGACACTAAAGCTGCTCACAAGCACTTTGCTGATAAGAAAAGAAGGGACGCCCCGGTATACCGAGCAGGAGAAGAAGTCTGGTTGACAACCAAACACATCCAACTGAAAGTTCCCAAAAGATTCCATCCCATATACATTGGCCCCTATCCTGTTGTTTCAGGTTAACCCTGTGGCATTTAAACTAGGATTACCCCATCCCTAAAAATACACCCTTTCTTTCACGTGTCATTAATAAAACCCGTACACCCAGGCACACGAAACTCCATACATAAACCTCCACCAGTAAAAACGATAGATGGGGAAAAAGAATATCCAGTACGAGACATCTTGGATACCAAAATCAGCAGACGAAAGTTACATTACTTGGTCGATTGGAAAGGTTATGGTGTGTTAGATACGACATGGGAACCGGCAGAAAACATTCATGCACCTCACCTCAGAAAGAGACTTGTTAAAGTGCATACTGCCATTCGAACAGCACGAAACATGCTGTGCTGCGTGCCGCAAGCTTCTAAAGCCTTCAGGAAGACCAGCAGCATTGCGCAAAGACTTACCTTCATACCTTCAGCATCCAGTGCGTTGCAGCCAGCCTGGACCACTACTCTCAGTGAAGTAACTGAAGTCGGATGCTTACCTGATATCTCCAGCCCGCCTTCTTCATCCAAATACGATGAGCACAGCGCCAGCCAGCCTATCTAGAGGTACACAAGGGGGAGGTGAGGGGAAAGCTAGGGAACGTGTATTGAATACCTTTACTTACTCATTCCTAGGTATTCATCCAGACCCCATCGCACATCTTACAAGAGGCTCCAAGTTCTACCGGGTCCCTCCCAACCTCACTGTTCCCTGGGCTTTGGTTCACCAGCAGACCAGTGGGGAAAGGAGTGGCTTGGGCATTCAGCATAGCAGAATTATCCTGTGAGGACAGAGCTTCGGAGCAGTCCGGACCAGTCACTCATGCTGGGCACCAGAGGTAAGCGTTACAGTAATGGTACTGTACAACCCCAGCCGGACAAAGTTACAGCTATTCTTGATTCCCCCACACCAAAAACCAAAAAATATCTTAGAGCCTTTTTGGGTCTAATCGACTACTACTGCAGATTTATCCCAAACTTTTCAAGTAAGACCGCACAAATCGGACAAGTTGAAAAACACAGAGCCCCAAAAGAACAAGTGGGATGAAGAGGATGAAATGTGTTACAGCACACTAAAACAGACCCTGTGCCAAAGCCCCATTTTGAAACCAGACGATTTTAAAGAATTTCTTTTATCGCTGGATGCTTCCATAATGGCATTAGGAGCCGTTCTTTCTCAAAAACTTGACGGATTATAACACCCTGTATTATACAACAGTTGGAAGTGATTTCCCAGGGAAAAGAAGTTATCGAGCTTGAGGCAGCAATAAAGTTGGCGATACTTCATCTTAAATATTACCTACTATGTCGCAGATTTAGACTAATCACTGAACGCTCTCCTTTAGTATGGTTTAGTCAAAGAAAGGGGTCCAATCCCAGAGTTATGCAGTGGTTCCTGGACCTTCAGCCATATTATTTCCCAGTAGAACACCAAAAGGGTCGAGATCAGGGCAACATCGACTTTCTCTCCTGGATTCCATGCGAAACAGTCAGGTTAAACCTGCATACAGCAAGGGTATTTGAGGAACCTCAGGGTGCCCTCACCTCTTTTTTCCAGGAATCCTCGGCTCATGTGGCCAGGGAATGGACATTGCTTTTGTATCCCGCACCTGGGGGTGGATATGCGAGGAAGGATCACCTGGGTGGAGGGAACTTGGGGAGTGAGGTGGGGACTTCTTTGGGTGAGACATGGTATCTCCCACTTCCCTTGTCAAAGTGAATCCAATTTTTCCCCTGCCTTTGTAGGCTTTTGTCAGCCCTTGACACTTTATTCTTATCAAAATGTTCGACAGTCCTTTTACCTTAAGACTGGGACGATTAAGAAACAACCAGGAGTCATGCACACTCCCCTGCATTCACACCACTTTGGTACTCAGACGAGGAAGAGAGCTTTTCAACTACAAAAGCCAGGCATATCCCACTAATAAGCTTCAACAGGGTCAGGCAGTTAATGTGGAGGACTTGTACTTGCAACCTGTTAACAAGCCACAGGTGTATTAGAGGGAGAAGGAGAGACAGCATAAGAGGAGGAAGGAACTGGCGAAGGACGCAGCACATGAAGACACAGAGCAGGTGGGAGAGGAGCCAACTCGATGGATGGGTGGACCGTGCGCTCCGACGACTGCGCCTAGACCGAGTGGCCCCATTGGGAATGAACAAGAAGTTGAACTGGTACTATTTTGAGAGTCAAAGGATTTGAACTGACTTTGGGATTTTTGCAAGCTGAAAGAGTCACCGTCTTGGGGAAGGATCCTCCAAGATGGTATGAACACTGTTGAACCCTTGGGGAAGAGAAACCCTGAGGACTTTAAGGAACTGTTGAACTGTGTTGAACGCTTGGGGAAGGGAACCCATAGATCTTTGAGAAACTATTTTTAACTTGGGGATGGGGAAGCAGAACACTCTTTATTTTGTTACTGACATCCTTACACATTGTATAGATTTAGTTGTGAGGGAAAGTGTAGGTTTTGGACACAGACAGACCTTTCATTTGAACTCATTGACACTAACTATCCTTAGTTTTCTTTAGGTTTGGAAACCCACCTTAGCATAGGTTAAGTTAGGCCTTACTCCATCCAGATATTTAAAGAAAAATTAAACTTTTCGTAGAAAGTTGAATCTGTTGTCTGTGTCTTACTTCATGGTGCTTTCACAGGCTACCAGAGAGAGAATATATATGGGAATCAGAATATCAAAACCCTGACTTGTGATAAATATAACTATCCCTTAAATCTGAACCAAATATCAACTGCTCTAAAACTCTTCCCTAATGATTTATTTAGTAGACAACTTAAATGTAATAATAGGGAAGTGTGTAGTGTGGAAGAAAGTGGTTGTGCTGACATTGGGGACTTCAAGTCCCACAATGCCTTAAGGCCTGGAACGAGGAAGAGGGCCTCAGAGGCACTAAGCTGCAAGATGCAGTCTAGTGGTTCTAATGACCAACACCTGAGCGGGACTTTTGAATATATAAGGTCCCCTCAGGTGCAGGCCATTAGAACAAGAGGGTGGAGTGGCAGAGACCACCTGTTGCAGTCTTGGGAGAAGCAGAAGTGGAAGAAGTGAAACTCTGGAGCCGCTGCTATTTGTGAAGTGGGCCTTGGTCCTGAGAAGGTTTCCCAGGTTAATAACCTGAATTGCAGAGGACATGCAGCGGAAAGCGGCATTGCAGCAATCTTTCCCCCTGGAGATGGAGGCTCTCCTGCTGGCGTGTGTTGTCCCTGTGGCTGTTGAGCATTTGTGTACACTAGGAGCGAGGGAAGCTTCTTTCCTGTTTGGTACGGGCCGCAAGACGCGAGAAGCAGTCAGTTGTGCAGACGGAAGCAGAAGAAGCATAGCAAGCAGAGGCAGTGGTTCGCACAGGTACTGGGCAGAAGCCAGTGAGTTTACCAGTGAAGGGTAATCCGAGTACGCTCTGTATGCTACCGCTTTCCACTTCCAATCCTTTTAAATACCAAACTAATATAAAGAAAGCATGTTAGTGAAATACGAACGTTATAAAGAAGCAAGAAAGTCAAGTTGATGGTCTTTGTTATAAAAGTCAGCACCTTTACTAAAGTAAAGACGGGGCATAACAGAAGCAAGCTCATCATAACCAATATTGCTAGAAGCCAGCTAATTATAAACACCAATGTCAAAGTTAAGAAGGGGCAATACAAAAGCAAGATATACATAACCAGCATTGCCAAAGTAAAGATGGTGCAATACCTTACCAAGTTTACAAAGTATTTTGGCTGAATGACAAGCGAACATTATTTGTAACTGTTGTTGCCAGAATAAGGAAGAGGCAGCTGTTAAGCAAGATAACAGCAAGCATTGTTGAAGCCAAACAAAAGCCAGTGTAAGAAAGAAACATTATCAGCAGTTTGTTGATGTGAAAGGGGGAAAATAAATGTGGCAGGAGAGGGGCCCTCCTGATATAGTGTGTTGTGGAGTAGAGGAGCCAAACCTACATTGCCTATGGCAAAGCCACGAGTGGAACAAACCGCACCAATGTGTAACATGCTTTTCTAAAAGAAGTTGTGATTGTCAATGTGGTTGAAATTTAAAGACTTTCCTAAAGATTTGAAGCTTACTTCACCACAGAGTACTTGTGGTAGTTTTAAGAGCTGTTTGTCCTGCCAGGCGAGTATACCAGGATAGGGATGTTTTAGTGGTAGTCCTGCCAGGTTAGTGGACAGGAAGAAGTTATTGAAGTACTATGTTGTGCTAGAAGGGTTTTTCAAGAAGAAGTGGCTAAAGGCCTCATCACAAGTTGGACAGTAATCCGGTGCATTTTCTGGTGAGCGGAAGTAGCGTTACTGCTGCATCGTGCGGCGGTATTAACACTGCATCACAATCTGGCGTGAATGCGCACCCGACTCCGGCGATAACGTTATTAGCGCCCGCCGGAAACTGTGCTGAAATAAGGTTTACTGCTGGAAAATCAAAGCTAAAAGTGCTACCGTGCTGATCCCGATGCTATTAGCACCGGTTGAAATTGCATCATCACTGAAACCGGAAGCATTGCGGTGGCCATTTTGAAAAACACAATCCATCAAATATCTCCAGTTCCTGCTGCCATCCGGCCTGGAAAGAAGCCATAATGTATCAGGAGACGATCAGATGCAAGGTGGCAGAACATTGTCTGCTGAATCCAAAATGTTGTGAGGGGGAGCTGGTGGTCCTCACAGTTGAGGTCATTGCTGACTGTGACATAATATATGGCAGTCGGCAGCATAAGACTAATGCACAGTGCAGGACAGCCATCTGGCATGCCATCAATCAGAAAGTGACTGCATTGGAGAGTGTACCCTGTGAGGGAAGAGGACTGCCGCAAGCGGTGGAACGACCTGAGGGTCAGGTTGCAGGGACTGCTGTCCGAACACCACTAGGAGTCCCTGGCCGGAGGAGGCAATGTCGAGCCACTGGTCCTCACCGCCTGGGAGGAAAGGTGCAACACAGTGCTGGACATAGAAGAAATGGAGGGAATTTGCGGTGCGGAGGTGGGTGCCAGGAGGTGAGTCAACTCCCCCATCCTCCAACACAAGTGCATGCACAAACGACAGCCCAGTATAAGATGCCCCAGTGGACAGAGACACATGTCAGCAGACCCAGAAACTGGGCATGCCAACAGGGTGGAGTGATGGGGTGACACATCAGCCACCCTCCACAGCAGCAATGGGACAGGGCATCAAGGGAACCCCTGAGCGTTACAGCAGCGGGAAGGGGTGGCAAGTGACCTAACCAAATGCCATGCACACCACACCCCTGCTGGTGCACCCTGTGCCAGCGGGTGTGAGGGGCGTGAGCGACCACAACACTGTGCAGCAGTCACACCAGTATGTTGCAGGCCCAGTTGGCCTGCCCCATGTTGGCATGGCAGATAAGCCACTGGGAAGTACACGTCCCCCACACTGACATGTGCTCAGCTTGCCAATCATTGTGGACCACAGTGTAGCCTTGTTGACTGCTTAGCAGTGCCCCCTAGAGCCATGGCAGTGCCATGGACTAAGCCACCCCCTCAAACTTCACCATGTGAGTGCCACCCGGGGAGGGGATGTGGGCATGAAGGACCACAAGCATGCATGCCATACATAGCTGCCCCAGCATGGACACCCTGCCCTGCCCACACTCAGGCCAAAGACCAACTGGCCATGTGTCACACACTCAATGCTTCAAGCAACCCCATGATGCTGGGCCCACATGCAATCTCCCCTGACCAACCATGCCCATTTGCCCATATGTAGGGGAACCATACCTCACATTTCCTATGTCCCCTACAGGCACTCACACATCGCCAGATGCATCAGAGGATGAGGGGGTTGCAGGCCTATCTGAGAGCAGCGCATCCAGGCCCTCAGGATCTGCTACCACAACCCCGTAAAGGCCCAGTCAGGCTATGCTGAGGCAGATATCCCGTTTTGATGCACCGCAATACACCAGGGCCAAGCCAATGTCGGCTCCTCAGGCCACCAGTACCAGCGCAAGGCACATTGCACCCACTCCTGCAGCTGGAGACTCAAACACTGAGGCCACACCTGCTGGCAGGGAGACTGTGGAGTCACAGGGGGACACCAGCCCGGTATCACAGACCCCAGAGAGCCCTCCACGCCACCAGTGTCCACAAAACCAAGACAGCCCTCCCCTCCGCCAGCATCCACAGACCCAAGGCAGCCCTCCACGTCGCTGGTGTACTCTGACCCCTGAGCCGGACATTGACACACACTCTTATAGCTCCCCTGATTCCAGCTCAGGGCCAGTGCACAGCCCCTCTCCCATACGCCACACAACACCAAGCGGCACCATGCTGCAGAGGCTGGAAGAGATGGAGCGCAGCCAGAGGGGGATAGAGGCGATAGGGCACACACACTCAGAACACCTGCAGGCCATACAAGATAGCATACATGGGGCCACACGCAGGATTGTGCGGTCCATCGCGAAGTACCAGGCCGAAAAAACTGCCATTATGGCCTCCCTGACACTATACGCTAAGAGGGTCAGGGAGATGACTGAAGTTGTCTCTGCACTGGCAGAGGCTATTCGCCATTGCAACGAGTCGACACGCCAACAACTCCGGGGGCCAGGCTCCATCCATTCCAATTCTGCGACTCCCACAGAGGAGTAACAGCAGGGCACACCGAGGCGTCAGTCACAGTGCCTTCAGCGCTCAAGATCACTGGAGGCTGGCGGGGGGGTGGGAAGAGGTCATGATTGTAATGGATTCTTGAGAAACTAATTGCCATGAGTGGCCCTGCTGGGGATTTGGTGGGGGGAGGTGGGACGGGGTATAGTGTGCTGGGGAGTTGCGGGCGGGGGGACCGGAGGGGGCATAGTGTGCTGTAGAGTTGGTGGGGGGAGGGGCAAGGGTGGATAGTGTTCTGGGGAGTTGGTGGAGGGAGGTGGGAGGAGGGATAGTGTGCTGGGGAGTTGGTGGGGGAGGCGGGGATAGTGTGCTGGGGAGTTGGAGGTAGGAGGGGGATAGTGTGCTAGGGAGTTGTGGGGGAAGAGGGAGGGCATAGTGTGCTGGGAAGTTGGTGAGGGCAGGCGGGAGGGAGGATAGTGTGCTGGGGAGTTGGTGGTGGAGGCGGGAGGGGGATGGTGTGCTGGGGAGTTGGTGGAGGAGGCGAGAGGGGGCATACTGGGGTACTTCATTACGTTAAAACCGTTAAACTACATCAATTCGAGGACATTCCTGATTGTGTCATTGTCTTGTTTATTGATAGAGGCGAGTGTCACACAGTTGTGCATGGCTTGTGCCATGTTAAAGTTTCAGAAGACATGGGGCCTCATTATGAGTCCGGCGGTAACCAAGCCGGAAAACCGGCAGGTTACCACCGGACTCGTATTACCATTCTGCCTCCGTGATTCCCGGAATTACCGGGGCATTACGACCCCAGTGACCCTGGAATTCCAGAGGCGGAATTCCATCCCCATGGAGTCCCATAGGGCTCCATGGGGATGGGGACAGTGGAAACACTGGTTTTGTCTATGACGGAGCCAGTGTTTCCATTTCCGCCTGCAGGCGGGTGGTGTTAAACCCGCCAGGTCAGACCTGGCAGGAGTGACACCTCCCGACTGCAGGACTCTTAATCAGCCGGTCCGGAAAGAACGGTGGTGCCGGTTTTACCACCGCTGTTCTTTCCGGACCGGCTGGGTCGTAATGAGGCCCATTGTCTATCATTCCCTGGCGGGCCTATCTCCAATCCTGCACATCTTCTGTGGCAATGCGTGCATTTCCCTCTGCAACAGGCACTGCATCCTCATCCTCTAGGGGTGGCATGCCTATGTCAGGGGGTAGCGGGACATTTCTCTTCAGTCAGATATTGGCCAGTATAGCACACACAAGCACAATATTACTCACTTTCTCTGGAGCGTACATCAGGGCTCCACCGGTAGGGTCGATGCAGCGGAAACATGCCTTCAGGTGGCCAAAGGTACACTCGTTGCACCTACAGATCCTGCTGTGAGCATGGTTGTAGGTATTATCCTGCAGTTTTTGTGGTTCACACACAAGGGTCATTAGCCAGGGCAGCTGTGGGTATCCGAGTCACCTGCATGGGGGAGGCACAGGCATTGGTCACAGTGTAAGGTGTGGGCTTACACAGTATCAGTGCAATGGACAACTTGTGCATGCAAATGTGCATTTTTTTCATGTCATGTGTTGATTTTATGCATGCTGTGTTACTCGTGTCATGTATTCTTTCGGCTTCACAACAGCATATGTTACATTGACGTGTGTGTCTGTGACATGTGCAGCTGAAAAGGTTGCTGTCATGTGGCAGCACATTTTCACGATGCGTGTGGCATGGTGGGTTTCCCATGTGCCCTCCCTGAGCATCTGGAGCCGCCCGGTCGCCATTTTGGGATGGGCGCACATGCATGCATGCCTGTGGTACTGGTGTGGTTATTGCATGTTGCATTGTGGTGCCTGCAGTCATATTGGTGTTTATAGCTGCTACTGTATGTGTACATTAGCTTCTCTGTGCAGGTAAGTACAATGTGTGTGCTCCCTGGTCTAGACTGTGATGTTGTTGCAGGAGGTGGTCAAGTACGGTTACACATTCGCTTGTCATGCCATCCTTTGTGAAGTTATTGGCACCCGCACATTTTGGCATGTGCTTCACAGCGCATGTGTGCTGGCCTTTCTACTCACCCACTACCTCGGTCCCTTGTCCTCTGTCCCTCTCCATGTACTCTTGCTGTGGGAGCACAGCTGTCTGGATGTTGATCCTGACCCCTGTGTAGTCCTGTATTGTGGCGAGCAGCTCCCTTATGGTCTCCCTGTTGAGACGGTAGAGGGTGACCAACTGGCTGTTGATGAGGGTCCAGAGTGAAGGCCTAACCCTGGGGATCAGTGCACGCCTTGCCTAGACTCTCCTCCTCTGCCTCCTCCTCCCACCAATACCCCCCTGTACTCCCTGTGCCTTGGCCTGGTTGTCCTGCGTCTCTACTTTCAAGATGCAGCATGAGCAGCTGCCTGTCCCAGCTCACAGTGGTTAGTGGCAGCATGGTGTTGGAAACAGTGTTTGGGGTAGGGGTGTGCCTTATGCCCTGCGTCTCTACTTCCAGGCGCAGCATTAGCAGCTGCCTGGCCCAGCTCACAGTGGCGAGTGGCAGCATGGTGTTGGAAACAGTGTTTGGGGTAGAGGTGTGCCTTATGCAGCCGTCAGGAGTGGATTGGGATCACCTGTGGCTTTATTTCAGGCACCTGTGTTCATTTATGTCCAGTTGGAAACTGGAGGTAACGGTGCCGTGTTTTCTGCGGTATTAGCGCCAGTGTTCAGTGCTAATACCGCTAAGCATGGACTTGTGATGCAGCTGTGTTTGCACCTCGCGTAGCCGGCTGTAATTGCGCAGGCTGTAACGGCACCAGCTTATTTTACAGTCAGTGGTATTGGCACCGACTCATGACCCGGCGGAGCGGTATTACCACCACTTTTAAGGGTTACCGCTAGACTTGTGATGAGGCCCAAAGTCACTAAAGTGTTTCATTAATTGTTGTGGCATCATCCTGATAAGCTTTGTTGTTGATACAGAAGAATAGTAGAAGTGTTTAATTTCTCAGGAAGAAGTTGAGTTGAACTTTTGTTATAAGTGGAAAGACAAAGATATGTCTTCTAATTGAACTATTGGTTGACGTCCAAGTGAAAGGCTTTTGGAGCAAGAACCTTATGATTCAAACTTGGCTACAACAAGGAACCTGCTTACTTGAGCTTTTGAGTTAAAATCCTGCTTTGAATCTGGGGAAAGGAAACCAACCCAGGTTACAAGGATATACAGTTATGGGGTCTGTGTTGAACTTAACTGTTATTTCTGTTACATTTGAATTGCCATATACTTCCCTTATGAGTTTGATGTATGTATAAGTATGAGGGAAAAAATCAAGGAGAGTGATGGGGAGTGATCACACGGGGCAATGAAAACGTTTTTGAGAGTAAGTACATTCGACTCAGAAGGGTGGAAGAGAGAGTAAACTTGGTTGGTAGTAATAGTTACTTATTTATATTATATTAGTATAACAAACTCAATTTCATAAAAATAGGCAAAGTATTGATCATAAAATATATATAAACACATGAAAGTTCTAAAAACATTCAAATTTGATACTGCATATATAGACAATGTATGATCTGTGTATGAGAAGAATTTTCTTATGTGACTGACCCTAGAACAATGGGTACTGCCTCATCTTCGTCATGGCTAACCAACTGCCTATGTTATACCTATTTTTCATAAGGCTTATGGCTGTATTACTTTCTGAAATACTGCCTCAAAATGCATAAAGGCTGATGGCAAAAGTGCTGAGTATCATAAAGTGCTAAAACTGTGCGTGACAGATTCCCTTTGTTAGAGTGTTTTCCTTTACTTTATTTTGATAGGCAGGGACATCCTCTTTAGGTTAGGGAAAGGAAGGCGTTTATCAAACGCTTTTGATTTAATAAAATGGCATCTTGTGAAAGCCCCTTATCAAGTTGTCCGCCTCACATTTCTGAACCCTTACAGAGGTGACAAGGGCTTCGGTGAGGGCCAAGGTTGATTTAAATCTGAGGTATATTCACCAACGTCTTTTAGGCCGTATTTATTGGACACCAGTGAAAATGAAGGAGAGATGCTTGGCTGATGTAGATCTGTGCTGGGGGTGTGGGGGCTCGAGAGGGACCTATCTACATATGCTCTGGGAGTGTAGTAGAGTGCTGGACTTTTGGAGAGAAGTTTTGGATTGCATTGATATGGTAACTAGTATGACACTGCCTCGTACTTTTCTGTCAGTGATTTTCCTTTCAACTGATAGTCGAAGTGTGGAGCTGTGGGATTGTTCGGAATGGATTGATGGAGCATTGTTGATGGCCATAAAACAAATAATGAAGGTGTGGAAATCCAGGAAGAAGCCACATTGCGAGAACTGGGTGTTGGATATGCGGACGGTCTCTTGGAATGAGAAGACTCAGGCAGTTCGACAACATCGGGAAACTGAGTACGAGGAGAGATGGGGGTCATTCAGTGATTTATTTGGATGAGGTGTAGGCTTTGGTTTATTTTGTGGATATTGAGGTTGGGGATTGGTAGGGGTGTATGTTTTGTCCTTTTTTTTGTGTTTTGTGTTGTCACCTCTTGCCATGAGATAGGAGGGTGGGGATGTTTTCGGATTTCGTTTTGAATAGCTGTTACTTTAGTAGTAATTTGCATTTTGTTGCATTGATGTATATGGAGTAATCTTTTGCTTGTTCCCATTCTGTTGTTACTCAGCTGTATTATGTTTTGTATAATTATTAAATAAAGTTGATAAAAAAATAAAATTTTAAAAAAACAGGTGACAAGTAGTTTCTATTTGTTCCAAACTCTACATCTTCGTTTTTCCACTGGGATGTTTCCTCTCACTCCAGTTACCATAATTGATGGCAATAATCAAGCTTAATTTCATATTGAAATATCTAATCTGATATCCGATAGTGGAATTAGAGTTCACTTCAAACAGATGGATGCTTCAGGTAAGTGTAAAACATTGCTGGAGTTCAACCACAGTTTTACAGAATCACTCATCAAAGGATGTGAATCCATCACATATTATTGGATCAACTGCTGTTCTGTGGCCCATTACAGAGAATATTAGCAGACACGTCATCTCAGAATCTGTGCCATTCTAACAGTGCCTTCTGGAAAAGTATACTGAAATACCTCTGTTTTGCAATTTGAGCACCCTGTTATAGATGGAAATAGACTTAATTTTGTCATTTTCAATTATTTCACAGTGCATGTTTTTTCCCAAATGTGTCAATTGCACATATGTTTAAAGGTGCGCAGAAAACATGCCTGTGTTTATTTATTAAACTGCATGGCCAAAGAATGGAAAGTTTTGTTGAAAAAAAGAAAAGCCATACTCCATTGACGGTTATTAGCGGAGCTGAAAAGTACAGCCACGATTAGGAGAGTCGAATGTTAATGCGTAGAGTTCCAGGGTTCCATTGCCGATATCTCCAGTCTGTGAATGCAGACTGTGAATGGCTCTAGTTCCATCCCAGACTGCCTACTGTTTTCTCACCTTGGCCATCCACTTTCTAGTTCCCCTTCCCGAAGACACAGCCAAGCACCCCTAGTGCATGCTCATTGAGCTCTGAATTTTCCACCGGAGGAGCTACAGTATATGTCACATTGCTTACAGAGTCTCCTGTCCTTTTGTAAAATAGAAATAATAAGGTTCATGTTTTTTTGAGCTAATAAAGCATGTTCTAAATAGCAGACAAAATCTTGCTGAGCAGAGGAGGGATCAGATGAATCCATTATGGCTCATCAAAGCTCATGTCTAACCATGTGACTCGGTTTGCTTTAATGCTGATCTTCCACCAGTGGTACAGTTTTAAGATGCTACAAGTTGCAAGTCAACCAAAAATGGCTATTGTTGACACCTTTTCTCCATCATGGAATCTTCCTTATAATTTGTTGGCTCATGCGATATTTCTGATCTTTTCTTAAAAAACATTTTTGAAATTCAGACATTGTCTTCATTGAGGAGCCACTCATAAGTGATGGAGTGCTTGTTGAAGTGGTGATACTGGAATTCATGTCATTTCCAAGGTCTATTGGTGCTCACTCTGAAACAGAGGCAAGGCCAGTGACACCAGATTATTCACTGGAGTGCTGTTAAACTTTTGGATAAAAAACCCAAAACTCTCTTACATGGGGGATCTTGATCTGTTGTAGTCTGAATGTCTGAAATATCCTTCAATGGATTGCATCCTTCCAGAGATTCCTCTTTTGGATAGATACCGTCCAGCGAAAACTTTGACGGGGTGCTGCGTGGCTCGACTACAGCTTCCTCGGCTCTCGCGTACCTCATGTCTTGTGCTCCTCGACTCTGGACATGATGCCAACATCCATACTTATAGAACGCGCTACACCCATCTAAAACACAATCTCAAAACATTTTTTGAATACCACTATGTTGGGCCCCAAACCGCCAGGTTTTAAACATTGCCAAGACTGCAGCACCAATAGGTCCATCACCGACCCACACAGCATCTGTGTGTGGTGTCGGGGGGTGGACCAAGACATGGAGCAATGCGGTTCGTGTCCATCCATGAATCCGAAGACCTTAAGCAAACGGTCTGCAAAATTGGCATTAGCATGGCCTCCAAATTGGCCTCTAAATCTTTGGAGGCCAACACTGAAGGGCCTACCCCAGAGAAGGAGGATAGAGAGGCCAGAAGCCTTAAAGAATCAAGGAAGATATCTCACTCCCATTGTGAGTGCCATCACTCCTCTTCCTCCTCTTCCCACAAGAAAAAGAATACAAATCCATCTCAGGAGGAGTGGGAAGAATTTATTTAACAAATGCTTGATCTATTTGCCAAGGGCGTGAATGGTACAGCTACGGCCTCCACGTCGTTGGCAATGTTGCCAACTACAGCACACGAGGGAGAAGCTAAGTTAAGAATCCATCACAGGTGGGTCTTACGCCCTTGAGCTCTGCCCCCTGTGAAGTATCCTGAGGAATTGTCACTGCTTTAGATGGGGAAGCCCCTTTCCATGAGGCCAAGGAGGTGAGACCATTGCCCGATAGTCCCGAAGGGGTTGATACTCAGCAGGTGGATCTCATGGTGAGGGAGGACCCCATTGAGAGTAGTGAAAGGAAGGCACGGTATCATCAGCAAGACAAACACAAGTGACCACAGTTCAAGGGTGTTTATTGAACTTAACTTCAAAAAGGGTTTGAAAAACGCCTATCTAATCCTAAATCTAAAGATGGGAGCAAGCTACGACCATCAAATAATCATTACGCAGTCCTAGTGGTGTCTTGTCAAAATAAAAGGGCCTATACTAATAAACCTATTTCCAATCCTTCTAAATACAAATAGTGTGGGAAGCAATGTTATACAAAAGAAAAGTGTTCAAGAAATGATATGTCAGGATATTCAGGCAGTTAGCCTCCCTTCCCCACATGTTCAGCACAGGACAAGGCGGCACACTCGAGCTTAGCACAGTCTATGGCTTCTCTGGCTCGAGGGTGCAGTTCAAACATTAGCATCAGGGCCTTCTGTGGCCAAGTCTCTTTGCCTTTCAAAATCTCTTTCGAGGGGATTGGGTCCTCCGATGTATTTCATATCTATGACAGTAATCACCACAGCTGTGCTGCAGTGATTACTGTCATAGATATGGAATACGTCGTCGGACCATCCCATCGAAAGAACGTTACCAGGTAAGAGAGTAACTTGTTCTTCAGGGGGCCTGATGCGACAAACAAACAATATGTTCTTTACCTTTTTCAGATTTTCACAAGTACTCCATTTTTTAGGCGATTCTTTATTCACCTCGGATCCCCCTAAGCCAGACTTAGATCCTTTCAACACAATGTTTGTAAATTTACTCATTCCAATTTCTTGTAGAAGAACAAGTTACTTACCAACTATAACGATATTTCGACTGGATGTTCCTCCCACGTACTCCTCAACTTTGATAAATCCACTTCCAGATTGCTGGCCTCAGAACATTTTTACACAGTAGAAGGCGCTGCACATCGACGTCCCTTGAGTCGGTGTCCCTCGAAGGCCTCCGTATCGGCGCTGACGTCACCATAGGTATAAATGAACACTCTTGCGCTGCGTCCGTTGCTCAGTTCCATTTTGAGGTGCTGTATTTGCCTTGTATGAAATGGTTAGTACCCTTGAAGGAGCCTAGGCTGCAACTACAAGGGAAGTTTTACTGCGGGGAAGGATGGGAGAGGCGATAAGGAATATGTGGAAGGAACATCCAGTCGAAAGAACGTTACAGTTGGTAAATAACTTGTTCTTCAAAGGATTGTGTCCTCCCACGTATTCCTTATCCTTGATAGACTCCCAAAGCAGTAATGTGTATAGGAGGTGGAGTAAAACGTAATACATTTTTTTTAAACGCACAGAGTGCAACAAAGCTTTCCCAAATTTAGTCTCCTAGCTAGTGCGGGAATCTAGACTGTAGAATTTGGTGAATGTATGTGCAGACGACCATGTGGCAGCCGCACATATGTCATTAATTGGAAGTCCTCTTTGGAGAGCTGAAGAGACTGCAATACCCCTGGTTGAATGAGCCCTGAGGTGTTGAGGAGGCTCTTTTCCTACCAATTTATAGCACTCTTTGATAGTTAGTATTATCCATCTTGAGATGGTTTGCTTCATGATGGGTAAACCTAGTGTATGTGCCGCATATCCCACAAATAACTGATCTGCTTGCCTAATCCTTGCAAGTCTCTGGCTCGAGGGTGCAGTTCAAACATTAGCATCAGGGCCTTCTGTGCCCAAGTCTCTTTGCCTTTCAAAATCTCTTCTTCAGAGAGCCCGATGCGACAAACAAACAGTAAGTTCCTTTCCTCTTAGAATTTCCCACGTACTAAACTTCTCAGGTGATTCACTATTCACCTCGGATCCCCCTCAGCTGGGCTCAGATCCTCTTTAACACAGTGCTCGTAGGATTTTCATGTATCCAATTTATGTATCTAATTTCTTAGGTGATTCACGGTTCACCCCGGAAACCCCTCTGCCGAGCTTAGATCAGTTTCAAACAATGTTTAATCAGTCTCCCTCTGCCGGGCTCGGATCCATTTTTATTTACTTTAACACAAAACTTGCTTTAAACAAACGCTCTCAGCTGATCTCCCTCATTCGAGTTCGGACCAACTTCATCTACTTTGTCATCAACTTTCTTTACTCTATTAAGATCAAAGACTTTCGATTGTGCACAGGATTTTTCTTTACCCATTGCAGGACCACTTTGATTCACACTCCTTTGTCACTCTTTCGCTTTTGCCACCTCTCAGTTGGATACCTTATTGGGACTTTCGAATGAGCATGCACGCAGTGCCGGACCACTCTGTCTAAGATATTGAATCTTGGTTTCAAAGTTCAATCACTCATCTGTTGTCCAATTTTACTTGTGTTGGTTATCACATGCTCTTCATAAACTGTTTGCTTCAGCGTTCACCATACAATGTTGCTGCTTGCAACTTTGGCTTCAACACCGACTGGTCTGGTATCAGCCTCCCCAACTCACTGGTTGCTTTGATTTCACTGGCGCTTCTTTGTTGTAGGCACCAAGAACAGTACCACGGCAGCAGGCTATTCTCCCCACCTTGTTTATCGACGTGGGAGAGCCCTGGGCACCTCCGACACACAATCCAGGATTCTTCAGCCTGGTTTCCTGGTCTTGTGCTTTCTATTCTCGTGATTTCGTGAAAGTTACAGTTCCTCTTCGAAAAGGTCAAGGGAACTTCCCTCCTTGCGATCCCCTTCTGTTTTGCCGTCTTTTGCCCTGTGTTAAACTGCCATCTTGGAACTGCTGTTTCCTTGTGTGCTCTCGTGTTTCACCTTTTATCCGTGTGGGGAAGTGTAATGGAAGTCAGGTGTGCGTGATAGTCGGGAATTGCCTGACCTTGCCCGACCAATATATTGGGACATTTCAGGTATACGGCTCAGGTGTTAGTCTGTTGAGTTTATGGCCCTTGGAATGTGCATCTGTTACTGGATGGGATTACACCAGAATAACTGCGTTCAAATTACCGGACAAACTCAAGAAGATGGCAAGTTGCTGTTTTATTAGCAATTATCTAAAACGGAGTTACAACAAACATCAACAGACGTACGCTCATTCTCAACGATTTCCACATGAAAAACAATGATATACTCTCTTTTTGCGTCAGAATGATGACACGCTACGTGGCAGTAATGAAAAACCTATCAAGGGTTGTGATTGGTTAAGGGACACATCTAGATATACAATCATATAGGAGCTAGGTCTGTTATTGGCCGTCCGATTTCAGGTGGCCAACTCATGACTACCTCTTCAAACGTGTCATTTTAAGAAAAATCAGTTACACAGTGTTTCATTGGTTTCTAAAGCTATAAGTTCCTTCGTTATATGGACTAAGACAATTGGTTGGCATGTTTGTGCCATATCTGGAACATTCAGTTCAATTAGCAGCACATAAACCAAGACCCAGGTGCAAGTAGATAGGACATGAAGCTGCCCTACCACCCACTTAACCCACCATCTCTCATCACCCATGCCTTTTGCCATTGAATTCTGTTTGTACTTGGCCTTGCATAGTATTCTTGTCCTAGGAATGCAACGGGAGGGAAGGCACTCGCTGTTGTGTCTGGAACTCCAAGTTCAAGCCCTATTTTCAGCCTCGACTAATGTGACAAGAGACCATGATTCTGTTCATTCTGCTTTTAAATGTTTTAATTGAATTAAGACTTGGCAACTTCTGTGTTCTTTCTTGCACCTTAACGTGAGAAGATTCATCCTCCGCACACATGTTCCTCTTCAGCGTAGATAGCTGACCTGTATTTCTCAGTTCTTCACTTCAGGCCAGACAGCCTTCCAACGCAGCTCCAACAACCTGCTATTCTACTGCGACACAGCCTTTCATTTTCTCTCCATGGTTCTTTGGCTTAATTATTTCATGATGCCAGTGTCCAGTTTCTGTACAATGGCGGCGTTTCCTGCATTTTATTTACTACTTGTAGCTAGCCTATACAATTAATTGATCTATCTTGTGTTTTAGCATCTGTACATTCATTATACTTGTGATTTCTACAGCACGTTTCAATGTGTAATCTTCTTCTTTTACAGGTTCACTTGATTCTTTACTTCATCACTTCTCCTCTAGGATCCATACATCGTCTTCATTCAGTATTTCAGGACATTGTGCACACTTCCTTATGATGTCATCAGTTCATTTTCTTAGCTCTTTCTCATATTCCTTCAGGAATCTCCTCCTGCAGACTGTCAACCACTCAAGGGTACATTTGATATGGTTGTCTTAATGGATACCTTCTTCCAAATACTCGCTGCAGTATTGGTACAAAAGCTTGTGTTAGAAAGGGCACAGTCTCATGTCTCCAATACAGGGGAGTTAGGGGGGTAGGATCTCCTGTGGATGTGTACGTTTGCTCCTCTACACCGTTTTCTTTCATAGCGAGCGGTCCGTGAGAAAGTGGTTGTGTTGTAAAAGAGGGTGGGGGGGTTGAGTTCCTAAGTATCCTGTCTGGTAAGATGGGGTAAAGGTGTTAGAGGGAAGGGGATACCACGTCTCGCCATCCGGTGTCCCACCCCCAAAGGCCTCTCACCCAGGGGATCCTCCCGCACAGCTCCACCGATAGGAGTTGGATCCAAAAGGGATAGTCATGTCCTGGCCACCTGGATGACAGATCTCTGGGGACTAGCGGATGAGACACCTTTTAGGTTTCTCACAAGGATGAATATCCTGAGAGAATGCAGTACCCTTCTGACCCTCCCACATTCTGTCAAAACCCTTCTCTTATACCCCCCGCAGATGCCCCAATGTACTTTTGCGTTACATCTCAGGTGGGAACCTCTGAGAAGGTTAACATCCATAAGGTATCCAATGGCAGTACTGAGACAAGAAAGGGGACAAGGGCAATGAAGATCAATGCTGAGTACCAAGACACACAGTGTAGCAGTTCGAATCTACCGATTGACCCGCTGTCATTCAAAACAGGAGAGAGAATGGAACAATGGCGTCTTCTACCTCTCAGCACGGACCAGGAGCTCAGCAGGCTACGCAAAGAAGGTCAGGCCAGAGAAGCAGACTGAGTTGGGGATAGCAGCGTGTCTGCAAGGGTCCCACGAAGCAGGAAGCTTTCCTCAAGGGTGAAGTCCTCGAACCAGGAGCAGAGACTGACAGAGTGCAGGAAACCCACTGTCGGGCTGCTGTAGAACTCGCGGGACAGCAGGGAAGGCACAGGTAGCTGGAGAAGCCAGAGAAGACTGTATGAGACCCAAACACAACTGTAGAGCTGCGGCCAGCATCCAGCAGGTACCAGGGTAGCAGAGGCTGGGGTTGGGGAGACGCAGAGAAAGCGAGAAACACTAAACTAAATAAGGACTAACATATGCAAACACTTAACCGATGCACAGCAACACAGTAAAGGGAGTCTGCAACCCATATTTGGAAAACACATCTCAAAGAGGAAATATAAACTTTGCATTTACAATTGACATTCACGGACCTTGGCAGGGAATAATCCAAGCCTGTGCCATCACGATACATCAGATAAAGAGAACAGGGAGTGCGACCCACAAAGGGGGGGGTCTGGACCTGCATTGGGGAGGAGCAACCCGACCAGTGACAAAGAGAAATACAAAGCTTATGTTGCTTCAGTGACACTCAGAGACCTTAGCAGGAGAGTAAATTAAGGTTGTGGGTGGAAGTGAAACCAGAGAGAAGGACAGTGATGAAAAAGTCGCTGAATACCCCACTTGGCAGAAGAGTGGACCTAGAAGGGGTTACTGAGAGAACAGGGTCAGGAACCCTCAGCAGACTCTGGGAAAAAGAGCCAGCTTTTCTTTCTCGTTTCAGTACCCTGTGAGCCGGGTTTGCTCACAAAGGACCTGGGATCCTCAGGGTGGCTTGGAAAAGATGTCCAGGCCATTCTTTCTTGTTGCAGGGCCTGGGAGGCTGGTCTGCCATACATAGATATGGACATTTCAATGGATTCCTTTTCTCAGGAGATTCCTCATCTTGATAGATATTCATTATGCAGCTCTGCTGCTTGGAAATTCTCTTGAACGGGGGCGTAGAGGACCTCGACTCGGCTGTCGATCATCACTCTGTCTTGCGCGGTGATGGATCGTCTGCTCTGGAAGTGACGTCAGGCACAGTAGATATACCACGTCACTACGCCCCATGCCTCAGTTCCTTTTTTCTGCCTGCTCACACACTGCATCAGGAACCTACTCGAGTTTCATTCGACGTTTTCACAAAGTTTTTTTCAATTTACCTCGATATGTCTACGAATCGGATCTTGGGTTTCAAGCAAAATGTCGGTGACTCCCCCACACGATTGTCTGTTTATGATGTTTGGGTTCCACTCACGACATGGAAGCCTGCGTGTCGTTCGGCAAGATGCAACCCAAGTCCCTGCGTGACCGGACGAGAGACAGCACCAGAGAGTTCAGTGCGACTAAGCTGGCCCTGGGCCGACCGTCGCCGAAGTCTACAGCATGGTCTCTCGTCTGGTTGTCTGAGGCCGAGGCTGAGGAACCCACTCATCACAGCGAGGGCCAGCACCGCAAGAAAACGAAAGAATTCCCACTCCAGAAGCCATTCCTCATCCTCTTCCTCACAGAAGAAGAAGCAACACCACCATTGGCGGGAATCTGATTCTTCCTCGGGCGAGGTAAGTCCTCTAAAATACTGACCACTCGCGAAGAGTGGGATTTGTTTACAAAAATAAATGCTTGAAATGTTTCGGGAACAGGCGGTTGTCGGCACGGCTCCCATCTTCGACCAGCAGGCCTCGGCAGCTAAAGCGGCGCTCGGTACCCCCAAACCCACACTTGCCAGGAAGTCAATGTCTTTGTCCTTTCCGCTTCAATTCTACAGAACTCCCATTCCCAATCTGTCTAAACCTCACCCTCCTATTTCTGCCTCCTTTTCTGTCCCTTCGTCCTTTCCTGTTTCTGTTCACCCTCTCCGTGACAGTTGAAAGGCATAATGCAAAGGCAGTGCATTTTGTCAAGAACTATCTTTGCATTCTGCCTTTCAATCAATCAGGTTGCCCTTTCAAGGAGTGAAGACATCCTAGAAAGGGCCACACCGAGTTTATCTCATGAAAGTAGCTCCTTACTGAAAGGCATAATGCAAAGTCAGCATTGTGACAACTTAGCCTCTGTTGTGGTAAGCGCTGGCTTTGCCTTCTGCCTTTCAATCAGGTGGTTCATGAAGTGAACACAGCATGGAAGCGTCCATGCCGAGTTTATTTCTTGAAAGTAACGCCTTTTTGAAAGGCAGCGTTTAACACAACACAGTCACTTAACAGCTGGTCAGTGATCCCAACTTGACAGTTAACTGTTAATTACTGAAGACAAAGAACAGGCGCTCCACCTGTGCCTTAAAGGTTAGGTAGTCTGGCTCAGCTATGGCCGCAGGCATCCTAGGCAACTATAGAGAAGCAGTTGCCTTAATCATGGCAATTCTATTCTTGGGCATTCAATGGGCTCTAGACTCTGAGGTTTCCCAGATATAAGCCTGCAGCGTATTCTGGGGTGCTCCAGCTAATTTTCAGTATGTTATGAGACAGCTGGATTGTAGTCTCTCAGCAATGGGCAATTTATTATATTCGAGATAGACCCTTTCAATAGATGTCCAGGTAGGTATCCTCCATAGTTTCTTGAGTAGGGTCAGCTCAGGTTTACACACTTTTTCCAGGTGGGTCATAGCCCATGTGGCTGTGCCATACATAATGACTGAAGAAATCTTGGTCTGATACAGCTGTAGAATGCTGGCTACCGAATAACCCCCTTCCTTGGTGGACGATTGCAAGGATTCGACCCAAGGTAGAGAGTGTAGTTGATCTTACTTGATCAAAGAGCCCATGGCCCTATAGTTTATCCACATTTATCCTTAGATATTTGTAGATGGGCACATCCTCAAAGGGTGCCCCCTCAAATTTCCAAGTAACTTTCTGAGGGATCTTTCTGGCCGTATAGAAGACCATGATTTTACTTTTGTTTGTATTGACTTTTAGAAAGTTGTCTACGTGCTTCTTGAGGTTGTTCAACGCACTTTGGAGACCAGTTGGAGTAAGATCCAGGATGACCAGGTTATTCGTGTATCCCAACCATTGTAGGATGTCCCAACCATTGTAGGATGGTTGAGCCATTTCTTTGCAGAGTAGTGGCAGGATCCTGAAGTGTGGACCGACATTTGAGAGATAATGGTTAAACAAAATTGGAGCCAGGGTACAGCCTTGTTTGAGGCCTTTATCAGTGTTTATTCATGCCGTGGTCCTTCTCTGCTGATCCTGTCTTATTTATACTTGCGTCTGATCGTGAAGTAACACCATCTTCTTTAGAAGACCCAGAGGTATTCCCCAGCCACACAATGTGTTCTAGAGACACCCTCTAGCTACAGTATCAAAGGCGGCACTGAAGTCTACCATGACCACGTAAACCAGGAGCTTTCTAATCTTCCAGACTTGCTCTATGGTAGTCACTAATGCCAGACAATTGATGATCGTGCTGGATCCTTTGTGGAAACCAGTCTGGTTGAAGGGTATAATATTTTTTACTTCTGCCCAGTCTTCAAGTTCTTTCAATAAAGTACGAGCAAAGATGTTAGATGATATTTCCAGCATTGCTAAGAGTCTGTAGTTCCCTGGGTTTTCATGTTTCCCATTCTTCCAAACTGGAACATTAACACTGTCCCGCCAGCTGGTTGGAATCGTCTGAGTAGTTTTGATGCTTCTGAAGACCATGTACTGAATAGGCCAAGATGTTACGATCATATTTGACCAGTGAACTACTGGTGCCGTCTGGGCCGGGAGCCCTGAAAGACTTGTTGAAGGTAATGAGCTTCTAGACGTCATCCTGATTGGTCAAGTACCTCCAATCAGTATCGGTGTATGCAGCAACTGAAGTTATCCGGTCCATGGCCCCTAGAGTGAGCGCCATATGTTGTTCCCAAGCCAGCTCTGTGACTCCATTAATGGCTTGAGTTCCAGCCTTATGACTGTTACTTATCTTCCAAAAGGTTTTTGCATCCTGCATAAGCGAATCATGGACCAAGGCCTTCCATCGAGTACAATCCGACAGGTATTTATGTTGCTTGTGCCATTTAATGGAAAGCTTTTTAGCCGCTTTAACTGAGGCACAGTGCTCCGTCAGGCTCAGAGGAGCTTTGGCCCGGTTACACAACAAATTCTAAAGGAGTCTTTTCCTCTCTGTGATGAGTTGATGGTACTCATGCAGATGACCAGAGGAGGAGACGACCACCAATATAGTTATAGGCAAACATTTAATCAGAGAGCATTGTTTAATAATATCCATGCTCAACTCAAAGCATTTTATGACAGTGTGTGCCATCTCAGAGGCTGTGGTGTCCTCGGGGCCAGGAGAATCCATGTTACTTTGAAGTACGGTTGTTTGTGTGATCAGCTGTGCCTTGCCCTCAGTCCGGGCATTCCACAAGATTTGATTGAGGGTTGAGAGTATGTTAAGGTTTTCAGCTGAGACCCAAGGCCATTAAGTTAGAGTGAAATGTTGAGACGAGCAATAAGGAGATGGTGATCACTCTCCTGCCTGGGATTGATGCACATGTCATCCACTATTTAGCTGCCATTGGCTGTAAGCATATAGTCGATGGTGCTGTTCACGACATTCCCTACTAGTGTATGTCCAGAAGGACAATCTGATGGAACTGCTTCATTTACCATAGAACACCAGCAGCAAATAGCAGAGACGCCCAACTCCTGCCCCGTTGAAGAGTTTTAAGTTGGTTAGAATTCAGACAGTGAAAAGACTCAAATCTCCAACACCGTCCTTCCAATGTCGAGAAGGCAGGAATTCTGGCGTTAAAATCTCCACAGATCAAAATTGGGTAAGCATTGCCAAGGCCTTCTAGTGTGCTTTTCAACAGTTTGATCATGGCCAGCTGTCCTATCATATGGTGGAGCATAAATGTTTATGACAACTAATATTTGGGGGGAGTAATGCTGAGGCAAAGATGGAACAGTAATTCTTACTATGAGCATGTTGTCCGATGCACAGGGGATCTCCTCCAAACAAATTTCTTGCCTCACTCCAAGTATGTCAGCTGACATGCGCAGAGAGACACAGGCACGAAACCCAAGATGGCTGACGGGCTTCTTTTTTAATAACATATCTTTATTGTTTTGCTTTAAGAAATACATGAGCAATCATGTGAGGATTCAACAGGTACCTCTTGTGAGATAAAGCAATGTTCATAAATACAATACACATAGGTAACGTACATCCATTACATACAGTGCTATATAAAAATACACTCGAGTGCTGTCACAAATATACCATTTGCCCAAGACTTTCTCATGTTTCAGTAAACATCCTCTCTTCTTATAGAGGAGCTACTCAAATGTATGCATGTGTCCATACCTTACTGTTCAAACCCCTATTGTGGACAGATTGGACGCTCCCCTATTTGTAGCTATATTTCTTTGGGTATCAGTGGCCCCATTGCTATAAACAGTTTTTCAATTTAGGAGCATGCTATGTGTCCCGGTGCTTCCAAGACACCCAATTTGAGTTCCATATTTAGTGGCTATCCAAGAATTATCCCAAGCTCCTCCCCAATTTTCCTACAATAATCCTGGATATAAGGGCATGTGCATTGCATGTAGTTGTAAGTGTCTACATTGATTTTACATCTAAAGCATAGGTAATCTTCTCTCATGCACATGTTAGATAAATTATCAGGGAGAATTGTAAAAAGCCTGAGTCTGGCACTGAATGGCAGTCTCTCTAGGTACACGTAGTGTCTCCATCCAGCCCGCCTCTGCGAATTCTCCTAGTTTAATTTCAAACATACACCTTAAATTACTCCTGGTATTCATTGCATTATAAACAATAAGTTTGTATGTTGTGAAAATGGGTTTTTGCAAAACCAGTTACCCCTACAATACGTTAGTAGGGTGTTGATTAAGGTGGATCATAAATTCTGCATATTGGCTGTTGGATAGTGTGTCGAAGTTGTAGGTATTGGAGAAATTGTGCTCTTCAGAGGTTCCATTCTTCTTGTAGGTTTCAACTGCCATTTACAGAGCAGATCAGACAGCTTAAGAATTCTTCTCTTCAACCAACATCTAACATCTGAGATTTTTTTTCTCAGTTCTCGCATATCTGCATTATTTATTTGTTATCGCAACCCATTTGTTTTTTGTCTTCCCACCAAGATTACAGTACTAGATTACCAGGTGGAAGTTCAGAACAGAATCTCAGTCCACCGTGTAAAAGTTTTAAGGGGACTTTTCATTCCTGCCCTGTCTCTCTACAGCCTAACTGCTAGGTCTGTATGATCTACATGCTTCCATATATTCGCCATTGTCAGATGTCCAGTAATACTTTGGACAATATGGGAGGCACACGCCCTTCTTCCAGAGTGACCTACTCATTGTCTTCAACACCACCCTTTGTATCTTCTTGTCCCAGTGCAGCTTGCACATACCAATTAAGTCAAGTCTGCTTAAGGGATATAATAAGGGATGAGTGGTAGGGACAACCACCGGTTGATATCTGGGAGGATTTCTTCCATTGAAGTCTCCTCATACAATTTCCAGAAGCCTTCTTTTGATCTTGTGATCTGGAGACCCAGGTACCTAAAAAGAAAATGATTCAGTCTTAATCAGACAATGCTCTTTTAATAGAGATTTCTTCATTAGCTATAGATGATCAGTACAAACAAAAAAGGGGATACAAAACAATATTGATGGGTTCCTCTCGTCAATGAGAACACTTTCTAAGCATAACAATGAACTCTTAAAGCGACCAGCTAAACAGATATAATAGTTTAATCAAAACCAGAACACAGCAGAACTCCCATTGTAGTTTGCAGCGCCCAGAGGAAGGGCCATTCCATAGAGTCGAAAAACCTTCTAGGAGTCCAAAAACAATAGAACCACTGAGAAGCCAAGGAGAAAATCTGACAACATCATTACATTAAAGAGTCTTCTCATGTTCATACATGTGGACTTCCCAGGAACTAACCATTTCCAAGATGTCCGAATGTCACAACATTCAGAGCTCAACTGCACTCTGTATAGATTGTTCACCCTCCCAGGAATGAATCCACATCTGTCCGATTTAATTAACAAGTGGATCACTTCATGCAATCAGTTCACCAGATTTCTGGCCAACACATCTGTTTTGCTATTTAGAAGTGAGATGGCTCTATATTATTTGCAGCTATCTCTGGGTGTTCCCACTTTGTGAATTTCAGATATTGGGAAAGAACGCCTTCTGATCTCCCAGCTGGGTACATGTAGAGAAGATGCTCACCAACATGCTTCACAATTCTGTTGGTAAACAGTTGGGTCCCAATGCTTAACCTGGTTGCAATTGCTGAACAAAGTGGTCGATTTCTCCTCTTCTCAGCTTGCCTTCTAGTGACACTCTTTTCTGTTTAATCAGTGGTAGAACTGGGAGATCGTTGAAAAAAGCATTTTTTCAGTACAAACTCTGTTTCTGGCAAAGCGTTTACAATAAAACAAGGAACAGTTTTGCTACATGTGTGCCTTCCTTCTTGACTGACACTGCTTCATCCTTGATCTTCACCTTCCATTTGATAGCTTCTTCCCTTCTAGTCAGCCATGCAAGCAATTTGCCTCATTAATCCTCTTGGTTGAGGCTGTTACAGCTACCGGCCTGTGGGTCGAGGGATCCTCGGATCCTCCCGAGTGCAGTGTTGAGGGACCAGAAGGTTCTTTTACTGGGTCTACACCCGAGGGGCTCCGCCCTTTTACTGGCACTATGGCCGAGGGGCCACGCCTTAAAACTGGCAATACGTCAGAGGGGGCACCTAAACGCAGCTCTACCGACGACCGGGTCGACGATGTCACACATACTGGGCTGAGGCCCGAGGAGCAGGGTAGGCCTCGTGATGCACACGCAAGAGTCTTGGATGAGGCTGGCTGAGCACCACATCGCAGGCACGTGGTAGGCAGCTCGACAAAATGGCTGCCACGCAAGAAAGAGGCACTTGTCCGACCGCCATTCCAAGAATTCGGCGAAGAACGAGTGTCAAGGTGGGACTGGCCTCAACCAGGTACCTGGCCTACAGTCTACCCCTCATTTGCGCAGGGCAGCTTTCCTTTGTGTCCATATGGACAGGGTATGCAGTGGCTCCAGCATCCCCCTGCTACCCTGTCGGCACCCCCTGCCACCTCTTTGGCCAGTGAGGAGGTGCTCTTTGAGAAGTTCTCAGCCTCATGAGGTCTCCTCAGATGGGGGTTATCATCAAAGACGCCATCAGGTAAGTTATCCCTGCCATGCTAGCGGCACCACACACGCCTCCATTGGGCCCCCTAGCCCCGGTACAGTTGCCTCTTCCGGTTCCACAACCAACTATGCAACCTCTGCTGCCTCCTCAGCCTCCGGCTGCGGTCCCTGTACCCCAGCCTCCGGCGCCATCTACTCCTCCTCCTCCAAAGGATCCTCCAGATCCGCAGGATACAGGCGAAGAGGAGGATCCGGACACGCTATCCTCAGCCAGGGCATTCCACAAAAGTCTTGCTGGCCTGGTGGAGTACCTGGGACTCCCCCAACCCAAGGTCAAGCAGCCAGCAGAGGGGGCTCTGACTGAAGTCCTCACGCGATGCCCCTCTGCCAAAACGGGGATTCCACTGCAAACCGATGTAGTCTCCCTGGCCAAGAAGGTTTGGCTCAAGCCCCACTCGTCCCAGCTGGTCGATTGAGGCCTCGACGCCAAATACAGGCAGATGAAGTGGGATACACTCTTGATCTCGTCCCATCCTCAGCCACACTCCTCGGTGATCGCTGCGGCATCACTATACTCCAAGCCTCAGTCGTTCTCAGCCTCCACCTCTGCGGTGCTGCTGGGCAAGGAGGAGTAGAAATTGGAGGCGTACAGCAAGAAAATCTACTCTAACGCATCCTTGCACCTTTGTCAGGCCAACGCAGATGCCATGCTAACTGCTGCCAACCAAAAGTTATGGCGGGAAATTGCGGACTTCCTCCCGGAACTCCCCACCCAGAGCCAATCACGCTTTACTGTGGGGCTAGCTGAAGCCAAGCTGGTGGTGCATGACCTCATGGAATCCACAGTGGCTCATGATGATACCTCAGGCCGTGCCATCTGCATTGCCGTGGAAATTAGAAAAACAGCCTGGTTCCGGGCAACGAAATTCAACCCGGATGTCCAGGAGCGCGTTCTAGATCTACCGTTCGAGGAGCTGGACAAAAAGAAAAACAGCTCACAAACAGCAAGGTCTTTATCCATTCTTACAAAGACCACACCCAAATCGTACAACCAATCTCAGCAGCGCTCGGAAAAGGGTCGTACATATAGAGGGTTCCGCGGCTTTCAGAAACGAAGATCCAGGCAGCCGGCTGTGGCTTTTACCCCAGGATTTTCGCCATTCAGAAGAAGAACCAGGCGGGCCTGAGAGTTGTGCTGGTGCTTTCCACCCTCAACCTCTCGGAGGACAGAATCTCGGCCATCAAGAGGGCCACCGCCCACTTCCTCAGCAGAGAGGTGACCTCGTCATGGTGGTACCAACATCTCCTGGATAAAGCAGTGGTCCTATTAGCCGTGCTGCAAACGAGACTAAGGATGAGAAGGATTCAGCTGCACTTCACAGCCTCATGGAATCAGGAGCGGGGCTTGCAATACAAGATCATCAACGTTCCTCCATCTCTCCACCCGGACATAACATGGTGGTCCATGGACCGCAACCTATGGATGGGCAAGCCCTTTCGGCCACCCTTTCCGCAGGCCACCATCACCACAGACTCTTCGCTCGAGGGCTGGGGAGCGACCCTGGATGATCTCTCGGTCCATGGCACGTCATGGCATGTCAATTGACTGGAGCTGAACACCATCTGGCTAGCGCTCAGAACATTCGTACCACTTCTCAAGGGCAAGGTTGTCCTCATCCAGACAGACAACTCGACCAGTATGTACTACCAGATCCCCTCCTCTGTGCAGACTGGCGATCAGCATGTGGGAATGGGCCCTGGAAAACGACATTCAACTCTCAGCAGTCCACCTCCTGGGGGAATCCAACCTGGAAGCGGACGGGCTCAGCAGGCTGGGAGCAGACAATTACGAGTAGCAGCTAAATGACCTTGTTATTCAGGAAATCTTCAACAGGTGGGGTCACCCCACTTGGATCTCTTTGCCACAGGCACAACAAGAAGTGTCCCCAGTTCGCATCCTGGCAAGGTCAGGGCCCCGGCTCTGTGGGCGACGCATTTCACCTCCAGTGGACCGGCATGAAAGCCTACGCCTTTCCACCCACTCCTCTGATCCACAGTGTAATTTGCAAGATCAAGGAGTCTCGCCGACTCCTCATCATTCTGATAGCTCTGTGGTGGCCGGCCAGGCCATGGTTTTCAGAGCTACTCTGCCTCTCGGTGGTGCCCCCGATACACCTTCCGACAGGCCCAGCACATCTTCTGGCACAGCAGGAGGCAGAGTCATCCACTCTGCGCCAGGGAAATTAGCCCTCAAAGTGTGGTATCTGAGCAGGTAACGCTTCTGCACCTTAGCCTCTCACAGGCCAATCTGGAGATCATACAAGGCTCCAGGAGCAAAGCCACCAGGGCCCAGTACAAAAGCAAATGGACCAGATTCTGCCACTGGGCAGACTCTAAGGAATTGACCTCTTGGCTTGCACTTTGGATGACGTGCTCTCCTTTTCGGCGCACCTCGCTCGTTCAGGTGGACACCTGCCGCACTGCCGCACATACCTTGCAGCCATTGGGGCTTACAGGAACTCAGAGGTAGGCATTTTTTCCTCCTCCAACCCTATCGTCAAGAAACATCTGACGGGTTTCACTAGGCTCTACCTGCCCGTCAAGAGACCGCACCTGGTGTGGGACCTTAACATGGTCTTGGGCGCACTGGCTCACAAACCATCAAGACGGCCTTACTAGTCGGCCTTACCTCTGTTCGTAGAGTCCACGAGATCCAGGCGCTGGTTGCCTCTGAGCCATGTACCACCTTTCACAAGGACAAGGTTGTCATGCGGATGCACCCGGCTTTTCTGTCCAAGGTTCCGTCTGCTTTCCACCTGAACGAAGAGATAGTCCTTCCTATGTATTTTCCCGATCCTAAGGACGAAGCACAGAGAGTGCTGCACTGCCTGGATGTCAGGCGTGCTCTAAAATTCTACTTGGACAGGACCAAGGGCTTCTGCAAATTGGACACCCTGTTTGTCACTTTTGGAGGCTCAAAACCAGGCTATCAGGCCGTTAAGGCTTCCATATCCAGCTGGATGGTCTCTGCCATCAAGCAAGTGTATGAGGGCTAGCACAAGCCGCTTCCGGCCAACATGCATTCCCACGCGGTCAGGGCCAAGGCAACGGCCATCGCTTTCCAGCGCCACGTCCCTTGGCAAGTTATAAGCAGGGCGGCCACTTGGGCCTCTCCCTCGGCTTTCTGCAAGCATTACTGTTTGGATGCCGGCTCTAGATCTGATGCGGCTTTCGGACAGACGGTTCTCAGAAACCTATTTGCTTAAGGATGGTATCCTCTCCACCCTGGGGCTACAATCGGTATTAATCACCCATACAGTATGGAGGAAAGGGGATGGGACGTATGAGTAATTATAAGTTACTCACCGTAGTGACTAACGTACTCTTAGTCCATAGTCCCCTTTCCTCCATACGTCCCCCAAACTCCCCCCTAATAATACTGGTGTCATTAGGCAATATTAAATCTATTGTTGACGCATCAATGGGGACTGAGGTGGGGGAGTCAGGGCAACGCATGCTCCCTGCGCCGTGCCCCGTGCGCCTCTGAATTTGAAGGCGAAGAAGGTTTTTCTGGAGAAAAAGGTTCCATCTCCCGTCCCTTAGAAGGGATGCCCATACAGTATGGAGGAAAGGGGATTATGGACTAAGAGTACATTAGTCACTACGGTGAGTAACTTATAATTTTGCCTTTCAGGTTCCGTGTGTCTTTCCGGGTCTGCGATGCGGTACCTTCTGACCGTGGCTGCACTGAAGATCACCGGCACATTGAGCGTTGGCTGTTCGATGAGGGATGAATGAAAGTTCAACTGCAGGTAAGCGAGTCAGAGTGGGTGCAGGAGCGCGTGTCTTTCTCTCCTGAAATAATGCTTACTGTGTTTCCTTTCCCAGGGTGCTGCGGAATGCTGCGGGTGATCGAAGAGCCCCCAAATAAAGTCGTGGTAAGTATGCAGAACGAGCTAGAAGACTGCCGGGATCCAGGATCAGGTAAGCAGAAGACCAGTGATGAAAGAAAACAGCAGCACGTGGAGTCGACCGGGCAGCAAGCGTTACACTGCTTGCAAGTCAGCCAGAGAAAACGTTAAGCACTGGGTATGGGCTTCACCACTAGACCACCAAGGATTCTTGAATATGGGTTGCCTGGGGGTCATCTTGATTTTGGCACACTGTCTTACTTTGGCGGCCATCTTGGTGAAAGCGGGAAACTTAGGCAAAGTGATGTTTTCGCCAACCAGCAACCCTTGATGTCCATGACCCACCCATATTACCAAGCCTGCCCTCAATGGTGGGTGCTTGTGTATCGCTAGGGATCGTGACACCTTCTTTCACTCACAGAAGTTCTTCACATTCACTCACTACTCTCCCTCTCCTAAACTAACTTGCCATTATTTCACGTACTCTCACAACCCAGTACCACTTGCACTCAATGATCAATACCTCATCTACCCCTACATCTCGGCCATTTCCTCCATACTTATGGAAGTTATTGCAGACCGGGGTTCTGGAGCTGAGTCTTAACCAGAACAGCATGCTTCCCCATTACATTTTAGAGAGCGCATGGGGGTGGGCCACGTCCGCATAGCACGACCACAACCCAGCTTCACCGTCCATCCTTTTAACATGCTTTGGACGGGTTGGATGCGTGACGCAGCTTTCCTCTTCTTTTTTTCTTTTCCTTTAGCTGCTTCACAGTGCCACCTTCAATCCTTTTTTTTGTTGCTTCTTCTACCACTTCCTTCCCGTTTTATGCCAGGTAAAGGAGGATTTTCTGTGTGCACAGTTTGTCACAGGTCGTTCTCAATGGCGAACCCTCACACTCTTTGTCTGTAGTGTTTGTGCCTGCTTCAATCTTGGGATGCACATGCGCGCTCTATGAGGCACTTTCCTCCAAGTCCCTCATTAGTCGACTGACGCAGTGAGAAGAGATCTACCAGACAAAGGCCCTGTAGTACTTCAAGTCCTATGGCGTAAAGTCCAAGAGGGTAAATCCCTGCCACCCGACCCAGGCGACTCGTTCTCGGGGGTCGACTGAAGCAGATTCTTTCCAGGACCTTTTGCGGGTAGCCAACATGTTAACGGGATTCTCTCCGAAGTCACTGAGGTCTGAGAAGACTCATACCGGTTTCATTGCAGAGGACCCGCCAGTGTCTGGAACCGTACTCCGACCCAAGGGAACTTTGGTTTCTGAAAAGGCTTCACACAAGCAAGTACTTGTAAGTACTGCTTTGCCGTGTGCTCTGGACCTTTCTGCTTCCATCCTCGTTTGGCTGCTCATTGAGGACTTCACAAGCTCCAAGATTCGTGAAAAACAGCGTTCACGGAATGTTTCTGTGACTTTGATTGACATCTCCCCAAAAAACGCCCCCCTGTGGGGATTGGCTGCTGGGATCATCCCAAGCTCCTCTGCTACATTAGCCAGTTTACACACGCACAGCGCGCGCGCACACGAGCAAGTACTCGTAAGTAACGCGTTGCAGTGTGCTCTGGACCTTTCTGCTTCCTTCCTCGTTTGGCTGCTCATTGAGGACTTCACAAGCTCCAAGATTCGTGAAAAACATGTGATTGAACTTTTACAGCTGGACCTTATTAGCATTGCTGCTGTTTTCATGCAGTTCTGACGACTATTTTCTGTTTTCCCCAGCGTTCACGGAGTGTTTCTGTGACTTTGATTGACATCTCCCCAAAAAACGCCCCCCTGTGGGGATTGGCTGCTGGGATCATCCCAAGCTCCTCTGCTACATTAGCCAGTTTACACGTGCACAGCGCGCGCGCAAGTACTCGTAAGTACCGCTTTGCCGCTTCGCCGAGGCGGTCGAGCGGTCTAGACGAGGTACTTGCGCTTAAAGATCCATTTGTGTTATATACAGGTAAACTTTTGTGGCTCACTCATGGCATTTTCTATTTATAACTTAAAATCGCAAATGCCCCATGTACTGGCGGGAAATAAGCTTTGTACTCCGCTCCTTCCATATGCAGCGGGTGCACAGTTTGAGGTCATGCCAGCACCCAACTGTGACCTCCGAATAAACACGGGCGTAGCAATGTCACAGAGCGGAATAAAGGACGTGGCGAGCTCTCAGAATCAGGGGGCTTCTAATTGTGCACTGGAGTCAACAACAATGGCGAATCATAAGTCCCGGGGAATCTCTGTCCACACCATACTCAAGTCACTCAGAGCACATGGGGTGCATTCCAAATGCAACGGACCGCTGGTATTATCCCCAGTTCCTTATCCGATTGATTGTGACGATCGCTCAGGCATTTCCATCTATGCTAGCCAGTGCGAGTCGCCAATTTCCATTATGGAAGAACTAGCTGCAGTAAAAACACTAACTGAACAGCTTGCCTGCTCACTTCCTTCCTCCTCTTCCTCTGGCTCTAGCTTACCTTCCTTTGCTATGCCTACTCCGCGGATTGCCAATAAGACAAATTACCAGCCAGCCTCTGTCCACCCCACTTGTTGCTCGCACTCACACAATGCTGAAGTGGCGCTGACAGCCATTAACACAACTGTGGTAACATTGGTAAAACTCTTTGAGATACTTGATCACAGATTAGTGACACAGACTCTGAATTTGGCTAAAATGAGGAGAATCATGTTTTGTTAAATGAGCATATGGTGAAATGTTTAACAAAAAGTCATCCCAATCATGTTCCTCTGCACTACCTGTGTTTGAAGAGGCTATTTGCTCGATTATAGAATCCCCAATGCCTAATGAGATTTCTGCAGGAAAAGAGTCCTCATATGTTGACCTCTCTGTAGACCTAGAGATACCGATGTGGTAGAAGTGGCCACATCAGAGGGAAATGTGGTGAGAAGTGTAGCAGGGCCCTTACGCCAAAAGAAAAAAACGGTCAAAAGCCAGATCAAAGGCCCTAGAGTCATAGGGAAAAAATAAAAAAATATGGCAAATATCGAAAGACCTAAAAATACTCTGAATGCTTTTTTTCAGGCAATTGGTGGTACTTCCCCGTTGTTGAGTAATCAGAAGAAAATAGTGACACCCACTTCTGGCATCAATGCTAAAGGGGAAAAAATTCCACCTATAATAGTTCCAATTGTTGCAATACATTCTGGAAGTGAGCTGACCAGAGTCGAATGTATTAATAAATCCTCCAGTTCCTTCACAATAAACCACGCTGGAATTCCTAATTCCCTCGATGGTCTAACAAGTTCTGACTTGTCTGTTGTAACACCTCTAGCGCCAACTATGCCTTTGAATACTGGGAGCATCCAAAAAAAAAAGTCTCTTTTAATGCAATACAGGAAATGGCATTGACTATGCCGAAAAAACATACTAATGATCCAACTGAATCTATCAGAAATATGATTGAAAAGTATTTACAAGAGCGTGATCAACCTGTAGCTCTAACTACCCCAAGGTCAGATAACACAGACTCCAGGCAAACAGAAAACCACCTCATTATTGGTACCTCTGGCCAGATATTCTGAAGCAACAAGGCAAGAATCAGCAGATGGCCAACCACATCAATATAACCACTCTCCCAGAAATGATGATGGTCATGCAGATAACTTAGCTTTTATTACAAGGAAAATGACTCAACCAAGGAATAGCAACTCACACTCATTCATCCTTGAATGTAGAGTGAATGGATATCCGAGGTACGATCTAAACCGACAAAGTATTTTAAATATCTTTAGTGACGTTCACAATCTGCATGATATTGCCTCTCAAGACATTGAGCAAATAGAGTTCCTTGCAGATAGAAATCAAGCAATAGTCAGTCTATGGATTCCATCAGGTGTGGTAGCCAATTTAATATGGCAGGCAAAGATGGAATTGTTTGAATTGGGTTTTCTATTGGCTGAAGATAGGGTAAGAATTACTAACACACATGTCATTATTCACAAAGCAAACATTTACCAGCGTAACCACACTTCTGGTACCAGAGATGTAAATACGCAAATGCACCTGCAGCAGTAACCATTAGTGCCAGTAATGTTTAAAGAACTACATATAGCCAGTTGGAACTCAAGGGCTAATTCACATTTAAAAACTGCAATAGCTATGTTCCCATATGTGTTTCGAATAATAGCTCTACAGGAAACGTGGCTAACAACTGTACCAATATGGGATGGTTATGAAATTGTATTATTGCCCGCTAGATCGACTGGAGGTAGACCCGCTTCTGGCTTGTTGGTGGCGGTAGAACTAAAATCTGGCCTTTCCATTCCAGCAGCCCTAAATGATGAAATCTTTTATGCAGGACTAAGATGCGTCTTAGCACATGTTTCGGATGAAATCACATACTCCATTTTACTAGGAGACATCAATCTGGACTGTTTAAACCAAAAACGCCACCTCCAGCAGGCTCAAATCTGCTCTTCCTTCATGGAAGAAAGAAAATACATCATGGTGAATGGGGCTATTCAAGGTGACATTCCGACAAACACCTCATGGTTTTGAAACAACTCAGCAACCACAATCGACTATATTTAAGTCGATCAGACTTTGTTTACATTTCTGCAAATGTTACAGATTATTGCTCTTCCATTTAGTGACCATAAACTTCTGGCTTTGACTATCATGAACACACCACCATCTTCTAGAGTGGCTATCCCACGCCAGAACCTAATCTTGAATACAGCTAAGAATAGCATAAGATGGACAGCTCCTAAACTTACCACATATGGAATACTTTGGGAAAAAATATAGATCTGGTGTCTCCCAAATCCTATGTTGAACTACTAGATTATTATACCAACACACTGACCGTATTGAAAAATGGCCGCCCAAGGCACAAACATACGTTTGACACAGAAATTGCAATTAGAAGAACAGCATACCGCAGGCTACGACGAGGTATTATAGCCACGAGTCCGCCAAATTGCAAAAAAGTTTTGAATAATGCCAAATGTATATACAAAAATTGGCTAAAATCACATAAACATCTCATGCTTCAAAACGATGGTGAACGCATGGAACATGCTATGGCAAATAAAAACTCTGCTGAGATGTGGCAATTACTCAAAAGTCAAATTTCTGACAGTCAGGTAGATGCATAATTAAATGTGATCAACGAAAAAAAGTGGGTTGAATATTTTACCAATCTTTATAACGATCCAAAGTTCATTCCATCATCGGTCCATTCCATAGACAATCAAGAGTGGAAGATGAACTTTGACATATCAGATATTGAAGACTTAATCATTCACGCCAGCGCATCTAGAGCTGCGGGCCCAGATGGACTGACAAATCATATGTTTAAAGAAAATCCAAGCGAATGGGCTCAAATTCTATATTATATTTTTCAACAAATAATAACGCACCAACAAATCCCAAAGTCATGGAAAACCTCTTCAATCATACCAATATTCAAAAAAGGTGATCGTATGTCACCCCAAAATTATCGTCCGATTGTGCTATTAGATGCGCCTGGGTAAATCTTGACCAAATTATTACTAAAAGATCTCAATGCCTGGACAATCGATAACAACTTGCGAGATCCCAATCAGGCCGGGTTTGTGAGAGGGATGGGGACACATGTAAATTTAATGTGCATAAACGCAATAAAGGCTCAATGCAACCACATTAAACAACCGCTATTTCTTGCGTTCGTGGATCTACATTCCACCTTTGATTCCATTTCAAGGGTTAAACTGTTTGAGAAGTTAACGAGGGACAAATGTCCATATACCATATGTACTATCATTCAAGAATTACACACAAATAGAACTATCCGTGTTAGCCTATCATTGAATGGTGTACTATGTGAAGAGATAAATACAGCCCGAGGACTTAAACAGGGCTGCTCGTTGGCCTCTTCTGTATTCAATTATTATATCCATGATCTCCAACAAGCTTTATGCGAGGTACAATCAGATTCACCCAAACTTGCGAAGGTCTCCATAAAACATCTATTATATGCAGATAACCTTGTTCTGCACTCTAAAACGCAAGTTGGTTTGCAAAAATTGTTAAGTTTTTCAAGTATACATTACACAAAATGAGCTCAGAATAAACTACGAGAAGACCCAAATTGTAGTATACTGTCCATCGAGAGGTGCCCAGAGACAGTTCAACTGGGTAGTGAATAAAGTACAGCTACAAAAAGTTCCAACATACACCTATCTGGGCACTTGTTTCGAAGGGGTACCGAGCAACAAAAAAACAGATAAAGACCATTGAAATGAAAATTAATACTGCTATATCCCAAACCCATATCATAATGCACAGATATGGTAAATTCTCCCTCAAACCTGCATGGTCGTACTGGAAACAAAAGGCTGTCCCAGCAATTCTATATGGTTTAGAATTTTTCCCAATTTCGGCAGATTTTCAATTTAACAAATGGGAGGCATTATATTGGAGACAAATATTGCATATACCTAACTGTATTCCACATGCAAGGATAAGGTATAAATTGGGGTTGGTTTCTTTACAAGCTCTGTATGATTGGAGATGCTGTCTATTATTCAGAAAGTGTTTAATATCAACCAATGTAAACAGTGTGCTGCGATCATTATCTACCTACATGTTTACTTCTAGTCATCCCTTTATGGTGAAATGGATTGAATTTGTATGTAAAATACTAACGAACACTGACATTAGCATTGAATTATTGGTGTCAAACCCAGATAAAGCAAAAAGGAAGCTATACAATCTAGATTGGATTAATACATGTGATATGTGTACTGTATAAAGAGGGTACCACTAGTAGATTTCCACTGAAAAAATTGGATACATTATTATTTTACCTATTTAGATCACCATCACCGCAATATAGACAGACGATAATGAGATTACGCTTCAATCTGTGGCCAGTCAGAGAAATCTTGGTAAAACAACACCAATTGGAACCACGGGACAATGTATGTCGGTTTTGTAATGATGCTAAAACATCTGAAAGTCTAGAACATTTAATTACCCAATGTCTGGCTCTGTATCCTTTGAGGCAAACTCATTATGATAAACATTGCAAAATTCTGGGTAATGTGCAATATTGCACCTGCTGGGCACTAATTTTAAGCAATGACCATCCAGTGTTACAGATTGCAATGGTGAACTTTCTGAATAGTCTGCAATTGACGTTTCCCACAAAAGACACATTGAATGATATGGACTGGGAGTGAATTTTAACTGGCCCATATCTTGAGTTCCAACTGAGATAAAATAGTTCTGCCTGCCAATTTTGGACAAGATATTGATTGGGTGTAATAGGGAAGCTACTATCACTCAATTTTAAACGGTTGATCAATTTGATGATGATAATGATGAGATGTAATGAAATGTGCAATGTGAAATGTATGAAATGTATGTAATGAAGTAATATGAGTAGGTGGAAATTATTTTAATATGTTGTGTATAACTTTAGTTGTATAACTTATTTTTATTATTGTCTTTGAGTATTATTACTTTGTTAAGATAAAAGGAAAAAATATTGAAAGGTTGATTAATTTCAACTAAAACAATAAAAAAAAAAAAAAAGGTTTCTACCGGGGACCCTGTTCCCAAGGGTGACTTGCCTTCTTCTGGACACCGTTCTGAGGCCTCCTCTGGAATGACTTATACCAGAGACTTTGTGTACCAGGGCATTTCACCTCATACCAGAATCTATTTGGAGGCCTCATCTTCTCAGTTTACCGGCAAAGATCTGAGGGTCTTCAAAGGTCTACAGTTCTGGTAGGCACCGCTCTTCAGGGGACAACGCAAGCTGAGCAGTGACCCGGACCATACCCCATTGTTGGCACTAAGTGGGTCAATGTGGATCCTCTGTCGCAGTTGCTGGGTCAGATTCAGGCATGATATCAGATGATGCATCCCCGGTCATGTCAGAACATACGCCAGGTGACACAGATAGATTCCTGCCTTCACTGCCACGGGGCCCCCTTGGGCTCCTTCTCTTTTTACCACACGTTGAATGGTCACCCAATGTTATAGGATACTTGGCACCCCCGATCTCATTCCTTATCAGCAATTGGGCTTGTGCATTCAGGACCTATGAAGCAGTGCTTTAAGTCCCTCATGAAGGAGGTGTTAGTCCCCGTGCCTCAGCCGGTGGAACTGCCTGGTCAGCTTCTGGTAAAAGGGGTCTTAGATCTGGCACCCTGCTTGGAGTGGGGCAGGGGTTGAAACTCAATCTACTTTCTGTTGCCAAATAAGGACGGAGGCCTGAGACCCATCCAGGATCTACAGCTATTGAACTTGTACTTTTGCAAGGACAAGTTGAAGGTAGTTACTCTGGCCCAGATCTCCAGGTCCTGGATGTGAACGACTGGCTAGTTTCCCTGGATCTTCAGGATGCTTAGTTCCATGTGGCTATCCACAAGAAGCACAGGATGTACCTGAGATTCAAAGTGTGGAACTGTCATTTCCAGTAAAAAGTCCTCCCTTTCGGTCTTTCTTCGGCCCAGGGTTATCACCAAGCTATTAGCAATAGTAGCGGCTCGCCTCAGGAGGGAAGTGTGACGATTCCTGAGAAGTCTTCACTTCTGCCTGAGTGGGAGCCCCTTCCAATGAGGCCTGGGAGGTGAGGCAGCTACCCGAAAGTCCGCTGGGTGTGGTACTCAGTGGCATAATCTCATGGGGAGAGACTCCACCTATGGGGATCAGGGAGAACATCTCTGGAGAATGCGCTATATCAACCCTCACTCCACATGCTACACACCTCCTCATGCTAGGAACCCCAATAACCTATTTACTACTCCGATGTATCTCTGTAAAACAACAAGCTTAACATCCACTGAGACGAGGAAGAGTAGGCACTACCTAAGGATAACTCCCTTGACAAGTACTGAGACAAAAAGTTGTGGAACCATGCAGAGCCATGATGAGTACTGGGATAAACTTTCTAGTTTTTGCCCACTCGTCATAAAAAGCAAGGAAGGACTATGAGAAAAAGAGTAGCGGCCAACCAGATTGCAGAACCGTGAAGCCCAGGAAGTCGTACGGAGACGCAGAGCCGAACAGGGAGGAACCAAAAAGCATTTGAGGGGATTGGGTCCTCCGACGTATTCCATATATCTATGACAGTAATCACCACAGCTGTGCTGCTTTGGAAAATCTTTCGGCGTCTGCGTCGATGACATCGATACGCCGTCCTGAGTACCTCCTCCGATGGCCGACGTCACCAGATGTTATAAGTAGGACGCACGACGCCCGTAGCCTCAGTTCAGTTTTTTCCGCGAACGTGTTCGCTTCGGAGATCTCGGCACACCTCGACTCTTTGGAGTTTCTGTTCTTTCGGTTCTTCGAACCTGTTCGTTTGTGAAGTATTGTCGGGATGTCTTCCTCTTCTTCCATCCCGCGTCCGAGCTTCAAGAAGTTTGGGGACTGTGGGTCCAAGATGTCGGTGACGGACTCGCACGGCGCCTGCCTCTGGTGCCTCGGGGAGGCCCACGACACTGTTGATTGTGTCGACTGCCAATTGCTTACATCCAAGGCCTTGCGGGAACGTAAGAAGAAGCTGTCGGTCGGTAAGGTGTCCAAGCCCCGGAAGGCGAGGTCCACTGGGCTTTCGACGGACGATTCGAGGGGCAACTCTCAGCATCGTAGTCGTAAGTTTAGGGGGGTCTCGGTCCCGGAGTGGGTCCCGCCACTCCTCTGCCTCTTCGAGGCACTCCCGGAAGCGCCATCATCAGTTGGTCGCCTTCCCCGTCCTTGTCCGAGGACTCCACCTCACCAAGCGTTCCTCTCCACAGGAATGGGCTTCCTTCGGGAAGAAAATGTTGGCGATTCTTGAATCGCAGGGCTCCGGTCCGTCCGCGCCTCCGAGAGGGGTCGGTCATGACCGTACTGGAGACACCGCTCGTACGCCTTCGGGCTCGGGCTTGGGTGGTCGGCACGATTCGCGGGAGAGGTCCCGCTCGGACAAGGGGAATCGTTCCAGTCATGCCCGTTCCAGGTCCCGGTCCTCGACGCGCTCGAGCCCGTGTGCACCTGTGAAGTCTTCACCTCTGAGGAAGTCGTCGATGCCATCGGCGCCCAGGCTATCGAAGGACACGCTCGGGGCTCCACCCTCGAGGCCTGTGTCGAAGCCGTCGATGTTGTCGGCGCGGCGCTCGACGTCGACACCGATTCACTCGACGTCGACACCGTTTCACTCGACGCCTTTCGAGGCTGTGGTGTCGGAGGTACCCCGTGGCACGGTGGAACCCCCTAGAAACGCTCTGGTCATGGCAAAACATGTCTTTCTATATTATAAAAGAAGGATAAGATGGTAAACTTTCTCTACTTCCACCCCTCCTTCTCCCCCAACGATTAGACACCTCTGACAGATTCTCCGGCACTACAGGTCTTGACAACATAGACCTCGTGCAACATTCCAAATTTCAAAAAAACATTTTTGTTTAATACAGAATATTTAAATTAAAACATAAGATACTACCCACACTTAACACAGTGTACAATACTACCACTAAAACCTAAAAAATCTAAAAAGCTAAATTTCAAATAAACCACTTACAAATGGACACAGACGAAATCACATATCACAGTACATAGAAAAAACCTAAATGTGTCACTAAAACAACATATAATCCCAACATGTTTCTGTTCTTTAAAGCCCCTTTCGGGCGAACATTCTTCAGGGGAACCTTTAAAACATCCACTATTCTTCTCAACACCGTGTTGAATGGGTAGTTTCAGGCAACCAGCCTGCAAAGAAGGGAAACAGAGGAAACTAATCAGATCCCCAGGGGAGGGGGTATTACCAAATGTAAAAGTGGAGTTGACTCAGTCAAGAGAACAATTCCACAAAAAGGTTTAGAAATTAAACCAATTAGATTTACCTTAATGTGGTGAATCTTCAACGCACGTCTGTAAATGACAGATAGGCTAATTTTTCTTCATTGAAAAACCAAGATACTTCAAAAGGCGTCTCAATCCGCCGAAAATATCGTCACACCTAGAAAGGACACATCACACTACCAATGAGCCACAGATCACTGCAGGACAACAGTCATGAATTGTTCAGGATATATTAAATAAAAATTACCTTCACGCAAGTGAAGCCACCCACAACGTGGGGCCAGGGGAGGAAATCCCTTGTAATGACAACCAAGTCTGCAGATGATTACAAAAGAGAACGCAGAACCAATCTGTAATATAAGAAGGGCGGTCACCAACCATCACAAAGAGCATTAAAATGCACCGATACACCACGGCTCCCAAATGTGTAAAAAAAGGGAAGAAAAGAAACCATTTCAAGCCCAGCCTAGGTCGTGCATTAGAGCTCATGCTTCCAAACAGTAGTGTCATACACCAGCGGTCTTCACAGCCATTAAATGTGTAAAAACATTAATTGGTTTAATTTCTAAACCTTTTTGTGGAAGTGTTCTCTTGACTGAGTCAACTCCACTTTTACATTTGGTAATACCCCCTCCCCTGGGGATCTGATTAGTTTCCTCTGTTTCCCTTCTTTGCAGGCTGGTTGCCTGAAACTACCCATTCAACACGGTGTTGAGAAAAATAGTGGATGTTTTAAAGGTTCCCCTGAAGAATGTTCGCCCGAAAGGGGCTTTAAAGAACAGAAACATGTTGGGATTATATGTTGTTTTAGTGACACATTTAGGTTTTTTCTATGTACTTTGATATGTGATTTCGTCTGTGTCCATTTGTAAGTGGTTTATTTGAAATTTAGCTTTTTAGATTTTGTAGGTTTTAGTGGTAGTTTTGTACACTGTGTTAGGTGTGGGTAGTATCTTATGTTTTAATTTAAATAGTCTGTATTAAACAAAAATGTTTTTTGAAATTTGGAATGTTGCACGCAGTCTATGTTGTCAAGACCTGTAGTGCCGGAGAATCTGTCAGAGGTGTCTAATCGCTGGGGGAGAAGGAGGGGTGGAAGTAGAGAAAGTTTACCATCTTATCCTTCTTTTATAACATAATCTATGTTCCTATTGTTGGAGTAAGATGTGGTACATATAAATAGGATCCTGTGTACCTATTTGAAAACATGTCTTTCTCCAGTATTCTTTGCCCCCTTCCCAGCCTATGGAGTATATTTCTGAGGTGGAAGAGGGTTCTGAAGATGGGTTGGTTCCGGACACGGTGCCAGATGAGATTCTTTTTGGTCATAGCCAGATTGAGGACTTGCGTCTCACTCCATGACTGGCTACCTCTCCGGAGGTGGAGTTCTGTAGGCCTGAGCCTGGCACCCATGCCGAGTCATCGTACCGGCGCCTTATGTCGAGGGTCACAGACTGCTTGGGGTGGTCGGCGCCCCCAGTTGATTTTGTGCAGGATGACCTGACGGATATCCTCGACCAAGATCCACCCACTGACCCGGTACTGCCATTCCACATGGCTCTGCAAAGAAGGGTGGCAGCGGCTTGGACTGCTCCGGAGAGTCTCCCGGCAGTGGGCAAGTCTTTGCTGCGAAAATACCGCCCACCCAGTAGTGACCCCTGCTACTTGACCACGCACCCCACTCCGGAGAGTTTGGTGGTGCAGGCGGCTACGGCCCCAGCAAAGCAGGCGTCGTATTCTACCATCCCTCCTGATAGGGTCGACAAACGTTTTGATGGCTGGGCGAAGAAAGTGTTTTCTTCAGGGGGTATGGCTCTTCAGGCAGCCAACTCTGTATGTGCCTTGTCACGTTTCACGCACACTCTGTGGAACTGTATTTCATTAGCAGCTGAACATATTCCCGAAGGGGATGGACGGGATGGTTTTCTTGCTATTATTCAGGATGGCAAGCATGCCATGTGTGAGTCAGTTCAGTCGGGTTTGGACATGGCAGACTGTGTCAGCCGGTCCATGGCTGCGAGCACCGTGATACGCAGGATTGCGTGGTTGAGGAAGTCGAGTTTGCTCCTGATGTGCAAGCCAGGCTCCTCAACATGCCCTTTGATGGTGAACATCTTTTTGGCAGCAAGGCTGACGAGAGCCTTGAGAGGTTGCAGACCTCCAAAGCTGCAGCAAAGTCGTTGGGCGCTGCAGTCCGCCAACCTCTGCCTTTTCGTCCTAGGGGACAGCAGTGGAGGGGAGGTTCCTTTTGTTAATACTCATCCTTTAGTAAAGCGAGAGGAGCTGCAAGTCAAAGGGGCAACCGTAGGAGTGCCAGAGGTAGAAAACAAAGTACTCGTGGTGACAAGGTCGCTCGAGCAGTTGCCTCTTTGCCCTCAGGCAACGCCGCAGCCACTTCTGCTCAGTCATGAGGCCCATGCTTCTCCGGTTGGGGGAAGGCTGGCGCAGCATCTTGTAGAATGGCGTGCCATTACTTCAGATGTGTGGGTTCTGGAGATCATAGCCCACGGCTACTGTCTTCCTTTCCGGCAGAGGCCTCACGACAATCCACCAGGGAATCTCTCTTTGAAGAATCCGGATCCGCTCCTTGCGCAGGAAATTCAATCCCTGCTGGAGAAAGGCGCCATAGAACTGGTGCCTGTAGCGGAGAGGAACAAGGGATGGTATTCCCCTTATTTTTTGATTTCGAAGAAAGACGGGGGATTGAGACCCATCATGGACTTGCGCGGTTTGAACAAACTCCTCAGGAAGGACAAGTTCAAGATGGTTACTCTCTCTCAAGTCCTCCAGGCCCTTCAAGTTCAGGACTGGTTGGTGTCTCTCGACCTCAAGGACGCTTATTTTCATGTGCCGATCTATCCCAAGCACAAGAAGTACCTGAGGTTCGGGGTTGGCGACTCGCATTTTCAGTTTCGGGTCCAGCCGTTCGGATTGACCTCCGCCCGAGGGTTTTCACCAAGCTCATGGTGGCGGTGGCAGTGTATCTCAGGAAAGGGGGGATTCACGTCTAGCCCTACCTGGACAATTGGTTGATCAGGGCGCGCTCTCCCGAGCAAGTCCTGCATCATCTGGCTGTCACCTGCCACTCCCTTCATAGGCTTAGCTTCTCCCTCAACTTAAAGAAGTCCCACTTGATGCCAACTCAGCCGCTCCAGTACATCGGAGTAGTGCTCGACATGTCCCTTGGGCAGTGTTTTCCTCCCCAGGTGAGGGCTCATCACATTCAGCAGATGGTGCACAAGTTCCAACATGCCCAGAGTCTCCCTGCGTTCGAGTTCTTGAGATTGCTCGGCCTCATGGCATCCTGCATTCTTCTGGTGCCAGAGGCCAGGTTGCGGATGAGATATTTGCAATGGGCACTCAAGCTCCAGTGGTCTCAGTCCTCCGGCAGGATGTCGGACCCTGTTCAGGTGCCGTCCTCGGTTGCCCAGGACTTTCTGTGGTGGGCCGTCGAAGGCAATGTGATTAGGGGGCTCCTTTTTGGCTACCCTGGCCGGAGGTGACGATCGTGACGGACACATCCCTCACGGGATGGATGGAAAGCTCATGCCAACGATTTGACAGTCAGCAGTCGTTGGTCTCCGTCGGAGTCCATACTCCATATCAATCTGTTGGAGCTGAGGGCCGTCAGGCTTGCCTTGAAGGCTTCTCTGCCGACTGCGCGAGGAAAGAATGTCCTGATTCTGACAGACAACACTGTGACCATGCACTACCTCAACAAAAAGGGGGGGCAGGGTCACTTCCTCTGTGCAGGGAGGCGATGCAGCTCTGGTTCTGGGCCATCCAGCAGGAAATTTCGATCTCGACAGTTTATCTGGCCGGAGACGTAAACCAGACGGCGGACGCTCTGAGCAGGCAGAGCATGATCTCTCACGAGTGGGAGCTGGCTCAGGAAATTCTCCTGGAGATATTCGCCCTTTGGGGGACCCCTCAAGTGGATCTCTTTGGCTCCAGTGTCAACCGGAAGTGCGAAAGGTTCTGCTCACGGGAATTTCCTCGAAACAGAGCCTTAGGGGACGCGTTCGTGGTGGAATGGTCCTTCCCGCTACTGTACGCGTTTCCTCCAGTCCCCGTCATTCTGCAAGTGCTGAAGAGGTTACGGAGGTTCGGTTCCCGGATGATCCTCATTGCTCTGGCATGGGCCCGGAGGACGTGACACCCGGACCTTCTGAACTTGTCCATCTGCCCTGCACGTCATCTTCCCTACCGAGACAATCGGCTCTCACGGGAGGAGGGTCAGGTTCTCCATCCAGAGGTCAGATCCCTCAACCTTCCCGCTTGGCTTCTGAAAGGTTGAGGTATAAGGATTGGGACCTCCCTGAAGACATGATGGAGGTGTTGCTTTCGGCCAGACGGCCGGCAACAAAGCCCCTGTACCGTTGTCGTTGGAGGAAGTTCTGCGACCGGTGCAGGGTTCAGAATGTGGATCCTTTTTCATGTGACATTCCTGTCGTTCTATCTTTTTTGCTTTCTTTGGCCCACAAGGGCCTACAAGTGGGTACCATTAAAGGTTACCTGGCGGCGCTGTCTATATTTAAGCGCTCGTCTGAGGAGTGTTCTTATTTTAAAATCCCTTAGATTTCTCAGTTTCTGAAAGGGCTCACTAATGTGTTCCCTCCGTCACCTTTCCAGGTGCCCGGTTGGGATCTGAACCTTGTTCTCAAGTTTCTAATGGGTGCTCCCTTTAAGCCTTTGCATTCTTGTCCTTTGAGACTGTTAACACTTAAAACTGTGTTTTTAGTTGCGGTCACTTTCGCTCGCAGAGTGAGTGAGTTACATGCACTTTCAGTTAAGTCACCCTTCACTGTGTTTCATAAGGACAGGGTTGTCCTTGGAGTTCGTCCTTCCTTTCTTCCGAAGGTGGTGTCGGAATTTCATTTAAGCCAGAAGGTTATTCTTCCGGCATTTTATCCTCCTCCACATCCTGGTAAGGAAGAGGAGAGGCTCCATAGGCTGCATCCTAGGAGAGCTTTAAGCTTCTACATTTCACGCATGTCCCGGGTCAGAGTGGATGATCAACTCTTTATTGGTTACGCTGGAAGGCGTTTGGGACAAGCTGTTACTAAGCAGACTTTGTCTCGATGGATCATCTTGGCAATTTCTGAATGTTACCGCTTGGCGGGTAAGGACCCTCCGCTAGGCTTACGGGCCCATTCTACCAGGGGTATGGCTGCCTCTACTGCCCTGCAGAGGGGTGTTCCCATTTGTAACATCTGTGATGCAGCCACCTGGGCTTCGGTCCATACTTTTGTTTGTCACTACTCCCTCGATTCTATCCGGGGGCAGGATCTGGCCTTTGGCAAGGTGGTCCTTTACTCTGCAATTTGATTGGGCATTCTAAATTTGTATATTCTAAATTATTTTCCCTCCTCCTTACGTTGGTACTGCTTTGGGAGTCTGTCATAGATATGGAATACGTCGGAGGACCCAATCCCCTCGAAGAACAAGTTACTCTCTTACCTGGTAACGTTCTTTCGATGGGATGGCCCGACGACATATTCCATATCGCTCCCTCCCTGCCTACCCCGCTACAGAATTTCTTATGCGATTGCAGCTTACGTTTCCGCAAGGCTTTCTGTGGTCATACTGGCAGAAGATTGGTGCCATACATTCTGGGAAAAAAATACAACTGAGGCTACGGGCGTCGTGCATCCTACTTATAACATCTGGTGATGTCGGCCGTCGGAGGAGGTCCTCGAGGACGGCGTATCGACGCAGGACGCAGACACCGAAAGATTTTCCGAAGCAGCACAGCTGTGATGATTACTGTCATAGATATGGAATACGTCATCGGACCATCCCATCGAAAGAACATTACCAGGTAAGAGAGTAACTTGTTCTTCTGGTCCCTGGTTCAGCAAATCCAGCAATCTCCGTTTTCCCCCGGCGTCCGAATGGACCGTTGGCAAACAGGGTCCTGAAGGCAGAAAGGAGCCTTCGGTCCCAGCGCAAGTCAACAGGTCTGCAAGGGGAAGAAGCCCAAAAGCAGAGACGCCTGCACAACTGAGATACAGAGAGAAGGACCCCAGGAAGAACCAGTCACGCACCCGGAGAAAAACTAAGGTAATGGAGGCCATGCAGTGATAGGCGGGGCTCAAAAACACAGGGGAACATGTCCTTGTACCAAAATAACAAGTGGGGAAACCTTCCTTGGGATAGTACTTGGCAGGCGAGAATACCATGTCTTAAAGACGTGCGAAGAAGAGAGACAAGGATCTGGAGCCCAAACGCCAGCCAGAAAGGGGAAGATAGATGTCATCTTCTTCGTGGTAGTACCTCACAGGCGAGTTGAACCAGGTCTGCCAAAACTAAAGAATAAAGATTTCTCTGGGACCCACGACGACAGAGGGTAGGAGAGAGAGTTGAGTCCTCTACCTCGGGGCAACACTTGACAGGCTATAGAACCAAGTGGGCGATAGTTAGGGAAGCCTGGGTCAAGGATCTTACTGGTGCATGAACTGTATTGCTGAGAAACCAAGTGCTCAATAGTGAAACCAAAGTGAAAGTAAAGCCAGAGAAGGGGAGTTATTACCCCGATGTTGTGAACTGTGTAAATAAAGCCAAGAAAGTCCAGGGGAAGGGAGTCATTCCCCCTGGTGTTGTGAACTGTAAAATTAAAAACAAGAAAGGCCAGAGGAAGGAAGTCAATCCCCCTGGTGTTGTGAACTGTGAGAGCAAAGCAAAGGACGGCAAGGGGAAGGAAGTCATTCCCCTGGCATTGTGGAATTAGGAAACCAAGTGAAAGAAATCGCTGGGGAAGTGAGGCATTTCCCCTGGTTTTGGGTGTGGAAAAACAATGAGAGCCAGACATCAGGAGAAGGGAGTTATTCCCCTGGTAATTGACCTTAAAAGGAGGATCAAACCAGTGATCCAGGGGAAGGGAGTCATTCCCTCTGGTGAGGAACTTGCAACCAGTACTGTGCCATACGTTCCAGGGTGAGGGAGTAATTCTCCTGGACTAAGAACATTAGTGCAACCTTTAATTTAGTTATAAGTGTAAGGGACAGCTAAAGGGACGTTTGACAGAGGATGGTGGACTCTTTAAGTTGTAAGGACATCCTGACAGACCCATTAGCACATTCGTTGAGGCAGGGAAACCCCTCCTAGATATAGGGAAAGATAGGTTTTCTCTTTACTTTTATACTGTATAAAAGTCTATGGCAATCACTATGCCACCTGTGTGTCAGTCTCCTCCTCCTGGACTGGCTAATCTGCACTGGACACATAGTTTGGGCATCTCCCTGAACTTCAAGAAGTCTCAGGTTTGGCCGCCTCAGTCCCTCCGATTTATCAGTGCAGTTTTGGACACTCTCCTGGGTCGAGATTTCCCACCCGAGGGCAGAGTGGTGGATATTTAAAGGATGGTCCAGGTTTTTCAACCTCAGACAACAGTTCCAGCCTTGGCAGTCCTTTGTTTGTGAAGTATCAAAATCAGCAGAAGGGAGTCTTTCCCCCTCAGCCTTTCTGCGCTTGCTGGTTCTTATTGCCCCCTGCATCTTGGTGGTGCTAGTGGCACACCTGTGCATTAGATCACTATAATGATTTCTGAGTTCACGGTGGTCACAGTTTCAGGGACAAAAAGTAGACCCACATCATGTCTCGCAGAGAATGTCCAGAGACCTGCAATGGTGGTCTTTGAAGGACAACCTCCTGAAGGGGTTGTTATTTCATCACATTTGGCCACAAGTGACTCTGGTCACGGATGCGTGCCTGAAAGGCTGCGGCGCTCACCGCCAAGACATGCGGTGAGCAGACTGTGAATCCACAGCTGGGAGCACATCAGTCTTCTGGAGTTGAGGGCGATCAGGCTGGCCCTAGTCGCTTTCCTCTCCTCTCTGAAGGACAAGACGGTATTGGTCCTGACGGATAATACTGTAGCCATGCATTACCTCAATAAGAGGGGTGGTGTGGGCTCCTTGCCTCTGTACAGAGAAGCAATGCGATTGTGGTTCTATGCTCCAGAGAACAGCATGTTTCTGACTGCGGGACATCTGTCTGGCTATGGAGAACATACTATCAGATGCACTGAACAGATAGTCATCATTCTCCCAGGAGTGGGAGCTCTGCCACGAAGTTCTGGTGAAGATTTTCTCTCCCTATGATAAATCAGGTGAACATCCCCACTTCCATTGTGAACAGGAAGTGCATGTGCTTCTGCTCCAGGGAATTTCCTCATCAGGGAGCTCTTGGGAGACATCTTGACCGTCGAATGGGACTTCGAGCTACTCCATGCATTCCCGATGATCCCTGTAATTTTGCTGGTTCTGAGGAGACTGCATCTGCTCGGATCCACGATCATCTAGAATGCTCTGGACTGGGCCAGGAGGATGTGATTCTTTCTGGACATGGCCATCTATCCTCTGTGGTGTCTACAGCAGAGGATGGACCTACTGTCCCACTCGGAGGGGAGTATCCTGCACCAGAACCTCCACAGTCTGCACCTTCATGCCTGGCTGCAAACAAGCTGAGGAGCACATCCAGAATGTCTTATGACAAATCCCACTCCTTAGTGGGATTTGTCATAAGATATTCTGGATGTGCTCCTCTCAGAAGACCCACCACCAAATCCATTTATGCCTGCAGGTGGAGTAGGTTTTAAGCTTGGTGCCGGGAGAGGGATCTACACCCTTTTACTTGCTCCACTTCCTCTGTGTTGGATTTTCTTCTGTCTTTGACCACGACGGTTCTTCTGATCGGTACAGTGAAGGGTTACCTTGCAGCCATTTTGGTCGCCAAGAGGACACCGGAGCAGGGCTCCCTTTTCATGACCTTCAGTCATTCAATTCCTGACGAGTATTTCAAATATGTTTCCTTCACGCCAGTTTATTGTTCCAGCGCTGGATTTAAGTTTAGTGTTGACGTTTTTAATGGGCACTCCGTTTGAGCCCCTTTATTCTTGTTCTTTAAGAATGATCGTCCTTAAGGTTGCCATCACTACCGCTAGACGAGTGAGTGAGCTCAAGGCTCTGTCTGTAATCTTCTCTACTTGGTTTTCTCCAAGGAAAAGGTGACGTTGAGAGTTAGACCCTTCTTCCTTCCGATGGTGGTCTCAGATTTCCATCTCTCGCAAAAGATCCATCTACCTGTCTTCTTTCCTCTGCGTCATCCTTCGCAGACAGAGGAGCGTTTCTATCAGAGGATCTGGTACGTGCCCTCAAGTTCTACATCTCTCGGACAAGGAAGAAGAGGACTGATGACCAACCTTTTGTTGGTTAAACGGCTGCTTGAGCTGGCAGGGCTGTTACCAAACAGGTCCTGTCTCGATGGATCATTTTCTGCATCTCAGAATGCTATGATCTGGCCGGCAAGAAAATCCTTGAGGGTCTCCGGGCTCACTCCACCACAGGGTTAGCCACCACCTCGGCTCTGCATGGGCTTCCTTGGACACGTTTGCCAAGCATTACTGCTTGGATTTCATGTCTGGTCAGGATGCTCATTATTGTCAGAGCTATCCTTCAGAGTTTTCTGGTTTAGGTGGTGTCTGTGCTACTGTTTTGGGAGTCTATCATAGATGAGTAATCTATGGGAGAAATGAGTCCATTAAAGAACAAATTACTTACCCCTCTGTACGGTTCTTTCTGATGGACATTTCCTTCCACGGATTCCTCACCGCCCTTCCTACCTGCCCCTCGTTCTGCAGTCCCTCAGTGTCCGAGTGCTAGAGAAAATGGGTGTAACTTAGGTCACGGGGCACATCTATATATACTGGCGTCAACATCATGTCCGGCGCGGGGCATCAGGCCATGAATAGAGGCATTAGGCGATCTGACGCAGAGCTGCGCTACAACCCCTGTTGGCACAAAGGTTTCAGAAGAGCAGATACCCTGGGAGGTGGATATCAGAAAGAACATTATCGAGAGGTAAGTAGTTTGTTTGTCTCCACCACTTAAACAGTCCGCTAGTGACTTTCCTGTGGATTCTTTGGGTTCCAATCACCTCTACCTCCTCGACTCATTTCTTTTTTTTTGTAAAGACTTTATCATATTAACAAAATCAGAGACAAAAACAACAAGTGCAGAGTGTTTCACAAGAATACAGAATGAAATGCCATAGTAGTAAGCAATCCGATCCAATCAAGGCCTACGGCACAACAGCTACACTATGTAGGCATCAAGAACCAAGTACACAATACTCGCAGATAGTCCACATCCTCCCAACAACAGTGGATTGTGGGACGACTAAATCAGCAAGGAGTTTTTAAGCAACAGCAGCATAACCGAGAGGACAGGATACCTATCACAGAACTCATGGAGGGGAAGCCAGACCTTAATGTGACCAGAGAGATGACCCTGGGAGGTGTCACAGATCTTCTTTGACAATGCCATCTCCCATATCTTCTACTACTAAATTTTGACTTGTGAGCCCTCCTCTGATTTCCAACACCTAGCCAACGTCATCTGGGACTCCAATAATAGTTGGCTAATCAGGTGTGTCATAGAACCTTGCAAGGAGTAGACCGACTCCACCGCCTCACCTAACAGAACTGCTGAGGGGTCCATAGGCTGCATAGGCAGCTTCAACCCAGTAATATCCTTTATTAGAGCCTGAACTTCCTTCTGGAATGTATGGGCCATCCCAATGGTCCACCAGAGATGTATAAAATAACCTTACAACCCACAGTCTCTTCAACATAAAGAGACAATAGAGCGATCAATCTTGTGAAGATGGGATGGGTACATGTAACAAATAAACAAGATTGTATATGCATTTGTTTTATTCAGCACACACTAGGACTCTCTGGCGGCCCTTGCCCATATCCTGCCCCATGACTCATTAGAGACCAGCCGAGCCAAGTCCCTCTTCCGTTGTAACATATAAGAAAGCTGCAAGGCCCGATCAGGCCTATCCAGCAATTTGTACAATCTAGTGATCTTTTTCTGTAACCTTCCCTCCCATGCAGTAAGCTCCAGCCCAGTGGGCAAAAGCGTCCCTGCCCTACGAGTCGCTGCGTTGGTTGTCCAGTGTCTAAGTTGATCATATCTGAACCGCTCAGAGACCCCGACCGTAATCTTAAATTCCTCAAACATCAATAGGCTGTCCCCACAATATAATTGCCTACCCCTGTGCCACACTCTAAAGGCCCCATCAGACAAAACAGGGAAGAAGCCTGGGCTACCAAAAACTGGTGACGATGGATCTGTACCACCCGGTACCCTCCCTAACCTAATAGCCTTATCCCAGTAAGAGAGCAATACCAAGGAGGAGGAGAGGAGAACCCCAGTTCCAGCTCCAAGGGCATGTCCATGGTGTGGTAGATCCTGCAATGCCTGCGTAGTGACTGATTGCTCAATATCCACCTAACAGGCCCTATCTGTACTGCTGTAATCAGTCCCATGCAGGAAATCTCCTGGTTTCCCCACCTCAATGAGTCATCACCTAGGCCCCTAAGCAAGGAGGGAATATTGGCCAGTTAATGGCCAACAGACGTGGGCGTTCATTTATTCCTCAGATAGGCCAATTCAGTATCACTCCGGTTAAAGGGAAACTCACCTCAGATTCTGGGCATTTTGTTCAAGGACTAGAGACATTTAGTCCCATAGATTTGTTCACATTCACCAGGAGGCCCGAGGCACTTTCAAACCGTCCTAATTATAACATCAAAGGCGACAATGATGTGTGAGTATGTGACATCATCAACAAAAAGTCATCTGCATATAAGGTTGCCTTCTGTTATGTCTCTTCGACAGGGATGCCCCTGATTCCCGAATTGTTTCTAATACTAGTGGCCAGAGGTTCCATTATTAGAGCAACAATGATTGGGGACAAAAGGCACCCCTGCCGTGTACCGCTAGAGATCGTTATATAGCGGGAATAATGCCCATTCAGGCATATCCTTGTTTTGGGGAATTTGTAGCACACCCAAACATCCGGTCCGTCGCAGACATAAAGCCCCAATCTACTCTGTGAAACGCCTTGCTGGCATCAAGCACCAGCAACGTAATTGGCCTTCCAGACCTACGCTCGACTTGTACAACATTTATGGCTTGTCTGACGCAATCATGCATAGTTCAGCCCACAATAAAAGCGGTCTGATCCTAGCACTTTTTCAATTTGAAATTCCCCCGTTATTACTGCCTTTATGGCAACCTAGAGCACCCCAACCAAGGGTCCCCTCTACATCTTTATCAACAAAATAGTTACCAATGGCCTTTGGGATTACCCTGTGAATAACCAGATCTTGAAGGAGCATGCCATAGAGCTTCCAGTCATGCCTTGCAGTTGGGCGAACCCTACTTATACGCAAATCACCTGAAACCATGGAATGATCCAGAACGACCAATGGGCCCTCAAAAAAGCAAGGGAATTTCTATAATCTGTGTGAGAGGGCGGGAGCTTCTTATCGATCTCAAATTTAAATCTCCCCCAATTATAAGGCCACCCTCCGCAAACGCTGCGAGGGTCGATCGGAGCACCATCCAGAAATCATGTTGATTGTCATTCGGGAAATACAGAGAGGCCAGTGTGACAGATGGCCCAACAATATTCCATTCAACATAAAGTCTCGTTCCCCAAGATTCCCAAGAATACCCTGTTTAATAACAGGGATGTTTATCGCTATAAAAATTGCAGTTCCCCTTTTTTTGGAGATTGTTTGAGGCAAAATATTTGAAACAAAATAAGTTTCCTATTTGGGAACTCCCGTCCCCTGCACACTATCTATGGCTAGAAAAACCCAGTGATTAAAGAGTTTTATATGTCTCAATAGCGTCTCAATGAAGGTATAATAATCACAGTCCTTGCATGACATTCTATACAAGAGAATACACTTTAGGTAGACATGACATTGGTTAAAATGACATTAGTTAAACTTCACAAGAAGTTTTCAGTTTTTCTCAAAAATGATTTATTATTCCACGCAGGTATGCCCAACATGTTTCGAGATAGATTCTTTTCATCAGGGGCTGACAATTCATTCAATGTTCAAATCTATTTATGAAAAAAAATCAGACATGTGTATCAATTAAATTCTATCCATTAGGATGTTGATCAAGTGCATTGTGCAAAAAACATTACTTTTAATTTGTAAATACGTTAGGGAGTCAGGCTAATCCTTTAAGACTGCAGTTAGTACTAAAGACACATTGTATGATGTTTGAGTTATACTAATCAGGTAGTAGATTTGCTAACATTTGTTAAACATAAAATGTATCAAACAGACAAAATCATGTACAGTTGTATAGGACTCTTAAATTATTTGAAAGTTCACACCAATAAACATGTAGTGTGGTTTTAGTCAATAAGAAAAGTGTTCAACCATCAGAGGTTGAATTTACACTAGAGAAACCTGGGGAAGTAGCATACCGTGTTCTCCTTATTCTGTGAATATCCAAATCAGGAAGATCAAAATGCTTGAAAGTATTTCTCAATGTTTCATGGGGTTTTGGAGTTCTCTGTACTCTCTAAGGATTACACGAGATGTATATATTCTGGAATAGTTCCATGAAAGCTAATTAATACTAAGTAAGAAGGTCAAAAGCACTTACTTTTTAGAATAAACACTGTAGTAGGTTGTGGAACCTCCACTGGTAGTAAATTCCGGAGGGAGAGATCCAGCAAACGTCAAGGGACCTTTTTCATCAGAATGCAGTAAAGATGATGGCAAGCTTAGAAGAAGTAACGCTACATTGTTTTAGTCTCCTATGCTGCAGGTCGTCGTTAGGGGTACTATAGGGAAGAGGATTCCTAATAATACTTACTAGATTAGGTTGAAGTGATGTCTGAAGGAGCTGGTCCAGCCGCGGTTTGTGTAGTGGTTCTCAAAATGGCGGTTTATATATACGTGCTGTCCATGACATCATGAAGTCGCTAGCGTGAATGACGTCATGGATGTAAACACTAAAATAGATGCGGCGATGTAAAAGTAAATGAAGGCAACTAAATGGTATTAAAGAGCCTAGTAATAGAATAATCTAAATACGTGAAGCATCCATTTATTCGTCACATAAGTGACATGGATGTTCTGTCAGAGTGTCTAAGGATGCTCATGTTAGTCTAACTATTGAGCAGTAGCTAGGTGCTGATTTAAGTGGGAGGAAATTAATCCTTCCCTTAAGTCTCTATGAAGGGCTAAGGGTGAGGCTGTACAAATGATCAGGTGTATCTCATGCATGCCTAGCGCTAATAAAACAACAGTTTTAAAGGGTCCTGCACTCAAGGAGATAGGCTTTTACAATGAAGCTAGGTATATAACAGCTTGTTTTAAATCAACTCTTAGTATTTAGCTAAAAAACAGCTCATGAGGCTCGCTAAGTAGGTTGTGAAGGACAAGATCAAAAAAAATAAAAAGTAAAAAGTAATTGTTGTAAGCGTGAAACTACATCTTATTGTGTTCAGTATATTGAACTGTAAAAAGAGTATAGGGTGCTTATTAATGAATATAGGTTGTAAAGGGTATACACCTATTCAGTAGGCGTTGTTCTCTGTCTAAGGATATAGGGTAACATTCATGGATTGTAACCGGTATACCTCCAGATTCCTGTTAGGCATGAAAAATAGGTTTGTAAGACATACCATTCCTGGATCTTGACTGTCTCCAAAAAGTGAGTTTGCAATCTATGCATCCCATAGTTACAATGTTTGGTACCAGAATACACTCATAAAGGGAGGTTGGAATGTGTTGTCATTGACATTAGTAGTTAGAGACATATTGGTTAATAATTCTGTCTCATGACCAAGAGTGTACAATCTTTAGAATCTGATGTTAAATGGGTGTATCAATGTTTAAAAATAAAGCAATAGTTTGGTAATTATAATTTCTTTTAGAGGAATGGTCCCAAGTAAAAGTCCTCATTGAGGCCATGGGGATTAACTACATCTAATTTATGTATCCAAAAAAGTTCTCTCTGAGTTAGTTTTTTGGCAAAGTCTCCTCCTCTAGGTAGTGAGCGCACTACTTCTAAAATTACCCATCTCAATTGGGTGATATTGTGGGCATTTTCTTTGAAGTGTCTGAACACTAGCGATTTGTCATTGTTTGTTCTGATATTTGATTTGTTTTCTGTCCAGCGTTCCTTTGCTTTTCTGATAGTTTTGCCAACATAATATTTGCCACAAGGGCATATGAGTGCGTACACTACATTTTTGCTGTCATGTTGCAGAATCTGAAAGGAATATTTTTTTGCCATTACTGGGATGGCGGATGTGGTCTCCTTTAATAATGTTGGTGCAATGTTGGCAATGCAGGCATGGATAAGTGCCTGGTTTTTGTTTTTTCAAAGTAGTTTGATTGGAGGTTTTTGTCTTTTCAGCTTTAATCAAGCTATCTTTAAAGTTTGTACCCCTTTTGTAGGCCAACATGGGTGGCTGCGGGAACAACCTGTGCAAGTTAGGGTCTGATTTTTTGAGGTCCCAGTTTTTGGTGATAATCCTCTTGATTTGGTAACTTTGACTTAAAAATATCAAGGTGTGGATTAGTCGTGTTGCAGGTTTTTGAGGTTTTTCTTCAAGACGGTCAGTCCGTGTAAGGGAGTCTGTACGTGTGACTGCTTTCTCCAAAATTTCGTTGGGAAATCCTCTCTTCTTAAACCTTTCTTTCATGTAATTTTATACACCTTGGAGTCGTGTGGTATCTGATGTGATTCTTTTAAGTCTTAGCATCAGACTGAAGGGTAAGTTATCCTTGAGGTGAGTTAGGTGAAAGCTTCCAAAATGTAATGTACTATTGCAATCCGTAGGTTTTCTGTAAATGCTAGTGAGTAGGTTTGTTCCTATTTTTTCGATGTTGACGTCCAAGAAATTAATATTAGGTTGACCTATTTCAAGAGTGAAAGTGATTCTTTCATTTCAGCTGTTCAGGTATTGGAGGAACAGGTTGAGTTCTTCAGTGGTGCCATGCCATATGCCAAAAATATCGACGATGAACCTTTTCCAAAATCCAATCTTGTTTTTCCAGGGATCTTTGTTGAGTACATAAGTTTCCTAAAAGTGGAACATAACAATGTTTGGGTACGATTGTGCTACAGGTGAGCCCATTGATGTTCCGCCTGTTTGTGAGTAGTACTTGCTCTCGAAGCGAAAATAGTTATTGAAAAGAATTATGTTGATCAATTCTATTGCGAATACTTTGTGGATCAAAGTTTCTCTATGCTTTAAGAGAAACCATTCAAGGGAGTCGATCCCTTGTTGGTGTGGGATCGATGTGTATAGATTATTTACATCAAGTGTAAATAGAATAACTAAAGGATTATCAATTTGTATCTCTTTCAGTAGTCTGAGTAAGTGTACTGTGTCCTTTAAATAAGTAGATGTCTGTTGGACTAAAGGTTGTAAGGCTCAATCTAAGTAGACCGCTAGAGGATGAAATACACTTTCCGTTCCAGCGACAATAGGTCTGAAGGGTGGATTGTTGGTGTTTTTGTGTATTTTGGGGAGTGCGTAAAAAAACAGTATTACCGGAAATTTCTTTATTAGAAAGTCACTTGTGTGGTCCGATATCCAATCCATGTTGGAAGCCTGATCAACTGCTTTTTTGATTGTTTCTTTTATTGAGGAAATGGGATCTGAGTACAAAATTAACTAAGTCCCTTGGTCATTAAGTAGGTTCAGGCAGCCTGAATTGTAGAAGTCGGTGTCCATTAGTACCAATGCCACACCCTTGTCGGCTGGTTTCAGTGAGATGGTAGGGTCCTCTGCTAGCTCCTTTATTAATTTTAGTTGATGTTTTCTGATGTTGACTTTTTAGGGTGAGCTGTACTTAAGACGTCTAAGTTCTTTGAATGTTTTAAGGTTGAATAAGTTGATCACAGGATGGTTTATCTGAGGATGGAATTAACTTTTGTTCTTCAGTTCAAGATAATCATATTTTTTACATTGGTCAATTAATTCTGGAAGTGAGTCAAATAACACCTTGAGCTCCATTTTGCGAATAGGTTTAAACAAATTGACTTCCTCTTCAAAGTTAGTAGTGTTATTGGTTGCAATAAATGATAGTCCTAGGTTGAGGGTATCAATTAGGGATTTTGTAAGTTGTTTAGATGAGATATTCAGGATGATAGGGAACTTATTTTGTTTCTATTGTATCCACAACCCATATGCCAGGGTTGTTGTTCTTCTCCCCTGCACCTTGAATTACAAAAATATCCTACCCAACAGATAAAATCTTTGTATTTAAAAACTTTTTTGAAAGCACAAGGAGTGCAAGGTGTTTAAATTCCATTGGTTATCGAGGCAAAATATTTCACAGGATAAGCCCTACACCTCAGTTTGTGCTCATTTTGTGGCATCAAATGAGTCTCCTGAATCATAGCTATGCCAATGTCAGACCATGAAGCCTCCTCAATATCCTCTTAATCAGGGAATTTAAATCCTGACCATTCAGCATTACTAGTTTATAAGGTTTAGACGGTTGAGAAAAATGTACACATCAATGTAACGAAAGGTCCCCCTTACCTTCGTATGGCATCACAGGCACAGAAAAGCGTAGCACTCTTGTTAAGAATATGCACACTGCACAACTTCAAAAAAACAAGAGAACAAACCAAAAGAAATCCCCACAAAACCATCCCGTCAACCCCCCACTGATCCCATTTCCCAACCAACCAACCCATGTCACCTCCAGCCACCTCCGGCTATGGGTGCAGGATGTGCAAAACCTGCAACCGTCCCACACCCTTACATAAACAAAAGCATCCATCCCAAGTAATGGCCTAACCATAAATAATTAAGAGCAAAGCAAATCAAATAACCCACGCCACCCAGCAATTCGTTAGAAAAAAGATAGCCGCTCCCCAGCTTAACACTGATCAATACCCATATCAGCCCCACAGTCAACACATTAAGGAACAAAGCCAGGTCTGGCATAAGGGAGCCATCACACATGGGGTGTAGACGCCACACCAGACCCATTGAACTTCCTATGACTGCCAGATCTTTTGACCTTAGTCCAGGCCCCTCTCTGAGACTGGTGATCTTCCCTGGCTGATCCAGTGGGCGGTGGGGGCCTTGAAGCAGGGTGCATGAGTAGTAAAGCTTCCTGCATACATCTAATAGTTTTCTGGTCACCATTAAGTGTACAAATCAGTGTGCAGGGAAAGTGCAGTTGATAATGAACATCTTTCTCTCTCAGGCAGCATGTAAAGTCACGGGGGACCCTTCTCTTATCTAATGTCAATGGTGCAAGGTCCTGCAACAAAAGTAATATCATGCCCCTAAAGATGACTTCCTGGCTTGCTCTGGCTGCAACCATAATATCCGCTTTCACACAGTGATAGTGGTCTCTTTCAGCAGATCAGGAAGCAACTTGTTGCACAAGTGGGCTGTGGAATACACTCCATGGACCCTGTCCAGTTTTATATCTCGAGAGAATAGCTCAGTAGGCAACGTGCTCGCTTTGGAAGCAAGACGACACGGAGCACCACAGGTTTGATCCCTGGGTCCGCGCTTAGAAACCTCTTGGTATTAAGCGCGTTATATATAACCTATCATATGATATCCTTGTCCTCTGGCCATTGAAGCAGCAATTTAAATAAATCCACAACGTAGGCTCTCAGGTCAGAGTCCTGTATCGGCAGAGGAATGCCTCAAAGGCGAATATTATTTCTCTGCGACCTGTTATGAGTCCTCCCGCCTCAGAAGCAGCGCAGCTTGTTGGGCCTCCAACTCCTTCATCTTGGCAGTCAACTGACACACCTCATCCAAAGAATCGCAGGTATTATTTTCTAGATCATCAATGCGTTGCTCCTCCAATCCCACTCATTTGACTACATGCGAGTTCTCCCTCCAGGCCCTGTATATTCTTTTTAAGCTCAGTGAAGATTTGCAGAAGATCAGATTTTGTGGCAAATGCAGAGACATCTCTCACCTTCTCTGGGCCCGTATAGACCTCAGCTTTCACCAAAAGCTCTGAATTTTGGGATTTATCATGGTTCGCCATCAGGTCCGTCATGTTGCTGTATTTTCCCCCTTTAGGCGTTTTCGTGGCCATCGTAGCGATAACAAAGGTAATGCAGGTCAAAGTACAATAGGGTCTAGTGGGCCCAGCCTCACCACAAATGCAATCCACAGACCCATACAAGTACAGGATACTGACAGTTCCTTCACTGCTGTCTCAAGGCCAGGCTACATCCACTCCAATGGACAAAATAGAGCTCACAAGTATGTCAGAAACTTTGGTTATATGTGATTTTACCAAAGTAAATTTCAGAGTGTTAAGTTTTACAGAGGTAAAAAATACCCCAAAAATACTGAAATATTTAGTTTTATTTTATTTGCCCCCTGTTTCCTGCCCTTTTACCCCCATCCATTTTAACCCCTTACCTCACTACCATATTTATATTTATTTAACATTTTCGGTATTTTTTACTTCGGTAAAACTTGCCACTCAGATTTTTTTTCTGGTAAAATGACTGGATACCGAAACTTCAGGAGCGTCCCACTTTCGGGTATAGAAAAATAAAGCAAACGCAGCCAAGGTCATCCACATCCCTATAGGCAATCTGCTTCAGCATGTGGCCACATCCACATTCGAGTCCAACTGGAGCCTCTAGTCATAGCTCAATATGCTGAATCCATCTATTGGGGGAGGGGGATCAGAGGAAGCACCCTCCACATCCGAGTCATTACCTCTCCGTAAGATTCATCCACATTAGGCAAAGAACAAGGGGGAAGGGTACAAGAAAAAACAACCCCCATAATGTGCAGTGCCCATGTCCAGGCTAAGGGTGACAATCCATCCTAGCCAAACATAGCTCCCAACTCACAGGTGGGAGGCAAAGACGCGAACCGCGTTCACCTGAGGGAGAAGCAGGCTGTGCTATTGGGTGCCAACTTGGATGGCCTTGCGAAGCTGGTGACGATGATGGAGCCGTAGTGGCTCGATCCTGGTGTTACCATATCCAAACAAAAGGACATCCGCTGTGCCCAAGAACTGCAGGAACATTGCAGTTTAATCCTCTGCCAAATTCAATGGGTGTAGGCCGGCAGCAGGCCCTAATTCACCCACGGTCCTACAGAGCTCCCGTCCTGGCCATGCCCCTCCCTGAACTAATTTCTACATTATGGCCCTCGTGTGATCTCTTAGCTTCCCAAATAGACCTGGGGGTTGACACCCACACCCTGGATAGTTTTTTGGTCTTTGCTCTTGAAATGCTCAAATATGTACTTTCCTCCCTCTAAATTGTGTTGTATTATCTTGATTCTGATACCACTCAACACTTTGCAAATTATTTTAGCACTAAGAGGCCACATCTGTGCAGAAAAAGAACTGTGTACAAAATGAAGTCCAATTCTCCTTTTCTGTCCTTAGACACCACATCAAGCACTTGGAAGAGGACAACGTACTGATGCTAGCTCTTGCAGTGGTAGATACAAAGGGCTTGATTCACAGACCGTTTTCCAATGGGATTGCACTGTTATAAAACACTTCTCTGAATCTGTCCCAAAGTGTTTGGTGGAGCAGTGCCAATTTACATACATAAAGCAATTTCTTAATATTCTCTGCCGATTTTGCCAAAATTGATAAACTGATAACCTGGAAAGGGTATTTTGCAAGACCCTTTGAAGCACACCGCTCTTCTCATGAAGAACAGGATGGGGGATCCTCATATACAAGCTAATTAGTAGAGAATATCCAAATATGCTGCATTTTTTCCCCGAGGAAAACAGATTCATTAATGAGCGCTGACATTATATTTACCTCTTAGTTTAAAAATCACTCACAAATTTTCTGTAGGATTTGTCAGTGCTAATGAAGTGCCACACACTTCCTACATTTCCACATAAAGAAAAAACCCACATAATCCTAAGGGAAGGTGAATAACTGAAGCCAGAAGAGGGCCGTAGAGGGCGCTATAAAAATAAACTACCAACAAAGCAGGCACTCATTTCTTAAATTCAGACATGTTCACAACAAATATGAGTGCAATTTCATATGACTTAGTTCGTTCTTTTTTGCTTTTCAGTTTTGAAATATAATATACATTTTTGCCATTTCTTTTTTGCATACTTGAAGATTTCTTTGCAGACTTTACCTTTTTTTCAGCAGAAATGTGAACAATATCTTTGTAGATTTTCAATTTTTTGTGTGTTTCTATTTCCTCTCAATTAGCCACCCATTTTCTAACTTTCTCTAGCCCACTGAAATATGGGAAAGGAAAGGAACATGATTGCGTCAATACTGGACCAAGTGAACAACTTTCTACATGATCACCTTTGAGAACTAGCTCAGCCACTTCTTTGGTTATGTCTGTTTGAGGCATTCATGCGTTTAATCCCATTTATTTTAAAACAAGTTTTGTCATTATATAAGTCGATTGGCGGCTATTGTTTTACATTTTGCACTTGCTCTGCCTGAAATAAATATGTATGATTGTAAAATACTTTTCTTCCTCTTTTGTGTCTGAATGGGATGGGTTTGTCAACATATGAAAAATGACCGTTTATACACATGTTGTTCTAGTCTCACATTGGTATGTTATTGTAATAATGTATGTGTCTGTTTTCAAATGCTCAACAATAGGTCTCTCTTTTTGTCTCAACAGATTTATCGAATTCTGGGAAAGACAGTCGTTTGCTATCCAATTGTTTTTGATTTAAGTGACTTCTACATGTCACAGGATGTAATGCTGTTAATAGACGACATAGTGGTAAAGTTTTCATTTTTGTTCTTAAACCAATTAAGTAAATGTAATATCATGTATCTTGTGTATTTCAGTGTTTTGTATTCTGTTCATTACAGCAACCAAGTTGTGAGTTGGCTAAGGAGAATTGGATTGCCCTAGTGAATAGTAATGATTTGTAAGGGAGGTTTTATTACATTTTTGGGGTGTAGAAGAACTCCTATGTTGCCCTACAGCTACGATGGGAGTAGTCATTACCATCAAACAATAAATAAAACAGTCCTAGTTGAGTCCGTCAAATCAAAATGGCCTACACTAACAAAACCTAATGCCTGTCCAATCTCTTGTACAAAAAGTGTGAAGGACAATATGTATGCAAAGGAAAGTCACTGTTTGAATATAAAGAATAAATGTGGCTGAGTCAGCTCTCCTCCCCACGTTGGACAGCACAGAGTAAGGCTGTCCCTGTAGACAGGAAGACACACTGTGGCTCGGGTTCTCAAAACCAAGGCAGTTTAAAACGTGGATCGAGGCCCGCCTGGCCTTCCACGTTAAAGTCTCTAGTTCCAGCTTTCAAAAGTTCTTTCGCAGTTCAACAAAACGTTCACAGTTCAACACAAAGTGCACATAGATCTCCCTCCGTCGGAACCTTTAAATCGCAGCACTTGTAGGGATTCTCTTCCCCAAGCTTAATTTACATTCTGTAGAGGTTCCCTTCCCCTAACTTATTACACTTCCGGTTTCCCTCAGTCGTGTTCAGACCTTTTTCTGATGTCGAAGACATTTGAATGTGCAAGGTTTTTACTATAGACCTCCACATGACCACTTCTACTTTGTCTTCAGCTCGGACTCTCGTGTTATTTGCCCCAGTGTCTCTTGGTCTGGGTAGTTCAGTAACATAAGCACAAGTTCAACATTCACCTTTTCACGTCCCCTTTTGTCAGGGTTAATCTTGATCATTACGTATTTTAGAGTTCATTCACTTTGTTGCTTTATAACAAAACCTTTCAATCTTTTGCTGAGACTTTCGAGTGGGCTAATTCTCTTCGCCGGACCAATATGCTACTCTTTATCACTGGCTTCACAGTTATCAGCAATTTAATGTTCACCACAGGTCTGCCTTCCTTCGCGTCTCATCCACACGCATGCAACCTTCAATTGTGATATATATTGTTGCAACTTCAATATCTCTTTAACACATACCGGCCTTTCATGTCGCTTGCCAACTCACTGGCTGTGTGCATTTTTTCTTGTCTTTGCGGTTTTAATTCACGAGTCAAGGTTAATACCACAGGCTTGGCCTCGCCTCCCCAACTCTGTCGTTCACCGGGAGTGTTGCTGGCACCCTTGAAACACAATGCAGTCTTCTCGTCTGGGATATGGCCTTCTCCACATATCTTTCACGGCTCTTCGGTGGCAGGGACCTTCTGCAGAGATCTCCTGGGTTTCTCTCCCCTTTGCTCTCGTCCCTCTCTCGGTCGCTGTGCTCCAGTAGGTTCCCCTTCGACCATAAATTCTGCTCCTCCTCGTGTTCCACATTGCTCAGAGTGTGTCTCTACGTTCCGCCTATTATCCGTGTGGGCAGAGCAAATGGGTATCAGATGTATGTGGTTGAAGTCAAGTGCCTGATTTTACCTGACCCGATTAGCGGTCCATGTCCTATGAGATATGTAAGGGTTAGCTTCTTTACTCTGTCGCCCTCTTCCACGCCCCAGTGTTTGTGGGGGGCACAGTGGAGTTGGAACATTGGAGGATCCTATAAAATAGAACTGGTCATGGGTACGGAAAAGGGGGGTGTACCGCGTCTCATCATCGGTTGTCTCAACCCCACTCCCAGAAAACCCTTCACCCAGGTGATCCTTCCGCACTGGTGCACCCCCAGGGTCTGAATCCAAAGGTAGTGGCCATGCCGTGGCCACCTGAGAGAGAGAGAGATTCCCAGGAAGTATTAGGTGAGACACCCTTTGGTTCGTCACACCATCCACCACTACTCTGGCCTGGAGGCTTTCTCTGAAGGGAAGCAGAACTGCAGTTTGATTTTAGCAAATGGCAGAATGTTCAGGAAAGGGCCCAGTAATGTGAATGGCCATGGCCTATCACTTCACTTCATTGTTAGTACCGATCACTCCGGCTTTGGGCCCCTGTTACCTTAGTGTTAGTAGGTAGGCCTAATGTGACAGAATAGTATTCTCTGTAATGTCAATGAGTTACCAGTAAGGCCCAACGTTAAACAACCTGTCAGAGCTCCTCATGTGGGTAAAAGTGTCAGAGCTTATCATTTTTGCTCCTTTTAGTGTGTTGATAGTACAGCCCCATTTCTACATTCTCCCCTCTAGCTGATTTATCAGCTTCTCCAGCATGGGGTCTGGTATGGATTCACATGCTCATGAATATTCCCTGTCATCAGGCTGGGAATCCTCGGTAAAGAAAAAATCAGTATCAGTATCTTTTCTGATCTGTCTTTCTTAGTAGTAACCAATCACTGGTCTCTGGGTCATACTGCCCCCAGCCAATGGCTGTCCTCTCCCTAAGCCCGCCCCTTGCAGCCATCCTCAGATTTTTACCGCACATTCAAGTGCTGGGAGTCCTCGTGCTATAGCTCTCGAGCTTTTACTGCATTTTGCACTTTTTCAAAGAGATTTATCTAATTTTCGGTTTAATCGAGCCTCAAGCTCCACCGTTTCTACGGGGACCTGTTCGGATTAATCTACGCCCCTCAAGGGTGAAGTTTTCGTCGAGTTACGCTTCTTGGAGGATTCCAGAAGTTTCTGAGGCCTACCTCGTGGACGAGAAGAACATGGCCCAGGAGAAGGGAAGCTCGACTCCCGGCAAACTGTTCAGAATCTGCCCTGGATGCAACCTACAAAATGTGTTCAAGGAGGACGAGCATTCGAAATGACTTTACTGCCTGCACAAGGACAAAGCGCACGTGGAGAAGGACTGTGCGTTTTGCATGAACATGTCGGATCGGACTATGAGGGATCGTCGGACCCGTCTCTCCAACTGGCTGGAAGGCAAGAGCCCAGCAGGTGAAAAGAAGAAGAAGTCTGAGCAGTCTTCTAAGTCCTGTGAGGGCGCCCCGGGGACGGGGGCCCAACAGAAGGCAAAGCACCGCGAGTCCGCGGGCACCAGGAACGCTGAACGGTCTCGGCTCCTCGGCAGCCAGGCAGGACACACCTTCACCGACGCCATCAACCGCGAGCCAGCGCTCTGGCTCAGGGAAGAGAAAATCTGAGAACCCGGCTAAGCTTCTGGAGAGGCCCCGGTCGATCTCAAAGGATCAGGCCGAAGGGCAGCGAGGCGGTGACCCTCCCCCTAAGGTGAAGGCCTCAAGCGCGCCCAAGGTGGTGAAGGCCTTGATCCCAGCCAAGGCCTCGATTGAGGGAGTCGCTGCGGCGCTGGCGAAGCCTGTGGAGGCTGTCCCAGTGGAGGCGACCTCGGGGCCCAGAGTTTCCTTGCCTCCGCGGAGGGAATCCTCTTTTAAGCCCATCGAGAAGACCCCCGTGAAAACCCCGGTGGAAAAAGAGGGGGGGCGGCAGCCGTGACAGACATGGACACAACCTCCGAGGAGGAACTGGCCAAGAATTTGGAAGAGGGATCCCAACAAGAACAACCATCGCTCCCGGCACGGCCGTCACAACCCGAGCCACAAGACAACTCGGCGGCCATTTTGACGGCAATCCAAGCCTTATGCACGGAGATAAGGACGAGACTGCCCCTACCCCCGACGGACGACCCAGATGAACCAGGTCCCTCCAAACAAGAGGAGGAGAATTCATCCGGCTCCCCTTCAGCCCTCACGGCCTTCTCAGCTTTTGTCGCCCTCCCCGGTCCCGAGGGATGACACAGGAACAGACACGGCCACGACGGGGACGGATGACGACGGCGGCGACGGCGGGACTGACCTCCCATCTCCGATTCCTCGGGCGTCTCCTCCTGACGAAATTGGCTCCTTCCACGCCATGATTGCCAGGGCATCCAAGCTTTTTCAGCTCTGCCCTGAAGAAAAGAAGAAGAAAGGCTTCCTCTACCATCGGCGCAAGGTCAAGAGGAAGACGGTCCTCGCAATGCCGTTGCTGGATGACATCTGGGAGGAGGGTCTTGCCCTCCTGAAGAACCCATCCATGACACCTGCGAAGAGGGACCGTTACGAGAAGAAGAACCGGGTCCCCGACGGCGCCCCTTTGTCCTTAGGGCACGACCGAACCCGGATTCGGTCGTCTCGGCAGCGGCCAAGAAGAAAGCGGGCAGGGGGGCTTCAACTTCCCCACCGGACGGCAAGGGAAAGAAACTAGATGCCATGGGATGACGAGTCATCTTGTCGGCGGCGAGGACGATTAAGGCGGCCAACGCCCTAGCGATTGTGGCCCGCTACGACAGGGAGTTGTGGTACAGATCGCCCCCCCTGTTGGACTTCCTCCCGGATGACAAGAGGGCAGAGGCCCTGGCAATCCTACAGGAGGGTGAGGTGGCGTCGGACCACGCCATAACTGTGGCCACTGACATTGCCGACACTGGTTTCCGCCAGTTTGGCAACAACATTTGCCTTCGACTGTGGGGGTGGCTCAAGACGACAGATTTCCGCCAAGACGTGCAAGCCAGGGTTTTGGACATGCCCTTCGACGGGAACAAACTGTTCGGGAAGACAGTGGATGAGTCACTGCAGGCCATCAAGACTGACACAGAGACGGCTCAGGCCTTGGGAGTTCTGCAGCAACGGCGGCCGCCCTTTCTGAACAGCAAGCAAGGTGCCTCCAAAGGATTCGGCGGTGGCTCCTCGACCTACCGTCAGATGGCCCGCTCCTCTCCGCAAGAAGCCTATAGGGGACGAGGCAAGTCAGGTGGATCTCGCCGTCGTCGCCAGGGTGGCCAAGGCGGCAAGGCTGCTTCCAAGCAAGACTGAACCAGCCGTTGCGTCGGGCCCCCACCGAAGCACCCCGGTGGGAGGCCGGCTGACGAAGTTCATCAGCGTGTGGGAGTCCATCTCCACCGACCATTGGGTGCTGGATGCCCTGGCCCACGGGCACACTCTGGAATTTCTAAAGACGTGCCCCCGAATTCCTCCCGTGGCCAGGAAGGAAAACCACGTCCCTCAACTGCTGTTAGAGGTAAGGGCGATGCTCAAGAAAGGAGCCATCAAGCTCGTCCCAAAGAGGCTCCGGGGCTCCGGAGTATACTCAAGATACTTCCTCGTCAGAAAGAAGGCAGGAGGTTGGCGTCCCATCCTGGACTTGCGTCGGCTAAACAAATACATCAAGGCACAGAAGTTCTGGATGGTCACCCCCCAGCACGTGCTGGGCCAGCTGGAGGAAGGTGACTTCCTATCGTCGTCGGATTTGGAGGATGCGTACTTTCACATCCCCATCCTAAAAGGACACCGAAAGTTTCTCAGGTTCGTAGTCCAAGGGCAGCACTACCAGTTCAAGGCCCTCCCATTTGGATTGAAGTTGGCGCCCAGGGTGTTCACCAAGTGCCTTGCACCAGTGGCGGCGCGGCTGCGCCTGCAGGGGATCCACGTCTACCCCTACCTGGAGGACTGGCTCATCCGAGCAGGGACAAGGGAACTCGCCGTCGAACACACAGCAAAGACCGTCCGGCTGCTCACGGACCTGGGATTCTCCATCAACTTCCCCAAATCCCACCTGGTTCCGTCGCAGGTCACGCTGTTTCTGGGAGCCAAGCTCGACACAGTAGCGTAGTTGGCCTCGCCGTCGGAGGAAAGAACGCAGGCCATCCTGGGCAAGGTACAGCGTTGCTGGCCACGGACGTGGCCAGAGTGAGGTCCATCAAGTCCCTTCTCGGGATGATGTCCTCTTGCATCTATCTGGTGTGCCTGTGCAGGCTTTGGATGCGTCCTCTGCAGGAGTTCCTCGACGCCCGTTGGATGCAAGCGACAGGCAGCTTCGAGGACAAGATCTCGCTCAACGAAGTATTCCGCCAAGCAATTCGATGGTGGGGCACCCCCGCGCATCTCGCAGCGGGCACAGTCTTTCAGACCCCAGCATACCAGGTGACGGTGATGACGGATGCCTCCCTGGAGGGGTGGGGAGCGCACACCGGAGCTCTTCACGCGAGAGCTGTGGCTCCCGGAGGAGAGGCCGCTCCACATCAACATACTGGAGCTCCGAGCAGTGTTCTGGGCCCTCAAGTCATTCCTCCCGTCCCTCAAGGGCAAGGTGGTGAGGATCTTTACCGACAACACCACCACGATGTTCTACATCCGGAAGCAGGGAGGAACCAGATCCCCAGCCCTGTCCAAGGAAGCCCAGGATCTGTGGCCGTTGCCCAGGGGATGTTCCTGGTACCTTTTCATTTAGCAGGGAAAAAAAAACGCCATTGCTGACTCACTCAGGAGGGAGCTGCACTCGTGCCACGAGTGGGAACTATGCCAGGATCAAGTGGATTAACTCTTCCGGCGATGGGGCAAACCCCAAATCGACCTGTCCGCGACGGCGACGAACTCCAAGTACCAGAGGTTCGCTTCCCCCAGCCGAGGAGCATGGGCGATGCTTTCTCGTTCCCCTGGGACGGCCTGTTCCTGTATGCGTTCCCTCCGTTGCCTTTGCTGCTCAGGCTCTTCAACCAACTCAAGAGGTCCCGGTGCAGGATGATTCTCGTCGCACCGAGGTGGCCGAAACAGATCTGGTTCCTGGACCTTCTGGACTTGTCAGCGCCCCCACCAGTCAAACTGTCGACAGACACAGATCTTCTCTCCAGAGAAGGAGGCGCCATTCTTCATCACGACCCAGAGTCGCTGAACTTGGAGGCCTGGCTCCTGCAGCACTAGAGTTTGGAGGGTACGATATCTCGGCTGACTGCAGAGAGGTTCTTGCAAAGGCCAGGGCGTCCTCAACTCTCAAGTGCTACGGACACAAGTGGAAGAGGTTCTCTGTCTGGTGCCTTGCACAGAAGATTAACCCTCTACGGATTACAGCCCCTCAAGTGCTACTGTACTTACTGTCGCTGGCCAAAGCTGAACTAGCTCATCCTTCCATCAAGATACATCTGGCAGCGATTTCCCAATACACCAGAACTGCAGGACGGTCGTCCCTGTGGTTTCATCGACTGGGGAAGGAGTTTATGAAAGGACTGTTCCGATCGTTCCCACCGGTGAAGGCTCCAGCCCCGGCATGGGAGCTCAACGTGGTGCTGACCAAGCTCATGGGCCCGCCATTCGAGCCCTTGCATTCGGCTCCCTTGAAGTTCCTGTCTTGGAAGACAGCGTTCCTTGTGGCCATGACCTCTGCACGACGCGTGGGAGAGATTCAGGCCCTTTCCTGCAAGCCTCCATACTTGACTTTCCACGAGACAAGGGTGGTGCTGAGGACGCACCCCTCCTTCATGCCCAAGGTGCCGTTGGACTTCCATCTCAACGAGCCCTTGGTGTTACCAGTCTTTTTCCCGTTGCCTTTGTCGCCGGCCGAGAGGACTTTGCACTTGCTGGATGAAGCTAGAGCGCTGAAGTTCTACGTGGACCGAACAAAGAGTTTTCGGAAGACATCACAGCTGTTTGTGAACTTTGGACCTGTGAACCAAGGGAAGGCTCTCTCAAAGGCTTCCATTTCCAGATGGCTCTCCGGCTGCATCATGCACTGTCATCGGTTGGCAAACCGACTGTTGCCGGGCCGTCCGGGAGCCCATTCGACCAGAGCGATCGCTGCTACCACAGCGTTCTTGTCTGGTGTGCCCCTGCTGGACATCTCCAGGGCTGCTACGTGAAGGTCGACGCACACCTTCACGAGATTCTACTGCGTCGACCGGAATTCCAGGGAAGAGTCAAGAGTCGGCCAGGCAGTGCTGTGCAACCTGTTCGCTTAAGGTGAGCCTGGTGAGGAGGTAAGAGATGCTTAATGTTGAGTTTTATGTAATGCTTAATGTTGAGCCTTGCCACCTCCCGTGGTTGTGCATGCATGTACTGCTATGTATTCTTATATTCATGAGCATGTGAATCCATGCCAGACCCCATGCTGGAGAAGGAACAAGTTACTTACCTGTAACTGTTGTTCTCCAGCATGGGTCTGGCATGGATTCACACGCGAAACCTCCCTCCTTCCCCTCTGCGGCCCTTCACTTGGTCATACTGCCACTTTACGTGCTACCAAATCTGAGGATGGCTGCCAGGGGCGGGGCTTAGGGAGAGGGCAGTCATTGGCTGGGGGCAGTATGACCCAGAGACCAGTGTTTAGTTACTACTAAGAATAAGAAAGACAGATCAGAAACGAAACTGATACTGATTTTTTCTTTACCGAGGATTCCCAGCCTGACGACGGGGAATATTCATGAGCATGTGAATCCATGCCAGACCCTTGCTGGAGAACAACAGTTACAGGTAAGTAACTTGTTCCTACGTTATGCTCATCTTTTAGCATTTTAAAAGGGTCAACAGGCACCCACACTTGCCTCACGTTGCTTGGATCCCCTCCATACTATTCCAGCCTACATGGCAGGAAAAAGCAGTCCCCATCTCTTTCAACATCCACACAAATGTCTGTATAATTGTCAGTATCATGTGGTCTGTCAAAAAGTGTGCTTGGTGGCCCAATTGACCTTTTCATCCTAACCGTACGTGGCTTGCTGGGCCTTGCTTCAGTAGTACTCCCTGCCTGTGTTACAACATCTTTCAAGAGAGGCATATGTAAGTGGCAAAATTGGTGTACATTCACCAACTGTGGTCTTACAGCATCCCACGATCAACTGGCAGCTGCAAAAAAACCTAGCACAGGCACCAAAATCTTAAAAACAATGGACATCCAAGATGGTACCCAACAAAAAATGGAAGTTACCCCTTCACTTGCTGGTGCCCCACCTTTCTTTTCCATGGTGGTGCGCAAATCATGAAGGGCGTTTACTGCATGGGGAAGGGAACCACTGTGAACATCTTTGGAGCTATGTATGTGCAACAGGACATCCCTATCGTAGTGCACACACCTCCTCCCATGGCAGTGAGGAGTTCCAGAACGTACCGGTTCTGTAGGCTTACTATTCTAATCGTTCAGAGCTCTTCTTTGATGCATTAAGCCCTTTTTCAGTGTCATTGGCCATCTGGAGCAGTTCCCTGCTATGTCCACAAAGCACAGATTCAATAAATACAATATTCCACTGGTCCCTTACCCGAGACGAGGTATCCACTGAGGAATTAGGGGAGCCTTCCACACTCCTCACCTGTCTCTAGGGGTTGATACCAGTGGCTGTGTTAGGGCTGGAAAACCCTCCTGGGAAATAAAACCCAATGTATTCCTGTGGTTTTCTTGTGGAGACTCTGGAGTATTGACTGAAGACTATGGGTGTCTCTTGGAATGGAGATCTCAGATGGGAATCTCAAATAGAAATAATAATTAGAGCCCTCAAACAAAGGCTGGCTTGGAGATAATGGTTTCTCTTCTTAAATGAGACGGAATAAAGATAAAGTGCAATGATATCCACTAGTAGATCAGGAAGGATGGTGAGAACCCTCTGTTGCCAAGGAATTACAACCCAGTCATCTTCATAACCTCTGCGTGCTACCCAAATCTGATTGCACTGGAATATTACAGAGGATTTGATGTAGCTGAAAGGAGGCAACGGGAGGACTCGCGGTGCGTGTAATGCACGCCCGGATCACAGATGGTAAACGCTCCTTGCGAGCGAGAACCTCTTGTAGGACTCGAAAGGCAGGAGCGTGGCACGTGAACTGCAAGCACAGAACTGTAGAAGCTGTAATGAAGCAGAAAGCCGGCAAGGCATTAATGTTACGTTTGTCGGTACAGAGGTCTTTTTCTGGAGAACGTGTTGCACCTCAGCTGCAGGATCCAAGAATGGTCAACCAGTTTGCACGCTGCAGTAAGCCTGATAAAGACGCCCCTCGTAGAAATTCACAGAGCTCAGAAAGATGAGAATCAAAGAGAAATAAATAAAGAAAAAGGCATATAGATAGACAGGACGGGCGAAAGGGAATATAAGGATTCAAACAGGATAGCCAGGAAAGGATTGAATACTCACAGAAGCGCTGAGTCGAGAAAGAAGCAACCCGCTGCGTTGTGGTGAAGGAAGCTATTTAAGCAATTAGTTAGCTTCTGGCCTGTGTGAAAAATGCCGGCGGTCATCTTGAAAACCGCTAGACTGCAGCTGTAGGTTATCTGCTGTGCCCCATTAGTGCACCATCTTGGAGGGGGCAAGTAGACATCTTATGCCTCTTCTTCTCCACAGGGACCAGGTAGAATAGCGATGCATGACATTCCCATCTAGTTATTTACAGCCATTTGGCATTGGATGCTGTTTGTAGTGCTTGTACAAAATGGAGGCAAATAATGTCTTGCTTGCGCTGAAGAGTCTGAATTAATCTAGTGTTTCCGCTAATTTCTTGCTGAATTCTTCTGAAAGATAATTTTCTTGACTGTGACGCTGCAGACCCCAGGGACCACGGGTCCGCTTATGCATCTTTTGAACTTTTTTCGCCATGGGGTGCTCGGTAATGGCTGAGACCACGAGCATAGGGGACTGCAAGGTTGCCAACAAGCACATTCCTTCCCAGGATGGCAGTAGCTGTACGTAAGCCAGTCCCCCGCTCACCCAGTTGATATCCATTAGGGTGGCGGTGCCAGTTAGGAGATCGGGGATGCTATCAGTCTTGCCATATTTTTTATTGTTGCCCGAAAATGTTGTGCCACTGCCTCTGAAACACAGGGAAAATTGAAAAAGTTCTATTACTTTAGTGGGTATAAACAATTGCAGCCATATCCAGCGCTCAATATACTTATTCCAAAGACAGGGACACTTTCCACTTATTTTTGATACCATCTCCCTAGACAGTCCCAACGTTCCTCCTGCTCTACCCCCGATCAAACCCTCAACCCATTTATCCTTAACGAAAACCACACCTTCTATTTGTAATCTACATCTGTCACACTGTTGCTGGCCCATTCCTACACTATTAGAACACTGAACAGTGGTCGGTGCTGTGAAAACTCCTTTGTTCCCCTTCGCTCTTTTCTTAAAGTCTGCACCTCCCTTCCCTGGCAACTTTTGTATCAGTCTGTTTCTGTTCACTTCCTCAGGCCAACCGCTTGAGCTCCACAAATGTTTTCTCATATATAGAAATGTTCACCCTACCCACTGTTTGCTTATTAAGGGTCCCTGGACCAGACCTGGCACCCTGCATAAGGCTAGATGCACTAAACGTTTTATCTTCATTTGTGTTATTTCATGTGGTATAAACAGTCTGGGCGTGGCTGTCACATGGGGGATCAATGAGCAACCAAAACATGGCTCGCTTGAATTCTCCTTTCAAACCACTCTCATATGTATATACCACAAATTGTCATCTGCATGGCAATGCACATCACTATATCTATCTGGTACAACAATTGGGTTAGTGATATCTCTTCTTTATTCTAATAATAGAAATGCTAATATCAGTTGACACATCTGCAATGCCATTGCCATCCTCCCCCAGAGATTACCCATATAACTTTGGCCATAAAGAAAGAGAGAGTAAGAAGACAAAAGAGCAAGACATTAACAGGCATAAATCTGTTCATTAAGTCTGGATCTTCTTGCTCCTGAGAGGAAAACTTATCCTTCTGCCCTACTCACTGTATTATGTTCATAAAGTCAGAGGATTACCATTACTCCCCTTTTCACCATTACCCCCTCCTCCCCCTACCTCTGCTGATGCAGGGGGGAGAGATGCTGCATGGGAGCTGGTGTCCTTTCCGGATGTCGTTGACTGGGATCCATGGACAACGTCCTGTGACCTTTACTGCTGTCGGGGTGGCATAGATGATGTCGAAGGGACCCTTGGAGTGTGGTTCTTCTTACTTTCTCAGGAAGCTCCTGATGAAAACCGTGGTGATGCGAGCTTGAGATGTCGAGGTCCAATCTGGCCGGAGATAAATCTGACAGTTTTGTTAAGTTCCCTAAGATATCCCTGAAACTCTTCTCCTGTAATCTGTGCTGATTTGTGGGCATTGGAGGCTGTGCGTGCAGGTGTGAGTGGAGTCTGCATCCTCCTGCCTGTTACTACCTCATGCAGAGTAAAATGGTGATCTGTCATGCATTATTACGCATTGTGAAGAGCACCAATGGAAGAAAGAGGGCGTTTAACCTCGCCACAGCCCTGTTTGCCTGGGCTGGTAGACCGAGCACAATTTTTGCTTTATGCCCAACAAAGATGTGATTTCAGTAAACATTTCATTAACAAAATTGGTGTCATGATCTCTGCTTCCAAAAGATCAGGACTTGCCCGACTCCCTTGGAAGCAGACCCATAACCCCGGTTCCGAGTGCCAGCCAGTCCCAATTGGGACCTTTTGGACCCTGTCCTGGCGCCAGTGGCACCAGGCTCATAAAGATGCCCAGTCCCAGCGCTAGAAGCGCCGGGCTCATAATGCTTGGGTGGACTTACCTGCAGCAGACCATGCTGCTTACTTACCTGCCAGTTGAACCCCTGATCCTCTTCTGTTTGAGACTACTTTTCCTGTTGGGTGGGGCAGGAGCCACTCCCTAGGTTCAGAACACTGGAACTCTTCTGGAAAGCAGGAACTCTTTTCTTACCTAGGCGTGGCTGTGGAAGGAGACACCTTAGCACTACAGGAGGCTATTTAAACCACACCCGATGGATGAATCTTGCTTTGCGTTATTCTGCATTCTCTGCAGCAGAACGCTCATCGTGTCTTCTGCTTCTGATCCTGGGCCTAAGGGAACAAAGGCTTACCATCCTGTAATCCAGTCTTCAGCAGCACCTGTAAAGACAAAGAAAGAACAGGTTAGCACTATGGTCTTCAGTGGCAGCGCATCTCTTACCTGGTCCATCGGCTGTCACCAACGCCTCGCGCTGCATTCCGGCATCTGAAAGACAAAGGCTTACCTACTCTTCGCATGCTCCGGAGGTCTTCGCACTGCATTCCGGCATCTGAAAGACAAAAGCTTACCAGCTCTTCGCACGCTCCGGAGGCCTTCGGCGCTGCATCCCGCATCTGAAAGACAAAAGAAGGTGCGTTTAAAGACATTGGGCAACTTTATTACTCACGTGCCATTACTCCTTCCCACGCCGAATCCAGTGGGTATTCCAGCACCCTTCAGCTTCTCTAAAGCTCCGAACTTGTACCTGCAAGATAAAAGGGACAGTTAGTGCGCATCGTGAAGCAGGCTACAAGCGCTTGCTTACGTGCTTCCAGGCGCTTCTATTCCTCACGCGGGTTCGATCCTCAACTCTCATCAGCCCGCCATCCGCCATCGCCGGAACCTTGCAAAACAAGGGAAATCATTACAAAAGACTTTTAAGACATTTGAAGTGCCCAGAACTTACCGTTCGTGCAGTTAACGACGGACAGCAGTCCTCTGAGGTCAAGAGGCCTGTACCCTTATCCAGTGAAGAAACTGGTTACGGCACCCTGCCCCGAGGCAGATGGAGAGCTCGGCGTTCACTTACCTAAGGTGAGGGCGTTAACCTTTGGGGTTCTACAGGAGAAGAGAAAGGGAAGAGGAGAGAGACACCCAATAACCCCAGTTCATTAATCGCATATTTTCTATCTGCAGACATCTTACTCTTCGAGTCAGACATACAGTGCACAGAGGTCCAGCCCAAAGAGCCAACCGTGTGTTACACATCACCTTTGAAGATACGGCATTCACCCAGTCAAGACCGGCGCCTCTGCGGGAATCAGGTGAGCGTTACAATTGGTCCCATTGTCAGATCTTATGTCGTCTTATATGCCCCACTGGGGAAATACTTTTCACACTAAATATCTGGCTGTGCTTTTGATATCAGGGTTGGCACAAGGGTCTGCCTCTATCCAATGTGAAAAAGTACAAACCACAACAATAAGGTAACGGTAATTACTTCACCTATTAACCATGTCAATGTCAAGGTTTTGGAAGGGTCCTGATGGACAGGGCAACATTGCTTTCAATGTTTTGAGTATGCGCCCTGTGGTGTAGTGCTGACAAATGATACAAATAGCTATGAAATAGACAAGTATTTCTTGGAGTTTCGAAATAAATCACTCCTCTTGTAGGTCCGCAGCAATATTTTCCTTGGATGTGTGTGCTGGGAAATGCAACTGATCACAGGCAATGGTGAGCAATGCTAGGGGCATCCGTGGTTTCCTTGTACTATTCTCCCACCAGATCAGTGCAGTAGGAGAAGGAGAACAGCCACTTTTAAACCACAACTCTTTCTCCTCCTCCTTTCTCAAAGATTACCCTTTTGTTTTTTTCACAGGGCAAATAGCTGTGTTACAGGGGTATTCTGAGGACTGTATGATGCCCTGCTGCTATAATGCCTCTAGGGTGGCGTAAAAGCCCTCCTCTGCTTCCTTTGACATGGGATACTGTTTTACTCAGGGCAATACTGTGCCCTGTTTTAATTGCATGCCAACTGTCGCTATGCTTTTGATTAATCCTACATCATGTGTGCTATTGGTCCACAGTTCCCTGGGCATCCTTTCTAGGTCTCCCTGAAGGTGTGATGGTACTGTGCTGGCAAGGAGTATTATGTGAGGCACTGTTCTGTGTTCTACCACCACCTGGCATGATATGAAAATCTCAAATATAATTTCCGGCTTATCTTCAATCTCTTTGAACAGCCGTGCATCGGACACGCCCCTCAACGGCTGTGTTGGGTCAGTGCACAAAACTGTGCGCCATTCTAGGTCTTCTTTGTCCAAACCAGATAGGATGACCATGTCTACTTGTGTGATAACTGCCTCCAAATGTATTTTAATAACCATGCCTTGCGGCCATTACTGCTGGACCGCTGGTCGAAAGAGGAACTCTGCCGGTACACAACAATCTTATTTCTAATCCATGGGACCAAACGTAATGCAACAGTTACCCCATGGAAGAATAAGTCTTGGTGAAGTGGTACAGACTGCTTATATGACTGTGGCCTTTCTAGAGTGGTACATGCCAGGTGGAGAATAAATGAGATGGTCATGTTTAAATTTACTCATTAAGTCTCTTCCCAGGAGATTATCTGGGGAGTCTTGCAAATACAGTAGCAGAGGTGACAGCTCCTGTGTCGTCATGATGATGGGCAGTTCTTCAGTGAAGGTTAACCGATACAACAGCCCCAGAAAATGTGTCAATTCGAGGGGATTGGTTCCTCGGACGTATTCCATATCTATGACAGTAATCACAACAGCTGTGCTGCTTCGGAAAATCTTTCGGTGTCTGCGTCCTGCGTCGATACGCCGCCCTCAAGGACCTCCTCCGACGGCCGTCGTCACTGGATGTTATAAGTAGGATGCATGACGCCCGTAGCCTCGGTTCTGTTTTTTCCGCGAACGTGTTTGCTTCGGAGATCTCGGCACGCCTCGACTCTTTGGAGTTTCTGTTCTTTCGGTTCTTCGAACCTGTTAGTTTGTACGAAGTTTTCGAGATGTTTTCCTCTTCTTCCACCCTGCGTCCGGGCTTCAAGAAATGCGGGGACTGCGGGTCCAAGATGTCGGTGACGGACTTGCACGACGCCTGCCTCTGGTGCCTCGGGGAGGACCAATCCACGGATGATTGTGTCGACTGCCAGTTACTTACATCCAGAGCCTTGCGGTAGCGCAAGAAGAAACTGTCGGTCGGTAAGGTGTCCAAGCCCCAGAAGTCGAGTTCCACTGGGCTTTCGACAGATGATTCGAGGGGCGACTCTCCGCATCGTCATCGTAAGTCTAGGGGTTCTCAGTCCCGGAGCGGGTCCCACCACTCCTCTGCTTCTTTGAGGCACTCCCGGAAGCGCTGTCATCGGTCGCCTTCCTCGCCCGAGGACTCCGCCCGTCAGCGGGTCGCTTATCCCACCAAGCATGCGTCCGTGCCTCTGAGTGGGGTCGGGCGTGACCGTACTAGAGACACTGCTCGTACACCTTCAGGCTCGGGTGGTCGGCATGATTCGCGGGAAAAGTCCCGCTCGGACAAGGGGAATCGTTCTAGTCATGCCCGTTCCAGGTCCCGTTCCTCAACGCGCTTGAGACCGTATGCACCTGTGATGACTTCGAAGAAGACGTTGATGCCTGTGGCACCAAGGTCGTCGAGTGACTCTCTCGAGGCACCGCCTCCAAGGAAGTCGTCGACGCCATCGGCACCCAGGCTGTCGAAGGACACGCTCGGGGCTCCACCCTCGAGGCCTGTGTCGACGCTGTCGATGCTGTCGGCGCCGCGTTCGGCGTCAAAGCCGATTCACTTGACGCCCTTGATGCCTTTCGAGGTTGTTTCGACGGGGGTACCCCCGGGGTACGGTGGAACCCCCTAGAAAGGCTCTGGCCAAACATGGCTTTGTTCCCCATTCTGTGCCCACTTTCCACCATCTTCATTACATTTCAGAGGTGGATGAGGGCCCTGATGATGGCATGGTTCCTGCTACAGTGCCAGATCAGATTCTCTCGGGACATAGTCAGATTGAGGACCTGCGTCAGTCGCTGCACGACGCCAGTGGTCTGGAACCTCTCCGGAAGTGGAGTTTTGTAGGCCTGAGCCTGGCACCCATGCCGAATCCTCGTACCGGCGCCTTATGTGAAGGGTCACCGAGTACTTGGGGTGGTCTGCTACCGCAGGGGATTTTCTTCAAGATGTCCTCACGGATATCCTCGACCAAGGTCCACCCAGTACTGCCGTTCAATATGGCTCTACAGAGGAGGGTGGCGGCGGCGGCTTGGACTGCTCCGGAGAGTCTCCCGGCAGTGGGCAAGTCTTTGCCGCGAAAATACCACCCAGCCAGTAGCAACCCCTGCTACTTGACCAAGCACCCCACTCCGGAGAGTTTGGTGGTGCAGGTGGCTACGGCCCCAGCAAAGCAGGCGTTGTATCCTACCATCCCTCCTCATAGGAATGACAAGCGTTTTGATGGCTGGGCGAAGAAAGTGTTTTCTTCAGGGGGTATGGCTCTTTAGGCTGCCACTCCGTATGTGCCTTGTCCCGTTTCACGCACACTCTGTGGAACTGTGTTTCCTTAGTGGCTGAACATATTCCCGAAGGGGACGAACGGGATGGTTTTCTTGCTATGGTCCAGGATGGCAAGGATGCCATGTGTGAGGCCGTTCAGTCGGGTTTGGGCATGGCAGATTGCGTCAGCCGGTCCATGGCGGCAAGCACTGTAATACTCAGGTTTGCATGGTTGCGGAAGTCGGGGTTTGCTCCTGATGTGCAAGCCCGGCTCCTCAACATGCCCTTTGATGGTATCTTTTTGGCAGCAAGGCTGACGAAAGCCTTGAGAGGTTGCAGACCTCAAAAGCTGCAGTGAAGTCGTTGGGCGCTGCAGTTCGACAACCTCCGCCTTTTCGTCCTAGGGGACAGCAATGGAGGGGTGGTTCCTTTTGTTATTACTCATCCTTTGGTAAAGCGAAAGGAGCTGATAGTCAAAGGGGCCACCTTAGGAGTGCCAGAGGTGGCCGCTCGGGCTGTTGCCTCTTTGCCCTCAGGCAACGCCGCAGCCGCTTCAGCTCAGTCATGAGGCCATGTCCCATGGTTTGCCGGTTGGGGGAAGACTGGCGCAGCATCTGGTCGAATGGCGTGCCATTACTTCAGATGTGTGGGTTCTGGAGATCATAGCCCACAGCTACTGTCTTCCTTTCCGGCAGAAGCCTCACGACAATCCACCAGGGAACCTCTCTTTGAAGAGTCCGGATCCGCTCCTTATGCAGGAAATTCAATCCCTGCTGGAGAAAGGCGCCATAGAATTGGTGCCTGTAGCGGAGAGGAACAAGGGATGGTATTCCCCTTATTTTTTGATTTCAAAGAAAGCCGGGGGATTGAGACCCATCATGGACTTGCACGGTTTGAACAAACTCCTCAAGAAGGACAAGTTCAAGTTGGTGACTCTTTCTCAAGTCCTCCAGGCCCTTCAACTTCAGGACTGGTTGGTGTCTCTCGACCTCAAGGACGCTTATTTTCATGTGCCGATCCATCCAAAGCACAAGAAGTACCTGAGGTTCACGGTTGGCGACTCACACTTTCAGTCCCTGGGGCAGTGTTTTCCTCCCCAGGTGAGGGCTCATCACATTCAGCAGATGCTGCAAAAGTTCCAACATCCCCAGAGTCTCCCTGCGTTCGAATTCTTGAGATTGCTCGGCCACATGGCATCCTGCATTCTTCTGGTGCCAGAGGCCAGGTTGTGGGTGAGATCTTTGCAATCGGCACTCAAGCTCCAGTGGTCTCAGTCCTCCGGCAGTATGTCGGACCCCATTCAGGTGCCGCCCTCAGTCGCCCAGGGCCTGCTGTGGTGGGCCGTCGAAGGCAATCTGATGAAGGGGGCTCCATTTTGGCTACCCTGGCCGGAGGTGACGATCGTGACGGACGCATCCCTCACGGGATGGGGAGCTCATGCCAACGAGTTGACAGTCAGCAGTCGTTGGTCTCCTTCGGAGTCCAGACTCCATATCAATCTGTTGGAGCTGAGGGCCGTCAGGCTTGCCCTGAAGGCTTTTCTGCCGACTGTGCGAGGAAAGAATGTCCTGATTCTGACAGACAACACAGTGGCCACGCACTACCTCAACAAAAAGGGGGGGGCAGGGTCACTTCCTCTGTGCAGGGAGACGATGCAGCTCTGGTTCTGGGCAATCCAGCAGGAAATTTCGGTTTCGGCAGTTCATCTGGCCGGAGAAGAAAACGAGACGGCGGACGCTCTGAGCAGGCAGAGCGCGATCTCTCACGAGTGGGAGTTGGCTCAGGAGATTCTCCTGGAGATCTTCGCCCTTTGGGGGACCCCTCAAGTGCATCTCTTCACCTCCAGTGTCAACCGGAAGTGCGACAGTTTCTGCTCGCGGGAATTTCCTCCAAGAGGAGCCTTAGGAGACGCGTTCGTGGTGGTGTGTTCATTCCCACTGCTGTATGCGTTTCCTCCAGTCCCTGTCATTCCGCAAGTGGTGCGGAGGTTACAGAGGTTCGGTTCTCGGATGATCCTCATTGCTCCGGCATGGGCCAGGAGGACGTGGTACCCAGACTATCTCGAATTGTCCATCTGCCCTCCACGTCGTCTTCCCTACCGAGACGATCTGCTCTCACGGGAGGGGGGTCATGTTCTCCACCCAGAGGTCATTTCCCTCAACCTGCACGCTTGGCTTCTGAAAGGTTGAGGTATAAGGATTGGGACCTCCCTGAAGACGTGATGGAGGTGTTGCTTTCGGACAGATGGCCGGCAACAAAGTCCCTGTACCGTTGCCGTTGGAGAAAGTTCTGCGACTGGTGCAGGGTTTGGAATGTGGATCCTTTTTTATGTGACATTCCTGTGGTTCTGTCTTTTTTGCTTTCTTTGGCCCACAAGGGCCTGCAAGTGGGTACCGTTAAAGGTTACCTGGCGGCGCTGTCCATATTTAGCGCTCATCTGAAGAGTGTTCTTATTTTAAAATTCCATTAATTTCTCAGTTTCTAAAAGGGCTCACTAATGTGTTGTCTCCGTCACCTTTCCAGGTGCCCGGTTGGGATTTGAACCTTGTTCTCAAGTTTCTAATGGGTGCTTCGTTTGAGCCTTTGCATTCCTGCCCTTTGAGACTGTTAACTCTTAAAACTGTATTTTTAGTTGCGGTTACTTCCGCTTGCAGAGTGAGTGAGTGAGTTACAGGCACTTTCAGTTAAGCCACCCTTCACTGTGTTTCATAAGGACAGGGTTGTCCTTCGAGTTCGTCCTTCCTTTCTTCCGAAGATGGTGTCGGAATTTCATTTAAGCCAGAAGGTTATTCTTCCGGCGTTTTATCCTCCTCCGCATCCTGGTAAGGAAGAGGAGAGGCTCCATAGGCTGGATCCTAGGAGAGCTTTAAGCTTTTATATTTTACGCATGTCCTGGGTCAGAGTGGATGATCAACTCTTTATTGGTTACGCTGCAAGGCATTTGGGACAAGCTGTTACTAAGCAGACTTTGTCTCGATAGATTATCCTGGCAATTTCTGAATGTTACCGCTTGGTGGGTAAGGACCCTCCGATAGGCTTGCGGGCCCATTCTACCAGGGGTATGGCTGCCTCTACTGCCCTGTGATGCAACCACCTGGGCTTCGGTCCATACTTTTGTACGTCACTACTCCCTCGATTGTATCCGTGGGCAGGATATGGCCTTTGGCAAGGCGGTCCTTTACTCTGCAATTTGATTGTGCATTCTAAATTTCTATCTTCTAAATTCTTTTTCCCACCTCCTTACATTGGTACTGCTTTGGGAGTCTGTCATAGATATGGAATACGTCGGAGGACCCAATCCCCTCGAAGAACAAGTTACTCTCTTCCTGGTAACGTTCTTTCGACGGGATGGTCCGACGACGTATTCCATATCGCTCCCTCCCTGCCTTCCCCTCTACAGAATTTCTTATGCGACTGCAGCTTACGTTTCCGCACGGCTTAGTGTGGTCAGACTGGCCACACGTTCTGGGAAAAAAACTACAACTGAGGCTACGGGCGTCGTGCGTCCTACTTATAACATTCAGTGACGTCGGCTGTCGGAGGAGGTCCTCGAGGGCGGCGTATCGACGTCATCGACGCAGGACGCAGACGCCGAAAGATTTTCCGAAGCAGCACAGCTGTTGTGATTACTGTCATAGATATGGATTACGTCATCGGACCATCCCATCAAAAGAACGTTACCAGGTAAGAGAGTAACTTTTTCTTCTTTTGTCCGACATAGGGAGTGAACCCTCCGTAAATGCAGGATTTAGTTGCTTCGTGTCGACCCCAACAATGTTTTTAGTACCCCCTATCTGTACTCTCACCAGGGTTCCCTATCAGGGTCAACTATTACTGACAGTACCGGCACACTCCATTTCTCTGTAGGCATTCCTTTTGGGAGGATATCATGCTCGATCCTGGGAGAGGGAAGGTATTGCCCTCTATTACGCTTGCCCCTATGTTGTGCCTTACCGTACCCTGCAGACGGGCTTTCTTGTCCCATGTCTGTGCCTGTGTTTGTGAAGAATTCACCACTAGGGGTTGTGCTTGCTGTTGTATGGGGTGTGAGAAACTTGAAGGTGTCTCACCCGCTAGTCCCCAGGAATCTGTCATCCAGGTGGCCAGGACACAGCCATTGCTTTTGGATCCAGTTCCTGGGGGTGGACCAGTGCGGGAGGATCACCTGGATGAGGAGTCTTCGGGGAGTGGAAGTGGTACACCGGATAGCGAGACGCAGTATCCCCTTTCCTGTAACACTTTTACCCATCCTACCAGATAGGATACTTGGGACCTCAACCTCTGCCCCTTTTCCAACACAAACACTTTCTCACGGACAGCTCACTGTGAGAGAAAACATACTAACACCATAGCCGTATACCTGACATGTCACTTTAAAATGGTCAGGCAATTACTGATCATTAAACACAACTGACTTCCATCCCACTTCCCTACACGGATAAAAGTCGGAGCACGAAAGCACACTCCGAGCGAGGCAAAGCACATGAGGAGGCAGCAGTTCCAAGATGGCAGTTTAATACAACGCGAAAGATGGCAAAACCGAAGAGGATTGCAAGGGGGAATTGCCCTTGACCTTTTCAACAAAACACTCTTACATAAACCTTTGAGAATAGGAATTGTAAGACCAGGAATCAAGGCTGAAGAATCCTGCATTGTGTGTCAGAGGTACCCGAGTCTCTCCCACGTCGATAGTCAAGACGGGGAGAATCGTTTGCCGCTTTGATACTGTCCTTGGCTCCTACAACAAGCAAGCGCCAGTGAAGTCTGCACAGCCAGTGAGTTGGGGAGACTGATACCAGACCGGTCTATGTTGAAGCTAAGGTTGCAAGTGGCAACATTGTATAGTGAAAACTGAAGAGAACAGTGTATGAAGCGTATGTGGCAAGCAACGCGAACATAATTAAACAGCAGATGAGGGATTGAACTTTGAAGCCAAGATATGATACCGTAGACAGAGTGGTCCGGTACCATGTGGGTGCTCATTCAAAAGTCTCTGTTTGGTATCCAGCTGAAAGGAGGGAAATGTGAAAAGTGATAAAGAGTTGTGAAATCAAAGTGGTACTGCAACGGATTAAGCAAAACCCTGTGCTCATTTGAAAGTCTTCGATAAATAAGGAAAGAGCATATGAGGTTGATCTGAGCCTGAATGAGGGGATCTGAGCATGATTGAGGGGGATCCGGTTCTGAGCCCGGGGGAGGGGTATCGAGGGTGAACCAAGACACCCGAGATTGAAAGCATTGTGATAAGAGAAAGATCTGAGCCCGGATGAGGGGGATCCAAGGTGAAGAACATTAAGTTGAGAGGATCTGAGCCCGGCAGAGGGGGATCTGAGGTGCATAGAGAATCGCCTAAGAAATTGAGTACTTCTGAAAGAGGAAAAGAACTTATCGTTTATTTGTCGTATCAGGCCCTCTGAATGAAGAGACTTTGAAATACAAAGAGACTTCGGCTCAGAAGACCATGTTGCTAATGATTGAACTGTATTCTCGTGCTAGAGAAGCCGGAGACTGCTAAGCTTGAGTGCACCGCCTTATCCCGTGCTGAAAACATGGTGAAGGGAGGCCAATGTCCTGAACATCCTGACATATAATTTTGTGAACACTTCTTTCTTTTTCGTAATATTATTTTTCCCACATGACCAACATTGTTGGCCCACTCAAGGCCTCATATTGCCAAACCCACCTCCTCTGCCCCCTGGAGGCTTGTTGTTCCAGTATGGAAACCTCCCACTTCTCGTCTCACATCCCCGCGTCCTTCTGCCTAGCCCTGTGGTGGGCCTTGCTCTGTTTGACCCTAGCCCTGCAGATGACCTTGCTCCGGAGTCCCCCTCAGGTTTGGTGATCACCTCCCCATCTTTACTCATGTTTGCTAGTTTCATTTGTACCAACTTTCCCTCCGCCCTCTGTGTTTGCCCTGCCTTTTCCTTCTCTTGTCTCAGCCGGCACTAATGTACTGGGTGTGCCTGTATTAAATCTGTTTGCACATCCATGGGGAGCCCCCTGCATAGCATGTGGAAATAAACGATAATGGGCTTGTCCCATACCTTGAACAAAATAGAGAACCAGAAACCAATCTGATCCCAAGTGTGCTCCCTTGCTGCCCTCCTTACAGAGTTGCTCATAGAGATTGCTTTATGTCTTTATGTCAAATGTTCACAGAATGATAGTCTGAGACCAATACTTGTGAGTGATATAGCCACTTTCCAAACGTTAATATCAAGGCATGAAGAAAGCCTGACTGTTCAGTGCCAAAGTTAATCTATGCCAATGCATTTCGGACAAGGTCTGTCATCCGGGCTTCAAGGCACTGAGTCTTGTTTGTCACTGTGTGTGACCGTGGCATGTATTCTTAGGAGCTTCCGAGCAGCACACACCACTTTCATTCGGCAGGAGTTAAGAGCTATGCCCAAGCTATCTGACACTAACTCCTCTGGTGTTTGACGCTTTTAAGAATACATTCCACGGTCAAACACAGTGACAAACAAGACTCAGTGCCTTCAAGCCCTGATGACGGACCTTGTCCGAAATGCATTGGCATAGATAAACTTTGGCACTGAACAGTCAGGCACTCTTCATGCCTCGATATTAAAGTTTGGAAAGTGGCTTTATCACTATATATGTACAGGTTTTGATCTCAGAGTATCATTTTGTGAACATTTGACATAAAACAATCTCTATGAGCAACCCCGTAAGGAAGGCGGCAAGTGAGCGCACTTATAATCAGATTGGTTTCTGGTTCTCTCTTTTGTTCAATATTACCAACCTTGTGCCAAGGTCTCAAGGTGCGCTCCAACACTCTATTCTCTACAGATTTAGAATCCTGAATACCACAGCGGTGCCCACCCTCAACCTTTTGTAACCTGTCCCATACCTTCCTAGACTCTGTACTGCATATCTCGTGTATGAGCTTTATGTAAGCTGTGGGGTCCTCATCTCCCTTCATCCTGCGGGCCATGATAGAATGCATATCTAGTCTACTAGTCTATCTGGATACATGTCCCTCAACACTTTTCACCGGTGCGCCCTACAATTATTAAATGGTGCGCCATTTTGTGCATAGTCACTCAGCTTTACTCCCTCATATCTGGCCTTTCTCCCAAGCTCATCCGCTTGTTCCCCCAATAGGGAGCAGAACTCTCCCAGCGTACCTAGTACGCTCTCCTGCTCTAAAATATAGAGCAGGAATAATGCGTCTGCGCTTTAATCTATGGGCTACTATGGAAGTCAGGGCTAAACGTAGACTAGTTAGACCAGACCAAAATATCTGTAGATTTTGTCAAGCGCCATCGAAAGGTGAAACACTGGCTCATTTATTTACAGAATGTTTATCACTGAGTGTTAACAGACGAATTGCCTTTGCTAGACATTGTCAATATTTGGGTAATGTCTCACAGGATGAATGCTGGTCGGTCCTGTTGAGTACAAACAACATTGCAATCCAAATAGCAGCTGTTAATTTTCTCATCAGTCTTAAACTAGACAATTAATCCAAGCAAGAATCTAATTAAATGTTGCATATTATAGCTTCTTCACATCCTTTTAAGTGGTGAATAATGTATACAAAATGCTGTCGTCTAAGATTTATACAATGTTTGTTGAAATGTATGTTAAATGTTGTATTTTTTACTCTTTTCTTTTCTGTGTTTGAAAGGTTGATTAAATTCAACCAAATCAATAAAAAAAAAAAAAAAAAAAAACAAAATAGGGAGCAGAACATGCTTTTCATGTCTCCCACAGCTAGAGTGATCCTTGTGGTATTTTTCTCCAGGGCATAAATCCACTTGTCTGCTCCTGCAGTGTGATAACTGCAGGAGCGGGAGGGCAGGAAGTTCATAAAATGATGTCTATCCATGTGAGGCCAGGGTGTGTACTGTGGTCCCCCAAGCCCTTTCTGAAGCAGGGGTAGTTGTGTCCTCTGTGGCTTCAATCGGGCGTCCAGTCCCCGCTTCTTTGTTTTACCGAGGGCCATCCTACCAGGTGGCGGTCTGAGTCTCTGCCTGTTGTTGGGGTCAGTAATGCAAAGGCAAACTTGGCAACTTTATCCTCCCTATTCGTACTCTATCAGGGAATTCGCTACCTGGTCTAAAGGCTAAGGAAATAACTCTAGACATAAACAAGCTACCCCTCACACTAAACAACAAAACATTCAAAGGAATGTATTAAACAACATGAAAGAATGAACAATATTTAACCAATATTTTGGATGACCTTCACCTGTGCTAGGCAATTCCCTTGCCCAGCGTTTTCCAAAGTCAGTTCTCCAAATGGTCAAAGGAAAAGAAAGGTCTTGAACCAGTTGTTATGACTTCCAAGCCAACACAAAAGTTCATTAAAGAAAAATCCATGGGTAACACTTCTTCAGCTTTCAGTTGAAAAGATCCCCTTCCAGTTTCAGCCAAGAAAATAGCACCAATGGTAATGCTGGACGTTTTCTCTCCAAGATGAATTGCCACAGTTCAAATATTAGGTTAACAACTTCTTCCACGACTTTCAAATTGATTAAGACCTCTACAGTCCATTTGGTATAATTGTCAGGATGTTTCTCCTTGGGTTTTTGCTTTCCTCTTAACAACCACCCTTCTACTACTGTTACCGGGGGAACAGTCTCCTTTGTTCCACAGTATTCTACTACGTCATCCAACTTCAGTATGACCTCCGCTGACAGTTTATACACCACCACAGGTCAGGTACTTCTGCTGATTCTTCTTGTACAACTTTATACTTCAGAATTATTAGTCATATAAGGACAAGATACTTTGGCCTCTACAGATAGGTAAAGCACTCTTCTTCTTCTTTCCTATACTCCAATAAAATGGCAGCCTCTTTGCATCTTCTGTCTGCCTCTCTGCCAATGCATCTTCTATATGACTCTTTTACAAGCACCCAGCTCCTTTCCCAAGCTTTGTTCACAACTTCTTGGTTCCAGTTTCAACCCTGAAGCTGTATTGCCACTCTTTCAGCTTCAGGTAACAACGCCACACTTGTATCAGAGGACACTAGACCTTTAACAATCTCGCTCATCAGGTGTATAGATCTTAATAGGACTGGTTTCACTATGGATAGTGTTCATCTGTTGGCTTGGGTAATGTATGTTCTAGTCAGTAAAACAACTTCTGGATTCAAAGAATAAGTGTTCCAAATACTAGAAGGTTCAGTCTTCAAAGGAGAAACAGATTTAAAGGCACTGCACCACTCTTTAAGATAGATATTTAACCTTAAAGAAATACCAGTGATTGTATTTCTCATTCAATATCGCAGTGACCGTTTCAGACTCCTTTAGGCAAATACAGTTGGCCGCACACAACCTTCCTTTGAGGCTGCTTTCACTTGTTTCATTTGTGAAAGCCAACGTTAGTTTTTCGGAATGGTTTTTAACAAGCGTTCACTTTTAATGAGAGACACGCGACCACGCCAGCAACAGTAGATTGTTCAACAATGTAAATAGGCTTTTCTTCTTACGCGAACACTATTGCCCTCACTAACCGTGCGCGTGTTACATTTCCTTATTAAAAGGAATTTCCACGACGACAAACAGTTTATACTCCAAAGTATCCCAGCCGACGGGTCTGCTACAACGCCTCCAAGGTATGCAAAATCTGGCAGCCAGACTGGCTACTGGTTCCCCCTATGGCGCCCACATCTCACCGGTACTTCACCGTCTCCCGGTGGTACAGCGAGTTAAGTTTAAGTCACTATGCATCGTCCACCGGGCAATTCATGGCTTAGGAGCGGAATTCCTCCAAGCTAAATTTTGCCGATATATCCCGGATCGTAACCTTCGCTCCCCTACAACCAACCTACTTAAGGTTCCCAGGTTCAATCGGGAAATACATGGCGGTAGAGCCTTTTCTATTACCGCAGCCAGGCTTTGGAACACTCTACCATTATCACTTAAATCCTCAGCTAACCATCTGGCTTTCAGGAAAGCTCTGAAGACCACCCTGTTCTAACATTCTGCCCTTATTGTGTTCCCTGAACTCGCAGCTTCCCTTACCAGCGCCATGATGCCTCTGGGCGACCGTGCGCTTTACAAATATATATAACATATAACATAACATACTCGCTTTTGAACTTATGCAAGTTACTTCTGAGCGGGTAACAGTTACCGGCAAGGCTTGCCGAGTGAACCTGAACACTGAGCTCACTCACCATTTCCCGGGACACGGCGGTTGTGGGCTGATTCACTTTCTCTGACTTCAACTGCTGTTGGGCATTCTTGGGACCCACACCCTTTTGCATTATGGGTCTCTCCGTCCGGCCACACTGCTTGAGAGTCTCCTTTACTTCTCAGTCCCACAGCTTGTCTTCTGCTACAGGTCTCGGGCATCAACAAGGTCACGGCTCTGCAATCACAGCCACACAGCGCACTTGGGGGAAAGCTCTGCTCTGCACATCTTTCTCAGTGTGGCCACAAAAATGCATGGTTTGAGACCACAGGACCCTCTCAGAACTTGCAGGTGAAATCTGTCTCCACGCTCTGGCGTCCTTTCTGTGATTACTTCCTCGTGAATTGCCAGCCTTCTCCCCTCTCCTACAGCAGTCTTTTATGCCTCACAGTTTTGGCAATTGGCTTCAGGTGTGAGTCATTGATTTCAATTTCCTGGCCCTTGCAAAGTAAGGCCAAATTGCCTGACTAGTACATCTACATGCTTTTTTAACCCTCTTCTTCGTCTCAGTCCTTATAGGATTCAGAGACATGCAGTTTACTTCCTCAAAGTCAGGTTTTTCTACTTCTTGCGTATTTTTAAGGATAGATGTAATACCCTTAGTCATTATAACAGGGGAACTGTAGGTTTCAACTTTTCTAGTGGAAAATTATTTAGAGAAGACAGCATTTCTGATATTCCTTGTAGTGTACCTTTGGTATTGAGGAGGGTATTTGATTTTAGGAACCAAAATAATTTTTCTTTTGGTATAATATGCTTTTGTGTTACAACTTTAGGGTTTACCACCTTAGATTCCATAGGAGGTTAAGAGACATTAAAATGACAGTAAGCCATAACTGTTTCTGGTACAGTGGTAAGAGTCTCCCTGTTAGAGGAAAATTACTGTCTCTCATCCACGGAATCTGCCCACAACACTGGGCCTTGCCTCCACCCAGCTGATCCTCCCGCAGTACACCACCCGCAGGGTTGGGATCAGAAAGCGCCTGCCTTCCCCTGGCCACGTGGGAGGAGACTTTAGGCAGGGTTTCTGTGAGGGATCTGCAGGATTCTTTACACTGTATGGCCCCGGCTCCTCCCCCTCTGACTGTCACTCATTTCCATCATCTATTTCTCGCTCCTAATAGGCCCTGTCCTTGCCCTCGTCGCCATCCTCATCCTGCGGCCCCTCACTTGCCCTGCATATACGATTGGTATCCTTGAGGGCTGGGATCGGGGGGGTCATCACCCATTTTACCATCAATCTTAAAAAGAATCTGTCCTAATGTTCACTGATCCGCACATATTGGCACACACTGCCCCTCCCCCCGTCGGTGTACTCTGATTCTGAACTGCCTGTGATAGTTCTGTTTCAGATTTCTGCACTGTTTTCTCTAGCTGTCCGCGAGCCTTACTTTCAGTCTCTGCAAGTAGTGAACCCCTAGTTGCTCTCACCAACTTCCCAGATGCTACCTTTCCCCCCTCGGCGGGGGGAAGGGGAGAACTGTGGGTTGGTGTATCTTACAGTGGGTTGCAAGGGGTAAACAGGGCAGGGCGCTGGGTTGTGGGGGTGCTATGAGGCGGCCCCTTCCTCTATTATTAGGGGTACTCTCATCTGAGGCATCCTCATCTTCAGCAAACATTTTCCTAAGTCTAAAATACTTTGTCTATTTTTCAACTGGTTCCCCTTACATGTTGACAACAAATACGTGTGTACATTTTCCAATGTTCGTTTATCATGCGTGCCTTTTTCCGGCCATGGCGAAAACATTTTGCCTGCAGTTCCCCACACCCACTCTGCATGATGCTTCTGAATGCTCTCCTTATACTGCGGGAGCTCTTTACACATATGCTCCAATGGCGTCCCCATTTCTAACACAAAACTGTAACCACTCCGGCTCAATGGCCACACCTCTTACAAAGAACATCAAAAGGCCCATATCTCCAATGTGCACAATTTCAACAAAACCCAATTTATTCACAACTCCACAGAAGACCTCTGACAACCATGAAAACACCTTTGTTTGCTCAATAGTTTCAAATATGTGGCTCCAAAAACAGTCCTGCGTCTGTGCAACTTTTCACTACCCTTCAAAATGAACACTGTGATGCGCAGTCACTAACGGCTTTTGACGAAACATATATGTGTGTGTGTGTGTGTATATATATATTTCTGAGGCTTGTGGAATCTGCTTAGATCACATGCTGTGCATAGGCCGACATCTAGTGGAAGCTGCGGAGTATTACAGTTTGTTTTTCGAAAGTCGAAAATGGGCGTCGACACAGGCGTGCCAGTAATACTATCCCTAGTGTGACGTCCACTGTACCCAAGATCCCTCACGCGTGTAGGATCCTCAGATTGTTTTTTTCCGCCATACTGGTCGGAAGCATCTTGCGGAGTTCCCTGGCCTTAGCCATACTTTTGCTGTTATTATAATTATAATTCTTATTCATTCCCTTCCCCACCCCAACGTCGACCCTCAACCTCGACGACGGCTGGAGAAGTCATCGACCGTCGACTGCTGCACGACGGATCTGGGCCTCGGAAGGCCGCTGGCCTCGGCCCGGGCCTAGTAGGCCGCTGGCCTCGGCCCTTACAAGTAGGGAGAGTGGGGGGTGGTACATACTCTTCACTCTTGATATATAGTTACATTTTATATATTCCTACACTTAGCAGCCCGCTGCCTTAAGGTGCGTATGGAGGGTACCCCTTTTCAATTCTGGCCCAAGTGCAATCGCAAATACCCTTGGGTCGACAGGCACGCCACGTGCAATCTCTGCTTGCCGAGGGATCACCCCGAAGCGAACTGCAGAGCGTGTAGTAGGTTTAAACCTAAGACACTTAAGGACCGTTCGACAAAGCGTTGGGCCCACCACGCCAGGCAGGAGGCCATGGCAGCGGAGGGCGCCTTCAGCGATGGCAGCGACGCCGTACTTTCGGACGGCGAGGGCATTACGGCGTCGAAAGACAGCCGGCGAGCGCAGGTCCCCGACCTCGGAAGGTCGTCCGGCAGGGCGGCTATGGGGAAGACCCCCGGCGACGCAAGCGCTACACACCTAACACACACTAAACACACTAAGACCAACCGGACCTCGACGACGTCGACGTCCCGGAAAGAGGCACAAAAAGAACGGTCCGACTCGGTGTCCTCTGGGCGCTCTCGATCGAGATCACCTCACGACGCAAGGCAATCATCCACTCTTGCCAAGAGTGCCTCGCTACACACATTAACGGAAGTTCGATCGTCGGGAGACGAAGACGACTTCCACCCCCAGGCCGCGCTCCAAGATACCGAGACCGCGGTTAACACCAGTGAGGCCCCACGCCCGAAGCACACAGATACCTCTCCAGACCCTCGGCGCCCGGCGTCGAAAATCTCTGGGGCCTCCAAGGGACAGGGAAAACATTTTTCCACGCACGGGGAGGGGGGGAAACAGCGGAAAGCACAGCCTTCCACCCCTGTAAAGCCATCCTCTCACCCTAGGCAGACAAGTAAACACAAGTCTACCCTTGAAAAGTCCCATAAATCATCTCCTGCTAAAGTAATACCCTGTTCCAGGGAATGGTCCAGTGAAGACATAGACAGGGTTATGTCTAGGATGTCTTCCTTGGCTGATTTTTATGATAAGAACCCAGAACACTTTCTTTCATATAACCCTCAAGGGGCCACACCCTCAGGCTCCTCCGATCCTATCCCGCTAAGTAAAAAGCCCCGGGTCGAAAGACCTGAACCCTTTGAGGTTCAGCCTTACTCCACTCCATATTCTACTCCACTCCCCAGTTACCGGGGACAAGTTTTCCCTGAAGAGGACCAGGAGTTTGAAATTATGGAAGAACAAACCGGGACAGATTACTATGCAGAGGATGAGGACCTGGAGGAGGGAGAAGATGAGCAGGAAATTTACAGAGTAGATTCCCCAGTACAAAGCGAAGCCCCAGTTACTGACTCTCCAGTTGATAACCAGCCCCTCCTCAACGAGGTTCTCGCTCGAGCAGCGGAACACTTCCACATCGACACCCACGGTGTACAGGAGGAAAGGGACTTCGCGGAGGAGTTTGTAGGAGAGAGAAGACCGGTCGCTCAGACCATCCCTATCCTCAAATCCATCCAACGAAGAATAGATCCTTCCCTGGTGAATCCTAACCTCACCAGAGCTGTCAACCCCAGAATTGAAAAGATTTTCCGGGCAGCCCAGTCTGACCCTCTGTATATAAGGGGACATCTTAAACCAGATTCCCTAGTGGTGACCAACACTAGAAAAAGGGCTGGCACGCCCTTATCTTCATCAGAAGCTCCTCCCGATAAGGAGAGCAAAAAACTTTACGGGTTTGGCAGAAAGGTAGCCTCAACTTCCGCCTACCAAGCAAGGATTGCGAATTCCACCACCCTGTTGGCTAGTTACAATTGCCATCAATGGGAAGAAGTCGCGGCGCTCATTGCCTCTGCTCCAGAACCGTTAAAGGGCCAGCTGGCTCGGATCTCAGCAGAGGGGAGAGCCGTGTCTGGTTGCATTTTAAAAGCAACTTTCGACGCCGCTGACAACGCAGGGAGATTGATAGCAGAAGGTACTGTTATCAAGAGACATGCGTGGTTACGGCAGTCGGGATTCAAGACAGAAACCCAGGCTTCTTTAATAGACAAGCCAGTGGAACCCGACCTATTGTTTGGGAAAGCGGTCGAAGACGCACTTAAAAATGCCAAAGATGAATATGAGACTCTCAAATCCCTTGGCCAGCTTACCAACAAACCCCCTAACCAGAGGGGGAACAATAATTTTCGTCGCCCACGCGGCCAAAATTCACAAAGAGGCAACTATGCCCAGGGACAAGGTACACAATGGAATAACAACCAGCAGTCTACCCAGAGTTACGGCAGGGGTAACAAGAGAGGTCGTGGAAGAGGCAGAGGCAGCCCCAACAAGGGAGGTGGCACGCCTCCACCAAAACAGTGACGCTCAGTTCAGGGTCCCTTGCCACGCAACCCCAGTAGGGGGACGCATTTCCACCTTCACCCAGGCTTGGGAAGGGATCACCTCAGACAGATGGGTGCTGTCAACAGTATCCGCAGGATATTGTATAGAACTACTGCAGCGTCCCCGGAATCATCCTCCACGACAAAGAGTGCACTCCCTAGAGCATCAAAAGATCCTTCTCGAGGAGATCGCCATTCTGCTAGAAAAGGACGCGATAGAACTCGTCCCAGGACACCAGGTAAACAAGGGTATCTATTCAACTTACTTCCTTGTGCCAAAGAAAGATTTGACAATGCGCCCAGTATTGGACCTACGGCCTGCCAACAAGTATGTCAAGCCCCAAAAATTCCGTATGACCACGCTACAAGAGGTAATCCCCCTCCTAAAAAAGGGGGATTACATGGCAACCTTGGATATGAAAGATGCTTATTTTCATATTTCCATGCTCCCAGCGCACAGAAAGTACTTGCGCTTCAAGGTGGACAGTCGCCACTACCAATTCAAGGTACTGCCCTTCGGGATAGCTTCAGCACCAAGGGTATTCACCAAGGTACTGGCGGTGGCGGCTGCACACCTACGCAGGGAAGCAATCCCGGTGTACCCTTATCTGGACGACTGGCTCATAACGGGGGAAACCCCAGGAATTTGCAGGTCAAACATTCAAAGGACTATCGACCTCCTCCACGAATTAGGCTTCTCCATCAACGAGAAAAAGTCAAGTCTGGTGCCAAGCACCTCAAAACAGTTTCTAGGAGCTATCCTAGATACTCAGAAAGGATTGACCTTCCCTTCGGAAGAGAGAATTCGGAATATACTTCTGCAAATTCCGCATTATCAGTCAGGTCAACAGATAACAGTACGCAAAGCTATGCGGTTACTGGGCATGATGGCGTCATGCATTTACCTGGTCCCCCACGCGCGTCTGCGCATGCGTCCCATGCAGGAATGGTTGGCGAAACAGTGGTCTCAGGCAAGTGGTCATTGGGACGATCTAGTGGTCGTTTCGCCAACGCTCGTACAGAGCCTACACTGGTGGACAAGAGAGAATCTCGCAAGGGGGAAACCCTTTTACGATCCCGAAGTACAAGCCGTGGTGACTACAGATGCATGCCTGACTGGGTGGGGAGCTCACCATCTCCACCACACAGCTCAGGGTCTCTGGTCTCACTCAGTAGCCAAGAACCACATCAATATGCTAGAGCTTCTGGCAGTATTCCGAGCGCTAAGGGCGTTCGAGCCCCATCTACTGAACTTGTCGGTGCAGATCAGGACGGACAGCACGACAGCCATGTTCTATCTGAACAAGCAAGGGGGGACTCGTTCGCCAAATCTGTCCAAGCTTGCCCAGAAAATATGGATATGGGCACTCAGACGGAACATCTTCCTGTCATCGCAACATGTTCCAGGGGAGCTCAATTCCCTAGCGGATGCTCTAAGCAGAGACTCCCTCCCAGAAGAACACGAATGGGTCCTTCACAGAGACGTAGTAGAAGATCTCTTCTCTCAGTGGGGTTTCCCCACTATAGACCTATTCGCCACAAGCGAAAACAAACAATGCCCAGGATTTGCATCCAGGTTCCCCCAGCCGGACTCCCAAGGGAATGCCCTGTGGATGAACTGGTCAGGGATGTTTGCGTACGCTTTTCCACCAACTCCTCTCATCAGGAAGGTGGTGTACAAGATGAACAAGGAATCGATGACGCTCATCCTAGTTGCTCCCATGTGGGCGAGACAACCATGGTTTCCACACCTACGCAGGATGGCGGTGTGCGAACCCATCAGACTCCCAGCCTGGTACAACCTACTGTCCCAGCAACAGGGTCAAACAGTGCATCAGGAACCCAACTCTATGAACCTAGCAGCATGGCTCCTGAAGTCATAGAGTTTGGACATCTCAAATTACCACAGAGGTGTATGGACATTCTAAAGGAGTCCAGGAAACCAAATACAAGGCACTGTTACTTTGATAAGTGGAAAAGATTCGTTATCTGGTGCCAGAATAAACAAATCAACCCGGTTGATTGCACTCCTTCCAACGTTGTGACATACATGCTCCACCTGCTGGATGCAGGGTTGGTTTTTAACTCGCTGAAAGTACACCTGGCAGCCCTCTCGGCTTACACCACATCCCATAACAAGGTCTCGTGGTGGAAAGTACCAGTGGTTAAAGCCTTCATGGAAGGAGTAAAGAGACTTCACCCTCCTATTTCGAACCCACCGCCAGGATGGGACCTCAACGTGGTGCTAGCTAAGCTCATGGGACCCCCATTCGAACCCATGCATAAAAGTAGTCTCAAACACCTGACTTATAAAACGGCCTTCTTAGTAGCCATTACCTCCATAAGAAGGGTCAGTGAAATTCAGGCTCTGTCAGTGCAGGATCCTTTCTTTACTATCCACAAGGACAAACTGGTTTTACGCACACACCCTAGGTTCTCACCTAAATTCATATCCAAGTTCCATGTAAACCAGTCCATCGAGCTTCCGACTTTCTTCCAGAACCCGCAAAGCTCGGCTGAGGTGAAACTACACACCCTAGATGTGCGTAGGGCGGTCCTATACTATGTAAATAAAACCAGACCGCTAAGGAAAACAGATCAACTGTTTGTCTCCGTAGCTACAGGCAGAGAGGGGGATCGCGTCTCTAAGGGCGCTATCTCGAAGTGGATTCTCAACTGTATACAGCTGTGTTACTCTCTTTCTGAAAAGACTCTGCCTTTTATGCCAAGGGCCCACTCTACTAGAGGCATTGGTGCCACTCTGGCTTTCATTGCAAATGTTCCCCTCGACACCATTTGCAAAGCGGCTACTTGGAGCTCTATTCACACTTTTACTCAGCATTACTGCATTGACACTCATTCCAAGACAGATACACAAGTGGGACAAGCGGTTCTAAGACACCTGTTTGCTCATGACCCTTCTCACATCCCACCTCCTTCTTCTGGTACTGCTCGCTAATCTATGCACAGCATGTGATCTAAGCAGATTCCACAAGCCTCAGAAGGGATACATTACTCACCGTAATCGTATTTCTGATGCTTGTATCTGCTTAGATTCACATGCGACCCACCCTTCCTCCCCTCCGAGAGAAGGCGCATGATTGCTTGTAGTCTTACCTTCTGTCTATCTGCTTGGATTATCTGTACTCACGCTACTCCTCATGCTTCCTCATGTCAGAAAAAATACAATCTGAGGATCCTACACGCGTGAGGGATCTTGGGTACAGTGGACGTCACACTAGGGATAGTATTACTGGCACGCCTGTGTCGACGCCCATTTTCGACTTTCGAAAAACAAACTGTAATACTCCGCAGCTTCCACTAGATGTCGGCCTATGCACACCATGTGGATCTAAGCAGATACAAGCATCAGAAATACGATTACGGTGAGTAATGTATCCCATATATATATATATATATATATATATATGCACACAAATGTAAACATGATCAAATAAAATAAACACTTATTTACACAATGATGTAGATCCTTCCTCTGTCTCCTTACCTTGAGACGAGGGTACTGAAACCGTCTGCAGTTCCCTTACACCTCAGAACTCATGGATAACCCATCCTTTCAATATACAGGAATATCACGTAAAAATGCAACGTTGCCTTTCCTCATTTTAAGAAGAGCTTACCACAATATCTCATTAATGCGCATGCAACAATTAAAAGAACATCAAGAGAGAGAAAGAGGAAGATAGAGACACTGTATTTTGTCCAACATGTGTGTTCATACACAATTCAATCTCAAAGGCCTCCCAATACCTAGCCCCTAGCAATCGCCTGCACCACCCCGCCTGGCACTCCCCCTTCAGGAACCAGGCAGGTCCTTGGGGAAAACCGCGTCTGCTCGCCTCTCTTCAGGTGTGCACATGAACCGGCTCCTGCTGGTGAGGCGCCATGGAGAGGAGCGTGTAGCCGCCGCTCCCTGCACTCCTAGGGGGCACTAGAGATCATCTCTGGTTCACCAAGTGTAGACCCCCAGTGATGTTGGGCCTAAAAAAGGGAAAACACAAGTTGCAAGAAAACTCAGTTTTAATGCAAAATAATAGAGAAAAGCAAAGACGGCCAGGAGGTCAGCCTTGTAAGACAGCAAGACTGGGGTACTCTGAACATGGCCACATTAGTTTACAATAAAGACAAAAACCACAAGATTTGCATGTTATAATAAATATCAGGTGTATTATAATCTCTACAGTCTCATTGGCTTCCACCTATATGAGCACCTAAACGCAACATGGGTGAAAGACCTTTCATTGGTTAGTGTGGACCTGATGACATAGTGAGTCCATCTCCATGCAGACATGCCAATTGCATAGTCAGCAGAACATGTTGACCCGACCCCCTGTATCAACAAACCTGAAACAAGTCTCTCTCCCATGGGACCCATCAGGTTAGCAGCTCCCTCGTTCCCAGGCCTTGTAGTCCATTGGAATTTTTTGTGGCACCATGTTGCTTTCTCTGGTACACGGTCTTCTTGCCAAGGCCCCATATCCCTTGGAAAGCAGATGATCTCATGAGAGGTCTGATGGAGGCTCCACTCTTAGAGAACTAGTTCTTCATAGTTGTATGTCTGCAAACTATTCTACCTTGTGGCCAGCTGTCCTGGGGGTAGCAGAGCTCCAGCCTGGCCCAGTGCTCCTGCACCATCCCTACACAAGGTCTTTGTTCATACTGCAGAAATGTCCTTCAGTCCCAATTACATATGTCTGTGCTGAGTCAAGGAAAGAAACAATGACATTGTAGGAAACTCAACTGTCTTGTGAACAGCTTCATGAAGTGGACAGTCTGGGTCTGATTTATTGAAACAGTTGCTAGCGCATTTTCTGCCCCTCCACCACGACTTGGCCTAGACGCTTTCTCTGAAGGAAAGCAGAAATGCAGTTTGATTTTAGCAAATGGCAGAACATTCAGGAAAGGGCCTAGTTTTGTGAATGGCAAAGGCCTATCACTTCAGTGTTAATACCTATCACTTTAGTGTTAGTAACTACTTCTAACACAACCGGCCGTGGGCCACTGTTATCTTAGTTTTAGCAGGTAGGCCTAATGTGACAGAGTGGTACTCTGAGTAATATCAATGGGTTATCAATAAGGCCAAACCTTAATCAGCCTGTCAGAGCTCCTCATGTGGGTAACATTCTCAGAGATTATGCTTTTTGCTACATTTAGTGTGTTGATAGTGCAATCCCATTTCTAGAGGTTCCATGAAAACATTCGCTAAGCATTATTGCTTGGATATTCCATCTGGTCAGGATGCTTGTTTGCCGGGTTGTCCTTCAGAGTTTTCTGATGTAGGTGTGTTCTTTCTATCCTCCCTCCTCCAGGTCATTGTCATTTGGGAGTCTATCAAAGATGAGGCATCCATGCAAGGAACACGTCCATTAGAAGAACAACAAATTACCTACCTCTCGCTAATGTTCTTTCTGATGGACGTTCCTCCCACAGATTCTGACTTCAGAAAGAAACTATTTCTTTCTGAAGTCTGAGGGGCCCCCCAGGACATGGTGCAGTGAGAACCCCCACACCACAGGGGGATCTGGGGGCCGGCTATGCCAATTCCACCTCCCCGTCTGACCTTTCAGCTCCGCCTCTCCTGTCTCGTTCTCCAATTTCTCTCCAGCTCTGTCTGTCTCCTCCAGCTCTTGCCAAACTTCTTCATGATCCTTCTCCAACCTCTATCCTCTCTCCCAGAAACTCCCATACTCACCACTGAGGCCTTGAATTTTTTTTGGGACTTTGGCCCACCTTCCAGCCTCTTTTTGGGGAAAGGCAACTAAGTTGTCCATTCTTTGAAGGAAGTGCTTGGAAGTTGTACTTCTCTGTGACTGGGTGTGTTTCCAGAGTCTGCTGGACTGCAGCTTTAGGAACTAAGTCTACCGTCTTACCAACTTCGACTTTCTGTTTCGGTTTCCATTGTAGGCGTTGGCTGGTACACCCTTTCCCTGATGGTGGTTTCTAGTTCTGAAGTGGGTTATTGGACTGGATGAATGCCTCACGGCTTCCTTAGTCTAGCTCATGCCCCTCTCTTAGCAGAGGGTAGCAGAGAGCAAAGCGTCTGCCAGCTCCACACAACCAGTTCTCATTGACTCCCTTAAAGGGATTGTCCCATGGGTTCTATTTGTTGTGACGATTCATCAAGTGTCATCTCTTCTCCCCGAGGGGAAGCCCCTTTCCATGAGGCAAGGGAGGTGAGGCCTCTACCCGATAGACCCCTGGTGGTGGTGCTATGTGGGAGGATTTTGTGGGGAGGGAAGCCGCCCTCCATCCCCCCGCAACCACAATATCCCGACCGACCCTTCCCAAACCCTTAACCATCTTTTAGCCAATCTCTACTAGTTAGCACTTGTGGCATTATACCATTTACTGACCCCAGTACTGCGACTAAGAAGAATACATGGGAGGCAGGTACTGACACAAAGAGGATGCATGGATGCAGGAAGAGCACTTCCGTTAACTCATTGGAGCCTTCTAGCCTACCAGGAAGAAACATACCCTAACAGAATTTAAAAACCAAAGAGGGACTTGACACAATGTCAAGCTGTCCCCGGAGCAACAGCATACATGGAAGCTTTTCGGCACAGAAGATTCAAAGGGTTGTAGACCGGGACGCAGTCGGAAGAGGAGGCAAGTCTCTAGCAGGTCTGACACAAGACCCTGCAAGAGGCTGGGGAGACAGTAGCACGGCTTCCAGGCGGAAGTGGCCTGTGTGGTCCGTAACCAGTGCTGATACTTCAAGGAGCCAAAGACTACAGAGCCGTGACCCGCAAGCCATTGGAAGCTGCAGAAGACCGAGACACAGTGCAGACCCCAGGAGACACCGGAGCCCGCGGGAAGATCCCAGAAGGTATCGGAGAGAGCAGGCTGACCAGTGCGGGCATGAGAGGGTCCTGGCAACCGAGTAAAGGCACATGGGGGAAAAGGGGCAGGCATGAGTCCCCTAATTTGAAAGGAAGTACGACTGAATTCTACATGAGAGGACATCTTCCTCGTGTCAGTGATAGTACCAAGACCACTGACCATCAGAGAAGGGTCAAGGACTCCAATGTGAGAGAGTGTGACTTTTGCATGCGAGGATGTTGTCTTCGTGTTGGTGGTAGCCCCAAGGACTCGAACTGTCAGAAAAGGGTCGAGGAACACAATGATAGAGAGCAAGATAAAAATAAGAGTCATCCTCCTCGTGGTAGTACTTGGCAGGGTAGTGAACAAAGTGGGCCAGTTCAAAGAAGAGGCAAATGAGAAACCAGGGCCTGGGACCCGATATCAGAAAGAGATGTGAGTCATGTTCCTCATGGCAGTACTTGGAAGGGAAGTGAACCAAGTGGTCCAAGTGAAAGAAGAGGTAAAACCAGAATTGGGTGTGGTAGGTGTGAAACCTAATGGAGAGAAGACCAGGGGTAGGGAGTCATTTCCCCTGGTTGTGTTAGCAAGATATCAGGAGAAGGGAGTCATTCTCCTGGTAGCAGGGAACTGCAGTAAAGACCAAGAAGCCCTGGGGAATGAAGTCATTTCCCTAGGCTGTTTGAAGGAACAGACCACTAAGACCAGCAAGAAGGTCAAAAAGGGGCATGGGGAAGGCAGTCATTCCCCCTGTTTATATGAAAAGGTACGTTGGGAAAAGGGAGTTATTTTCCTGACCCACCAAGGGGGAGTACCAGAGTGTTTGGGACTCTACTATCAGGGGAAGGGAGATATTCCTCCTGATATACATGTGAGAAATATTGTTTGGAACGTTACTAGCATGGGATGGGAGCGTTTTCCCCTGACAACATATGAGACACAAGACTGTTTTGAACTGAATAGAACTGTTACAACAAACCAGGAACTTGAACCCAGTAGAAGGCAGTCATTCTCCTGGTATCGTCCAGAACAATACTACTTTGGTTATAGTTCCTAGGGTGAGGGTCAGAAGCAAGGTTTTCATGACGGAGGACACTGGACATTTTGAGTTGACATACATCCTGACAATAACCTTAGATATTTTAGTTGAGGCATGGACCCGGCCCCCCCACCCCCCTCTCCTAGATCTAGGGATAGGAAGGTTTTCTTTTCTCTTTTTCACTGAATAAAGGTCTTTGCCCACAAATATGCCACCTTTGCGTCAAAATCTTCCTTCTGCACCCTTACAGGGTGCAGAAGGTAGTGTTCGAATTATCCTGTCATTTGACGACCTGGGTGGTGACCACATTCATGGACTGATAGTAATGGTATATTGTTCTTTCCTACCAGAGGGTTTATGGAATTTGCTGTGTTTGTTATTGGTCTCTGCTATGCAGTAGCGCAGTGGACCCCCTGTAAATCTCCTCTGAGGCCACCAACCAGGATTATTGGGGGGGTTGCATTGGCCCTCTGCAGTGCCAGAGTCCATCACCATGAAGGAGGCTTTGTCCCAGGCCATAATCATGGATTTTCAAAGTCTCTGGATGTCTTCAAAAATATTTGCAGCTTTTCCTTCAGCAAATGTTATGGCCACATGTTACTTTCATTTACCAATTCAAAAGTCATCATCTTCCCCAAAATATCTTGTTCTTGAACATTGTGAAATATTTGGAAAATGTTGACATTTTGGCCATGTTTGAAATTTCACAACGGGGTAGGAAACATAATTAAGTAGTTGCCAAACATTCCTTTTGTTTAGCGATTTGGAAACATGTGGCAATGATTGCTTGGTAACCGACATTCCATCCTCCAGTAATAGTGAATCAGAGACAACACTTGTATTGTTATATTTGTTTCTATAGATCAAACCATTTCTATTTTTTTACATTTCAGAATGCTCTGCAGTTCATTAAACAGTATTGGAAAATGCATGGACGTCCTTTATTCCTTGTCCTGATAAGGGAAGATAATATCAGGTGTGTAAATATGCCAAGTTCTTTGTTACATCACAGTGATGCTGTACTTTAGTAAAGAGTTCACCATATCGATTTTATTTGATACCCCAGAGGAAGCAGATTTAATCCCATTTTGGACATGCTGGCATCCTTTAAAAAGGGAACGGTTGGAGGTGTGAAGGTGCATGTGGACAGATTGCAGGTATGTTTTAAGAAGAAACTGTTACAAACGGCTTTTAGATCAAATGATCTCAGTGACATTTGTTTTCATGCTCTGCTATTTTTATCAGTGAGGAAATGAGAATGTAGAAGCTTTAATTGTTTATTAGGCAACGTTTTATAGGGTATGTGGCACAACTTTACAGCACTAACGTATCTTCGAATTACGTCAGAGAGCAGCAATATTGTAGTAAAATAAAGTTACTACACACACAAGAAGGAATGCTTGGTGGTTGCAGAAAAATAACTATTTTATTAAGTGATCCCAATCCTGATAGAGCCAAAGGGTGCTGAACAAGGGGATAAATACATACATTCAAGTACACATATTTACAATTAAAACACATTATACAAAACAGAGAGGCAGACAAGAATAAGTGTAAAAAAATGATTTATGTCTTCTTTGATTGTGGTTGTTTTACATTTTGAAGGGAAAAGTTGGCTGAAGTAATAATAGAATTCTGAACCTAAGATAAAGTGGGTATGCAAACTGAAAAAGAAGAGGACAATTTACTCTATGGATTTGTGTTTGGAGCACATCTGCCCTCCAACAGCAGTGAGTTTCACAAGCATGGGGCAAGTGATGAAAGAGTTCAGTTAGTGTCTTGCTCATCTTACATGATTTGATAAACAAAGATCAGAAGAGACATTACCACTTATTAGTGACAGTTCACTGCTGTCCTCAAACACTCTACATAAATGTACTGGGTCGTTTCTGGGACGACCCGGAAGGAGTCTTTATACTGCCAGCTGGCTGTATCGATCAAAATGTAGTCAATATGACTTGCCTGCAATGCCTCCTAAAGGTGGGTTCTGCTGGTTAATCCCCTGGCAGATGACCATTACAGCTCCTTAATCCAAAGCCACAATTGAGCACAATTGAGGGGTCGCCATGTTATAAGCTCCTGTATAGCTTAGTTTATATAGTTGGCACGTCTAAACCTAGGATTCCCCAGATCTCTTCTACTTCCAATATCTTATCAATAACAGGATATGACGACTCAAACTGAATGTTGGTCTCCTAGTACTATTTTCGTTATACTAGTCGCACTATCATCATATACATCAAACTAGCCTTCAAGTTCAGAAATGATTGTAGTTACTTTGTTGGCTACATTACATAAGGTCTCAGATACAAATTTAATAACAAAACCATCCTGTTCATAGATAGCTTTATCTCTCGGCACATCATTTCTCTTTAGTCAATTTTTCTCTTTCATTTTGACACAAAGACTTGAGGCTACTCAAACCAGCAATACTCCACTCTGTCATCCCCTCGGTCCCTCTACTGCCGGATTAGAAAAGCAGAAAACCTGTTTTTTCAAAACGGTCAATACTCCAGGTTTCTTTCAGACAAACAATATTAAATCCTTCAGTGAAGGATTGCCAATCCTGATCTTCTCATTTATTATTCAATCCTGCAATATTCCATGTCACAATTGTATATGCCTTCATTCCCTTATGAGGATTAGATGGGGGGAAAAGAGATCAAGGAGAGAGCAAGGGGGGGGGATACTTCCTCAATCTGCAGAATCTAAATCATCACCTAATATAATGGGTTTGCTTTCTAATCTGTGTCTGTGCATCTGAATTGTCGCTCCTTGCACCTTTTGAAACATCCTAGGTGTAGGCCAATTTAGAAAAGCTGAGTGATCTATGAAATGATGTCCTTAGTGAGATGTGTACACCTACTGGAGGAAAAGATCTAAAATCAATTGCCATCAGCACTTCAACTAAACCTAGGTTTTTCAACTTCACCAAAATCACATCTTTCTCTTTACAAAAGGGGTCTTGATACCTTTGAGCTTCAATTATATCCTGCCTGATAATAAACAGTTATTTCTATGTTAAAGCCAATGTGAGATTTTATTCACCAAAGACTCATTATTCTCCGAGCAACTCTCATCCTGCTCAGCTGTGCTAGTCGTGATAATAAGATTGGGTGGTAGCCGATCAAATGACTCATTTGGAAGATCTATGCTACATGCATTCTGTCTCATTACACTCTTCTAATGATACTCCTTGACTTGCCGAGCGATATTACCATTACGAAGAGTGCTTAAATAAGTAACCTTATTTAGCTTACTATTTCTGCTGGGACATCTAGATCGCTGGTAGTTATTGATTACTTGTAATAACGGCAAAATGTTATCTCTGCATTAGTGTGAATATGTTGGGGGGGGGGGGGGATTTTCCCAGGCCTGGGTTACTTCATGCGTTCGTTTGTTAACTTTTTAAATTTTAATTCATAAGTTTCTCTTGGAGTCAGTGTTGCTGCAGAAGCAATAGTTCTGCTTCCATTGGTATCTTCAACATCCTTTTCTGCATGGTTTGAATGTCCTGTCCTGGGTCACTAATGTGATGATGGATTATGGCAAGCTCGCCCATCTCATTTTACAAGAGCTCCTCATGTAAATTACATTAATTGCATTTCTGTTGTCCTGAATGGTCATAATGTTAGGACAACAAATTAAAATACGCATCTTTATCCTAAGAGATCTAAGAGCACCAGGAGACAGTTCTCTCCCAATCAAGCATACTCTTGACACCATTGTCGCTTTAATAGTGGCTTACTTGGTGCCATAACCGTACAGAAAAATATGATTGATAGGTTTGCAGCAGATTGCTCGATGAAATAGAAGTATGGAGGACAAATATTTCTTAAAACGCTTACGTGGATGTGAAAGTCTGATGATGGAGCAAAACAATAGCCTGGAACCTGGGGTGCATTCATTTTGAATGGGGGCAAATGATTTTAACACTTAGATAGTGATTTATCAACTGGCCCCACTGCATTTACTTCGAGGACCAGACATTCCAATTACAGTTTAAGTTATCTCTGTTGCCCTATATATGAATAAGGAAGTAAGTTGAATGTTAAAATGGGCACAAATGTATCAAAGTGGTAATCTTTTACAACCCACCAAATGTTCATATAGAGATGCTTAGAAATGTGCGAAGATCTGTGGTTGTAATAGACATATGCTGTTGCTACAGACCTTGTATTCTTGTGATGACTGCTCCACCTAACCTTCTGAAACCTTTCTTGTCATATTTTTGTACATTAGTTTGTTTAATGGTTTTCTCTGGTGCAGCAGGTTGTCAAAATGTAATCGGTCACCGATCAAGGTGCGTGCGTGCGTGTGTGTTTGTGTTCTTGTTTGTGTATGTATCTGTGTGTGTACACCCTTCAAGTAAGGTCCAAGGCAATGCATTAAGGACACATGTGCAAAGACTTCCCTCCTCTGGTCCCTGCTTAGGTCATCCTTTCTAAGAACAAGATTCACCACAGAGTGGCAACTTTCTGCCTCTTCGACATTATGCCCAGTACCTTTAGATCATATTGGCACAATTCATCCAACCTCACCATATGGTTTTGTCCATTGTGATGAATCGCGGTATTCAATCACTTCTCCCCAGGGGAGACTGTCCCTGTGAGGCTGGGGGAGGTGAGCCCTGCTACGCAATACCCTGACTACAGGTGGAGAGGCAAGTGGCACCTCACTGGGAGAGACTCCCCCTCTGCGGACACAGGCTCCCATTCCTATGAGGAGCTCCCTAAGAAACATATCACTAGCCCTCCTTCAGTATCATTGTGTGAATAAAGAAATGAAGAACAAATCAGAATCTGTTATTGTCATTCAAATAATTTATCGGTACCTGTGAAGGAAAATGTATATGATACTGGTACTAAGAAAACCACTGGAAGAATACAGAGTATGAGTCAAACAGAGAAGAAGGTCTTTAAGAATATTCCAGGGAAGTCCCACGGCAGTGTCATAAAACTTGGAGGTGGAGACCTTAAAAGAGAGAGAACCTGCGAGTTTGGAATCAACTGGCTAAATCACCAATGTGCAACTTCAAAAGCCGATACCATTGTGGTACACACCGATACAACATGAATGAGATCCATCATTCTGTGACCAAGAGGATGGGTCTGAAACGTGCTTGTACTCTCAGTTTGGGGGTCACAGCGTAGGATGGAATGTAGCCGTACCAGGAAGAGGTAATGCAGGTCAACAAGTAAGAGGGAGGCAGGGGAGAGGTGAGAAGAGAATTTAGGATAAGCTTGGCGGTTCAAGAGGAGAATAAAAAAATGTCTGCGGTGCTGGAGCGAAGAAGAAAGAATAAAGAATATGGGACATGTATATAGAGCAACACAGCTGGCAAAGGTTTGTAGGGGAAGACGAGAAAGGAAAAATGCTGGGAAAGATGCAGAGTGGAGAAGATGAAGGCTAACGGACAAGAAAACACTGGAGGGGAGAAGAAATAGATCACATGGGGTGGCTGAAGAGAGAGGAGAGGCAGTGTCACAACAAAGCAAAACCCAAAGAATGTGTAGGAGACAATAGGACAAAGGATCCTATGAAAGACCAGCACATAGATGGAGCATTAAGCCGGGGAGAGGAGTAGAGAATCCAGAGGGTGAAATGTCAGAACCACCCAAAGAAGAAGAGAATATAGGACGAGAGGCAACGTGGGGGCCCCATCCTTTTGGGGTGTTGAGGAAGAAAGGTAGAAAGGAAATATAACAGCAAGGGAACCAATTTACCAGGTTGTGAAAGGGAGTTGAGAGATCCCGAGAAGGGAGCATCTGTCCAGCCTATGCTAACAAACACTGTGGCATAGTCAGTCGCCAATATTCTTGTGCACTTACCTTAAGCTCCCCAATTCTAGCGCGATTGGGAGGATTGTGACAAAGGCATGGCAAGACCTGATGCAGGCCTGGCACCGAAGTCTATGGCATGTGCGAGGAACCACCTAGTGTGACCTCAGTATCCCAACTACAGTGACAGCAGCTGAAGAACATAGGCATGTGTAAAGGCTCTTTGGCTGTTCCCTTCATTTTCACCTCTACGATGTGGCGACACAAGGAAGCGCGGGAGGGCTGTGGTCCTTTAGGCAGGCTATAATTGCTTCTTTTGTGGTTCTTTGTGTTATACAATAAGTGCGTTTATACTGTACTTCATGAGTCAGAACCTGCCTGTTGGACCAAGGCAGTGCTAGTTCTAAATTACTTAATCTCAAACAGTTCCTGGATTTTAGCATTAAGTTCCATGCTTTGAGTCTTTCTTCTTTCAGATATTGTTAACCTCCGACTGCGGGTTGCCTCCCCAAGCTTTTGAAAGTAGCTTTAACATAAGTCTTGTTATTCCCCTTTGCCTAACGGGGTACTGTCCCAGCAGGAATTTCTCCTGCCATGTCTGGGCACTGTCACACTGAAGCTATTGTAACCCAACTGGTTCTTTTTCTCTTTCTCTGCCCTCCGACCCCCTCCTTTCCACCAAGCTGACTATTAACAATTTTCTCCTTCTGGCAGCCACTAGTTTCTGCCAGAACCAAGGTTATAGACCACAGAAGGGCTGGTATTACATCTTCTCTCCCTTATGGTTTCTGCCTATTGCCAGGATCTGGGCTTATAGACGCCACCAGACTCATGCCAGGGCATGAGCAATAGCTCTTGGTAAGCTGTGGGTCCTTGCCCTCATTCCTATGCACCCCCACTGTATTCTGGCTCTTGACCTGCATCCTCCTTTGAGATTCCTAGACAAAGGCGGCTAGGGAGAGTTGTCAGGAGGATCATACTGCCCACCGGGTGGCATATGGGAGCGGACTGCTTTTGCTACCTGCAGTGTCTTTGTCTTCCTCAACTGGCCAGTCCTTCGAAATGTGACTTTGTCGAACAACGCAAACATTTACAAGCATACAAGCAGCAGTTGCTTTGACATTGCGACTGTGTGTGTTACCCTGGAACCTGGCGGCACCCTTGATGTGTCAGTTACACTGGAAGTGGGAAAGTGTGTTAATTCAATGAAAGTAACAATCAGTATGGCGTGTGTACGTCTTGAATTTGTTTTGCGTGAAATCGCTTTCATATGTGCCTTGTGAATGTGCTTATTACATGCTTTCCTTAAGAGGAGTTGATCTCGACATGAACTGTTAGTTGAGAATTTTCAGGCACCTCAAAAGACCTTAACTGTTTCTTGCTCTTCGCTCACTGCTGCTGCTGTTTAAAAATGAATGCCTATCCTCAAAGTACATTTTATCTCCTTGACAGTCATGGCTGTTTGTGTTGTATTTGTAATTCATGAAGGGCATTCACTAAAATGCAAGTAATGTCCTTTTAATCTCCCTCGGCTGGAGAATGATTTGCAGCAGGGTTCAGTGACGATGCATCACTGCAGTGCTTCTGGCGCCGAAGTCTAAAGATCCTTCAGACAATGACGCGTTCGGCCTCAGAATCTTTTCAGAGGGTGGAAATCCATATTGCAATGTAAATGTTTGTTTGGGAGGTGAATTCCCCCAGCAGAATTTCTACTTCGATTTGTTGTGTTTGTATTCGAGGGGGGCACTTGGCCCAGGGTAAGGCTGTCAAATGTGTAATGAGGTTTGGAAATGATCAGATAAGCGGTTTTGTTTTGGTTACCTGCTAACTCGCTCCTTTGGTTATTTTTAAATCACAACATGCTGTTTGCATAGACGTATAACTGGCAACTTGAATGTGCAACGTACACATGACTGGATTTTTGGGACATATTATGGTCTGTTGTGTGTCACTCTCAGGGTGGATACCTAGAACGAGGTTGTGGACCTGATGTGTATGGTCACTTAGGGCCCTTTCAGTGTCTCTAAAAACTGTATGTAGGGCTTAGCGTTTGCATGAACTCAAATCTGTCATCTGGCGCCGGCCACATGTGGTAATTTTGGTACGACGTCCTTTCATCGTGGGATGTTTTTTCACGGGGTATTTTACAGCAAATATTTTTGCCGAAAAAACTCATCGCATTTTTTTGGGGGGGGTTAGAAAAATATATAAATTATATATAAATATATAATTGGGTGTGGGTGGCCGGAAATATAGAAAAAACACTCCAAAATAAAAAAAATTAAAAATTTGATGAGTTTAAAAAAAAACTGTGGTTAAAAAAACCCTGCACATTTTGTGGTCGATGTGGGTTATGAGTGAACCAATACGTGTGTTGTGTAGTGTACTTTCTGTTGTGGTGAGTGTATCCAGCTTTGGCTGTATGTTGATCTGTTGGGTGAGGGTTTGTGTTTCCTTTTTCCTTTCCTCTTGCAGCCGTGTGTGGCTGCCGTCACTTATGTGTTGTGTTTGAAGTTGTTAGCAGTTTGTATGAGTCTATCATGTGTATTGTTTTAAAAGTCGAGGTTTATGTTGTTAGGTTTGAATGTGGAGCAAGAGAGGTGGATGTGGTAATCTTGTGATGGCTGGTGGTGTATTGTGTCCGTCCCCAGTGTCTGTCTTGATTCGTTATTTTGCTTATCCGTGTGGTGCCTGTCTGATCTTCTGTGTTTTCCTTTTCAAGTGTCCAAATGCTGTCTAGAGGGCAAAAGGAGGTTTCTGCTGCCTTGAGCACATGTGTTGGTGTGTACTGTTGCATATGTGTAGATCTGACATGTTGCTTGATGTTAAATGTAGCATAATTATGTTGGAGATTACATATTTTACAAACATCTGTTTAGATGTTTTACTTGGCCTAAATGACCATTACTTTGGCATAACTCTTTTATCTGCCCCAGAATATGGCTGTTTGGTAGGAGGCCGAGAACCTCGTTCTGCCAGCACTATCTCACTTTGGAGACTGCCGTATTAGCAAGCATAACATCATACTACATTTCTTTGCAGAAGCAGCAACCTACGTTTGGAAGGAACACTCTCTGTAGAGCTGCTAAATTGTCATCAGAATATTTCTTTTACTTATTCGTCTGAAGTCACACCTAATAGCTTTTTTTTCCTTCGGTATGAATGCATTATTTACTGAATAAACATTCAAAGACATCAATCTACCAAAAAGGCAGTGGTAGTTAGTTGAAGTCACATCCTGCACGCGATGAAATCATTGGAGCTTTGATCACAAGACCATTGACAACAATGGCTTCACATGACATATCACGGGATTTGGCCCAGAAAAGGCTACAGGACGTGAAGTCGCAAAATGTACAAATAGAAATTACGTGCAAAATAATAACATACTACATGATACTAAAGTGGATACGTCTTTCAAGTTTCCAACTGTAAATTAACTATCCCAAGATATGTCATGGATGCAATCATGACGTTTCAAGGGCACAAAAGCAGAGTCATCACTGAGCAGGGGAACGGCCCTCATATTCCTGTAGAGCCTTACATGTCAAGATGCGTTCATAATCCTAAATGCAACCTCATATACCCAGCTAGTACCAGCTTGTGCAATGCTAAGCCATATATGCAAGGTGCAGCCTCACATGCCCAAGTACTGTCATCACAGACTCAGTGCAGCCTCAATCACACAAGCACTGCCATTTTTTGCCGGGTGAATCCAGATAGGCCAGGTATAGTCATCACGTTAGAGTTGTAGGCTCACATGCTGCCATCATACATCAGTTCTAGCTCGTCGGTCAATAACATCTAGGTGATCTAACTTTAGGCAACATGATTTGCCCGTGGTCAAACCATTTGTTGAAGCAGAGAAGCCAGGATTTGAGCCTAGACAGGAGTCACAATCTCCAGTTTAGCCATCCCATGGTTAGTTTCACATCAACATATAATGCTTCCTACATTATTTGTTGAGAGAAGGCCCAGATAGATGTCTGTGTTAATAAACCCAATTTGCAATGCACTAAACCACATGCTAAATTAACCTGACAATATAAAATACATTTATCCGGATTTCCAAAACAGTGCTTGCTAACATGCATATTCAATTTTTTAACCGTGTAAATTCTATTCTCCAACTAAAAGTACTCAGTATTTTTAACTGAGAAGGACACATAGGATCTGCCTTTTCCTTCGGATTAACTAAACTCTGCAAAACTTTGCCCAAATAGCTTTGCGGGGAAGACCACCATCTCACTTTGAGTAAACAGCTAAAACTCTGGCTATTCAGATAACACCAGCACTCAAACATCAAAAAAATATGCATCTGTTCTCGGCAATCTTGACCAAATTGAGGGTACCCCTAAAATTATATGAACTTAACATGATCCCACATTCTAATTTCTGTTATTTGGAGTGTGGCCTAATTCGGTCACTAACTAATACTACCAATAACAGCCAACCAACCACACTAATCAGTTCCCCTAATGCTGGCAATTACCAAGCTTCCAGGTGGTGCCCTTTGCTTCCCCACTCCATTGTCACCTGCCATACCACTTAAAACAGATGCTCACCAGTATTTCCCTTCTAGTTACACAACCCCAAATTTAAAGAGGAAAAATGTGACGAGTAAAGAGCCCGGAAGAAGCATCTGAAAATGCATCGCCCACCTTAAAAAGCCTCCAATGATGCCAAGTGACCTTTGCGTCAGAAGAATCCTGTGCAGAGCTTACAAGAGACGAAGACGACCGCTACGACCGTAGGCGGCAGTCCCAAAGACAATGTGGTCCCGCTTGAAAACACCAGTGGGAGACCATCTGTTTGGACTGAGCTACTTCACCATCAGGGAAGGTAGCAGAGACTTAAACAACAGTCTGGGAGATGGGCCCTGAAAAAACAAATAGTTTGTGTTTTTGCAATTACATTGGAAATGGTTGCAGAGTCAGTGGGCAATTTGTAAGCCCCCTTTGAAAGCTTCACCACATGCATACATGTCCCAGGCCAGGAAAGGTCATTTAGATTGAACAGGGACAGAATACCAATCAGGAAACGGGGAGAGAGATTTAAGGGAAGATTGGAAGCAGGAAGGGGTGGGTGTGCTGGGTGAGGTTGGAGGTGGAAGGTGACCGCGAGACCAGCAGGAGGAAGGACAGCAGAGTGTGAAGGAGATTGATGGATTAGTTGAAGTATTGGTCAACGAGTGATCGTGGTACTGCAGTGTGAGTCTGTGTGAATGTGATACAAGTGTGTAGTAAGGACAGTGAAAAGGGTGAGTGTGAAATGACTGGAGCAGAGTGGAAGGAGGGTGTCTGAGTGATAGTAGTGGGAGGAAGAGTGGTAGTAGTGGGAGGAAGTGTAGTACTTTGTGAATAGTAGTGACAGAGTTGGAAGAAAGATTACCTCAAAAGGTGGAGATAGAAGAAAGGTGGAGAGAAATACAGGGGTGACAGAAGTGTCGCAAGAGTAGTCGGGGAGGATTGAGTAGAAGGGTAAGGCGAGTGTGGTTGTTCTTGTGCTATCCAACAGAGTAATTGCAAGGCACGGTTCCTTATCGCCTGTAGAACACTAAGCTAGACTATTGTAGGGAAAGTAAGAAAGTCCCTGAGGGAAATTAGATAGACAATGTATTAGTAAATCAACATTAGTTGCAGCAAGCTGTTGGCCTGTAGGGGTTACTAATCACTACCACTAACTGGGGATTACAAACGCCAGGCTAGGGTGGACATTCTAAGGGAGACGAGAAAGTGAGTGCTGGCCCTAAGTTTTGAATTGTCCAACCAGTTGTTTTTTTCCATGTAGAAAGAAACATCAACCCATCATCGACTCTTTACACATACAATGCACATGCCTGCTCTAAAAGTATCTTTCATGCGAGTAGCAGGATTATTCTCTGCATTAGTGACTCTAATGTGTCATATAGGATGCACCCGCTCTAGCTCTTTCTGCCTTCTTTTTTGCAGGCAGTAAAAAGATTGGTTGCTTTATTCTCCTTTTTTCCTCCCTCCCTACACTGGCTGGATGGTGGGGAATTCGGGTCAAGGGGAAAACCGAGGCGTATGCAATCCAGTTTAATAAACACCCTTAAACTGTGATCACTTATGTCTGTCTTTACTGTTGCTACCATGAGATCCTTACAGTATCTATTCAACATACTTTCTTGTGCCAAAGAAAGACTTAACTATGCGCCCTGTACTAGACTTGCATCCAGCAAACACATATGTCAAACCCCAAAGGTTTTGCATGACAACGCTGCAGGAGGTGATCCCTCTACAACAAGGGGATTTCATGACAACATTGGATATGACAGATGCATGCTTACATATTTCAGTGTTGCTAATGCTTCAAGATTGCAAACAATCAATATCAGTCCGAAGTACTCCCCTTCGCCATTTCATCAGTGCCATGGGTGTTAACAAATGTATAAGCAGTAGTAGCAGCACACCTACGCAGAGAATCAATCCCAGTGTTCCCTCATCTGGACGACTGACTCATAACAGGGGAAACGCCATAAATTTGCAAACACAACACCCAACGGACAATCAATCTGTTGTTTGAATTGGGGATCCCCATCAATGAGAAAAAAATCTAGTCTTGTCCCCAGTGAGTAAAAACAATTCCTGGGAGAAATTATAAAAACTCAAGAGGAGTTAGTTTTCCCCTCAAACGAGAGAGTACAAAACAAGCTATTTGAAGTACCTCACTACATAGCCGGTTGTCAGATAACCGTGCGCAAGGCAATGTGCCTGCTTGGGATTATGGCTTCATGCATTGGTTCCACACACACGCCTGCGCATGCACCTGATGCAAGAGTGGCTAGCGAAACAATGGTCTCAGGTAAGCGGATGATCTAGTGGTTGTTTCGCTAACCTTTGTACAAGCTCTATGCTAGTGGGCAAAAAGACAACTTGTTAAAATGGAAACCATTTTGCAACTCAACAGTACAAGCCACTCTCATTATAGACGCCTCACCCTCAGGTTGGGGAGCTCTTTACCTACATCATACTGTACACGTCGTGTTGACACGAACAACAGCAAAAAAAACACATAAACCTACTGGAATTGCTAGTAGTCCTCAAAGCCCTGCAGGGGAACACAATTCACTAACAGACATACTGAGCAGAAGTCTACAACTACCCGCAGAACACGAGTGGCAAATACATAAAGCTATTTTAAACAATTTCTTCACCCAATGGGGGAATCCACCTCTAGACTTGCTTGCAACAAAACAAAACGCACAATCCCCATACTTTGCATCCAGGTATCCCCAACCAGGATCCAAGGGGAATGCCCTGTGGATGAGTGGGTCAGGGAAATTTGCTTACCCTGTTCCACCAACACTTAACATGAAGGCACAAGTAAGTAGCCTTATTTCAAACACTTCCTACCATATTAAACTGCTTGCCCAGCTAAGACCATTTTGAATACCACCAACTGTGCCACCATTGCGCGAGCCATAATAGGAGCCAAACCGACTACTGCTCCAGCCTTCTGATGACCATTGCCAAGGGTGAAATGATGCGGTTGCAGTTTGTCCAGAACAACGCTGTACGCATCGTGGAGGGTCTGCACAGATCAGATCATATGTCGGCAGCTCGTGTGGCTCTACATTGGCTTCCAATCAGCAGCATGATCTTGTTTAGAGTTCAGTGTATCACACATAAATGCCTATATGGAGCTTGCCCATAGTACTTGTCTAACTGTATAACCAGCCCGCAGGGTGTTGAGAGTCAACAACGCCTGTCTTTTGGATACACCACGAGCAAGATTGACGCATGTTTCACAGGGGTCTTTCCCTTTCAGAGCCGCCAAAATGTGGAATGCTTTACCTCCTGACCTAAGAGCTTGAACTTCCTCCTTTGCTTTCAAATGAGGACTTAAAACGTTTCTGGTTAAATAAACGTCCCGCGCCTCCCTGGTTGTTCCCCCTTGACACTTGATGTGCATTTTTATGTTATTTGTTGATGTATGTCTAGTCTAGGCGCAGCCATGCCTACGGGCGTTTTTTGTCTTTGCGCCATACAAATAAAAATCAATAAATAAACACCACTCCTGAATAAAAATAGTGTACAAAACACCAGGAAAAAGTCACGCTCATTTAAATAGCTCCAATGTGGGAGTGACAACCATGGTTTCCACACCTTCTCAAACTATCAATGTGCAAACCAATCAAGCCTCCGTGCCTGTTCAGCATGCTGTCCCAACACAAGGGGAAGACATTCCATCCATACCCTCAGACCCTGAACTTGGCAGCTTTGCTGCTGAAGTCATAGCGTTTGGGCATTTAAATCGTCCACAAAGGTGTATGGATATCCTTAAGGAAGCACAGAAGCCTAACACAAGACACTGTTATCTTAACAAATGGAAAATATTTTTAATTTGGTGCAGGTCACATAACATAAGTCCACTTGACTGTTCTTCATCGCACATAATTCACTATATGTCAAGGTACACTTAGCAGCTCTGTCTGCTTATACTACGTCTCAAAATAAGATATGATGGTGGAAAGTACCAGTTATCAAAGAATTCATGGAAGAAGTAAAAAAGTCTATACCCTCCCATTTCTTATTCACCACCAGGTTGGGACCTCAAAGTTGTACTTGCACACGGCCAGCCTAAAACATTTAACTTACAATACTGCTTATCTTGCAGCCATCACTTCATCCACAAAGACTCGGTGTTACTTAGAACACATCCTAGATTTTCACCAAAATTCATATCAAATTTTCATGTTAATCTATTGAACTTCCTACTCTTTTCTAACATCCTTCAAATTCAGCAGAAAAAAGCCTCCATACCCTAGATGTAAGGAGGGTGGTCTTGTACTACATAAACCAAACTAAACCGCTAAGGGAAATAGATCAACCTTTTATTTCTATAGCAATTGGCAGAGATGAAGATCATGTTTCTAAAAGCGCGATCTCCAGTAGTCAAATGCATCCAGCTTTACTACTCACTATCAAAAAATACTTTACCTTTCACACCAAGAGCCCACTCTACATGAGGCACAGGGGCTACTGTAGCTTGTATTGCAAATGTTCTTTTAGAAGGAATTTTCAAGGGTGCAACAGAGGTCCATTCTTACCTTTACTCAGCATTACTGCCTAGACGCACACTCAAAAGCAGATTAACAGGTGGGACAAAAAGTATTGAAACATATATTTGCTGCTGTACCTTCTCACAACCCACCTCCTTCTCCAGGTACTGCTCGCTAATCTATGCATAGCATGTGATCTAAGCAGATCCATAAGCCTCAGAAGGCATACATTATTCACACTAATCATATTTCTGATGCTTGTATCTGCTTAGCTTCAAATGCAGCCTTTGTTCCTCCCCTCCTGGAGTTTGAAGGTGCATAGATGTTTCTGTCTTTACTGATCTACTTTATCTTTCTTGTACTCACGCAAACACTTCATGCACCCTCATGTCAGGAACAAAACAATCTGCGGAACTTGACACGTGAAGGACCATCGGTACAGTAGACGTCACACTTGCGATAGTATTACAGACTGCAATAGTATTACAAACACACCCAGTCGACGTTCTTTTTTGAGTTTTGAAAACAAGTCATGCAATACTCTGCGACTACCACTAGATGTCGGCCTATGCACAGCATGTGAATCTAAGAAAATACAAGCATCAGAAATATGATTACGGTGAGTAATGCATGCCATATATATTTTACAAAGCCACAGAACAGTGCACAAGCACTTTGCAAATGCACTCCGCCACCTAGTGCTCAATGAAAGTAGCAGCAGCATCCAAAAAGTTTGGCACAGAGTTCTTTTAATAAAGGATCCCCAAACAAGCATAAACCATAAAAGCAAAATGTGACGCATTTCGCAACAGACAAGTTTCTTGATCACATACAAAAGACTTGTTGTTTGACACAATATGTATACCATCTCTATGGTCACCTCTTGGTAAGACTTCCTCATTTGTTTTGGCACTTTCAATATCAGACACCTTTACAATACAAATCTGCCTGCCATCGTAACACTGCAGCATGTAACCACTGGTTTACTCTTATGCAAACAGAAAATATTAGTGACAACACTCTGTAGTCTACTGCTATAATGCACAGAATACAAACATTAAGCAAAGCAAACCATATACCAAATTGGGACCATCTGGCAAAGTTAAAACTCAAGTGAACAATTTCTTGGTGTGTATGCACACTTATGTGCATCCGTTTCGACGTGCAATAGGTTACCCAATGGAAACAGCTGATTACGCCAATTACATGCCAACTGAAAAGATGTCTTGGGAATACTTAGTCATGATTGCAAACTTTCCCATAAATTGCATAGTGCTAGCAACTAAAATTGACAATGTTAAAATAAACAAAGTTAAATTCAGCTGATATGTGGTTATCACTTTACACTATTAAGGTACATCTTTCAATGCTAAAACAATGTACACAATGTTGTGTGGCACAATAGCATTTTTGTTAACAAAACAACCAAACATTATTAAGAAATTTCCACTAAAGTGCATAGTGCTTTAAACTTTAAATGGCTTATTGTCTCAATCTATATGTAAGGGGGTATTTACATGATCACATTCAATTTATTAAAAAAAATAATACCACACACTGCACAATCGTCATCAATTTTCACAACACTGGCATAATCTATTGCACAAAATGCAAGATGCCCCAAAAGTGCATAGTGCTACTCGTGCAATTAGTGGCAAAAAGTGTTTACAATTTAGACTACCAGCAATTGTCAAAGCATATTGCTTTGCAGAGAAGTTTCTCCAATAAACTGCATCACACTTAAGGTGCATGCTGCCTGTCAAAAGGTAGATATTAAAGTGCATAGTGCTTTTCAAAAGAGTTTCTCCAATAAAGTACAAAGGGCTCAAGGCGCGTAATGCCTATAATGAGGTAGATATTGATATTAAAACACAAAACACAATAACCTCACAATGAACATGATTGATGAATGCCTAGCCATATCGCAGAGAGATGACAAACCGCATTGACATACATCCAATATACACAACATGATACTTACTGAAACACTTCACCATATTACTACCAATATCATGTAAATTAGCATTTAGTTGTTTGCACATTAAGATTCACAGGTTGATGAAATGTACAATCACCCAATCCATAGAAACCTCCATAAGGACTGGCTTTGGTAACTGGTTCATAACCCCATAAAGAAAAGAGTACTGAAAGATAGTTGAACATGATGAGAAAGATGATAGACAAGAGATGAATCAGTCAAGGAACAGGCCATTATGAGAAAGAATAAGAGTTCAGAAGGAAACCAGGATTGGGTGGAAGAGAAAAGGACATGAAAGGAAAATGTCCAGTCCAACATACGTGACTCAAATAGCTCACCAAATACAATATACATAATTGTCTTTTGTGCTCTATGTTCAGCCATAAGTCTATACCTATCTTATCACCCATCGCTCAGTGGCTGCAGTGTCTAGTTGTTCGATGGTTAATGAAACAAAGACCGAATACCATAAAATCAAGATATCCCAGCAATGATCTATAGGAAAGTGTACAGTTCTTCGTCTATAGTGTGTACACGGGGAAATCGAGTTACAAGATCTAATATTGCTGTGGTTTCTTGCTGCCGCAGTGACAACTCATGATTCCCCCCTCTAAGTGACTGCGGTATACTTAGTAGTCCAAAAGGTTCCATGTCATTTCACCTACACCTGTTTTTTCCGACAGGTGTTTTGCCGCTGGAGTTTTTATGAATAAACTCATCAAACGTTTTGTAAATTATTTTTATGGTGGTGACCCTCCAATCCCCATTACAAACCCCCTTCATTCTATTAATTTTTTATTTGCCCCCCCCAAAAGAAATTTTAGATGAGTTTTTTCATAAAAACTCCCACCACAAAACATCTGTCGTAAAAGTGGGTGTCAGAGAAAGGACACCATACCATCCGAAGAACTCCCAAGTCACTCCCATGTGTTTCTCTGAAGTTTTTTTCATGGCATGGATGTGTTGCATTATGCGTAATTTTTATTTACATATCGTGATACCCACATACCATTTGTTACAGTTACACATGAGAACGTATACCACAAATTCTGAGTTTTGTGATAGCTTGTCCTTGATTTTCACTGTATGTTTGAGCACCGGGTGTTCAAAACTAGTGCAATTCTGGGCATACTGACAAGCTTTACACTTCTGTAGCAGTTATGAAAGCCTCCACCTGACACTTTCATCCAATGGGCCCCTGATTGTTTAGGGTCCTTTTGTAGAAAACTGTAAACCAGCAGATCTTTAAATAATGGGGATTGTCATAAGTGGTACTATGATTTTCAGCCAAAACTTTCACCAAGTTTTTGTCGAACTTTGCCACATGCCAATATCGATTCATGATGGTTCTGACGATTTTTGAAGATTGATCAATTGCAATTATAAACCTTGACTCATCCACCTCTTTGTCACTTTCTGTTTGATTTCTGGTTGCAAGGAGTCCCTCTCTTTGCCTCTTGTATACTTTGAGAAATGCACGTTCTATTACTTGGCTAGGGTATGCCTGTTCTTTAAAAACCCTTTGCAGTGATGCTGCTCTCTTTGTCAAAGCACTGCATGGTCACACAATTCCTCTGAAGTCTCAAAAATTCCCCCTATGTTATACTCCAAATTAGGCTCTTGGTGTGGCTGTTGGGTGCATGTAGGGGGGCATTGGACCCAATAGGTTTTCTGTAGAGTCCAGTTTCTACATCCAAAAACACATCACTGCTCCGTCTGTGGGACTCAGTGAAATTGAGGTTGTGTATTTTCATTTTAGATTTTTACAAACCCCAACCACTGCTTTTCCGTCCCCTTCCAGATGATAAATATGTCATCTATGAAGTGTAGCCATAGTATGATTTTGTCAGCGTACTTTGTATTCCCATGTGACCATACAATAGATTTTTCGAACCAGCCCATTAAGTTAGCATAGGAAAAAGCAAATGTCGAACTCATTGCTGTGCCCTGCAGTTGTCTATAATATTTCCCATCAAACAAGAAGACATTGTTGTAAAACATAGTTCAATCATACTTAGAATAATTTCAGTATGTTTAAGAAAATTGAGCAATCTAGTATTCAAAAGCTTTGAAACCAATTGCATATTGGATGGCGGTGTATAAAGATACCACATTTTTGGTGGCAAATAAATACTCATCGTCCCAATGAATCTCATCAATTTTTCCCCAGAAAATCCTTTGTCTATCTCTGGAATGAAGGTAAAGTAGACACGAACGGTAAGAGTACCCCATCGACCAATTTGGAAATTTTCCCATACAGCGAACCCACCAAAGTCACAAAGGGCCTCCACAGTGGTCTTTTAAGTTTTTGTGGACTATAGGAAGAAAATACATTGTGGGCATAACTAAATTCTTGGTGAACAGAAATTTAGAGATAACCCCATCCAATAACCCAGCCTTTTTCCACAGATTAAGAAACAATTCAAGTGCAGTTTCCATTTCAGCAATACACTTATTGGTTAATACACCCACCATAACATATTTTATCGTTCAATTGTCTGTTAGCTTCACAGATATAATCCAGTCTGTTCATTAAGACTACATTCCTCGCTATATCCGAGGGCTTAATAATACAAGTCGAGAGATCTTGTAAAACTTGTACTGCCTTTCTGTCTTTCATATTCAGATTATTAAACTTCATGGGTGTTGAAGACTTTCTCAACTTCTTTAGTTCACTTATCACCAGACTCTGGAACACTTTGATATAACCTTCCGATGGTACTCGTGAGTTGAACTTGGATTTACATTTTAACTTAGATTTTTTCCACCAATCAGTGCTGATACATAGTCCCTCCGAATCTACCGGGGGCTGTGAATACTCAGGATCGTGTTGATTGTCTAGGTGTATGAGGCTCACTAGAGTATCCATATCTTCAATGGCAATGTCAATTTCGCCTGTTTGAATTGGTAACTTTTTCTTAAAATATGGGTCGCTGAGGAAAAAACTTCTGAGACATATCTTGCACATATATTGGAAGAAATCAATGCGAGCCTGGACATAGTCGTATATCGTGGTTGGGCAGAAATTCAGACCTAAATTTAGCACCTTCTTTTGTTCAGCCGTGAGAATATGGTCTGACAAGTTGATAATTTTAGTTTTGGCGCTTGCTTCTATTTCTTGTTGGTCCGTCTGCATAACGCGTGGTGGATCGATTGAGACAGCTGCTGGTCTTGTTTCTGCCCTCTTTGACACACACCTTGTCATTTTCTTTCTACACCTCGTGACTTGCCCTTTCCTCTCGTTATTTTGTTTGTGCTGCTATCTTTTTGTAAAACAAGTGCATCTCTTCTTAAAAAATTGAGTTTTACTACTGTCTCCTCATTTTCACTTGTGGAGGCATCCGATTCTGATGTTGAGGGTAGGTCGCTTACTGATGTATTTTCTTCCTCATTCACAGCTATACTTCTTACCGGCTGTTTGCGCAAGAAGTCAAATTAGCGTGCAAAAGTGTACACTCTCCCCGTTTTGTAATCCTCCTTGTCTCAAAGGAATGTATGTAGTTTCCTTTCTTTAATTTCTTCCTCACGTGCCTTAGGATGTGTTTCCAAATTTTTGTGCATATTTTTACCATCTTCACTCTTAGGCAAATTTTCTATTTTGGCCCTTATGTCTGCAATTTGTACTAACATTTGTTCATGATCTTGTGTGACATATTTCACAAAGATGGTCAAAAATGTCTTAGAACAGATGTTCATAGCCTCTCCCCACTCCATATTACAGGGTTTGCAACTCCATATTACAGGGTTTGCAGCAGAGATCCTCTAGTTATGGTTAAGCTGCTCAACCCATAGCAAGAGCAGTTTTTGGGTGGCTTATAACTTTGGTGCTGTTTGGCGAATCCTCACAAAACTTTGCAAAGGAAATATACAGCCACCTCTGAATTATTTTCCGAAGTTTCATATGATTTTGTCATGGGTGCGAAAGGTTGTAGGGGGATCCCAAAACGTTTGAAATCTGGATAGACATGAATGGAAGAAAATGTTACTCATGGCTACAAACTCAAATGACTGGACGGATTTGCACCAAATTTGCATGAGGAGGGGCAGCCTGGTCCTGAATGTGTGCTTTTGCAAATTTGGTGTTAATCAGTCCATTTGATTTTTTTAAAATGCTGAAAATGTTGGTAAAAAAAAATGTGTGATATTTCTGTCCGGTCTGCAAACTCACTTCCTGGTTTGGTGTCCCTGTGCGCCTCAGAACCAATCAGGGAGCCGTGTAATGTTTGTGGACACGCCCGCTCATTGTTCAATTAAAAATGTGAGGTACGGCAACATTTTTTAAATGGATGCCATGTTGCATTTGCGAAATGCGCCCGTAGTCCACGAACATTCCAGTAAAAACATATTAAAAAACACAACATTATACTTGTCAAACAAATGAAACAATCTCTGGGGAGCTGATAAGTGATGAGGATGGGATGCAATATGTCCAGAAAAAGCCCAACATCAGATGTATTCCCTTCTCCGATGTCCGCAAACATCTCAGACGTTCAGGGACATTGCTTTTGGATTCAAACTGCACGAAATTGTGTAAAAAAAAACTATAGATCCTACTTTGAATGTTGTTGCAAAGTTTGGTGCCGTTTCATCTAGAGGGAGAAAAATTAGGGGGGAGGTCCCACATTTATTGGATGGCTTATAACTTTGGTGCCATTTGAGGAATCCGCACAAAGGTTTGCAAAGCTATTATAGACCCAAATTTGAATGTTTCTGCAAAGCTTGAAGGGATTTTGATAAAGGGAGGCAAAATTGTAGGGTGGTCCTAACATTTTCGAAATCGGGATAGACCTGAATGCGAAAATAAATTCTGCCTGTGGCTACAATGTTTGACGGATTTGCAGCAAACTTGTGCGAGGAGCATTGGCAAGGACCTGTAAGCATGCTTTTGCAAAGCTGTCCTGTGTTTGATTTTTTGAAAAGTGTCAAAATGTCAGTACAAAAAATAGTGATATAACATTTGTGCCAGACAATCTATGCCACTGGCCGTGGCCACCAGGGACTGGCTATCTGATTAAAAAGGCCCATGGGCCTGGTTCCTGGCAAGGACAGGTACAAAAAAAAAGTTATATAACTTTGGTGCCTGTGGCCATGGTCAGTGGCCAAATTGTTCGGCAATGCCTCAGACAATCTGGCCACTGGCCATAACCACTAAGAAACTGGGGTTAAAGGGGGCATGGCCACCAGGGACACCGGCTATGTGGTAAAATTTACGAAATCAGGATAGGCTTGAATGGGGAAAAAAATCTCCTTGTGCGTACAGCATGAAGTGCTAAAGAGGGTTTGCAGCAAACTTGCGTGAGGAGCAATTAGCAAAGACCTGCAAGCATGGTTTTGCAAATCTGGCCTGTTTCATTTTTTGAAAAGTGTCAACATGTAGTGTGTAGGCATCATGTAGCAGACACAGACAACAGGTTCAAGTTTGCGCCACAATGTATTATACCTTGAAATGCAGGGTTTGATAAGGCCTAACTTGCCCTATGCCAAGGTGGGATTTCCCTACCTAAAGAAAAACTAAGGATAGTCTGTTTCAGAAAGTCCAAAGCAAATGTCGGTCTGTGTCCAAAACCTATAGTTGCCCTCATGTCTAACTGTAGACAATGCGTAGGAATGTCAGCAACAAAGCAAAACGTATAATTACTTTCACTGTTGCACCGCCCAATGCCTCGTTTTTTGTTAATCTTAATGAAATATGGACAAAGGGTAATTGCAAGGTCATGGTGAACTGAGCCGCATGGTGCACACAGACTCTTGTGAAAATTGATTCCTCAGCACATGAATTGTCCACAAACCCAAATAAAGTAAAGCAAAAATTGTTTAGACATGCATGGGTCAAGCTTAGAGCTTGATTGTTGGAGTATCAGGATTTTAATGACCATTTTGTCAGGATGATAAAGAACTATAATATGCTGGCCCCATACCTGAGGAAACATCCGTCTAGAGAATTCAGGTTTCAAATGATAAGAGTAAAATTAAACTTGTTCCCCACAATCGAGGTGCTGGGGATAAGGAAAAAATTGTTTCGATAGTGTGGTTTAAAGAACTAAATGTTAAAACACTTCTGTGTCTATTGTCTGGCCTTGCACACCCTGTGGTTCAGAATAACCGAGTTGTATCTCAGTATATTAGAGGAGGATTTATGGCCAAGAATTATGAATACAAATGAAATTTCCCTGTCTATAAAGCTCTTAGAATTCTTGGATGGTGTCTTAAATAAGTTTTAAACTAAATAGGAAGGTATGTTTGTATTAGGTGCATTCGTTTTAATGTTACTTAGATTTAACTTTGAAATCGTATACGTATTTGGAAATTGAGACTGTATTTTAGGACCGAAAACTTTGAGATACCTTTTAAAATGTGAAGGAATAATTGATCTTAGAGGGAATAAAAATCTTTTGATGTAATAAGATGGGTGAAAAGTACTAAACCACACAATAAATAAATAAAATAAATAATTACTTTCAATTCAGTCGGTATTCGGAAGTACTTATTTGGTTTAGTTTCATTATAAAACAATGTTCATTGCTTGAATTTCATATGCGCCGGCCAGCCCTGTTCCCTCCCCCTCTACTCCTTCTTGGTTCACTCACCGGTTGGATCTTACGACTCTTCTCCAAGGTGCTTAACCACCACAGGGTTTCTCCTTCCCGTGTGGTACCTCGCTCTTTCTCCCAGCAGCTTCTCCTGGCTCTGCTCACCCAGCTATGCAGCACTTGCAGCTCTGGATTCTTCCGACCGCTTTGCTCAGTTGTGACAGTCACCCTCTTGCGGTCTGAAACCGACTTCCAGCATCCTTCAGTTTCGCTTCCTGTTGCACAAACCCGGGATCCTTGAAAGGGCCTTGAACGCTCCACTTGCCACCCCGCCAATCCGGAGAGGTCTGCCTGCACGTATCAGTCCGTAGCCCTGCTTCCACAGCTGACTCCATTGTCAAAAGGATGTCAGCTTTTAAAGTTCCAGCCACCATAATGAGTCCAGGAAAGACTAGACCACTCACCATTAAAACGATAGTTCTACCTTGTTCGTGTTGTCCCCCTCCTCGTCCCAGTGCACAGCTGAGGCGGATATGTGTCTGTATTAACAAAATGCGGCTGATATGTGTTTGTATTAACAAAATGAGGATATGTCTTCCTAGTTGGTCTCATCCTAAGCCCAGTGTTGAGCTGGTGTTTCTTGGGGACCGTTTGGAGGGAAGAACAGGGGAGGGGCTGGCAATAGCCTACAAAGACTTGAGGGTTCATTATTAAAAGGAAATGGGGATACCATGTCTCACCTAAGGACGTCCTTTCCCACTCCCCAAGTCTCCTCCACACAGGTGAGCCTCCCTCCAATATCCACCCACAGGGGTAGGATCAAAAAGCAATGGCCTTTCCCTGGCCACCCTCGAGGTGGCTCAGGGGGAAAAGACATGAGAACACCCTCAGTTTCCTCAAAGTAGGTAAAAAGAATTGTGATGTAACTTTGGTGTCTGGGCAGTGGGCGTGGGCCTCGGCAAGGACAAATGTATAATCTGCTTTGCTTATTGGAGTCTGCAGCATGGCCAAAGCCCATGCCCCATGGACTGCGGACACTGGCCATTGGTCACATTATGGGGGTATCGTGGACACAGGACCTGGATGCAGGTTAGGCGCAGTGTGCATGGGTGGTTTTTTGGGTCCGGGGTCATGGTCGAGGTTCAAATCCTAGCCAATTCAGCCATGACTTGCATCCCCAGCATGCGCTGCTGAAAATGACACACATCAGTATGCGCTGCAAAGAATATGTTTGTTAAAGAAGGTTTATAGTCCTTTCATAGATGTGGAGTGGAATTATGAAACTCATATATAGTGCTGTAACATCATGAAACATTTTCACTCATAAAAAAGTTGCACTAACAAAAACCTATGAAATTCACAGAAAAAACATTGCAAGGTAAAATCGAAAAACTAAAGGAATTCGCTAGCTAGGGTAAGCTATGCAACCATAACTCACGCCACTGCCATGCACTGCTAAAACTAACACCCAGGACATCAATGATGACATCACAAATGGCATCATCGATGACCGCACTGATGCCATCACATATCCGGGGCGGTTGTTTGTGTTCAGTCACAGTAGGAATTTTAAGCAGAAGGCTTGATCTGGTCAAACTGCATTGTAAACTTGATATCCATACTCTAAACGTCCTGTATATGCAATCCTTAACCTTTCCTTTGGGATTGGCCAGAGCTCCTATTGCACATACATGGAACAATAAGCAGGGCCCAGACAGACAATAACATTTTTATACATGATGTTGAACTCAAATCTTAGTGTCGATTTGTTTCCTCCTTACTAGAGTTTCCCTGTATGTGCGTCAGATTTGTATAAATTGGTGCTCTCCATATATATTTTTTGTTCCAACACACATGTGTAGTAATTCTGATCTTGTTAGCTGTTCATTCCAAGCTTAACATTCGTCAAGTTTCTGATAGGCTTGGATTTATGATTCTACTGGCCAAACATACCAGATAAAAATAATGTACTTCTATGGACCATGCTGCAGCCATTGTCTATGTGTATGTGTTATTAGATTGCTGTCAATAAGTACAGTTTGTGATACATGAAGTAGTTCATGAGAGGCCTCCCGATCACCCTTCAGATGTTGCTAGCAACACTCGAAAAAGAACCCCTGGTGGGGACTTTCCATCAGAATTGTTACAGAAGAGTGTCTTCATATGTAATGTCATCAGTGATGTCATCGATGACACCATTCGTCAATAGGCACCAAAGTTATAAGGCACCCAAAAATTGCTTTTCCTATAGGTTGGGCAATTTAACCATAACTACAGGGTCACTACCACAGACCCTGTAATGTATTTATTTGTATATATATATATATATGTGTGTGTGTGAATATATTTCACTGAAAAAAACCTTAGTTAAGGTGCAGTTAAATTGCACAGATTTAATGCAACAAAACCCTTGAAATTCAGAGGATGTGGAAAGTCATGAGTAGCTTTAATCTGTGTGTTGGTGTCCCCCATAATGCTATGCCATTCTATATGTCATTTTAAATCCCTTCTCTCATATGTTTGTGCTCATGGGCTTTGCAACGGGAACGCACGGGATGTTAAGCTGGTCATGGCTTCCCACATCCGCCGAATTTTAAGTGTTTTGTTGCACTAAATCTGCGCAACTACTGCACCTTAACGAAATTTTATTCAGTGAATTTCAAGGGTTTTGTTATATTGTACTTTTTTTTACAGGCCACTAGCTAGGGCCCTGGCCAGTGTCCACGGCCTTGGGCCATGTCCACTGTACTAGTTCCCCCTTTTGCCATGGCCACTATACATGCCTTTCGGGCCCATTAGCTAGGCCCTTCAGCCCTGGCCGGTGAGCACGGCCTTTGGTCGTACCCACTTTGTATTTTAAAACACTACCGGGCCATTAGCCATGGCCTTGGGCCGTGTCCACTGTACATGTTCCCCAAATATATTTCTTTTGGACCCACAAGGTGACCATGGCCCTGGCCAGTGAGCAAGGCCTGGCCGTGTCCACTGTACATGTTTCCCCAATATTTTTCTTTTGTCCTTCAGCCGTGGTCACTATACATGTCTTTCAATGGATTTCTTTTCTTCCGCAGATTCCTCATCTTGATAGATATCCCTTGTCCAGCTCTGCTGCTCGGAAATGTTTTCCCACAGGGGACGTAGTGGACCTCGAATAGGCCATCGATCCGTCTTGCGTGGTAGCCTATCATCGGATCTGGAAGTGATGTCAGGCGCCATACATATACCATGTCACTACGCCCCATTCCTCTGTTCCTTTTTTCCGCATGCTCACACGCTGCATCGGGAACCTACTCAAGTTTCACTCAACGTTTTCACTAACTTTTTTTTAATTTACCTTGACAATGTCTTTGCACCAGATATCGGGTCTCAAGCGGTGCTCCGATTCCGAGTCCAAAATATCAGTGACGGACCCACACAATGTCTGCTTCACCACAGAAGCCTGCGCATTGTGCGTCAAGATGCAACACAAGTCTCTGCGAGACAGAGCCGGTAAGCTGGGCCTAGGCCCACCGTCGCTAAAGTCTCTGGTGCGGTCTCTCGTCCGGTCGTCTGAGGAGCCAACTTGTCACGACGAGTGCCGGCACCACAAGAAAACAAGAAATATGTCCCACTCCAGAATCCATTCCTCATCCTTTTCCTTATGGAAGAAGAAGCAATGCCACCATCAGCACGAATCAGATTCTTCCTCGGAGCGACGTAAGCCCTCTAAGGGACCAACAACTCTGGAAGAGTGGGCTTCATTTAAAAAATAAATGCTCGACATGTTCCGTCAACAGGCGTCTGTCAGTGTGGCTCTCACCCCCGAACAGCAGGCCTCTGCAGCAAAAGTGGCGCTCGCTACCCCACGCTTGCCAAAAAGTCGATACCTTCGGCGCCGACTGAACCTTCGAGGTCCGTGCCCCACAAGGCAAGAAAAGCGCCCTCTAGAAGCCTCTCCCACGGCGTCCGTCAGAGATATCGGCACTGATGCCCAATCCATCGCCCTCTTGGGGTCCGTGTCAAGCGACTTACCCCTTGGCATTAAGAGCTACTAATCCGAAGGATAAGCCCTCAACGTCAACCAGCGATGTCTGCGCCTTTCAACCACTATCGCGGACAAGCTTTTTTGACTCAATGTGGTCGATTTTTGGCGCTGGTCAGTCCAAGGAATGCAAAGAGGTCGACCCCATCTTCATGGGTTCCGGCGGTGTCGACTATTTCGAGGATCGAGACAACTTGATGGCACTTGCTCAAGGCCTTCAAGATGCCAGTGGGTTGGACACATCTACAGACCTTGAGATGCAACAAAAACAACCCTACTACTCTGATGTCAAATTTCGAACATTAGTAGAGAAAGTGGTTGACACACTCTGCCTCAAGTCGTCCGCCATTCCCCATCAAGGGTATGAACTTACAGACATCCTGGATGAGGGCCAGGCTATTGAACACAACATACACTTCAATCAGGCCGTAGCTGACCCTTTTGCTTCCATCTGGCGAAACACATGCACTTTAAGGAGTCTAAAATTGCTGTTAAGTCACTGGGTCTGGCTAAGAAGGCTTTCAGCTTTGTCTCTAGAGGCAGAGGCTATAGTCGCTATGTGCCTTATGGCAGGAAAGCGCAGTCCCCGAATGTCAGGCAGGGGCAGAGGCGTTTCTCGCATCCTGGAAGGGGCAGAGGAGCTTCTAAGGGCCAGCAGACAGCAGCTGCGGCTGAGGCAACTGTGCCTTCGAAGCCGCTTTGATTTTCCCCTCCCACAATTTACCAGTTGTTGGACGTTTGGCAGGGCATTGGTCCCAGTGGCAGGAGGGAACCTCCGATGCCTGGGCCCTGCATTTAATTTGGTGGGGTTATTGTCTTCCCTTTTTTCAGAAAACCTCCGGACAGACCCCCATCTTCACTGATCCAACCGGGACAGGAACTCCAGGAAGAACTGAGAGCCCTGTTGTTGAAGGGTGCCTCCCGATCAGAGAGGGTTGGGTTGGTATTCCCGGTACCCAAAAAAAGGAGGCTGTCTCAGTCCCATTCTGGACCTTGGGGTTCTAAATAAGTGCCTGCGAAAGACAAATTTAGGATGGTGACATTGAGAGAAATTCTCCACGCTCTCGAGCTTCAGGACTGGCTGGTGTCCGTAGACCTGCAGGAGGCCTACTTCCATGTGCACATACATCAGAAGCACAGGAAATTCCTGCGCTTCCTCATTCAGGACAAGAGCTATCAGTTCAAAGTGCTGCCTTTTGGGTTGACCTCCGATCCAAGGGTCTTTGCCAAGCTCATGGCGGTAGTCGCAGCTCACCTCAGGAGATCTGGAGTCCACGTATTCCCCTACATGGATGACTGGCTGATCCGGGGGAAGTCAGCGGAACAGGTTTTGGCTCATCTAGAAGACACTTGTCTGCTACTGCACAGGCTGGGTTTGCCCTGAACTTAAAGAAGTCCTACATGGCACCGGTCCAAAAGCTCCGGTTCATCGGGGTAGTCCTAGACACTCGGGCGGGGAAGGCTTTCAATCCTGAGGGGGGAGCCGACAACATACAACAGATGGTCCAGTTGTTCCGGAACCATGCCACCTTACCAGCGGCTACTATTCTCCCCCTGTTGGGCCTCATGGTCTCCTGCATTTTCCTGGTGCCAGAGGCCAGACTGCACATAAGATCCCTTCAGTGGCTTCGTAGAGAAAATTGGTCCCAGTTTCTTGGAGCGCTCTCGGATCCTCTCAGGGTGTCCAGCCAGGTAGTTCATGAACTCGGCTGGTGGGACACGCACAGGAATCTTATGGCGGGGGACCCTTCTGGCCACCTTGGCCTCAGACCCGAGTGGTCCCGGATGCGTCCTTGAATAGTTGGGGTGCTCACTGCGAGGATTTGCAGTTGAGTGGCCTCTGGACTGCGTCAGAAGCCAGGTGTCATACCAGCAGGCTGGAGTTGGGAGCCATCAGGCTAACCCTGAAGGCATTCGCCCCATCACTCAAGGGGAAGCATGTCCTGATTCTGATGGACAACACAGTGGCCATGCACCACTTAAACAAGCAAGGTGGAGTGCATTCCTGTCCCCTCTGCACAGAGGCAATGCAACTGTAGTTCTGGTTGCTAGAGAATCATCTCGGTCTCGGCAGTTCATCTGGCGGGGACAGAGACAAGTTTGGCGGATGCTATGAGCAGGCAGGTCTCACACAAGTGGGAAGTGTGTCAGGAATTCCTGGAAGAGGTCTTCACTCTCTGGGGTAACCCAGCAGTGGATATGTTTGCCAGGGTAGCCAACAGGAAGTGAGAACAGTTTTGCTAGAGGGAATTCCCAGCAAACTGTGCACCGGGGTGACGTGTTTCTGCTGAATTGGACTTTCCCTCTCCATTAAGCGTTCCCTACGATACCCGTCATTCTGTGGATTCGAAAGAGGTCGAAGAGGTTTCTTGATCACCCTGGATTGGGCTAGGAGAACGTGGGTCTCCGACCTCTTGGATCTGTCCATCTGTCCACCTCACTAGTTGCCTCAGCGGTCGGTTCTCCTCACCCTTTCATAGGGTCTGATACTGTACCCAACCCCGGATTCCCTCAACCTATGTGCGTGGATCTTGAGCGGATGAGGTATGATGACTTGGACCTCTCTGAGAAGGTACTCGAGGTGTTCCTAGCTGCACGCAGACCGTCTACAAGATCTGTGTACACATGCAGGTGGAGAAGATTTGAGGTGTGGTTCAGGGAATGCGAGATTGACCCGATCTCTTGCCCCACCGCTACAGTGATGGAGTCCCCTCTGTCACTGGCCTCGACGGGCCTTCAGGTCAGGAACTGGCCAATCCTGCTGAAGTCTCTATCCCCCCTGTCCCTTCCCAGGCCCTCTGCACAGCACTGGCCTCTAATGTTGTCTCTAAAACTCAGGACATCCTGTCCTCACTCTCTGCCTATCCCCTCCTTTCACCTACTCCCTGCTCTTCCTCTGGCCCTCCTGCAGCCACTCCTCCTCCCTCCTTCTCTTCCTTTCCCCTTTTCTCCGCAGACAAGGTTTCTAGACAAGTCCGATGTATGAAAGTCTTGTCAAAACAGGTTCACCCCTGTTCCTCCAAAACTATCAAGGACCACATCGACTCCCTGGCTCCTGCCCTAGCTGATTTCTGCAATCACTCCTTCGCCACCGGAGTCTTCCCATCCCCCCTGAAGCACTCCCTTGTGCACCCCCTTCTTAAGAAACCCTCTGCCGACCACTAATGCCTGGCTATTTATCGCCCAATCTCCATTACTCCCTTCCTGGGCAAGCTCCTGAAGAAACTGGCCCTCTCCCAGCTTAATATCAATACTGAATCTGTTGGTTGCCTTCATGACCATCAGTCTGGCTGTAGAGCTGTCAGAAGCACGGAAACTCCTCTACTGAACATCTGTGATGATCTGCTCTCCAATCTTGACTCTAACTCCTCTTGTGTCCTCATCCTGCTTGATCTCTCATCTGCCTTTGACACTGTCAACCATGCCATCCTGCTCAACCGTCTCTGTGATAACCTGGGTATCACTGGTCCGGCTCTGGCCTGGCTGACTTCTTTCCTCTCTGACCGATCCTCCCAGGTCCAACTTGGGTCCTTTCTCTCCGCTACCCTTTTCTCTACCTGTGGTGTCCCCCAGGGGTCTAACCTCTCTCCCTGGCTGTTCAACCAATACCTGGCACTCCTTGCCACCTCATGGCTGCTCTCTGCCCCAACTTTCAGTGTTATGCGGATGACACCCAGCTCCTTTTCAAGCTACCCTTGGCTGCCTCCTCTCCTTCCCTCATCTCTGACTGTCTGTCTGCTATCCAGGAGTGGTGTGCCGCCAATGACCTCTGCCTTAATGCCAGTAAGACTGAGATTCTCCTCATCGGCACACCCGCTCCCTCCTTTCCTGTTTCTCTCTGGCCGGCCTCTCTTGGTCCTCTTCCCGTTCCCACCTACAAAGCTAAAAATGTTGGGGTCATCTTCGACTCCACGCTCTCCTTCTCTCCTCACATCTCTGACGTCTCCAAGAAGTCACACTACCAGCTGCACCTCCTCAGAGGTATTCTGCCTTTCCTCTGCTTCCCCTAGAAGCTCACTGTCTCCAGAGCTCTGGTTCTCTCTAGGCTGGACTATTGCAACAGTCACTTTCTAAAACTGCCTGCTTCTACTCTCCCCCCTCTGCAACTCATCCAGAACAGGACTGCGAGACTTGTCCTTGGCCTCAAGCCCAGGGATCGTATCTCTCCAGGACTGAAATCTCTGCATTGGCTCCCAGTGGCTTTGAGGATTAAGCTCAAAACCCTCTGCATCGTCCACAAGGACTTCTGAGGCCTCAATACCTCCAACTCACTCTTCCCAAATATCTTCCTTCTCGAGCTCTTCGCTCATCTGCCTCCAACTCCCTCAGGATCAGTCGCTTCTCCAAGCAACAAGTTGGTGGTAGATCTCTCTCCTCGGCTGGTGCCTCCCTCTGGAACAGCCTCCCTGCCTCCCTTAAACTTGAGGAGAACCATCTCCGGTTCCGGAAGCACCTCAAAACCTTTCTCTTTGCTTCTGCTTTCTCTACTTCTCTCCTCTGATGACCTCCTGGCTGACACCCGTACTGCACTGGCTTCCTGGACACCCTTCTGATCCCAGGCCGAGGTCCTTCTCCCGCCATTATCACACACCTGCACTGCCCACCTGGCAACCCCCGCACTCTGGGACTGTTCTGTATCCCTACAGTCCCCCCACCAGACCTCGATAGCTGATGCCCGCACTTAACCTTGCACTTGCCACATGCTGGCCGCTATTTTATTTATTGTTATCATCTATTCCCATGTACTGCACTTTCCCTTCCTCCCTTCCCACACGTTTGAGCAATCTGAATGACACATGTCCTAGTAGGATCATTGTATGTCCCCTTGTTCCCCTCCCTTGCTTCGTCGCGCCTTGAAACACTTGTGTATAGGCGTGTTATAAATGCCATATCATATCATATCACCACATGATAAAGGATATTTGGCGGCCTTGTCTGTGTTCAAGAAATCGCCTGATCAACATTCTTATTTTATGATTCCGGTTATGGCCCAATTCCTGAATGGCTTTGTGAATAGTCTTCCGGCAACTCCCTTTTGTGTACCCAGATTGGAATCTTAATCTGGTTCTGACTTTCCTCATGGCACCTCCTTTTGAGCCCATGCATACCTGTTCTTTGCAGCCGCTCTCTTTGAAGACAGCTTTCTTAGTTGCAATGATATTCTCTAGGTGGGTTAGTGAATTGCAGGTCCTTTGCTGCAGTAAGGCCGGGATTCCTGCCTAACGTAGTATCCGAGTTTCATATGTCAGGGGCCATAGACCTACCAGCCTTTTACCCAACTCCCACCCTTCTAAAGAAGAGTAGCGTTTTCATCGACTGGATCACCAAAGGGCCCTGTGCTTCTACTTTGCAAGGACTTCTGAATTTTGTAAACCGCTCAACCCGGTTCATCATTTTGTGCATTGCGGGGTGTTACAAATCAGCAGGCAGGGAGCTGCTTTCTGGCATCAGGGCGCACTCGACTAGAGGGGTCTCTGCATTGACTGCCTTACAGACGTGTGTCCCAATTAAGGATATTTGTCATGCAGCAACATGGTCCTCACTTCACACATTCACTCGGCACTACAGTCTAGACGTTGCCTGTGGAGCTTATGCACGTTTTGGCAGGGCGGTGCTTCAAAATCTGTTGTGGTAACTTTCTGCCCTCCTCCTTTGACTCACTGCTTGGGAGTCTATCAGATGATGAATCTGCAGGAGAATGGCAATCCATTGAAGGAAGAAATTACTTACCGTAATTTATTTTCTATGGATTCTTCTCCTGCAGATTCCTCGACTCCCTGCCCATCCAACCCTGCTTAGAAAGTTTGACGGTTGGTTTTTACCTCTTTTGTTAGTGGGTTGACACCTGGTGATGGTCTTTGGATTACCTTTTTCTGTCTTGCATGCCACATGTTTTCTCCAAGCATTCAATCAAAATCTTTCTTCTACAAGACTTTCTTCCCATGGGAAGTTATGATTGTTGTTAACCTCTTTTGGGCTGTTTAGCCCCTTTTTTTTCTCTCTCTATTTGCCTATGCAGCGGTCAAGCTTGGAAAAAAGGGGGAAACTGAGGTATGGGGTCTAGTGACGTGGTGTATATATACGAAGACCGACATCAAGTCCGGAACCAGACGATCGTGCACAGAGCAAGATGGATCGACCTTCGACGGCCGAGTCGATGTCCACTACGCCACCTGTCGAAGTTTTTCCAAGCACCAGAACTGGATGAGGATATCTATCTGATGAGGAATCTGCAGGAGAAGAATCCATAGAAAGAACATTACGGTAAGTCATTTCTCCATTTGACATATGCAACATGCACCTAAAGTATAATGTTATGAAGAAGTACACTTGTATGCGAAATAAGAACAAGCAGAAGCATATGAATATGCAGAACACTTGTAAAGTGTAATATTGCAAAAAACATGAGCATATGAAGAAACAAAACCCTGATAATCTGTAATGTTACAAACACGCAGAAGCTTATGAGTAGCAAGGAGGTTATAGGAAATAGTTGGGGTTTGGAAGTGTTTTATTGGTGGAGGAGGGTTAAGCTCTGAAGAGGAGAGTTGTATTGGTGGAGGAAGGTCAACACCTGAGATAGATTTACTGAAGGAGGGTAGACATCTGGATAGAGTCATTGATGGAGGAGGGTTAAGATCTGAAGGGGGAGAGTTGTATCGGGTGAGGAGGGTTAACAGCAGGATATAGTGAGAATTGTGTGAAGCAGGAGGGTCATTACAAAGAGAGGAGAGGGTGAGGGGGGCATTGGCTGAGATGAGAAGCCAAAGAAGACAGAGAGGTTTAATGGAAGAGGGACAGAATTAGGAGATTGAGGGGGGATGGGGCCAGACGGTCATATAGCCCACCAAAAAAGCAGTAGAAGTGGAGCTCCAGAACTGGGAGCAGGAGATGACCCAGAACAGGAGGAGGGAAGGGATTATTTTGAGAGAGGTTTGCAGCAAGTGGTCTTTAAAGAGGAGGAAGTTAGCGGATAATATGCTGATTGAAAGAAAGAAGTTTGTGCCATTGGACAGAGGGAAATACAGACTGGAAGGGTAGAGGGGGAGATATGTTTGCTGAGCCTGAGAGGTGGGGGATATAAGGGTGCAGAAGGAGGAGACTGACACACAGGTGGTATAGTGATTGCTATAGACTTTTATTCCGTATAAAAATAAAGGGAAACCCTACCTTTCCCTACGTCGGAGGGTTTTCCCTGCCTCAACTAAAGTGCCAGTGAGACTGTCAGGATGTCTTTGTAACATAAATAGTTCACCGTCCTGTGTCAAAACGTCCCTATCTCTGTCCCTTACACTTATAACTGAACTCAAAGGTTACACAAATGTTCTTGTTCCACAAGAACGATTCCCTCCTCCTAGACTGGCTATGGTATGATGTGGTAATGTTTATTTGTAAAGCGCCTATACACAAGGCAAGTGTTTCAAAGCATTCAAGGAGGGAGGGTGCAAAGGGAAAAGACAACAGTCATTCAGAGCCCTTCAATTACTGAACGATACAAGTCTGCACAGGCAGAGTAAGTGCATATAATACCGTTAACAGTGTAGATAACAGCAAATAGGTCTGACAACGATTCTGCAGTTTTTCCAAGTGCATTGAGGCGCCACCATGCCAGGAGGGGAGACAGGATAGATAGATGATCTTCAGGCATGATACGTTTAGATCGTGCAAGTGCACAGACGGTACAGGAGAGGGGAGGGGAGGAGGTAGGACAAGTGCAAGGGTGGGGGGGGATTCAAATACGCCCAGTTAGTCAGAAACTGGGTAAGTGCCTAGAGATGCCATTCTCATGGGTCATTGACCAAGTGCAGTAGCAATGTGGCAAGTGCAGGCCCGGAGGCAAGTGCGAGAGGACTGGCGAGGGTGCCAGGGACCTGTGAGACTCTGAGGTACACCCGACGGCCAGTCGGCAAGCTGTATGGAAAGGGTGTGAGAGAGGGATGAAGAGGAGAGGTTAGCAGGGTAGAGCGAGAGAGAAGGAAGAGAAGAGGAATGTCTTAAGGAGCTTCCAGAACTTAAGGAGATCAGGCTCAAGATGCAGCGCAGCAGGGAGGCTATTCCAGTGGGAGGCCCCTGCTGAGGATAAAGATCTCCCTCCAAATCTCTGCTTGGAGAACAGGCTCACTCACAGAAGGTTGGAGGTAGATGAGCGGAGGGCTCGTGAGGGACAGTATTTAGGTATGCATTGTGGCAGATGGGTAGGTCCCAGGCCCCAGAAAGCCTTGTGGACAATGTAGAGGGTCTTGAACCTGATCCTTGCAGCCACGGGGAGCCAGTGGAGGGATTTCAGCACTGGAAAGATGCGGTCCCTGGGCTTGAGGCCAAAGATAAGTCTAGCGGTTCTGTTCTGGATAAGTTGCAGAGGGCACAAAGCAGAGGCAGGGAGGTTGAGAAAGAGGCTGGTGCAGTAATCCAGCTTAGAGAGAACCAGGAAGAGTACCTCTGAGGTGGTACAACTGGTAGTTGGACTTTTTAGAGATGTCTGAAATGTGAGTGGAGAAGGAGAGAGTGGAGTCAAAGATGACCCCAAGGTTTTTTGCATCACAGGTGGGTGCGGGCGCAGGGCCAAGGGATGCCGGCCATACTGAGAGTGGGAAAGCGGGAGCAGGAGTCCCAATGGAAACAATCTCAGTCTTACTGGCGTTGAGGCAGAGGTTGTTTGAAGCACAGCATGACTGAATTGCGGACAAATAGATATGAGCGAGATCGAGGAGTGGCACTGTTCTGGTTACAGGTTCCTCACCAGGGCGAATGACTCCCTTCCCCTGGTTGTAGTACTTCAGAAACAAAAAGGATTGCTGATCCTCTAACACTCTGCATCAGAAGGTTCACTGTTTCCTTATGCCAGGGAGAGTTCCTCCCTTCCCCTAAATCACTGGTTTGATTCTCCTTGTGAGTGCAACTACCTTGGCTTTGCTCTCACAGTTCACAGCACCAGGGGGAATTACTCCCTTCCCCATGCCTTTCTTGGCTTTATTGCACAGTTTACATCATCAGGGGGAATGTCTCTCTTTCGCTGGCCTTCCTCAAGCTTAATTTCACAATTCACAACACAGGCAGAATGTCTCCCTTTCCATGGCCTTTCTCAGGCTTTATTTTACAGTTCATGATAACAGTGGGAATGTCTCCATTCTGGTGTCCTTTCTCTGGCTTATTTCACAGTTCACAATATCAGGACGAATGTCTCCCTTTCGCTGGGCCTTTCTGAGGTTTATTTCACTATTAACAACACCAGGGGGAATGACTCCCTTCCCCTTGCTTCTTGTATTTCTGTTTTCACAGTTCAACCCTTTACTGGTTTGTTCTGGCAGATCTGGTTCACTCTCCTACCAAGTACTGCGCTGAGGAACATGACTTATACTGATCTTCCCCTACGTCCCAGTCCCGTATCTTTTTACTACTTGGATTTGGCAGACCTGGGTTGGTTTCCTGCCAGGTACTGCCACGAAGCAGATGACTTGTTACGTTTCTGTTCTTGGGTTCTCGACCCTTCCCTGGTGGTCAGTGGCTTTACTTGACCCGCAGCACGAGGGAGACTCCCTCTGACTCTCTGGGTTTGTTTGCAGGTCTCAGAGCCTACTCTGGTGGTCAGTGGTATCTCTTTTCTTACTGGGATGAGGGATTTTTATCTTTCAGGCTATGGTTGGCTCTCCACTCTATCCCGCCGGGTCTCCCTCACTCCCAGTTACCTGCTTGCAAAAGGAGATGCATTACCGGCTCTTCCAGGGTTTGTGGTTCTTCTGGCCAGCCTCTCTGGTCCTATTCTTTTTTTAATCAAAATCTTTTTATTGAAACACCAATACATTGAGTTCAGCAATAAACAAGTCAATGGCAAAATTGATTACTTAAAACAGTACATCGAACAGCCGCCCCCTTGGCACCTGTCCCTTGAAGCCTTTCCTGCCACTCAAAAGGGTTCGTAAGGTTCATCATTTGACGCTGTTCATACCACTTCAATTAATTTGTCACAATGCATTAACATTTCATTTTAACATTTTTACACTTCTTGGGGTTAAACTGATTCATGGATATTTTTTGGGGTATAATATAGCCGCTTTATAGTCCATAGTGCATTTAATTGGAGGGGAGAGAAGAAGGACAAAACAAAGAGGAAGGAAAAAAAAAGGAATTTTACAGTACCACTCATATTCACTGTTAAGTTCAATTAAATTCTGTGCAGTCCTATCCCTTCTCCATTTCCCCTGGTTCTGGGTATGTATTGTCCTCAATGTCCATCAGTATTTTGTTCTAGCGCACCAATCGGTGGATTCTCCCTTTATTCCCCAGCTGTTCAGGGTTGAAGAAGGAATTTAATCAATCTAGGTTGAAAGTGCATATGTTCTTTTTCCTCAACGTATTCTAGGAATGGGCCCCAGATATTCTGAAATTTGTTCAGTCGGTTTTCCATAGTAGCTGTTAGTTTCTCTACCCCCAAAATGTCCCAGACTTTAACCCACCAGTGCGCAATGTGGTGGCCTTCTCGTTCTTTCCAGAACCGGGCGCGCGTAAGGCGTGGCGCCATTAACAGTTGAATGATTAGCCGCGCTCTGGGCCCCGATTTAGGGTATGAGCCATCTTCTGGGGTGTCGCCCAGTACCAATATCAGTGGGTCCAAGGGGAGAAGAATGACACAGATGTCCTTAATTTTGGACCTGATCTCCAGCCAGAAGGATTGGATGATCGGGCAATGCCACCACATGTGTCCTAAGTCCCCCTTTGCCCCACATCAGTGCCAGCAATTATCTGGGTACTCTACGTTTATTGCATGCAGTCTCTGTGGCGTAAAGTACCATCTATAACAAATTTTAAGTGCACACGCTCTGATGGTTGTGCATCTAGAGGACCTGTGTGCCCTGTCCCATATTATTCACCATGATTCAGGGGCTATCTCCCTCCCTATGTCCCTTTCCCATGCTGACATGTAGGACGATTTTTCTTCTTCTGGTACATGTTCTAGAAGGCGGTAGCAGGTTGCCACCTTGTGTGTTCGCTGCCCTTCCGCAACCGTCAGTTCTAGACCCATGGGTTGCCTAGAAGCCGCTTTTTTCACATTCGGGTTGGTGATCCAGTGACTAAGTTGTATGTATCTAAATCTCTCTGTCTCCGGGAGGTTAAATTTCTCTTTGCATTGCGTAAACGTCAGGGGGTCATTGTCAGCATATAGCGCCTGTAGTCTCAGGGTCTCCCCTCCCGACCAGTTGTGATAAGAATTAGTTTGGAGACCTGGGGTGAACATTGGATTCTGCGTGATCAGGGTCCAGGGGCTAATCCTCTTAGAGTTAACTGCCTGTCCCAGCATCGGAGCGTGGCGCGCGTCTTTGGGAGAAGGGGTCCCCGGGATTCCTGCGCCTCCCGTGGTAGAAAGGGGAGGTGAGAAAGGGGTGCCCCTGTGGACCTCTGTTCAATATCCTGCCATTTGGGGGGGTCAGCTTGGATTGCCCAGCTCAGGATAGGAGCAATTTGTGTAGCTCTATAGTATCTTAAAATCGATGGGAGTCCTAGGCCACCCATTTGCCTGCTTCTAGTGAAGATCCGGCGCTGGATTCTGGGTGTTTTGTTCTGCCAGACAAATCTGCCTATATCTTTCTGCAGGTTATGTAAGTCTCGCTCCGGGATGTGAATTGGGAGCACCTGAAATGTGTAAAGCAATCGAGGTAGTAGGGTCATCTTGATGGCAGTTACTCGTCCTAGCCACGATATCTCCTGGGGGCCCATTTTACTAGAGAATCCTTTGCCGCTTTTAACAAAGAAGGGATATTGGGTCGTGCCAATCCTGCGTAAATTGGGGTTAGGTGCACTCCCAGGTACATTATTTTGAAGTTATCCCACCTGAGAGAGTAGGTGTCCTGTAGGACCTCTAGTACCTCTGGGGTTTCCGAAAGGTTTAGGCCTTTAGATTTTGCCTCATTAATTGTAAAGCCCGCTATCCTCGCGAATTTTCCCAACAATCTCATGAGCGACGGGACCGAGGTCTGTGCCTCTCTTAAGAAACAAAGCACATCATCAGCGTATAACGCCACTTTGTGGGTTTGGGCTCCCACCTCGAACCCTTGAATTTCTGGGTGCAGGCGAATATGTTGAGCTAGAGGTTCCATCGCTAATGCAAAGACCAGAGGTGAAAGGGGACAACCCTGTCTGGTCCCTCTACCCAGTCTTATCTGTGGTGTCCATTGGGTGTTGACCCGTATTCGAGTTGTGGGAATCTGAAAGTTGGCCAGGACCAATTTAGAGAAATGTGGGCTGAAACCAAATCCCTCCAGAACTAGATGCAGGTAGTCCCAAGACATACTATCAAAGGCCCGATGGGCGTCTAGGGAGAGCAATGAAAGGGGGCCAGGAGTAGAGGGGGCTAGGGCTATTAAGTCTATTGCTCTCCGGATGTTATCATGGGCCGATCTTCCTAAATTAAAGCCTGTCTGATCCCTGTCTATTAATGTAGGTAGTATGTCTCCTAAACGCTGTGCTATGATTTTGCTAAACAGTTTGGCGTCGGTAGGATGCACAGTCTGTTGGGTCTTTTCTGGGTTTTAGTATTAGGATTGTGGTAGATTCCACCATAGATTGGGTGACCGATCCCGTGTCCCATAGGATGTTGAATAGTTTAGTAAGATGTGGTATGAGTTCCTTCGCAAAAGTTTTATAGTATTTATTTGTGAATCCGTCCGGACCCAGAGCCTTGCCCATAGGGAGAGTTTTGATGGCAAGTTCAATCTCTTCAGTATTGGGGAGTCTAAGAGTTCTAAAGAGGACTGGGGCAGTTGTGGGAGGTTCGCCTTAGACATGAATTCTTTAACCGCTTGCGGATCCCCCTTGTGTGAGGTTGTGTGTTCCCTGAAAAAATCTTCTATAATGCGGCATTTACTCTCCTCAGTGTATGTGTCTCTGCCAGATTTATCTCGCAGAAGGGCAATTCTATTTTGTTTCATTTGTTTCCCAAGTTTAGCAGCCAGTAATTTGTTAGCTTTGTTTCCTTTAGTATAGAAGAATTGTTTAGTGTGCATCATGCTTTATGCAGCTTTTCCCATATGATGCACTTCTAGGGCCTTTTTCGCCACTCTCAGGTCGCTTAATGAGCGCCGGAGGGCTTTTTCTTATGCGCCCCTTCAAGTCTGAGTACTTCCCCCTCCAGTTGCTCTCTCAGGAGTCTCCTAGCTCTCCCTCGTTGTGTTGCATGTTCTATCAAATGGCCCCTGATCACCGCTTTACTCGCATCCCAAATCGTTCCCCAGCTCCCCTCTCATTCTCGCTAAAGTATGCTTCAATGGTTTCGCTAATGTTTGCGCGGGTCTGTGGGTCATCTAACAGGAAGTCATTTAGCTTCCAAGCGGGTTTCCTTGGTAGGGCCAGTCCAAGGGGGGCTATCCCCAACAGGACCGGAGAATGATCTGCAAGCGCTTCGGGGAGTATGTCAACCATTTGTACATATTGGATCAGTGGGTCAGATATAAAAAACATGTCTAACCTTGAGAATCCCCCATGGACTGCTGAAAAATAGGTGTAATCTCTTTCTTCCGGATGGTAATATCTCCATACCTCAATCAGGGAGTGGTCTTTCAGTAGAGAAGTGAGGGCCTTAAAATTGTTACTGTCATTAGCTGTGAGGGGTAGGGTTTTATCAACTAGGGGGTTGACCACAGCATTGAAGTCCCCCCCCCCCAAAATCACTTCTCCCTCAGCATGATCAGATATAGCTTTAGACAGTTTCAGAAAGAATTGGCTTTGGTTTTTGTTGGGGGCATAGATGGAGATCAGAGTGACCTTACGGCCATCTAGTATGGCGTTGATCAGCAGGAATCTCCCCTCCTCATCTCGGACCATTCCCTGAGTTTTAAATGTGATCCCCTTGCGGTTTTTTATCCGGCTAGAGGCAAAGAATTTGGTGGGGTAGAGCTTATCGTTGAGGTGGAATTCATCAGCCGGTTGTAAATGGGTCTCCTGAAGAAATAGGAAAGATGCATGCTGGGATTTTAATCTGTGGAAGAGGGCTTTGCGTTTCAGAGGGGAGTTTAAACCCTCGACATTGAGCGAGATGAATTTATAGCCAGGGGTTGCCATGTTCTATTCGCGAGCTATGCCTTTTGGGATTGCACTTTACAGTGGAGCATGACTGAGAGTAGTGGTACATCAAAGCATAATAATAGCCCCTCACTAGTTACCAAGTAGGGGTAAACATAAAAAACCCAAAAAAGGAATTATGATAAAAGCAGATCAACATTAATGAATATGTCAACTTCCTTAAAAATTGCATTTTCCATAGTCCCCATGGTAATGTAAACCTCCTACCAAACATGTCGGGCGTCATCCATTCCGACGCCCAGATCTACTTTCAAACAGAATTTTTCAGAACTTTCAGAACTTTCGGAACTATCAAGCCCGGACTCGGGACAATTGGAGCATGAACTCAAATGGGGATATGGGAGAGGCGCATCCTCGCCCAAGATCCTCTCGGATTGTTATTGAGTTGTGATAGCCTCACTCCATTGCTTCTGTTGCAAACTGCCCAAGCTCCCAGTAAGAAGTTCTCAGATATACTTCCGGACCAACACGAAGTGACCAATACTTCCAGGGTTCCCCTTTCCCCTGGCATCCACGTCCTCGAGTAGGGGTGTCTTAAAGCCCAACCGGGGGTCCTGAACAAGAAACAACTTTCCATCGAGAGCCTCAGAGACCTTTCGAGACTCCCATCCTTGTACCTTCAAGTTGCTGCCCAGCTTTCCCCCTCTGACGATGCTGGGGGTGAGGCCTCGTCAGGGGGATCGGGTGTTTTCCCCGGGACTGGGTCACGGTTTGGGATCGTGGAGTGGTGCAGTCGACGTTGTGACCTTCCCCCGCCTTGGTTTCGGTGGGATATGTGGGGCGGAGTCGTGCCCTTCCTGGGAATGTGGGTTGTGGGCCTCATTTTCAGATGGAGTCTCGCCCATTATACCTCTCGCTTCCTCCTCTGAAGTGATTATATGCTGTTGGTTATGAAGTTCGAAGATCAGCTTACATGGGAATCCCCAACGGTAACAGATTTTTCATTCTCTCAACCAGGTTGTCACTTTCTGTAGTCGACGTCAACGCTCTAGTGTGTAAGGGGCTAAGTCTTGGAACAGTCGGATCTCCGTGCCCTGAAACCGTATTGAGTCAGAGTCTCTGGCTGCAGCCATGATTTCCTCCTTTTGGCGATAGAAGTGCACTTGTGTTAGTACATCTGGGGTTAGGTTTTTCTTCAACTGGGCAGATGAGTACACCCAGTGTGTTCTATCCAGCTTAAGGTCCTCGTTTGGAGGTAGTTCCAGAAGGGCTCTAAAGAATGTTTCCACGTAGTCAGCCAACTCCCGATCAGGTATCTTCCGGGGGATCCCCCGCAGGCGCACATTGTTTCTCCTAGATCTGTTTTCTAAGTCGGCTTGCTTTGCCCAGGTCTCCTCAAGATGATCCTCAATGGCTTTCACTCTCCCCATCAGTGCTTTGCTGTCATGAGATTGAACACAGGTCACATTCTCCAAATCGCTGACTGGCTTCTAGGCCCCCAAGGTGGGATGCGAGGTCTGCCAGGGATTGGGCCAGGGAGTCTTTGGAGGTCTTGATCTCCTTTTTTATTTCTTGAGTGATGTCTTGTTTAAATGATTTGAACATTCCCTCCAGATCCTCCCTGGATACTGCCATGTTGGGGGGTCGTTTCAGAGGTGAGGGCGGGTGGGTGTCCGTTTTAGTTTCAGCCGTAATGCGGCTTGTATGAAGCGAGTCCGGGAGTTGTGGGCATGGTTTCATATATGTCTGAATGCTCCGTGGCTTTTTTTTGGCAATTGGTTTGAGCATCACTTGCCAGGGTAGCCGTTGTCGTGCAATTGTCTTCACCTCTTCAAGGTGCTTCCCAGAGGTAAGGCGCGCAAGGGATCCTCTCTTCTAATGAACTGTGGTAAAGGCACACCAGGGCATGTGAAGCCTGGGTTATCTGTTGGGGTGTTTGTAATCAGCCCTTGGCGTTGCCTCCCCCAGTTCTCTTACGGAGGGTAGACCCTCCTCAACCAGCCTTCCACGTCCTGTTTCTATTTTATTTTCCCCCTCGCTGTTGCTGGGGCCCCACATTCAGCTTTTCCCTGGTTCCCCAATCCGTCTCCAGTCAGTCCCGCTCAGTTGATATTCCGTGTGCTATTGGTGCCCCCTTCGCTTGGGTCGATAATGGGAGAAAAGGGGAGTTCAGGAGGATTATAGCCAGTGAGTTTCCGGCGTTGTCTGATCGAGGCAGCAGGGGCCTCCTTCTCCCGTCTTCAGGCCCCCGTCGGGCCCGAGCGCCAGGGAGCCGCGGCAGGTCCTCCCGCGCCGCACCCAGGCCGAGAGTTCTGAGGACTCGACGGGGGGGGGGTGGGCTTTCTGGGCATCTGCGGATGTCGGCTTCAGCGCCCCGCGCCCCCAGAGCAGTCTGTCCTGGTGTTGGCAGGCCAAGGAGACAGCGAGCCGCAGTCGGGCCGGGAAGGAGGGGGAAGATCTTACCTCCCCCTCCAGAGGTCCTCTCTGCTCGGGCCGCTGGCCCCCGGTTCCAGGTCAGATCTCAGGGGGGAGGATCCGCAGCTCCTCGCCTCCACGCCGTCGCACGCCTCTCCTGTGTGGTTTCCGCCGTCTAGACCAGGCGGACTCCTTGCTTCTGCTGTGGCCGGGTCCCTCAGGCATCACCTTCTTCCATCCGGGTCTCTCCTCTCTTCTCCGCTGCAGGTACAACCGCCGGCGGGGAGGCCGGCAGCAATGCGGTTTGGGCAAGTCACGTCCGCAGCCCCGCTCCCCCTCTTGATCGGGGGGTTCTCTCGTCGCTGCCGCTATTCTCGTTGGTCGGTTTCACTCAACCAGCGATCCTCAGCAGGTCTCCCGGCGTGTTACGCGGGCTCGGCAGGGTCCGGCGCGGGGCTCCACATCTCTGGATAAGCTCCGGGAGTCGCGTGCCGCCATTTTATGAAGCTTACACTAACCCGCGTTTCCGGCCAAAATAGGGCTTCAGGACGGGCGCACAGGCGAAGTGAGTGCACCGGAGGATGCCCTGTCTTCTTGCGTTCATTTTCCTGTCGTCTTTGGGTGAAAGTTCATCATTGTAAAGGCGAATTTCGGCGGATCTGGGTGCCGTGATATGGAGCTCACGGGAAGCACGTCCGCATGGCGTGCTGGTTAGCCATGCCCCCCCCTCTCTGGTCCTATTCTATTCCGACCAGCCTTCTGCAGTGACTCCTCGTCTAGCCCTCTAGCTCTCTTCCCGGGAACAGCACTTGATTGGTGCCGATGGTTCACTTTGCAACAGGTGTGGGGCTGCCACTACCTGAGCAATCCTGGTAGGAGTTGGCCTCCTGCCATCTCCTCTGCTGCTTCTGCGCCAGCGACGTCTCGCCCTCTCACTCCCTTCACCCGATTCGAATCTGCTGGGTAACTGCCATGGACACCTGACTTCCGCAGTAGAAGACTCAGAGTCCTTTTTCAGTTTCCTTATTATAGGGCTTGTCCCACCCATGCGTAAAATCAGCCCTTGTTGTTAGTGGCTCGATGGTATTCATCATGCTTCTCGTAAGCCGCCTCGTCTCATTACTTTTAGTTTTGTCTGTCTTCCAGGTACTGCGGTGATACTTGGGTCTATTATAACTAGTTGTTAAATCTATAGGTTTGCAGCACTACATGGAAGTGTTGGGTAAGGTAATTGGGGGTCTACATAGTAGGGAGTGTGTTTAGGGTGTTGGGTGAGGGGTGTTGTACTGCGTTCTCTCTAGATAGGCATCCTTCTCCCTTGAGGGGGAGTCTCTCCCCATGAGATCCTCCTTCTGAGTACCACCCCTAGAGGGACTATCGGGTAGCAGCCTCGCATCCCTAACCTCATGGGAAGGGGCTCCCCCTCTGGGAGAAGTGACGACATCTATGGATGCGGCACAGAGGACAGGTGACACGGTTTAGTTCATCAGAATGGGGAGGTTCCAGTGGGCATGGTTGGGCCAAGAGCAGATATTCGAGGTGGGAGGAGAGACAAGACCATGCCACTTCACCAGGAGGGAGTGCAGGAAGCTTACAACAGGTGTAGTGATGTAGTCAGAAGTCACATCCCAGCCTGTCTCCAAAGGCCCTCAGATCTTTAAATGGTGTCGGGGGATATCTCTCCCACATTGCAGATCCTAGCTGGAGAAGGATATGCAAATTGGCGAGACGCATCTGAACAGGACCTAGCGACAGACTGAAGAGGATTCAAAATATTTAAAAATCTGCTACCTGAAGACAAAGGGATGGGTGCTTTGTTGATCTGTGGATTGTTTAAGTGCCCAACCACTAGGGTCTCCTAAGAAACATTTATTTTTTTGCACAGAAGACAAGTGGGTGATCTTCCTCCCAATTCAGAGAAAAATAAAACTTTAAGAACTGTCTCTTGGTGCCTTCACACAACTATTCTGTTACAAGTATTATTTTGAGAAGCAACCCTCTTCTGTGAAACCACGCCCTACTAGCATTACTTTGACCCCTGTTTTTTGTAATTTTATAAATCCAACGGTTCTTTCCAATTGTTGATTTTCAAGTCTTCTGTTGATCACTTTGTCTGTGACAATAATCGATCTTCCAGATCACTGAGCTTTAGCCCATGCTTCTGGACATCTCTACAAAGCTGTTGCAGTCTAAAGAGCAATCTGCTGAGAAACTTTAAAAAGTGGAATCCCATTGCTTAAGCTCCAATGTTTTTCCCTTTAGTTTATGAATGTCTTGTCTGATTAGCATATGTGCGTTGGCAAGAGAAAACCTTGTTTGAACTAATTGCATATTGCCCTTCATTATAGGAAGCTTAAATCTGAGTTCGAAGGGATTGGTTCCTCTGACTTATTCCACATCTATGACAGGTAATCGCCACAGCTGTGCTGCTTTGGAAAATGTTCGGCATCCTGCGTCGATGACGTTGATACGCTGTCCTCGAGGGCATCCGTCGAGCCGACGTCACCAGATGTTATAAGTAGGACACACGACCCCCAGTTCTGTTTTTTTCTGTGAACGTGTTCGCTTCGGAGATCTCGGCGCGCCTAGGTTCTTCTGTTACTTCTATCAGTTCTTTGTACTTGGTGTTCTGTGAAAAGATAACATGTCTTCGTCTTCTTCTACCCAGCGGTCGGGATTCAAGAAGTGTCGGGACTGCGGTTCCAAGATGTCACTTACAGACCCGCACGACGTCTGCCTCTGGTGCCTTGGCGAGGACCACGCCAACGTTGACTGTGACGATTGCCAGTCGTTAACGTCGAAGGCCTTGCGGGAGCGGAAGAAGAAGCTGACTGTAGGTAGGGTTTCCAAACCCTGAAAGTAGAAATCCGCTGGGCTCTCGACCGACGATTCGAGGGGCGAGTCTCCGAGACGTCGGCGTAAATCCAGGGGGTCTCGGCCTCGGATTGGGTCCCTGCTTTCCTCTGCCTCTTCGAGGCACTCGCGGAAGCGCCGTCACCGGTCGCCTTCGTCGTCCGAGGACTCCACAAGACGGCGGGTTGCTTGTCCCAACAAGCATTCCTCTCTTGTAGAATGGGGTGCATTTTGTAGGGAGATGATGGCGATTTTCCAATCGCAGGGCTCCGTTCCGTCTGCGCCTTCGAAAGAACCCGGCAGGGAACGTGCTAGGGCCACCGCTCGCACGCCTTTGGGCTTGGGCGGTCGGCGCGATTATCTCGAGCCTTCGAGGTCCCGATCGGACAAGGTGGATCGCTCTAGCCATGCCCGCTCCAGGTCCCGGTCCTCGACGCCCTCGAGACCGGTGAACCTGTGTCATGACCCTTGCCCCTGGCCCTCACTGGCAAGTCAGCCTTCCAGTTAGGGCCAGGTCAAAGGCCTTAAAACCTCATCCAAGACTCTCTTGGAGTCAGTCCTGGCGCCTTTGGTGCCAGTCTCATAACCATCATGAAGACCAACATTAGAATGGGACTATTTACTTGGGACTATTTTACTTGGGGGGGAGGGGATTGTTCAGCCAACATGGAGGCACACACATAGCTCAGTTACAAGGAACTGAGCTAAGCGGTCTGGTATTTTGTGTGTGGCAGGCCTGGGACTACTTTACCTGGACTACTTTACCTGAGACTATTTGAACCACACCCAAACAGTTGAACATGCTTTGCCTCATTATGCTGTGGGCAGCGTAACGCTCACCGTGTCCAGTTCTTTGATGCCAGCTTACCTGAAACCAAGGACCTGCAGAGAGAGAAAGAACACTACGAAATTTACTTGGAACAGTATCCTGTCTTCAATCCATCACCGACTTCAGTTCCACTCACCTGAAGGTATGAACTCCATCATCCGGCACTGCATGCATCCTGGAATACCATAACCTGGAAAGAGGAGAAAGAAAGACAGCATTAGTAAGCGTTTACTCACGTTTCCTCCCGAATGAAGAAAGCCACACAATTCTTACCTGGGTAGTCATCTCCTGGACAGTATCATTGCTGTAAAATGACGGTGCTCGGCGAGGAACATTACAACCTGCAAGGAGAGAAAAGACACAGATTAGCAATATAAAAGGTGAAACAGCGCCACGCATCGCGCATTACTCACCGGACAGCATCGCGCACACCGCGCTTTCGCGTACCGGCCCATGCTCATCTTCAAACTGCATGACAACACCAAAATACCTTTCCATACCTAAAAGGAAAGAAGCAAGACATTATTATTTGAACTAAGAGGAACATAAGAACTGCATATAAAGACTATAAAGCAGCAAACCTACGGAGTCGCAGCAGGCCTGGATTCCCACAGGGGGGCTTGCACCAGTGAAGTAACTTGGTGGCTGCTCGTCCCCCACATCTACGCGCCCCTGCCACGAGGAGCAGGACGGAGAATCCACCTTTCACAATATTAAGGTGAGGAGAGGGCCCAAGGGGGACGAAGGAGTTGAAGCCAAGGGAGGTGGGAAAACATAAAGACAATCTGGTATTGAATCCAGCTCTCCTATATTGCAGACCCATCTTTAACCAGAGGCCTTACCAAGGGACCGGGAGAGGGTTTGAGAGTGCAAATCATCCAACCAGGGCTGAGTGGTGTCCCCGTGGATACCAGCTGAGCATAACAGCTGTGAGGTCTTCTAAGAAGACATTGACGCCATCGGCGCCATGTCCATCGAAGGACTCTCTCGGGGCTCCGCCTCCAAGGAAGTTATTGACGCCATCGGCGCCAAGGCCGTTGAATGACACGGTCGGGGCACCGCCCTCGAGGCCTGTGTTGAAGCCATCGGCGCCAAGCTCGACGTCGACGCTGATTCCGTCGAAGCCCTCAATGCCTTTTGTGGAGGCTTTACCAGAGGTACCCCGTGCATCGTTGGAAACTCCGAGGAAGACCCTGAAGAAGTCTGTGAGGCTTGTATTTGAACCTTTTTCTGTGCCTTCATCCAGGGATTTATTCCAGCCTCTGGATTACATCTCTGAGGTGGATGAAGGGTCTGATGAAGGTTTGGTTCCTAATGAAGTTCCTGACAAATTCTTGTCTGGTCATAGCCAGTTGGAAGACCTGTGTCGGTCTTTGCACGACGCCAGTGGTCTGGACACCTCTCCGGAGGTTGAGTTCGGTAGGCCTGAGCCTGGCACGCACACCGAGTCTTCATACCGGTGTCTCATGTCGAGGGTGACGGAGTACTTGGGGTGGTCTGCGCCACCAGTGGATTTTCTGCACAATGACCTGACAGATATTCTTGACCAAGGTCCACCCACTGACACGGTGCTGCCATTTCATATGGCTTTACAGAGAAGGGTGGTGGCAGCTTGGACTGCTCCGGATAGTCTCCCAGCAGTGATAAAGTCGTTGCCAAAAAAATACCGTCCAGCCAGGCGTCGTACCCTACCATCCCTCCTGATAGGGACGACAAACGTTTTGATGGCTGGGCGAAGAAAGTGTTTTCTTCAGTGGGTATGACTTTACAGGCAGCCAACTCTGTGTGTGCTTTAGCATGTTTAACTCACACTCTGTGGAATTGTGTGTCTTTGGCGGCTGAACATATTCCCGAAGGGGAGGAACAGGATTGTTTTCTTGCCCTCGTTCAGGATGGCAAGGATGCCATGTGTGAATCCGTTCAGTCGGGTCTGGACATGGCAGACTGTGTCAGCCGATCCATGGCGGCGAGCACTGTCATGCGCAGATGTGCGTGGTTGCGGAAGTCGGGGTTTGCTCCTGACGTACAAACCCGGCTTCTCAACATGCCCTTTGATGGTGTACATCTTTTTGGCAGCAAGGCTGACGAGAGCCTTGAGAGGCTGCAGACCTCAAAGGCTGCAGCGAAGTCGTTGAGCGCTGCAGTCCGCCAACCTCTGCCTTTTCGTCCTAGGGCACAGCAATGGAGGGGAGGTTCCTTTTGATACTACTCGTCTTTTAATAGATCGAGGGGAGCTGCCAGTCAAAGGGGCCAATGTAGGAGTACCAGAGGTGGAAAACAGGGTACTCGAGGTACCAAGGCCGCTCGAGCAGTTGCCTCTTTGCCCTCAGGCACTGCCTCAGCCGCTTCAGCTCAGTCATGAGGCCATGTCCCATGGTTCGCCGGTTGGGGGAAGGCTGGTGCAGCATCTTGTAGAATGGCGTGCCATTACTTCAGATGTGTGGGTTCTGGAGATCATAGCCCACGGCTACTGTCTTCCTTTCCGGCAGAGGCCTCACGACAATCCACCAGGGAATCTCTCTTTGGAGCGTCTGGATCCGCTCCTTGCGCAGGAAATCAAATCCCTGCTGGAGAAGGGCGCCATAGAACTGGTGCCTGTAGCGGAGAGGAACAAAGGATGGTATTCCCCATATTTTTTGATCCCGAAAAAAGACGGGGGATTGAGACCCATCATGGACTTGTGTGGTTTGAACAAGCTCCTCAGGAAGGACAAGATCAAGATGGTTACTCTCTCTCAAGTCCTCCAGGCCCTTCAACTTCAGGACTGGTTGGTGTCTCTCGACCTCAAGGACGCTTACTTTCATGTGCCGATTCATCCCAAGCACAAGAAGTACCTGAGGTTCGCGGTTGGCGACTCACACTTTCAGTTTCAGGTCCTGCCATTCGGATTGACCTCCGCCCCGAGGATCTTCACCAAGCTCATGGTGGTGGTGGCAGCGTATCTCAGGAAAGGGGGGATTCACGTCTACCCCTACCTGGACGATTGGTTGGTCAGGGCGCGCTCTCCCAAGCAAGTCCTGGATCATCTGTCAGTCACCTGCCACTCCCTTCACAAGCTGGGCTTCTCCCCCAACTTAAAGAAGTCCCACTTGACACCTACTCAGCGGCTCCAGTACATCGAAGCAGTGCTCGACACATCCCTGGGGCTCTGTATTCCTCCCCAGGTGAGAACTCATCACATTCTGCAGATGGTGAACAAGTTTCAACATGCCCAGAGTCTCCCAGCGTTCGAGTTCTTGTGGTTGCTTGGTCTTATGGCATCCTGCATTCTCCTGGTACCAGAGGCTAGGCTGCGGATGAGATGCCTGCAGTGGGCTCTCAAGATGCAGTGGTCACAGTCCTCTGGCAGGATGTCGGATCCCGTTCAGGTGCCGTCCTCGGTCGCCCAGGATGTTCTGTGGTGGGCCGTCGAAGGCAATCTGATGAATGGGGCTCCATTTTGGCTACCCTCGCCAGAGGAGACGATCATGACAGACGCATCCCAGACGGGATGGGGAGCTCATGCCAACGAGTTGACAGTCAACAGTCGTTGGTCTCCGTCAGAGTCCAGACTCCATATCAATCTGTTGGAGCTGAGGGCCGTCAGGCTAGCCTTGAAGGCTTTTCTGCCGTCTGTGCGGGGGAAGAATGTCCTTATTCTGACAGACAATACAGTGGCCATGCACTACCTGAACAAAAAGGGGTGGGCAGGGTCTCTCCCTCTGTGCAGAGAGGCGATGCAGCTCTGGTTCTGGGCCATCCAGCAGGAAATTTCGATCTTGGCAGTTCATCTGGCCGGAGACGAAAATGCAGCGGCGGACGCTCTGAGCAGGAAGAGCATGGTCTCTCACGAGTGGGAGCTGGCTCAGGAAATTCTCCTGGAGATCATCGCCCTTTGGGTAACCCCACAAGTGGATCTCTTTGTCACCAGTGTCAACCGGAAGTGCGAAAGATTCTGCTCGCGGGAATTTCCTCCAAGAGGAGCCTTAGGAGACACGTTTGTAGTGGAGTGGTCCTTCCCACTGCTGTACGCGTTTCCTCCAGTCCCCGTCATTCCGTAAGTGCTGCGGAGGTTACGGAGGTTCGGCTCCCGAATGATCCTCATTGCTCCGGCATGGGCCAGGAGAACGTGGTACCCGGACCTTCTCGACATGTCCATCTGCCCTCTACGCCGTCTTCCCTACCGAGACGATCTGCTCTCACGGGAGGGGGGTCAGGTTCTCCAACCAGAGGTCAAGTACCTCAACCTTCATGCTTGGCTTCTGAAAGGTTGAGGTATAAGGATTGGGACCTCCCTGAAGACGTGATGGAGGTGTTGCTTTCGGCCAGAAGGCCTGCAACGAAGTCCCTGTACCGTTGCCGTTGGAGAAAGTTCTGCGACTGGTGCAGGGTTACGAATATGGATCCTTTTTCATGTGCCATTCCTGTGGTTCTGTCTTTTTTTGCTTTCGTTAACCCACAAGGACCTGCAAGTGGTTACCATTAAAGGTTACCTGCCGGCGCTGTCCATATTTAAGCGCTCGTCTGAGGAGTGTTCTTATTTTAAAATTCCTTTGATTTCTCAGTTTCTGAAAGGGCTCACTAATGTGTTCCCACGTCACCTTTCCAGGTACCCGGTTGGGATGTGAACCTGGTTCTAAAAGTCCTAATGGGAGCTCTGTTTGAGTCTTTACATTCTTGTCCTTTGAGACTGTTGACCTTGAAAACTGTATTTTTAGTTGCGGTGACTTCCACTCGCAGAGTGAGTGAGTTGCAGGCACTTTCCGTTAAGCCACCCTTCACAGTGTTCCATAAGGACAGGGTTGTCCTTAGGGTTTGTCCTTCTTTTCTTCCGAAAGTTGTGTCGGAATTTCATTTTTGCCAGAAGGTCATTCTTCCGGCATTCTATCCTCCTCCGCATCCTGGTAAGGAAGAGGAGAGGCTCCATAAATTGGATCCTAGGAGAGCTTTAAGTTTCTACATCTCACGCATGTCCCGGGTCAGAGTGGACGATCAGCTCTTTGTGGGATACGCTGGAAGGCGTTTGGGACAAGCTGTTACTAAACAGACTTTGTCCAGATGTATTATCTTGACAATTTCTGAATGTTACTACTTGACGGGTAAGGACCCTATGGTAGGCTTACGAGCCTGTTGTACTAGGGGTGTGGCTGCCTCTACTGCCCTGCAGAGGGGTGTTCCCATTCGTAACACTTGTGAAGCAGCCACATGGACCTCTGTCCATACTTTTGTCAAACAGTACTCCTTGGATTCTATCCATGGGCAAGATTTGGCCTTTGGCAAGGCGGTCCTCTATTCTGCAATTTAATTGGGCATTCTAAAATTCTAAATTCTTTTCCCACCTCCTTACGTTGGTACTGCTTTGGGAGTCTGTCATAGATGTGGAATAAGTCGGATGAACCAATCCCTTTGAAGAACAAGTTACTTTCTTACCTTATAACGTTCTTTCGATGGGATGTTCCGACGACGTATTCCACATCGAACCCTCCCAACCTGCCCCTCTATAGAATTTCTTATGCGGTTGCAGCTTCCGTTTCTGCAAGGCTTACTGCAGTCATACTGCCAGAAGATTGGTGCCACACGTTCTAGGGAAGAAAACTACAACTGAGGCTACGGGCGTTGTGCGTCCTACTTATAACATCCGGTGACGTCGGCTCGACGGAGGCCCTCGAGGAGAGTCTATCGACGTCATCGACGCAGGACACAGACGCCGAACATTTGCCGCAGCAGCACAGCTGTGGTGATTACCTGTCATAGATGTGGAATATGTCATCTGAACATCCCATGGAAAGAACGTTACCAGGTAAGAAAGTAACTTGTTCTTTACAAGGCTAGCTTCCGGTGTCTGGCCCACACTTCTCTTCTGCCAGTTGCATGCTGGCCACACCCTCCTTTGTTATCGCGGGAAAAATTCTTCAATAGAGCCTTTGATGGAGTCATCTGACTTAGTTCACCCTCTTCTGGAGCCTCTTAACATCCAGTTAAAGAGCACCACCTCCCTTGACACTAGAGGACTCTGCTTACATCCCATTGCATACTGCCATGGGCAGACAGAGTTTTGCTTCTACAAGAACTACTGGATGATTGTACCCCTAATTCTTGAAACAAGTCAGACTGAAACAATGGAAATGCTTACTAATCAGTTAAAGAAATATACTTCTGCAAATTACACTCGTATGCATTTATAAGCCTATGAGTCAGCCTGCTCAGCCCTTCTAGTCTCTTATTTAGATTCAATATAGGTATTCTTTATTTTGGAGAATTTTCTCACCAATTGTGCTGGTCATATGCAGGGAATGCATAAAATAAGCAGTGTCACATAGAAATATTCTGTGTAATTCTGTAGGTTTGCTAATTAAATTGACACTTGTGTTAAATGGCCCTGTTCAATGAAAACACAAGTTATGCTGTATTACTCTTTTGCCCTAAGGTCTCTCCCTGCCTTCTCTCCTCTGTTCACTGCAAGTTCAGAGGGGCTAATGAAGAGAGAGTACAGCAGTAGTCATCTCCTCTACTCTTAAAATTCCCAAAAAATTCCCAAAGGCCTTTAGGGTAGTGCTAAAAATGATTGCAAACCAAAAGTTATCAAGATGATACTTTTATTAAAATGACCATACTCTGTTCGACAAACACTAGTTTGTGTTAACTTTATATTTTTTAAAAGACAGTCCTGCTATCGCATTCCTAAATATTTAAGTTGTTAGATACTGAAGAATTACAGTATTTCTACTGGAAAACACTACATTGTCTCCATGTTTTTCAGTAAAGTTTAGGTTGGTGTATTGAAATCTCAATGTGAACTATATTTCATTTTGTTGGGGAATGTGCAACATATTGACGAGTGAACACTTTCGAAACAGTACTTCAAAACACATCCTAATGCTTTTAAAGGAAAACGGGTCTGTGACCTGGTGGTTGCATACATCTGTGCAACTGGTGCACAATACATGATCTGATCCCAAACTCCCTGACATTCGGTCTTACCACCCTGTTGCTTTATACCAGGTTCCCTCTAAGTGAAATGTCTGCAAACTACAATATTCCAACTAGTTTACCCAGTTCTCTGCCTGCTACGCTGTCCACTCTGCTTAGTCTCTTACTTGCATTCCTCTTACATAATGAATACACAAATTTAACATACTAATGTTTACGCAAAGCAGCCATTAATCGTTCAATCCAGTCTGTGCATCTACAGACCTACTGCAATATCTTACATTGTAGTTAGTCCCAGAGCTCCCTTTGCACTAGTGCTATGATTGTGTTATATATTAGCACCTGGGAGAGAGAGCTGCCTGTCGAGTGACTCGGAACACAAGTAGAATCCACAAGTAGCCACCCATATTTCATGCCAACCTGCTGTGCCTCTGTCAATTTTTCACCTAGTCCTTGGAGGCAGCGAGCCAGGCAGAGTCTCCACTTCAATGTCTAGTCTCGACCCCCCAGCCAGCCCTCTTGCTCACTCACCTGCGCACTCCCTGGCCCACCTCCAAATCCTGGAAATAGTTATTTCCAAATGCAGACATATGTGTAATTTCTTTTTAAAGAAAGCATGAATTGTGCAAAGCCTGGTTCCCTTAAAAACAAACAAAAAAGAATCTGCACTCCAGATCCAGCTCAAAGTGCAAATAGCAATACATACCTCATTTATGGCTGCACAGGGCAGCAATAATGCACTTGGCCAACCTAGCTCGGCCCTGAGTGCAGTTACTCCCCTTAAAATTGGTATTTAACGCTATAGTGAAAACAATTGAGATTTATGACAGGTAAGGGCCATCTTTTCCAACAGAAATTGAGAATTACACTGCCTCCCGTAAATCAATACAATGTACTTAGTCTCTACCTATGGCTTTTCCTTTAACATTATGAACTTTATGGTTTCTGAAACTTCTGAACTTCTCTGTACATAGCAAATGATGGAGCAAGCATAAGGGAAAAGGGACACTGCCCTATGCAACACCAGCTGCACCCAGCTACAAAGAGCCATTGAAACGAAAACTCTTTTCAGAGCCCTTTTATCTTACCTATTTGTGTGCATTAATGCAGCTAACCTTTATATTTTATAGGCAATCAGCGCACTAATTTCTTACTTCAGAGGTACCCAAACATGTTGTATTGTTGCTCATTGTATGTCATGGTTACAAATAACTTCTGCTGACATTAAAAATATTAGTAACACATTGCTGATCAAATAGGTGTGTTTGCTAATCAAGAATATTTAAGTTAGCAAACTCTGCTAATCCATTTTTGAAAACGAAGGTATGTAGTGTTTGGTGTCTTATGTCACCCAAGGAGGTTCTCAGTCACTGGTCTTGACTGTCTTCTTCTGCTTTCTCAATATGTCCACAGATAGTTTTTTGGTGCCTCCTCTTCTTGGTCCTGAAAGAAAAACACAGAACAATACTTCCACATTTGCATGATCTTACATGTCCTGTAACTTTGCTTGATTAGCTCCTCAACAGCTTCATTGAAGTTCAATTGGCTGTTTTCTTGCTTCCTTGATTTCCCCGAGTGTTACTGGTTTCCCTTTTCTGGTTCCTGGCTGTTGGTGCCCTAGAGCCGGTGCATGGCGTGTTTCTCCCCTCTACCTGCTCGAAGGGCCATCTCTTTGATGAGGCGCACTGGAGCGGCAGCTGACATCCGGGTAATGTCACACGTCTCGCTGGGTAGACATATGGTTTTATTCAAGCATCTGCTCTGGATACCCTTGCCGCATCCACGGTGAAGGCAGCCCAACCTTCCTGTGCTACGTGGCAGCCTGCTTGCCACTGAGATTGTCTTTTGGTGTTCAATCCTATATTGGTCACACCCTCACAAAGCCTCTCCGGGTTCATCTGGACCTAATCAAGCACAAGGAAGAATTGCTTTTTAGAAATGTGTTCCAATAGGGAAAGTTAATGATTAACACCCAATCACTTGCGTTCCTGTGGTAAAGTCAGCCTCAAACTGGTTTTACTCTGGGTTGTGTATTCAGTGAGGCTTTTGCTAAGACTTTGACAACCTGAACCTGCCGAGAGAAAGTGGGGTCCAATGGGTTTCAACTCTCCTCGACCAAAGGTAAGCACAGTGCTCCTTTGCAGATTGTTCTTTATATGGCTATAAACATACTTAGTTTTCAGCCCTCCATGTTGATGGGAGAAATGTAATCTGTCTCTCCAGCCTGAGAAACTAACTCATCTTTGAAATACAATTCTACAAAGGTGGATTTTTATCAAGAAATATGCATTGGCATCTGCTTTTTTTGGTCTTTTGTAGTCTTCATTTGTTCCAATACTCTGCTCCACTCAGCTTTTTCTCAAGTTCGTCAATTATGCATTGACAGGTGCTAGAGCCACTGAGCTCTACAGTTTGTGCATTGTCTATTATTGGACGGCAGGAGGGGGGGAGGCAGCGGCAGAGTTTACGTTTAACCAAAGGTGCAAAGCTGAATTTAATAGTGCCTCATTATTACATTGCGTTCCACATATACTGACACCATTCACTTCTAGACAGAATTCATTTGCTGTGTATTAAGTATTCGCAGTTTGAAATTCCTGCCATAGCTTCACGAATCACGTGTATTTGTGTGTTCTTTGTTCTGTTATTCTTTTGTTTGGGGTATGGTGTAAAGTAAACCTGATATTTGATTGCCTTTTCAGACCTTGATATCTGGAGCAATGGTTGAACAACTGGACTTCCTCAGAATCAGTGAGACGGAAGAGTAAGTAGCAGGTTTCAAATATTAATGCATTATGTTTTATATCGAAGTTTTGTAAATAATCAAATTAGTTTAAATATTGTCCAATTTCACAGTACTCTGCTTAGCAATCCCAGAAAAGATGAAGGGCTCTTTTGGGCCTGCCATGTCCTCCAGGCTAAACATACTGTCTGGGGCAAGCGCTTAGAACCAGCTTACTAATCATGCATATGCAGAATGTTTGTTAGCAATTGATTTACCTAAATGTTCAGTGAAACATGCATCCTTCCTCGCGCTCACTATTCAACGGAGAGACTGGGCACAACAGCCTTCTGCCTTCTGTCAACCCCTTATGCGTTCTTGTTCATAACATTGGTAGCTTTTACATTCCGTGGCAGAACTTGTTCATAGATGTACGCAGGGTGGGCTGGCGAATTTGTTAATTCGAAGGGCATAAATGTTTCTCATGTATATGTGGGAGCAACCGAGCATGTCATGGGAGCCCGATCCAATCCAAGGTGATTTGGGGGGGTTCTCACACAGAGAAATGTTTAAAATAATATGTTAAAATGGTGCATTTTACTGCAGACCTGTCGGGGGAACGGCATCCGCCCGCAGACTTTCACGGAAGCACCAGCACCGTTATTAACGGTGCTGGTGCTTCCGTCATTCCCATGGGACTCAAATGGTAATGGGGATTAACAATTTACCAGTGCCTGACTTCCTGGATCGCCGGGGTCGTAATCCCGCGGTGATTCCGGCAAGCCAGGCGCTGGTAAATATTGCAAGACTGGCGGTAACCGGCGACAGCACCGGCAGGGTTACCGCCGGACTTGTAATGAGGCCCATTTTATTTTAAATAACAAGAAAAAGGTCCTACCTCTCCCCATCTCTAAAGGGTTATCCCTGCCTAACCAGCTATAAATTCGGGTGCTCGTCATTAGGGTGATTGTCCAAACTAAAAGTGTCTGTCCTCTGTCCAAAACCTATTCTAACCCTGCCACTAGTCTACAAAAGAGTTTGGCACTCTCCTTGTAAACTGGCACAGTCTTTAGCTTTTGCCCATCAATCTTTTGCTCTAGTTCCTGATTAAACAAAGAGAGTATGGTCCGGGCAATGACTCCCTTCTCCTTACCCACGTCGCTCAACCTTGAGTGCTGTTTAAGGATATTCTTTAACATTAGTCCTCAAAAGTCTCTTCACTTCTTCCAAAGGACTTGTGAATGCTTGTTTTTACAGTTCCAGCAATTCCTATCTCCAGATAGGTTTTGTTGTTTAGGACACTTTTTAGTTCTTTTTGGATTGCCACTGTGACGAGGGAGATTCCTCCCAATGCACTCTTGTTTCTTAGACCTTTTACTATCAATATTGTGACAAGAGATTACCCCTGAGGCTTTCTTGACTCTTGGTTCTGTGGGTATCACTACTGTGATGACGGAGATCAATCCTGATGCAGCATCCACTCTCTGGTCTCCACAAGCCCCACCCAGGTATCCTGCAGTTCCTGTTTCCTTGATTTTGTTGCGAACGTGTGTCCATTTCTTCCGAGGGTCGCGGGTGCTTCACTGTTTGCTCGCTGCTTCCTTCTGGTTCCCTTGCACGACTTTGTGAAGGCTTGGGACTGGTGGTCTCAGCGTTGTCGTTTGACCGAGCGATCCACCTCCCAGAGGTCACACCACCACCTCGATTTCCCTGCCACTGGAGGGAGCCAGCTCCTTGTCTGATCACAGGATTCTGCTGCTGCTTCCACTCTCCCGCATCCTCTCTTCCAAGGACCAGCTTCTCTACACAGCAGACAGGTCCTCGGGTTTGAAATTCCCGGGCTTGGCTGGCTCCTAGCCGGCTTCTCCCTTTCCTTCAGTCCATTATCAGTTTTTATCTCTCCTAGCATGGCCCACCCCAGTGCAGTATCATAGTCTGTTGGTTTTTTCCACGGTATACACTTTGTACCTTCTCGTGGCCACCTCTTCCCAGTACTTTTAGAAAAAGGCATGTCATTCTTGTTCTTCCTCGTCTCAGTGATGTCAAGTCCGGGAGGAGCGTGATGACGCTGTAGAGTCAAACTGACCAGAGTCTCCCTGAACCCCACAAGTTGACACATTATATACATTTTTGCAACAGTTAAAACACTCCCATATATTTTATTATAAGCCACCCCCTGTATGTGATTGGTCAAGACCTATACAAAAGAAATCCAATTTTTCTCCAATTCCCTCATGTGTACAATACACCCTTTTTTAGGATTTGTCCATGGTCAGTCCTGACATCATCACATAGTTCCACATTCGCATACAAACATAATTCATTACAAGTCCCAGCTGGCCTGAGACCTTCTAACCCTAAACGTAATTGCTCGTGGTTTGCACAAATATTTCAAACAACATGAGGAGGTGAAAAATAAACAGGTTCCCTTTGAACTGGCGATAACCATCTCACCCGCCCCAACTTGCTGGCATCTTCAGAACACTCTACTCTAAACGACTTCCAATTCAACATGCATGGCCTCTACACATCCATAGAAAACAATTGTGAATGGTCAGTCATGTGAGACTCATGACTGTGTTTAGTTTTCTGAAAGTTTAACCTTTTATTTTAAACCAAATGAGAACATAAACCCTAACTAAACCTACTCTACCAGGGGATTCCCTATCTAGTCTACGATCTAAGGGAAAACCTCCTATCATACACAAAACTAACCCTCAGACTAAACAGAAACATTACAAGCAACCTGAAAACAACATAAATAAAAGGTTACCAAACAACCAGTCTTTGGTGACTTCTATTTGTCCTGGGCAGATCTTGCTCTCCCAGGAATGTCCCAAAGTCAATTTCCTACAAGGAAAATAAAGTCTTAAACAAAGTCTTGAAAAGTTCCAAAGAAACAAAAGTTCACACATTAACTTCTTCGCTTGATGAAAAGATTAAATTTACAAGTTCCACAAAGAAAACAACAGCACCAATGGGCAAAATGGGGTGGGCGGGGGTGCCTGGATGGCTTCATTCCAGGAACGAAAGGGTGAAGTTTAATACCACCACTGTTTACATCAACTCCTCGGCTTTCAACTTCTGCTGCGTCATTTACGTACAGTTTTGTCAGGATGCTTCTGCTCAAGGTTTGCTCCTTCTTCAGCAACTCCCTTCTATTATTGAAACTGTGTGAGCAGGCTCCCTTTCCCCACAGTGGATTTCTACTTCTTTCAACTGCTACAGTTCTGACAAGAATGTTGACGACCACAGTTCTACTGCTGCTACAACTTCTAATGTTAGGTAAATGTACTGCTGCTACTGCAACTTCAACTTTAGGCATCTTCATCAAGACTTCTTCGACCTCTGCAGGTGGACAAGGCACTCTTCTCTCTTGTATGACAAGAAAGGGTAGCCTCTTTGCCTTTCCTTCCGTCTTGCAGATACCACAAAATCTGCCGCTAGCTTCAAGACTATTTCTTCTCCACTCATCTCAGCCATGCAGATTTTAAATCGGCTTCTTTTAACAAGTACCCAACTCCCTTAAGCAGTTTCATATACACCTTTTCCTCCAGTAGTTACCCCAAAGCTGTAATGTCACTCTTTCAGCTTTGGATAACCTTGTCACCCTGATATTAGAGGACTCTGTGTTAACAACAGTGTCAACGACTTCAAAGTCCTGGTGTATAGTTCTTAAATAAGCGGGATTCACTGTAACAAAGTTTAGTCTTTGGGTTTGGGTAATACTTGTACTTAGTTCTGCTTCAGCCACTTCTATAACTCCGACTTCAGTGTTCAGTATGTTACAAGATGTGAGTTTCTTAATGGAAATTAAATTAGGCACTCACGATTTCGTTTTAATTTTGAACTGCCACTTCAAAAGATACGTGTTTCCACGTTTCGGTCAGCGTTAAGCTTCCAAGATATTGGGTAAACTGTATTTCATGTGCTACCTCTTAAAATGTTAAACGATGCTTGTAACATTTTGGGAAAGTCAATTCTGCTTCACTACGTTTACCAGCTGTGTTCTCCTCGTCAATGAGAGCCGCGCAAATACTCGGCAACACGTTACTTCTAAAAATGGGCAAAAGAGATGCTTTCACTACAAGCGGGTATTTCAGCTTGTTCACATAAGCGTGTGTTACATTTCCCTTGTTAAAAAAGACTTCCCACTTCTACAAACAACTTTCACTTGCTTGGATATATACGCAAGTGTGATTAAAGCTGGCTACAGTTACTAGAAAGGTATTTCTGTTGTCCTGCAGTACAGAGCTTCTCTTTTCAGACTCCATGATTGCAATGACTGCGGGCTGCTTCTGCTTCCCAGCTTGGTTTCTTTTCCTGCTATTGCTACAGGCATACAGGCACTCTTGGGACCCACTGTCACAGTGCTTGCCCCCAGACATCAGGAGCAGACCAGCCTGCCCCAGGTATCGGCATCTATGGGGGCCTTTAAGGCCCCAAAAGGTTGCCTAAAGACTTCCTGGACCCTGTCCTGGCGCCATTGGCGCCAGGTTCATAATGCTCTTTCAAATAAGGCAGGTTGCAGGGGAAGAGGAATCGCATTCAGCCCAGTCTGAGGCATGCTTGAGGGACTTTATCTGGGACTACTTGTGTAGTATGTGCTTGGAGGAACTACTTCACTTGGGACTACTTGTATGAGGCTATATAAACCACACCCTAAGAACAGAACACACTTTGCGTTATTCTGCACTCCTGCAGCGTAACGCTCACGGTGTCTGTTAGCTTCAGTCAACCCGGTCTTCAGCCACGCCCGTCCTGGTCTTCACGAACCATTGCCTGTGGAGAAAGAAAAGAAAAGAGAGAGAGAAAACAAGAACAAGACAACAGTTAAGTTCTTACCTGATGCTACATCTTCAGTTGTTCTGGAGCCACCGCATCTGCCGAACAGTAAAGAAACATCAGATTAGCCGCGCAGAGTAAAAGGCCACATTCAATACATTTCAACGCTACGCAGCGCTAATACTCACCCGAAGGCTGCTCACTCTTGCGATCCATCGGGGCACCATCACGCGATCGCTGCTCCGGAGCTACCACACCTGCCGAACAGAAAAGAAACATCAGGATAGCCGTGCAGAGGAAAAAGGCCTCATTAAAGACATTTCAACATTACACAGCGCTACTACTCACCCGAAGGCTACACACTCTTGGGGTCCCTCGAGACACCATCACACGATCGCTGCTCCGGAGTCACCGCACCTGCAGAACAGAAAAGGATCAGCAGGTTAGTCGCACAGAGGGGACAAATACCGTATTTTAGACATTGTCACTCTCCATCGGGTGCATCGAAAAACGTATCTATTTTATGAACAACGTCCTTCGAGAGCTAATTGATGTCTGTGTCGTCGTATATATTGACGATATCCTGGTGTACTCCTCTTCCGAGCAGGACCCTGTAAAACACGTCCGTGCTGTACTTGAAAAACTTCGGCAACATAAGCTGTATGCTAAATTAGAAAAATGCTTCTTCCATGTTAATGAGGTTGAGTTTCTTGGGTTTGTGCTGACCCCTCGTGGTGTTCGTATGGATTCGCGGAAGGTAGATGCCATCCTCAAGTGGCCCTCTCCAACTTCAATCAAAGGAGTCCACAGCATGCTTGGATTTGCAAACTTCTATCGCTGATTCATTCCAGGCTTTTCACAATTGGTGCATCCCATCACATCCCTATTACGAAAGAATAAACGCTTTCAGTGGTCAGTTGAAGCGAAAAAGGCCTTCCAAGACCTAAAAAAGAAATTCACCTCAGCCCCAGTTCTAAAATATCCTCGCCCAGACCTCCCGTACGTGGTAGAAACTGATGCTTCCATTCGGCAATGGGTGGCGGTCCTTTCTCAAAAAGATCCTGAGACAGGACAACTTCACCCACTGGCCTTTTGGTCATGAAAGTTCACAGCACCTGATTTGAATCATGCCGTAACAGACAAGGAACTTTTAGCCGTCAAGGCAGCATTCAAAGCTTGGCAACATTATCTCCTTGGAGCCAGACACACCGTTACAGTGATCACTGATCATCATAACTTACAATACCTAAAGACGGTCAAGGCCCAGTCCTCTCGCCAGCTCCGATGGGCGTTATTTTTTGCTGAATATGATTTTGTGATTACTTACTGACCTGGTTGCCGAAACAGAAAAGCGGATGCTCTGTCCCGCATAGGGATGGAAGAAGCCTACTCAAGTCCAGACCCAGTGAACATAATCCCGGGGGGAAGGATCCTGGGAATTACTACATCGCTGACCCTGGATGACATCCACAAGGAAATTTTGCATCTCCTCGACACCAAGGCTTTACAAGATTTGTTGACTAAATGCAAATATCATTCAGTCACAGATCATTTGCCTTATTTTCAAGGGCGCCTTTATTTACCTAGTAAGGAACTTCAGGAAAAAGTAATCTCAAATTACCATGAGTCATTGGTAGAAGGTCATCCTGGAATTGCAAAAACTGAAGCCAAGTTCAAGAGACATTTCTGGTGGCCACTGTGGCGTAAAGACATCAAACAATTTGTGCTATCATGTGGCATTTGTGCACAAAACAAAGCCTACAAAAAGAAACCATTGGGTCTACTACAACCTCTGGATGTTCCACCTACACCCTGGCATACACTGTCTCTTGATTTTATCACTGACCCCCCCCCCCCTTGTAATGATTTAACACCATTTTAGTGGTGGTAGACTTGTTTTCCAAAATGGCCCACTTCATTCCGCTAAAAGGTCTACCCTCAGCTTCGATTCTGGCTAAGGAGTTCCTAGAACAGATTGTCGGATACACGGATTCCCCTCCGTTCTAGTTTCAGATCGGGGCAGTGAGTTTATTTCACAGTTTTGGAGAAAATGTTGCCAGTTAGCCCAAATCGATGTAAGGCTTTCCACCAGCCACCATCCTCAAACGGATGGTCAAACCGAGAGAACCAACCAAACACTGGAACAGTACCTGAGATGCATGTTACACCAAACAGAAAGCAGCTTGAAGGACATTTTATGGCTAACCAATTATGCCTATAACAACTCTTTACACTCCAGCACTGGGCAGAGTCCGTTCTATACAATATATGGAATGCATCCACGAACCTCTAAGCTCGATCCACCTCAACATTTAGAAATGCCAACCGTAAGTAGTTTGCACTCTACCATTACACAAGCCTTCACAAGAGCAACAGAACATTTAAAGCAAGCTAAGGAAAAATCCAAGAGATCCGCAGATCAACATAGGAGTGAAGCTCCAAAGTACCAGATTGGAGATGAGGTCTGGCTATCCTCAAAACACATACCAATAAAAGGAACCCACACATTTAATCCTAGATATTTGGTACCATACACCATTAAGACCATCATTAATCCAGTGGCAGTAAAATTGGAGTTACCTCCGAACATACGAGTCCATCCCGTGTTTCACGTCTCTCTTTTGAAACCAGTGAAACCTGGAACTTGGGTAACGAAACCACCAAAACCAATCTTGGTAGACGGTGAACCAGAATTCGAGGTTAAAGAAATTCTGGACTCCAAACTTGTCAAATCGAAACTATTCCATCTAATTGACTGGAAAGGCTATGGACCACAAGAGAGAACGTGGGAGCCAAGTGACTACATTCATGCGCCACGTTTAGTAAACCGGTTCCATCGAAACCATCCAACCAAGCCTGGACCAGCGAGGCAAACCACCTTGGGAGGGGCCTTGGCGGGGGGTGCTGTCACGGTGCTTGCCCCCAGACATCAGGAGCAGACCAGCCTGCCCCAGGTATCGGCATCTATGGGGGCCTTTAAGGCCCCAAAAGGTTGCCTAAAGACTTCTTGGACCCTGGCCTGGCGCCGTTGGCGCCAGGCTCATAATGCTCTTTCAAGTAAGGCAGGTTGCAGGCAAAGAGGAATCACATTCAGCCCAGTATGAGGCATGCTGGAGGGACTACTTTTTCTGGGACTACTTGTGTAGGATGTGGTGGAGGAACTACTTCACTTGGGACTACTTGTATGAGGCTTTATAAACCACTCCTAAGAACTGAACATGCTTCGCGTTATTATACACTCCTGCAGCATAACGCTCACCATGTCTGTTAGCTTCAGTCAACCCGGTCTTCAGCCACGCCCGTCCTGGTCTTCACGAACCATTGCCTGTGAAGAAAGAAAGGAAGAGAGAGAGAGAGAGAAAACAAGAACAAGACAGCAGTTAAGTTCTTACCTGACGCTTCATCTTCAGTCGTTCTGGAGCGGCCGCATCAGCCGAACAGTAAAGAAACATCAGGTTAGCCACGAGTAAAAGGCCACATTAAAGACATTTCAACGCTACGCAGTGCTAATACTCACCCGAAGGCTGTTCACTCTTGCGATCCATCGAGACACCATCACGTGATCGCCGCTCCAGAGCTACCGCACCTGGCGAACAGAAAAGAAACATCAGGTTAGCCATGCAGAGGAAAAAGGCCTCATTAAAGACATTTCAACATTACACAGCGCTAATACTCACCCGAAGGCTACACACTCTTGCGGTCCCTCGAGACACCATCACGTGATAGCCGCTCCGGAGTCACTGCACCTGCAGAACAGAAAAGGATCAGCAGGTTAGTCACACAAAGGGGACAAATACCGTATTTTAGACATTGTCACTCTCCATCAGGTGCATCGAAAAACGCATCTGCAAAGAAAAAAGTACAGTAGCGAGCATTTGGGCAACTTGAACTCTAAGCAACCATACCAAGAATTATTGGCATAATGACTTACCTACAGAGTCACAGTTGTTCAGGACTCTACAATCTCTTCAAGCCTCTTATTCTTCACAGTCCCTGAGGGATTCTGGGACATGCGGTTCACTTTAGAAAGATTCAATTTCTCTACATTTTTAAAAGGTTTAAGGATGATTATGTCTCCCTTGATATTATTAAAAGAGGAGTTCTAAGGTTTAACCTTTTGAGAGACAGATGGGGCAAAAAGTTACATGTTCACTATTCCTGTTGGCATACCTTTGACATTGTGGAGGATATGAGGATTTAGGGGTATAAAAGATTGGTTCTTTGGGGTCAACATTGAATTACTTCTTTAGAATCCACCTTTTCATCCTTAGTAGGAGACTGTAATATATCAAAATGGCAATAAGCCAATTCCTCCTCCAAGACTGTGATAACTATTCCTACTCAAGGAAAAATACTGTCTGCCACCCTGCGAAATCTCCCCACTGCCCTGGGCCAGTTCTGCACGCAGGTGATCCTCCCGTAGCACACCACCCCAGGATTAGGATCAGTGTCTGCCAAGACTTTAGGCAGGGTTTTAGTGGGAGATCTGCAAAGATTCTCCACATAATCGAAACCCGTAAAGATTTGCTCACTCTGGCCTCGAGCGTCGCTGCACCCCAAGTTTATTGTTGGTCAAATCAAATGGCCGACCCCTCTGAACAATAAATAACAATATTCAATGCTGCTCGGGCTTAGGTTGCCTTTATGCAGAGCAGCGCCTTTTATCACATCATTGCTGCGGCCACCAGGTGGTTGGCCGTGGCTCCTAGCGTTTCTCTCAGCTGGACCCTGCCTCGGTATAAAGCAGCAAAGCAGCCATGCAAGCCTTTGTCCTTGTTTGGTATCGCGAGCAATACATTGTTGACGTCTGTTCTTTATTATATAGAAGGATTTTCACTGAATGCATCCTGTCAAAGAATCCATTCCTGAACTATATTGGACAGTTTGTGGGCAATACTTTTGTTTCGGATTATCTCAAACTCAAGACTAACTCAGTGAGGATTCTGGAAGTTACCAGTGCTCACAGACCACTACGGGTGAGCCGCTTATGTAATTCTGGCCTACTTGAATCCGCCAAACATTTGCTTGTCCACTGTAATGCATTGGTTGCCCTTAGATCTGTGGCTTCTCTCGTGGCCGGGCTGGGGGCCCACTATACTGGTGAAGCTCTATGGGACCTGATTATGGGGGGGGCAACAAACCTAGCATTGTTTTCTTTACAATATTCTGGAAAATTATTGTGTGTGCCCTGAAGGATCTATACCCTCAAGTGACGGAGGTTGGGCCATAATTCTAATGGGAGTCCTATGTTATGTTGATTCTTTGTATTGGCTCTTCCAGGTTCTTTGTAAATATGTTTTTTTTAACTTTTCTTTTTATGATTGTGTTAAAAAGCTGTTGTTTTACTGCTATATAATACAGGTTTAATAATTTAAAAAAATAAGATGCTCCCAGCCAATTGAAAGATTACATCTTCTGCAATACTGCTGAGCCATAAAAAACCTGGCCGGCTTGTTGGCTGACCATCTGCTCAGGTCCTAGTTACTCATTACCTCTCCCCTGGCCTGCAAAACCAGTTGTTCCCAGTCACTAAATGTCCCCTCGCAAACCGCTGACTGCAGAGTTTAACACATTTATGAGAAAGAGCCCACTACATATGGATTTATAAATTCCCTTTGTATGTATGTCAGTGTGCATCTATGTTTAATCACTACTGTGTCTTCTTCATAGGGGGTTTTCCGTGACAAGTCCCCTTCCTCGCATGCGCATTATGAAGCTTCTCATTGCCCAGCTTCTAGGAACCTCTTAGCACACCATATCTAGATCGTGTTCATATTTCATTGCCGATTTTGGCATTTATCTTGCTGCGCATGTGCAAATCTAAAATGTTTAAACTTAAACGCAAGGTAACACTTAAAGTAACACATCTCCCATTCACATTAACTACGCTGGATAAATATAAAAATTGAAACAGTGCCCAACTTCACTGATCCCAGTCAAAAATATGTCATGCACAACGTAAACGCCTCTTCCTCAGTAGGACCTTTCCTGACCATCCCAACAATCTTTTGCGTGGACTGCATTGCAAAAGAAAAGAAAAATAATAGTGGGGGACACGTATCTCAATGGCAGGCAGCATAATCCCCTGTGCAATCAAATTGCCCGTGTCAACACTGCCAGGCACTGTGCTTTGGGAGATAGTTGATGTACATTTATATTGACTGTCTAAACAAACATCTCTGACCCAAAGCAAGGGGGTGTCTCACCCTAACAAATGAGCCTTCACTGGATGTACCCTATGCGAGGAGGAGAGTGCCCTTTTGTCCCTTCCCCTTCCTTGCAGTGGGTCAGATTTTATGATTTTAGGGCCAACATATTACATCCCAGTTCTCCTGCAATGGTGCTGCCTTAGAAAGCTGCCTATGCGTATCTTATTGCACCACCATCCTTTCCCAATGGGTCTTATAGACAGTGTCATTATCATAGTTACTGCAAGGCTGCAAACAATGTGCTCCTTCCTTGTGAAACACCTAGGCGAATATTGAATTGTTGGACCTCGTGTGATTATTTAGGGTTAATGATCACATGTCTAAGAAATATGAAATACTTTGTGTATTGTGGTACTCATGTATTTTTTATCAATATCGTTTTTTTATAGGCTTCCTGAATTCAAGAGCTTTGAGGAGCTTGAGCTTCCAAAGCATTCAAAAGTCAAAAGACAAACAAGTACTCCAAATGCTTCTGAACTAGAGCAGCAACCGGAGATAAGCCTCAGCGACTGGAAAAACAAGCCCACATATGACATTCTGCAAAAATTGAATGTAAGGAACAAAAATAAATGCACCTGCCATATTGTTTTGCTGATATTCCTTTGTGGTAATGATGTGCCTGGACATGTTTTATGTATTAATGATTGTAATCTTGTCCGCACATAATTCTGTCATTTTTTGTATTCCCTTATTCTGATTGCATTTGAGGTGAAAAAGAAAACGGTTATCCCTATTTTTATCAAAATGGCTAATATAGATAAAATTGTTAGCATTATAATAATAAAAAGCTAGGATTGTTGGATCAGCAATTGTCTGAACACAGAAAAGAGGAGAAAAAACTTGTCTGTCAGACCTTGCTTTTTGTTGAGCTGGCTTCATGTACATCTGCCCTTTTGAGTTTTTGCTAATGTGTGGCGCATTCGTGCCACCCACAATGATCCATATCTAAAATTATAAATGTAAATAGGACATGGTAAGCAAAAAGTAGTGGTTGCTTTGTTTTCTTTGCTGCTTTGTGTGCTTCATTGCATCTGTGGAGCGGATTGCGTTCTCACTGGTCACGTTCAAACAGGACTTGGGCAGCGGGAGAATTAAGGGCCCCCAAAGCGCGAGTGTCTAATGAAGAGAAAACCACAGGCTCCTTTCTCCCAGGCATATATAGCACGCGCAGCACCCGTCGGCTTCAGTTCTGTTTTTCTGCGACACCTTTAGCTTTGAGAAATACAGCACGCTCGTCACTTTTGTGTCAACGTCATTATTTTGAGAAATAGAATGTCTTCTTCATCGACACCGACAATGTAAAATGAGGCGTCTCATGAACGCTGGTTACCTGTTCTTCCTGGTGAGCCGGGAGGTGAGGCTGCTCTTCTGTCGAAGTATTCTTCAGGTGTAGAACAAGCAACGCGGGGTACTAACCCAACACCCTCCTGGCAATCTCCAACATGACTGGGCTGGACTGGCTCCCAATGCCACAGGATGGCACTTCTCTGATTTGCGTGACTTTAGGACAGTGCAAGCACTGACAGAGAAGACCAGATGATGTCCAAATAACAATGATGGCTATCTGTATGATCAACCGAAGTTCGGTACATATGGTGAGGTTTCGGAGAGCTGGGTACTAACAGGGCAGAAGTCAGGGCAATAACAAGACACTGAAAGAAGACAGCCAAAGACTGCCAGGGAGCAAGAAAGAAAATAGTGGAACCAGGAGAGAGGAAGCTGGGAACTCCCCAAGAGAAACCGGGACCAGTGACTGGGACCTCGCCCCCGCCACACCAGACCCAGAGAACCAGGGCCGGGACCCAACAAGAACCTAGGGAGGCATGCAGGACCAGGACCGGGAAGACCAGCAAGGAACAAGGTGAAACCAGGAGAGAGGGCAAAATTAGGCAGGGCAAGGCTAAGCAGTGCGCTGGGCAAGCTAGACTGACATGGGGCAAGCGACACAATCGGGAAACCTGACTGCATTGAGACGGGGCGATTCCCTGCAATCGGGACCCAGAAATAGGCTGGGAACCAAAGCAAGGCTTGGAACACAAGGGGTAAGTAACTTGTTTTTCTCCCAAGATCACAAGTTCTTATATCACAGCAATTATCAACATATCACATTTTTCCTTCAAAATGAATTACTTTAGTCAGGATAGCACAGCAACTGTTTCTGATAATGCAACACTTATTCTTCAAATGGAATATCTTAAACAAGTTTATTTTATTACACTTCTTTGCCATAAAACAGGCTCTTCTTTCCTGGTTCCCTCACCTGCCAGAACTAACTACTGTTGGTCCCTTTCCTGGTCTACTCGCTTGCCAGGATATACATTCCTACAACTACAATTATGCTTTGTCGCACTAGTTGTTCCAAGATTCTCCACACTGTGAGAAACCTGAAGTTGTCTTCCTGGCTAGTCCCCAGGGATCTGTCATCCCGGTGGCCAGGACACAGCCATTGCTATTGAATCCAGTTCCTGGGGGTGGACCAGTGAGGGAGGATAAACTGAATGGGGGAGATCCTCGGGGAGTGGAAGCGGGACACTGACAGATGAGACGTGGCATCCCCCTTCTTCTGACACCTTTTTCCCAGCCTACCATGTAGCATACTCAGAAACTGTACACCCCACCACCTTTTCCGACACAACCACTTTCACACATTTCAAAAGACAACGGACTAACACCAGAGCTGTTTACCTGACATGTCCCAACACAAGGGTCAGGCAAAGTCAGGCAATTGACCAGATGTTCTACCTGAACAAACAGGGCGGTGGGGGCAGATCTAGTAGGCTCATCATGCTAGCAGTCAAGATCCGGGAATGGGGCTTGCCACACATGATCTGGATCAAAGCAGTCCACCTCCCTGGGCACAACAATGTGGAAGCAGACAGGTTGAAAAGACTGGGCCTGCAATACGTACAAATGGAAGTTACACAACAGCACCCTACTTCCTCTCTTCAAGAGGTGGGGCCATCCGAATGTCGATCTTTTTGCTTTCCTGCACAATGCCAAATGTTGCATGTTAGCATCATGGGCGGGACAAGGGCTTGGACCTTTAGGAGATGCATTCCTGATCAGTTGGGACAACCTCAGTTGCTATGCCTCCCCCACCCCCTCCAATGCTCCAGAAACTCATTTGCAGGTTCAGGGTGTCAGTGGGGTGCAGGTTGAGTCCCCCTGCTGATTCATGCCATGAGGCTTCGTGCAACAGCAGGGGGGTGGTTTTACACCCAGAACCAGGCCGCCTACCTCTCTCAGCCTGGCTCCTGATCAGTTGAGGTTGCAGGCTTTTTGGATCTCCACAGGTAATTGGCAAATCATACAGGGGGGCAGGAAAGTGTCCACAAGGCTGCAATATAAGAGAAGGTGGACCTAGTTCTGTCATGGGTCACAGGGCAAGTGGCTAGACCCACTTACCTGCTCCTTGGACGATGTTCTGTCTTTCACAGCCCATCTCGCAGAGTCAGGGGTCCAGGTGGACACCTGCCACACTTATTTGGCAGCCATAGGTCCCTATAAGAATTCTTAAGAGGGGTGTTCTCGGCTGCCAACCCGGTGGTCAAAGCTCCCCTTAATGGTTTGTCAAGATTGATTCCACCAGTGCCCCATCCTCGTCCTATCTGAGATTTGAATATAGTGTTATCAGCATTGCGACATAAGCCTTTCAAGCCTATGGCCTCGGTGGGTGGACATCAAATGGGTTACGCTCAAGGTGGTGTTGCTGGTAGCGCTCCTTTCGGTGCAGAGGGTCAGTGAGATCCAAGCCCTCTCAACTTGCGAGCCGTCAGAGGCAGTGAGATCACTGCATACACTACATCTGCGCAGGGTGAAAAAGTTCTACCTCTTGCAGTCAAGACAGTTGAGAAAGTCGGAGGCGTGGTGTGGCATGTTTCGGGGGTCCTCTCCTGGTACTCAAGCCGTCTGAAGCCTCTGTTGCCAGTTGGATGGTACTGGCAATCTCAGAGACGTATACAGCCATGAAGAACAGGTGCCCGCAGGTATTTATGCACATACCGTGCAGGCAAAAGCTACATCAGTGGCCTTTCATGGGCACGCCTCTTGAGAGGTAATCAGCAAGGCGGAAACTTGGGCTAGCCATCAGCTTTCTGCAGACCCTATTCCTTAGACACCAGCTCCAGGAAAGATGCTGAGTTTGGTCAGGCAGTTCTTAGGAACCTATTTGCTGCGAGTTAAGTTTCATTCACCACCCAGTCAATGTATTCGGTGGAATCACCCATACAGGATAGAGGAAAGGGGACAGGACGTTTGAGTAATAAGTTCTCCAGCATTGGATCTTTCATAGATTCACATGCTGTGAATATTCCCTGTTGTCAGGCTGAGAATCCTCGTTAAAATAGAGCAGTTTAAATTAAACTGAAACTTCACTCACTTTAGTGCTATATCGTCATTGTTTTTGGTCATACTGCCCACAGCCAATAGGGAACACTCCCATAACTCTGCTCCTGTTTGCCATCTTCAGATTTTTTACTGCACTCTAGTGTCGAGAATCCTCACAAATCTTCTTCAACAATTTTCTTTGAATAAAATAGTATACATTTGGAATTTCAATTAAAAAGTTAGCTTTTCGAAGTCGCTCAGCGACCGGCAACGCAGTACCAACAAGACCTTCGTCCAATGTCCCCACCTCCGGTTAACGTCAAATTCGAGTCAACTACGCAGTAATGCCTGCCTCATGCTGGAATCCACGAGAAAGTGCCTGTTCTGGGCGTGTGCCCGTGTTGGCTGAAAAACGTCTATGTGGAGGATCACCACGAGGAGTTCCTCTACTGCCTCCACCTTCGCCTGCCGAATGTCATCAAGAACTGCAAAATCTGCCAGTCATTCTCGTACAAGACGCTGAAGGATCATAATCGCTGTCTCGTCTCTTGGCTGGAGGACGCCGGCGAGGCCTGTGATTCGGCTTTGGTATGAAGTCATGCCTCGTTACGGCAGGGCAGGACAGCCCAGCGAATCACCTCAAGTAAGAGGTACATACAGATCGCACGACGACCAAGCCATAAGTGAGAAGAGGCAGAATGAAGCCTCAGGCGACAGCTCAAGATAGTCCCACAAGGACCGACCCCCTACGAAAGTCACTACCCAGGGCAGGAACAAAGCCCTTTTCATCGCCCCAAAGTAGCATTTGAGCTTGAGATCCGGCTCCAAGTCGGGTGAGCATTCCTCTCCGTTCTTATCGCAGTCACCATAAAAGCTGTCTTCTTTGCACTCCAGGTCATCTATGCCGAAGTCATTGATGGCAGCTTCCTCCTAAAACATCGTCCACAATGAAATCTTCTACTTCATCCTCTACGAAACTGTCAACTCCAGGACCATCAACCAAGACGACAAGACAGTCATCGACCTCCACCTCGACGGCTACTACCACCAGCACACCGACTACCGGCTCTTTGTCCACCATACCGTCATCGACGACACTGTCGACGAGTCAAAAATCTCACCAGCCCATTGTCGCCACAGCTGTTGGCCCTGAGACCAGCACTGACACAGCAGAAGCACGGGCAGATTGCCCAAGAACTGTGTACCCAAACCTGGGGGTGCCTGTACTACCAGGTTGCCTTGTGGTCCCAGAACTGAGTCTTACACAATCAGAAGAGGAGGAAGTTGTTCTATCAGAGCAGCCATCCCCTCCTAGGGCTCTGCCACCGAGGATTCCACCTCGGGTGAGGCAAACCAGCGGGTATGATGAGGCAACCTTTGCCCCAATGGAATCTTGTTCTGTCAGCAGCAGCAGTCCAGCATCAACCACCATGCCCGCAGAGGAACGTGTCATTGGATCTTTTATCAATGTTGACAGCTTTGGTGGCAACCTTGCATGCACTCCCCTTGAGAGCAGCAGTTGCCGAACCCAGCAAGCAGAAGCCGGCTGAAGCCCCAGGACCCTCCAGGGAGGGTTACGAGATTCCTCACCCCTCCCCCCAAGCTGCAAGGGCACCGGTCGGCACCGGAATTACTGACGGATAAGGTAGCGGACACGAAACCTGAGGGGGACACATCTCATACTCATTCTGACACTGACGAGTTCGAGGATTTTGTCACTGTAGATGGTGAGCCAGATGAAATTCCTCTCAGGGACTCTCCCCCAGACAAGATAGGAGCATTCAATGCTCTTATGTGTAGAGCATCCACAATGCTCGGTTTAGCTTACGAGGAGCAAAGAAAGGAAAGTGTTTTATATCAGCGCAGAGAACAATGCGGCAAGTCTATTATGGCAATACCACTCCTAGAAGACACCTGAGAAGACGGCGTGGTAGCCATGGCACATCCGGCAACTGCACATCCAAAAAGATTGGTTTGACAAAAAGTACAGGGCTCCAGAGAGCATTGCTGCCTGTCTCCACACACAGCCCATTCCAGACTCTGTGGTTGCGGCCAGGCAGAGGTCGGCTGACCCATCTTCATCCTGCTCAGTGCCCCCAGATAAGGAGGGCAAGTGCCTTGATGCCTTCGGCAAAAGGATCATCAAAACAGCGGCCACGACTATCAAGGCGCCGAACGCTATGCCCATACTCGCCAGCTATGATCGCAAGTTATGGTACAAATTGGGGCCCCTATTAGAATTCTTGCCCGAGGACAAGAAGCAAGGGGCACTGGACATTCTCCGGGAGTGTGAGATCACATCTGACCATGCCATCACCGTCACAGTCGACATCGCTGATACTGGCTTTCGCCAGATGGGTAATGATGTGGTTCTGCACCGACACGATTGGCTTAAAGCCAGAGACTTCAGACCAGATGTGCAATCCCTGATTACGGATAGGCCTTTTGGTGGCACAGCCATGTTTGGGGAAAAAGGTGGATGAGTCCTTACAGGCCATAAAAACGGACACTGAAACCACCTGCTCCCTGGGCACATTGCAGCACAAGCGCCATTCCTTTCGGGGCGGAGAAAGTGTGTTATAATAGAACTTCACGGGACAACCACTGCACATATCAGTCGTCCTCGTCCTACAAGACTCCTTATTCGTTGGGGGACCAGTACAGGAAGCCAACCCAGGCCTAGAAAGATTCCCAAAGGCGCAGAGGCTCCACCCAGCCTACGGGCCAGTCCAGCAAGCAGGCATGACCTATCGAGAGCCGGGGCCTCCCACTTCAGCACCCGACGAATGGGCTTAAGTAACAGCCACTGCAAGACTGTTGCCGTCGGTTTGACAATCCGGCCAGCTTGGGGGACACCTTTGCGTTCCCATGAGAGATGACATTCCTGTATGCTTTACCCCCAATTCCTCTGGTGCCACGAGTCCTACACACTATCAAACAGTATCAGTGCAAACTGATATTAGTGGGCCCTGCGTGGCTGAGACAGTATTGGTACACAGAGCTCCTGGCTCTTTCGGCGACAGCTCAAATCAGGCTACCCCGCACCAGTCTCTCTTGTCCAGGAAGCAGGGCATGGTTCTGCACCATGTCCCGGCCTCTCTCAATCTGGCAGCCTGGCTCCTGTGTTCCTAGAATTTGGGACCCTTTCCCTCCCACAGGCTTGCCAGGAAGTGCTGGCTAAATCAAGGGCCCCTGCCACTCTGTAATTCTGCAAGAGCAAGTCGTAGCGCTTCCAGGTGTGGTACAGAAGGCATCACCTGCGTCCTCAGACCATCACACCAGAGGAACTACTACCGTATCTCTTGTCGGTGGCAAAGTCAGGGTTGACGCACTCGTCCATAAAATTGCACCTGGCTGCAGTCTCCAGATATTGCCGTTCCTCAGGAAAACCTTCCCTCTGGTTTCATCGGCTAGTCAAAGAGTTTCTACAAGGTCTGTTTCGTTCATTTCCTCCAGTCCATTGCCCCGCACCAGCCTGGGAACACAATGTACTTCTCACAAGGCTTATGAGAACCCCTTTTGAGCCCATGCAGCAGGCATCCATCAAGCACCTGTCACAGAAGACAGCTTTTTTGGTGGCAATTACTTCAGCGAGGCGAGTGGGAGAGATACAGGCATTTTCTTTGAAACCGCCTTATTTGATGTTCAGCAAGGCATAGGCTGTATTGCAAACTAATCCAAGGTTGATACCTAAGGTACCTACAACTTTTCATCTTAACCAACAGGAAGTGTTACCAGTATTCTTCGGCTATCCTGCATCTCCGGCAGAGTGTACCCTGCACACACTGGATGTGGTGCAGGCTACTATGTGGCCCACACAAAGTCACTCAGTTTAACGGATCAACTGTTTGTCGCATTCGGACCGTCCGGGCCCGGCAAAGCTGTCTCCAAGTCTTCTATTGCCAGATGGATTGCAGACTGCATCTCATTCTTCTAACAGCAGGCGAGCACCCCACTTCCGGGTAGACCCTGAGCGCATTCCACCAGAGCAGTGGCCGCGACTACTGCTTTTCTCCACGGGATCCAGCTGCCAGACATTTGCCGCGCAGCCACCTGGAGATCGGTCCACACATTCACCAGATTCTACTGCGTCAATAGGTATTCCGCAGAGAAATCTAGAGTCGGTTGGTAAGTTCTACAAAAACTTTTCGCATAAGGTTGGTAAGCCTCCTGTGGTAGGTGATATGGGAGCTCCTCCACCCTTGTGTATTGGTTGTTTTTACTGCTTTGTAATCTATTCACAGCGTGTGAATCTATTAAAGATCCATTCTTGGAGAAGGAATAAGTTACTTATCAGTAACTCCTGTTCTCCAGCATTGGTATCTTTCATAGATTCACATGCAACCCTCCCTCCTACCCCTCATGGCTCGTCATTTGGCTCTTACTGCCACTTTACGTGCGCTTGCGAAATCTGAAGATGGCCAACAGGGGGGGAGTTAAGGGAGTGTTCCCTATTGCCTGTGGGCAGTATGACCCAAAATGACTATGATAGAGCACTGAATTGAATTGAAGTTTCAGTTTAATTTAAACTGCTCTGTATTACCGAGGAATGTTCACAGCGTGTGAATCTATGAACTATTACAGGGCTGGAGAAAGGGGACTTATGACTTTGAGTACTCAAGTCACTACAGTGAGTAAGGAATAAGTTACAGGTAAGTAACTTATTCCTTACTCACTGTAGTGACTTGAGTACTCAAAGTCATAAGTCCCCTTTCCTCCAAACTTCCCACCCGCCAGCCCCTGTTCGTAGACCAATAATTCATCCAGGTATAGCCAGGTTTACAGTTGTCTGATGTGTCAAAAAGGGACTGAGGTGAGGCGTCGGGAGTGCGGGGCTAGGAAGTGTGTTCACGCCCGGTGCTGCTCCCCGCACGCTATGCAAATTTAAAGGGGAAGCAAATGTTTTCACTGCAAAAGGTTCCAGTACCGTCCTCATTCAGGGGATAACCGTACAGGATGGAGGAAAGGGGGCTGTAAGGAACTCATGGTGGAAACAGTAAAGACAGACTGTAACGCTTACCTGGGTCTCCACGGGAGAGTAATGCCTTCTGTGCCAAAGGATCTGTTATTTGGGCACTTTTTTGACTCTTTTTCTGTGAAAACGACAATAATAACAATAGAACTACTGTAATTTCTATTTTGCTGGGAAAAAACTGTATATCAGTGCCCCTTTGAGAATCCTTCCCTTCTCACCTGTTTTTATGTTTTGTGGAGCTCTCCATCCTGTATTCTACAGGGGCGCGTTGGTTTGAAAACTTTTAACTTGAAAGGTTCCAGTGTTCAAATGATTCTTGTCAGAATAATGTCCATGATTTTCTAGAGTTATCTTGGGTAAGTATTTGGTGAAAAAAGATTATAGTTTGTCAGATTCTGGGCTGTCCCTACGTTGGAGAGATCTTTCTTTCTAATATGTTCCCTTTATTTTCAAAGTGTCTTGGTTCTCCGACCAGATTAAATGCTGCGGTATGGCTGCGACTACGGTTTGAGGAAACGTGTAACAAATGGAAGTTCGTCTTAACTGAATAATTACAGCCTTCAGAGACGGGCGCAGTAAACTAAGCGAAGAAAACCTGCTGGAACTTCAGGTAAACGTATGTAAAACTTCTTCTTTCTTATTTCTATAAGTTCATTCATTAATGAAAAATACCTTTTGTTTGCAGGTTTTCGGAAAGCTGTAGATGAAATACCTTCGGACGATGCAGAGTCAGCTGAGGAAGCTTCTTATTGAAGGCACTGCGACCGCGAATGAAGATTACTGTGAAGAAGATGCTGTGGCTGTGACAGAACTTCTGACAGAAGATGCGGAGACTACGAAATAGACAGCTGACTGAAAAAACGCTTCGGAAATACTACGGTTCGGTAAGTCTTTTAAAAAACCATGTTATTCTGTTGATTTTCTGTGGAAACTAATGTCTCTGAACTTTCTTTTCTTTGACATGTTCTGTCAGATCATCACTGGTAGCGTTACCCGCTGTCAGCGGAGAAGACGTGAAGCAAGCGCTCCAGCAGAGGCAGGGCTTAAGTAGCTCCGTCTGCCGTAGGTGTAGTACGTGCTGTAAGTTAACAATGGAGTTGGCAGCGGCCATGTTAAGAGTATGATAACCAATATAAGCGCTATGTGAGTGTATGGGTGCAGTGCTATCGCTGAGAGAAATGCCATTTGTTCCAGGCTTGTAGCCACTGTTGACCCACTGACTGATGTGTAGTTCCTTGCTTCCCTGGTGTGCCTGAATGGGAACTGTGCTCCTTTACTGTGATCATGACAGTTCCCCCCTCCCCCTCAAGATCCCTCCCAAGGATGAACTCTCCGGTCCTGGCTTAGTAGGGTGGTTTTGATGAAACCTCTTTAGTAATTTGGGGGCATGAATGTTTGAGCTAGGTTCCCAAGTCCTATCCTGTGGACCAAACCATTTTCAGTCTACCAGGTAGTATAATTTCCTTTTGACAATCTTGGAATCTAAAATTTCCTTTACTATGAATTCTGGTTCTCCTTCTATGATTAGTGGTTTTGGTGGTGACTGTAATCTGGTCATTGGACTCAGTGGTTTTACCAAAGAAGCCTGGAATACTGGATGGATTTGCATGTGGGATGGCCATTTTAATCTTACTGCTGCGGGATTGACGATGGTCTCCACCGGAAATGGGCCCAGAAACCTAGGTTGGAATTTGCGTGGGCCTTTCAATGCAATGTACTTGGAAGACAACCATACATTGTCCCCCACCAATTCATCACTGCTGGGAGCATCTACAAAATGCATCAAGAAATGTCAGATAATGGAAAACACTGCGGTTCGGGTTGTAAAAGGGATCAATAGAAAAAACCACGTGACGGAGGGCAGGAGATCTCTTCATTGGCTCAGGGTTGAGGAGAGAATCATCTTCAAATCCATGACGTTGGTGCATAGATGCTTATATGGAGCAGCTCCGTCGTACCTCAGATCCAAGTTCACCCGCTATATCCCTAACAGGGCCTTGAGATCACAAGCACTAGGCCAGTTATTGGTACCATCGGCAAACCGTGCCCTGGGTACCGGGAAATCCTTTCCGGTCCAGGCGGCCCGGCAATGCAACAACCTCCCAGTGACAATGCGAGTAGAACCGAGTCACTAAATCTTCAGGAAAAACCTGAAGACACACCTTTTTAAGTAAACTCTCGACTAAACAGTATTCCTACCAGCACCTCACTGTCTATCCGATTCTGGTTTTGTCTCTCTGCGCCCTGAAGCCCGCGGGCTGTTAGCGCATTACAAATACAAAATACAAATACTCTGGAGATTTTCTTTGAAGTCTATCTGCAAACTTCTTTTGGTTCTCCTTTGCTGCTGCCAAATGTCATAGAACTTCTTCTTGTACCTTGGTAATCTTATCATGTACTGCTGGCATCTCTAAAGATTCTATGGGATCGAAGGGTGAGGTCCGAGTATGCAAACCGCTTTGTATGTTGTAGGGAGTATAGCCTGTGGAAGTGTGTTCGGAGTTATTATAAGCATACTCTGCGATCCAACGGACATCCACCCAAGAACAATGTATCTGGTGGAGAAGACATCGAATGTATTGTTCAAGAGTCTGATTGGTTCTTTCTGTTTGACTGGCAGTCTGTGGGTGTTGACTGGTAGATAGACGCACTTCAATTTTAGCCAACTCACAACATTTTCTCAAGAATTGGGATACAAATTGTCTCCCTCTATCGGAGATCACAGTAGATGGAAATCCATGAAGACTACCAATTTGTTCCAGGAATACCTTTGCCTGCGAGGACCTGGTGCATTCAAAATAATAAACAAACAGTTCCTTTCTGCATGTACGTTGGGTGATGACTTTTCACCCCTGGAGCCCTCTCTTCCGGGTTCAGATCCACAAAAAGTTCTTAATAATATCAGAACCTGCGGTAGCTACGTTTTCTTGTTTCTTGTTTCCGAGGGCCTTATAGGTTCACAATAATAAAAAAAAGTTTAACAAAAAGTTCCTTTATGTTTGTATTTGGGTGATAATTCTCCACCCCTGGTTTCCCCTCTTCCGGGCTCAGACACCTCTCGAATATCAGCCTCCCTCCGTCGGGTTCACTCTGGCTTATATTCAAAAGGTTTTCTCGGTTGCATTCACGTGACGTGTCCGGACTCAGACCCTTCCTGAATGTTTGCCTTCCCTCCGTCGGGTGCACTGCGGCTTCAATGTTACCTATGACATTCATAAATCTTAATGTCTTTTTAAACAGTTCACTGTGGACATCCCTCTGTTGGGTTCACTCTTGTCAACACACTGTTCATTGGGACTTCAAGCTTTGCTGCGTTTCATCGGCATCCCTCCGTCGGGTTCACCCTTGCCAACTTTACTTTTCCTTCTACTTTCTTATGATGTGGGATTCACTCCTTTTGTGTTTTCACTGGTTTGTCGGTCAAAGACTTTTCTCTGTACAGGGGGATTTTGCTAGACCCCTGTATGACCACTTTGACCTTTTGCTTGCGGCTCTCCTAGGGCCATCTGTTATCAGTATTTTTTTTATTAAAAACTTTATTTATTCGTCTTGATGACACAAATGAGAGACCAACACTAGGTCAGAAATAAGCATAGCATGATAACAATTTGCAAATTATACAAAGAGAATTACAGTAAAGTGCGAGATCTCATGCAACTCGCGGGGGGGGGGCAAACGACAAGGGGAGTCGTGCGCCCAGGGGCAACAATGGACAAATCACAGGGGGGATCCTCGAGGGAATGGGAGAGAGGAGAAACCTCCGGGTCTGAATTGGAGGTCAAGGCAGACATGTATTCACGAAACCGCCGCCAAATGTCCCTAGGACTCGAGTGGGGGTGTTGAAGTGCCCCCCAGGCCTACTTGGTATCGTGTGCCCAGGTGACTGCCCTTAGCCATTGTCCATAAGTGGGAACGGCAGGCCGAAGCCAGCCCAATAGTATGCAGCGAACCGCCAGCACCATGCAGAGCCCTGCCAATTTCCAAGAGTCGTGCTTCAGTCTTGGGAAATTGTGGAAGAGGCAGCGCATAGGAGAAGGATCTATGGTATAATCTAGCATGTCTGATATTGTAGAGCATATGTCGTGCCAGTATTGCGTCAGGTGAGGGCAGTGCCAAATGTGAGAGGTCATGAAACATGCGGTGTAGTCTAGTAGGTGTGTGGTGATATCTGTGCAGCACCTTAAACTGCAGTAGTTTGAACCTAGAATTGTAGGACACTTCTTGGGTGCACGCACACATACAGGACCAGCGTTCATCTGTAACCTCAACTCCCAGATCCACCTCCGATTTAAGTCTTAGTTTGGTAAAAGAGGGGGCGGCTCTGGTCTGTAGTAGGCCATAGAGCCTTGATACCTTCCCTCGGAAGGTGTCGGCTAAACAGAGTTCAGCAATTATGGGATCGTCTGGTGGAACTGTGGGAAATCCAGGGTATCTGGCTTTAAGGTTCTTACGGAGGGAAGAATATTGTAGCCAAGCTGATGGTTTATGCTTGAGGGAGAGGGGGATGTCTGACCACTCCAGAAAGTTGCCCTGTTCATAGACATCACGAAGAGTCAAGAAGCCTGTCGCGGCCCAGCGAGACACCATGGATTGAGAGATATATGGAACATCAGGGAAGAAATTCCAGAGCGGGAGGTCACCATGGAATGGGTGAGGCGTAGCGCCCATTGCCCACACTCTAGTAAGTGCAAGTGATGTGCTAATAACAGGGTCTGCTGAGTCGAGATCAGGCGGGGCGGGTTTAAGAATGAGGGAACCAATCGTGCGTTTGCTGACCTTCAGTTTTTCAAGTCGGACATGAGGGGGGGATCAGTGGTGTTAAACCAATGGGAAGCGAATTGGGATTGGGCTACCGCCCAGTACCTGAGAAAGGGATCTCCAAACCCGCCCAATTCCTTGGGGGCTGTGAGTGTAGATAACTGGAGTGCCAGAGAAAGGTGTTAGTAATGCCGCATAGCGTCTTGAAGAACTCCTCGCCTGGCCATAGTGGAAGGGTTGGTGAATCGGTATAGGAGTTGAGGCAGCACTACCATTTTAAGTATTCCAATTCTACCAGCTAGAGAGATAGGGAGTCTAGCCCAGCTCTTGGTTTTGGTGGCCAGGTTAGTTAGGTAATTCTGATAGTTGTCGGCACGTAACTTCTCAGTATGTCGGGACACCAATACCCCCAGGTACATAAAGTTGGAATGAGACCAAGTGAAACCCTTAAGATCAGAAGGTGGTTGTGTGTTGTCAGTGAGCGGGAATAGGGCCGACTTGGTGCAGTTAACTTTCAGCCTGGATATGCGTCCCAATCGGGCCATGTAGTTAAGGATTGGAGCAAGGTTGGTCTCTGGGGAGCGGATGTACAGAAGGGCATAGTCGGCATATAAGGAGACAATATCAGGCGTGGCCTGGAGCTCATGGCGAGTGGAAGCTGAGTCGCCGTGCTCCGGCCGAGGCGCCGTTTCCAGATCCTTTTGCCTACTTAAAATCACACCTGAGATAGAAAGAATCGGTTCCGACGGGAGGGGAACCGACCCCGGACACGCTGCAGAGGTCTTCCCCGGGATCCGGGCCCCTGAGCCCACGGATTCATCCCGATAATGGTCCCCCCCCCTTTGGCGGGACCCAAGATGGCGGCCATCTTACGAAACTAATGTCGCAGGAGAACGCCGGCCGCTCTTGCAGCCAAACCGACCTATCAACTTCTGCCGTGGCTGCATCGGGGGTGAGGAGCCTCTACCTTTATCCGGCCCTGCTGAGTTGAACCAACCGAAGCCTCCGGCCGGGGAAACTAAACCGGGGCTCAGACCCGCACCACCGAGCACGGCCCCGGCCATCGACTACAGACGACGGTGGCGGTGGGGAGAGCGTCGGGCATGAGCGCGAACGACCTGATAAATATCCCACTGCACACCCTCTTGAAAACTTGAGCCTGGACCACCCTGCTTCCGACAAATAACCCCGGCGCCTGTCTCCACACGACTGAGTGGCGCCAATATGGCGTCCAGGAGCAAGACAAAGGCAAGCACCATGGACACCTACGTGTCCGCTAAAGCGAAGACTCCTCCGCAGCCAAGCGCTTCCACTCCAGAACCCCCTCGAGCGCAACCAACAGGTTCCCCAGAAAACCAAGCACAAGTACTGGAGGCGATCGAATCATTGCGTGCGTTCATAGACATGAGAATTGGGGAGTTCAAATCTGAGCTGCAGCTTGTGCGCCAGGACGCCCGCAACTTGACGGAAAGGGTGACCTCCGCCGAATCCACCATTAAAGAGACGTCGGGAGACACAACGGAGCTGAAGGCCAAGGTGACGGACCTAGAACGGAAGGTACTCACACTTGAAGCTAGGGCCGAAGAGGCCGAGGGCCGAGCCAGACGCGCCAACATCCGAATACTGGGGGTACCGGAGGGAAGCGAGGGCCCGGATCCGACGGCCTATGTGGAATCCCTGATACAACAGGAGGTGGGCGCAGGAAAGCTGACGCAGGGATTCTCGATTGAAAGGGCGCACAGATCGCTGCAGAAGAAACCCCCGCCGGGCTCGCGCCCCCGCCCTATAATTGCCAAAGTTCTGAACTTCCGAGATGGGGAGATTATCCTCCGACACTCCAGAGAGGAGGGCCCTATCGAACGCAACGACTCTAAGATCACGATCTACCCTGATTACACCCCGAAAGTTCAACGGGAGAGGAACTCATTCGTGCCGATCAAGGCTCGGCTCAGACAACTTGACCTAAAATATATGTTGCTCTACCCCTCCAGACTAAAAGTGATCCATAAGGGCAGGGCGATCTTCTTGGAATCCCCGGCAGCGGCGACCATGTGGCTGGAGGACAACAATCTAGCAGCGGACAATGACTCTCAACTTTCCGCGAATTGATGACCCCCTCGCCCGATGCGAAGATGTCATGCCCCATATACTCAACTCGGACGTTAGGCACACGATCTAAGAAGAAGGTAACAGCACCCAATAGTTCGCAAAGATGAAACGGCCCTCGCTCGGCCCCCGCCAGGCACAGGGCCCCACCCCCCACGAACAGAATAGGTCAGGCCAGTTGCCTGCCCGACCTTCCTCGTGCCCGATACCCGGATGGGTCCAGACGGTACGAGAGCGCCTGAGCACCCGCAAAACTCTGTCGTTGCTGGGCGCACCAGTTTTAGTTTTGTTATTTGTTTTTGTTCACACCACAGCCCTCAGACTACTAATGAAGCAGAAAAATGGGACCGGAGGCTCTTGGGGGCGGCGGACGGGACGTCGCCAGACCCCGAGGGGGATAATGTACCGCCCGGAGGCGGGGGAGGCGCGGAAGATGAGGCTGAAACAATAACTCCATGGCGTCCCAAATCAAGGTGATGACGTGGAATGTGAGGGGCATGGGCACGCACATGAGGAGGAATCGGATTCACTCCTATCTGCGTAGGAAAAAGATATCAATAGCAATGCTCCAAGAGACCCACCTCACGGACGAAGCAACGGCCAAGCTCTCCGAGAAGTGGGGAGGTACTGGGAAAGGGGCGCCTTACTCCAAATTCGCCAGAGGAGTGTACACGTGGGTGAGCCCAACTGTCCCCTTCCACCTGTTGGGCTACAAAGCCGATAAGGAGGGCAGATATCTAATATTATGGGGCACCATCGACTCTATACCGGTGTGCCTGGTGAACTCATATTTCCCGCAACAAGGAATACCCTCACACCTCGCAATGCTCACTGCCAAAATCATTCCCACGAGAGAGAGCGCTTTCATATGGGGCGGCCACTTCAATTCCGTCAGGCACGGCGCACTGGACAGGTCGGTTCCCCCCCGTTCCCTGAACAACCTCGCGTCTAACGCGCTGAACGCGGCAATAGAACAGCTCGACCTGGTGGATATCTGGAGGGAACAACATCGCACCGAGAGGAGCTACTCCTATTACTCGGCCCCCCACAAGGTCCACACGAGAATAGACTATCTGTTCATTGATCGTGCGCTGGCTCAGCAGGTGGACGACACACTTTACCTAGGTAGAACCATATCTGATCACTCACCGCTGATCATGCAATGGACCCCTAGAGGACCCAGGCCACCAATCCCGCTATGGAGAATGCCACCCGCAGCACTCACGGACCACGCATTCAGGGAGGAACTGGGTACCAAACTTGAAGATTATCTCGACATTAATACAGGTTCAGTATCACGCTGGAGCACACTTTGGGAGGCCATGAAAGTTGTCACAAGAGGCGAGGTTATATCAGATGCCGGAGGTATTCGCAAGCAACTGAGACTGAAACTGGAGAAATTGGAAGACAGGATCACCCACCTTGAATCCGAACTCAATAATGCGCCCGATGCCGAAACAGAGTTGAAGGACACCCGGGAGGAGTGCCTATTGGCATGGAACAGACTGTCCAAATTCGACTACGCGACCTACATAGCCAGAACTCACAAAGAAGCTGATAAGCCTGGTAGAATGCTTGCCTGGCTGTGTAGGCGCGAGTTTCCAAGACACCTCCCAACCGAAATAACAGATGAAAGGGGGACGACTCACCGGACGCAAAGAGATATCAACTCAGCTTTTGCGGCCTTCTACTCCAGGTTGTACGCCCATGACGCCAAAATACCAGTGGACGACATCAGGACCACACTGGCCGAGATTGAGCTCCCAAGTCTGACGGAGGCCCAGAGAGAGTCATTGGATGCAGAGATCACCGCTGAGGACGTGACATATGCGATTCAGTCGCTGACCACTTGTAAAACCCCCGGGAGCGATGGACTCCCGCCCGAATTCTACAAAGCATACGCAGCGACCCTTGCCCCGACACTCCACAGGGTCTATATGGAGGCATTTGAAACTGGGACCTTACCTGACTCCATGAAAGAGACAATTATTATCCCTATACTCAAACCTAATAAACCCGCCAACAACTGCGAATCATACCGCCCGATTGCCATGCTGAACTACGACTGTAAAATTCTGACCACAATTTTAGCTAAAAGGCTGGCGAAGGTGATTGGAACCTTGATCCATGAGGACCAGAATGGTTTTGTGCCAGGTCGCCACTGCGAACCTGAGGAGGCTCCAACATATCATGGCGGAGACCCACGACCGAGATGTAGACCTCGCTGTGCTCTCTCTGGATGCCATAAAAGCTTTTGATTCCATCTATTGGGAGTGGTTGATCGAAGTACTAAAGGAATTCGGCTTTGGAGCGAGCTTCGTGAGGTGGGTCGAGGTACTGTACAACACCCCGACAGCGAGGGTGAAGACTGGAACGACGATGTCCGAGGCCTGGCCGATACAGCGCGGCACCCGACAAGGATGCCCACTATCCCCAATGTTATATATACTGGGCCTGGAGCCAGTGGCGGCCTACTTCAGGGCACAACATTTTGACGCGGGCATCGGGCTGGGCAGGGACTATGCCATAATATCCATGTATGCGGACGATGTCCTCCTGTACCTGAACAACCCCCGGCTCAACGCACACGTCGCGCTCGATATCCTCGACAACTATTCCCGATACTCCGGAATAACATTCAGCAAACTGAAGTCTTGTGCGTTCCCGCTGGCGAGACTTAGGGGCCTGGCTGAGTCAGACCTCCCAGACGTCGGGATACGATGGCAACTAGAGCACTTTAAATACCTGGGAATCGACGTGTGCCATACCCCAGCTCTCACACATGACCATAACACGGAAAAAGCCGTTAGGACCCTTCGCAAATCCATGAACTTTTGGTCGAAGCTACCACTGGCGGTAATGGGCAGAGCCGCAATAGTCAAAATGATCATTCTCCCCCGCCTCTTGTACCACTTCACGAACGTATGCTTCTACATCAGGCCGCCTTTCTTCAAAAAACTGGACTCTCTCATCAAGGACTTCATATGGGGGTCCTCCAGACACAAGATCTCCCTCCCCACACTCACGCTCCCGCACAAAGAAGGTGGGATACAACTACCGGATTTGCAAAGGTACTATCTGGCCGCACAGCTCAGTCACACAACGAAATGGCTTTCTGATGAACTCTCGTCGGAAACGAAGCTCCTCCGTAACCAGGCTTCCAAGCTGTTCCCCAAGGAGATGCTTTGGAACCCGATGAAACGAGCTTCAGGAGTCCCCATGATTGTCACCTTGGGCCGGCAGGTGTGGGCCAGAACCGGCTTTCTCCGACACCTGGAGCACCCCTACAATCCCAGTGCCCCCATCCTGGCTGACGTGTGCAAGACCCACGCAGACTTAGCGACAGCGAGACAATGGGAGAGAGCTGGAATCTACGCATGGGGAGATCTGTTCGAAGACGGCATGTTCAGAGAACTCGAATCCTTACAAGCCAACGAAGGCATTTCAAACGCCCAGTTCTTGTGGTACCACCGCCTCAAGCGGACGGCAAAGGCACAATGGCCCGTCTGGCCAGAGGAACCCCCACCGGACCCCCTTCTTCAGGAGATGTATGACCTAGCAGATGGCTGGAGACCGGTCTCCCGCTTATACGCCAAGCTGAACGATAGACCCAACCCAAAAAGCGCGCCCCTGAGACAAAAATGGGAATCCGACCTGGGGGTCCCGCTCACCGACGGCGAATGGGAGCAAATACTTCTATACCCCAAGGAGGTGTCGAGGAATACCAGATTTAAACAAGTCCAGTTAAATGTCCTATACCGGACATATATGACTCCGCTAAGAGTTGCCACCTTCAACAATCGTGCACTCCCGCACTGCCCCTGGTGCGGTAACGACAAGGCGGACTTGATCCATATGTTTTGGACCTGCACCAAAACTGCGCACTTCTGGTCCATGGTGGAATGTACTTGCACTGAGGCGGGGCTTACAAGATACGAGTGGAACCCAAAGGAATGCCTGCTGGGAGCCCATCCCAGACCCAGCAAACACAAGCATCAGGTCAAATTAATGGACCTTGCTTGCATCCTTGCGAAGAGGTCCGTAGCGATGGCATGGAAATCCCCAAGGGGCCCTAGACACGGACGTTGGCTCAAAGACCTGGAAAAGTGGACGGAGGCGGAGACTAGGGCCTGGCAGGATGGTATCCGCTCGAACGATGACGACTCCAATGAAGCTCTGGACTCATGGAAGGCCCTGGTGCGTGACATTCAATTTGCCTCCGACCACAAACCCCCCTGAATTTTCGCTCCTAACAGAATACCGCCTGTGACTGGTTTCCAAGAATGGACAACACCATACCCAGCCCCCCACGACCACGGATTTGCTGCACACCGACCCCCCCCCTCCGCCCCCCATCACGGACGATACATTGCTCTATGAAGGCTGTGGAAGTTAAGTAGTTAATTAGTTAATTTGCTGTAAGTTGTTTGCTAAGTCACTGTTTGTTGTTTGTTTTCGCACTTTTACAAATGCCAATAAAATGTTTTAAAAAAATAAGGAGACAATATCAGCCTGTCCCGCCGTGCGCAGGCCCCTCTGGGAGTGTGACTGGCCCATCATGTCTGCAAATGGTTCCATAGCTATCGCAAATATCAGCGGGGAAAAGGGGCATCCCTGTCTTGTCCCTCTGGCTATCTGGAAGAGGGTAGAACATCTGTCCTTGGTGCGGACCCTGGCGACTGGGTTGGTGTAAAGGAGTCTGACCCAGGTCAGAAAGTTGGCGCATTTTACCAGCACACGCCACAGGTACTCCCAAGACACTGAGTCGAATGCTTTCTGCATGTCCAGTGTGGCTGCCACTGCCTGCGTATTTGGATTAATTCTGCTAATCACATTGAACAGTCTTCTGAGGTTTAGGGATGTGGACCTACCTGGGACAAAACCTGCCTGGTCGGGGTGAATGATGTGGGGCATTAGTGGAGCTAGCTGATTAGCAAGGAGTTTAGCATATATTTTAACATCACAGTTTATTAACGAGAGGGGGCGGTATGAGCCGCATTGGGTGGGGGGTTTACCAGGTTTGAAAAGGACTGTTATCATGGCCTCACGGAGAGAGGGGGGGGGGGAGTATACCTGTCTCGCATGCCTCCTCCCAGAGAGCCAGTAATTGCGGAACCAGAATAGATTTGTAATGCTTGTAGAAGTCCATGGGGAGGCCGTCCGGGCCCGGAGCCTTCTCTGCCATAAGTGAGTCAATGGCTTCTGTTAGCTCTTCGGTAGTGAAGGGCCTTTCCAGTGAGGCAGAGGCATCCGTAGATAGAGCTGTGAGAGGGATTTCCTCCAGATAGGAGTCGATTTCCGAGATATGGGGGCCGTCGGCCTTCGAATATAAGGAGGTATAGAATGTCAGAAACTCTGTGTTGATGTCCTGCGGAGAGGTAGCAAGTGTTCCGTCAGTCCTTTCTATTGCCGTGATGTTGGGTGCCCCAAACTCGTGGCGGATTAACCTGGCCAGTACGCGGCCTGGCCTCTCACACTCCCCATATCTTCTTACTGCCCGCGGGCTGTCTAGGAATTTAACCTCCCGCTCTGCAAGGTCACAGAATCTGTCGAGCTCAGAGCCCAGCGATTCCAGTGTATCGGGAGAGTGGTCCTGGGCATATTGGGACTCAGGATTGGCTAGGGACGATTCGCTGTCTGCGATATCCTCCCGAATGTTTTTCAGGATGCCGCTCCCTTTAGACATGACTATACCCCTGGTTTAAGCTTTGGATGATTCCCAAAGGACGGCTTGAGAGGATACTGAACCTGTGTTGACCTCAAAAAACTCCTCAATGGAAGCTTCAAGTTCGGAAGCGAAGGCCTGGTCTAGGAGGGCGTGAGGCCTCATTTTCCATTGTCTCGTCTTCCCCCAATTCAACGAGATGACCACCGGGGAGTGATCCGACAGTGTTCTGGGGAGGATAGCCAGATGGGAGAGGGACCTGATTAGTATGTCTGATAGGAGCCATCTGTCTATCCTAGAGTGCAAGTCATAAACTGAGGAATAAAAGGAATACGTGCGAGAGTCAGGGTACATGAAGCGTCAGGCGTCAACTGCTAGTCTGGGGAGAGTAGTAAGGATCGTGTAAGCTGCTCTTGAGAGCTAGCGAGGTCTGGAGCCTGGCCTATCTAGGTCAACGTCTAGGATCGTATTAAAGTCGCCGCCCCATATGATAGGGATCTGGGGGTGACTCTCCAGGATTGAGGCCAGGTGTAGGTAGAATTCGGGATCATCAATGTTGGGGCCATATATATTCAGGATGGCTACCTCTTGATTTTGCAGTTTACCAATAATAAGTGTATATCTCCCAAGGGGGTCTATTTGCGAGTAGGAACAATAGAATTTAAGGCCCTTGTGTATTAAGGTGAGGGTGCCACGACTCTGAGTGGAGTCTTTGGGGTCCCCATTGCTTAGCGAACCTCTCACATTGTTCAGAACGAGCATGGGTTTCTTGTAAACATAGGACTTGGACACCTTGGCGCTCAGCATAAAGTTGTATCTGTCGCATCTTTTTGTAGTTGCCTAGGCCCCTAACGTTCCAGCTCATGAAAGTTAAGCTATTATCCGACATTGGTATATAGGAATTGTACAAGTGTTGATCTATAGGTTCGAATTGATCTGTGCCATCTAGGCCTAGATCTATGTGTCACCTTTGCTATGATTCTGTGTTGTCTCAGTATTTCAAGTGTGGACTCTCTGGTGGTTGCCAAGACTTTAACATAACTTCCCTTCCTCCCAACCCCCACCCACATCGCTCCCTCAACTTGAGGAATGAAACCCCAACCCAACCATAACAACAATAAACTTCTCAGCAGCAGCGTCTGGGGGCCTGTTAGCTGGCCTAGCGGTGGCGCGGCAGGCCGGAGAGAGATTGAGGAGATTACCAGTACAGCTGGATTAGTCAGTGTGTACAGCGTTGTTTACGCATGCAGCAGATTGTGATATAGCACAAAGGCAACTTGTTACTGTGCCCCGTAAGAGTTCGTTATGTCCCTGTAAAATTGTGGCCGCTATCATGTCCCCGGCATAATATCAGGGCTTAGGTAAATCAATTGTGTGCATACCTTAGAGCCGGTGAAGCATTGAAGCATCGGTAACAGCTTAAACACTATGCAATCATGTAACTTGAGCGAATCGGAGAACATAGGATCAGCTGAACAGAAGAAACCAGATCAACAACCATAGTAAACCTGGACAGAAAAGTAACTATTATTAGCAAGGTTGAGTGCGGCCCATCAATGGCATAGGCCGACCAGGAAGTATTCATAACAAATTGACCCTCCATTGTGGCAACGAGGGATCAACCAGGGAAGTGCTCGTCAAGGAACTTGGAGGCCTCTTCGGGAATCGTGAAAAAAAAGGTTTTGTTGGATGTTCAATACTTAATTTTGCGGGAAACAGCATAGAGTATTTAACCTCCAAGTCTCGGAGTCTCTTTTTCACAGCTACGAAGGTCTGGCGCTCCCTCTGTACAGCCACAGAATAGTCCGGGTAGAGGTGGACCCTGGCCGCTCCAAGCCGAAGTTCTCCTTGGATCCTGGCAGCTCGTAGGAGGGTGTCCCGGTCCCGGAAGTTTAGGACCCTGGCTATGATGGGCCTCGGGGGGGGCCCCCGGTCTGGGTTTTGTGGTCAGGGCACGGTGTGCTCTCTCTATAGCGAACTGTGGGGAGAGCTTGGGGGAATCTAAGAGTGTCATTAGGATGCGTTCCACATAGTCTTCCATGGGCTCCATGATGTTCTCTTCGGGTATTCCGACAATGCGCAGATTGTTTCGTCTCGAGCGAGATCGTCTTTTTTCTTCTCCACCACCTACACCCTGTTGGTAAGTGTGGTGACCGCAGCATGGAGAGAGCCCAGATCATCCTCAGCCGCCCCAACCCTGACCTCCACCTTAGCGACTCGTCCATCTGTTTTTTCGATATGAGCTTTTATGGAGGAGATGGTCCCATTCATGTCGTCCAGTTTAGTCTGCAGTGTGGTGAAACCATCTCGGATATACTCCAGCGTTTTCTGTGAGTCATCCGAGGTCGAGGGGGACGTCGGACGCTGGCTTAGATGGTATTTTAGCAAACATGTTTAGCGAACTTTGTTTCTTCCCGGCACCAGCCCCCTTGGTCATGTTGAGGCTTGCGTTAGGGATCAGGGAGCCAGAGAGGGTATGGGCGCACAGAGGGAATGGAGCACTCCGGTGGTAGTCGTAGGCCCAGGTGTATCAGAAGCGGGAAGTGGTGTAGATCTTCGGGTCGCCGGCCAGGGACCCACCCAGGACTAGGTTATGTTCCAAGGCTTCCTTTAAACTTATATGCGTGTGCCACAGCAGCGGTGCCCCAGTTCCGCACCGCTCCGGAGCGGCCCAGGCCATATCACATCACCAATGGAGTAGACCCTAGAGCACGACCGCAGTAGGGTATCACTTAGGGTGGAGCTGGTAAGAGTGCGACTGCCGGTGGTGTACGTCCCCAGGGTCCAGTACCACGTGGAACAGGTGGTGGAGATCAGGTTCGGGCCCCGCCTGCAGCCCGTACCTGCGCCGCAATGAAGAGGTCCTGCGCCACTGAAGGTTCCCCAAGCCGGCTCAGCAGGGCTGAATCACAAGTTAATATGGCCTAGGAGGGAGTTCCGGCCTCTGTGCCCGCTACCCCGGCAGACTCCAGCAATGCAGGGGGGCCCCCAGTTGTAGGAGTCCATTGATCGTTGTAATCCAGGGGGCAGGTGGGAGGGGAGCAGCTCTCAGTGCCAGCAACAAAGAAATGCAGAGAGGGGTGCAGCAGGCCCTCCCCAAGGTCGGGGAGTCTCCGCAGAGTTCCAGGCCCCCAGAGGGATGACTGTCTAACGTTGGCGGCTCCCGCGGTGGTCCCCCTGGAACGCTGCAGCAGAATCCGTAAGAGTACAGTGGGAGGCAGGGGGGTCTCCACGAAGCTCGGCCGCCGTAGTGTTTAGTTCTCGGTCGACCAGCACAGAGCGCCCGGGGCCCACCGGTGCAACAGCAGCGCGGGCAGAAAGACAGGCAACCGCAGCAAATGGTCCCCGTGAGCAGAAGGGGAGGGGGACCAGTGTCGGCCCACATCCACAGGAGCCAGCGCCCCAGCACAGGGGGACCAGCCCGCCTCCAACACCCCCCGGCCCCCTACCTTGTCACAAGCACCACCAGTGCGGGATCCGATCTCCGGGCCGCTGCAGAGCAAGAAGCTTCCAGGGCACGGCGATCAGGCGGTCCGGGCGCGCCGGCCAGGCAGGGCACAGAGAAACGTTGGGCGCTCTCGGCAGGAAGCCCCTCCCCCACAAGGCCGTGCACGCCGGGGGGTGGAGTGGGAGAGCAAAGCCGCACACGCTGGAGCCGCGGTGTGGAGCAGGAAAGGAGTCTGCAGCCTTGATTTTTCGGCAGCCACAGCAGCAGCCTCAGGGGGTCTCTTGATCCGATTCACGGCATGTGCATAGAAAATAGGTTCACGCAGCGGCCCAAGCAGTAGGAGGTTGCTCAGCCGTATCTGTGAGGATATATTTCCAAGTATGCTCTCTCACGGTCCGGAGCTCTAGAATCAGGCAGGCATCATGCTTCTGCGGAACAGCGCCCCCCCCCCCTGTTATCGGTAGTTTTAACAAACAGTTTCTTGAATAAGCACCCACATGGTGCGGACAAGTCAACAGCTGTTTTTTCCTTAAGGTTCACTATTCTCTGAACTTTTCTTAATTTCCCACTTTGCGACTTTAATTCAACAAGGTTTGGTTTCTTTATCGGTTTCTTTCTTTATCGGTTCTCCCCTCGACTCACTGGCTGTGATGAACTGCTTGGCTTTCCTAGTATCTGGAGTCAAGGACAGTACCACGGTAGCAGGCGTCTTTCTCTGTCCTGCTTATCAGCATAGGCATGCTCTGTGTACCATTGACATCTGCTGCAACACACGCTTGCTGCTACTCGCAGTCTTATGATTCCTTCGACTGAGGCTTTGCGGGTCTGGGTCAGAAAGGGCAAGTTTGCTTCTCTCCTTGTCACCCTTTTGGTTCTCGCCAGCTTTTCTCCTCCTCTTGAACTGCTGTGCTTGGATAGCTCTCTCGTCGTGTCGTCTGCCTTGCTCATATTGTGCTCTCATGCTCCACCTTTTATCCCTGTGGGAAATGGCAGGTGAATGGTTCTGGTGTTGATAGGTTGTTTGTTACAATCTAAGAAGGTGTTTGTGTCAGAAAAGGGGAGGGGGGTAGAGTTTTGGAGTATCCAATGTGGTTGGATGGGGCAAAGGTGTTATAAGAAATAAGAAGGGGGATACTGCATCTCACCCATCAGCGTCTTACTTCACTCCACGAGGACCAACCATCCAGGTGATCCTCCTGCACTGGTCCACCCGCAGGAACTGGATCCAATAGCGATGGCTGTGTCCTGGGCACATGGATGACAGATCCCCGTGGACAAGCAAGTGAGACACCTTCAGGTTTCTCACAGAACTTAGGACTTTGAGTACTCTAGTCACTACGGTGAGTGACTTTTATTTATTTTGAGGTCCACTTACTTGCTGAACCCCTCAATCTGCATTCCAGCCCAAACACGCTACTGACCTGCCCTCTGATGTTGCAAATTCTTTTATTACAGCCCACCACATTTTCATCTCTCTTCCATCCTCCTTCTCTTTGACCTTTCTGCTGCTTTTGACAGTATAGGCCGGAAGGCAGAGGACCCAGAAGGACACAGGCCACCAATCTCAGCGACAGTGGGGTATTTGCACGTGAGTGAGAGTGGGAAGGAGGTGGTGAAGAGGAAAGTCTTGAGGAGCTTCCGGGATCAGAGGCAATCCTGCTCAAGATGGAGAGGAAGGGGGAGGCTGTTCCAAAGGAGGGAGCCAGCCGAGGAGAGCGATCTGCTACCAGCTCGCTGCTTAGAAAAGCACCTGACACACAGAGAGTTGGAGCCGGAACAGTGTAAAGATCTGGAAGGAGAGTATTTGGTGAGAGCTAGTTGTAGGTAGATTGTTCCTCTAGAGGCCAAGGATAAGTGTTGCAGCCCCGTTCTGGAAAAGCTGGAGGGGGTGGAGAGAGGAAGAGGGTAGATTAAGGAAGAAGCTTTTGCAGTACTGCAGCCTAATGCGTACCAGAGCTCTAGAGACATTGAGCTTCTGGGAAAAAGTGAGAGTGAGGAAAGGAAGGTACCTCTGAGGAGGTGAAGCCTTTCAATACTGGGCTGAAATGGTGTAATTTATGAGCACTGTTTTTGCTAAAGATTTTGCAAAACATACAATTTACAGGTAATTCTCTAATACATGAAAAATTCCAATATGTCTGAGAGAGCTGCATGTGCAAGCCAGGCATGGCCCATTGAACATGCACCAGAATAACATGATCCCTGCAGGGACAGACAGCGATCCTGTGAGCTGTTCTCTCTGATACTGCCTTCTTTACAAAAGGGAGCTGGGTGGCAGGTCAATAAGTCGCCCCTCGTTACAACCAAATTGTCTTTGCTCAAAATGCTACTTTAAAGAATCATGTTGTCTCATTGTGTTATATGATTCGTCTAAGCTTCAAGTGTAATGTTATTTTAGCTCCGTCATGTACACTTTTATTGTATATAACTTGATCACATGGTTTCCTTTACTTTTAAGGGTGATCAACAAAGCAGTCTTTGGCTTACTTTTTCTTGGCTCCATTCTGTGACATGATATGTGAGCAATTTGTATGAATTGGGGATATGATAAATTGGCAGTGGATTTTATTTTTTGACAAGCCAGAACGTGGTATATGCTGGATTTTGTTTTAAACCCTTATATCACATTGATTGAAAAACTAGGCTGCTCATGAACCCCCAAAAGAAACAAACTACGCTTGTTGAAATCCTGGATGCAGATGCACACGCACCACCCAACAAAAGGAAAAAGATGTACCGTTTCCATCCAGAGTGGGAAACCAATTTTTTTATTTCAGTGTAAAAAGAAAATGTGCATCTTTAATCCACATTGCGCATGTTAAAGTGGGAAAAAGTTATTAACGATGATAGGACTTTTGCAATAATACACACAAATTATGAAAATAATTTTCGAAAAATGTATCTGCGCTTCTGAAAAGTAAGTAATCTAAACACTGCAATGTAAATGCTGTTACAGAGGCATTCTTCAAAGGTGCTAATTATTTGATGAAAAACAAATGCACTTTTACAGATGGTGCAATTGTGGAGGACGCAGTGACTCACATGGCTGAGTCTGTTGTAAGCGGTTTTAAAAACTGTCCTGAATTCATGTCTGCCATGTCAGGTGTGCAATTAGGTGCAAACACTATCACAAGAAAGGTGTTTGCCTATTTCTGTGAATATGCCTTTTTCTGACTAACTTGAAATCAAAACTTTTATACCATCTGACAGCTGTTGTTGTTTTAAGCTTTGCACCATATTACTGAGTACTGGTGGATAGCATGCTGTGTCAGCCTTCACATTGAATGTCACAGCCTTCACATTAAATGTTCCGATCAGTTTCCTACTTCTTATATGCTTAACAATTTTTAGGTGACAGCATCTAATAAAAAATAATTAAATAAACATGTTTTTGAAGTTATTGATATATATTCATATCATGGTAAATACATATGTTATTCCAAAATTGGTTAAAACATCTTTGTTGAAAATGTTCATACTCATGACTGTCACCACCCCAGTAGCTCCCACCAGTAGCTCTCGCCTATTGGACATTAACTACAAGTAACTCTTGCCAACATAAAGGATGGAGACCCCTAGTATAGGCCATCCTTCCCTCTGCCAAACTCTTTCCCTCCTTGGCTTCAAGGGTATTGCACTAGACAGACTGGGTCTCCTTCCACCTCTCCCGTTGCTCCTTCTCAATCTCTGCGAACTCGAGCGCCACCTCCACTACACCCCTTTCTGTGGGGCTTCCCCAAGAATCTGTCGTAGGTCTGCTCCTCTTCACACTATGCACCTCCGCTCTTGAAAAACTCATTTACATCTTTGGCTTCAGTGATCACCTCTTCACTGATGATACTCGGATCATGGTTTCTTTTCTCTTCTTTGCCCCTGCAATGCATTACTGTCTCACTGCTATCCGCCTCTAGATGGCTTTATGCTTCCTCATGCTCATCTCTTCTAAGACAAAAGTCATCTTTCTCCCTACCTTTAATGCCAACCCCTCTCCCTCCTTTTCCCCCTGACCTCGCCTTTCCTTCTGACCTATTCTTATCCTCACCCATGGCTTGCAATCTTGGCATACTCTCCGATAGCGTCCTTAAAGGCCCCCAGTACATCACGGCCACTGCAGCCATACTCTTCTCAACATTAGAACAATCCACACTCACCTCACACACCACTCCACTAAGATGCTAATCTCGAGACGTGTCTTCAACAAGCTTGACTGCTGTGCTATCCCGCTTCTTGGCCTAGCCCTCTACTCCTTTGCTCCACTCCTAACTTTGCAACATGCACCTTTTAAACCAGCCCAGATCTTCTCTGAATTCCTCTCACTGTCACCATTGTGACAAATCCAGGGAATGTGTCCCTTCTCCCCAACGCGGTGGCGCTGATCCTGCTATGCAAAACCCTCCCTAGGGGATTGGGCAAGCAGGCTTTTCCGGGTGTGACTCTCCCTTAGGGGATAAGGTCTCTGATTCTCGTAAGATTTTAAGATGTCCCATAAACCCCATAACCCCATTGTGTCTCAGCTTGTATGCTAATAGAGGGAAATGTTGACATAATAGGGTGTTTACCCATGGTTGGTGTGGATGCTGGCCCTTCCTGGAAGTGGAAATTATGTGACCAATATCACTACATCGCTCCCCTGAAGAGATGTGGAGGATCGGAAGAAGGACACAGACTCTGTAAATGCATGTTCTTACTGTGCAGTGTATTTAAAGTAAAACACAACCTATCTCTCCCTATAACTATGGGGTGCTCCATACCTATCTTTCTTAATAAGGTGCTTGTCAGTCAGGATGAATGTCCAAATACAAATCTGTCCTCGGTCCAATCCAAGCTATCTGACAGTACCACTATTATTACTAACTAAGGTCAGGAGAATGACTCCCTTCTCCTGGTGCTCGTGTTTTGTGTCACAAGTTTCTTCTCATTGTTCTTACAGTAGACCATATGCAGAAAGTCTCTTGTCATCCACTGTATCATGTTCTGCAGTTCTTTTAAGGGACTGGTACTTCCCTGGTCCTTATTCTTCCTTGTCAGCTTAAGTCTATATAAGTTCCTTTTCTTCCTATTGTAGGATTCCTGAGTCTCAGTTAAACTCTTCTTCTCTCTCTTATAGTAGTTCAAGTTCCAATTACAATTCCCCCATTCCCTGGGTGCAGTTTCATATATGGGTTTGGGCGTCCTGCCTTCACATGTTTGTTCTCCCCAAATGTCCATTTCTTGTGCTCTCTTTCTTATCTTTGTGATATGGGTGGCCCTTTCCCCTGATTTTATTTCTGTCCCTCTCTATGGTTTTCGTATCTCTTATGTTCTCACACAGTTGTTTCACTGGATTATTTCCACTAGTTTTCCCATTGGTACTGGGACGAGTTTCGCTCAATTTATGAGTCCTGCCTGGCTTACCGGTTTTCCCATTTTAGCTTCCGAGTTCTGGGGCAACATTAGCGGTACCTGCAAGCCCTTGGATTCTCTTTCCTTCTTGTCGCTGCTCCACGGCTTGCTCTCCACAGTGTCGCCTTCCTGAATGTGCCGTTATCGTCTTTGGGTTGTCAGGGTTATCCTGACTCGTACTGGGAGCTGCTTACTCCCTTAGATGTTCTGTGGTCACACCACCACCGCTCCTTCTCCTCTGCCTTGCCTGGCTTTCTTCTGCTCTTGCACGCCGGGTGCTCAGTGTTTCTGATTCCGTGCTGGAGCTGCTCTGTCGCACGTTGGCTCTGTGTTCTCTAAGATCCTCACCTTATGCCAGTCCGTTACGCACAGGGAGCTTTGAGCTTTCCCTGCGTCTCTCAGGTATCCGCTCTCAGCTCTCTGCCTCCTCTTTGGTCTCAACCTTCTCTATGCTGCCAACCTCCTTTCACTTTTGTCTCCCGGTGGTCTCGCATCCCTTTTCAGCCTCCACATCGCAGTCTATTGGAGACTTGAATTTAAAGGGTTATCTTCCAATTCTTGTTCATAATATAACTTTGCGTTATCTTCATGAGTTTGATAACAGTTTGGAATCTTCTATAAGTCCATATAAGCCATCACTTGAAGGCCATCAGTGAGTTCCTCGTGGCAATGGATAGCCTCACAGGAGGCTCGCCCTTGATGAGAGAGAGAGAGAGAGAGAGAGAGAGAAAAAAAAAAAAAAATCGCAGCTGTTGCGCAGAGGCCAACTCTGCCTGTAGGCAGGACCGCAGCCTGTACGTGGTGGGTGAAAAGCCCTTGCAATGCTGCCAAGTCCAGGACTGCTGAAGGAGCACGTCCTCCTCGTCTCCATCCGAGAGCCACCTCACCGCCAAGAAGGTGGAAGACCGGCCGGTCAAAAAACATGGCACCGTTGGTCAAAGCACAGAACCACCGTCCTAAGAAGGAGGCAACCACCGATGCTAGAGCAACAGCCCCCCCCCAGGAGAGAAGGTACGCAATGTGTTTTCCAAAGGAGGAGCAGGGTGTTTGAGCCTAAATGAGCCGCGGCAAGCTCAGAATCCTGTAACTCAGAGGCTCGGCAGGCCCACTGAAGACACCCATTTGAAACCTAGAAAGGAGAACCAATATCCCTCACGAATAAAGAGACCCCTAGAAAACAGAGCCCAAGAGAAATACCCCAAGGGGGGATCCTGAGGAGTATACTCAAGAAGTGGGTGCAATGCAAACAGAACAGAGGAGAAGACCCGAGAGGGGTGTATGCGAAAGAGCCCGATATAGATACATGGTTGAGACAGAGGTCTGAGTCAACCAAATAATCAAAGCAATTTAGAAATGCCAAAGACCTTTAATCAAGGTTGTGAATCAGAGTCCATAGCTCCTCAGGAGATCACTAGAAATTACCCCAAACAAGAAGGGGAATTGGTCCAAAGGGGAGAGCCAAAGGTGCTACTAGAATTTGCTACTAAGCAAAAAAACCTAATTAAACAAACGGGGGAAGCACACTTGTAAAGGTTGTCAAACGTGTATTGAAGGGCCCAGCAATCTGCCCTATTCACTCAAAATAACTTTTGAGAACTGTCGTGACTAGATTTCAATTCTTTTTTTCTCTGGATTATATTGACTGTGACCACGTAAGAGGAATAATTTCACCTTTACACAAGACTTCGGGGATTTTTTTGGAACTGTGATGAGAGGCAAAGTCCTGGGAAGCTGAGAAGGACATTTCAAAATATATTAAGTGGGAGGGTGGTCAAGCAACACCCGGCAACCAACTCAGAGTATTCATCTGTATAGCGTTTGTTTTTCTCTAGATGGGTAGGGCCAGTTAGGTAATTTAGGTTTGGACAGAGGACAATATTATGTTTTGTAAAATGTCCTGGTGAGCAAATTTGGTATTTAATTTCCTAGCTAGGGAACCCCATCATAGCAATAGGACTAGCTGAGGGACTTTCTTTATATCGTGAGCAAAACGTGTATTTTTACCTGTAGGAGGATTCAATTCAACACTACAGCTAAGTCAATGCCTAGTCTGGGATACTGAATGGAAACCCTTATTGATATATCTTTATGTCCAGTTCAGTACTCTGGATGACCACCCTTGTATAACACCCCCCTCTTAGAATCCCCCTGACCCCACTGAGCCAAGAAGTAGGTTTGTTTTGCAAATTAAAAGGTTTATTTGAGAATTTAAACAATATATATATATATCACACTTTATAATAAATTAATATCTGATAGTACACTTAGACATATGATGTTGATCAACAATGGGTAAGCTGGCTCTAGCACACTTCTTTACAATCAATGAGGAGTTAGTATAGGATGGATAAAGTAGCAAAAATACGTTTATGATTTCAAGGGAAAAGCAATGAGGAATAAAATGCAGTACAGAAATACTTGATATGATTTTAGCAAAAGATAAGATAATCACTTTTTCTCTGGCAATTCACCCCCTCCCCTATGTAATGTAAGAAATGGAAGGAGATGGAAAGAGGAGCACACAGTTCTCAGGAATACAATCAAAGACAATACGAAATTCAGTTCCCCCCCCCAGCAAGCTTAGAGGAAACAGGTAGGAGTTTGAAACACAGGCCCAAGTGTTTTGAATGGGGTGGCAATAAAGTGAGAAATATACTGAAAATGCTTTTAATTCCCTTTAGGAGGTTCAGGGTGAGTGAGAGATACTTGGGATGAGCTCAGGCTCACTTTAGCAATGATTCAGGGATGGTTATTAAGAGGCAAACAAATTTTTAGCAGAGGAAAGCAAAAAGCTGCTGTCTTGACAAGTGGAGAAATTGAGCCAAAATCGCAAATCGCGGTAAATTTTGCGAGTGCGTGAATCGTGATTACGGCAAGAGTATAAGGAGTAGCAAGTCGGTTCTAGGTAAGTTGGAAAGCTGAGATTCTAAGCTTTCGTTCCTAGCCCAAACGGTTCCAGAGATACGGACGATTAAATAAAGGTAGATTTTCGGATTTAAAGTAAAACTCAAAATGACAGGTGACAGCTTGCAGCTGCAGAATTGACAGGTGACAGTTGTGCAGCTTTAAAAATGACAGATGACACAATTTCTAGGAGGCAGTTCTACTTAGGTTAAAATAGTTTGGATTAGATTATTTTAACTAAGAGATTGGTTCTGCACAGTTCTGCTGGGTACTCACAATATAAATTTGAAATAGGCCTCGCCACGGATCTGGTCAGGTTTTGGACTGGACTCCGGTTCTGGTCTCGGCACTTCACAGTGATCTGGGTCAGCTCTGCTCTGCTGGTCTAGCCTCTCTGGATTCTGGATGTAACACTGCTTTCTGGTTACTGCTACAGGTTCTGGAGATTGATGGATTTGAAGTCTGGATCTCTGGATGTGAAGTCTTCGGGCAGCATGCTCCGCAGCAAATGGAATTGAATCCTCTACCTGTCCCAGCAGTCTCTTTTTATGTGTTTTGGAAAGTGGGTGTGTGCGTTGGTCATAACTAAACCTGCCCCTCTCACTTATCATTGGCCAATTCCTCCTCTCTCCCTTGATTGGGGGAAGGAAATGTGAGTCAGAGTGATGCTGTAGGTTTTATGGTCAGAGGATCCTCCCCTGGTCAGTTTGCCCACAAATCTATATTTGATCCAAATACATCCTTCCCAGATAGACCATTTGTTGAAATTACATGTACACATTATATATTCCTTATGGTCCATGCTTGTCCGCCTCTGATCTTCCTGGGGGTTTGCATTCAAAAATGACATCATTTTCCGCTTTTTAACTGGTTTTGCAATATCGGACATGTACCCAAAATTACACACATGTGCGCAAGGAGTATGGACATTAATTGATGAAGTGTCAGATTTTTAACATGCATACATTTGGAGTGAGACCCTATTTTCCGCTAGCAACCCCCCAGAATACACCACAGGGTCCTAACGCCTCTTAAAATGTGCACCAAAAAATCACAAAAATAATGATATTACTTATATAATTCTGACAAGTCCGCACTGTGAGTTATCTATCTTTTTAAAATTATGCTCTGGTCAAAAAAGGGGTGTGGCTTCCCACATCACAGGGTGGAATAACTGGTTTATCCACTTCCCCCAAGCTCAGCTGCTAGCAGAGGCACTGCCCCTCCCAGTTTCCCCTAAGAGGAAGCCACTTTTACGATGTTAGGAAAGATTTCGTAATTGTAGGTAATTTTCCTTCCATGTGGCAACCCCTAAACTTTTTGCTGTTGTTTTTCACCTTGTTCTTGACTTTGCCAGAGAAGTGCAGCCTTCTGCCGCACGTATCTGGGCTTTCGCTCCTTTCTTACGGGGAAACTGACATGCCCTTAAGACTGTCAGTACCGGGGAACGCTGTTTCCCGTAGTTTCTTTTATCATGTTGCGGCTTTCGTGCAACATGACACAAGAGGGCACTGTAAGCTAAGTTACAGCTCTCTTGGGTCTCTAGCCTTCTACAGGCCCTAGATACTCGTTTAGGATCGTATCTGATCGGTGCAAGTGATTCAGGGACGGGAATGGTGGCAGCGATCGTTTCTTGTGTTTTGAGCTCCTTTTGGCGTTCTAAGCGCGTTTCTCGCGCTTAACCCAAAATGGTGGCCTGGCTCCCAAAATGGCCAGACCACGAGGCTCCTTTGTCGTGTCCGCTGACCGTCTTGCTCCCTTCACCTTCCCCAGGTCGAGCCGACCCGGGGCCTTCCTTATTTGGGCATGTACTTTCCCGCGAAACACGGATGCTTTCGCAGGCTTCTACATGTCTTGTGTGTGCCTCCAGGATGTGGGCTGGGATGTCTAGTCCCAATACACATCCTGGGTGCCAGAGAGTCTAGGGTGGTGTGAATGCCTGGGACCACCGTGGTCCGTGATTGGTCCACGAATGGTGTGAGTGTTGATGAGCGGATCTCCCATTGGGTCCCCTCCGTTTTGGCGCGAAGGGAACCGTGGATAAGAGGGGGCTGGAAACACCACTACCATGTCGATCTCCTGAGTTCTCACGAACGAAGGAATACAGGAGCCAAGTATCCTGCAACCAAGAGGCTGGACCGAGGAATCGCTGGTGACCCGCTGAAGGACTTCTCCTCTGCACTGCTGTCGCCTTGTGAAACCCTTTTCACCTTTGATCGAACCAGAAGGCCTGTACTGGTACTTCGACCCTTTGGAATAGCGGGAACAGCTATTCTCGGCATCTTCACCATCTCCTGCCAGTAAGCCTTCGGAAGCGTCTCTGGGCCATCCAGCTGACTGACCAGCTTACACGGGAGTCTTGCTCTGTAACCGCCGCCAGGTTGTGTAGTATTTCGAGTCCTTGTCACTCTCACACGCTTCGTACACTTGGCGTTCCCAAGTCTGAAGTGAGTAGTGTACATTTGGCTCAGATACACACGGCCGCTCCGTTGCCCTGCTGTGGTAACAAACTGTGCGGGTTTCTTCGATTGGGACGTCTTTTTTCTCAACACAACGACAGGGCGTTCCCTGCTCTTCTGAACCTGCCAGCTGCTGAAACTGACGCGGAGAAGCCTGGGTCTGCTTGCATCGGGGACCGGTGAGTAGCATAGCTAGGATCTGGTCGCCCTCCTGCAGGAGCCCATTGCTTTTCCCCGCTGTGTCAAACAGCACCCTTTTCCGTACTCGCGCTCTGCTTCTGCCTACTGTGGAGGCTGCGCTTGAGTCGCGGAACTTGTTCTTCTTTTGTGCACTAAACTGAACTGCCTGATTTCCCTCGAAGAGCTTCTCCTTTTGCCCGTTGGCACCAGCGCGTGCAGGTACTTTTGAGCACAAGGCTCCACTCTTCGCAGGGCTCGGACTTCCATCTAGTTAGGTGCCTCTGAAGGCGAACTGGGTCTAAGCATTATTGCGCACTGCCTGTTTTCCCTCCCTTTTAGGTGGACTACACATTTCGTGCATATAACGCTTGAGACTTGTTTTATTTGTATATATATTGTGTTGATATGATATGTGTTGGTTTACTATCGTTATATTGTGATTTTCTCGCTACGGTCATTGTTTTAAAGGCCTTGGAATAAATGTGTATATATTTTTAATATAACAACTGTTTGGAGTAGTTTGTAAGTGATCTTGCTTTGTGTGCTCATTGCGGGCTTTCAGTCACCCTCACCCCTCTTGAGACCTAGTCTTGACCGCTGCGATCGCTACCTTGATTGGTCTGGCTCGTCCAGAGGTTACCCTGTTCCAAGTAATTAGGTTGGCCTTCTGAACTTCTGCGTCACCAGGACAGAGTTCAGAAATCCGTCTTAACATACGACGCCCCCAATATAACATTTGCCTGAGCCCAGGACAGGCCTTTGTTCAACTCCCTGTAGTCCCGAGCTGCTCCACCCCTAATCTAATCAGAGAGGTGACAACTCCTTTTTGGCAAGGGGAAGAGTGGCTGAGCAGGTTTTAACTCCTGTCGGGGGTAGTTGTCAGGCAGAATCCAGTTTCATTAAGCCAGGTTTCAGCTAAATGTCACTTTTTGTTCCCAGTTTTCTACATTCAAATCAAACTGACAATTTTTACCTATACATTAAATAATTACTTCCTTCAAGTCATTTCAGAATATAGTTTTACATTGTATCCACCTCTTAGCAAGTCTTTCCTTGGTCTGGTTTTGTTTCATTTGCTCAGTTTCACACAAAAGTCTGGTGGTTTTAAAACGCCGGCTTTCTGATAGTGGTGAGTACTGGTAATGCAACCATTTTTCAGATTAAGAAAATGAATTCCCCACAAGAAGGTTGTATCTTTGGAGTGGTCTTGTGCCAATTGCGCAGTTCTCCTATTCTGGCGTGAATGTGGGCCGCGATAGCTCATCCCCACATCCACCCAGTCTATTGATTTAGTTTGTTCTGGGATAGAATAATGGGCAGCGACAGCTCATCCCCACATCTACCCAGTCTATTGATTCAACATGGGCCAAAACCCATGACATACCCTGTCCAGTTGTTGTCAGAGTCCTACCCTCCAGCCCTCCACAACACTATCCATGCTCAATTGCCCCCTCTTAAAATGCCACTACTCATCTACAATTTTTTCCACATTCTTGCCCCTCAATACTTCTTTGACTCTATATCACCATATTCTAATGGATTGTGCCCTCCCACGTATTCCTCATCTTAGATATTAGTTTCCTGTTTTGCATATCTGAGAAATTAATTTCCGACAGCAGGGGGCGTTGTACGGAATCTGTGTCAATGACCTTTCCATTCCTGCGTCCGGACGTGATATCGATGATAGTATAAAAGCACTCATCATGGCCCATATTGCCTCAGTTCTGTTTTTCGGCATGCTCATGACACTATTGGAAAGGTTTGAGTTCGTCTCTGAGATTTCTTTCTTTGACACGCGGTTTTATTGTGATTTCTTTTTTTTCTCTCACAATGTCTACTGTGCTGTCAAACTTAGATCTTTACAGAATTTGTCTCTGGTGCCTTGGCGATGCCCATGACGTTGTTGAGTGTGGCTCTTGTCAATGGATGATGAACAAGGCCTAGAGGGAGAGGCTTTCCCTAGGTCAGTCGTGGTCAACATTTCCATCCTCCAAATCTTCCAAGAGAGTGTGTTCCGAACGTCGGCGTTCCACGGGTGATAAGTCTTGCAAAGACCAAAACACTGTCTTTGAAGACGCTGCTTTCTTTCATCAGATTCCTCTCCAACAGGTGGCAGTTACATTTCCCAAAAAAAAAAAATGCTTCATGGTCGAATGGGAGGATTTCAGGTTCAAAATGTTGGTATTTTCGAAGGAAGCTCTTCATGCTCCTTCGAATGAGCTAAGTAAGGCTGCAGACCCAACTGCGTCTTCAAGACCGGCAGGAAATCTGCCAAGGTTTCTACCTGCGTGCCCAAAAACCTGAGTCCGAAGACCTCTGAGATGGCTACCTGAATGTCATCGGGCCTCTTCGGGGTTGAAGATCACATTGATCTCCTCTTCAAGGGAGGCTTTGATGTCGAAGAGACCTTCAACGTCGACATTAACCACTGAGTCAGCGTCGAAGAGACCTTCAACGTCGACATCAACCAATAAGTCAGCGTCGAGGTATAAATCTCTGTCGAAGACTGATTTGTTTCAAGTTCTTCGCATCCATTTTTGATTACGATGTTGAGGATTATATTGTCCCTTTCAGTTACAAGCGTTTTAAGGCTTCAAACATCTGCGAGGATGATATTGTCCCCTTCAGTTTCAAGCGTTTTAAGGCTTCAAACATCTCTGAGGAACTTAACTCAGAAGAGTATCATATGTAGGACTTGGTCTACTGCCTTAAGGACGCAATTGGACTCGACACCTCTCCCGAGGTTGAGCTTGTGAGCCCTAGTGTCAATTGTCACGCGAATGCGGCATATAGGGCAGCAATGAACAAGGTTATTGAACATTTGGGTTGTGGTCGCACTGCCAAAGACAGCACTCAGGATGACCTTATAGCAGTGGTCTTCAATCTGGCTCCTGCTCCACGTCTTCCAATTTCAACCCCTGGAGAGGTGTTTTGGAACCCCATTAATGGGAAAGATGCTTCACGGCAATCCGTTCAGTCAGGTTTGAATGCATCTGACAGCCTGTGCATATGCATGGGATCCAGTGCATTTACCAGGTGTTTTGAATGACTGCGTAAGTCCGGTTTTGCTCCAGATGTTCGGGCAAGACTTTTAGATATGCCCTTTGATGGGTCCAATTTATTTGATCCCCTGGCGGCGATAGCTTAGAAATGTTAGTCTTCCAAAGCTGCAGCTAAATATTTGGGGCAGCAATCCACCAGCAGCAGCAACAGCTGTCCTCACAAGGTTGAAGGGGGCAGTCCTTTTGCTATTGCTCTTCCCTTAGTCAAAGAGTTAGAGGCCAAGCTCTTCAAAGGCAAGGGCAAAGAATATATTCCTGTACAGCAAGAGGTTGTGGTGGAGAGACTACCCAGGAAGCAGTCTCATCCCTGTCCTCAGCAGCATCTGCACCTCTCTGAGCGCTTTGCTCACAAAACTCCTGTGGGAGGCAGATTGACTCAGCTTGTGCAGAAATGTTATTCCATTACTTCGAACGCATGGGCATTGCAGACAATTGCCCAAGGATACTGCCTTACATTTCTGAAGAGGCCCCCAGATTGCCCCCCAAGCGAACATTCTTTTTGGACCTCAGACCTGCTTCTCCTACAGGAGATTCTTTCACTGTTGAAGAAAGGTGCCATGTAACAGGTACCATCAGCAGAACTGAGCAGCAAAGATTGGTATTCCGCCTAGTTCCTGGTGCCCAAAAAACCAAAGGACTGCAACCCATCTTGGACCTGAGGCGCTTGAACAAGTTCCGTAGGATGGACAAATTCAAGACGGACACTATTTCGCAGAACCTCCAAGCCCTTCAGCTCCAAGACTGGATGGTGTCACTCGATCTGCAGGACACTTACTTGCATATGCCTATCCATCCCAAGCTAAAGAATTACCTGAGATTCACCATTGGCAGTACTCACTATCGGTTTCAAATGCTACCTTTTGGGCTTAGCTCTGCCTGAGGATTGATGGCGGTGCCGGCAGCGAGTCTAAGGAAAGGAGGGATTCACATCTTTCCTACCTGGACGACTGGCTGATCAGGGCTCCTTCTCTGGGACAGGGCTCTGGAACATATCACCAGCACCTGCCACTTCCTCCACAAACAGAACTTCTCCCTCAACTTCAAGAACTCTCAGGTGACACCTTCGCAAAAGCTCAAATTTATTGGAGTGGTCCTGGACTCTTCCTCGGGGAAGGCTTCTCCTCCTGAGTTGAGGGCTCAGCATATCTTGCAGATGGTTATGAAATTTCAGAACGCCCAATATCTGCCGGCATTTGATTTTCTGAGGTTGCTGGGTCTCATGGCAGCCTGCATTTTTCTGGTGCCAGAAGCCTGACCAAGGATGAGGTCCCTCGAGTGGGATCTCAGATACCAATGGTCACAGTTCTCAGCCAGTATGACTGACCTTCAGGTTCCGTGCATAGTGGCACAGGATCTCCTGTTGTAGGCCTGCAAAGAGAACCTGTTGCTCAGAGAACCTTTTTGGCAACCCTGGCCTGAGATAACTGTAGTCACTGATGCTTCTCTCATAGGATGGGGAGCACATAGGAGCGATCTGAACACAAGAGGGCTTTGGTCACCAACAGAATCATGACTACAAATTAAACCTGTTAGAGCTAAGGGCTATTAGACTGCTGCTGATTGCCTTGTTGCCTTGGATACAGGGAAAGACAGTCCTGATAATGACAGACAACATGGTGGCTATGCATTACCTCAACAAAAGAGGAGGTGTAGGGTCACTACCACTGTGCAAGGAGGCGATGCTGCTTTGGTTTCGGGCTCTAAAAAAACAAAACAGGATATCTATGTCGGCTATTCATTTAGATGGGAAAAGAGAATACAACGGCGGACGCTCTGAGCAGGCAGAGCACAATCTCCCACAAACTCCTTCCAGAGAGTTTCACCCTCCAGGGAACCCCTCAAGTGGATCTGTTTGTGTCCAGTTCCAACAGGAAGTGCAACCTTTTCTGCTCAAGGGAAGTTCCTCAGAGAAGCTCTGGGGGACGAACTAGTGGTGTACTTGGATTTTCCACTCCTATATGCGTTCCCTCTAGTCCTCAGGAGATTGTGGAAGTTTGAGAAATCCATGATCCTGATTGCTCCGGATTGGGCCAGGAGAATGTGGTACCCGGACCTTCTGGACATGTCCATCTGCCCTACATTCCGACATCCGCAGAAGTGGATCTGCTCTCCTTAGAGGGATTCCATCTTCTTCATCCAGGAATCAGAACGCTGAACCTGCACGCCTGGTTTCTGAGAGGCTAAAATATAAACACTGGGACCTTCTGGAAGACGTTATGGAGGTGTTGCTTTCGGGTAGAAAACCAGCAACTAAAGCCCTATACTGCTGCCGTTGGAACACATTTTGCACCTGGTGTAGAGCAAAAGCTATTGACCCTTTCTCCTGCAACCCACCTGTGGTGCTTTCCTTTTTACTCCATCATTGCAGGTAGCCACCTTTAAATGATTTTTGGCAGCGCTGTCAATCTTCAAACACACACCGAAGAAAGGCTCTTATTTCAAGATGCCTCTTATGATCCAGTTTCTGAAAGGGCTGACGAAAACATTCTAGTTTAAGCCAGCCCATGATCGATTCCTGAGCTGCAAAACGCAGCTGAGGGAGTGCCCAGTGTTTACACTGGGCTGGCTCGGCTCCTCCATAATGGGCAAGGGTTCAGGTGGGTTGGCGCCCCACTCCCATTATGGAGGAGAGCACCACTGGCCAGACCACCTGGTGACCATGGCAATGGCAGTGGTGTCTGATAGAAATCTCAGTAACATACCATATCCTATACCTGATTCTGTACCATTTTGAAGTTATATATTCGTTTTACACTTCTTGTAACTATTTGTTTCTGCTTCCTTTGATTTCATCTGAGTCATAGGCTATCTGATTGAAGTTCTAGTGAAGTTATTGGGATAAAGTGAATTCGATGTTGCTTCCCATTATTTAATCGGGAATGGGCCAAATAGTGTTTAGTCTGTCTTCCTTTTCCCTTTTTGTTTTGGTGAAATCACCACAAAGTGACGGAGCTCTTTGTGTTTCTACAAAAGCAAGCAGCACGTTGTGATGTTTGCCATGCTTAGGCTGTGTGTTGCTATTAAAGAAGGGGAACATGGCCCCTTCAGTGATATCAAATGAATGCCACCTAGCCTTACAGGTATTGAGAGTGTAATTTTAATTGCATTGGGCGTGCCTATTGCAAATGAATGGATCCCTCCTGCTGAGCAGATGATTTGAATTGATATAAAATGCGCACATGCAATCCGACTTTGGGGGTGTACCTTGTATGTCTGCGGTGGTGCTAATGCAGACAGCCACCCCAGGGTGCTCATGGTAAGAATACATGGAGCGCCGTAAGTATTGCCTTCATCAAGGGATAAAGGGATGTCATTTAAGGGTAGCCAGGGGTCGTACCTGCGACCCCTGTGGACTCCCTTGCTATGCCTGTGGTCTCCCTTGCTACCCCTAAAATAAATTGAGGCTCCTGAGCTTTGGCCAGCAGCATTTTGCTCTCTGTTTCTCGAGTAGCTTGTTTTCTGATAGCTATAGGCGGTGGGATAGCGCAGTGGCTTGAGGGCTCGCTGCTGCAGTGTGTGTGTCATGGGCAGGTTGGAGGTACAAATCCCAGCAAGGTCGACTCAGCCTTTCATCCGGATGAGGTTGATAAATGAGTACCAACACAGGTTGGGTAATATTGTATGTATACTTGTTCTATATGAAGCGCTTAAGCGTAAGTGCTATATAATAACACATCATCATCGTTTGGCCTTGGACGTCTGCTTGCATTCACAGTGATTTGGTAATACAGGCCTATACGCACTGATATTAATGATACATATGGTGATCCATTCTTGTATGAAATGTATATCACTTTACAGTGATATCGGAACCATATTTTTCCTAGTGTACTTAGAAACAATGCTATATGATTCTACTTCCTGTTTTGTCAAGAGGTGAAATGTCATGTTCCATCACTTCCCGTGATTTCACTTCGGGGTGGGGTCAAATGACATCAGTTTCTGTAATGCCATCAGAGATCAAGGGTCGTTTGATGTCACTTCCTCTACCCCTGGCATTTTGGTGAAATGACATCCGGGAAGGGATGCAGATAGGGACTGCAGCATCCATGTGGGACCGCCCTTTTACATATAACTTTGCGTGGAGAGCTGGCATTATTACTAGTGTGCATTTGCATTCTGTATTCCACTGCAGCTGGCCATGCCTTCCCTTTAATCATGTGTCTTGGAATGAGAGTCCTTGCTGCTAACCATACCTCTTTGATTTCAAAGGACTGCAGCTGTCTAGCAAGTCAAGCCATCCTGCTGAGTATTTTATACAAGAGAGAAGGACCCAATTTTATCACCAAAGAAGGTGAGTTTGCCTCCTTAATGCACACTCTATCCTAACATGTCCTCCAATTACTTTTACGTAGTTTGTGTCCACGAACAATAGATGAATGTGTACAATGTGGTGCCGATAGTTGCCCTTACAAAGTTTTGTCTGCAAATACACTTTTGATATCAAGAGTTTCGAGTAGCAGCAGCTGTTTAACAGATGAGCTCCTTTTAACGTGTTTTTTCTCAGAGTATCATATAATGATTTCTTCATTTTTGAGTATGTCGTTAATCGTCGAGGAAAATGGCTTTACCCGTGGTTTGCAGTGTAGCTTCTTGAAGTAGCCTAAGTGCAGGCTGTCATTTTGTCAGTCTCTTTTTCGAAAGCAGAGGCACTAATGCTTATTTCATCATAAGCTGTCCTTCGGAGTGACAAGGCTTGTTCTGTTTATTCAGACACTGGTAGGCATTCACTTTCCCAGGCACACGGCATTCATTTGAAGTGACTGCTGTATTTTCTTGTGTTTTTTTTCCTTTCAGGACACATGATGGCACACCTTCGGTCCTGCAGTGTAATATGGCGCCTGGAGTGATTTCTGTTGACTTTTAAAGTTTTTTTTTCTTTCGCGTGACTGCCATTTGTAACAAAATAAAGGTTTTTATTTCCACCCTAGGTTAGCCGGGCTGCAAATTGCTCAATTTGATGACACGTCAGCTTAGAGACATCAAAGAAAGCAATCTACCTAGACAGATGAACTGGCAAAAGCTGGGCCGCGCCATACTCATTTCCCCCAGAGGTAGAGGCACTAACACAAGAAAGGTTTTAGGCAGCCTATTTACAAAGGACGAGCTAGGCCGCAACCTTGTATGCCTCGTCCTCTCAAAGTCTCCCTCTTCTGGCACTCTTGTCTTTCTCCTTTCTCTGCACCGTCGCATAACTCTTCCTTCCTACTTCATTTTGGCTGCATGTTCTTACTATCTGCTTCCACCACTCTGCCTTCAAATTCAGCAACATTCATCCTTCCCTTGACTCTTTTTCCTTTCTGCCTTTCTTTTCAGGACCCTTTTTCTCCTTCTGTCTCCCTTTTATCCACTCCACTTCTTTTCACTTTTACTTCTTTCTTCCATCTTCTCTGTTCCTTCTTTCTTCTGGTCTGCTCCTTGTTTTGTCATCTGCTGGGTGTGACATCTTCCTCGGTTCTCCTCTGTCCACTTGTTCTCTCCTGGCCAGCCTCACTACGTCTCTATCTATTTTGATGTCCCCCTGCACCGCTACAGCTGCCAACGTCTGTCTACATCTCTATCATTGCTGGTTGTGACTCATAGGTTTGCACTGTGCCTCTCTTCAATACATTGCCGATTGCAGTTCACAGGTTACAGGTCACACGGGTAGCAGCAGTTCCGCTGGAGGTTATTCTTTCTCTCACTGGGGATGCTGTGTTCTGTAGTTTTCTAGAGGCCAGCATCATGTGAGAAAGGTATATATTAATCAAGAGTAGTACTATCAGCGGTCAGACAGACACAAAGGGGTGGGCCAGGGACCGAGTCCCTCCCAACAGCCACCTCCCCCCTTCGGGATATGAATGGCTCTGGTTTCCTCCCTAGGAGCCCTCCTACCCCATGCTGCAAGGGGTCCCCATCCCTTCTTGACAGGGTCATGCTACTGTGCCTTCCACTTTCGTGCATCGCAATGCTTGAGGGGAGATTCTCCAGCATTGCGTCAGGCCAAAATGGTTGAGCTTAGATTGGATTTTGCAGTAGTTATCAGGGTTTCTATCTCTCCTGTTTTTTTGTTTAGTCGAAACACATCCAGCATGCCAATCCCTGCAGTTGGCTGTAGGGAAATTGTTTGCTTTTCTCTTGCCTATTGCTGGGCAAATAATCATTCAAAAACAAGCCTAGTCCTCTTTAAAAGAATCAAAATATAAAGATCCAGTGAAATCACTGACAGATTACTCAAATTAAGAACCATACTTAGGGCCCTATCCTCTAGATAAAAATGTGTAGTACCGATAAACATTTAGTATACATATAGGAGGATCTATGTGATCATTGTGAGCCCCGTAATTTCGAAGATGCAAATGTCGAATCCGAAAACTGCAGCGTGCAGTGATCACATAGATCACACTTTCCGGCACTCGCCCTACTCGCAACCTTTCTAACTATACTTACCTTCTGTCTGCATACTTACCTTCTCTCCAGTGCCGAGACTCGCCCATCCACCCTCGGACGGACGTTTCCTATCCCAAAAGTGGGTACATACTTCCGTTGCATGGTCCTTTTTTCCTCTTTTTTTTTTGCCGAACTTTATTTTTTGCTGCCGTCCACCCAATGCATGTAGGGGATAATCCTGCAGCCTCCAACCCCATTTTTCTGCATACACGCGGAGTGGGGAACACCCCTGCAAGCCCCGCTCCCCTTGTTTGGTATTCTTTTTTTTAGTTCTGCCGAATGTGCAGTAATTGCGCATTCAACATTTCGTTTTTGGTAGTAAAGGAGTAATACCCATATAAGATGATGTTTCAATAATGGTTATTCATTAGGTTAAGGGATCATAAGGCCTCCCAGAGCCCATACTAAATGAAAGGCCTCCCGCAGTGACATTGATTGATAAGTAGGTGATAACCAGACAGCCATTACAATCTTTAAAACAGATGGGTTCCAAGCCCATAAGGTCTCCAATCACTCAATTGGCATATATTATAAGAACAAACTGTTAAGAGCAAATGAGGCAATCTTTAAGCTTCAAAAAGTCACTCCAATTAACTGGTTGCAGGCTGTTTTTGAGAATAAAACACAAAAGCAAATGTGGAAATGGGGTGTTTTAGATTTCTGAAACTCCCATACACGGAGTTGATTAACATGGAGCAAAGAGCAAGGTGATAACCATCTCTCACAGCAACAGGTCATAAACAATAAATACTTTTATATCAGTCACCGGGCCCCCAGCCACCATCTTGTGAAACATTGTAAGGTACGAGTTTCTGAAAAACTTCATCTATGAGTTATCAGTATTCAGAGTATCATGTATAGACTGTCGGTAGTATGAATCCAGCAGTGTCATCACTGATGCCCAGCCTGACGTGTCCTCCCATGTGGCCTGGGGAAGGCAGTCGCTAGCTGATCCTGACACTAGGGGTGGTATTCGGAGTGTGGATCACATGGGAGGAGATGGCTGTCAGGGGAGAGTGGTGACTCCACAGGGAGAGAAGCAATATAGTTCTCTTTGTTATAAGGAAAATCCCTCAATTCCAGAGTTCTTGACGGCTTGCTGCCATTACTCAAAACCGTCTGATTGTAAAATTCTGAAAACCACTTTTAAACGGAAGCCTATTCAGTCTCCATATATGCATGATTCACATAGAGCATATAAAACATCTGATATACTCTTACGCCCCTCCCCTTTCCTCCATACTGCATGGGCGTCCCTTCGTAGGGATGGGAGACGGAACCTTTTTCATCAGAAAAACCTTCTTCCCCTTTAAATTTGGTGGTGCGCGAGGGTGCGCCCCTGGGAGAATGCGCTACCCTGACTCCACCCACAGGCGCCACTTCTCAGTCCCCTTTTCCACATCGACGGGAACGGGCCGTTTTCACCAGCGCTCCTGGGTTTGGCCCTGCCCTTTAATTCCACAAGCTCTTCCCCGGATTGTTCTTTTATCTTTTTGTCTTTATTTGTCATTCAGGTATTTGGTCCTGCGGGGTCACACTCCTCCCCGGCGCATGTTGACTTCAGCGGGCTTGAGCAGGTGTCCAGCCTGTGAGGGGCTCTTGCCTATGTCTGACCCCCACACTCTTTGCCTCCGCTGCCTTGGCCCTGACCTCGGCTGGGAAGGTTGAACCACGTGCAATGCACTGACTCCACGTGCACGGAAAAATAGGATAGCTAGGTGGAGGGAGCACTTTGATGGGTGGGTGGCCTCCAGAGGGCTTGAATAAATTTGTCAAACAGAGATCGAGGCCCAAAGGAGGGCCACTATTTTCCATCGCACCCCGTAACAGCCGAGGGGTCGTCAGATCCTTCCGGAATCAGTGCCGAGGGACCACAAGGTTCTTTTACTGGTTGTATACCCGAGGGTCAACGCCATAGTACCGGCTCTATGACCGAGGGTGTGCCTGCATGCAGCACTGCCGGCGACAATGCCGAGGGCAATATGCCTTCCAGGCCTAGACTGGTGGTGCCTTGGAGGCCTCATGCTCCAACACCAAGAGTCTTGGAGGAGGCTGGGCCCAGGGAGCCATGCACCACGACTTTAGCACATGGCACGCAGCTCAACAAAATGGCTGCCGTGCCAGACAACATGCTCGCTCGTCCGATGCCACTCCTAGGAACAGAGCAGGCGGGTGAACGAGTTCCAAGGTGGGACTGGTGTCAACCAAGTATGCAGCCTACAGTTTATCCATCAGCAGCACAGGGCAGGTTCCCCCTGCAACCTAGACAGAGTGAGTTCCGGCCCCAGCAGCCCCCAACCACTCCGTCAATATCTCCTGCCTCCGAAGACAGGTTCTTCAAAAGGTTCTTGGTGCTGATACGAACCCCCCAGATGGGGGCCATCCTATGGGATGCTGTCAGGGACTTGCTCCCTCCGGTCACTCCACCGGCGCCCATAGTCATTCCTCCCATGGCTCCGGCACCTCAGGTGCCAGCGCAGCCCCCGCTGCCCCTGCCGGCTCCTTCGATTCCAGCTCCCCTGCCTCCCACAGCACAGGCGGTCCCGCAACAGCCTCTGGCTCCGGTCTCCACACCTCAGCCCACGGCGCCCAGCACCCCTTCACCCGCTCCGGACCAGCCGGACACACTTTTTTGATGAGGAGGAGGACCCTGACACGCCGTCGTCAGCAAAGGTCTCCCTCAACAGGCTTACATATTTGGCAGAATATTTGGGCCTTCCTCAACCCGAGGTAAAGCAGCCCGAGGAGGGGTCTTGGCAGAATTCCTCACCCTAAGACCCCCTACCAAGACGGGTATCCTGATGGAGGACGATGTCGTGGCACTGACCAAGAAGGGGTGGCTCAAGCCACTCTCAGCCTAACCTGTCAGTCGCTGCCTCGATGCCAAGTATAGACAGATGGAGGCGGATACACTCTTGTTGTCGGTGCATCCTCAACCACAGTTACTCGGGTAATACAGACATGGACCCCTTGCTCACTGCTCTCAGAGAGGCACAGCTCCACACTAATGATGAGGTCCAACCAGACCGAAAGACATCTCTGAGGTTGCTGTTGGTACTCTTGTTCAGAGGAGAATTGCCTAGCATTTCAGTGCTGGACTGCCCCAGGGCAGGGCAAAGACTGATATGTTATGAATATTTTTCCTCTGTGAAAGAGATAGTGGGCTAAAGAATCTGGGTAATACTCTCAAAACCGGGACTAATGGCCGGCAGCGGGACTCTCTGGACCCCCCCTTGTTTTTCTCCATACACATATACTGCCAAAACTGATGTGTCGGCTGTCATTTTGTACATTAACACCTGCTGCACAGGTGTAAAGAAAGACATTGCTGAAGGTCTGAGGACTCATTCTGCGGTAGGATAGGTAGCCACTTTTACCTTGCATAGATGGGTTTGATAGCTGTATATTTGTCATGCTACAATGTGGGCGTATCTTCACATGTTCACAAAGTACTACCATCTTGACAAGAACTGGTGAAGAAGCTCAAGTCGGGTGTTCTTTGCTTAAGAATTCTTTAGTTAGAGAATTTCCTCAGACTCTTCCCTGCATGTCATGGTTATAGCTTTCTGAGTCTTTCAAAAATGAAGAATCTGTGGGAGGAATGAATCCATTAGAAGAATAAATTACTTTCCTTTGTTAACATACTTTCTGAAGGCTGCGGACATCCTCCCACTGATTTCTCATTTACCCTCCCACTTAAACCTCTAAAGATGGTTCGGAAATTGTTTTTAATCATTTTGATGTGATCATATTGCTCTAGCTTAGCATCTGCGTCCCAGGGAAAAAAAGAGTGGAACTGAAGTTACAGGGCTCTTGTGACACTGTAAATGTATTGAAGACATCACTTCCGTTTCAATGGATGTAACGGATGTCCTGAAGAAGTCTGTGCAGAGACGTGTAATGTGATAGTACTAAGTGACTAGGAGAAACATGTTCGGACCACACTGCACCTGGAAAACATTTCAAAGATGAAGAAGGAATTTTGTATTCAATTAGAAAGAACATTACAAAAAATAAGCGTCTTGTGTTTCAAAAAGACGATATTGAAAGAAATCATGATTTGCAAGTTTCGTAGTAGTGAAACACCGTACTTCAGTTTAGATGAAAGCTGGAATAAGTAGAATATCTGTTTTAGATTTACTGTAATTTTATTAATTTCAGAATGATAGCTTACACTAAAATGCTACACAGATAATGTCAGCGATTTCACACAGAGCTTTATTTGCATCTTAAAATATTTCACAATGTGAAGATGTTCTTTCACTCCACATCCAGGTACTGTTCTTGATCACATTGAAAGGATCTACAGAAGAGCTGGCAGCAAAAAGCTTTGGTATGTTAACTGTCTTTTCATTTGTGTGCTTTCTGTTGGCTTTCGCATAAGAATCTGTAGCTTATCCACAGGCTCTATGCGCGCTTCTCAGCAGTTATCCTAAGAGCTGTCAGGATTTGTTTTCATCCACAGAAGATACTGGTTCACTGTGGCATTCTCTCTCCGTAAGATGCAGGCATTATATATTATTTTTCATGAGGGAGCTGTTGCATTTATTTGATAACTGCCAGGTAAACCAACATTGCACGCGTGGTGGTTCAAAACACTAATTACTGGTGTAGTAATTCTGTCGTTTTTTGGTTTCCAATGTACCACTTAAAATCTCTGTCTTCTAATTTATGCATTTATATGTCAGCTGTATCGGGGAAGTAATGCATTCTTTGCAAAAGAGCATTCTTCCATATTCCCATTGTTAAATGCCTCGGAGAACTGCTCATAATGTCGAAAGATAACGGGAGACTGTTTACAGAGAAACTCCTAGCAGTGGTACTTCCCTGGAGAGAGAGCGGAAAGTTGTGCAAGCACTCGGAGTTCCCTACAGTGAAACTCAGTGAATGGGTGGCGAGACATAGGAAATAAGGCTAAAAGCAAGGGAGTATCGTGGGCTGATTTTTAAGCCACATTAGTACTTCATTTCTGTTTTTTTAGAGACATTTTACAAAATTGCAAAATTGCTTTTAAAACTGACACAGTTCAAAGAATAAGCCTTGCATGCACCATCAATTTTCATCATCTCAGCACCATTTTTGCTTAGCACCTGAATTTTGATCAGGTGATGGACAAACACATTCTGAAAAAAGCACTTTAATATGCAAACCCTGAGATCCTGTACTGGCGTTGAACTGGGGTTCGATCTGGCCTTCGAAGTTGTCCTTTCATTCGAGAGCCAAAGCATAGCTCATTGAGCTAAGTGAAGTATGGTTATAAGAAACAGAAAAATATATTCTTAACATCGCAAAACAACACCACAAGCAACTTCTTGACAATTGTGTTAAATATAAATGTTCTCTCCTCTTTGACCTGAAGCCAATAGCTTTGTGCGCTAAGTTGCAGCCTGTCAAAGCTGCGGGGTAGGTCCAAGTCCTGGTGGCAGCTTTGAGTTTTTTTGTTAACTCACCAGCAGTGCAACACACAATAAAAGTGATACTTGGTTATATGCCTGAAAACAAGCCAATTGAGCTGTTACGGAAGACTCATGTCTCTGCCCTTCAAGAACTGCTACCCCACCTGTAAATACTGCCATTGCAAATCCTTCCTAGTGCCGCTGCAGGCTTCCTATCCCCCACGTTGGGCAAGACCTATCAAAATTGGGCCCTGTGTGGACACCCATCCAGATGGCGTAAACAGTAAAATACATTCCCAAGCTAGACCAAGTGAGTTAACTGAAAATGAAAGAGGTCTAACAAAGGATGGAGTAGTTGTAGGACTCCCTACAAGCACTCTTTTTCCACACTTACAGCCTTAATGGTCCAGGTAGACATGCTAATTGCATCACATTTGAGCTATGTATTGCGCGCGGTGCTACCATCATTTTATTCAAATGCATTTATAATACACTGGTGTGAAAGTAAGCTACCTAAGGAGGAAAAGCATGGAACTTAATTGCATGGTACATCAACTTTCCCTATGGTCCAACTCCAAATCAGTCAGCTGGCATGGATAAAAATGGACACGGGTATCCCAGGGTTAATGGAGAAGGTAAGATCAGATTCATGAGGGAATTAAAGAAACCTAGTTTAATGGGCAACACATTAGGCAGGAAACAAAAGTCAACGCAGCTAAAAATACTCTAGGTATTTATAGAGAGGTGCTAGTTTGAATACGCCAATAATATGAACATAGAGAACACAGTCCAATTAACCAGCTAGGTTGAAATAGTCTATTCATCCACTGGTGGCTAGCGGAAAGAGTTGGGAGTGACCTATCATGCTGATGGTGCTTGAAACAAGTATGTATTGATTAAGTCAAACCGTGACCTGGGGTGTCTGTGTTGGGGGGCATCAATGTTGGTGTACCCAGTTGAGGGGACCACTGCTGTCAAGTGTTGTGGATTCCTTGCAGCCCAATACCAGTGCTGGTGTACCCAAGGTGCTTCGTTGGACCATTGCTGGCCCTAGCTTGGCACCCACCTTGAAGTGGTCAGGGAGATGCAGTAGTATCAGGGGTGCATCAAGAGCACCATAAGCACTGTAAACGGCAGCAGTGGCTTCTGGTAAGTGGGGGGAAGCAAGCAGCTTTGGTGTGGCTCCAGCTCCTAGCATGCCAGTTGTCACAACATGCTTGGTTGTAAATATCATGTCCATGTGGTCTCATTACCCATCTCCATCCCAGCCTTCTAACTCTGGCTCCGTGGTCCTGACCACTTACCCAAGACCCACCCCTGTTTTTCTGCTTCTGATCCCTGGCTGCAATCCACATGTTTTAGGTCCAAGCCCCTGATGAGTTTGTTCTCTCCCTACCCCTCTTGCCCTCTTACCCTGTCCCCTCCCTCACACACTTTCTCTCCCTCCCTACCTCCCTCTGCCCTCTTCCCGATGTTATCCAACCTAATCCCTCAGGAATAATACTGTCTCACAATAAGATGTGGTGCCTTTTTCAACTGCTCTGTTTCACTTGGTCTCCCTGTTTCGTGCCCTTGTATTTCTCTCCTTCTCTTACTTCGCTCCCTCCTCCTCTCACTTTCTACTTTCTCTCCCTTTTCTCTCACTCCTTCTGTTCATCCAATGTTCACACAACTCCATGTTACTCTCTTCCTGTCTCTCTCTCGCTCTGTGGTCGGCTCGCTCAACTACTACTTCGACGACCCTATACTCTCCTCTCTAGTCTCCTATACTCCGCAGACTCCTCTGCACTACTCTCTGCCCCTCTTCTATACTCTCCATTACTTTCCTCCTCTGTCCCGGCCTATATTCAGCACTCTTTCATTCTCACCCACACTTCTCATACTCACTCCTGTATTATCATACTATCTCACTAAGCTGCACTTGCCTCCCTCACTCTCCTTACACACGCTCTCACACACAAATTCCATTTCCTCTCAGAAACCAATACCTCACCTTTAAGACACTCTGTCTCTTCCATGCTCCATTCCACCGTCCTTCTTCTGATTGGTCTGCCTCCTCTGTCTTTGACCTTACCCAAACCGCCCACACTTCCCATTTCCACTTTTATTGCCTTGTGTCATGTTGCCTCATGACACAAGGCAACCACAACTTCAACCACACCTTCTCTTGGCTTTCTTGCTAACCTGGTTCCCCGGGCCAATCTGTAGACTACCGTGAGGGCTGCTCAGTGTAATGATTGTGGATTTCAGCGTTTGTTTCCTGTGTCGTGGAAGCATCCTTCTTGTTAAAGTAGCGCCAAATGTTCTGTCACCTCAGAGTTTTTTGCTGTATCTGTCTCTCGCGGGGTGGGTGTTTTCCCCTCCGCTGCAATGGTTTCTGTTTTCTCGAAGTGAAAAGAGAGAACAATGGCCAGCATGGTGCAAGACAGGCACTGGGTGGTTGATGGTGGTAGTACCCATCTGTTACTAGGCATAGAAAGTGGGGGCATATACTGTGGCCCTCCCAACTCCCTCACTCCACCACTGAGTCAGGGCGGGCACTGCCAAATCCCTTGGTAGGCCTACTGCTACAGGTTGAGAGGGTCCCCTATCCAACCTTGACGGGGCCAAGCACCTGCACCTGTCACAGTACACACTAGCGTTACAGTCATTACCAGCGGGCTATTTTGTGTGCTAGGTACAGTTTGCTCGCAGTTGAGGCCCTCACTTTTGTCTCTGGACCACTAACTTCAGCGAGGGTCATTGCCTACAATACAGCCCACTTGTGTTGCCTCTATCGCTTAATTTCAGAATAGTATATGTGTAAGGGAAAGTTAAACTAGCAGCTATGGTGGAATTGGCAGGCCAGGCTATGGATGAAAGACGGGAAACACCAAAGGCATGTAAGAGAAATGCAAACAAGTACAGACAAGAGATGAGTGGTGTGGAGAAAGATCCCCTTGGAGTACCAAATGTAGAGCTGCACATTGGGGAATTCCAAACATGATGTCTCTGCTCCAGGGGTACTTGCACACATTGCTCTATCTGCCGATACCAAGACGAGAGCTAGGTCACAGCAGGGCACTGAGTGCAATTGAGAGTGCTGCAGAGCCCAAGAGACAGAACTGAAAAAAGGAAGGTAAAAGAAGATCTGTGATGGCAAGCAGGAGTCTGCAATGGAATGGGGAGAAGAAACAGGTGAAGCTGTAGTATCGCGCAGCAGGCTCCAGAAAGGTCCTGGGAGACTCTTAGGCCATGGGAACAGTGCGTGACTCTATATGTCACAAAAACGTAATTGTCCATTATTACCTCTCAGGATTACAGCTTTTGCATCTGTACGCCATCTTCTCAACCCCATCTTTATCTTTATACTTGCATCATCACTCTTTTGACAGCAAACAAAAAAACTATTTAATTAACCTCCTTCCTTGTATAGTGTTGCAGCAATGCAGGCCCTCAAAGTAAAACGTGGGGTAAGTAGATCCGGTGAACTGGTGATGAGCCAAGCCCTTGGAAGAGAGAGAAATGGCAAGGTGTCCATGCGATAAAAAACAGAAGTGTGGACTTTCAGCAAGCCTGATTAACTGAATGCTGAATCTCAGGGAGATTGGAAAGTGAAAATACAAAGAAGTTGCCTGCATCTCCCCCTTCTACCCTTTCACTCCCTCCTCTGAATGGTGTACCACGCCCCTGTACCCCACCTCAGAAATCCTACAAAAGCACAGACCACCTCCTCCTGGCGACTCTTAATGACTGCTCAGCCAACAAAAACGCCTCTGACATCTGTCTCCTTCTTGAAGACATTGACCTTGACATTCTCGCCCTTACCGAGACTTGGTTCAATGCATGCTCAGTCACTGCCTTTGACTTCCTCCTCCCTGATGGCTTCAAGATCATCTCCAAGCCTCGACCTCACCGCTCTGGCGGGGGGGGGGTTGCCTTAATCTTCCTTGAGTGGGTTCCTGCTTCCATTTTACCTACCCCGACCTATTCCTTTTGAAAGCCTAGTTTGAAAATTGGTCACCTTTCCCACCTCCACCCTGACCATCGCTACCATCTACCGTCCTCCAGGCACCTCCTCCTAATTCCTCTCTTAATGGGCTGACCTCTACTCCTCTTTTTTTCACCTCTAACCTTCTCCTTCTGGGTGATTTCACCATTCAAATGGACTCTCCTTGCTCTGCATCCACTCTATTCACTGACCCTCTGCTCCTCACTTTGCCTCTCCATTCTCCCTTCTGGGCCAAACCACACAGCTGGACACACTCTGGATGCCCTCATACACTGTGATCTCTCTCTCTCTCACCCCCCATCAATCACCCTCTCTCCTGGACAGACCACTCTCTCTCATCTCATCTGGGTCCCATTGGGCCCCTGACCGCCCCCCCCCCCCAAAGCAGCTCCAAACTCGTTCATTAACACTCACCCTATGAAACGAGTGACTGCATCTGCCTTCGCCTCCACCTTCACCCTCTCAGTCCCCCCACCTCTGACTCTGCCCTCAGCAACGTCCATCTTTCCATCACCAACATTCTTGACATCCTTGCCCCAGTCATGAGGATCCGTCTGAAACCTGCCGCTAAGCGTAACACTTAGTACAACACCAAATTTGCAGCTCTGACACAAAAGTGCAGGGCAGCAGAACGGAAATGGCAAACCTCTGGCTCATCCTCTGATAAACTGGCCTGCCACCTGCTCCAATGCCAATACTGATTCGCCATTGATGCAAAGAAAAGAGCCTACATTCAGGCACGGGTCTCAGGTGCTACCAATAACTCGGCTGAACTTTTCAAAATTTGCAGGGAGCTAGCCAAACCCTCTGCAGTCTCTGCCTCCCCTTCTCCATCCCAGGCCCTCTGCAATGCACTGGCCTCACACTTTGCCACCAAAACTCAGGACATTCTGACCACCCTTTCTACTCTCCCTCTCAACCCATCCTTCTCCATCCTTCCTCACATCCCCCCTGCCCTCTCCTTCCTCCTTTTCCTCCTCTCCTGTCACACCCGAGGAAGTTACCAGAGTTGTCAGCTACATGAAGGTCTCCTCTAAACAGGTCTCCCCTTGCTCATCCAGGACCATCAATGATAACATTGGCACTCTTGCCTCTGCTCTCGCTGATTTCTGCAATCACTCTTTCACCACTGGATCATTTCCCTCCCCCCCTCAAGCACTCCCTTGTCCGCACACTCCTGAAAATGCCTTCCCCTGACCCTACCTGCCCTGCCAGCTATCGCCCTATCTCCATCACCCCTTCCTGGGGAAGCTTCTTGAGAAGCTGGCTTTGCCCCGTCTTAACTCTCACACTGACCTTGTGACCTTGTTGGTGGCCCCCACGACAATCAATCTGGTTTCCGAGCATCCAGAGGCACCAAAACTGCTCTTCTGAACATTCTTTAAGAACTGCTTGCATCTCTTGACTCCAATTCCCCAGTTGTACTTATCCTTCTCACTCTCCTCTGCATTTGAAACAGTTAAGCATTTCATCCTCATACAAAGGCTCCATGATACACTTGGTATCTTGGAACGTGCACTGGATTGGCTGTCCTCTTTCCTCACGAACCACTCTTTTCAAGTCATCCTGCTCCCCTCTACTCCCCTCTGTCCTTCTCCTCCTGTGGTGTCCCCCAGGGCTCTATACTCTCCCCCTGGCTCTTTAACAGCTACCTTGATCGCCTCATTTCCACCGTCTCCTCCAACTTCCAGTGTTACGCAGATGACACACACCTCTTCTTCAGACTCCCTGCTGACCCTCTTTCACCCATGACTGCCTATCTGCCATGCAGTCCTGGTGCACCCCCAATGATCTCTGCCTCAACACCTGTAAAACTGAGATCCTTGCCATTGCGACGCCTGCTCCCTCCTTCTTCCCCTCAGTCTGGCCTGCCTCCTTGGGCTCTCCCCCTTCACCTTCAACTGAAGAAGAAACCTTGCAGTCATCTTCGACTCTTCTCTCTCCTTCCCTCACACTAAGGACATTGCCAAGAAGTCCAACTATCAGCTCTTCCTTTTCAAAGGAATTCAACCTTTTCTCACTTTCCCTCAGAGGCACAATGTGGCTCAAGCCTTGGTTCTCTCTAGACTTGACTACTGTAACAACCTCCTCCGGAATCTGCCTTCTTTCACTCTGCAACCCCTTCAGCTTATCTACAATAGGGCAGTGAGATGTATCCTTGGTCTTACGCCCAGGAACCGCATCTCTGCTGCACTAAAAAGTCTTCACTGGCTCCCAGCTGCTGCACGGATTACATTAAAATCTCTCTGCATTATCCACAAGGCTCTCTGGGCCAGGGGACCACACAATCATCAACTTTATCTCACTAAATACTCTCCCTCCAGACCACTTCGCTCCTCTGGCACCAACTCCTTGTGTGTAAAGGGTTTTGCTAAACAGAGGGCAGGGGGTTGCACTATTTCCTCTGCAAGGTCCCTCCTTTGGAATAGCCTCCCCCTCTCCCTGCACCTTGAGCAGGACCATATCAAATTCTGGAAGCTCCTTAAGACCTTCCTCTTTTCCTCCTTGTTCCCTCCTTCTCACCTTTGCTAATCTCACCGGTGCTGTATTGGTGTCCTTGGCCCTTAAGCATCGCTGGGGCCTTGCCCTCCCACACCAATTCCACCCAGCACCTGTCTATCCACAGTACTTTGCATCTGCCCACCCTCCACCCTGGAGACTCCCAGTTCCACCTCCCGCGGCCCAGGCTGTGTAGCACTCAACATTCCTAGCACTTTGCCCATGGCTCACCCACGAGCTTGGACTCCCCATCACTTACCCATTCTTCCTTCTTCCTTTCTGCACTTGTACCTTTTGAATACTCACAAGGCATAGTAGGTTCGTCCCTCCCCCTCATTCCCCTCTGCTCTCAATATTGTATTGTAATTCCCACCCTGACCTGTGGGTGTTTTGGAACAGTATGTTCTTATAGTATAACACAAGCAAACAATAAATAAATACAATTTGTCAGACATACCCATCTCCAATATAATGTAAAAGCTAGAAATTGACTGCTATGAGGAAAATTAAAAGTAGGCAGGAATCCAAAGAAAAACAACTGGCCGCCAAAAATCAGTAATCTCCTTGGTCTCAAAATCTGTCCAAATAGGGTAGGAATGAATCCAGCCAGTGTGAAGGAATATAGCAGTTTTGGATGTGTAATAGATCTTAAAGAGAACATTTAGTATTAACATTGATTCCACCCAAGACTGAAACTAAAAGACAGACCAAGAGATTGCATAGTTGGATAGTGGAGGATTGATACAATGGTTACTTACCATGGATAGATTTGTGAAAGTATACATACATAAGGGGTTCATTGCTCAGGCCAACAAAAGACATACACCTGGATGTTAACTGCTTATATCTTGCTTATGACAACTGCTATTATTGCAGGACTTCACTGTCAGCTTTTTCATACTGCAATTAAGTGATTACATTGTCATGGATGCATTAAGAGCCCAGAAAAAAGTCGAAGACCCTACAGGGATCTTTTAATGCAAACCAGGTAGAGAATGCTATGTGCTGAAGATGTCCAGGAACAGAGAATAATGTTTTAACATCCCTTGTTTATTCCAGGAACTGACAAGGTAATTGGACCAAATATTAAAGAAGGTAGAACAAATGACAAAACCTACTACTATCCCTGGAAAGATTGGATCTGTGATGTTCAATAATGTTAAGGGACTATGGAAAGTTAAAAGAAATATAGAAAGATGTTTGCAGGGAGTGCTATTTCCTGCAAAGAAATGTGCAATGAGTCTGTCTGTCATAGGGTACTACTGGATCCTCCTAATCAATGGTGGAAATTACAACCAAAACACTTTTGATCATATTTATAAAGGCAAATGACCATGAAGCAGTTTTTCTCCAGTGCCTTCAGAAGGTACATCTTGGAGGAGAACAAAAATCTAGATGAGCAGCATAGTAAGCTACTTCAGGCTAACACATGAAGTGCTAACAACCAAGATGTAAATAAATGTACTTTCACTTGCTTGTACCGTATGTATGAAGGTACCTTGTGAATACACTGGCAGGAAAACACTGACCTCTCTTAATATGCTGTGTAAGGTGCAGAAGTAAGAGTCTGACACAGTGGTGGCATGCTTGTTGGCAAAGACTTTTATTATAAAAATAAAGAAAAGGAAAGACCTATCTAGCCCAATTTCTAAGAGGGGTTTCCCTGCCTCAAGCCAAACATCAAAGACTGTCAGGATGTTTGTCAAACATATAATGTCCATATAATGTCCACTGACCTGTGCCCAAACCTATTTCCGTCCCTTACACTAAACTAACTAAGGAAAACTGTGTCTTCTTGATCCAGAAGGAGGCTTCTCTCGTTCTGGATACAGCCCCTTTAAGGTTCAGTTTGTGGTATGAAAACATGAGTGACTCTTTAAACACTGTTCTCAACTATCAAAGGGGGGTTGGGTGGAGCCGTGTACCCTTGTTTTTGTCTTCAACTCAAAACTGTAGCGCCAAGTCTGGTGCACTATCCTGACAGACTTGACTGTAGAACTCAGAATTCTAGAAAATGGCTCTTCCTTTGGCAATGTGTCCTCGGCCCCTTGTGTCAGCTTCGTGTACTTCTTCCTTCACTTTCACATGGGTCCCAGATCCCGCTGGGCTGTCTTGGCATCTCAGGACTTGTTCTGCAACTCCTTTCTCTTCTGTGTGGGTCGCAGACCCCTTTATATTCATTTGGGTTCTCCCTGACTTGCTATGGGGCCTCAGCCTCTTGACTGTGCTTATTTGCTTTTGTCTGGGTCCCTAACCCTTGTGCTTTGGTTTTGTGGGCCTTCCCCAAATTCATAAGGGTCCAAGTCCCTGGTGTGTTGCTTTTGCGAATTCCCTACCCCTGATTCACTCAATGTCCAACTGAACAGACCTGGTGTACTCTCCTGCCAGGTACTGTTCCATATAGGATATTTTATAAAGTTAGTTTCAGCTTTTCTTTGCCCTCGAATTTCTTTTGGGACTCCGACACGTTTAATTTGCTTTGCCTATGTGGTTCGATTGGGTCCCAGACCCCTTTGTATTGGCTTTTCCGGGACACTTGGTTTACTCTCCTGCCAAATGTTTACCGATGCAGCATATGTCTGTCTTTATATTTCTCTTAGTGTCTTTGAACCCATATATCATCAGCTTCAATTTGTATCGGATCCCTGGCCCTCTTTAGCCCTCGTTCAGTCCCCAGCCTCCCTCATGGACCCAGGCAACACCCGTACCTGTTTCCGGGTTCCCGCTGCGTGGCTTCCTGCTTGGGGTCTTCTGACTCTCTGGGTGACCTTCCGATCCTCCTCTCTCAGCTCCTGCAGTGGTCTGTGTCCCTGCTTCAGTTTTAATGAGTTGGGCTGAGCAGCTTCCCTCCAAGAGGTGTCCAAATCTTCCACGTACTTGGTTTATATTCTGTTTCTCGTAGTCTGCTGGTTCTTGGCAGCACCCTTAGAGACCGTGTTTCTGTTCCACTGTCTTCCGATCTACAGCTTCTTCCTGTGTCTCTCTGTCTGCAGCATTCCAACTTCGCTCTTGGTTCCTCTGGGATATGCTTGACAAATGGTCTAGTCCTTCTAATTTGTACTTTGCATAACCAATAGGCAGTTTTCAGCAACTAGACTGCGTCTTTTGGTTCCTCTAGGAATTTCTCTTTGCTCCATCCTTTCTCATTGCCACAGTACTGAACTGATGATCATCATAGAGTTCAGTAGCACTCTTCTTCGACTCAGTATTCTGTTGGGACTTAGTTTCCTCAACTCCACACAGATATATAGAGGTGTGGGGGACCACAGCCTACTAAGTGGGGTGAAAGGAAGGAGGGGACATAAATAAAGGAGGTGGGGACACTGCGTTCTCCAAAGGTGATAGTCACTGGTTCCATGGAGGGTTTCCCTCCCCTTGAGATCCACCTGCTGAGTACCACCCCAAGGTGGACGATCGGGTAGTGGCTTCACCTTCCTGGCCTCATGGGCAGGGACTTCCCCCATCGATCAGTGACAATAGCCTGGGATTTGTCACATCTGCTAAAGTCAACTCTGAAAAGACACAAACGCTCGTGACTTGCGTTCACTAACAGATGGTGCTGATAGCAAGGAAGCATGGAATTGGGGACAAAGAATTAGAGGATCGGTGGGTCAGCACCCAAAATGATTACCAAAAAAGACAACAGCAAAAACACTGGCAGTAGCAGACTCGCTGATATAGGAACCAGGGTCATCAGGGGAACAGCAAAATCCGGCATAAATCAGATATGCCAAATTACATTAACATAAAGTGTATTCAGCGTTGTTCCGACAGCTGATTTACATACATGCCTTTGAAGTCACCGGTATGAAAAGAAACGTGTTCAACTATTGGAATGTGAAGGTTCATAACGACCTCTTGTAAAAGTGATATAGCTTGACAATGGCAAAATAGAGTACAGAACAACAGCATGACTGGATGCTCTTATAATGAAAGTTGAGCACCATTGTATTACAAGATGAACCTACAGCGAATGGAATCTGAAATTAAAGCAGAAAATCCCAAAACTGCACCATGAACTGAAAGACGCGGGCAGGCCCTACAGAATGACAAGGAAATGCAGGAGGTGAAAGGACATGTTACGCTGAACTCCAAGGTGTGTTGGAATTGATGCATTGAGACTAAAGAGTGTATAAGATATGAGGCAGCATGTTGGGGACTCAAAAAATTGGGTAACAAACAGCACTTGGTCTTAGAGCACACTTGTAAGAAAAGTTAAGGAGACTTTGCAATGGGTTCTAGACTACCGGAAATCAGGAGCAAGTCTCCTGGAGTGTGAATATCCAAATGAGGATATACTTTAAAGTAGCACGGTTAAGGCCTCAGGACTGACACAGAATACATCCAGAACAGAACCGCAAGAATTATCCTTGGCCTCAAGCCCAGGGACTGCATCTCTCCGACGCTGAAATCCCTCCACTGGCTCCTGGTGCCTGCAAGGATCAAGTTCAAGACCCTCTGCATTGTCCGCAAGGCTTTCTTGATTCTGGGACCTACATATCTGCAACAATGCCTACCTAAATACTGTCCTTCCCAAGCCCTCATCTCACTCCAACCTTCTGCAAGTGAGTCGGTTTTCCAAGTAGAGATTTGGAGGGAGATCTTTATCCTCTGCAGGGGCCTCGCTCTGGAATAGCCCCCCTGCCACACTCATCTTGAGCCTGATTTCCTTAAGTTCCGGAAACCCCTTAAGACATTCCTCCTCTCCTCTTCCTTCTCTCTCCCTCTACCCTGCTAACCTTTCTCTCCGCTCTATCCCTCTCTCCCTCCTTTTCCGCACAGCCTTCTGACTGGCTGCTGGTGTACCTCAGAGCCTGCACTTGCCTCATTGTTACTGCACTTGGTCAATGACCCTTGAGAGTGGCATCTCTCAGCACTTACGCGCACTTCTGACTGACTGAGTGCACTTGCTCCACCCCCCTGCACTTGTCATCCCTTCTCCTGCACCTGTCTGCGCACTTGCTCGATATAAATGCACCATGCTTTGAAGATCATCTGTCTGTTTTTCCCTGATCGCCCCTCCTTGCCTGGTGGTGCCTCAATGCACTTGGAAAAACTGCATAATCGTCGTCAGACCTATTTGCTGTTCTCTACACTGTTATTTGTATTATTTATTTTTTATTTGTATCAGTCAGAATTTGACTTTTCACAAAATACAGCTATATCCAATACAGTACAAACAAAATAAAAACATAAAACGAAAAAAAATTACAAATAAACCTATAAAAGAAATTGAAAACAGTAAAAACAAAGAAAATAAAAGCTAAAACTAAATATCAATCTCTTCATACATAAGACGAAACTTCTCAATGTCTTCAAATTTGAACAAATTAATTTACATATCACCATTTATCAGCTATAATAGCCTATACCTGTACCTGATTTTTTAGAATGGAAAGCTATAATCATTCAGCATGCTATACATAGCTCAATTTCCTTTAAGAACCTTAACACCTCCAATGTCAGAAATGTCTCTTTCCCTTCCCAGAGGCGAAGCCAAAATTCCGCTGTTGACAGCCAGTGTATGTGATGGACAAAACGTAAAAAGTGGTCTGTCCTCTGTCCAGAGGTAGCAGGACATATCATCAGTAGGTGTTTCAAATTCTGTGTCACTTTTAGATCACATAAATTACATACAGCATCCATTTGGGATCCCTTGTTTCTTTTCCTAAGCAAATCCCGGGTAACTACAAGGTTCATTCGAAATCGCAGAAAATTCAAGCGCCAATGCCAATTAGGGAACTTTCTAAGACAAAATGGCTAATATCCCAATGGTTTATCCAAAGGTATCATGGATTCAAAACATTTCTTATTAACAAACAAAGCCCTGGATTCAATAATCATTCAAGGTCACCATTTTCTTTACTTTCAATGGGTTTTCTACCAAATCTTTTTCCAACAATGAAACAATTCAGTAATTGAACAGATACATTACATCCTGTCTTAGTTCATTTAGAAAAGGGTTGGAATTTTTTCCCATTAAATTCTTAGCATCGGCATATAGTGAGTTTTTTTTTGCGGGACCATGTTTGACCTATATAATGAAATCCTTTTCCATGCTCCATACGAGTGTAGTGATTGCAGTCCCAATTCGTATGCAAGTTAAGAACTTTCTTACAAATTCTGTCTTCGAGGGGAGTCCAGTGGATTTTCAATTTCTATACCGTACATTAGCACAGGTATTGCTTTACCTGTGTAAAATTTGAGCAGAGGAACAAGCGTAAATGTACAGTGTCTGTGTTATTCGCATTATATGCACTTGTACCATGCACCCATTCTGCCTGTGCAGTCCTGAATCCTTCAGAAATTCAAGGGCTCTGAATGACTGCTGTTCCCTCCCTCCTTGAGCGCTTTGAAACACTTGCTTTGTGTATTAGCACTTTACTAATAAGCAATGCCATACCATACCATACCATACCACTAGAAAAGAAGCAGTAAGCCCCATAAATGAAAGGAATTGTAGCTGAAGAGCAGGATTGATGGGGAAGCAGCAATACGTTCAAGGGAAAAAAGGAAGACAGCAAGTCATGGTTTTGGCAGCAGAAGAGTCTCGCCCAACAGCAAGCCAAGGGATAGAGAGTGGTCAGTGCTGGAAATAGACACAATCTACACTGGGGCACACTCCTGCCTTGGGCATAGAAGGGTCAGACCGATGTGGGCATAATCCTAGACCAAGTTGAGCTTCCCCCCATAGTCAGCTGGGGGGAGCACTTGCCGGAGGGACTGAGTCATCACGATTTGCATAAAAACAAAGAGCATTTTGGGAACATTAGAACAGGCACTAATGTCTAAATGGTTATGTATGCTTTGTGGTTTACAGAAATGTTACTGTTCGGATGGGTGTATTAACAAACAAAACGAACAGTGAGCCCAGAAGCGCTTCCCATCATTTTATTTATGAAAAAGGTCTGTGATAGTGATTGAAGCAAGAAACCCTTGTGAGCATGGAATGGACGCTGTGCTCACTGTAAAACGTCTGTAAAACACAAATCATATATAGTCATTTGGACAGTGCCTGTTTACGGGATGTGTGGCTTGGACCCTGCTTGTGCTCAGGATTAAATGCTAAACCCAATGACCAACACTTGCTATGACATGGGCTTAACCCCGAGAAACAAACCAATTCTAACAAAGTATTGATGTCACGAATGTGCTGTCACTCACTAGTCAAAAAAAGCATGAGGTGTTAAATCCTAAGCTAAACTCATCAGAGAGTCGTGCCCGTGGTGAACTGAATTCTCTGTGAAATTTGCAGGGATAGTCTGGAATGCGAATTATACGAGTTGCAGATAGATAATAACTTTTTAGAAAAGAATTCTGAGTTGTGTGTGCGACTAGTCGTGTCGTAGCAATGCTGTCCCGAAACACACGTCCTCGGCGTCTCTTTGCCGCAAGAGGCGGTGCTTGGCAGAACCTGTCTGATCCGCTGGTATTTATCAAGCAGCAGCGCTGGAGCGTTCAGGATAGTACGGCTCGTTTCCGTTGCGTGGTACGGATTATAAAAATAGGGTTAATAATGTAATCATATTTAGGGTTAGGAATGGATAATGTTTCAGAAAGGGTGAATATGAATGTTTGGGATAAACGTTACCTAGCTCAGGAGCGCGGTTAGTAGGAAGTGTTGGAAGAAAAAATAAAACGCTATTCCATTCTCTGCTCGCGAAAATGCCTCAAACATGCGTACCCCTTTTTCTAGTAAAAGTCATTTCGGTGAGACAGCTCAGCGAGTTAAACCCCTCGCCTCCGAAGTAACCTCTCGGTACTTCATCTACTGACATTAGCGCCAGAAATGGTTCATTAAAAGCGTAATGTTCTATGTGGGTCTCCCATGTCATGGGCCATGGGAAAAGCAGTAATTGAAAGCACAGAGCACGAGTCCTGCCTGGCACTACACATGATGTGGGAGTGCGCCTGATTGCTCCTTTCGCCTGTCTGTGCTTCAGGCTCTGGAATGGTAGAAGGAACATTTGCCCCTATGGAAGTCCTGGAGGGCAGATGGTGCACAAGCGCAGCCCTCTGCTCCGCCCCTCCCCCACACAGGAGTCCAAGCGCCAGCTCAAAATCTGTCCATAGGGGTGTTATGATTGAAATTAGAAGAAAAGACTTTCTGTAAATGGCCAGCCTTGTATGTGAATCTCCTTTTGCCATAAACCCCCCTATTTGCGGTTTAGCGAGGGCCTCTTTCCCTGGTCTAATAGGGAGCAATGTGGCCCTGTGGAGCAAGGTGGCTCTGCTCAGGCACATTTTGCAAACTAGAGTCGGTTAAGGACGATCTTCTTTCAGTGATTTAAATATTTGAAATGTTTATAAATCCATGACACGATTGCATTCCTCGGCTGTATGGGAGAGTGGTTCAAATAAAACTCACTGGCTCCATTTCTGTTGTTGAAAGGATACTGTAATCAAGGCAGGTCCACTTTGCAACGTTCTACCGCCCTCTTCTTTCCTTTTAAGCCCCTTTATTTTCTTGTACTTCTTTTCATGTTGCCTTCTCTGTTGTTTCCCCGCAGCCTGGTCTTTGTTCTTTGCCTTTTCTTCTGCACTCCCATCTTTTGCTTTCCCTTTCCTTGTATCGATCGTATCTTCCCACACTAGCACCAAGTACTTTTGTTCGTTTCTTTCTGTATTACTAAGCTCATCTATTCTCTTTTGAAACCTTTGAAACTCCATCTTGATTAACCTTTATCCCAGTTTGTCTGCTCTCTGTTGCCTCACATTGCCTTAGCAACATATTATTAACCTCCCCGTTCCCTCTACACCACCATTGGCAACCATCAATAAGTAATATTTTAGCAATGGCACCTGCCTTGCCCTCAGCCACGCCTCATCACCACCATCATGATAGCCTTTATTCCCCTATCCTTGTGAGGGTGGGTGGCCATTGCTGCCTCCTCACTGCACACTTCACCTGAAAGGAACTTCCTTTCCTTTCTCTGCACAACACCGGGCCACGATCCAAGCTCCAAGGACTGGCGCCATGCTTCACTGCGTGTTCGCCTGCCTTTCCTCACAATGTCACTGTGTGTTGGATCGTTCGTTCCCACCCATGTGCCCTATTTCTCCTGGTCACTGTCACCTTTTGAAAAGGTTTTTATAGTGTTTTTAATATGATGCATGAAAGGTATTCGTAGATGTGGAAGACCACAACTGATCCCTTAACTGAAAGAGCCACTTTTGACCTCTTTTCAAAGGAGATGTAACCTAACAGCAATGAGCCGCATGGAGATGGTGCGTATTGCCCAGGGATGTTGACCCTGGTATCACAAATGGACCTTGGTGCGTGTGTATGTGATCATTGCATGATGATCCTTTTCGAAACAGCTAATTGCACTTCAACCTTCGCTCGATGGGAGTTCTGAAACAATCTCACTTGCTGCTTGTCCTTTTGCCCCCTTCTCTCTCCCGGATGGTCATCTCCGGAACCCTTGTCACTCTTCCTAACCCCTTCCCCCAGCTTCTTCCCGCTGTCCTTATCTGGAAAACACCTCCTAGTACCCAACCACTGCCCTCCTATACTACTCCCTCCCTGGACCACCCTTCTGCACTTACCACTCCTGCTGGTGCGATTTTTGCATTCGTATTGTGCAACAGAGGTTTTTGCACCCTTTACGTATGTTACGTGCATTGCAGAGTACACCTTTGGAGCAATGTTTGTAAACATAAACCTCTTCCAAAGGCTTTTCCAGATGTGCTAAATCTGTCCGTGAAGTCGTCCATAAAAGTACAAATGAGTTTTCTTTAGCTGAATATTAAGATCCTGATCCAAATTGGTTTTTTTTTTGCCCATCATTTCAGACAATGATAAAATCCAATCTAAAATAACTAGGCCGTTTCTTTGACCTCTTTCTCTTAATAATGCGGTGTTGTTTTATTCCATCCATGTTTTTGTTGTTTTTCTGTGCACAGAGATCAGCTGTACGTGGTTTTGTTCAGTAGATCTACTGCTGGAAAGCTCATAAGAAAAGTCAATGTTGAAAATTAAATAAGAAAATATGAATTTGCCTAAAAGGTCACAGCAAAATCATTATGACTGCCTACACCATCATCATCTCTTTCCTTTGGCCCAAGAAGAAGGGGTGTCTGCCAGTACATCCCCTTTGTGAGGAAAGCACACTTGCCTCAAACTAAGCAATTTGAAAAGAGATGTTCTCACCCTGATGGGCGTGATGCCAGACTGATTCAACTTCTGCACCGACGGTGGCACCCGCTTTGAGTCCTCTTTGAGGTCTCCCCATGTACTATGCGGGTTGGGGGAAGATTCTCAGCAACAGGTGGTGGAAGATCACCTCTCTTGTATGGGTACTCCAGCTGGTCAATCAGGTTTCCTGTCTGCCCCTTTTACTCAGAAACCCAGACATCTCTCTAACACTCCCTTTTTTAGACTCCGTTGAAAAAGGGTGCGGAGGAGCAGGTCTCAGCTTGAGAGAGTGGAACAGGTTGGTACTCCAGTTACTTTCTTGTGCCCAAGAAGGGGCGAAGCATTTGTCTCATTCTCAAGCTCAGTGGCCTGAACAAGTTCCTGAAGAAAAACAAGGGTGTTCTTCAAGCTGATGCCAGTAATTGCCGGGCCCATCTTAGGAAGAACTGAATCTTTGTCTTTCCATAGTTGATCAACTAGCACATCTGGGATGATCCCCAGAGCAGATTTGGAGACATCTCAATCACATTTGCACGCTGCTTCACATCTTCAGCTTCTCCCTGAATTTTTAGAAGTAGCACATGACACCTGCGCAGAAGCGTCGGTTTTCCAGAGTAGTTCTGGATTCTGGGTGTGGGTGTCCTTACCCCCCATCCCAAAGAGAGAGTCACCAGCACTTATCAAATGGTCATGTTGTTTCAGAACTAGAGCAGGCTACCAGCCTCGCCTTTCTCCGCCACCTGGGCCTCACTGCTTCCTGCATTTTTCTGTTGATAGAGGCCAGGCTAAAGATGCACTCCCGACAGTGGCTACTTTGCATTTTTCCAGCAATGTGTCGGATGTCCTCAAGGTTTTCGCAGGCCATGGCCAATGAACTCTTGTGATAGTCTGACCGAGAGGACATGATGGCGGGGGAACCATTCTGGATGCCCTCACCGGATGTGTAGGTGGTCACAGAGGCATCCTAGAAAGGTTGGAGTGCTAATTCCAGGAATCTGCAGGTGAGCAGGCTTTGGTCCCAGCTAGAGTGTCTATGGCGCATCAATATTTGGTGCTCCGGGCTGTTAAACTAGCTTTGACAGCTTTTATGCCGACCGTTTGGTGGAAGAATGGCCTTATTTTAATGGACAATGTAGTGGCCATGCATTACCTCAACAAAAGTGGTGTGTGGTCACTGTCCCTATGCAGGAAGGCCATGAGACTTTGGCTCTGGGTATTGGAGAACAATATTTCGAGATCCCCAGCTCCTCTATTGGGGATGGACAAAGGGTTGGCAGATGCCCTGAGCAGGCAAGGTGTGGTCTCTCAAGTGTGGGTCTTCGACCTTCAATATGCTTTTCATCCTATTTCAGTCATCCTGTTGGCTCTCTGGAAGTAGAGGAAGTTCTAGGCTCGCCTTATCTTAATCGCCCTGTATTTGGCGAGGAGGACGTTGTATCCAGACCTTCTGGGATTGGCCATTTGCCCACCTAGCTGACTTCCTCCATGGCTGGAACTCTTGACCAGTGGGAGGATCGGGTACCGCACTGAAACCCTGAGTCTCTCAGTCTCCATACGTTGTTCTTGAGAGGCTGAAGTATGATGGCTAGGATTTAACAGATGTGTTGTTTGAGGTGTTGCTAGCTGTGGGCAGGCCATCTCCGAGGTATATCTATGCGAGAAGATTTATGGAATTGAGTAGAAAAAGACCCAGTGCAGAACCAATGTTGTGCCAACTTTGGTGGTCTTGGAGTTTCTGTTGTCCCTGGCCAAGCAGAGTCAACAGGTAGGCACAGTCAAGGGGTACCTGGCCTCTCTTCTCTTCATAAGAGACTACCAGACCAAGGCTCTTTCTTTACAGTCCCTGTGGTGGCCCAATTTCAGAAGGGGCTGGTAAAAGATTCCTCCAATTCCGTTTATAGTTCCAGCTTTGGAATCTTAACTTCATTATTTCTTCCTGATGGCGACCCCTTTTGATCCTTTGCACTCAGCATCAATTTAAAACACCATTTTTAGTGGCCATTACATCGGCAAGAGGTGTTAGTGTCAGACGCTGTCCTGTAAGGCTCCATCCCTGCAATTTTTTAAGGAGAAAGTTCTTTGAAGGTTAAGCCAACAATTTTACTGAAGGTTATCACATTTTTTGTATTGAACTGCCAGTGTTTTTCCACCTCCTCGCCCTTCCAAGGAGGAAGAGAGACTCCACAGATTGGACCTGAAACAGACTTTGAGATTTTATATTGCCAAAATGACGCCTTTGAATGGATTGCATTCTCCTGCAGATTCCTCATCTCATAGATATCCTTCCAGCATTAGATGCCTCTGAGACTTTTTGAAAGGGGGGCAGTACAACACAACATAGACAGTTGACTCCTCTTGACTCAGCCGTGACACTTCTCGAATCCAGACATGTATTTGGCAGTACACATATTGCATCACTGCGCCGCAGTACCCCAGTTTCTTTTTTTTGTGCACTCAGTATGCTGTTTCGGAATTGTTCTCTTCAGTCAGAAGATGTTTTTTCAATTTGTTGCTGATATGTCGGGCCCTAAAGCTTTGGATTCAAATACTGCCAAGACTGCAGCTCAGAGATGTCTATCGCAGACACGAATGGTGTCTGCGTGTGGTGTCACGGGAAGGAACACAACGTCGAGCATTGCGGTTCCTGTCAGCAGGTGAATCCAAAGTCGATCAGGGAATGGTCAGCGAAGTTGGCACTTGGGCAGACTCCATTGAAGTCTCCAACACATTTCATCGCTGGTCCCGACACCAAAGGTCCCATGCCCGAGAAGGAGGACAGGCACTGCAAGAAATCAAAGAAGCGATAACACTCTCAAAGTGGGTTGCACCATGCATCCTCCCGTAAGAAGAGGCGCAGACCTGACTATGGGCCTCATTACACGGTAGGCAGTAACCATGGCGCTATTAGCGCAATGGTTGCCGCCGGTATTTTACCGTGTCCGCCTTGGTGGATGGCGGAATTACCGCCCTACTCCAAGGTGAGCGGGGGCGGTAATTCCCCATTCACCAAGGCTCTTCCCCATTACCATTTTTGCCCCCATAGGGCATAATGGGAATGGGGAAGGTGCTAATTACGGTACCGCAAATTGCGGTACCGTAATTAGCTCCGAGGTCCCTTTGTGGCATACTACTTTAACGGCTGGTAAAACCAGCCGTTAAAGTCGGGTCCCGCAAAGGGAACTCGTAGTAAGGCGGTAGGGGTTTACCGGTACCGGTGCCCTTACCGGTAAACCCCTACCGCCTACCGTGTAATGAGGCCCTCTGACTCTTGGAGGAGCGGAGTAAGTTCTAGCTGGAGACGGGTGCCCGGAGGGGAGAGTGGGAGACTTTTAAGGGGCAAATGCTCCAGCTCTATCAAAAGGATGTGGCGGGTACAGCTTCAGCTTCAGCCTCGATGCTGAGGCGAGCCAGGCACCAGTTGCACCCGGTGGTTCTGGTGCTAAGATGACCCTGTCAGGTCCTAGGCCCTCGATCTCAACCTTGGCAACTTTGAAGCCAATATTGACGCTGATAGCCCCAGATGCATCAGGGCCAAGAGACCTCGGAACGATCCCCTTGGCACCGGCGGTCAATCGTTCTTTTGTCCCCAAGTCGCAATCAGAGTTCTTAGACTCCATTAGGTTGATTTATGATGATGAACGGTATCCTGCATGGAGCCAATGAGCGGTGGAGCTGGGGGAGCTGATTATTTCACAGACCAGGCCGATTTGCTGGCTGTGGCTGAAGGTGTGCATAACACAAGTGGGCTTGACACCTCCCCTAACCTTGACTTGCAACAGGCATCTCCCTATGGGCACCCCAATGCCCAGTACAGAAGGACAGTTTAAAAGGTGATCCTGGCCTTCGGTCTGGGTGCCGTGGCCAAGCACCTTACAGAATACAAGCTGACGGACATCCTGAATAAGGGACTGCAAACAGAGAGGGCATTACCCTTTAATTTGTTCATTTCGGACCCATTGGTACTGTATGGCAAAACATCATGTTCCACGCAGGCTGTGGATCCTGAGCTCATGAATAAATACAAACATGCCAGGGGAGACTTAACCTTTTTTTTAATCTCACCCTACGCTAAGGGTTTGGTGGTCCAAGCCACCACAGTAAGCTCTAGACAGGCCACCTCCACCTCTAACCTTCCCACTGACATGGCTCCAAGAAAGCAGATGCCCTGGTTAAGAAGATGTTGGCATCAGGGAACATGGCCGTGAAGGAAATGAATGCCTCCTGTGCCATCGCTAAATACTCCCATGGGCTGTAGAGGATAATAGTGGAAGCCGCGAATCACCTCCCGGCTGGAGAAGTGAGGGGTGGCTTACTGGATTTAATTAATGACGGAACGGAGATGGCTTGTCAAGCGCTGCAGGCGGGCCTGGACACTGCAGATTGCATAGGCCTTGCAATGGGGGGCACCCATAGTGCTGCAGAGTTCTGCTTAACGCCACTGTTCGGGGTTCTCACCTAACGTCCAAGCCAAACCTTTCGAAATGGCATTTGACGGTGATCACCTGTTCATCCCGAAAGCAGCAGAGTCTTTTGTAAAAATGTAAAGACTCTTAAGTTAGCTGCTAAATCGCTTGGTCTAGCTGTGCAGCAGCCGGCCAAGCAATCCTTTGGCTTCTTTTATATAGAGGAAGGGGATACAGGTGGTATGTACCGTTTGAATGGAATGCACAGCTTCTGCCAACCAGGCAAGGGCAGAGGCGCTCCTAGCATCCAAGATGGGGAATAGGGGCCTCTAAGGACCAGCAGACTGCAGATGCTCTTGTGCCTGCTAAGTAGGGTGACCAGACGTCCGGGTTTTCCAAGGACAGTCCGGGGAAATCACCCTCCGTCCCGGGGTCCCGGGAGATTTTTTATTTTTGAAACCCCGTCCGGGGTTTGCATGTTTGGGGGGCTACGGTAATTAAAACCATAATTATTTTTCACAACACTTTCAGAATTTTGAAGTTGGAGGTTTGTCTCGAACCCCCAACCTCTCAGGTACAAAGCAGAACACTTACAGATTGTGCCACAGAGACTGACTTGGAAATTGTTGTACGGCAAGCCATGTAATATCAATTAGAGCTCACGCTCGTTTTGAGTTCACATGCCATGATTCACAGACAAAACTGCACAAATGAGATTATATACAGTTTATAAAAAGGAGAAGTGCTGGATAGATGGTTGAGGGGGTGGTTGCGGGGGCGTGTTGGGGGAGGGGCGGTAATTGGTGGGCTGCAATCTCTCTTTTATGTTGTTGGCCGTCCTGGTTTTTTGTTTTGAAAATCTGGTCACCCTACTGCTAAGCCGATTTGAGTTTTCCCCATGTTTCTCCAGTTGGAGGGAGAGTCTACAAGCCCTGGGAAAGATGGAAGGAGGTAAGCTCTGAACCCTGGGCCTTGCCCCTCTTTAGATGGGGTTACGGTCTGCCCTTTCTAAAAAGACCTCTGGACAGACCACCCCCACCCTCCACAACTACCGACCAGGAGCTCCAGGAGGAACTGTGGGCCATGTTATTAAAGGGTGCTGTGAAATAGGTGCCACATGAGCAGAGATGATCAGGCTTGTACTCTTGATACTTTCTGTTACCCAAGAAAGGAGGAGGACTCTGTCCCATCCTGGACCTCAGAACCTTGAACAAGTTCCTGGGAACGGACAAGTTAAGGATGGTGACATGAAAAGAAATTCTCCAGGCTGTACAGATCCAGGACTGGTTGGTGTTGCTGGATTTTTAGAATGCTTATTTCCACGTGCACATCCATCGTAAAGCACACGCAGTTCCTGGTATTCGTCATCAGGGACACTCAGTATCAGTTCAAGGTGCTCCCCTTTGGCTAACCTCCACACCCAGGTTTTTCACCAAGCGGATGGCAGTGGTGGCGGCGCACATCAGATGAGGTATTTCCGTACTTGGACGACTGGTTGATCCGAGGAAGATCTCTGGAGCAGGTATCGACACAGCTCAAGGAAACCTGCTCTCTGCGTCATGGTTCGGGCTTCTCCCCAAAGAAGTCCCACATCACAGCAATGCAGAAACTCCAGTTGATCAGGGCCGTCCTGGACACACGGGCTGCAAAGGCTTTCTCCCCGAGCAGAGGGTCACCAGTGTCAGACCAGTCACCAGTCACCAGTGGCAGATCGAGCTTTCCAGAACCACAACAGCCTACCTGTGGTTTTCTTCCTCTGCATGTTAGATCTCATGGCTGCCTGCATTTTTCTGGTGGCAGAAGCCAGATGATCCCTGCAGTGGCTTTTGAGGGATCAGTGGTCCAAGTACTTTGATACCACTGACCCGATACCGGTCCGGTAGCACAGCGAGTAGACCGCTCGCTTTGACATCTGTGCAGAGCTTGCTTATGCAGGTATGAATCCCGGCAGGGCAAACCTCAGCCTTTCATCCTTCCGAGGTTGATAAATGAGCATCACACACTGTGGGTAATAATAAGCAGCGCTCAGATGCCTGAGGGTTTGTAGCGCTATATAAATGCTAAATTATTGTTAATATAACTGATATTCTCAGGGTGTTGAATTCGAGAACCAACAACGTCTCTTGGTGGGCCAGCAGAGAGAGAGCATGATGGCGGTGGAACCCTTTCGGTACTTTGGCCCCAGGCCCAGATGGTTACAGACGCATCCCTGAATGGATACTGCGGAGATCTGCAGATGAGCAACCTTTGTTCCCCAGTGGAATGCCGGTGGCCCATCAACATAATGGAGTTACGGGCGATCAGGCTAGCCCTGATGGTCTTTGCGCCTTCCCTCAGAGGGAAACACGTCTTTCTTCTGACGGACAACACAGTGACTTTGCACTACCCCAACAAGCAGGGGAGGTGCGTCCCTGCTCTTATGTAGGGAGGCATTGCAACTGTGGTTCTGGTTGCTGGAAAACCAGCTGGAAAACCAGATCCTTGTGTGGATGGCAGCTCATCTGGCAGAAGCAGAGAACGGTCTCTCACAAATGGGAAGTGTGTCAGGAAGTCCTAGAGGAGACCTTTGCGCTGTGGGGCACCCCTACAGTGGATCTGTTTGCCACGAGGGCCAATGCAAACTGCAGCCAGTTCTGCTCTAGGGAATTCCCAGTGAAGGGCGTACTAGGAAATGTGTTTCTGGTGGAGTGGGTCTTCGAAGTCCACTATGTGTTTCCACTGATACCGGTCATCTTGTGGGTTCTCAGGAGGTTGAGGAGGTTTCAAACCACTTTAATTTTGATCACTCCATACTGGGCGAGGAGGACATGGTACTCAGAGCTCCTGGAATTAGCCATCTGCCCACCTCTCCGGCTTCCTCAGATACCGGCCCTCCTATTCTAGTTGGAAGGTCTGGTGATCCACCCAAACCCAGAGTCCCTCAACCTACATGCGTGGCTCTTGAGAGGATGAGGTATGGTGCCTGGGACCTCTCAGAAGAGGTAGCTGAAGTGTTACTGGCTGCTTGCAGACCTTCTACTAGATCATTGTACACATACAAAGAGGTGTGCCAGTGAGAGTGATTTGTCGAGCAGTGACGTCGTCGTCACTCCATATGTTCACTAAGAATTATTGCTTGGATGTGGCACTAAGTTTGGACGCTCGATTTGGCAGAGCGGTGTTGCAGAGCTTCCTTGTCTGAGAACTTCTATTCCGCCACTGCACTTTGTACTGCTTTGGAAGTTTATCAGATGAGGAATCTGCGGGAAGTATGCAATCCATTGAAGGAGGAATTACTTGCAGATAATGTTCTTTCTATGGACTGTTCTCCCGCAGATTCCTCATCACGCTCCCATCCTGCTCTACTGTGAAAGTAGTCTGTTGCCATTTCTGGTTGATCTATGCTAGTGGGATGACAACTTGAGGTTGTGATGATTGCATGTTATGCACGTTTTGGGTAATTATTGGTTGTGTACTTTCAGCCTGTTGTTCTCAGTACGGTGACAGTTCTTCACAAAACAAGAAAGACATGATTTACGCATTTATTTTGTGGCTTTCGTTAAGCTGAATTCCCATGGATTGCACAGGGAGCAGTGACACAATATATGTACTGCCGAAGTCAAGTCCACAGTCGAGGAGTGGCACTGCCAAGTTAAGAGGAGTCGATGGTCGATGTTGCATCGTACTACGTCCCCTGTCGAAATCTTTCCAAGGCAGCTGACTCTGTAAGGATATCTATCAGATGAGGAATCTGCGGAAGAACAATCCATAGAAAAAATGTTACCCGTAAGCAATTTCTCCTTTCACAGGGACGACCAGCTATTCATTGTGTTTTCACTCTCAAGGTTTGGCTGGATGGTGACAAAGCAAACCATATCCATTTGGATCGCCCTTTGTATAGCAGAATGCTCTGAGAAGGCAGGAAAGGATGTCCCCTCAGGTCTCTGGACCCATTCCAAGAGGGGGGGAGTGGCTGCTTCCTCCTCTCTACAAAGAGGAGTGCGGTTGAGAGAGATCTGTCAGGCAGCCACATTGGCTTCCCGTCACACTTTTTCAAAACATTACAGCCTAGACGTAGCTATGGGCATGGATTTGTGCTTTGGTAGGGTGGTTTTACATAGCTTTTTAGTTTAACGCCCCTCTCCCCGTTCCCCTTTTCGGTTACTACTGGGTCCACATGAGGAATCTGTGGGAGACCTCAATCCAGTGAACGAAAAAAGACTTACCGTTAATATTCTTTCTATTGCTTCTCCGCCATTCTTCCTGCTTCTGGAAGATTCTTGTGGGTGAGTGATCAGAAGAATTAAAAAAAGTAAAATATGTGTGCACGTTGCACGGATTGGGCCATATTAACACGTGGAGGCTACGTCTGCTGTTTATATAAAAAACGATAAAAGAAGGTTAGTTCCTTTCAAAAGAAATCTATTTTGCATGTGGTTCTGTGGCATGGGAAATTATTCCCTCAGCTGCTGAGCATGCAAGAAAAAAGTTGTGGAACTGAGGTGGGGGGGGGGGTGTAGTGCATACTATGAGTATGGTCATTGATGTCATGTCCGGAGTTGAGGTGGGCTGGAACCGGGGTGCATGAGAGACATATAGGTGTCCTAGAGCCACACCATGCTCCAGTGTTTCAAGCTGATGTCTATCCCAAAGTTGATGACTCAGTCATGCGCTTATAGGACATTTCGTTACTTAAACAAAAGCGTACACTTTTAATCATATATGGTATGTCTACTGCGATGTATAACTTCTTCTTTTAATTGCCAAAATATGCAACCCACTTTCTATTTTTTCCCTGGTGGCTCGCGTGACAAACTCAGGTTGGTGGTACGTCACACTGCTGCAATCACACAGAAATGTGCCTCTTCTATAGCGCCACATATCACCACCTTGCTGGTACATGGGAAGCAGGTAAAGTGTCCGGCAAAAGGCCTGGGTAAACCCACTGTGTGTGTGTGTGTACGCATTCCAGCCTGTAGCTAACTCCATTCCAAAACGCTTTGCACTTGGTTTTGCACTTGAGCTTTCATTGAGAGAGAGAGAGAGAGAGACGGAGAGAGAGACGGAGAGAGACGGAGAGAGAGACGGAGAGAGAAAGAAAAAGAGAGTGTGTGTTTGTGCGCGCTAGGCTACAAGGGTCTGCAGCCGTCCATCATCACTGCATAGCATAGGCAATGGCAAGAGATGATGATATGAGCCATAGTCCAAAACATCTGGAGAGCTACAGGTTGCCGAACCCTCGGGTAGAGGAAGACTACGATGAAGAGGCTGGTGCAGTGTCCTGGTGGCTTCTCTATGAACCGCCAGAGAGAAAAAAGACTGACCTTGTGAAATGTGATCTAAAACGTTACAGTTTGCCTTGGGCGAATTCAAATAATGGTTCGACAGAGTAGCCCTGTGTGGTGGTTTCCTGAAACTGTTCTGTAAGCACCCTGTCAAAAAAGACTGATAATGTAACAAGTGAATGTCCGATAGAGGCCCGTGTCAGGTGAACAGCGATTGGCATCCCCTGCTGTGCATGCGCACACCCCCCACATCCCATCCCCTCCCGCTCATTTATATTATGCATTGACCGGGGTTGTTCATAAGCACAAGGAGAGAGATTCCCCTTTAAGTGGCTTGCCAGGACAAAAATAAGCTGTTTTAGCATTCGCTTTAATTAAGTTAGGTATCTAACACACTTTTCTAGCATTTTCAAGATATTTAATTTATTCTGTAACTTTTGGTGTCAAGCACAGACTGGTTTCTTCACATGTCTTTAGCCTTTTTTTATATTTCACCTTTGCTATATAGACATGTAGATCGTCACATCACCGTAAACTTGAATGGATGTCCTTCTTCCTTACTGAAATGTCCCTCTTTTAACTTCACCTGCCTACTACAGCACAGAAGACATTATTGGTCTTGAGAACATGTCTCCCGTTCTGAAACAAGTGAAGGCAATAAAGTAATCCACAGGAGCACTACCAAACAAGGAAAACCAGTCCATGTGGTCAAATTCCCTGACAATGATTAAGATGCAATGTGCTTAATGCAGTTGATGTAGAACTAGAAAAGTCCCAAGATGCCATTCTTACTGCCCTATTGCTTTCTGGAAGGAATTCGAGGCACGTCAGCACATTCCGATGTGTGTCTTTTCGTTTCTCATGCGTCCGACTGGAACTACGTGGTTTTTGGTCCCCAATATGATGAGCAAGTAAGATAGCATAGACTGTCACTTTACAGCGTGCATTTGCCATCTATTGCTATTCTGTGTGGCATGTGAAATACTGGCCGTGATGTGATTTGAAAGATATAGCCATGCTTGGTCCGTGGATCAGCTGGAGCTTGTCCAATTTTGCCCTTGCAGCTCCCTAGTTAGACAATAGTGAAATGGTTTTAAATTGATTAAGCCACGCTGTGTGCACACTTATGTTTGAATGCCCCTACACTGCCCACCCTGCCTGCGACTCAGGGATCTGCTCCCCACCGTCTCCACCCTAGTTGCTCGCCATCCCCTGTTAGCTCCCCGCTCCCTTTTTCTCTGCTTCCATCACTGTGCTCTTGTTTGATTATAAAGCACTCTTTTGCTTCCCAAAGCCAAAACCGGCCCAGTAAATGCCCTAATAATCATGATAATGCTGAGAGAGACAGATAATCAGCCCATCTGGGCATTTATACATTCATATTTTATTAGTATCCCTGAGCATCCACATCACTTGCAAGGTGGCTGAATGCCTATTCATGTTTAACCTTAGCTTGAAATATGCCAACAGAAACATTGGATTTTGTCCTAGAAATACTCCAGCCCAAGAGTTTTAACAATTTTTTTTCTTTCTAATTGTTACATATACATTTGTATTACTCTTACGTCCCATCCCCTTTCCTGCATACTGTATGGGTGTCTCTTCCAAGGGACGGGAGATGGAACCTTTTTCACCAGAAAAAACCTTCTTCCCCTTTAAATTTAGAGGGGCGCGGGTCGGCGACCCAGGGAGCATGCGCTGCCCTCTGGCGCCACACCTCAGTCCCCTTTTCCGCATCAACGGGAACGGGCCGAATTCACCAGCACTCCTGTATTTGGCTTCGGCCATGTAATTCCATGTGCGGATATTTCTTTTTTGTCTTATCTATCATTCAGATACTCCGTCCTCAGGTGTCACGCTCCTCCCCGGCACATGCCGACTTCTACAGGGTTCAGCAGATGTCCATCCTGCAACAGGCTCTTCCCAACTTCAGACCCCCACACCCTCTGCCTACGTTGCCTTGGCCCAGACCATGTTTGGCAATCATGTTCGGCATGTGACTCGCTGTCCTCGAAGGCGCTGAAGAACAGACTAGCCAGTTGGAGGGAGCTCTTCCAGAGGATAATGGTTAACAATTAGCGACAAGACGCGCAGTCTGTTGCCAGTCAAGTTTTCCTGCATTGACTTCTCCTCCAAACGCATGCTTTCATAACTCCATGAATCTTCAGGGAGGCTGTGTTTCTTTACCTTTTCAGGCGTGTCTTCATTTCCTTTTCAGGTGTAGCAGGTTAATTGACTATAGTGTCTCTAAGGATTCTGGTACTTCCAGAGGATCTCAAGACCTTTATGAAGCATCGAACCAGGCACAAGGTAGGGTCAATATTTTCCAGCGCACCCCGCAAGGGAGACTCCTTCCCAGAGACTCTTCTGCGCGGGGGCAACCGGCCAGGTCCTTCTACCGGCACGTGCACCGAGGCTGCTACAGTTACCGGCCTTCGGGTCGAGGGATCCTCAGATCCTCCCGGGCGCATTGTTGAGGGACCGGAAGGTTCTTGTTCCGGGTCTACACCCGAGGGGCTACGCTTTTTTACCGGCACAATGGCTGAGGGGCTACGCCCTAACACCAGCAATACGTCAGAGAGGCTACGCCATAATACCAGCAATACGTCCGAGGGGGTACCTAAATGCCGCTCTACCGACCCCCGGGTCGAGGGTGTTTCACAACTACCGGGCCGAGGCCTGAGGAGCAGGGTAGGCCTCGTGATCCACACGCAGGAGTTTTGGACGAAGCCGGGCCCAGCAGGCTGAGCAACACGTTGCAAGTATGTGGCAGGCAGCTCGACAAAATGGCGACCGCGCGAGAAAGGGACACCTGTCCAACGCCATTCCACGAATTCGGCGAAGAACAAGTGTCAAGGTGGCACTGGCCTCAACCAGGTACATGGCCTACAGTCTAACCTTGATTTGCGCTGGACAACTTTCCTTTGCATCCATAAGGACAGAGTACGCAGCGGCTCCAGCAGTCCCCTGCTACTCCGTCGGTACCCACTGCCACTTCTTTGGCCAGTGAGGAGGTGCTCTTCGAGAAATTCCTCGGCCTAATGAGGTCTCCTCAGATGGGGGTTATCATCAAAGACATAATCGGGAAAGTCCTCCCCGCCATGCTAATGGAACCACAGAAGTCTCCATCGGGCCCTCAGGCCCCGGTGCAGCTGCCTCCTCTGGCTCCACAGCCAACTCCGCAACCTTTGCCGCTTCCTCAGCCTCCGGATGTGGCCCCTGTACCCCAGCCTCCGGCGCCCTCTACTCCTCCTCCTTCACACGATCCTCCAGATCTGCAGGATACGGATGAGGAGGACGATCCGGACACGCCATCCTCAGCCAGGGCCTTTCATGAATGTCTTGCTGGCCTGGCGGAGTACCTGGGCCTTCCCCAACCCGAGGTCGAACAGCCGGCATAGGGGGTTCTGGGTGAAGTCATCACGAAACGCCCCTCTGCCAACACTGGGATTCCACTGCAAACCCATGTAGTCTCCCTGGCCAAGAAGGGTTGGCTCAAGCCCCACTCGGTCCAGCCGGTCAATCGACGTCTGGACATCCAAGTACAGGCAGATGGAGGGGGATACACTCTTGCTCTCGACCCATCATCAGCCACACTCCTCGGTGATCGCTGCGGCATCACTATACTCCAAGCCTCAGTCGTCCTCAGCCTCCTCCTCTGAGATGCTGCTAGGCAAGGAGGAGAATATCTTGGAGGCATAAGATAAAAATATCTACTACAACGCCTTCTTGCACATGCGTCAGGCCAACGCAGATGCCATGCTGACTGCCGCCAACCAACGTGTATGGTGGGAAATTGCAGACTTTCTCCTAGAATTCCCCACCCAGTGCCAATCACGCTTTAAGGCGGGGCTAGCGGAAGCCAAGCTCTTGGCGCATGACCTCATGGAATCCACAGTAGCTCATATTGATACCTCAGGCCGTGCCATCTGCATTGCCATGGATATGAGGAGAACATCCTGGCTCCAGGCAATGAAATTCAACCCGGATGTCCTGGAGCGCATTCTAGATCTACCGTTCGAGGGGGGGTGACCTCTTCCACTCCTCTACGGACGAAGAGCTAGACAAGAAGAAGAACAGCTCATAAACGGCGAAGTCTTTATCCATTCTTAAAAAGACCATGCCCACATCATACACCCAATCTCAGAAGCGCTCGGAAAAGGGTTGTATATATGGAGGGTACCGCAGCTTCCAGGAATGCAGATCCAGGCAGCCGGACTGCTCGCCATCTCAGAACCGGCACGAACAACAAAAGGGGGTTGGGGGGTAAGGGATTTTTCCAGTCCCCCTCCTCAGCGTCAGCCTTCGAGGGAAAGAAGGCATGACACGCCCCTTCGGGTCCACGTGTCTCCAGTGGCGGCATGCTTGCTCTCCATGCACAATTCTGGTGCCAGAATATCGCAGACCCCTGGATCCTCTCCGTAGTATCCACGGCGTACCGCATTCTTATCCCAGCCTCTCCTCCCTCTGCCGCTCCACTCCCACAGGTTGGGACAACAACTCTTTTGGCGGAGATCCGGTCGCTCGTAGAGAGCCAGGCAGTGGAGGAAGTCCCAGCCTCCCAGCGAGGCTTTGGCTTCTACTCCAGGATTTTCGCCATTCAGAAGAAGAATCAGGTGGGCCTGAGAGTTGTGCTGGACCTTTCCACCCTTAACCTCTCCCTACCCCTGAAAAAATTCAAGATCGTTACGCCAGCTTTTATAGCGGAGACATTTGACAGGGGAGACTGTGTGCGCTCCCTGGACCTGAAGGACGCATTGTTACGAAGGGTATGCATAGATGGTCTCTTTGGCATCGTTGGCGGCGTTTGCCATGGGTTTGTTTTCCCTCTTGCAAGATGGCGTCTATAGTTTCGAGTGTCGGTGTAGTCTTGCAATCTGAAACAGGCTTGACTACTCCCCTAATCCAGGAAGCAGTACATCCGTACACCGAACAGATGCTGTGGTGCGTTGCTACTGTGCTTAGTGGCCGCGCTTCGTAAGTCACTGCTTGTTCTGTACTTACTTCTACTCCTTGCTTCAAACTCTTAACCCTCTTCAGCCTTTTGATTTCTCTTCATCTCGGCAGGAAATCCTTCCTCCAGCGCGACACGTTCACTTGCTCCACGAAGGATTCGAATACCGGAGCATTAGCAAATCGAGACCACAGATTAGTACGTCCCCCCTCTCAACTTAGTCAGTGGTAGGGAAACCGATTCAGGGCTAACGATTTCTTTTTCTCTCCGAAGGTACGTTTGACAAACGTATATCAGACTTCAACTTCCAGCATACCCTGCAAATCATTCGCGGAAACGCCCGTGACCGCGACAGGAAGACCCTTGAAGAAATCTCTTACCTGGTACATTAGAATTCCGAAGACCCCCACTAACGTTTTCTTTCGATTCTACTATCCCTTCAAATCTTTGTTTCTGTTTCTTTCTCCAGACTCTTACCTGGAATCATTTCTTCAAAACTCAGCCTCCCATCTCCTTAACCAGACTACCATCATTGAAAGGAGAGGTACGTTGCCTATTCATCCACTTAGAGGTTCTGTTATCGGCAGCGGATATTAACCTCTCTCTCCATATGTCATTTAGAACCAAACCCGTGGCATAGATGACAACTTAACTTCCCATTCCACGTCTTGAAGGGAACCGGAATACCATCACCAGCCACCCTCCAGTTCACAGTAACCTACGATCTCCAGCATCACAGGTTTTTTTCCCCACAAGGGTTTCCTTGGCGCATTCTCTTATTGCCAATACAATTGCCGTGTATAGAGTATATCAGGTGAACTTCTCTATTTCATCAAGCTGCTTCCGAAGACAGAGTCAGTGAGTCTTATCTTTTGCCTATTCGTTGTACACCCAAGTGATAACCTTCATAGAGTGCCCTCTCTTAAAAGGAGAGGAGGTAACAGATTAACAGATAGCAACGCCTAAAAAAAGAAAATGATTGTCTAGGTTACCACAGACTCAATCCAGTGTGGAACCGTGGGTACAAGCACTATGTGTCTGACTTACAGGAATAATGGATCAGCAAATCCAGCAGCTGGACAACGCCATGCAGGCACTTTCTTCTGAAGTGCAACAATTAAAACAGGAGAATGCAGCCTTACGCCATCAAGTAGGTCTCTCTGCCCAGATTTCGGAAGTCCCCCCAGGGCCCCTACCTCTTGGACGCTTTGATGGAAATCCTCATATGGTGAGAGTTTTTAGAGGCTTGCATGGTCCAATTTGCCTTTAAGGCTGCCTTTTTGCCCAACGGACCGTGATAAAGTAGGGCATATGATATCACAGATGACAGGGCAGCATGGCCTGGGCAACCCCATTAGTCACCAGTAACAATCCAATACTAGATTCCTACTCTGCCTTTTGTAATAGCGTGAAGAGCATGTTCTGCAGACAGGAGGTTACTGTTTCATCCCAGGAGCGATTGTTAGATTTCAAGCAAGGAAGCCAGGACATTTTGTCCTACATCACTAAATTTAAACAACTGGCTGCAGACACCGCCTGGGCTGACGATGCCCTCATTACTATCTTTAGAAGAGGGCTATCCGAGGAACTAAAAGATGAAGTGTCATGTGTTCCACGCCCTCTTAACATGTCTGAATTCATATCTTTAGTCATGCAATTAGATTACCGTCTTCAAGGGAGGCATTATGAGAAAAAGAAGGGGCGTTCTTCGAAACAACACCCTGAAGGGGTATTCCCTCTTAGTAAACCCAATTCATCGGAAGAACCGATGCAACTAGGACTTGCCCGCGGTCCTTTGTCATCCGAAGAACGGGCCAGATGGAAGTCCTTGGGGTTGTGTATCTATTGTGGGGCTAATTCTCATACGATCAAGGAATGCCCTAATATACCATCTCGGAAGGCGGGAAACGCCAGTGCCCAAATGTAAAGGGAACCACGGTTTCGGGCCCTTGTACACATTCAGGTTCCCTGCATAACACTCATGCTATTTCTTCCTCTTCATTAGAGACTACCATGATAGCGCTAGAAGTCTCTTTGTCTTGGAATAATTTCCGTCTAGAGAAAGTAACAGCCTTAATAGAAAGTGGCACTGCCGGTAATTTCATTGACGATTCATGGGCCCAAACTCATGGGATTCCTAAAACGGCCAAATCTACGATCATCCCAGTCGAGAGTGTGGATGGCAGTGTTTTAACTTCGGGACCCATCAAGGACCACACGTGTTCCTTAACCATGGTTTTCTCATCGCATCAAGAAACGCTGATTCTAGATCTCATCAGAAAAGCACATTATCCGGTCATTTTGGGACTTACTTGGTTGAGGACCCATAATCCTTACATCAACTGGTCGGCTGGGACTCTCTTCTTGGGATCTGAACAGTGTGTCCGACATTGCATGGAACACAAAGGGGTCCAGTCCCCAGGGTTTCTGGAGACTAGTGACAATGGAACTGACAATAAAGTGCTTAATCAGATCTCAGCTCTGCCACCGGAATATCATCGATACCAAGAGGTATTTTCTCAGACAGAATATTCTCAACTCCCTCCTCATAGAAGGGACGATTGCGCAATTGAATTGGTTCCGGATAGTCCATTACCATTTGGACGCATGTATATCCTGTCGGCGAGAGAAAAGGAAGTTCTGAAAGACTACTTACACATACATCTGCAGAACGGACTTGTCACAGAGTCCACCTCCCCAGCTGCAGCCTCATTGTTCTTTATCCCGAAGAAGAACACCACAGAACTCCGCTCTTGCATTGACTTCAGAGGACTGAACAAAATCACAGTCCCTGACAGGTACCCGATGCCCCTGTTCCCGGACATCCTTGAAGCTGTTTGTGGTGCCCAAATATATACCAAACTGGACCTACCGGGCTTATCATTTGATCAGGATTAAAGCTGGCGACGAATGGAATACGGCGTTCAGAACACCATTTGGGTATTACCAGTACCGTGTCATGCCCTTTGTCTTAGCAAATGACCCAGCAGTGTTCCAACGGTTTATGGACCACTTTTTTGCAGATATCTCTCTGCTTTATGTGATCGTGTACCTGGATGACATTCTAGTATTTTCCTCCACTTTAGCAGATACTACATGTCCAAGAAGTCTTACACCGCCTAGAACAGAATCATCTGTTGTGCAAGATCGAAAAATGTGAATTTCACAAATCCTCTGTCACATACCTGGGATATATCCTTTCTCATTAGGGTATTTCTATGGACCCGGCAAAGTCTCTGCGAATACCGATTGGCCATCACCTCGATCAGTCAAAGAGATCCAAAGATTCTTGGGTTTCGCCACTTTTTATAGGCGTTTTATACCTAATTTTTCATCTCTCACCTTGCCTTTAACACACCTTCTTAAGAAGGGAGTTCCTTATCGATGGACCTCCCAGACCCAGGAGTCCTTTGACTCCCTGAAGAACCAGTTCACTAAAGCTCCGGTTCTAGCAGTTCCAGACCAAAATCTGAGGTTCATTGTAGAATCTGATGCTTCACATTATGCAATAGGTGCAATTCTCCTTCGACCAGATACAAAGAACAGAGAGAGACCGGTGGCCTATCTGTCAAAAACTTTAACTCCAGCAGAGGTCAACTACACGGTATTAGAAAAAGAGCTACTTGCTATAAATCGTGCATTCGAGGAGTGGCACCACCTTCTCTTGGGGGCTCAACATCCGATTGAAGTGAGAACTGATCATCACAACCTCCGAACATTGCAATATGCACAAACGTACAATAGTCGTCAAGCCCGATAGGCTCACTTCTTTTCACCTTTCCGCATCATATTCACATTCATCGCTGGTAGAATGAATTTGAAGGCAGATGCGTTGTCTCGAAGAGAACCATTGGAGAAGACGGTTTTCAATTCTGAACCCATGTTTCCCAAAGCGGTTTTTATCTCTGTTGTTCATAACTTCCTACACAGGTGGAAACTTGTGTTCAAGGATTAACAGTCTCATCATTGCAGGAACTACTTTCAGAGTATAACCTAACTCACAGTAAAGGTTTACTTTTCAAAGAAGAAAGAATGTTTATTCCAAATGAAGAACTCAGGAAAGAAGTATTACAACTTTGTCATGATTCACGAGCAGCCGGACATAGAGGATTTTCGAATACCTTTTAGTTGATTTTACAACATTTCTGGTGACCTTCATTGAGAAAAGACGTTCAAGATTACATCTCGTCCTGCACGACATGTCTTCAAACTGAATCCCCTTGTACTCCACCCGTAGGAGAACTAGTTCAAATGCAACTCCCTACTAAACCCTGGCAAAAGATCTCCACAGATTTCATAGTGGATCTACCCATTTTAGACGGTTGTACCGCTGTAATGGTAACCGTAGATTCACTCACTAAAATGGCACACTTCATTCCTCTACCTTCGGTGCCTACGGCAGCTCAAATGACGCATATATTCCTGGAACGTATATTTTCGCTGCATGGACTTCCAGAGACGATCATTTCTGATCGTGGTGCTCAATACACCTCCCGGTACTGGCGTCATCTCTGTGCCACATTGGGCATCTCCCGCGCCCTGAGCTCTGGCTATCATCCGCAGACGAATGGGCAAACTGAACGTCTAAATCAGAACTTAGAAGGATACCTACGGTGTTACATCTCGGCGGCCCAAGACAACTGGAAGGAATTACTGCCATTAGCTGAATTCGCATATAACAACGCAGCTCATTCTGCTACCAGAGCCAGCCCTTTCTATAGCACATACGGATTTCATCCTTCGGTATTCCCCACTACAACACCGTTGTCTTCTCTCTTTCCTAGTTTGGAAAGATTGGTGGATACCATCAAATAAGGTCATCATAAAGCCCACAAAGCCTTATTGGAAGCACAAATCAGGAGCAAGAGACAGGCAGATAAACATCGAATTCCTGCTCCTTTGATTCATGTAGGGGATCAAGTGTGGCTAGCTAGCAAATTCCTTCCCAAACGGCTTGTTCCTTCTAAACTTTCTCCCAAATTTTACGGACCTTTTACTGTATTGGACCAGAAAGGTCCAGCTGCTTTTATGCTGTGTCTGCCACAGTCATGGAATCACATCCATCCCACCTTTCATGTATCCCAATTGAAACCTGACATCAGAAGTCAATACCATTGTTTACCGGTTGGAATGCCCCCTCCGGTACTCACTGATACTGGCCCGGAATATGAGGTATCTGGAATATGTGACGCCCGGTATCAGCGAGGGAGGGGTTCTCCAATTTCTGATTGATTGGAAGGGTTATTCCCCAGCAGAACGGTCCTGGGAACCGGCTTCTGCGGTCCATGCCCCGCATCTGGTTTGTGACTTTTACAGGCGTCACCCGGGGAAGCCCGGTTGCACTTCCCTTAGTAGGGGGCATACTGTCACGAAGGGTATGCAGAGATGATCTCTTTGGCATCGTTGGCGGCGTTTGCCATGGGTTCGTTTTCCCTCTCGCAAGATGGCGTCTATAGTTTTGAGTGTTGGTCTAGTCTTGCCGTCTGAAACAGGCTTGACTCCTCCCCTAATTCAGGAAGCAGTACATCCGTACACTGAACAGATGCCGCGGTGCGTTGCTACTGTGCTTAGTGGTCGCGCTTCGTAAGTTACCGCTCGTTTTGTACTTACTTCTACTCCTTGCTTCAAACTCTTAACCCTCTTCAGCCTTTTGGTTTCTCTTCATCTCGGCAAGAAATCCTTCCTCCAGCGCGACACGTTCACTTGCTCCACGAAGGATTTGAACACCGGAGCATTAGCAAATCGAGACCACAGATTAGTACGTCCTCCCTCTCAGCTTAGTCAGTGGTAGGGAAACCCATTCAGGGCTAACGATTTCTTTTTCTCTCCGAAGGTACGTTTAACAAATGTATATCAGACTTCAACTTCCAGCATACCCTGCAAATCATTTGCGGAAACGCCCATGACCGCGACAAGAAGACCCTTGAAGAAATCTCTTACCTGGTACATTAGAATTCCGAAGACCCCCACTAACGTTTTCTTTCGATTCTACTATCTCTTCAAATCTTTGTTTCTGTTTCTTTGTCCAGGCTCTTACCTGGAATCATTTCTTCAAAACTTAGCCTCCCATCTCCTTAACCAGACTACCATCATTGAAAGGAGAGGTACATTGCCTATTCATCCACTTAGAGGTTCTGTTATCAGCAGCGGATATTAACCTCTCTCTCCATATGTCATTTAGAACCAAACCCGTGGGATATAGGACAACTTAACTTCCCATTCCACGTCTTGAAGGGAACCGGAATACCATCACCAGCCACCCTCCAGTTCACAGTAACCTACGATCTCTAGCATCACAGGTTTTTTTTCCCCACGAGGGTTTCCCTGGCGCATTCTGTTATTGCCAATACAATTGGTGTGTACAGAGTGTATCAGGTGAACTTCTCTATTTCATCAAGCTGCTTCCGAAGACAAGGTCAGTGAGTCTTATCTTGTGCCTATTCGTTGTACACTGGAGTGATAACCTTCCTAGAGTGCCCTCTCTTAAAAGGAGAGGAGATTAACAGATGGGCTGCCTACACGTCCCGATTTGGCAGCCCCATCATTCTTTCCTACGGTTCTCCAGCATGGGGTCTGGCATGGATTCACATGCTCATGAATATTCCCCGTTGTCAGGCCTGGAATCCTTGGTATAGAAAAAAAATCAGTATCAGTTTTGTTTCTGATCTGTCTTTCTTACTAGTAACCAATCACTGGTCTCTGGGTCCTACTGCCCCCAGCCAATGACTGCCCTCTCCCTAAGCCCCGCCTCTGGCAGCCATCCTCCGATTTTTACTGCACGTTCAAGTGTTGGGAGTCCTCGTGCTGTAGCTCTCGAGCTTTTGCTGCGTTTTCGCGCTTTTTCAGGAGATTTTTCTCATTTTTTCGGATAAATAGAGCCTCAAGCTCCACCGGTTCTACATCTGATCAATGGGGATCCGTTTCGGAGTTTTCTACGCCCCTCAAGGGTGAAGTTTTCATCGAGTTACGCTTTTGGAGGATTCCAGAAGTTCCGAGACCTACCCCGGACATGGCCCAGGAGAAAGGAAGCTCGACGCCCGGGAAGCTGTTCAGGACCTGCCCTGGATGCCAGCTTCAGAATGTTTTCAAGGAGGACGAGCATTCGTTATGCCTCTACTGTCTCCATGAGGACAAGACGCACACGGAGAAGGACTGTGCGTTTTGTGGGAACATGTCGGAGCGGACCATGAAGGATCGCCACCTCTGTCTCGCCAACTGGCTGGAAGAGAAGAGCCCGTCAGGCGAGAAGAAGAAAAAGAAGTCCGAGTGGTCTTCTAAGTCCTGTGAGGGCGCCCTGGCGACGGGGGCCCAACAAAAGGCTAAGCACCGCGAGTCCGCGGGCACCGAGTGCGCCGAACGGTCGGGCTCCTTGGCTGCCAGGCAGGGCGCATCGTCCCCGGCGCCATCAACCACGAGCCAACGCTCTGGCTCGGGTAAGAGAAAGTCCGAGAACCCGGCGAAGCTTCTGGAGAGGCCCCGGTCGATCTCGAAGATTCCGGCAGAGGGGGAGCGAGGCTCGGACCCTCCCCCCAAGGTGAAGGCCCCAGGCGTCCAGAAGGTGACGATGGCCTTAATTCACCCTGCTAAGACCTCGATTGAGGATGTCGCCGCGGCCCTGGCTCAGCCTGTGGAGGCTACACCAGTGGAGGCGCCCTCAGGACCCAGAGTCTCCCTGCCACCGCGGAGGGAGTCGTCTTTCAGGCCCATTGAGAAGACCCCCACGAAGTCCTCGTTGGAAAAGGTGGGGGAGGGGCTGGTGGCCATCATGGATACGGACACGACCTCTGAAGAAGAGCTCTTCGAAGTCATGGAAGAGGTCCAGCCCATCGAGAGGGATCCCGACGAGGGCGACGACGAGAGCGACGGTGTCGCCGACGAGGCTCCTCAAGAGCCCTCGCACCCTTCGTTTCCGGTGCCGCAGGACACTTCGGCAGTCATTTTGTCAGCGATTCAGTCCTTATGCTCTGAGATAAGGACAAGGTTGCCCCTTCCCCCGATGGAGGTACCTGAGCCAGACCCGACGGGGGAACCGGAGCCAGGAACTTCAGAGAGTCCACCGCATAAGAGGAGGAGGAGGACACATCCTACGCCACCTCTCCCACCTCTGCGGCCTGCTCTGCCTTCCCCCCGGTCTACTACCCAGGGGGATGATACAGACACGGACACGGCTACGACAGATACAGACGGGGGCGACGACGGGACGTGTCCCCCGTCGCCCCCTGCTCGGGCGTCCCCGCCCGACGACATTGGATCCTTTCATGCCATGATTTCCAGGGCATCCGAGCTTTTCCAGCTCTGCCCAGAAGAGAAGAAGAAAGAAGGGTTCCTTTACCAACGACGCGAGGCTAAAAGGAAGACGGTCCTCGCCGTACCGCTTCTTGATGACATCTGGGATGAGGGGCTCGCCCCCCTCAAGAACCCTGCCACGGCGCCGGCAAAGAGGGACCGGTACGAGAAGAAGTACCGGGTCCCCGACGCTGCCCCCTTGTGCCTTCTGGCACAACCTACCCCGGATTCGGTCGTCTCGGCGGCGACAAAGAAGAAAGCTGGGGGGGGCATCGGCCTCGACATCAACTTCCCCGCCGGACGGCGAGGGCAGGAAGTTGGACATGATGGGACGACGGATCATCTCATCCGCAGCGACGACTATCAAGGCGGCCAACGCCCTGGCTATCGTAGCCTGCTATGACAGGTAGTTGTGGTTCAAAATCACCCCTCTGTTAGACTTCCTTCCGGACGCCAAAAGGGCTGAGGCCCTTGAAATCCTACAGGAGGGTGAGATTGCTTCGGACCAGGCCATCACGGTGGCAACGGACATCGCCGACACTGGTTTCCGTCAGTTGGGCAACGGCGTTTGCTTGAGACGACGAGGATGGCTCAAGGCCACGGATTTCCGCCAGGACGTACAAACCAAGGTTTTGGACATGCCCTTCGACGGGAACATCCTGTTTGGGAAGGCGGTTGATGAGTCCCTTCAGGCCATCAAGACAGACACAGAGACTGCCTGGGCACTGGGAGTGCTCCAACAACGACGATCGTCCTTTCGGAGCTCCGGAGGCAGACAAGGTGCCTCCAAGGGATCCGGCAGTGGCTCCTCCACGTACTGCCAAGCGGCAAGATCTTCGTCCCAGGAAGCCTACAGGGGACGCGGCAAGTCAGGTGGTGCCCGTCGTCGACAGGGAGGTCAAGGAGGCAAGGCGGCCTCCAAACAAGATTGAACCGACGCTGCCCCCTTGTGCCTTCTGGCACAACCTACCCCGGATTCGGTCGTCTCGGCGGCGACAAAGAAGAAAGCTGGGGGGGCATCGGCCTCGACATCAACTTCCCCGCCGGACGGCGAGGGCAGGAAGTTGGACATGATGGGACGACGGATCATCTCATCCGCAGCGACGACTATCAAGGCGGTCAACGCCCTGGCTATCGTAGCCTGCTATGACAGGGAGTTGTGGTTCAAAATCGCCCCTCTGTTAGACTTCCTTCCGGACGCCAAAAGGGCTGAGGCCCTTGAAATCCTACAGGAGGGTGAGATTGCTTCGGACCAGGCCATCACGGTGGCAACGGACATCGCCGACACCGGTTTCCGTCAGTTGGGCAACGGCGTTTGCTTGAGACGACGAGGATGGCTCAAGGCCACGGATTTCCGCCAGGACGTACAAACCAAGGTTTTGGACATGCCCTTCGACGGGAACATCCTGTTTGGGAAGGCGGTTGATGAGTCCCTTCAGGCCATCAAGACACACAGAGACTGCCCGGGCACTGGGAGTGCTCCAACAACGACGATCGTCCTTTCGGAGCTCCGGAGGCAGACAAGGTGCCTCCAAGGGATCCGGCAGTGGCTCCTCCACGTACTGCCAAGCGGCAAGATCTTCGTCCCAGGAAGCCTACAGGGGACGCGGCAAGTCAGGTGGTGCCCGTCGTCGACAGGGAGGTCAAGGAGGCAAGGCGGCCTCCAAACAAGATTGAACCGACCGTGGGGTCGGGCCCCCGCCGAAGCACCCCGGTGGGAGGCCGGCTGGCGAGGTTCGTCAGCATGTGGGAGTCCATCTCCACCGACCGTTGGGTGCTGGACGCCCTGGCCCAAGGGCACGCCCTCGAGTTTCAGAAGAAGTGCCCTCGCGTTCCACCCGTGGCCAGGAAGGAAAATCACATCCCTCAACTACTGTTGGAAGTAAGGGCGATGCTCAAGAAGGGTGCCATCGAGCTCGTCCCAATGAGGCTTCGGGGCTCCGGAGTTTACTCAAGGTACTTCCTCGTAAAAAAGAAGACAGGAGGATGGCGCCCCATCCTGGACCTACGACGACTGAACAAGTACATCAAGGCGCAGAAGTTCTGTATGGTCACCCTCCAGCACATGCTGGGACAGCTGGAGGAGGGTGATTTCCTGTCGTCTTTGGACTTGGAGGATGCGTACTTCCACATCCTCTTTCTAAACAGACACCGAAAGTTCCTCAGTTTCGTGGTCCAAGGGCGGCCCTTCCAGTTTAAGGCCCTCCCGTTCGGATTGAAGTCGGCACCCAGGGTGTTCACCAAGTGCCTCGCACCGGTGGCGGCGCGGCTGCGCCTACAAGGGATCCACGTCTACCCCTACCTGGACGACTGGCTCATGCGGGCAAGGACGAGGGAACTCGCCGTGGAGCACACTGCGAAGACCGTCCAGCTGCTCACAGAGCTGGGATTCTCCATCAACTTTCCAAAATCTCACCTGGTTCCGTCGCAAGTAGCCCTGTTTCTGGGAGCCAAGCTCGACACAGTGGCGCGGCTGGCCTTGCCGTCGGAGGAAAGGACCAGGACCATTCTGGGCAAGGTGCAGCGTCTGCTGGCCACGGACATGGCCAGGGTAAGATCTATCAAGTCCCTCCTCGGGATGATGTCCTCCTGCATTTATCTGGTGCGCCTTTGCAGGCTTCGGATGCGCCCCTTACAAGAGTTCCTCGGCGCCCGCTGGGTCCAGTCGACGGGCAGCTTCGAGGACAGGATCCCTCTCAACGAGACGTTCCGTCAGGCGATCCGGTGGTGGGGTACCCGCTCCCATCTGTCGGCGGGCACAGACTTTCAGATCCCAGCTCACCAGGTGACGGTGACGACGGATGCCTCCCTGGAAGGTTGGGGAGCGCACTCCGGAGATCTTCACGCGAGAGGCCTTTGGCTCCCGGAGGAGAAGTCACTCCACATCAACATTTTGGAGCTCCGCGCAGTGTTCTGGGCCCTCAGGTCCTTTCTTCCGTCCCTCAAGGGCAAGGTGGTGAGGATCTTCACCGACAACAACACCACCACGATGTTCTACATCCGGAAGCAGGGCGGAACCAGGTCCCCGGCCCTATCCAAGGAAGCCCAGGATCTGTGGCATTGGGCCGTCACCCAACGGATGTTTCTGGTACCTCTTCATCTGGCAGGAATAAAAAACACGATTGCCGACTCACTCAGCAGGGAGCTGCGCTCGTGCCACGAGTGGGAACTATGCCAGGATCAAGTAGATCGACTCTTCCGATGATGGGGCGAACCCCAAATCGATCTCTTCGCGACAGTGACGAATTCCAAGTGCCGGAGGTTCGCCAGCAGGTTCCCCCAGCCGAGGAGCATGGGCTATGCTTTCTCGTTCCCCTGGGACGGCCTATTTCTTTATGCATTCCCTCCGCTGCCGTTGCTGCTCCGGCTCATCAACCAGCTCAAGAGGTCCCGGTGCACGATGATCCTCGTCGCCCCGGCGTGGCCGAGACAGATCTGGTTCCCGGACCTTCTGGACTTGTCAACGTCCACACCAGTCAAGCTGCCGACGGACGCAGACCTTCTCTCCAGAGAAGGAGGCGCCATTCTTCAACACAACCCGGAGTCGCTGAACTTGCAGGCCTGGCACCTGCAGCACTAGAGTTTGGAGGGTACGACATCCCGGCCGACTGCAGAGAGGTTCTTGCAAAGGCCAGGGCATCCTCAACTCTCAAGTGCTACGGACATAAATGGAAGAGGTTCTCTGTCTGGTGCCGTGCACAGAAGATTAACCCTCTGCGGATTACGGCCCCTCAGGTACTGCCGTACCTACTGTCGCTGGCCAAAGCTGGACTGGCTCACGCCTCCATCAAAATACATCTGGCTGCAATCTCCCGATATACCAGGACTACGGGACGGGCGTCCTTGTGGTCTCATCGCCTGGTGAAAGAATTCATGAAGGGACTATTCCGACCATTCCCGCCGGTGAAGGCTCCTGCCCCGGCGTGGGAGCTTAATGTGGTGCTGACCAGGCTCATGGGGGCCCCATTCGAGCCTATGCATTCGGCGCCTCTGAAGTTCCTCTCATGGAAGACCGCTTTCCTCGTGACCATCACCTCGGCACGACGAGTGGGAGAGATCCAGGCCCTATCTTGCAAGCCTCCATACTTGACTTTTCATGACACGAGGGTGGTGCTGAGGACGCACCCCTACTTTATGCCCAAGGTGCTGTCGGACTTCCACCTCAACGAGCCCTTGGTGTTGCCAGTTTTCTTTTCGTCGCCGGCCGAGAGGACTTTGCACACGCTGGATGTAGCTAGAGCGCTGAAGTTCTACGTGGACCGCACGAAGAGTTTTCGGAAGACGTCACAGCTGTTTGTGAACTTTGGGACTGTGAATCAAGGGAAGGCTCTCTCGAAGACTTCCATTTCCAGATGGCTCTCCGGCTGCATCATGCACTGTCACCGGTTGGCAAACCGACCGCTGCCCGGCCATCCGAGAGCCCATTCGACCAGAGCGATCGCTGCTACCAGGGCGTTCCTGTCTGGTGTGCCCCTGCTAGACATCGGCAGGGCTGCGACGTGGAGGTCGACGCACACCTTCACAAGATTCTACTGCGTCGATCGGGATTCCAGGGAGGAGTCCAGGGTCGGCCAAGCAGTGCTGCGCAACCTGTTCGCCTAAGGTGAGCCTGGTGAGGATGTAAGAGATGCTTAATGTTGAGTTGTTGTATTGCTTAATGTTGAGCCTTGACACCTCCCGTGGTTGTGCATGTGTGTACTGCTATGTATTCTCTTATTCATGAGCATGTGAATCCATGCCAGACCCCATGCTGGAGAAGGAACAAGTTACTTACCTGTAACTGTTGTTCTCCAGCATGGGTCTGGCATGGATTCACATGCGAACCCTCCCGCCTACCCCTCTGCGGCTCTTCACTTGGTCATACTGCCATTTTACATGCTACCAAATCTGAGGATGGCTGCCAGAGGCGGGGCTTAGGGAGAGGGCAGTCATTGGCTGGGGGCCGTATGACCCAGAGACCAGTGATTGGTTACTACTAAGAAAGACAGATCAGAAACGAAACTGATACTGATTTTTTTTCTATACCGAGGAATCCCGGCCTGATGACGGGGAATATTCATGAGCATGTGAATCCATGCCAGACCCATGCTGGAGAACAACAGTCACAGGTCAGTAACTTGTTCCTTCAGGATCATGGGCTACCATTTCCAATACAAAGTCCTTCTATTTGGCCTCAACTAGGCCCCCAGGGTCATTACCAGACTCATGAACGCTGTGGCGGCCCTCCTCAGAGCGTAGGGCCTCCACATCTACCCATACCTCGATGACTGGCTCGTCAGGGCTACATCTCCGGAAGCGTTTTGCCACTCTTCCCACACCCTCATGAACACACTGCACGACCTGGGCCTCTCTCTCAAACTCAAGAAGTCACAGCTGCAGCCCACGCAGACTCTGACATTCCTGGGACTCATTTGGGACACGTGCTCCGAGAGTGTTTTCCCATTGGAGGACAACATCTCAGCCATCAAGAGGGCCACCGGCCACTTCCTCAGCAGAGAGGGGACCTCGGCATGGTGTTACCAACATCTCCTCGATCTACTGGCGACTGTCCTGTTAGCCGTGCCGCACAAGAGACTAAGGATGAGAAGGATTCAGCTGCACTTTGCGGCCTCATGGAATCAGGAACGGGGCTCGCAATCCGAGATCATCAACGTTCCTCCATCTCTCCACCCGGACCTAACTTGGTGGTCCATAGACTGCAACCTACAGAGAGGCAAGCCCTTTCGGCCGCCCTCTCCGCAGGCCACCATCACCACAGACTCCTCGCTTGAGGACTGGGGAGCACCTGGACTAGACAGGAGCAGGAATACCACATCAATTGGTTGGAGCTGAACGCCATCTGGCTAGCGCTCAGAGCATTCCTAACACTCCTCAAGGGAAAGGTTGTCCTCATCCAGACAGACAACTCGACCAGCATGTACTACATCAACAACCAGTGAGGCACCAGATCCTCTCCTCTGTGCAGACTGGCGATCAGCATGTGGGAATGGGCCCTGGAAAACAATATTTACCTCTCGGCAGTCCACCTCCGGGGGAAATCCCATCTGAAGGTGGCCAGGCTCAGCAGGCTGGGAGCAGACAATTACGAGTGGCAGCTAAACTACCTTGTTATTCAGGAGCTCTTCAACAGGTGGGGTAACCCCCGAGTGTATCTCTTTGCCACCTGGCACAACAAGAAGTGCCCCCAGTTTGCATCCTGGCAGGGTCAGGGCCCCGATTCTCTGGGCGATGCATTTCACCTCCAGTGGACCGGGATGAAGGCCTACGCTTTTCCACCTACTCCACTGATGCACAGGGTAATTTGCAAGATCAAGGAGTCTCACCGACTCCTCATAATTCTCCATGGTGGCCGGCCAGGCCATGGTTTTCGGAGCTACTCAGCTTCTCGGAGGTGCCCCCGATACACCTTCCAACGGGCCCAGCACATCTTCTGGTACAGCAGGGGGCAGAATCATCCACCCCGCACCAGGGAAACTAGCCCTCATAGCATGGTACATGAGCAGGTAATGCTTCGGCACCTTAGCCTCTCACAGGCCAATCTGGAGATCATACAGGGCACCAGGAGCAAAGCCACCAGGGCCCAGTACAAAAGCAAATGGACCAGATTCTGCCAGTGGGCAGACTCCAAGAGAATTGACCCCTTGGCCTGCAATATGGACGACATGCTCTCCTTTTCGGCGCACGTCGCTCATTCGGGCGTACAGGTGGACACCTGCCATACATACCTTGCAGCCATTGGGGTTTACAGGAACTCGGAGGAAGGCATTTTTCCTCCTCCAACCCTATCGTCAAGAAACATCTGACTGGTCTTGCTAGGCTCTACCCGCCCATCAAGAGACCGTACCCTGTGTGGGACCTTAACATAGGCTTGGGCGCCCTGGCACACAAACCATTCGAGCCAATGGCGTCCGTGGACATTAGGCTGGTCACCATCAAGACGGCCTTACTAGTCAGCCTTAACTCGGCTCGCAGAGTCAACGAGATCCAGGCGCTGGTCGTCTCTGAACCATATACCACCTTTCACAGAGACAAGGTAGTCATGTGGACGCACCTTTCATTTTTGCCCAAGGTTCCATCTGCATTTCACTTGAACGAAGAAATAGTCCTTCCTACATTCTTTCCCGATCCCAAGGACGAAGCACAGAGAGTGCTGCACTACCTGGATGTCAGGCGTGCCCTAAAATTCTACTTGAACAGGATCAACGGCTTCCGCAAGTCGGATGCTTTGTTTGTCACGTTCGGAGGCTTGAGGCCAGGCCTTCAGGCCTCTAAGGCCTCCATATCCCCCTCTATGGTCTCTGCCATCAAGGAAGTGTACGAGGGCCCAGCACAAGCCGCTCCCGGCCAACATGCATGCCCACGCAGTCAGGGCCAAGGCAACGGCCATTTCCTTCCAGAGCCATGACCCTTGGCAAGTCATAAGCAGGGCAGCCACTTGGGCCGCTCCCTCATCGTTCTGCAAGCATTACTGTTTGGATGCTGGCTCTAGATCTGATGCGGCTTTCGGACAGGCGGTTCTCAGGAACCTATTTGCTTAAGGAGAGTTTCCTCTCCACCCTCAGGCTACAATCAGTTGTAATCGCCCATACAGTATGGAGGAAATGGGACGGGACGTAAGAGTAATTATAAGTTACTCACCGTAGTGACTAACGTACTCTTAGTCCATAGTCCCCTTTCCTCCATACGTCCCACCAACCTCCCCCCCAATAATACTGCTGTCACTAGGCAATGTTAAATCTATTGTCGACGAGTCAATGGGGACTGAGGTGTGGCGACTGAGGTGTGGCGCTGGAGGGCGGAGTCAGGGCAGCGCATGCACCCTGGGGCATGCTCCCGCATGCCTCTAAATTTAAAGGGGAAGAAGGTTTTTTTCTGGTGAAAAAGGTACTGTCTCCCGTCCCTTGGAAGGGACGCCCATACACTATGGAGGAAAGGGGACTATGGACTAAGAGTACGTTAGTCACTATGGTGAGTAACTTATAATTAGCATTTTCATCAGTGCGTTTTACTTCATTTTGTGCACTGTCTTTTTCAAAAATTGATATTTGTGGGTTGTGTATATGTTCCATAGCCACAAGGAAGTGGCAAAGATGCTCTGTAACAAGGAGTGTGATTATGGTTTCAGAAAAATGAAATTTGACACTGCAGTGTATTTAATATATATCAGCAAAAAAAGTGAACTGTCTAAAATAAACGCACTATGCTAGCCTATTAAGAGACTTGGTGCCCAATGCAAGACTCGGCAGAATAGGCCACGCATACAGTGCAGGTGCTTTCCTATTGCCTGGTGTGTATTTGTCTAGTAATGCATTTCCTCTGGACATTCCAGAAAGCGTCTCTGGTGGCCTAGTCCCTGTGCACCAGTACTGCATGCATTGAAACACATTGCGAGAGTCTGAGGCAGGACATGTATGCTGGTGGGGGCTCGGGTGCTGTGCTTCTGCCAGGATTTAACAGCTGCTGGCATTGCTCTTTTTCTGCCCTTAGGTCTGTGGTGCGTTTCGCTGCCAGTCTGTTAGGTAAACTAGTGGACAGCCTTGCGCCATCTATCACAAATGTTTTAGTTCAGGGGAAACAGGTGAGTCTGTACTTTATTTTCGGAGACCTTTCTTTACATTTAAGAATTATTATGGGCAATAGGCGCTTTGTGCGTCTGAAACGCCATTTCAGACACTCTAATGAGCTGCTTTTGATTTAGGATATGTTCTGAAATCAGTTCTGCTGCATAGATGGGGATGAGAAATGGGTCTTTCACTCCAAGCCACTGCAGGGGAAGCACCGTCAGTTTGCATTTAGAAAGCGCCCAAACAATTTAGACTTTGAGGCTACAAATAGGGGCAGGCAAGTAGTTGAGGTTTTTGGGAGGGTATTTCCCACTGCAAGAGGGGCAGATGAAGTAGAAGGATGCGTGTATGGATGTGCGGCGGTGACTGGAATGTCCGCATGGGCAGGAGATGAGACTGTCGCAGTTCACGAGCTCATCCAGAGTGGAAGACATGTCAGACCTGCTGAGTGTAGTTTGCTTGGTCTGTGGTTTTGTCTGGGCTGGAGTTAGTATGGCATGGAAGAACCATTGGCCACGAGCAGCGGTACCACCAAACACCTGGCCTGATCATTTTGCATGGTTTTTGACCAGACGTTGGACCACCTTGACTGCCGCCAACAGGCAGAGCATGCGGTTGGATCCATAAGCAGGAAATCTAATTCACTTCACGGAGCCTATATCTTGGCTCAGGACCTCTATTGCCTTGAGCTAGGATCCCCGTTTATTTTTACAAATATTTTAATTCATATATCATATATGGAATGAATTCAATGCAGGCCCTTGAATTTGTTGTCATCTGTTTACACTCACGAAGTGTACATTGTACAATCTTGCATTAGATGCCTTAGGAATGTGCACACAGCTGCTAAAAGAAACACAATTGGACTGTGTGTCGCTCGCATTGGCGGCAATGTGAGCGTCGAAACAGGGAGCTGCTAGAATAGTGAACTGATTTGCATCACTGTCTCAAAAAAGTACTCCAGTTTGAATTCCTGATGACGAGGTGTTCGGGAAGGTGGTTTGGTGGTAGCCCTGCTTTCTGTTTCCTTTAGTTGGTTGGCATCCCTGGAGCATGTTTTCTCTTCGGTTGGCTGCACATCACTGGTTGACTTCACCCACTCCCTTCACCTGTACATCACGTGAAGTGAAACAGTTTGGTGATTGCTGAGCTCCATCTAATTTCCCATACTTTACCTTAACACTGGCGTTGGGTGGCAGTATTGTTATTTATACATCTTTTAAGGAAACCTGATATCAGAAGACTCTCATCCATTTTCTATCAAAGTGTGATGAGATGTAGAAGGTCCTACTTACAGTTGGGAATGAGCCAATCTGACGGTGTTATCCCCCGCTCTTGGCTCACTCATGTCATCCAGATAGCGCCTCTCCCCGTGGGACATATTATAAGTATGAGCCGGCCAAATTGACAGTCAGCTGAAAAGAAAACAGCCAAGCTACTATAATTAGCGGTATATATTAGTAAGCTCATTAGTATTCATCGTCTTTTTTCTATGTAAACGGCAGTGGCAAAGATGAATGACCCTATGTTGTCAGGCCTCCTTCTGGGGCTTTCCTCACCCTTTGCTTGCTGTGATCGTTATGGCGTATTAATAAATCATTTGCGTCAGCTGCGTGTTGGTTTGCCTACCGGAATTCATTGTCTACCTCCGCATTGCTAGGTGACCCTTGGTGTATTTGGCCACGAAGAGGCGGTGATTTCGAATCCCTTGTCCCCTGGCGTGATTAAGGATATCATCTACAACAAGTGCAGCCCCCACGATGAGCGCGAGGCCGTGCTGCAGCAGGAGCTGGTCATCCACGTAGGCTGGATCATCTCGAACTCACCGGAGCTCTTCAGCGGCATGCTCAAAATACGTGCTGGGTGAGTCACGCTGCTCTCTTTGGCAAGTATGGTTGCGAGATGGTGGGAGGGACCGTTGGACGTTGGCGCTTCCACAGTTAGTTGCGGGAACTGTCAGAATCTAGTGTTCTGTGTCAGATGAGCTCTAATTTGCAGAAATTGTATGCGTGTTATTCAAATTCTCCTGCAATTAGGCTGCTAATGTACACTTCCAAAGGATTGCCTTCATAACTGTGGTAACAGCACGCTGCTTGTATGGATACCTTACCTCAAACGAGAGCCTATTAATATGACACATGCCCCTCAAACTCAATAACACTATGAAACATCATTTGCTCAGTGAAGACGACACAACGTGGCACTGTACTTCAGGCCTGCTGCCTATGGCACTTTTCTTGTTTAGCTACGACTATTACAATAGGCATTAGATGCGTTTTTTAATAGATTCCCAAAGTGTAAATAGTAGGCCAAGGAAAATAAATAACATGTACGTGATGTTACTGGGATTTATGTCTCCATCCCTGGTGTTTTCATGGTATCTTGGAATCCTGGTAGATCTGAAAGAGTGTGGGGCAGAGGGGGCGGATTTAATTAGCTGGGAAAGAGGGCACACGCAAGATAGCGTTGCTGTTGTGTTGATGCATCAAGTTTGAAAGTGCCCGGCTACTGTATGTGGGTGTTTTTCTAGGTGGTTCATGTCAAGAGCAATGGAGGCACCTGTGTTCAGAGGGGAGCCTCATGGGCTCGTAGTGTGAGGATGTTTGGAGAGGTGTGTAGCATTCTAATGTATATTGTGTCTGTTTGGAGGAGCGTTTAATTGCTAACCATGGGTGGTAGCTTAGTTGATATGCGTGTTGCAGTTCAGAATTTGAGCGTGTTAGTGTGGAGGGGCATGCAGCTGAGAGGTTGATGGCGTTTGGGTCATCCATCCGGTGTGACCACGCCAACGGGCCAGTAGTCATGCACCACAGGTAGAGTAATTGCGAGGGGAAGTCATGAGGCACCTTGAAATGTGCTGGTGTTCTAGCAGTGGACAGCGTGCAGCGCATGTAAAAGGTGGCTTGCAGAATGGCGACCTTTCCACATGAGTGTGCATAGAGAGCGCCAGAGTTCAAGCTTCCCTCTGTTCTTAGATTGCGCGAGGCCAAGAAATGGCAACGTATTGCCTCTGTGTGCTGCTGGCTTACCCGCATGAAGTGCTACCTTTTTGAACATGTTACTCCATTTAACAGGCATCCACTCAACAATTTGCCCAGACTCAACATAGCTGTAGCTTTCTGGCGGCATACACATACCACAAACTGATAATCCAGTCTGTAAAGCCTGCTTGTGTTTGATCCAAGAGGATTCTCTTCTTTTACTAATTGCTTGTGCAATAGAAAAAGGTTGGGTATGTTTTTGAAAATAGGTTTGTGTTCCTTCAGTTACTTTTAACAATGTCTGTGAACCTACATGCTCCAATCAAGGGCTCTGTCAGATGTTGGTGCACACCTGAGGGGAGTCCCAAAAACTCAATCTGCCTGGCATTTGTATTGCCATCAGAAATGCCCAGCGTACTGAGGTATCTGTGCTTATGATTAATTACAATCTAGCCTTGGACTCCATTTTAGATAATATTCCTGTCTCTCCAGCTTGGATGACCTAGGCTAAACATCATCTGAAACAAGATGGCGCATTACTCAAGTTGACAGCAGTTTCCTGTTCGCTGACTCTCTAGTATGTCTTTAAGTCAGCATTTTGTGTTCTCCAGCATAAAACAAAACAATTTATTTATGACGACCAGTTAATGTCTAAATGTGTATCGTGTCCTTATAGTTGCAGATGGGCAACACCCTCAATACCAGTGACCCCCTTTAATTTGTTTTTGACGTTGTCCAAAATGCAACAGATTCTTACCGCAAGAGGACATCTAATGGTGGTGACATACACAAAGTAAAACCCTGCTTCTCCAAAGTCAAAGCCTAGGTGTTAAGCATTTTCTTGTAACTCTGAGCCCTACAAAGGCAAACTTCATCCTCCTGGGGAACCCTCCAAGCAAGCCCCAGTTAAGACGTGGTTGTCAGAAATATCTGGGCATAAAAAAGCTTCACACCTCCTTTCTACCCCCATGCCAAATCCCTCTCTTTCATCATCATCATTATTATTATTATTGGGTATTTATTGAGCGCAGATGTATTTATGGGAAGCAAAATAGCACTTTACAGTCATAGCAGGAAGAACACAGTGAGGGAAGTAGAGAAAGAAAGGAGCAGGCAATTTGGCAGTAAGGGTCAACAAGCAACCGGGGGAGGAAACAGTGGGGAGCAGATCACCCAGTCTTGGGTAAGGCTGAGAGTGGCGGGTGTGTGGAATTGGGTGTTAGGGAGGAGCCATTCTTTGAAGAGGAAGGTCTTGAGCCCCTTCTTGAACTGTCGAAGCGAGTTTGATGTTGACGGGGCGGGGGAGGGGTGGGCTATGGTTCCAGTGTCAAGACAGAGGTGTAGACAGAAAAGCCCTTTCTTCTGGTTCTCTCTTTCCTGCACGGACGTAGTGCAAACTTGCACGTCTTACTTCTGGCGGATCGTAGGACTCCAGAGACGCTGAGCTTCTCAGTGAGGTAGCTTGGGAGTTCAGAGTTACAGCTTTGTAGATGGTGCAGCAGGTTTTGAAGATGATACAGGCTTCCAGTGAGAGCCAGTGCAGTTCGATGAGGTTCTGGGTAATGTGGTCGCATGTTCAGAGTCCTTTGATATGTATGTTATGCTGCAGCATGCAGGACACTTCTCAAGGGTGCCAAGGTAGTTGAGGGTGCCAAGGTAGTCGCCAAAAGGCCTTCCAAAAGATGCCACCATCCAGGGGTTTGGGGGGGGGGGAACAAGGCTTGGAAAGCAGCGGTCGGCTGTCGACTGCCATTCAAGACACAATCCCAAAGAAAAAGCAAAGAGCCTGGCACCAGCGCTCCACAAAATCAAACCCTTTATTCCTATTGCATGTTCTGGAACAGTTGTGTAAGCTTTGGTTCCCTCCAACTTAGTTGGCAATAAGGGCCTCTTTAAAGTATCCCTACCTATACTCTGCACTCCCGTCAAAGCCGCTCAACAAACTGTTGCTCCACTTGCTTCCCCTAAACTCTGCATTATCTTTAGATAACCTACATCAATTTAAAGGCCATGACGAACAGTTTTCCATCCTCTCTGACAGAAAAACTCACCATCTCACGCTGTTGCCATCTTCAAAACAAAAAACTGAACAAAGACGATAACCCGCAAACAAGCATCCGCATGCTATGCTTGTAGGACTTGCCAACAGCACAGCCACTCGCACCTGCCTTACCCCTCACTTCTGCTTTTTAGAGAAGAGCTGACGACCCTGCTCTTTGAACAACAGCTGACTGATCACTGTTTAGGACGGACTGAGTCCCCGCTCCAGTGCAAGGATTTTTGTCACCCTAGGGTATTTGATGCCCTGCCCCTCAGTGAACATCAATCTGACCATTGCATGCCCTACCTCAAATGCGGCCCCAGCCTATTAACGTGCATTTCCCACCTGAGACGTTCTGCACAAACACACATACTCACACGCACGTTCTCGTAGCCACAATTAAAACCAACGGCCATGGAAGCAGCATTAGCCTTTTTGACCTAAAACAATTGACCTAATGACCAATTTGGTCGAATTTTGCATGTGTAATTTGGCCTTCGGGGCAATTTGGTTGCATGTATTGCTAAATACCAGCTATGGAGAGGAGGGGTTGCGGGGGTGTCCACCGCGCCCCATATTTGATATTTAGCAGTTTGGGAGGCGCAGGGGTGTCCCCTGCTTCCTTAAAATTGGAGGCGGGGTACAACAAAAAAACACATGTGCATTTAAATTGGGACCCGAGCAAATTAATTTTCGGTCAGTTTGCCGCGATTAAAAAGATTTCAGTAAAACATACCCAAACCATGTAAGGGCCATAAAGCGGGATTAAGCATATTGACCATCAAGCACCTGCCCTGCGTGGTCCTTCATCCTTCACTGGTTGCATCTTTGTCTCCCTCTTTTAGGACAGCGCTCCACTGCTTGTGAGTTGGGTTTGCACTTTCAAAATCCCTAACACAGCAAGAAAAAGCAAATTAATTATTTTGTACTTTAAATAAGTACTTTAATAAGTCATCCTCCTTTAACTTGTGTTTTCTCAACTTTGAATTTGCTATCGACTCCTGTTAATATCAGGGTCAGCAATATTTCAAATAAAGTCTTACAATGCACAGCTGTTTGCTTCGCATCTGTAAGAAAATAAAAGCACTTTACAACCCTCAATGATTTTGAGTCATGATACTCCCAGGCAAAAGTGTTGTTGTTTGGTAAGAGAAACAAGGGTACCTCTTTTCAAACTATAAAAGTAAAAGAGTGGGGTGCCGAATCGTGCATCAAAATGACAAAAAAAGAACAACTACCAGAGAAAGTAAGGGAAAAGGTGAACACCATGTTATGCGTTATGATAATGGGCGAAGAGTAGACTCTGTACGTTCTGTCCATTAATAGCTCTACAGAATCTGAGAGGTCCAATAAAGACCGAAACAGGTCTCGCATACATTCTGCTAACTCCTGGTCATGTACTTGCCGGGGGATTTCACATATACAGATGTTGTTTCTTCTTGATCTGTTTTCTAGATCCTTTTTGGCCCAAATCATCTGCAGTTGTTCTTCGATTCCTACTACCATGTTAGTTAGCTCAGCGTGGTCATGCATCTGTTCGCATACCATATTCTCCACGACACTTATTTGAGATTCCAGTCCCAGCAAGTGCAAATTCACCTCCAAAATCGATTTGACCAGGGTCTGCTTTGTGGCTTTTATCTCCGTCCTGAGGTCTTGCTTTAGGGTAGTGAGCATGCCCAGTAGGTCTTGCTTCGTAATTGCAGCATCCAAATGGGCTGCCATGGAAGGCGATGGGTGGACTTCTGCTTGAAATTCCTAGGTGCGTTTTTCCTTAACCTGCAACCCTAATAGGGATTTGATGTCATCCCCTTTGGGTTTCGCCCCTGAGTTCGGCATTGCAGGCATGCTAGGCGACTCCTCAAACATCATCTTCCCCATCAGCCTGTTTCAGCCCACCACTTCACCAATTCCTGACTTTGGGTGGTCTGTGGCACTCTTTCAATGGATTGCTTTTTCCCCTGCAGATTCCTCATCTTGATAGGTATCTAGCCATGCTGTTCACAAACGTTCGGACAGGGGGCGTAGTAGACCTCGACTTGGCCATCGATCCGTTTTGTCCGGCTCTTGGTCGGCTCCGTAAGTGACATCAGGCGTCGCATATATAGCACATCACTAAGCCCCATGCTTCAGTTACTTTTTTCCACTCGCTTGCATGCTGTATCAGGAACACAACTCGGAAAACCTTGATGCAGTGTCGTCTCACATGGTCTCGGGCTTCAAGCAATGCTGCAATTGCAAGGCAAACATGTCAGTAAACGACACCCACAACGTGTGTCTGTGGTGCCTGCTGATCACGGACCAGAGGCTTTCCTGTTGTGCCCAAAGATGCAGCCCAAGTCCCTACACGAGAGGGCCGGAAAACTGGCTTTCGGCCGACCGGTTGGCAAATCACTGGTGCGGTCCCTCGTTCAGTCTTCCGAGACAGAGACTGAGGAGCGAACTCCCGACAAAGGGAAAGAATAGCATGGCAAGAAGACTAAGAAATGGTTCCACTCCAGGAGCCATTCCTCGTCGTCTTCCTTGCAGAAAAAGAAGCAGCACCACTGCCATCGATGCGAGTCCAGCTCGTCGTCGGATCGAGGTAAGCCCTCAACGGAGGCTGACCACTCAGGAAGAATGGGAAAGCTTTAAGACTGCCATGATAGATATGTTTAGGCAACATGGTGCTGTTAATGCAGCTCTGGCCCCCAACCAGCAAACCTTGGCGGCAAAAGCGGCGCTCAGTGCTCCTGACCCCAAGCCAGCCATTCCGTCGACAGCGTCGACGTTGATTATTGGCTTCAGGTGGCATGCCTACCAGACATAAGTCACCCGAGGCCTGTAAGGCTGAGGCCCATGATGCACATCGGTTATCTGAGCATCCCTCGGTGCAGAAAGAACCCCCGGCATTGAAAGCTTTAGCTTCGAAACCTATTCTCAAGCCCTCAGCACCAACAGTCGGCAACGGTTCATTTGTGCTGCTTTCTTCGATTCGATGCAATCCATATTGGCATAGATCAGGGGTGCACAACTGATTTTGACAGATGGCCGAAAGTACCTTAGATGATGGCTGTAGTGGGCCAAAAAGTAAATGTGGGTGGGGGCGGTGGGGCGTGGTGTGGCAGGGCATGGCGTGGCAGGAGGCTTTTTCAATCCCCAATTTTTATTAAACACTATGCCCCATGGCTCCCACCCCTTAACCAAACACTATGCCCCATGACACCCACCCCTCATGCAAACACTATGCCCCAAGGCACCCACCCCTCAAGCAAACACTATGCCCCAAGACACCCACCCCTCAACCAAACACTATGCCCATTGGCCCCCACCCCTCAAGCAAACACTATGCCCCAAGACACCCACCCCTCAAGCAAACACTATGCCCCAATACACCCACTTCTCAAGCAAACACTATGCCCCAAGACACCCACCCCTCAAGCAAACACTATGCCCCAAGACACCCACCCCTCAACCAAACACTATTCCCCATTGCTCCCACCCCTCAACCAAACACTATGCCCCAGGACACCCACCCCTCATGCAAACACCATGCCCCAAAGCACCCATCCCTCAAGCAAACACTATGCCCCATGGCCCCCACTCCCCAACCAAACACTATGCCCCATGGCCCCCACCCCTTAACCAAACACTATGCCCCATGACACCCACCCCTCATGCAAAGACTATGCCCCAAGTCACCCACCCCTCAAGCAAACACTATGCCCCAAGACAACCACCCCTCAACCAAACACTATGCCCATGGCCCCCACCCCTCATGCAAACACTATGCCCCATGGCCCCCACCCCTCAAGCAAACACTATGTCCCAAGACACCCACCCCTCAACCAAACACTATGCCCCATGCCACCAAGCATGCACCATGCATACATAGTCAAACAGACCCCAGCCCCCCCACCCCTGCATACAAACTAACAAGTATACACCATGCACCCATACAGACCCAAACCCCCACACCACAACTCAGCACACAAACTCACAAGCATACACCATGCACCCATACAGACCCGAACCCCCCACCCCCAACTCAGCACACAAACCCACAAGCATACACCATGCACCCATACAGACCTGAACCCCACCAACTCACCAAACAAACTCACAAGCATGCACGCATACAGACCCGGTCCCCCCACCCCCACATCTCAACATACACTGAATGTGCACACAACAACAACAAACATTCAGGCAGACACGACACCCTCCTCCCCCCCAGCATCTCAACATGCACTGCACTTGCACACAAACACATTCAGGCAGACCCGACACTTAACCCACCCCCACATCTCAACATACACTGAACACACACGCGCGCGCACACACACACACACACACACCCCACCCCCACCCCCACCCCCCCATGTGCTTCTGGCGCTATGGCTGGCGTGGGCGTGACAAGGCTGAAATGCATTCCGGCATCAAGCCTTACTGGCCACGCCAGCTGTAGTGCTGGCACTCCATTGGTGCAGCACACACGCACTACATGGCTCGTAGGAGCTGCGTGGTTCGTGGGCACTGAACCAATGAGGGCCAGTGTTTTGTCCGGCCCGGAAGACAACAAAGACTTTCCTAATGGAGGGCGGCCGATGCTGCTTGCGGGCCACACTCCATTAGGAAAGTCAACTGGCCCGCGGGCCGTGTGTTGTGCACCCATGGCGTATATGATCCAGTCGACCCTGTTTACACGGGAGCCGGCTTCGTCAATTTATTTCGATGACCAGGCCAATTTATTGGCCTTAGCTCAGGGTCTACAAGACGTCAGTGGCCTGGATACTTCCCCAGACGTTACAACAGAACCAGACCTATACCCAGGCTAATATCAAGTTCAGGGATCTAGTTCACCCTTGGGTTGAAGGCGTCCACCACACCTCTTCAGGGGTATGAGCTCACTGACATTTTGGATGAGGGTCCCACAGTTCAGCATCCCATGCCATTCGACCCAGCCATTGCGGCCCCTTCAGCCTCCATATCGCAACACCCTTGTACTATTCCCCTGTGAATGCCAATCTTACAGGGAAGTATAGGCTGGCAAGTGGAGACCCTTCTTTCCCTGCCACATACCCTTCCCCAGAAGGGTTGATTATACAGGCTGCCACTATTTCCACCAGACCTGCAGCATTCACTTCCAATCTGCCTGAGGAGAGAGGGAAAGAAACCAGACGCATTGGCCAGAAAGATTGACCTCTGGCAGCATGCGCACAAAGCCACTAACATTGCATGTGGATTCGCCAAGTACTCCTTTGGCTTATGGAAGGCTGTGAAACATGCTGCTGAATATGTCTGAACTGGCAGACTCCAGCCCTTTAGATGAGGTAGCAATACCCTTGAGATGGATGAGGATGCAGAAGTTACTCAAACATCAATAATCGAAACAACTCAGGTAGTTGGCAAAAAGGTATCTGTTTTAATATCAATTATCTAAAACAGGGAATTCAATGGACATCAGCGGACGTCTCAGCGTAACATCTCTCAATGCATCTTAAAAACAAAGCATTCTTTTATAGCACAAAAAATCGTCATTGATAACGTCAACCTACGTATTACTAATGTCATCCTAGGTGGCAAACTACAAAAACCTAGTGGCAATTGTGATAAGCTCTTAAGGAACCTCTAAGTATACTATCCATACTCGTCTAAGAGAGTGAAGAAATGTGATAGATTTCCTAACATCAGGTGGGGCAACTAAGCCCTCCCCTTAAACAGGTCACTATGAACGTCACTAAATATGCAACGCCCCATTGGTTACACAAACTATAGGACCCTTAATCATGCGGCCCCCTAGAATTGGTTGGCTCTCTAACCTTAGTCAGTACTTTTCCACCTACGTTAGCAGCACGCAGGCTGGTCTTCCAGGTGCTAGTGAGCTAGTCTTAACCAAAGCGTCCCACCAATTAGCATATTTATCTATCATCACCTCAGTGGTCTGCTGTCAATTAAGGCTTTGAACTTGTCCTTGGGAGTGTTCTTTTGCTCTGGGGAATGCAGGGCAGTGAAGGCACGCTCTGCCCTCATGCGTAGGTGTGACTATCGTGTTCTTCCAACTTCATCCTTACACGTGACTGAAGACCACAAAATCAAGCCCTAGTGTATTTAAAATACTATTTTCTAATAGACCTCTGACGTCTTCCTTGTTTTTGTCCACGTCTTGTGAACAAGAGTTTCGTTCTTTCATACGATTTGTATCCAATGTTTGTTCACCCCAGCCTGATAAGACCTTGTCTTCTTGAGGCTCATCCAGCCTTGCCTTTCTGAGATCGGCTTCTGTAATTCAATTGCTTTTTTAACTGCGACACACTGGAAACAAGACCTTCCCTCTCTGATCCAGCTCTGCTATAATACGTAGTGTAAACATCCTTTATTTACTCACTTCAATATATATATGTTTCTGATGCTTGTTAATCTGCTTAGAATCACATAATGTGCATATGGTCCGACATCCACTGGTAACCGCAGAATATTGCATCTTGTCTTTCGGGGACCGAAAGGGGAAGTCAGCATAGGCGTGTCTGTAACACTACACCTAGCGTGACGTGTAGTGTACCCAAAATCCCTCACGCGCCACGGTCCCTCAGATTGTTTTTTTCCACCCAGATAACTGGTCACCCTATAGCTGAGGTCTTCATAAGAGACATTGTTTATCTTTATACCAACTTTGTCATTTATTTCCCCATAAGTCACTTCAACGCTAATTCAAGCAATTTCGGCGAAGACTGTGGGAAGTTTCTACGGCAGTGGATTTTGGCGCCTAAGATCCGGCGGCTGAGCCTTCCATGTGGCCGGGCCCTCTGGCCGGCCTACACAGTAGGGAGAATGGGGTCGGGTGGCCATATCTTTCGTTATGTCTCTCCTCTTTCCCCCTCTTTGCCCTCTAGGTCTGGTCATCTTTGTCTATACCTTTCGCTATGGAAAGGACACCATTTAGGTTCTGTAAGTGTAGGGTCTGGTACCCGTGGAAAGACGAGCACAGGATGTGTAATTCTTGTCTACCCCTAGATCACGACGAGAAGTGGTGTGCAGCTTGTAAGCTCCTACGGCATAAGACCCTTAAGGAGCGCTGTGTAAAGCGGTGAGCTGCATACGGTATGATGCGGGCTGAACCCTCTTCCCCCACCGCCACACCCGCCGAAAGTGACAGAGGGAGTGATGATCACCAGACATCCGTGTCGGATGTCATCGACCTTGAGGCGGATCCTTCTAGGTCTGCCACGCCCGTCACCGACCCCTTTAGGCCTGACGAAAGTCTTGCTTCGGGGAAAACACCCGGCGACAAGGGCGTACAGAAACCACACACTAAGCACACAACCCTACCACCGATTTCAACGGTTCCGTCGAAAAAGGTCAAAGCGCCAACAGGACCGCCGAAAATTTCAACGGAATCCTCTGGTCTGGTAGATCAGCAGCCTTCCCCGCATCCGCAGCAGCGTCTTGCGACTGGGCCTTCCAAAACTAAGGGTGCTACCCCTAAATCGGTTTTAAACACCGAAGCACGGTCATCCGACGTTCCGGTGCCCCCTAAGGCCCCGGTAGGTCCGAAACCTACTCCTCGGCCTCCTAGCCTTTCCAAAGGTGAAAAATCTACCGCTAGGCCCTCTAGTGCCACGATAGGCGGTAGGTCTACAGCTGACCCGTTAACTCACTGCGATTCGATTGAAGACAGTGTCGCAAGGATTACTTTGGCGGTTGGGCTGACGCCCAAGACACCATCGAGACGCATGGAGCGTGCCGCGGACAAGTCTAAAGACACGCCATGGTGCCCCAGTACTCGCAACACCTACAAGGACAGTCAGTAGCCTCTGTCCAACACCCCTGGGGATAAGAAGGCAACGTTTTTCCACCTTTTACCCCTTCCGGTTCATCTAAGTGGAACAGGGAAAGGTTTGAAGGATGCATGGACCGTCTAGAAAGGATTGTCTCACGTTCAGAGCATCCTTCCCCTAAAAGATCACATGAAGACTCTCTTTTGATGTCGGCTTCACATTTCAATGGAAATCTTGACGCTCAAAACCCTTCAGCTTCTGTCCACCATGAAGATGTGGTCCAAATTGACACTTACGAGATATCTATGTCGAGGAAGATGAGCCTTCCTTCCTGCAAGACTACACTGATGACCAGGTGGGTGCCATGGACAACTGGGAGGACACCCAGCAAGTGGAGACAGAGACATGGATGCTCCCTATGCAAGATCAGGACACTGATGCCCTATGCCTGGATTCCCCTCCCACCACTCCGGCTCGTCAGGCCTCACCGTTGGATGACCAAATGTCTTTCAGTGCCATTTTAAGAAAAGCAGCACAGCACTTTAAAATCACCACCCATGAGGCGGTACCCGAACAAGAATTTGTGGACGACATTCTCAAAGAGAAACCCCCCTCAAGCTAAGCTATTCCCCTCCTGAACTCTGTTAAAAGAAGGTTGGCCCCCTCCCTGGTCACGCCAGCACAAACCCGGGCAGTGAATCCAAGAGTGGAAAAACTATTTCGGCCATCTCCCACTGACCCTCAATATATCAAAAGCCATGCCACCCCCGACTCCTTGGTAGTCACTACCACCCGCAAAGGGGCAGGGGTACCCCTTGCTACAGGGGAGGCACCTTCAGATAAGGAATCTAAAAGGTTGTATACCTTAGGTAAACGTGTTACCTCGGCAGCTGCATCCACCACACACATAGCGAATAATACTACGCTGCTTTCCAATTAGGCAGACGCACAATGGAACCTTGTACAAGAAGATCTCCAGGAGGTTCCTGAACCCGCTAGGTCCAAACTACTCACCATCGTGGACGAAGGCAGGGTGGTAAATCAAAATATAATTAAAAACACTCTGGACACTACTGAGACGGCAGGCAGGTCCCTGGCCCAGGGCACACTACTCAAGCGGCACGCTTGGCTCCACAACTCGGGGTTCAAGCCTGAAACACAGGCCGTTCTTATTAACAAACCCATAGAAGAGACCAATCTCTTCGGTAAAGCGGTAAACAATGCTCTGGAGATGGCCAAAAAAGAGCATGAGACTCTTAAATCCTTGCAACAAATAAATCAGAAGCCTTCCCTCTAAAGGGGAGGTGGTTCTTGTCGGTCCTTTCAAGGCCAATCCCGTGCAGGTCAAAACAACTAGAATACTGGAAACTGGAACTCTGGACAAGCATCTGGAAGCCTTGCCAACTACCCACCCAGGGGTCAACAACGCTGCAAAGGCAGAGGCCCCAACCCCAGAGGAGCTGCAGCCTCTGGTCAGAAATGACTAACGGATCCAAGTCACCTCCCATGTCACCCCGGTCTGGGGGGGGCGTTTAACATCTTTGCTCGTGGCATGGGAGGGGATAACTTCAGACCAGTGGGTCATAAAGACGGTCGCCCACGGGTACTGCATGGAATTCGCCCGACCACCACAGTTCAGACCGCAACGTTCACGACGCCTCTTATCGGACCATCTGCAGATCCTGATTCAAGGGGTGGAAGTGCTTCTGGGAAAGAACGCCATAGAAGCCGTCCCTATTCTTCAGGTAAACAAGGGTATTTATTCAGTGTACTTCCTTGTACCCAAAAAGGACCTCCCCATGCACCCTGTTCTAGACCTGCACCCAGTGAACACATTAATAAAACCTCAACAGTTTCGTATGGTAATGCTACAGGAAGTGATCCCACTGTTGAAACAGGGGGATCACATGGCAACATTGGACATGAAAGATGCATACTTTCATATTTCAGTGTTCCCAGTGCACAGGAAATATCTAAGGTTCATGATAGAGGACAGGCACTACCAAATCAAGGTGCTCCCCTTCGGCATTGCCTCAGCGCCAAGGGTGTTTACAAAGGTCCTGGCAGCAGTAGCAGCACACCTGCACAGACTATCCGTCCCGCTTTACCCTTACCTAGACGACTGGCTCGTAGCAAGGGACTCTTACGACACATGCTTTTTGAACACCCAGAAGACTGTAGACCTTCCGTTCAGTCTGGGTTTCTCTGTCAACGAGAAGAAGTCCAGTCTAGTCCCCAGTCAGGTAAAACAATTTCTGGGGGCTCTAATCTGGACGAAGGACGGCCGCGTCTTCCCCTCCAACGAGAGGGTTCAGAACATGCTTTTTCAGATCCCTCAATATGTAGCCAGTCAGGAGGTGACGGGATGCAAGGCCATGCAGCTGCTAGGTATGATGGTGTCATGCATATACTTGGTTCCCCACTCGCAGCTGCGCATACGTCCCATGCAAGAGTGGCTCAACAGTCAGTGGTGTCAGGCCAGCGGGCAATGGGAAGATCTGGTAGTTGGCTCGCCAGCTCTCGTTCTCTCTCTGCAGTGTGGTTAAGGGAAAACCTCTTGAATGGGATGATCTTCACCACTCCTGCAGTAGAAGCCACTCTCACGACAGACGCATCTCTCACGGGGTGGGGGGCTCACCTGCTTCAGCAGACAGCACATGGAGTGTGGTCCCCACAAGTAGCATCCAACCATATAAATCTGCTAGAGCTATTGGCAGTGTTGAAAGCACTAAAAACCTTTCAGACTCAACTACAAGGGAAGACAGTTCTGGTTCTGACAGACAGCACCACAGCCATGTATTAACAAACAAGGGTGCACACACTCTCCAGGGCTATCCAAGCTGTCCCAAAACATTTGGATGTGGGCTCTCAAACACAAGATGTTTCTTTATTCCCAACACATTCCAGAGGAACTCAATCTTCTGGCAGACATGCTCAGCAGATATTTCCCACTGCCTGTTGAATACGAATGGCGTCTGCACGAAGACGTTGTCTCCAACGTCTTCGCAGAATGAGACTTCCCAGAGATCGACTTGTTCGCAACTCAGGAGAACACCCAATGCCAAGACTACGCCTCCGTGTACCCCCCGAACCGCTCCAAGGGGAATGGACTCTGGATAACATGGTCAGGGAAATTTGTTTACGCTTTCCCCCCCCCCGACTACCCTACTCAACAAGATAGTGCACAAGATGGACCAGGAACCAGTCACCATGATATTGGTAGCCCCATGTGAGCCCGCCAACCCTGGTTCGCTCATGTAATGGAAATGACCCTCTCCCCACCAGTAAAACTACCCTGCCCCTACAACATGTTGTCTCAGGACAGGGGGAGACTCTACACTCATGCCCACAAACTCTGAACTTAGCAGCCTGGCTCTTGAGGTCATAGAGTTTGGACACCTTCAGCTCCCTCAGAGGTGCATGGACACTCTCAAGGAAGCTAGGAAATCTAACACCCGCTATTGCTATTCCAGTAAATGGAAACGCTTTGTCATCTGGTGTAATACCAAGGGTGTCAATCCCATCGATTGCTCACCCACACACTGTGCTGTACCTAACCCATTTGTTAGAGGCAGGACTGGTCTTCAATTTCCTAAAGGTTCATCTTGCTGCTCTCTCAGCCTACACCACGTCACAACAGAAAGTGTCATGGTGGAAAATACTGGTTATTAAGGCCTTTATGGAAAGGGTTAAGAGAATCCATCCCCCCATTTCTCACCCAGCTCCTGGATGGGATCTAAATGTGATTTTAACCAGACTTATGGGATCTCCCTTTGAGCCAATGCATAAAGCAAGTCTAAAAGAGCTTACTTACAAGACGGCCTTCTTAGTGGCTATCACTGCTATTAGAAGGGTTACCCTTTCTGTCCTAGACCCTTTTGTTACAGTCCACAGGGATAAGGTAGTATTGCGCACTCATCACAGATTTGCGCCTAAATTAATCTCGAAGTTCCATGTGAACCAATCGATTGAACTACCCACTTTCTTCCAGAATCCCACGACAATGGCCGAAAGAAGCCTACACACACACACACACACTAGATGTGCGCAGGGCAGTCATGTTCTACCTGGAAAGAACGAAACCACAGAGAAAAACAAACCAATTTTTTGTTTCAGTGGCAGCTGGTAGAGAAGGGGATCCTGTCTCTAAATCAGCTATCTGAAGGTGGATTGTCAAATGCATCGCACTGTGTTACACTCTTGCTAAGAGAGAACTGCCCTTCAAGCCTAGAGCACACTCTACTCGGGGCACAAGGGCTTCCATAGCATTTATTGCAAATGTTCCACTAGAGTCCATTTGCAAAGCGGCAACCCGGAGTTCTGTACACACCTTTACAAAACACTATTGCCTAGACACTCATTCTAGATCTTACTCTCAGGTGGGACAAGCAGTACTAAGACATCTTTTCTCTACTGTTCCTTCTCACAACCCACCTCCAACTCCGGGTACTGCTCGCTAGTCTATGCACAGCATGTGATTCTAAGCAGATTAACAAGCATCAGAAGACATGCATTACTCAGTGTAATATCATTTCTGATGGTTGTATCTGCTTAGATTCACATGCGCCCTCCCTGCCTCCCCGCTCAGGGTGGAAGGAACATAGACTTATTTCTACTTTCTCTCTTCACGTACTCACTCACAATAGCCTTGGGCTCCCTCATGGCAGAAAAAATACAATCGGAGGGACCTCGGCGCGTGAGGTATTTTGGGTACACTACACGTCACAATAGGGATAGTGTTACAGACACGCCTATGCCGACGTCCCCTTTTGGTCCCCAAAAGACAAGATGCAATACTCTGCGGTTACCACTGAATGTCGGACAAAATGCACAGCATGTGAATCTAAGCATAAACAATCATCAGAAATGCTATTACGGTGAGGAATTAATGTCAAATGTTGCTGCATGCCGCAATCTGTTCACTATAAAGCTAGCCTTAAGAGTACTTCATCTGCTTGCGTTTCTTTGCATCTGTACACATGTAAATAACTTGATATTTTCATTGTTTCTGCAGCATAAATTTCTTTATCTTGATCCCAAAATGTCACTTATCTTTGATACCTTCTTGATGCCTTATAGAATATCTGCATTCTCTTGTCTCTGCTTCTCTTCCATGTACGTCATCTTTCTTCATGTGACATCACCAGTCTTCCCTTTCATTCATTGGTCCTGCTTCTTCCGGGATTTCATTCAAATGGCCATCATACTGTCTTGTATGCAAGTATGGCTTTCTCAATGGGAACCTTGCTTCCAGGATTCTCTTCGATATTGGTATTTTCACTGGTACTGCACGTGTCTCTCACACTGGTTCCCAACATATAGGCAATATGGGCGAAGTGGTTGAGGTGGGGGTACTTGGCTCCTTCTCTACACGAGGGAGCTATGCGGGATGGATTTTTACAGCTGGTGGAGGATTGGAAGGAGGTATCCAAGCAGTCATTGCAAACAGGCCTGGGCGTAGCGGACTGCATTGGCAGAGCAATGGGTTCAGTGTTAGTGGTGAGACGCCAAGCCTATCTAAAAACAAATGGCTTCTCTCAGAATGTTCAGAACAGGCTACTGGACATGCCCTCTGAAGGTGACATGCTTTTCGGTCAGCAAGCGGACAAATCCAAGTTGGCTGCTAAATCATTGGGCCTAGCGGCACAGCCGGCCAGAGCAGCTTTCAGCTTCGCCTCCATGGACAGATGCTATAAATATTATGTACCCTATAGCAGGAGGGCTCCGCTCCCACAAGCCTGGCTGGGGCAGAGGCACTTCTCACATCCCGGAAGGGGAAGAGGGGCCTCTAGAGGCCAACAAGCAGCAACGGCTGCAGGGTCTCCCATGCCCTCTAAGACACTTTGATTTTCCCCTCCCACGATGCACCGATTGGTGGACGGTTGGCAAGGCATTGGCTCCAGTGGCAGGAAGTAACTTCTGATGCAAGGGTCCTGCAGTTGATTCAATGGGGTTATTGTTTGCCTTTTCTAAAGAGCTCTACAGACAGACCTCAATCAATCCAAATGGAACAGGAGCTCCAGGAAGAACTGAGAGTGCTGTTGTCGAAGGGTACCGTGGAAGAGGTACCTCCCAATCATAGAGGGTCTGGTCGGTATTCCCAGTATTTTCAGGTGCCCAAGAAGGGACGAGGTCTCCATCCCATCCTGGACCTCAGGGCCTTGAACAAGTTCTCGAGGAAAGACAAATTCAGGATGGTGATATTAAGCGAGATTCTCCATTCTCTCAAACTTCAGCAATGGCTTGTGTCAATAGACCTACAGGACGCTTATTTCCATGTGCCGATACAGTAAAAGCACAGGAAGTTCTTAAGGTTCCTCATAGGGGACAAGCACTATCAGTTCAAAGTGCTTTCCTTTGGGTTGCCCTCCGCGCCAAGAGTCTTCACCAAGTCATGGCGGTAGTTGCGGTTCGCCTCAGGAGATCCGGAGTCCATGTATTTCCATACCTGGACGACTGGCTCATTTGATGGAAATCGGCGGGGCAAGTCTTGTCCTATCTGGAAGACACCTGCCTACTACGGCACAGGCTGGGCTTCTCCCTCAACTTGAAGAAGTCCCATTTGACACCAGTTCAGCTGCTCCTTTTCATCAAAGCAGTCCTAGACACCCAGGTAGGGAAGGCTTATCCTCCCGAGGAGAGAGACAGCAACATAACCCAGATGGTGCATTTGTTTCAGAGCCACCCCACCCTTCCAGCATTGTCTTTCCTCCGCCTCTTGGGTCTCATGGCCCCCTGTATTTTTCTAGTGCCCGAGGCCAGGCTGCGTATGAGATCCCTCCAGTGGCTCCTGGGGGCCAGTGGTCTCAGTATCTGGGAGGGCTCACAGATCACCTTGCAGTGTCGAGCCGAACTCGGCTGGTGGAACACGTGCAGCAATCTATTGGTGGGGGAACCCTTTTGGCCTCCTTGGCCCCAAGCCTGAGTGGTCACGGATGTATTTCTGAAGGGTTGGGGTTTCCACTGTGGGGATTTGCAGGTGAGTGGTCTCTGCTCTCCATCAAAAGCCAGGTGGAATATGAACAGGCTGGAGTTGCGGGCCATCAGGAAGCTCTGAGGGCTTTTGCCAAGTCTCTGAGGAAAGCATGTCCTCGTCCTGACGGACAACACGATGGCTATGCACTACCTCAACAAGCAGGGTGGTGTGCACTCCCATCCGCTCTGCACAGAGTCAATTCAGCTGTGGTTCTCGTTCTCAGCAGTTCATCTGGCGGGGGCAGAGATCACCTTGGTGGATGCTCTGAGCAGGCAATGCACGGTCTCACACGAGTGGGAAGTGTGCCAGGAAGTCCTAGAGGAGATTGTCACTCTCTGGGGTACCCCAGCATTGGATCTGTTCACCGCGGAGTCCAACAGGAAGTGTGAACAGTTTTGCTTGAGGGAATTCCCACCGAACAGCTCTCTGGGGGATGCGTTTCTGTTGGATTGGGTCTTCCTTCTCCAATACGTCTTCTCCCCGATTCCTATCATCTCTTGGGTCCTCATGAGGTTGAAGAGATTTCGAGCGACCATGATCTTGATCACCCAGGATTGGGCGAGGAGAACATGGTACTTGGATCTCCGGGATCTGACCTTCTGTCCACCTCACCGGTGACCTTGCCGTCCGGATCTCCTAACCCAGTCAGAGGGTCGTGTGCTACACTCGACCCCGCATTCCCTCAACCTACATGCGTGGCTTTTGAGAGGATGAGGTATGATGACTGGGTCCTCTCAGAGGAGGTACTTGAGGTGTTGCTGAATGCACGCAGACCTTCTACAAGATCTTTGTCTAAATGGAGGTGGACCAAGGTTCCTTTTTTACTATTCCGGTCATCGCCCTGTTCCTGAAAGGTCTTCTCAACAAGTTTCCGCCAACCGCATTTATTGTCCTAGATTGGATCTTAATCTGGTTTTGAACTACTTGATGGCGGATCCATTTGAGCCTATGAACTCATGTTCTTTGCGGCTGTCATCCCTTATGACAGCCTTCTTGGTCACGATCACATCTGCCAGGAAGGTTAGCTGACTGCAAACCTCCCTTTCTGAAGTTCTTTTGTGAAAAAGTCTGTCTTAAAGTCAGACCAGGAATCCTTCCTAAGGCGGTTTCAGAGTTTTATCTGTCCCAGTCTATTGATTTACATGTCTTTTACCCTCCTCCACATCCCTCAAAAGAGGAAGAGTGGTTCTACCGCCTTGAACCCAAGAGACCATTAAGTTTCTATGTTGCTCGCACATCCGAGTTTAGGAGATCAAACCAGTTGTTCGTTGCCCATACCTGGTCTAGAAAAGGTATTGCCATCACTAAACAAAGCCTGTCACGTTGGATCATTTTGTACATAGCCGAGTGTTACCAATCGGCAGGAAAGGAGCTACCAGCGGGCATCAGGGCCCACTCAACCAGAGGGGTTTCACCCTCTAAAGCCCTTCCTGTTAGGTATATATGCTGAGCAGCCATTTGGTCATCCTTACATATGTTCACCAAACACTATGCCTTGGCTGTTGCACGGGGAGATGATGTAAGATTTGCTAGGGCCGTTCTACAGAATCTACTGATTTAAATCTTTCTGCCCTACGCCGTTATTCTAACTGCTTGGGGAGGCGATCAAGATGTGAATCTACGTGAAATAAGCAGTCCATTGAAGGAGAAATTACTCACTGTAATGATCTTCCTATTGATTCTACTCCTGCAGATTCCTCAGAAAGTTCTGGAGGTAGTCGCCTCTGTCCAAACGAGAAGGCATCTGGTGATGGCTCTTGGATGACGACTTCTTTCTCATTAAAAAAAAAAACATTTTTTCAATCATTGTTGTGGGAGATCACCTTGTTGGGATGTTTCCCTGTTAAAGTTTTTAACGGTTGATTAGCCTCCTGTGGTTTTTCCTTCTGCAGCGTTCAAACGCGGGGTGGGGCAGGGAGGAGGAACTGAAGCATGGGGCCTAGTGACATGCTAGATATGCGACGCCTGATGTCACCTCTGGATCCAACGATCAAGAACTGGGCAAGACGGATCGACGATCGACGACGGCAGAGTCGAAGTCCACTACGCCCTTTGTCGAAAGTTTCTGAACAGCAGAGCTGGATGATGGATATCTATCAAGATGAAGAATCCATAGAAAGATCATTATGGTGAGTGATTTCTCCTGTGGGGTTATGCCAAGCAGTCAAGTTGGGTGCAGGGGGAGCCACCTGCATGTCTCAGCCTAGTTTGGCAGCTGGAGGTGACTTTAGGGACTAAGCTCCCTTTACTGGGCTATGCTGGCCTTGCCCTGCTTATTTCTTGATGCTGAGATAGGGTCTGGATATATACATCCTCTAACACAGAATGGCTTCTTCCCACCTCTGTAAGAGTCCACTTTCTCAGACCTTGGAGTTCTCAGTGTGCCCACACTGCACGGTCCAACCCGCTGCTGCTCACCAGAGGCACGCTTCAAGTCGCGTATCAGGTTTTCCACCGCGCTGCAGGGGAAACAACACAGACACTTCTTCAAGCTGTCCCGCGCCCCCTCTCCTTGTATGGGTCGGTACGGGACTAACCTGCCTTTCCGGTGTGATCTGCAGCTAGGCTCCAGACGGGCACAGTTCGCAGGCGGGTCCAGACACCTGGTACTGCAGGGGAGAGGACTCTCTTCTCCTGTTGGCGCTGCTTGTCAGTCCGCTCTGGCGCAACCTCTCTGGGTGCAGCACTCTTGCACAGTCTTTCCTCCACAATGACAGCTTGCACAAGGTACCAGGGAGTCCCCGACCACCCACTATCAGCTGATCTCCTGGCGATCCTGGGACGAGTTTTGACCACTGCCTGTGGAGAGTTGGTTGGGTTGCGGCGGGTGCTGCGCTCAGCTGCAAGGCGGCTGCCATTTTCTCTGGTCTTTGACCGGCCCTGCTGGCTTTTCATTTGCAAGAAAGGGTATGTTATCTGCCAGAATGCCTCATTACATCATATCGTCAAAGTCTTAGGTGCTTAATTAATATTTATAGGAGGTTTTCGCCCATATTAAATACTAAATAAAGGAGATTAAGGTGCCGATCGATGGAGCCTATGGCACGCACATCTGCATCGGGTGCCGCCTGGCCACGTCCCCAATATCTGGTCATACCTTTAATCACTCAACCAACAGCTCTGCGAAATAGAACTCATAATCAAACTTGAAATCAGCATCCTTGTCTACAATTGGGTTTCACATGTTTTCACTGAGGCTATTTTACACATGGACATCTTCACTATGGTGTTTTAGAGGCTGCACCCACAACATCCTCATCTACGCCCTCCCCCCCGCCACCTCACCCTGTAACCCACCAAACCCCAAAGCATATATATTTTAAAGAAAATCTGCAAAATGGCTGCTGTGAAAACACCACAGTGAAAATGCCCACATTTAAACAAGCCACGGGAAAACACAGCAAGCGTTTAATTGGCTCGTTGAGAGTGGTTTCATCTTATTATTTGGGTAGTAAAGCAATTTTGAAGGGGAAGGGTATAGTTGTGCTCAACCCTTCTAACATGCTCTCCTAATACATACAATTCCTAAACTTTATACTATCAAGTTGTGATATTGATATTGTTGTGTTTAGTGACTCTTTTAGAACAGCTTTTTCCAAGTTCCATTTCCATTCTCGTTTAATCTATGAAATGTTGCTGGCAGAAAATTAGCTCTTACTGTTACTGGGTTATGAATTGTGTGATGCAAATGAAATTCTGGATTGGGACAAAAGGGGAAGGATACTACCAGAGCAGCTGTTCCCACTGTGACAAAATCCTTTGGGTTACTGAGCCATGTGGAGGATTAGAAAATAAGCTGTTCAGGTAGAGGCCCTACATAACCCCCCCCCCACCCTCCGGCCCTTTTACCTCACCTTGAAAATGATTGATCTTCGCTACGTGCATCTTTGAAATCAAGGAAAGTTGAAGCGAGGTGCCTGATAAAAATCTTTAATCCACAAAGCTTATATTTGTTATCTTGGAATTGGTGTTGGCATTCTAAACTATTCTACGACTAAGCGCTTCCTCCCTGATGTCCAGATTGTTATCTGATTTGTCTACAAGTGGTGGCTTGCGGAATTATCCTTTCTTGAAGGTTTTGCAGTGTTTCTTTAAGAAGCAGTGAGAACCATTAGAAGTTGACCATTGCAACACGATGGGAATCACTGCCACTGCCCTTCAAGATCCATCTCAAGGCATACTTGCAGTTAACCTGTCAGGGATCAACTCAACTAATATTAAGGACTTGTTAATCAATAGATATATTGTAATCAAACTTAGATTAATATGGATGAATTTTTAATTTCTCGATATGAAGGAATGATGAGGATATGGATTCTGTTTTGATTATGGGAAATTTTAGTTTTTTTGTCCAGATATTTTAGAGGGCTCTTTGGTCTACTAACCGCCTATCAAAGTGAAGTATAATGCATAGGGTACGGGGGTAGGTGGGCCATACTTGTTGATACATGATACCTATTTAAGCACAATGAAAACATATGTGGTAACTAATTCTTCTTGTAGCAGAGTTCTGAGTAGGTCACCCATAGATTAAGTTTATACCGCCATCTCGCTATTTTTGTGATGCTGCAGATTTTAAGTCACTTACACCCCTTGGAGTGACCATAACTTTGGATTTGCTGTTTTTGATGTATTGGTTGTTCATTCCCCCATGGAGAACTCCCTGGTTGACTTAAAGGTGAATGTTACATTACAGAGGTGTATTTGGTTCCAGCCAATGTTATGAGTTGCATTATATGCCTATAATACGAACAGCTCTATATTCCAAGTCAGGCCACATCAGCCTGTAACCACATATAAAACATTCCTGTTGGCATTTACATAGATATATTTCACAAATATGCATTCTGTGAGGGGTCCGTAATGTGTGGTGGACAACTGGTTGTGGTTTTACCAACATATGCCATTTTATTAAAGAAAATTTGTGATAACAAAGCCTTGCTTGCCCAACTCTACTGGGGAATTCCCTGCCTAGTCTACAAGCTAAAGGAACATTCTCTAGCATGGGATAACTGGCCTTCCCACTAAACAACAAACATTTCCAGCATCACAGGATGGTATACCGATGTCCGTAGATGTTGGATTTGCAGTCTCTCGCAAACCTGATGAGGGAGGGTGGACATGACGTTCGTTCCTTGATCAGTGATGACTTTAGAGGGTATCCTGTATGCATGTAACCCACCCCCACCCCCGTTGTTGCCTGTATGCATGTAACCCACCCCTACCCCCGTTATTGCCTGTAACCCACCACCACCCCCGGTTGTTGCCTGTATGCATGTAATCGACCCCCACCCCTGTTGTTGCCTGTATGCCTGTAACCCACCCCCCGTTGTTGCCTGTATGCCTGTAACCCACCCCACACCCCCGCTGTTGCCTTTATGCATGTAAAAAAAAAATACACCCCCCGTTGTTGCCTATATACCTGTAACCCACCCCCACCCCTACCCCCCGTTGTTGGCTGTATGCATGTATCCCACTCTCACCCCCCCCGTTGTTGCCTGTATGCCTGTAACCCACCCCCACGCCCCGTTGTTGCCTGTATGCCTGTAAACTACCCCCACCCCCTGTTGTTGCCTGTATGCATGTAACCCACCCCCACGCCCTGTTGTTGCCTGTACATCGGTCTCCTTCCTCCCCCGAGTTGATAGTTTGTGTATCCCTGTATGCCCCCCACACAGTTAGTGTGTGAAGTGCGTGCCGGCAATACCGAGAACCTCGCTCCACGTTTCTGCTCATTGATTTGCCTCCATAGTAGTATGTGCCTGCTACATTTGCCTGGCACCCTAATACTCAATGTTGACATTAACCTTTGCATCTATGTGTAGCTTGCTTCATTTATATTAGTGCCTGGCTCCTCACTCCTACCTTTAGACTCATACCTCGCATCTATATGTTGTTGCTGCCATGCAACTTGTGCTGGCACCAATGTATATTCCCACCTATTATGACCTTTGCAATTGTTTGTAGTTGCCGTCATGCAACATGTGGCGGGCACCATGCTCTTGCCTACCTATACTGACCACACAACTCTTTGTAGCTGCCGCCATGTATGATGTGACTGGCACCATTTACTTGCCCACCAACCTATGTAGCTACTGCTAAGCACTTACTGTAACTGCATATATATTATGTAACACTCATGTATGCACGCCATGTAGAGCTCTTATGTAACCAAGTAAGCCTTCTTCACAGCAGCACGATGCCCCAGGGCAGTTTAGCGCTTTACAAATGCAAATAAATAAATAATCAAAAGGAAATATATGGCAACACAGTATAATAAACAATATAAACACAGGATATGGATGACCTTTTCCTGTCATGGGTAAAATACCCTCCCCAGGAATCAAGGTCAACCCCAAAATGTTCAACGAAAGGAAAGAAAGGTTTTAAACAAGCTCTGGATCGTTTCAAGTCAAAGACAAAGTTCATGAAACATAAATCCACTGGTAACAAATCTTTTGTTCCTGGATGAAAAGATCCCCTTCCAATTTCCAGAAAAGAAATAGCACCAATGGTAACCCTAGCTCTAGTAAACGGTCTCTTTTTATTTCAAGTAGTTTGTGTCACAAAAGTCCGCAAAATCCTCCTCTTCACTGGACAATTCAGGTTCGCCCCCCTCCCCCGACTCCTCACCTTCCGTCTTCTTCTTGAATCTTCCTTTCTGGTAAAGTGAAGGTTTCTCCTTTTTTTTAATGAAGGAATGGACACCCCTGAAAGGATGCCACCATGTCACCGTCAAAGGTGTTACGGGGGCAGCCCTTCCGGAGACGCTATTTGCGGGGAAAAAGCCGGAGGCACAAAAAAACCCGAGATAGTTCCAAAGGAATGAGTGTCTGGCTTGAGTGGGAGGTACTTGCAGCCGCCGGAGGTCGAGGCGAAGAGGATTTGCACAAGGAAGGTGAATCTGCCACAAGGATGGCTGGGTGGCCGAATCAGCTCGTGCTGCAGGCTGAGAACAGGTAACCAGCGGGTAGTCCAACACCAAGGGCAAGGCAGAGGCAGTCCAGTGAACGGGCAGAATTTCGGTACACAACGGATCAATAGGTAAGAAGGGCGAGACGAAGGCAGTCCTTGAAACAGGCCGAATCCTGGTGAACGTAAGGGCGGAAGACTGGAGACGGGACCAAGGATAACCTAGAACTAGAGGAATATGGGAAGACAGCAGAAAGGGGAAAAGGAACACAAAGGTACCACCAGGAAGAAGGGAAAAAATAAGGAGAGGGAGGGGGAAAAGGGAGAGCAAGAGGGCTAATGGAAGAACGAAGGAAGAAACGAAAGGGGTCCTAGAGGGAAAAAATAACGGGAGGAAGAAAGGGCAAGTAAAGAAACGGAGGAGAAAAAAACAAGGTCCAGGAGGAAAACGAATGAACAGGGAGCGACAGCAACCACAGCAGGAAAACCGGAAGCGTTGCAATGCGCTCACAACCCGGAAGTAATGGAATATATACTTCGGCTGTGTACGCGCGCAACACTACAGCGATAAAGAAAGAAGTGAGGAGGGGTGACGGGGAATGCTATGGCAGGCGGAAACGCCAGCGGTTCCACACCCGCCAGCCTTGTCTAGACGTGACAGTTTGCCACAGTTCAAAAGATGGTGTACTGTTCCCCAAAATGAATAATACACAGTTACATAGGATTTCTTTTATTGACAACTTTTCATTTGTATATTTGTCAGGATGTCTTCTTCCACCTCTACAACTATACTTCTACTGTTGGTACTATGAGAAAGGTTACCTTTTTCCCACAGTATGTTACTGGTTCAAACCACTTCAAGAGTACATCTGCTGACAAGTTCTTATACCACCACATCTCAGTATTTAGAACGTTTGGCAGGATCAGACAAGACTCTTCAACCTCTTCAGGTAGGCATGGCACTCTTCCTTTAATGACTTTCTCAAAGGGGCAGCCTGTTTGCCTCTCGCGTCTGTCCGCCAGAACAGCAACATGGTTCTGCCCCAACTACCCTTCCTTCTGGCTTTCGTAGTCTTTGGAACTCCAGATTGTCTACTTTCAACAACTCTTGACAACCAATTATTCCCCCTTCCCCAACTTTGCTCACAACCTTCTGCCAGGTAAACGCACAAGCAAACACCCAGAAGCTTAGGTGCCACTCTCTCAACTTCAGGTGACCGGGATATACTTGTATCTTAGGTCACTTGACTGTTAACAACTTGACTGTATTTGTTGTATGGCTCTTTAAATCTTGGCAAGGCTCATTTCATTATCAAAAGGGGTTGCCTCTTGGCTTGGGTAATGCTTGTTCATCTCTGGGTTTAGACTCTACTTCGTAGAAATGCAAAGAATGTCACTTCTGGATACAGTATAGAATTCGATCTTTCAAGTGAAAACACAATTAGGCACACGCAACCTTTCTTTAAAGCAGATTTTAAGAGTTAAAGTTCAATAAATTATCATTCGAGGGGATTGGGTCCTCCGACGTATTCCATATCTATGACATGTAATCACCACAGCTGTGCTGCTTCGGAAACTTTTTTCGGCGTCTGCGTCCTGCGTCGATGACGTTGATGCGCCGTCGTCGAGGGCCTCCTCCGACGTCCGACGTCATCCGATGTGATAAGTAGGACGCACGACGCCCGTAGCCTCAGTTCCGTTTTTTCCGCGAACGTGTTGCTTCGTGAATCTCGGTTAACGCCTTGACTCTTTGGAGTTCTGTTCTTCTCAGTTCTTCGAACCTGTTCGTTTTGTGAAAATCCTTCGTGTGAAGATGTCTTCTACTTCGTCTTCGACCCCGCGTCCGGGTTTCAAGAAGTGCGGGGAGTGTGGGTCCAAGATGTCGGTGACGGACTCGCACGACGCCTGCCTCTGGTGCCTCGGGGAGGCCCACGACACGGATGACTGTATCGACTGCCAGTCGCTCACGTCCAAAGCCTTACGCGAACGTAAGAAGAAGTTGTCGGTAGGTCGGGTGTCCAAGCCCAGGAAGTCGAAGTCTGCGGGGCTTTCGACAGATGATTTGAGGGGTGACTCTCTGCGTCATCGTCGGAAGTCTCCTGGGTCTCCTTCTAGGAGTCGGTCTCGCCACTCCTCAGCCTCTTCGAGGCATTCTCGGAAGCGCCGACACCGGTCGTCTTCCAGGTCCTCTTCGGAGGACTCTGCCCGGCACGTCGCTTACCCCACCAGCCGTGCGACGCCGGAGGAATGGGCTTCCTTCGGGAAGAAAATGCTGGTGATTCTTGAGTCGAAGGGTACTAAGCCGTCCGCGCCCCCGAGTGGGGTCGGTCGTGAGAGGTCGAGAGACACCGCTCGCAAGAGTGGTCGGCACGAGTCACGGGAGAGGTCCCGTTCGGACAAGGAGACTCGTTCTCGACGTACCCGTTCCAGGTCCCGGTCCTCGACGCGTTCGAGACCGTGTGCACCTGTGAGGTCTTCGAGGAAGACATCGACGTCTGAGGCGTTGAGGGCGTCGACAGGCTTTCTCGAGGCTCCGGCTCCGAGGAAGTCGTCGAAGCTGTCGACGCTCAGGTCGTCTAGGGACACGCTCGGGGCTCCGGCCTCGAGGGCTGTGTCGACGCCGCCGATGCTGGAGGCGCTGCATCTGACGTCGACGCCGATTTCCTTGACGCCGATCCTCTCGGCGCCGATGCCGGTTCTCTCGACGCCGGCGCCGATTCGCTCGACGCCATCTACGCCTTTCGTGTCGGATGTACCCCGTGGCACGGGAGAACCCCCTAGGAAGGCTCTGGTTAAGAGCAAGCACTCTCGGGTGCCTTCTTTTCGCCACCTATATTTCAGAGGCGGATGAGGATTCTGATGGCCTGGTTCCTAGTCAGGTTCCAGATGAAATTGTCTCGGGCCATAGTCAGTTTGACGATTTGAGACAGTCACTGCATGATGCCAGTGGACTGGACACCTCTCCGGAGGTGGAGTTTTGTAGGCCTGAGCCTGGCTCTCATGCCGATTCCTCATACCGGCGCCTTATGGCTAGGGTTTCTGAGTACTTGGGATGGTCTGCTCCCCCAGGGGAGTTTGTGCAGGATGATCTGACGGACATCCTTGATGTTGGTCCCCCAACTGATCCGGTACTGCCGTTCCATATGGCTTTACAGAGAAGGGTGGCGGCGGCTTGGACTGCTCCGGAGAGTCTCCCGGCGGTGGGCAGATCCTTGTCGCGAAAATACCGTCCAGCCAGTAGCGACCCCTGCTACTTGACCAGGCACCCCACTCCGGAGAGTTTGGTGGTGCAGGCGGCCACGGCCCCGGCAAAGCAGGCATCGTACCCTACCATCCCTCCTGATAGGGACGACAAACGTTTTGATGGCTGGGCGAAGAAAGTGTTTTCTTCTGGTGGTATGGCGCTTCAGGCGGCCAACTCCATTTGTGCCTTGTCTCGTTTCACACACACTCTGTGGAACTCTGTTGCATTAGCGGCTGAACATGTTCCCGAAGGGGACGAACAGGATGGTTTCCTTGCTATGGTCCAGGATGGTAAGGATGCCATGTGTGAGTCCGTTCAGTCGGGTTTGGATTTAGCTGAATGCGTCAGTAGGTCCATGGCGGCGAGCACCGTAATACGCAGGTTTGCCTGGTTGCGGAAGTCGGGGTTTGCTCCTGATGTGCAGTCCCGGCTCCTCAACATGCCCTTTGACGGTGAACAACTTTTTGGCAGCAAGGCTGACGAGAGCCTTGAGAGGTTGCAGACCTCAAAAGCTGCAGCGAAGTCGTTGGGCGCTGCAGTTCGCCAACCTCCGCCTTTTCGTCTTAGGGGACAGCAGTGGAGGGGTGGTTTCCTTTCGCTATTACTCCTTCAGTAAAGCGAGAGGAGCTGGCAGTCAAAGAGGCCAACGCAGGGGTACCTGAGGTGGACGACAGGGTACCCGTGGTGCCAAGGCCGCTCGGGCAGTTGCTTCTTTGCCCTCAGGTAACGCCGCAGCCGCTCCCATTCAGTCATGAGGCCTTGTCCCATGGTTCGCCGGTTGGGGGAAGGCTGGCGCAGCATCTTGTATAGTGGCAAGCCATTACTTTAGATGTGTGGGTTCTGGAGATCATAACCCACGGCTACTGTCTTCCCTTTCGGCACAAGCCTCGCGACAATCCACCGGGGAACCTCTCTTTGCAGAGTCCGGATCCGCTCCTTGCGCAGGAAATTCAAGCCCTGCTGGAGAAAGGCGCCATAGAAATGGTTCCTGTAGCGGAGAGGAACAAGGGATGGTATTCCCCTTATTTTTGATTTCGAAGAAAGACGGGGGATTGAGACCCATCATGGACTTGCGTGGTTTGAACAAACTCCTCAGGAAGGACAAGTTCAAGATGGTTACTCTCTCTCAAGTCCTCCAGGCCCTTCAGCTTCAGGACTGGTTGGTGTCACTCGACCTCAAGGATGCTTACTTCCATGTGCCGATCCATCCCAAGCACAAGAAGTACCTGAGGTTCGCGGTTGGCGACTCGCACTTTCAGTTTCGGGTCCTGCCGTTCGGATTGACCTCCGCCCCGAGGGTTTTCACCAAGCTCATGGTGGTGGTGGCAGCGCATCTCAGGCAAGGGGGGATTCACGTCTACCCCTACCTGGACGATTGGTTGATCAGGGGGAGCTCTCCCGAGCAAGTCCTGGATCATCTGTCCGTCACCTGCCACTCCCTTCACAGGCTGGGCTTCTCCCTCAATTTAAAGAAGTCCCATTTGACGCCAACACAGCGGCTCCAGTACATCGGAGCAGTGCTCGACACTTCCCTGGGGCAGTGTTTTCCTCCCCAGGTGAGGGCTCTTCACATTCAGCAGATGGTGCACAAGTTTCAGCATGCCCAGACGCTCCCAGCGTTCGAGTTCTTGAGGTTGCTCTGCCTCATGGCATCCTGCATTCTTCTGGTGCCAGAGGCTCGCCTGCGGATGAGATCTTTGCAGTGGGCGCTCAAGACGCAATGGTCGCAGTCCTCCGGCAGGATGTCGGACCCGGTTCAGGTGCCGCCCTCGGTCGCCCGGGACCTTCTGTGGTGGGCCGTCGAAGGCAGCTTGATGAAGGGGGCTCCATTTTGGCTTCCCTGGCCGGAGGTGACGATCGTGACGGATGCATCCCTCACGGGTTGGGGAGCTCATGCCAACGGGCTGACAGTCAGTGGTCGTTGGTCTCCGTCGGAGTCCAGACTCCATATCAATCTGTTGGAGCTGAGGGCCGTCAGGCTAGCCTTGAAGGCTTTTCTGCCGAATGTGCGAGGAAAGAGTGTCCTGATCCTGACGGACAACACAGTGGCCATGCACTACCTCAACAAAAAGGGGGGGGCAGGGTCACTTCCTCTGTGCAGGGAGGCGATGCAGCTCGAGTTCTGGGCCATCCAGCAGGAAGTTTCGATCTCGGCAGTTCACCTAGCCGGAGACGAAAACGTGACGGCGGACGCTCTGAGCAGGCAGAGCACGATCTCTCACGAGTGGGAGTTGGCTCAGGAGATTCTCCTGGAGATCTTCGCCCTTTGGGGGACCCCTCAAGTGGATCTCTTCGCCTCCAGTGTCAACCGGAAGTGCGAAAGGTTTTGCTCGCGGGAATTTCCTCCAAAAGGAGCCTTAGGAGACGCGTTTGTGGTGGAGTGGTCATTCCCGCTGCTGTACGCGTTTCCTCCAGGCCCCGTCATCCCGAAAGTGCTGCAGAGGTTACGGAAGTTCGGTTCCCGGATGATCCTCATTGCTCCGGCGTGGGCTCGGAGGACGTGGTACCCGGACCTTCTCGACTTGTCCATCTGCCCTCCGCGTCGTCTTCCCTACCGAGACGATCTGCTCTCACGGGAGGGGGGTCAGGTTCTCCAAAGGCTTCTGAAAGGTTGAGGTATAGGGATTGGGACCTCCCTGAAGACGTGATGGAGGTGTTGCTTTCGGCCCGAAGGCCAGCAACAAAGTCTCTGTACCGTTGCCGTTGGCGTAAGTTCTGCGACTGGTGCAGAGTTCAGAATGTGGATCCTTTTGCATGTGACATCCCCATGGTTCTGTCCTTTTTACTTTCTTTGGCCCACAGGGGCTTGCAAGTGGTTACCATTAAAGGTTACCTGGCGGCGCTGTCCATCTTTAAGCGCTCGTCTGAAGAGTGTTCTTACTTTAAAATCCCTTTAATTTCACAGTTTCTGAAAGGGCTCACTAATGTGTTCCCTCCGTCACCTTTCCTGGTGCCCGGTTGGGATTTAAACCTTGTTCTTAAGTTTCTTATGGGTGCTCCATTTGAGCCTTTACATTCTTGCCCTTTGAGGCTGTTAACTCTGAAAACCGTGTTTTTAGTTGCGGTTACTTCCGCTCGCAGAGTGAGTGAGTTACAGGCACTTTCAGTTAAGCCACCCTTCACTGTATTTCACAAGGACAGGGTTGTCCTTAGAGTTCGTCCTTCTTTTCTTCCGAAGGTAGTGACAGAATTTCATTTGGCCCAGAAGGTTGTTCTTCCGGCATTCTATCCTCCTTCGCATCCTGGTAAGGAAGAGGGGAGGCTCCATAGGCTTGATCCTAGGAGAGCTTTAAGCTTTTATGTTTCACGCATGTCCCGGGTCAGAGTGGACGATCAACTCTTTATTGGTTACGCTGGAAAGCGTTTGGGGCAAGCTGTGACGAAACAGACTTTGTCTCGCTGGATTTTTTTGGCCATCTCGGAGTGCTACCGCTTGGCGGGTAAGGACCCACCGGCTGGCTTGCGGGCCCATTCTACCAGGGGTATGGCTGCGTCTACTGCCCTGCAGAGGGGTGTTCCTATTCGCAACATCTGTGATGCAGCCACCTGGGCTTCAGTACATACATTTGTACGTCACTATTCCCTCGATTCCATCCGAGCACAGGATCTGGCCTTTGGCAAGGCGGTCCTTTGCTCTGCTATTTGATTGGCTATTCTAAATTTTGATTCTAAATTCTTTCCCTCCTCCTTGCTCTGATACTGCTTTGGGAGTCTGTCATAGATATGGAATACGTCGGAGGACCCAATCCCCTCGAAGAACAAGTTACTTTCTTACCTGGTAAGGTTCTTTCGATGGGATGGTCCGACGACGTATTCCATATCGCTCCCGCCCTGCCTTCCCCGCTGCAGAATTTCTTTTGCGATTGCAGCTTACGTTCCGCAAGGGTTTGTGTCTGACTGGCAGTTGACTAGTGTGTCACGTTCTGGGGGAAAAAACTACAACTGAGGCTACGGGCGTCGTGCGTCCTACTTATCACATCGGATGACGTCGGACGTCAGAGGAGGCCCTCGACGACGGCGCATCGACGTCATCGACGCAGGACGCAGACACCGAAAAAAGTTTCCGAAGCAGCACAGCTGTGGTGATTACATGTCATAGATATGGAATTCGTCGTCGGACCATCCCATCGAAAGAACGTTACCAGGTAAGAAAGTAACTTGTTCTATTCAGGTAGAACGGCAAAGGATGAAGATCTGACTTTCTTTTGGGAATTACAATTAGGCACACGTGACTTCCTTCGAATGTAGTATCCACTCTTTTTAACTTATAACTTGTATATTGTCAATTTTAGGTATTTGATAATGGTTTAGCAAGCGTTCCGTCTTCTTTATTAAGGACACGTGACCACTCCGTTCAACAGTAACAGTCTTGAAATAGTTCAACAATTGTTTTCAATAACTTTAGCTTCTCATGCGAGTGTTGATCTTCACCAGTACACACGAGTGCTACAATTGAATTGTTAAGAAGACTTCGGATATATCAAACAGCTGTCACTCGCATTAAACAATACGCGAGTCAATAAGGAGTTGGCTACAGTTACCGTCAAGGCTCGCGTAGTATGTTTGAACACCATGATTCACTCACCAGCTTCATTGACAGTGGTTGTGCAGGTTGCACTGCTTCCCTGACTTCCTCTGCCACTTCTACTGCTTCTGGCTTGGTGGGGACGCACACCCTTCTCCAGCATGGGTGTCTTCGGTCCGGCCACTTGATTTGGGAGTTCCTTTATCTCCCAAGACCCCAGTACCACCTTCTGCTTCTGGCCTTAGCCTCCTGCACATTCACAGCTCTGCAATCATGGCAACAGGGCTCACATGGGGAAAACTCAGCCTCATACACGTCTTCCTCTGCTCAGCCGCTGCACTTCACGTTTTGGGAGGACAGGACTCTCTCAGAACTTGCATGTGAAATCTGCTCTCTCTACATTCTGGTGTCCCTTCTGTGCTCCCACTTCCTTGGGATTTTGACAGCCTTGTGCTTCTCCTCTGCTTCTACTGCTACAAGCAGCCTTCGAGCTCCCATTCCAACTCATTCCACTTTTTCTTTCCTGAGGGAGCCTTTTATGCCTTCAGTTATGGGCTTCAGGTGTGGGCTATTAGCCTTCATTGCCTGACCACTGCAATGGCTACTAGGCTCAATTGCCTGACTACTACATCTGCATGCCTCTTCAGCCCTCTTCCTCGTCTCAGTACCTCTAGGATAATGGGACTCGTAGCCGCTTTTAAATTATGTGTATGGGTGGATTTAATTCCCTTAAAGGTATTAACAGAGGGGCTTCGAGAATTAGCTATTACAGAGGAAGATGGTTTAGTGAAGACAACATTTCCATATCCCTTTACATTGTACCCTTGGGACTGAAGAGGGTTTTACTTTGTGATACCAAAAAGGATCTTTCTTTCGTTATACTTTGCTCAGACTTTATAACTGTATGGTTCACAACCCTAGATCTAATATGAGGGTTAGAGGCATTGTAATGACAATAAGCCATGACCTCTTTAGGTACATTGGTAATAATAATCCTATTAAAGGAAAAATATGCCGTCTCATCCCACGGAATCTCCTCACCACCCAGGGCATACAGCGAGTAAGTGGGCAGTGGCCAGCTTAGATGCTCCTTAAGCTTTTGGCACGATACACTGGTTTTATAGTTGGAGGTACTTGGAAAATGTGGCATATGAGAGAACTCTGTAAGATGTGTATTACCGTCCCTATTCCCAGGGCGAAAAGCAATGCATTGCTGAGGAGCATATGGACAATCACGAGATGGGGATGTCCCTTTTGACTGCTTAATTTCCACTTCTGGATAAAGCCTTTAATACAGATGCATTGCAAGGTCTTCGCAGAGTAGGAGATTCAGATAGGTGGCATTGGTAATATGGTATCGTTGAATGTTGATGATGTGTTCTTGCACATCTATACGTTTATTTCCTCAGATGCTGGAGATGTTTTAGCAATTATTTAGGACAAAACTGGTTTTATATCCTTTGGCAGATTCCCAACCACTCGAATTGGCTGTCCTCCCTATAAGGTTCACTAGAAAATCATGCCATGTTCTTTCTGGAGAGGAGCGCCTGCTAATTTTTTAGAAATAATTGCTAGGAACTTGGGGTTGGTCACCGTAAGTTACCTCGGGGCAACCAGACGTGGACTCCCTGCTTACTGTGCTTAGAGAGGCACACCTTCACCTCACTGATGAGGCCCAACAAGGCTGAAACACGTGTATGGGGTTGCTGTTGGTACTCTTGTTCAGAGAGTAATTGCAATAGCATTTCGGTTCTGGACTGCCCATGTGGGCGGGACAAAGACTGATATGCAAATGGGTATTTCCCATCTGTGAAAGGTACAGTGAGCAAAAAGCGTGTGCTGCAAACTCTGATCTCAGAACAGGTTATCATGCCATGTTCTTTCTGGAGAGGAGCGCCTGCTACCTTTTTTAAAATAAATCTCTAATTCAGTTAGCAACTCATCACAACGTGTGAAAACGATCATCAGATGAAAGCGGAACATGCCAGATATTAGGGATAAGAAAACATAGGCTCAAATAAATTACAAAAGATATATACCTGCATCCTCCTGTGAGGCAAAAAACATTGGTGTCATCTTCGACTCCTCTCTCTTTCTCTCCTCACATCACGGGTCTTGCCAAGAAGGCCCACTTTCAGCTGCACCTCCTCTGAGGCATTCTCCCTTCCCTCACCTTCCCCCAGAAGCTCAATGTCTCAAGAGCTCTGGAGCACTCCAGCCTGGACTACTGAAACAGTCTCTAACTCCTCCCTTTGCCTCCTTCAACTAATCCAGAATTGGACTGCGAGAATGATCCTTGACCTCAAGCCCAAGCAGGCTTATTGACCTTTTGCACAATTGACCGAATTATAGTGGCCTAATTGACCTTTATATTATTTTAGTTATTTTATATAGTTATTGGGTTGGTTTTGGATTATAAATAAAATAAGGGGATTGGGTGGGGGGTTGCAGGGGTTTTTGCATTGGGTGGGGAGTTGTGGGGCAGTTTCCCCCGCGCATATATGTCCTAATTGACCTTTTTAAATTAGGTCAATTCTCTTGAGGTCAATTCTCCCGAGGTCAATTGTGAAAAGGTCATTTAGTATACAACCCCACATCCAACTCTCTATCCCTAAATACCTTCCCGCTAGAGCCCTTCAATCTTCTAGTTCCAACTCTCTGCAGATCAGATGCTTTTCCAAGCAGAGAGTGGGGGTAGATCCCCCTCCTCTGCAGGTTCTTCCCTCTGGAATGGCCTCCCTGCCCCTCACAGACTTGAGCCAGATCTTCTTAAGATCCGGAATCTTCTCAAGAGCTTACTTTTCTCTTCCTCCTTCCCTCTGCCCCTCCCCTGCTCATGTCCCGGTCTGCCTCCTGACTGGCTGTCTGGTTCCCTCAGATTCTTACAGGGCACCAGGCTCTCCACATCCAGTCTACCCCTGCACTTGGTTTCCCTTGACACACCCCCACCCCTTAACCACACTTGCCCTCCTGGACCCTATCCCCCTACACTAGCCTGGCTGGACCTGCACCCTTGAGCCCTTGCAGCCCCGTACCTCGCACTTGCTCATAGGGCTTCCTTTTCCTGCACTCTCTGCATTCCCCTGGCTCTGTTTACCGGGCCCCCCTGGCCCTCGTTTTTCTCACAGTCCCTTCCGCTTTGACCGATACTTCCCCTCCCCCATTCTCCCCCACACTTCTTGTTACTGCACTTGCACGATTAGAATGTCACATGGCCTAATAGGACCATTTTTTGTTCTGCCACCACCCCCCCCACTCCTTTTTTTGTCTTGTTGCTCCTTAAAACACATTGGGCCTCATTACGAGTACGGTGGTAGGGGGTTAACGGCACCAGTTTACCAGCCACCCTTAGCGGGAGCCACTAAGGGACCAGGGAGCTAATAACAAGCCCGTTAATAGCTCCTTCCCCATTCCCATTGAGCCCTATGGGGGCGCGAATAGGAATGGTTTTCAGAATGGGGACTTACCGGGTCCTCCAAGGTTGGAATGACCCGGAAAGTCCCCATTCCGACTACCCGGACACGGGTTTGGAGGCAGCCATGGCGCTATTAGCACCATGGCTACCTCCAAGCTCGTAATGAGGCCCATTGTGTATAGGCATATTATAAATACCCAATACAAAATAAAAGACAGTAATGTTCCCAGAGTAACAAAACATGAGCCATGGGAAGCTCTCAGTAACACAGTTTTGTCATGGCTGAGTCAAAAAAGCAATCCTGTAGCTGTTAATCTTGGTGATCTAAAAAAAGAGTGTCCATATCCCTCCATGAAGCCATTCAACATACTGTATTATTGCAGGATGTGGACAGACCAAGTTGCGAGAATATCTACAGAGGAACAAGGAACTGGGGGAAAAGGTTTCATCTCCCAAGATTGTTTTGGATCCTACTTCCATCAGAGGGGCAAAGTAGCTCTGCCAAATATCAATTATTCAATCCTTTTTTACTTTTTTTATTTCGCTGGATCTATTTTGAGTTATTGTGCGTGTTTATATGATGTTTATCAGTATCTATGTAAATTATGTCTGGATGTATCGTGTCTGGCACCAAAGGACTCTGGCCGAAGTGTGTTTACATAAATTCAAATACCTCTTAAGTAAGCAGACTATGGTCTTCATTATGACCCTGCCGGTCCAGAAACAACGGTTCCTGTAAGCTTACCGGCACTCTTGTTTCCGGACTGGCACATTACAGGTCTGCCTGCCGGAGCCGCCATGTCCGACAGGTCTGACCCTGCCGGGCACAGCAGCCACAGTAGGCAGACCGGTCAACAGTGCCAGTACTTCCATGTCCCCGCTCCCATAGAGTCCTATCAGACTCTTTTGGAATGAAGGCTTACATTTTACTGGCGCTTGACTTTCCGGGCCGCCAGGGTTGTAATCTCCCGGTGGCACTGGGAAGTCAGGTACCAGTAAATATCTACATGTCTGGCGGCAACCCGCCGGTAGAACCGACAGGGTTACCGCCGGACCCGTAATGAGGCCTTATGTGTACTTGTACTTTATGGAAGCATTGCATCTTGCCCTATGTGAGGGGTCAGTAATGCGGGGCGGACAACTGTTAGAAGATCTTATAAAATATGCCGTTCTATTTTAAAAGAAAATATATCAAAATGCCTCACTTTCCCTACTGTGTCAAGGAATTCCATGCCTATTCTAAAATCTAAGGGAACATACTCTAACACAGAGTAACTGGCCCAAACACTAAACAACAAACCCATAAATAAAAGGTATGGCAATTCAACAAAACATAAACAATTTATATGTTTCCTAAATGAACTTCTAAAGTCCTGGGAGATTGCCCTTTCCCAGGATTGAAAGTTACTTAAACAGAAATGTTCGCCCTTGAAAAGGAAATGTCTTAACTCTGTCCTTGAAGATGTAAAGTTCAAGCAAAGTTCATTAACAAACAAAGTTCCAATGGTGATATTCTCCTCCTTGTAACAAAAGTTCAGATAGCAACACATCTCCTTTTGGGTGATGTTTTCCACTTTTCACTTCAAGCAAACAGCCCCAATGGTAATCCTGGCCATACTGCTTTGTCAATCCCCCAGGAACATTTGCCACAGTTCAAAGAATATACAATATGAATTCAACAGTCACAATGGGACATTTGTCAGGATGATTTCTTACTACTGCTGCTTCGACTTCAACAACTGTATTTCTTCTTGGTTTACTATGAGTACAGTCACTCTGGTCCCACCGTAGTTTTCCTTGAGTTTGCAAACTGCAATGTATCATCTACTGACAACCAAATGTTGCTTGGGAATTACTTTAGACTACTGCCACAACTTTAAATTACTTTAGACAGACTTTGACAAGACTTCAACCTCCTGAGGTAGTCTACGTCGTCTTCCATCAAACTGTTCTCTTCAAATGAGATGCCTCTTAGCCTCACTTGTCTGCCAATAATGGTAACCTGTGTTTGCCTGCAAGACTCCCTTCTTTTCAGCCTTCACAGTCTTGGGCATTACAGGTTGCAGCTACTTCAAAATGTTTATCACAAGCAGCCAGTTTCCCTTCCCCAATTTTACCTGCGCCTTTCCTATCAGCTTTCAATTACCCAGACGCCTTGGTTCCACTCTCAGCCTCAGGTAACAGTGGAATACTTGTTAGATTATGTCCAAAAGCTGTTAGTAACTTTACAGTATTGCCAGATTGGTTTAAACGTTTGGAAAGGTTAAACTTCACTGTTAATTTGGGGTACCTCTTGGCTTTAGGTAATGTTTGTTCTCTTCTTCAGTCTTTTTTTATATTAAGTAACCACTTGTATACAAAGTATAAGGTTCAGTCTTTCAGGAGGAGAAACCACAATTAGACACACACAACCATGCTTTGATGTTATTTTCCAGCTTTAAAGGCAGTTGTGAAATGGTATTTCCATGGAAGCAAAGGATAGTGTCAGGCCTCCTTGGGGAACCACAATACTGCACATGCAACCATTCTTTAATGTAGTTGTCCAACAATGTTAACGTTCAGTATTCTGGGATGATCTTCGCAGCGTTCCCTTCTCTTAGTTAAGGAAATGCGATCAATCGTTAAACAGTTATATTGATTTATTTTATTTTTTACATTTATATAGCGCACAGACAGCCCAGGGGCATTGTGGCGCTGTTACTTGTAGGAGTCTTAGCTACAGTAAGTACACGTTCAGGCATTAGACAGCGTGGATGTTATACATATTATGCATAGAAGGCGTACACAATTCGCAGTATCCATGGGGAAGGGATGGAAGTCACATCAGAAGGTAGGGTTGATCAGACGAACAAAGTGGTTTTCATGGCCTTACAGAAGGCAGTGAGTGATGATTCAGCTCGCAGGGCAGTGGGGTGGGCGTTCCAGTGTATGGAGGCCAGGTAGGGGAAGCTGGCGCCACCTGCTCTAGCTCTTTTTACCCTGGGTACGGTGAGCATGTTGGCATAGGGGGTCCTAGTCGGTCTTGTTGCAGAGGCAGGGTGGATGCATTTGTGGGTGAGGGTCAGGGCTTTGAAGATGATCCTCTCCTTTATGGGGAGCCAGTGGGATGAGCTTCTGGCGGCAGTGATGTGCTCTCTTTTGGAGATGCCTTGTGCTGCACGTAGGCCGCTGTTTTGAATTACTTGCAGTTTTTCAAGGTTTTTTGTGGAGGTCCATAGGAAGAGAACATTGCAGTAATCCAGCCGGGATCCAGTGATGTCCCTAGCTATGTTTGTGCAGGTGTCATTGGAGAGGAAGGGCCTGACTGCATTGAGAAGTTCTGCATGGTAGGCACCCGAGGAGGCAATAGCATTTACTTGCCTAGTCATGGATAGATTAGAGTCTAACTAGACGCCTAGGGTTTTTACTGAAGCGGATACTGTAATTTTGATGGAGTCGATGGTGAAGTGGCTAAACTGGGCATCAAGTTTTTTAGGGTGTCAGGGGGAACCTACAATTAGGAGTTCGGTTTTGTCCGAGTTGAGATAGAGACTGTTGGCAGCCATCCATATTTGGATGGTGTTGTAGATGTTGTTGAGAGTCATGGAGTCAGTGTTATAGTTCTCTGTAAGTGTGAGAAGGATCTGTGTGTTGTCCGCGTAGTTGGTGTAGGAGATCCCCATTGCGTCAAGGATGAGAAAGAGGGGGCGAGTAAATATGTTGTAAAGGGTGGGAGAGAGGCAGAAACCTTGCTGTACACCACATAACATGATGGTAGGTGAAGCAGTGGCTAGATTAGAGAAGACCATCATGGTCCTACCTTGAAGGAATGAGGTAATCCATGTACTGGCTTCTGCAGAGAAGTTGGCTGTGGATGTGAGGTGATGTCTTTAGTTATGAGAACAATGGGTTTAACAACGTTTGCTTCATACGCAGATAAGAAGACCTTTACTTTATACGCGGGTGTTACAATTGCATTGTTCAAGTAATACTTTTTTTTTTTATAACACATTTTTATTGTTTTTACAACCACAAATAATACAATACATACATAAAACACAAGTTGGGTCCCAATGATAATTGCCTTAGTATTAATCAACACGTTATGCATTCAGTCCTTTACTTAGTTATGCTTTAAGTACCTCACTGAGATACAGTTCACTTTACGTTAGCATTCTTCCCATTTATGCCAGATTTTCTGGGCTTTCCAGGGGTAGCCCCTGGCTGAATACACTTGTTGTTCCATCACTATGCATGCGTCCACGTCTGACACCCATTGATCATATTTTGGGACTGCAGCTGAGCCCCATAATTGTGCGACATTCCTCTTAGCCAGGCCTGTGGCTGTTGAAAACAACAGTTTTTCAAAACGGGTCATTTCACCTTCCTCCTCAACTCCCAATAGGATCAGTTTAGGATCTTTAGGGACAGTCTTTTGCAGCATCGCTGCCAGTATTGTTGAATTTGGGGGCAGTCCCATAAAATATGAAAGAAGGTACCCTCCTCTCGGTGGCAGCGTAAGCAGTTGGGATCTGTAGCTTTGTCCCAGCGGTAGAGTGCCACCTGCGGGTAGTACACTTTGTGTAACACCTTGAGCTGTTTAATCCTGACCTTGCCGATATGGCGAGCTCCCTGGGATACATCAGGGCTATGGTCCAGTCTTAAGGCATTATGGGGCCAACATCTCTTTCCCACTTAGCTTTTAGACTACATAGTTCCGGGGTAGCAAAGGAAGAAATTACGTTGTACATGACTGAGGTGGTTTTGGTATCAAAACGGTCCATAACTATATTTCTTTCTAGGCGTGTACCTTCAGGCATATTAAGGAGATCTGGCGGGTGTGTTTGCATAGCATGTTTCAACTACAAGTAGCGGTTGTGCTCAGATGGAGAGAGGTTAAAACGAGTTGATAAATCCTCAAAGGATACAAGTCTGACTTCCCTTATTACATCACTGATCTTCGATATCCCAGCTGATTCCCAACTCTGCCATTTCGGGAGCTTGCTCAGTTCGGGAAGATATTTATTCTTCCATAAAGTTGTATTGGGGTGAGATTCTTTTTCCATCGCATGTGTTTGCGCGCTTCCACCCAAATAAGCGTGTGTGGGTTGTCATAGTGCAAGGATATGGGAGGTGAGTGGCTTGATAGAGACTCCCTTGCAGAGATATTTCCTGCCTTGCGGTTATTTTAGCTCGGATGTGCGGTAATAATGTGTTTCCATGCAACAGGTCATTTATTACTTCCATTTGCCTAGCCCAGTAGTATGTTTGTAGGTGTGGGAGACCAATACCTCCTTCCCATACGGAGCGTTGGAGGTTGCGCAGAGTTATATGTGGGTGTCCCTCACCCCATAGTAGTTTCCTGAGTGTTCTATCAGCTTTGTGGAACTCAGATGTGGGAATGTGTAATGGGGCATTTTGTGGAACATATAGAAAGCGAGGAAGAGCCAGCATCTTAAATAACGCTGCCCTTCCTAATAAAGTCAGTGGTAGTGAAACCCAATGTCTCACATACTCTGTAAATCTGTTCATGATTGGGTGTACGTTTATGTTTACATAGTCTTAAAGATTAATTGAGATCTGTATACCTAGATATCAAAACTGTTCTGTTACAACTCGATATGGACAGTCTTTCAGAGCAGCATCACCCGCCCCTTTGATCGGAAATAGGATTGACTTACTCCAGTTTACCCTCAATCCACTAAACTGTCCATATCTCTCCAGTATTAATGTTTCGAGGTGATTGGGTCCTCCGACATATTCCATATCTATGACAGTAATCACCACAGCTGTGCTGCTTCGGAAAACTTTCGGCGTCTGCGTCCTGAGTCGATGATGTCGATACGCCGCCCTCAAGGACCTCCTCCGACGGCTGACGTCACTGGATGTTATAAGTAGGACGCACGATGCCCGTAGCCTCAGTTCCGTTTTTTCCGCGAACGTGTTCGCTTCGGAGATCTCGCCGCACCTCGACTCTTTGGAGTTTCTGTTCTTTCGGTTCTTCGGACCTGTTCGGTTTTAAGAAGTTTTCAAGATGTCTTCCTCTTCTTCCACCCCGCGTCCGGGCTTCAAGAAATGCAGGGACTGCGAGTCTAAGATGTCGGTGACGGACTCGCACGACGCCTCCTCTGGTGCCTCGGGGAGGCCCACGACACGGATGATTGTGTCGACTGCCAGTCGCTTACGTCCAAAGACTTGCGGGAGCGCAAGAAGGAACTGTCGGTCGGTAGGGTGTCCAAGCCCCGGAAGTCCAGGTCCACTGGGCTTTCGACAGATGATTCGAGGGGCGACTCTCCGCATCGTCGTCGTAAGTCTAGGGGGTCTCGGTACCGGAGTGGGTCTCGCCACTCCTCTGCCTCTTTGAGGCACTCCCGGAAGCGCAGTCATCGGTCGCCTTCCCCGTCCTAGTCCGAGGACTCCACCCGTCGGCGGGTAGTTTATCTCACCAAGCATGCAACTCCAGAGGAATGGGCTTCCTTCGGTAAGAAAATGCTGGCGATTCTTGAATCGCAGGGCACCGGTCCGTCCGCGCCTCTGAGTGGGGTCGGGCGTGACTGTACTGGAGACACCGCTCGTATGCCTTCGGGCTCGAGTGGTCGGCCCAATTCGCGGGAAAGGTCCCGCTCGGACAAGGGGAATCTTTGTAGTCATGCCCGTTCCAGTTCCCGGTCCTCGACGCACTCGAGACCGTGTGCACCTGTGAGGTCTTCGAAGAAGACGTTGACGCCTGTGGTGCTGAGGTCGTCGAGGGACTCTCTCGAGGCTCCGCCTCCGAGGAAGTCGTCGACGCCATCGGCGCCCAGGCTGTCGAAGGACATGCTCGGGCTCCGACCTCGAGGCCTGTGTCGACGCCGTCGATGCTGTCGGCGCCGCGTTGGGCGTCGACGCCGATTCACTCAACGCCTTCGAGGCGTTTCGACGGGGGTACCCTGGGGTACGGTGGAACCACGTAGAAAGGCTCTGGCCAAGGCCAAGCATGGCTTTGTTCCCCATTCTGTGCCCCCTTTCCACCATCTTGATTACATTTCGGAGGTGGATGAGGGCTATGATGATGGCATGGTTCCTGATACAGTGCCAGATGAGATTATCTCGGGACATAGTCAGATTGAGGACCTGCGTCAGTCACTGCACGACGCCAGTGGTCTGGACACCTCTCCGGAGGTGGAGTTTTGTAGGCCCGAGCCTGGCACCCATGCCGACTCCTCGTACCGGCGCCTTATGTCAAGGGTCACCGAGTACTTGGGGTGGTCTGCTCCCCCAGGAGATTTTCTTCAGGATGACCTCACGGATATCCTCGACCAAGGTCCACCAACTGACCCTGTACTGCTGTTCCATATGGCTCTACAGAGGAGGTTGGCGGCGGCTTGGACTGCACCGAAGAGTCTCCCGGCAGTGGGCAAGTCTTTGCCGTGAAAATACCGCCCAGCCAGTAGCGAACCCTGCTATTTGACCAAGCACCCCACTCCGGAGAGTTTGGTGGTGCAGGCGGCTACGGCCCCAGCAAAGCAGGCGTCGTATCCTACCATCCCTCCTGATAGGAACGACAAGCGTTTTGATGGTTGGGCGAAGAAAGTGTTTTCTTCAGGGGGTATGGCTCTTCAGGCTGCCGTCTCCGTATGTGCCTCGTCACGTTTCACGCACACTCTGTGGAACTGTGTTTCCTTAGTGGCTGAACATATTCCCGAAGGGGACGAGTGGGATGGTTTTCTTGCTATGGTCCAGGATGGCAAGGATGCCATGTGTGATGCCGTTCAGTCGAGTTTGGACATGGCAGATTGCGTCAGCCGGTCCATGGCGGCAAGCACCGTAATACGCAGGTTTGCGTGTTTGCGGATGTCGGGGTTGGCTCCTGATGTGCAAGCCCGGCTCCTCAACATGCCCTTTGATGGTGTCCATCTTTTTGGCAGCAAGGCTGACGAGAGCCTTGAGAGGTTGCAGACCTCAAAAGCTGCAGCAAAGTCGTTGGGCGCTGCAGTTCGCCAACCTCTGCCTTTTCGTTCCAGGGGACAGGAATGGAGGGAAGGTTCCTTTCGCTATTACTCATCCTTTGGTAAAGCGAAAGGAGCTGCTAGTCAAAGGGGCCGCCGTAGGAGTGCCAGAGGTGGAAAACAAGGTACTCGAGGTGCTAAGGCCGCTCGGGCTGTTGCCTCTTTGCCCTCAGGCAACGCCGCAGCAGCTTCAGCTCAGTCATGAGGCCATGTCCCATGGTTCGCCGGTTGGGGGAAGGCTGGCATGGCATCTTGTCGAATGTCGTGCCATTACTTCAGATGTGCGAGTTCTGGAGATCGTAGCCCACGGCTACTGTCTTCCTTTCCGGCAGAGGCCTCACGACAATCCACCAGAGAACCTCTCTTTGAAGACTCTGTATCCGCTCCTTGCGCAGGAAATTCAATCCCTGCTGGAGAGAGGTGCCATAGAACTGGTGCCTGTAGCGGAGAGGAACAAGGGATGGTATTCCCCTTATTTTTTTATTTCAAAGAAAGACGGGGGATTGAGACCCATCATGGACTTGCGCGGTTTGAACAAACTCCTCAGGAAGGACAAGTTCAAGATGGTTACTCTTTCTCAAGTCCTCCAGGCCCTTCAACTTCAGTACTGGTTGGTGTCACTCGACCTCAAGGAAGCTTATTTTCTTGTGCCGACCCATCCAAAGCACAAGAAGTACCTGAGGTTCACGGTTGGCGACTCGCACTTTCAGTTTCAGGTCCTGCCGTTTGGATTGACCTCCGCCCCGAGGGTCTTCACCAAGCTCATGGTAGTCGTGGCAGCACATCTCAGGAAAGGGGGGATTCACGTCTACCTCTACCTGGACGATTGGTTGATCAGGGCGCGCTCTCCCGAGCAAGTCCTGGATCATCTGTCCGTCACCTGCCACTCCCTCCACAAGCTGGGCTTCTCCCTCAACTTAAAGAAGTCCCACTTGACGCCAACTCAGAGGCTCCAGTACATCGGAGCAGTGCTCGACACGTCCCTGGGGCAGTGTTTTCCTCCCCAGGTGAGGGCTCATCACAATCAGCAGGTGGTGCACAGGTTCCAACATGCCCAGAGTCTGCCTGCGTTCGAGTTCTTGAGATTGCTCGGCCTCATGGCATCCTGCATTCTTCTGGTGCCAGAGACCAGGTTGCGGATGAGACCTTTGCAATGGGCACTCAAGCTCCAGTGGTCTCAGTCCTCCGGCAGGATGTCGGACCCCGTTCAGCTGCCGCCCTCGGTCGCCCAGGACCTTCTGTGGTGGGCCATCGAAGGCAATCTGATGAAGGGGGCTCCATTTTGGATACCCTGGCCGGAGGTGACGATCGTGACGGACGCATCCCTCACGGGATGGGGAGCTCTTGCCAACGAGTTGACAGTCAGTGGTCGTTGGTCTCTGTCGGAGTCCAGACTCCATATCAATCTGTTGGAGCTGAGGGCCGTCAGGCTTGCCCTGAAGGCTTTTCTGCCGACTGTGCGAGGAAAGAATGTCCTGATTCTGACGGACAACACAGTGGCCATGCACTACCTCAACAAAAAGGGGGGGCAGGGTCACTTCCTCTGTGCAGGGAGGCGATGCAGCTCTGGTTCTGGGCAATCCAGCAGGAAATTTCGGTCTCAGCAGTTCATCTGGCCGGAGAAGAAAACGAGACGGCGGACGCTCTGAGCAGGCAGAGCGTGATCTCTCACGAGTGGGAGTTGGCTCAGGAGTTTCTCCTGGAGATCTTCGCCCTTTGGGGGACCCCTCAAGTGGATCTCTTCGCCTCCAGTGTCAACCGGAAGTGCGAAAGGTTCTGCTCGCAGGAATTTCCTCCAAGAGGAGCCTTATGAGACGCGTTGTGGTGGAGTGGTCATTCCCGCTGCTGTACGCGTTTCCTCCATTCCCCGTCATTCCGCAAGTGCTGAGGAGGTTACGGAGGTTCGGTTCCCGGATGATCCTCATTGCTGTAGGCAGACCTGTCAGTTGAAGGAATTTGTCTACCTAAAAACTTTATGGCTGAATCGAAGTCAAAATGGAGAGTGTTGGCTTAAGTTGTGGTCACCACTCAGTTTTACTAATTTCTTGTTTGTTTTTCACAATTTATCAATCATTATGATTGCTTTTGTGCCTCTTTTCATGTGTATTCTTCATTTGAGCATACCCTTATAAAATATAAAATATATATATATAAGAAATACTTCTCTAATTACTTATGCACCTTGTGTTTATAATACTTTCTTGCAAAATAAACATGTTTAATGTTTTTTAACTGGAGACTACCTCGATTGCTTTTTGAGTTTACAGTAGCCTATTATTCAGTGATACCTTGCTGGTACACGAACCGAATAACTTAACATTTAAGTACTTTTCCAATTGAATTTTGAGGAGTATGGACCTTTGTTGGTTCTGTTTAAGTATTTAGTCTCTCCATTACTGCTTTCTAGACAACTCCCCCTCTCTTAGTGTCGATCCTCATTGCTCCGGCATGGGCCAAAAGGACGTGGTACCCGGACCTTCTTGACTTGTGCATCTGCCCTCCACGTCGTCTTCCCTACTGAGACGATCTGCTCTCACGGGAGGGGGGTTCAGGTTCTCCATCCAGAGGTTTACGCTTGGCTTCTGAAAGGTTGAGGTATAAGGATTGGGACCTCCCTGAAGACGTGATGGAGGTGTTGCTTTCGGCCAGACGGCCGGCAACAATGTCCCTGTGCCGTTGCTGTTGGAGAAAGTTCTGCGACTGGTGCAGGGTAAAGAATGTGGATCCTTTTTCATGTGACATTCCTATGGTTCTGTCTTTTTTGCTTTCTTTGGCCCACAAGGGCCTGCAAGTGGGTACCGTCAAAGGTTACCTGGCGGCGCTGTCCATATTTAAGCGCTCATCTGAAGAGTGATCTTATTTTAAAATCCCTTTAATTTCTCAGTTTCTAAAAGGGCTCACTAATGTGTTCCCTCTGTCACCTTTCCAGGTGCCCGGTTGGGATTTGAACCTTGTTCTCAAGTTTCAAATGGGTGCTCCATTTGAGCCTTTGCATTCCTGCCCTTTGAGACTGTTAACTCTTAAAACTGTATTTTTAGTTGCAGTCACTTCCGCTCGAAGAGTGAGTGAGTTACAGGCACTTTCAGTTAAGCCACCCTTCACTGTGTTTCACAAGGACAGGGTTGTCCTTAGAGTTTGTCCTTCCTTTCTTCCGAAGGTGGTGTCGGAATTTCATTTAAGCCAGAAGGTTATTCTTCCGGCATTTTATCCTCCTCCACATCCTGGTAAGGAAGAGGAGAGGCTCCATAGGCTGGATCCTAGGAGAGCTTTAAGCTTTTATATTTCACGCATGTCCCGGGTCAGAGTGGACGATCAACTCTTTATTGGTTACGCTGGAAGGCGTTTGGGACAAGCTGTTACTAAGCAGACTTTGTCTCGATGGATTATCCTGGCAATTTCTGAATGTTACCGCTTGGCGGGTAAGGACCCTCCGATAGGCTTGCGGGCCCATTCTACCAGGGGTATGGCTGCCTCTACTGCCCTGCAGAGGGGTGTTCCTATTCGTAACATCTGTGATGCAGCCACCTGGGCTTCGGTCCATACTTTTGTACGTCACTACTCCCTCGATTGTATCCGTGGGCAGGATCTGGCCTTTGGCAAAGCGGTCCTTTACTCTGCAATTTGATTGGGCATTCTAAATTTATATCTTCTAAATTCTTTTTCCCACCTCCTTACGTTGGTACTGCTTTGGGAGTCTGTCATAGATATGGAATACATCGGAGGACCCATTCCCCTCGAAGAACAAGTTACTCTCATACCTGGTAACGTTCTTTCGATGGGATGGTCCGACGACGTATTCCATATTGCTCCCTCCCTGCTTTCCCCGCTACAGAATTTCTTATGCGATTGCAGCTTACGTTTCCGCAAGGCTTTGTGTGTCAGACTGGCAGAAGACTGGTGCCACATGTTCTGGGAAAAAAACTACAACTGAGGCTACGGGCGTCGTGCGGCCTACTTATAACATCCGGTGCCGTCGGAGGAGGTCCTCAAGGGCGGCGTATCGACGTCATCGACGCAGGACACAGACGCCGAAAGATTTTCCAAAGCAACACAGCTTTGGTGATTACTGTCATAGATCTGGAATGCGTCGTCGGACCATCCCATCGAAAGAACGTTACCAGGTAAGAGAGTAACTTGTTCTACTATAGGACAGATTGGGCCGGGTTACCCATGTATATTAACAGGTCATCAGCGTACAAGGAGACCCCTATCTTCTCGGTTGTGTGTCCAGCGGAAGCCCCGTCCATGTCTGCGTATCTCTCAGCATTATTGCTAGAGGTTCGATTATCATTGCAAATAGCATTGCTGACAAGGGGCATCCCTGTCTTGTTCCTTTGCCTAGCTTGATGTTCCGGGATGGCCACCCATTCACTCTGACTTCCGCTTCAGGGGAGTTATAAAGGAGCTATACCCAACTTATAAATTGTTCTCCAAGGCCCATACATTTCTTTATTTCCCATAACGCTTCCCAATAGAATGAGTCAAATGCCTTTTCAAAGTCGATTGTTAACAGTGCAAGAGACTCCTGGAGGGCTGGTGCTCTCTCGAGTGCCAAGTGGAGCCTACAGATATTCATCCGTGTGGATCTCTTTGGCATAAAGCCACATTGGTCTGGGTGGATCAGGAACTTTATTACACCTTGTAGTCTGTTGGCCAATATTTTCGCTAATATTTTTGTTTCGCTGTTAATAAGAGAAATCGGTCAGTAGGAACTACATTTGTGCGGTGGTTTGCCCTCTTAGGTATCACTATTATGCTGGCTTTTCGCAGGTCCCCCAGCAATATTCCATGCTCTTTCAAGTATAGGTACATGTGGAGCAGGTGTGGGGCTATTTCACTGCCTTTAATTTTTTTCCATACCTCAATCGAAAAGCCGTTTGGCCCTGGGGTTTTCCCATTTTGAAGTTGCGAAATGGCTGTTACTAGCTCCTCTTCCATTATATCTCTCTCAAGAAGCGTTTTTTGGTTGGAGTCTAGGGAGGGGAGAGTGATCCCATCTAATACTGTGACGTCTATGGGGGCAGTAGGGGTTCTATATAACTCAACATAGTAAGATGCAAAGTTTTCTGCAATATCTTTGTCGGTTGATACCTGTCTGGCATTCTCTGTCGGGATGCTTATAACCTGTTGGTGGCCTTCGTCTCTGCGTTCCAACCATTCCAATAGCCTGCCCGCTTTATCTCCTGTCTCTTATAGCCTTGCTCGTACTGCTCTGTGTGCCTGTCTGGCACAGTCCAGTGCTGTGTTTTGTAATCTTTTCTGTGCTAGGGTCAGTGCTCTATGCGCCTCAGGCGAATTGGTGGCTATATATTGAGCTTCGGTGCGCTGTACTTCCAGTTCAGTGTTTTCCATGGCTCTACGGTGTGTTTTTTTATGCGCTGTTGTCCAAGCTAGGATTACACCTCTAAGGACCGGGTTATACGCTTCCCTGAGCACTCCCGCGTTATTCACCGTCCCGGTATTTAGCTCAAAGTATGTGGATGTAACAGTTCATATTTGATCTACCAGATCTGAGTATCCTAAGTAATAGTTATTGAGGCGGCAGGATGGAGGGGGTGGGGCCTTTCTATCTCTATATCCATCAGGAGGGGGAGGATGATCCGAGATACCACGGGGAAGCAGTGTTGCGTTTGTTGCTTTATGGATATCTGTTGCAGATAGGAAGAAATAATCTAGCCTTGATAGTGAGGCATGCACTCCTGAGTGGTACGAGTATTCGTGAACGTCTGGGTGTAAGTCGCGCCACACATCTTTTAGCCCCAATGAAGCAGTGAAGGTAGCTAGTTTGGTGTGCACTGTGGGGTTTCTTCCTCTCAAGTGTGTGCGATCTAATTCTACATTCATGACTTCATTGAAGTCTCCCCCTATTATCCAGGTATCTGCCGTGTTAGTGGTCAGTATGGGTGTAACATCTTCTATCAAAGCGGATATAAGTGCCGGCGGTGAGTAGACCACCATTATTGCAAGAGTTTGATTCCACAGTGGGCCTTTTATATACAAATACCTTCTTCCCATGTCTTGTTCTACTTTGGAGATTATAAAGGGGAGTCTCTTATGTATTAAGATTAATACACCTCTCGAGCCCATGGAAAATCCTGCATGTATCGATGTACAGTAATTGGTTCTTTTGAAAAAAATGCATGTCATGCCCACTAGGTGGGTCTCGGTAAGTAGCACTATGTCAGGTGTATGCCTATTCAGAAATTGTGTCACCAATCGTCTTTTAATACCGCTTCCCAGGCCATTGACATTCCATGTCAGGAGCTTCAAGTGTCTAGTGTTGTCCCTAGATAAGGCCATATCCATCTGTGTGGGGGGCGATCTTTACAGTGATGTATCTCATAAGTGACTCGCAGTCTATGCATTGTATCAGGGATCAATAATATGTGATATGCGCTTGGTGTGATCGTTGGACCTATGTATGATAGTACTAAAAAAAAACTCCCCCACCCCCCTACACTCCAACCCAATCTGAAGCATCTGTCGCCCAAACCAAACCAAACAATTAAGCAAACAATCAAAACAAAAGGCCGCCAACCATTAATGAAGTATCATATCTCAATCAAGTGCTGCAGGTGTAAGGATACCAGCACCTCAGTGATATTTCTCGCTCTGTTCATGAGGCTGTGCCAGGTCAACCAAATGTATCTAGTCATTGTCTATGTGAGGCATTTCTTCTGGTCCTTGTTGTGGTCGTAAAGGGGGCGGTCTGTCTGGACGTCGTCTATTTCTGCTGTTATCTTGCCTTCTCTCTTGCCTCCAGTCTCCTTCCAGATGCCTTTCTGCCCAGTTCCATGCCTCCCTGGGGTCCAAGAAATGTACGGTTGTTCCATTGTGGTATAACTTGAGTTGGGCGGGGAAAGCAGACCGTATTTATTATTGTCGGTCTGGAGATGTTTTTTTTTAGTGGATCAAAGGGCTGTTTTGACTTCTGTACTTCTCTAGTGAACTCCGGGAAAAAGGCAATTCTGGAGCCATTTTATGTTATAGATCCTTTGTTCCTACCCATCTGGAGCACGGCGTCTCGGTTTCTGTAATTCAAGAGCTTGGCGATCACTGTACGTGGCATTGTTCCAGGAATTTGTCTGCCGGATGCTTCTATGGAGGAAATGTTTGAGAAGGTCTTGGGGGCAAATAGGTCCTACAACCATTGTTTGAGAAACAATTCCATACTTGAGCCTTCTGTCTTTTCCGGCAGTCCGAGGATCAGTATGTTATTTCGTCTCGATCTACCTTCTTCCTCTTCCACTCGCTCCTCCATTGTTTTGAGGCGTTCCATTACTTCAGTCATCTGGTGACCCATTGTGGTGAGCTATCCTCTGTTTCAGATATTCGTGTTTCAGCCTCTCCTGAATGGGAGGTAAGTTTCTGCAAATCGTGGCGCAAAAGGGAGGCCCTTAAGCCTGCTATAGCATTCATTACGTCCTTGTGGGAGATGTTTTCTTCCTCCCCTAGTATGTCGTTGGATTTAGCCTGTTCCACCGGAGGGCTCCCATGCCGGAGTATTCAGCAGTTGCAGTGTATTTATTCCTTTCCTTATCCGCGGTTGTTGTGTGTGGTGCCTGCTCCGGAGTCGGGACCTCTCTCAGTGGGTTAAGCTTTCAGGCCTTAGTCTGTCCGTGTGATACTAATGTGCCTTCCGTGGGTGTGACACCTATATGCCGGAGTGCACACAGGCCACAAATTCAGTTCTGTTTCCTGTTAGGAGCGTCGTCTCACCCATATCTTGGTTGGCGTTAGTTTGGATCTATAAGGAACTTAGATTCCACCTTATGTCTTGCTTCATGATGTTTAACGCGTTTGCTGAACCATTAGGTGTTGCCACGTGTTCACTTTTGAGATACTGTTGTAACTTGAGTGTCGTGTAGATATGTGAGACCTCCGTCCCCAAGTGCCGCACAGGGAGAATGACAGATTCACTCTCTATGCAACCTTTGAGGCCACAGGTGGAGAAAAATCCGGAACCGCGAAGTACTGGAAGCCCCACGGAAGCTGTGAAGGAAAACAGCGTTAAGTACCAAGCAAGCAGGGTAATGCACAGATAACCAAAAAACAGGAAGGATCTTACCAGGAATTGACAGAAGGAGGGATTCCAGGGCTCACGTAGGGAAAGGTCCCGAATCGGAGGCACTTACTGGTAGCTACACCAGACCCCACCTGGGGAAGAACTGCAGGCAGGACTGAACCAGATTGTAGGCAAGGGTGATGGAGAGTCGTAGTTCATATAATGCTCCAGATTCTGTGAAGAGGGGTAATCCACAAGAAGTCTGTTAGAACAATCCAGGGTCTAGTGCCAAGGGTATCAGTCCAAACTGACGGAACAATGAAGAGGCGGGATCCAAAAAGAAGTCTGTGACAACGATCCGAGGTCAAGAGCCAAGTGTATCAGTCCAAGCCGGTAAAGCACAGATAGAAAGTAATCCAAAAAGAGTTCCGAGAAGAGTTAGCCGGGTCCAAGGTCAATCATGAAACAGGGTAAGAATCGTAGGCCAAACAGGGTCTCAGAGAAAACAGCTGTGAAGCGCGGTACTGAAGCACTTCACTACTTAAGTACCGTTTGCTTCCTGATCACGTGATCGCGAGTTCAAGTTTCGTGATCGCGAGTTCAGGTCACGTGATCGCGAATTCAGGTCACGTGATCGGATAGGCCCAGCAACACGATGCGAGGAAGCAACCTTGATCTTCTGATGGCCTAATCTCCATGGCAACTGCCAATGGAGGAACGGTCGCAGTCGTGACTGTGGAGTGGTAGCGTGAAGCTGCTGCTGTAGCTGTGTGCGAGACGGCCTGGACCGCCAACGTGAGCCCCGGGAGGTAAGTGGGGGATGTATTCGGGCTGAGGGGGACCTGGGATCACCGGTGGGTCGGATGGAGGGCATAACAGATGCACAGGTTAGGAGTAGTGTTCCTTGTGTGGACAAGCTTGCGGATCTGTGAGGGGGAGGTGTCTGCAGCGCCAGCAGCTCGTATGGTCAGCTTCGGGTTCTCCTGTGTGGCTTTGTAGGCCCGCACGCACCTCCTTGTATTTATCTGTCGTTGCCTCCAATGTAGGTCACTGGTATATAGTATCAGCTGTTTGTACAAACATTCAGGAGATCTCCATCTTGCCACGGCCAATGTGGGGCGGCACGGTCTTGGGCGCCGCGCAATACGGATGCTGTCAATAGTCGGTTTTTCAAGGCGCAGCCCAGACTGGATATCTGCACGCAGCTTGTAAAGTTATAATCTCACTTAATGTTCAAGGCCATCACTGCCTCCGATCTCCCCTCAGGTTACAGTTGTATTACAAACTTGAGGGCCTTGCACTTCCAGGTCGGCACTAATACCACTAGTGCAATGGTCGTAGCTACGTGTTGTGATTGTGTGGCACACTCAACCGCCAGTGAACTTCAGGCCATCCAGTCCCCCTTCCACTGGTGGATCTCGGGGTTAACGACGAGGAAGATTCCGTTGTCGAGTTCACTTTCAGCTGTGAAATTTGCTCTTCTCCTCTCCTGCCCCAGCAGTGGTTTTGGGTTGTGTGCCGTGGTGCTGCGCTGGCCATCATCCCCCTGCCGATGCTTCTTGTCGGCGCCGTAAGTCGTGGGGTGTCTCAGTCCCACAACGTCAGGAAGCCCTCCCGTGCTTCATCCAAACTCGGCTCACCGTTAGTAGATTCAATATCGGATCTTCCCGTGGGTGGTGTGCTGGAGGTGCCCCCATGCAAAGCTCTGCTCACAATCTGCCCCAGAGTGTGTCAGTGCCAGGAACAGTCTCCGCCCGCATCGCTGTCCAGCTCCGCGTGGTGCACTGGGAAATAAATAGTAGGTCGTAGTCCTGTTCCCTCTGTCCTGAATCTGCGTGTCTCTTGCCATCGGGGGAATCAGTTCACAATGCAAGTGTTGATGTTGTTCCCCAGCCGGCACCACAGTTTTATCAGCATGCCATGCGGAGTGCCCCCGGTTGTGTCATCTCGCACTCTCTCACTCCTCAGCTCCGTCGGCCATTTTGGCTAGGCTGCCACTGTTATGGGCATCAAGTTTTGCTGTAAATATTTCGCTGTTTCTGCATTGGACAGGTTCCACACTTTATCAGGCTGTCCCAGCGGGGTTACCCTGCATATGTATGCCTTCCCAGGTAAATTGAGAGCTCTTATCTCAGGATATTAGCAGGATCGGGCTGGCGGCCTCGGGAGCTCAGAGGATTCACGTCCTCATCGTTTGCCTGCTGGCCACGCCCCTCCAAGTAATTCTTAATACAGCGCTCCACTTCTACTCGCTGAAAGTCTTATGCGATTGCTAAATGAGCTGGTTACTGCTACCGGCAAAGCTCGGGCAATACTTAAGAATGCTGTGCTTCACTTACAGGCTTCTGAAGCGTTTGCTCTGCGGGTCGCACTGCTTTCCCGACTTGAACTGCAACTGCTACTACTTCTGGCTCGCTGGGGACCCACCCCCTTCTCCTGAACAGGTGTCTCCAGTCCAGCCATACGTCTTGGGATTTCCTCTACTTCCAAAACCCTCAACTTCACGAGTGCTTCTTGCCTCGATATTCGACACGCCAGCAGCTCAGCAACCACAGCAATCAAGATCACACGGGGAAAACCCGTTTCTCCAGCCCGCCGAGTTTGAGAGGACAGGTCTCTCTCAGAACATGCAGGTGAAATCTGCTGTTTCTTCATTCCGGCGTCCCTCTCATGCTCCCACTTCTGCTTGATTTGCCAGCTATTAAGAGAGGGGCTATGAGGAGTCTTTACAGGGGAAGCTAGTTTATGGAAGACATTTCCATATTCCTTTATAGTGTACCCTTGGGTTTGCGGAAGGTGTTTAGTTCGGGATACCGAAAAGGATCTTTCTTTTGGTACAGTCTGCTTAGATCTTACAGCATTAAAGTCTGCAACTCGAGATCTAACATGGGAGTTAGGGACATTAAAATGACAGTAAGCCATTACCTCTTTAAATTCCTTGGGGAGATTCTTCCTTACAGATGAAAAATACAGCATCTCATCCCACGGAATCTCCTCAGCACTCTGGACACTGTCTCCTCCCAGGTGATCATCCCGCAGTACAGGCAGGGTTTCAGTGAGGGATCTAAAGATTCTTCACACTTACCCCTGCTGAAAACTAAAAAAAACAAAATTCTTGTCCCCCTCACTTTCTCATTGCAACACTATAATGTCTTGTGATACAATTGTACAGTGGTTTCTATTTAAAGTGTGGATGAGGCCTCTTTTAGACACTTTACTGTTTATGTATTTATAATAAGTGTTACTTGTCTTGCATTTACTCTTGTTATATATATATATATATATATATATATTTCTTTTTTTGTGTGGACTATCTTTGACTTTGCCTCCCTTGTATGTGATTAGTATATCACTGCTCCTAGGAATGGAGCCTCACTGCTCAGTCACACTACAAGTGTCTTCACCTTTCACAGAGACTTTCGAACGGGCTACTTCCTTGCGCCGGACCACTCTGCTACTCTGTATCACTGGTTTCACAGCTGAAGTTCATCACAGGTCTGCCTTCCTTTGTGTCTCATCCACACGTTGCAGCCTTCTGTAGGGGTTCCCTTTCCATAGCTTCAAATCACATTAATTCACAGATGGATCTCCCCCAGTCAGGCTGAGATCCCTTCAAAGTTCACTGAATAAATGTCTTTGGACTTCCAGTCTCAGAATGCAACTGTCTTTTTTGCTCCCACTTCGCTAGCTCCCCCTTTTTGGTACTCTGGGACTTTGGGAGTTGCTGTGGGCCTTAATGAGTTGTCCGTGAGGTCAGGATCTTATCACATGCCCCTCAAAGGCCTGGGCTTTAGTTCTGTGCCCAGGAGCAGAGCTCTGGCTTAGGTGCTACCAGTTTCCAGCTACCCCTGGTCTGGCTGCCTGGAATCACAGCTTCCTCTCCGTAATGCTGTCTTTCCTGTACTCACAGGTCCAGCAAGTAGGCAGCCCTCCTTCCTCCAGGCCTTCTGGGGTCTCTCCAGCTCGAATTTGCTCCTCCTGGCCTCTGTACACTGTCCAGCATCCCCCGCTCGCCCACAATGGGCCTGTGTGCTCTGCCTTTTATACTGACTGGGAAGTTTATCAGTTTTCAGGTAGGAATGATTGCAAAGGGAGGCCTGACCTTGCCTGGCCTCATTAGCGTGACAAAATGGAGATTGCCCATAGAAACACATGAGACATTGACATGGCTCTGGTTTGCCTCTTCCTCGTCCTAGTGGTTTTAGGAAAAACCAGTATGGAGGGATTATGGGAATTGCAGTTTTTCTGGGGGATCGTGGAAAAACCATGTGGGTTTTTGTCAGGGGGAAGGGAATATGTGTAGTGTTGTGGATAAATGGGTTTTTGGCAATAATATCCCATAATGACATAGGGGATGTCGGGTAAGGATGCACTGGAATAGGGTTAATACAGTGTCTTGCCGGGGCATTCCTCCCACAGTCTCCAAGGGTCCGCTTCCCAAGTGATCCTCCCTCGCTTGTCTGCCACCAGGGTTGGGATCCAAGAGCGATGGCCCTTCCCTGGCCACATGAGGCAGGGATCCCCGGGAATAGCATGGCAGAAACGCCTCTGATTTCTCACACACCCCACTCCAACTCCTTTCTACTGTCTTTAATCTCTCTCAACACCCACTCCCTCACGCTTCTACCCTCACTCCCCTACTCCTTTCTCCCAGTCTACCTCTATCTTTTTTCTCTGTAACTCACATTTTTCACAGTCCCTTTCCCTTTCTTACACTACACACACCCACACACAACTGGTCCCACTCTCTCACAAATGCCTCATCTACACTCAGCTTACAATCGTCCACAAACTCTGCAGTACTCCACTTCTCCATCCGCCCTCCGCCTAGTCTCTTGGTCTAACATCACCCCCTCAGATCTCACCTGCTCACCTCACACTCTTCCTCTACTTCGGTCTCCTTTTACACTGTTATCCTGGTGTTTCTGTCTCCCCCTAACTCTATGCACCAATTGCTGCCTGTCTTTTCCCCAGGAACTGTTACACAAGTGAGAAACCGAATCCCCTCCCCCTTTCCACAAAAGTTTCAGGTAGCATCCAGGGCCTCAAGCTGCTCCTTCTCCTTGTAGCTTTCCTTGAGCTGATGGTGAAAGTTGTTGCCATTTCGGTTTGGGGAGGGTTTCTGTCTCCTCACACCCCGTTTGTTTTTTGGTGGCTCCTCATTCGTCAGTGCCCATCTGGAATTGTCAGGTAGAGTGCTCAGTGTCTTATACTTGTTTGACAGGGAGATTCTCGGGCCATTTCCTGGTTGTGCTTGATTCCGCTCTCTTGACAGCGGTACAGACTTTCTTTTGCTGCTCCCAGATGCACTTTGGGAGTTGGAGTCCCGAAATGGAAGAGCGAGATTATTGGCCATAAAATGTACTGGGAAGCATTAGGCGATCCGAGAGCCTTAGCAGTGCTAGCATTTATGGCACATTAGTGTTTTTCGGGGGCTGGGCTTCCGTAACTCCCACTCCCCCCTTGTTGGGCATGACTGGCTTTGGATTTTATCCTGGTAAGCCTCGTGCCCCAAGTTGAGGCGGGGGGGGGGGTCTGGGCAGCGGACAGGTTCATAATCCTGACCCTGCCACATTGCATCAAAAATATTAAAATTAAAAAGTAAGATGCTTATGTACATCTTGCTTCTCGGTAACCATAGTTAGCAAGTCTGCACTCGGATGTTCATTCGAGCAGGCCGTCAGTTGGCATGGCAGTTCGTTCTCGTAGCCCATCTTGGACTTTCCATCACTCTGCTGTGATCACTGCAGCTAGTAACAAGACTATATTAATTTACGCAATGCCTTTAGAACCCTAGTGCTGTAATGTTGGCATTAGGTTGGCGATTGTACAATCTCCTGTGCCTATGAATTTGCATCACTCGCACAGGAATCGTATTTGAATCATTCAGAAAATGTCATTCTCCCTTCTAGCTCCAAGGTTAAAGCTATAGATTACATTTCTTCAATTTCACTGTTATCACCCACTTCAGTGAGCAAAATTAACCTTCTCACAGAAATCGTATTCCATTCTGATGATTTAATGATTTGATTTGGGGAGGCATTATTGATCTGTGCTCTGGCTCCCGCGTTGAAATGGATCGAGAACCTGACAGGGCCATTACTGTAAAGACCTCCAGCTGCTTCCGGCTCGCAAGATGACAGCCAGGGCTTCGTTGCAGATATCTCAAAAGGTTTATTTTATCAGAGCTTTCTCATCTCCACTTTTCATGCTGTCAGGACAACTCCCCTAGGCAATTCCATTTAGAAAATACCTTGTCTGCAAATAGCTTTCCGCTGATTTTCAGAGCACATTTGTGTGGCCGAGATACCCACCCCTAGGCATCACGGGTACGCTGGCATGCCAATTATATGTGTGGGATTTGCGTGAGTGGCCCCTGACTTGCAGCACAGCTATGATGCTCAAAAGTGGCACGCACATTTGGCACCATCTGAATCATGATATGCACAGAATGTGGCAAGGTGGGGTCTTGGCACAGGCACGATAGGATGTCAGATGGATTGTTCTATGTGATTTTAGTCCATGCCAGCTGCATTTATACTGCCCCCTCATTCAGAAATACACGTTCATGATATTGGGCTGTATACATGCTTGCCTTTTGAAAGTGCACCTTTTCCCTTTGTCCGTCCTCTTCCTCACTTTCCTTGAATGCACAACATGATTCACTCACTGTATCAGGAACTCTCTTGTCTAACATTAAAGAAACATAAAATTATTTTTCCCGGTCCTGCCATACCTCTCGCAGATCTTCGTGATTTTTTGTGTTGTGGAAAAGTCTGTGACGGAAAAGTTTGCATGAGAAATGTACGTAGCACAAAAGGTTTGTACATTTGTCCAAACATATATTTAAAACCCCTACAAACCCACATCCCCACCCACAACACACCCACAACACAATCCCCACTCACACCCCTCACACCCCCATGCACACCCTGCTTACCTTTTAAGACGCGCTGTGTCCCTGCGGCGCCGGTTCCCTTTCACGTCCGTGATCGGGAACCTGTGCCACAGGGACCATTTCTTTTATTTTGTTTATTTTTTTGGCAGCTGCAGGGGTTTCTCCCCGCAACCCCCACTCACTATACTGTGTAGTATAGTGAGCGGGGTGTTGCAGAGGACACCCCCGCAGCCCCTGTTTTTACATTTTTTAAATGTATTTATTTTTTCTCGGGTGTGCTGCGGGGGTGTCACCCGCAACCCCCACTCACTATACTGTCTAGTTTTTTTTACCTTCCTAAAATGCATGCCACCAAAGGTTCGAACTTTTCGTGTTCGAACCTTTGGTGGCATGCCTTGACAACCTTTTTGATAGGTCAGAAGTTTTTATTCAGTAATTTCTTCCGATTCCCCTCTCGCTCTCCCATGTTCCTGTGTTGCTGGAAGCTGGTACTTTGTTACGTTTCCTGAAAGAACTCTAGTAAGTTTGATTAGATTAATGGTCATTTATGATTCATTAACACAGTGGGTCTGGGCATTTATACTTTAGGCTGGCCTGACTTAACTAGCTTGCTAGCAGTGGAATATAAGTAGTTGCTCAGCAACGCAGGCACAATGGTCCTCATTCCAACTCTGCTGGTCTGGGACAAAAGTGCCGGTATTTCGGTATTTCCATATCCCAGCACACTTCCAGCCCGGCAGAGTACAATTTTGCCGGTGGGGGTTTACTGATATATCTCCAGCCAAAGCTAGAGGTAAATCAGGCCCCCACTGGCAAAAAACAGCCTATGGGACTACATGGAATGGGGAAGGACTGCCGTTGCCGGCACCTGGAATTTCATGGTAATACCGGTTTACTGCCAGGATACTGGGAAACTCAGGATGACCCTCGATGTTTTCTAAGTGAGTTTCACGTTCTGTGCTCCTACCTCATCATCATCATCATTATCATCATCTTTTGGCTTTTATTCGACTTTTCCTCATTTGCCAGGTGCACATAAAAAACATCAACATTTAACAATTAATACACATGGCAATGCTACAGAGCATATGATTGAGATATACAAATAAACAAGAAATATAAAGACAAGGGTTGTGGGAACCTTGTCCTTTCCAATGTGGTAAGGCAAAATTACTTAAAGTTGATTCTAAATCAATGCATGATTTTGTCCTATCATTACTCCAAATATACTATTTAAATAACAGGTTTCATGACTAACCCCATTAAAATGTCCAAAAGCGCATTACCAAGAGTGCATTTCATAAATGTGTTAAACAACATGGTTAAAGAGAAAAAACATGATCTTTACAAGTATTCTTGAAAGTATATTTCTCTGTTGTACAGTATGTCCTAGACACTACCTCTGAGTTAATAAATCTAGCTAGCTGGCAAAGCCAGTGCCATGTAGCCCCCCCCCCCTCCGGTATAAGAAATGTGCAACAATGACAATACAACTAAGTTCAAAAGCAGGACCCAATTGGGTCCAAAATGAATGCCAGACCAAATAGAATCTTGGCATGGTTTCCTTACATTAGAGCACATACTGGGTACACCGTAATGGTAGCAAAAAAGGATGAATTCCCTATTTCCATATCTTGAGACCATGCCTGATGAATGTAGTTAGCTACAAAATATACAATATTCATGTCATTACAACGCTTAAATAGCAAGAGCGCTTAATTTGTGTGCCTTGTACATTACAAATTGTCTTCAAATACTTACTTCTGGCCGCACAATAGTCCTAGTAAAAGTGGCTTAATAACTCCCTGGCAGAGCCGCATCCTGGGCATAATTTGCTTCCAGTTGTGAGCCACTTGCTTGTAAGATGCGCCAGATTCAAGAAACCCAATCTAAATTTAATGTACAAGCTATGTGCGAGGGGAAGGTTTACCATATCTAAATATTTTCTGAAACCCAGAGATTGTTTGCCAGTCAAGTATAGATCTCCCATTGCCAATCCACTACATGCATTGACAAGTTCCACTTTCGACTGCCTCGCGTGAAGCTCTTTACCATTTATGCAGTACCTTTCGTAATGCCCAAAGGGTTATACCAGTGCTCACCTACATTTAATTTGATCAAACATTTCTTAAAATGAGTGAACCAGGGCAAAGATATCGCCCTCGGATTCTAAAATGTGTATAACTGCATCACGATATATTTTGAGTTGTCCACACTGTAAACCAGTAGAGAACCGGCCTAAGGGCAACATCATCATTAATCGGTCCAAGCTCTAAGTAAATGGAGGAACGCAGAAGGCATGCCAAGCATTTGTTTGAGGAATCATCTTTCAGCCAAGGCTGCTTTTTGAAATAATGGAAAAACAGTGGATGCAGGCTGCAGACATTTCAATTGATATGAAAGCACCACAGCCCAAGCATGTGTGGATATACTGTTTCTGGACAAAGACAGTTCTAGATTAGTGGCTTCTAGATAAGTGGGCTTATAAAAAGGCCATTGAGTTTAAATACACCTTTTGACAAAAGCTTTTTGGCACAAATTGATTGAACTGGTAAAACAAGCATCTAAAGACATTACGTCCCTGACTGGGAGAGAACACTTCAGAGGAAGCCTTAGGAGTCGTGCAGCAACAGTGCCTACCCAGAGTAAAGCTCGGGTCCCTCAGCTTCAGGTGTAGTCCTGACCAAGACCACCTCCCTCTTTCCGCACTATCTACCCTTCTACCAGTGGGTGTATGCTAGCTATTAATAAATATGTGGGAGGGAATCAGTTGTGTTGTGAGTAGCTGCTGGAGGTGACGCAAGACAGATAGAAAATATACTTTGTGTCTCAGCCGCAATACTTTGGGATAAAGATCCCTTCTTGGCCCAGGGATCCAATCACGAAGAAGACTCTTCAAGGAGGAGTGTTGTTGAACTGACCAGAAGAGCTGCTCATTGTAGGAGAGGCAGGGGATCACAAATATGACACTGACACAAAATATATCATTTGTAAAACCTTTATTTAAAGTTTCTGGGTTTGGAAAAATTCCTACTTTGTCCTATAACTAGGATGGTAGTTGTCTCGACCATCAAACGATAAACGAAACAGTCCTAGTGGAGTACGTCAAATTAAAAAGGACGTTGCTAAAAAACAAAAAACAAATGCCTGCCCTATCTCTTGTACAAAAAGTGTATTAGGGGGATATGTATGCAAAGGAAAATCAGTGTTCAAACATAAAGAATAAATGAGGCTGAATCAGCTCTCCTCCCCACATCAGACAGCACGGAATAGGGCGGTCCCGGTAGGCAAGATGAAACACTCTGGCTCAGGGTTTGAACACATGAACAGTTCAAAACGTGGATCAAGACCCGCCTGGCCTTCCACGTGAAAGCTTCTCTTTCCGGTCTTTCCAACAACATTCAGCAAAATCTTCACGCTGGTCCCCCTCTATCGGACTCAGACCTTCCACAACAAAAGTTCACATTGGTCCCCCTTGCTCAGGGTCATACCTTTCACAGCAAGAAGTTCACCAATCCTCGTCAGGGCTCCCTTCCCCAGTCTAATTACACCTCGGGTCTCCATCAGTCGGGCTCAGTTCGTTTTCAGATGTCGAAGACTTTCAAATGTGCGTGGCTTTCTTAACAGACCTCCGCAGTACCACTTCGACTCAGAGTTCAACGTTCAGCTTTTTACCACCCCCTTCTCTCTGGGTTAATTTTGATTACTTCGCTTTACAGTTAATTCACTTTATCACTACAACAAGGGACCTTTCACTGAGACTTTTAAGTGGGCTACTTCCATTTGCCGGACCAATCCGTTACTCAGTATGGCTGAACTCATAGCTGTCCTTACTACAAAGTTAATTCACGGGTCTGCCTTTCCTCGCGTCTCATACACACGCGTGAACCCTTCACTAGCGATATAATCTTGCAGCTTCAATCCTTCCTTAACACACACCGGTCTCTCAGGTCGTTTGCCAACTCACCGGCTGTGTGCGTTTCTTTCTTTTCTTCACAACTTTCCAATTCACGAGTCAAGGTTAGTACTGCAGGCTTGCCGTCGCCTCCCCAACTATGCCGTTCACCCGGGAGGGTCGCCTGCATCCTTGAAACACAATGGAGCCTTCTTCTTTGGGATTTAACCTTCTCCACGTATCTTTTGTGGCCTTTTGTAAGCAACTACCGCCTGTAGGGAACTCCTGGGGTTCTCGACCCGCTGCTCTCGTCCCTTGGCCGGCTGCTCTGCTCCAGTAGGTTCACCTTCGCCCTGGAAGTTCTGCTCGTACTCGTGTGTCAACCTTCCTCAGTGTGTGTCTCTAGGTTTCACCTTTTATCTGTGTGAGGAGAGCTTAATTGTTATCAGGTGTAACCACTTAAGGTCAAGTGCTTGACTTTGCCTGACTTGATTAGTGGGACATTGTTAAGACGGATTTCCGAACTCTGTCCTGGTGGCGCAGAAGTTCAGAAGGCCAACCTAATTACTTGGAACAGGGTAACCTCTGGACAAGCCAGACCAATCAAGGTAGCGATCGCGGCGGTCAAGACTAGGTCTCAAGAGGGGTGAGGGTGACTGAAAGCCCGCAATGAGCACACAAAGCAAGAGCGCTAACAAACTACTCCAAACAGTTGTTATATCAAAAATAGATACACATTTATTTTAAGGCCTTTAAAATAATGACTGTAGCGAGAAAATCACAATATCACAATACTAAACCAACACATACCATATCAACACAATATATATACAAATACACAGTCGCAAGCGTTTAAAGCACGAAATATGTAGTCCACCTGAAAGGAAAGGAAAACAGGCAGTGCGATAACGCTTTAGACTTAGTTCGCCTTCAGAGGAACCTAACTAGATGGAAGTCCGAGCCCTGCGAAGAGTGGAGCCTTGTGCTCAAAGTACCTGCCACGCCGGTGCCAACGGGCAAAAGGGGAATCTCTTCGGAAGAAGTCAGGCAGTTCGGGTTAGTGCACAGCAGAAGGAGAACAGGTTCCGCAACTCAAGCGCAGCCTCCACAGCGGGCAGAAGCAGAGCGCGAGTACGGCCAAAAGGGTGCTGTTTTTACACAGCAGGGAAAAGCAATGGGATACTGCAGGAGGGCGACCAGATCCTAGCTAAACTACTCACCGGTCCCCGAAGCAAGCAGACCCAGGCTTCTCCACGTTAGTTTCAGCAGCTGGCAGGTTCAGAAGAGCAGGGAACGCTTTGTAGTCGTGTAGAGCAAAAAGACGTCCCAATCGACGAAACCGGCACAGTTTTGTTGCCGCACAGGACAACGGAGCGGCCGTGTGTATTCGAGCCAAATGAAACCTCCTCCCTTCAGACCTGGGAACGCCAAGCGTACGAAGCGTGGGAGAGGGACAAGGACTCGCAATACAACACAACCTGGCGGCGGTTGCAGAGCCAAACTCCTTTGTAAGCTGGTCAGTCAACTGGATGGCCCAGAGACACTTCCGAATGCTTACTTGGCAGGAGATGGTTGAAGATGCCGGGAATAGCTGTTCCTGCTATTCTAAAGGTCGAAGCACCAGTACAGGCCTTCTGGTTCGATCAAAGGAGGACAGGGGCTCTCCGGACGACAGCAGTGCAAAGGAGGATTCCTTCAGCGGGTCACCAGCGATTCCTCGGTCCAGCCTCGTAGTTGCAGGATACTTGGCTCCTGTATTCCTTCGTTCGTGAGAACTCAGGAGATCGACATGGTATTGGTGTTTCCAGCCCCCTCTTATCCACGGTTCCCTTCGCGCCAAAACGGAGGGGAGCCAATGGGAGATCCGCTCATCAAAACACATACCATACGTGGACCAATCACGGACCACGGTGGTCCCAGGCATTCACACCACCCTAGACTCTCTGGCACCCAGGATGTGTATTGGGACCAGACATCCCAGCCCACACCCTGGAGGCACACAAACGACATGTAGAAGCCCGCGAAAGCAACCACGTTTCGCGGGAAAGTACATGCCCAAATAAGGAAGGCCCCGGGTCGCCGGACCTGGGGAAGGTGAAGGGAGCAAGACGGTCAGTAGACAAGACAAAGGAGCCTTGCGGCCTGGCCATTTTGGGAGCCAGGCCACCATTTTGGGTTCAGTGCAAAAACGTGCTCAGAACGCCAAAAGGAGCTCAAAATAAACAATATGATCGCTGCCACCATTCGAGTCCCTGAATGACTTGCACCGATCAAATACATTCCTAAAAGAGTATCTAGGGCCTGTAGAAGGCTAGAGACCCAAGAGAGCTGTAACTTAGCTTACAGTGCCCTCCTGTGTCGTGTTGCACTAAAGCTGCGACACGATAGAAGAAACTACGGGAAACCACGTTCCCCGGTACTGACTGTCTTAAGGGCATGTCAGTTTCCCCGTAAGAAAGGAGCGAAAGCCCAGAGAAGTGCGGCAGAAGGCTGTACTTCTCTGGCAAAGTCAAGAACAAGGTTAAAAACAATAGCAAAAAGTTTAGGGGTTGCCACATGGAAGGAAAATTCCCTACAATAACGAAATCTTTCCTAACACTCGCCCCTCCCAGACTATGGACAGGGGGAACTAATCCACCCCTGGATGAGTCTCTTGTTCAGGTCGGTTAAACATTCTGGACAACCCATCAGCATTGCTATGTTGGACACCTGGTCTATGCTCAATAGTGAAGTCGAAGCCTTGAAGACTTATGGACCACGTAAGCAACTTTGGATTCTCCCCCTTCATGTTCATTAGCCACTTTAACGGCTTATGGTCAGTCTGCACAGTGAAGTGGGTCCCATAGAGGTAGGGCCTCAGCTTCCTTAGGGCCCACACAACAGAGAAACATTCTTTCTCTACCGTGGACCACCTGAGCTCTCTGTCCTTAAGCTGGCGACTAATAAAACCGATAGGGTGTTCCTTACCCTTCTCATCTACTTGTGATAGTACAGCTCCTATCCCAGTGTCAGAGGCATCCGTCTGCACGATAAAAGGTCTTTGATAATCAGGGGCCCTGAGCACAGGGGCCTGGCACAAGGAGTCTTTTAAGCCATTGAAGGCCTTCTCACACTCGTCGGTCCAAGTTACCTTCTTGGGTTTCTTCGGAGTTGTGAGGGCAGTCAGAGGGGCAGCTATGGTGCCATAGTCTGCCACAAAAGTGCGGTAAAACCCAGTGAGTCCTAAGAAGGCTCTCACTTGGGTTTGCGTAGTGGGGGTAGGCCAGTCTTGTACTGCTTGTACCTGACTGAGTAGAGGCTGTCTCCTCCCTCCACCTACTTCATGTCCAAGGTAAACCACTGAGCCTTGTCCATTTTGGTGAGGGGCCACTCGGGCACCCTCAAAAGAGCTATCTGAAGGACTGCTTTTGAACAGGTCGGGGAGAGGTTCAGACTCCTCTTCCTCAACGTCTGAAGCCAATAGCAGTGCTGCGATTTCGCCGCTTGGGACAAAAGCCTTCAGCCTATTCACGTGAAACACTTGTGGAGCCTGTCCAGGCCTTCCAAGGTCCACTGAATAGTTAACCTCACCCAGGGGCTCCACCACTGGGCAAGGACCTGACCATTTATCCTGTAAAGCTCGAGGCCTTATGAGATTCAGGATCAGGACTTGCTGACCAAGTGTAAAGTTGATGAGGGAAGCTTTCTGGTCGTACCAATGTTTCACCAGCGCTTGCCCTGCCTTCAATTTATCACTAGTCAAGCCCATCAGAAGTACCATCCGTTTTCTGAGCCCTAGCACATAATCAACTACATTGGTAGTAACAGGGGGAGTGGGCATTTCCCATCCCTCCTTGACGATGGCTAAGGGTCCCCGTACGGGATGACCGAACAGAAGTTCGAAGGGGCTGAAGCCAACACCCTCCTGTGGTACCTCTCGGTAGGCAAACAGTGAGCATGAAACAAGAAGATCCCATTCTCTTCTCTGAGGCTCCTCCAGAGCCCCAATCATGCTCGTTAACGTCCTGTTGAAACGCCCCCCCAGACCATCGGTCTGGGGGCGGTATGCAGAAGAGAACCTGTAGGTGACCCCACATTCTTTCCACATAGCCTGCCTATACTTCGACATAAAGTTGCTGCCATGATCCGACACAACTTCTTTAGGGAAGCCAACCCTAGTAAACATGCCGAGTAAAGCTTCTGCAACTGGCTTGGCAGTTACAGTTGTCAATGGGACGGCCTCAGGATACCGGGTTGCATGGTCGACCAGCACCAGGATAAACCTATTGCCTGAGGATGTTTGCGGGTCAAGGGCACCAACCATGTCGATCCCTACCCTTTCAAATGGTACCCCCACAACTGGGAGCGGTACCAACGGAGCTTGGATTGTCGCGCCAACCTTACCAGACAACTGGCAGGCGGCACAACTCCTGCAGTGACTTTCTACTTGCACCCCCATCTTGGGCCAGTAGAAGTGCATGGATAACCTTTGCTTGGTCCTCTTCATACCAAGGTGACCAGCAAGGGGAACTTCATGCGCCAACTGCAGGAGGAAGGGTCTAACAGCAAGGGGAACCACCAACCTCCTATGGTCTCCTTCGGTAGACTCTGTGGGCTCACTATACAGGAGTCCACCTTCCCAATAAATCCTATGCTTCCCAGGAGGTTCACCCTCAAGCTGGGAGCAGGCCTGTCTCCTTAGGCCTTCCAGAGATGGGCACTCACGTTGGCCTTTACTGAATTCGTCCCTATCAGGACCTCCTTCAACTAACAAGTCTTTTAGTTCTGGATGGTCGTTGGGGTCGAATACTTCAGGCATCGCCACCTCCTCGTCAGGCTCGGGCGATTGACCAACTTCCTCCACCGCAGTGGTAGGCGAGCTCGGGGGAATATTCTCTTTCCCCCGTCTTGACTTGTAGACTCCTTTCGCCTTGGGTTTCCCCTTCGGCTGGGGCGGCGTATTGGACTTGGCCAATGCTGCCCGTGCTTGAGACCGTGTGTAGGGTCGTTCGGCAGTGTCTCCTACGAGCCCTAAAGCTCTGAGATCATTACCTAATAAGACCTTTCCCGGGACGTTTCTCTGAATGCTCACTGGAATCCTGACTGCTGTACCATTTAAAGTTAGATTAACAGGGATCACGGGAAACATACGGAGGGGGCCGTCAGCCAACTTAGTGGGCATCAAAGTAGCTCTGGCAACTTCCTCTGAGTCTACCAAGGTAGAATCCACTACAGTTCGACTGCACCCACTATCCCTAAGAGCTGGAGTATCCACTCCATTGATCAGCACACTGTCTTTAAAGTAGTGCTTGGTATTATCCGGAATCCTAGCATACGCCTCTGCGACTTTAGGCTCCCAGGAACCCAGGGACACTAAAACTACCTCGGCCTCTATTCCGCTGGGAAATGAGTCCGAGGAGAAGGATGCTCCTGTAATCTCTTCTTCCTCGTAGGAGGAGAAGGCCAGATTAGCGGAGTGGACCCCCAAAGGTCTAACCTTACAACGGGGATCCCCCTTCACATGGTCAGTTGCTCCACAAGAAAAACAAGCCCCAGAGGGTCTGTTTACGTAGGGAGGCTTATTGTAACCAGAGTTCTGTTTCGGAGGCGCACCTCCACTACCCTGTGAGTTCTCTTGTGTCTTACCCTTGTTTTTCTTTTTGTGGCCCTTTTGGGAAGAAGATTTAGCAGATTCCCCACCCTCCATATCTTTGGACTTTTTCCTCTCCTCCTGCTTACCAGGATGAGTTTTGTCCTTATGGGACACTCGATATGACACCCATAAGTCTGCTGCAATGGCCAGCTTCTTAGGATCTATCTCCTTCGAATCGGCCAAATGCTGCTTAAGCTCCGGGGAAGAAGAAGCAAAAATGTGTTCCAGCATGACAAGATTTATCATGCCGTCGAAGGTAGAAACCTTATAGCCTTCGACCCAGCCAGTTAAGTTTTTCAAAGATTCAGCGACATAAGATACCCAAGTACCACCTTCCTTTTTCTTATACTCTCGAAAATGCTTTAAATATTGGGCCGGAGTCTTCCCAAACTTTAAAATGAGAGTCTGCTTTAACATTGCGAAATCAGCCCGCTCAGCCTTCGACATTTCCATAATGGCACTACAGCCAGAATGGGGCAGTCTACTGAGCAACCACGCAATCTTATCAGCATTGTCAACTTCCTGGACCTCGCATGCATACTCAAACGCATTCAGCCAGTCCATAATGTCATTCCTCTCTTCATACACACTGAGCAGATCTTTTGGAAACCGTGGATGAGAGGAGGCCCCAGACCCATGTCCAGGACCCTTGGATCCATTTGCAACCTGAAGCTTGGCCAGTTCCAACTGGTGATCCCTGTCTTTTTGTTTTTCTGCCTGTTCGATTTTTAGTTTGGCTAGGCTGAATTCAAGCTCCTGCTGCTAAACCGCAGCTCTTGCTTCTTGAATTCAAGCATAGCCTCCCCATCAGCACTGGCAGAGGAAACATTAGACATTACATCCTCCCCGTCCTCGTGGTCGCGGTGGAACAGTGCGGCGGCAGAACCGTCGGTTCTACCAGTGAGAGCAGCCCCACCACCTTCCGCACTGTCCTCAGAAGTAATAGCGTCAAGCTGCGCTTCTTGCCACGCCACGATTCTTTGGATCATTTCCAATTTCGTGCCTTGAGAGGAAACACCTCTCTCCGCACACATCTTTTTCAGCGTTTCTGATTTGGAAGCATTTAAAGTTAACAACGTACTTGTTTCCATACTGTTTGATAGGACTATGGCCTTTTTAAAGTTATACTATAACAATTCACTACGTGTACTGTTTGGAATAACCTGAAATGCCTTAGTTCGAGCGCAACACTGGATACCTTCAGTCGTATCCCACCGCTGTACACCAATTTGTTAAGACGGATTTCCGAACTCTGTCCTGGTGGCGCAGAAGTTCAGAAGGCCAACCTAATTACTTGGAACAGGGTAACCTCTGGACAAGCCAGACCAATCAAGGTAGCGATCGCGGCGGTCAAGACTAGGTCTCAAGAGGGGTGAGGGTGACTGAAAGCCCGCAATGAGCACACAAAGCAAGAGCGCTAACAAACTACTCCAAACAGTTGTTATATCAAAAATAGATACACATTTATTTTAAGGCCTTTAAAATAATGACTGTAGCGAGAAAATCACAATATCACAATACTAAACCAACACATACCATATCAACACAATATATATACAAATACACAGTCGCAAGCGTTTAAAGCACGAAATATGTAGTCCACCTGAAAGGAAAGGAAAACAGGCAGTGCGATAACGCTTTAGACTTAGTTCGCCTTCAGAGGAACCTAACTAGATGGAAGTCCGAGCCCTGCGAAGAGTGGAGCCTTGTGCTCAAAGTACCTGCCACGCCGGTGCCAACGGGCAAAAGGGGAAGCTCTTCGGAAGAAGTCAGGCAGTTCGGGTTAGTGCACAGCAGAAGGAGAACAGGTTCCGCAACTCAAGCGCAGCCTCCACAGCGGGCAGAAGCAGAGCGCGAGTACGGCCAAAAGGGTGCTGTTTTTACACAGCAGGGAAAAGCAATGGGATACTGCAGGAGGGCGACCAGATCCTAGCTAAACTACTCACCGGTCCCCGAAGCAAGCAGACCCAGGCTTCTCCACGTTAGTTTCAGCAGCTGGCAGGTTCAGAAGAGCAGGGAACGCTTTGTAGTCGTGTAGAGCAAAAAGACGTCCCAATCGACGAAACCGGCACAGTTTTGTTGCCGCACAGGACAACGGAGCGGCCGTGTGTATTCGAGCCAAATGAACCCTCCTCCCTTCAGACCTGGGAACGCCAAGCGTACGAAGCGTGGGAGAGGGACAAGGACTCGCAATACAACACAACCTGGCGGCGGTTGCAGAGCCAAACTCCTTTGTAAGCTGGTCAGTCAACTGGATGGCCCAGAGACACTTCCGAAGGCTTACTTGGCAGGAGATGGTTGAAGATGCCGGGAATAGCTGTTCCTGCTATTCTAAAGGTCGAAGCACCAGTACAGGCCTTCTGGTTCGATCAAAGGAGGACAGGGGCTCTCCGGACGACAGCAGTGCAAAGGAGGATTCCTTCAGCGGGTCACCAGCGATTCCTCGGTCCAGCCTCGTAGTTGCAGGATACTTGGCTCCTGTATTCCTTCGTTCGTGAGAACTCAGGAGATCGACATGGTATTGGTGTTTCCAGCCCCCTCTTATCCACGGTTCCCTTCGCGCCAAAACGGAGGGGAGCCAATGGGAGATCCGCTCATCAAAACACATACCATACGTGGACCAATCACGGACCACGGTGGTCCCAGGCATTCACACCACCCTAGACTCTCTGGCACCCAGGATGTGTATTGGGACCAGACATCCCAGCCCACACCCTGGAGGCACACAAACGACATGTAGAAGCCCGCGAAAGCAACCACGTTTCGCGGGAAAGTACATGCCCAAATAAGGAAGGCCCCGGGTCGCCGGACCTGGGGAAGGTGAAGGGAGCAAGACGGTCAGTGGACAAGACAAAGGAGCCTTGCGGCCTGGCCATTTTGGGAGCCAGGCCACCATTTTGGGTTCAGTGCAAAAACGTGCTCAGAACGCCAAAAGGAGCTCAAAATAAACAATACGATCGCTGCCACCATTCGAGTCCCTGAATGACTTGCACCGATCAAATACATTCCTAAAAGAGTATCTAGGGCCTGTAGAAGGCTAGAGACCCAAGAGAGCTGTAACTTAGCTTACAGTGCCCTCTTGTGTCGTGTTGCACTAAAGCTGCGACACGATAGAAGAAACTACGGGAAACCACGTTCCCCGGTACTGACTGTCTTAAGGGCATGTCAGTTTCCCCGTAAGAAAGGAGCGAAAGCCCAGAGAAGTGCGGCAGAAGGCTGTACTTCTCTGGCAAAGTCAAGAACAAGGTTAAAAACAATAGCAAAAAGTTTAGGGGTTGCCACATGGAAGGAAAATTCCCTACAATAACGAAATCTTTCCTAACAGACATGTCCAGTGTGATGTTTAAGAGTTAGTCTTGTTACTCTGTCGCCCTCTTCCTTGGTCCAGTGTTTGTGTAGAAAGGGGGTGGGAGGAGTTGGGACATCGGAGAATCCCAAAAAATAGGATGGGTTAGTAGTACAGAAAAGGGGGGCATACCCCATCTCACCATCCACTGTCTCATCCCTACTCCCCAAAGACCGCTCACCCAGGTGATCCTCCTGCACTGGTCCACCCTGAGAGAGATATCCCTGGGGAATAGAAGGTGAGAAACCCTTTGGTTTCTCACAAAATCTCATGTCGACAGAAGAATTGGATCAAAGAATCCTTTTAACAATCTTCTTAGAACTAAGAGTTTCAGTGGGATTCAGACATATTGTTAACCTGAAATGAGTGATGGAATAGGTCTGCTCTTCTCCTTTCCTGATTGGAAATATACATTGTTGAGGAAGGAAGAATGTATTACCTCTGTGGATCTGGAAGATTCCTACTTCCAAATTGCTATCCCTCCTAAATATCAGAGAAATCTCCAATTTGCAAATACAGAGGGGCAATAAAATGTTCAGGTCCTTAAATTCAGTCTAAATCACTCCTGCTGACATTCATCAAGGTCTTGGCTCAACTAGTGGCCCATCTTCTCTCGATGAGTGGTCCATGAATAATTTCAACAAACCCTTTCTGAAACAGTCTGTCACTGCTAGAACAATTTGCTTGACTTCCACAACTGAAAGACGTCTTCCCTCATCCTTTCTTAGGAACTGGAAAACATATGTCACTTGACACATCAAACAAAAGTATTTTTCTCCTGTAAACAAGGAGAATGAAACTCTTGTTGTGATTGATGAACTAACTGAAACATGACACATCTTTGACCAGATCAGAGCTACAAGTCTTAGGCGATTAAACATCAGTGATGTTTGTGGTCCCCTGATTATGCCTGCACCACAAATCCCTGGTGATTCACCTTCTACATCATTGGTCTTTGGACTCAGTCAATTGCCATCAACTGATCCCCATGACTTCCAGGATTTCGGATGATCTTTAGTAGTTGCTGGACCCAGTCAATGTGTCACTAGTTGTTTGACTGAACTCATGATGCCCCAGTGATTACCAATGATGCAATTATAGAGGAATGGGGCGGGACCCTCTGCTCCAAGATTTATTTATCTCAATGGTCAGTTGGAAAATATTCAGTTATCCAAATGGGGTGAGTTGGCAGCAGTTCTGAGATGTGTCCTTTGGTTTTCCCAGGAATTATAGGGCTCTGCCCTTCCAATGAGGATTGACAGTTTTGTAACTCACTAGTACATGGGGGCTGTGAGGAACCTGAGGGCGTCCTCACTTCTTTTCCCCTGGATCTTCCTCTCAGTTGGCTTTCCTTAGGTGAGACATGGTATCCCCCGTTCCCTTTTCTAATGGACCCTCTATACCGTATGCCTTTGTTGGCTACTGTCAACCCTTTCCCTTGTCTTCCCTTCAAACTGCCCCCAGAAACACCCCCTCAGTACTGGGACGAGGAAGAGACCAACTAGGATGTGACATCCTCATTTGATTGATGGAAACACATATCAGAGATAACACAGAGTTATACATTCTTCTTTTATTCAATCTGACAGTCCCAAACACCACTCTGGTACTAAGACGAAGAAGAGGGCTTTGGAGGCATATAGGTAGAACGGCCAGGCATGTCCACCTAATTGACTTCGCCAAAGTCAGGCAATTAGACTTAATGACCCACACCTGGGGTCATTTAACACTCCTAACGGATATAAAGTTCGCCGCATGGAAGAAGAAATAGTGGGCTGGAGAAAAGGGAGCTGGAGACACAGGTGCCGGGAGCCCCGTCAAGCAGGAGAGAGAGAGAGACGCTGAGGTCAGTCGCAAGAGGGTCTGGAGTTCCTGCTACCCTCCTTACAGGGTCCACGCAGCAGGAGTGTGGCACTCGCACAATCCCCATCTGCCTTGGGAAACCAGGACAGCGAGCAGTGCTCTCTATGGCGGTCACAAGGGCAAGGCGAAGCTTGGGGATGCCGGAAAGCTGTACGAGGAGTGTTGAGAGGCCCGCCACGAAGGACCACAAGCAGGAGAGAGATTCCATGTGGGAAAACCAGAGAAACACTCAGACCGAGGCACTCTGGGAACCTTTAATAAAGTCCTTTAGAATATCGAATAAACTGAAAGTTAATGCAGGTACTTTTGAATGCCAAAACGGATACTTTTGAATGTCGAATGAACTGAAAGTTATTGTAAGCACTTTTGAATGCCGAAAGAAGTGCTTTTGAATACCGAATGAACTGAAAGTTATTGTAAGCATTTTATGAATGCTGCACAGAGTACATAGCAAGTTAAACACTCATGAGTGGAGTGAAAGCAAAGTGGTGCATGAAGGCGATACCACGGAATAGATTGTATGAAACACAAGTATTGGCAAATTCAAGAGAATACCAAGAAGTCTATGAAATGAGAATCCAAGCATAGGCCAAAAATAAAAGAGGTCCAGGAATTGCAGTTTAAGAGGAAACCTGTGTTGGCAAGAGCCAGAGGAATACAAACAGTGTAACCAAGTGCATGGTGGCCAACCAACAAGCAGTGTCAGAAGAGTTTGACACTGGAGAATCAACTAAACATTACAGTTAAATGGAAGCAGTAGCTAATTGTTGATGGAAGCAGTCAAGAAGGGGTACCAGTTGTGTGACCTGTAATGGGTGGACCGTGTGGTCTGACAGCTGCGCCTAGACGGCGTGCCCCTGTATGGAAAAGCCAACGAAAGTATACATAAAGAAGCTTGTGTTGTGCAACAACCTTGTAGGTGATTTTGGAGTCAAGAAACAGAACTGCGTATGTGAACTGGTGAAAAGTATTGATATTAGAGGAGTTGGGAATTGTCCCAAAGAAATGTGTTGTTTTGAAAGCTGGAAGATTTGAACTCTTGGGGAATGGAACCCCGATTTATTGTGAACTGTTTTGAACTTGGGGAAGAGGAAGCTGATCATGCGCCAAGAGCTGGTAGAAGCTCTGAACTTTCTTTTGAACACTATTCGTTTTGACGTTGACATCCCTACACATTGTAAACAGTTTGTTGTGAGGGCAAGTATAGGTTTTGGACACAAGACAGACATTTGATTTGGACTTCCTGGCACAGACTATCCTTAGTTTTCTTTAGGTAGGGAAATCCCACTTTAGCATAGGGCAAGTTGGGCCTCACTCTATCCTGCCTTTTAAGTTAATAAAACCTTTGTGAACCAATTGTGAATCTGTAATCTGTGTCTATTTCATGATGCCTTCACAGGCCACACAGTCTATCAAGCTGGAAAATATTGTGAGTCAACTGCTGTATTGGCAGAATTTATTTGAATTTTATTGGTCATTTGTAACACGCTTTATGCAACAGAATTGTGTTTCAAAGTGCAAGAATGCAGTGTTCTGTTCATTCAAGATGTATATATTCCAGGGCTAGTGAACACACAAGCAGATTTGCTCTGCCGGATCATTCCAGAATGTGTGGAATTCTCCCCTAGATAATTTCAACAGGACACACAGTATGTTCGGGCTTCTGGCCCTGTACCCCTTTTGCTTCAAGTAACAATGCTCCATTCAGTTCATGGGAGTTTGCATCCCCTTGCTTGCAAATAAGATGGGCTATTTGTTGAACCAAAGGCCTTCTTTTGAATTTCTCTCCTCCCCCCCTCCTAGAATGGGTTCTTCTAAAAGTATATGGAGAAGGGCCCATGTGCTTCAGGTAGCTCCAAAGTGGATGTGGAAGTCTTGGATCCATTTTGTTCTACAGATGTTGGTTAGGATGGACTTCTTCCTCACAACTTTTCCATCCTATCTTCAATGGCCTCCCTTCACCATCTTTTACTCGTTCGATGCTGCCAGCTTGGGAATTGACAAGTGGGGGTTCATTTTAAAGGTTAAATCTGTTGCGATAGCTGAGTGGATGCAATAACCTTATAGCCATTTACTCTTCAACATTATGAAAAACATTGGTGATAGTTCAATACTCGGTTGTCTACTAACTAGACTTTTATCGAGCTTCATGTTCATTTCTTTATCCTTTTTGAATTTTTATGAGAGAGAATACCTTTAAGGGTTTAGCTGTTTCTGCCCTACATTCTACATTGCCAGCTGGATGCTGTCTGTGTTTTTCACACATCTTTACATGGCAATTCTGGCTTTGGAGATTTTGCCTCCTACATCCTTAAAGGGTTTGATTTAGAATGGTCAAATATTTGTTCCCCTCTTCCCTCTTCCAACTTGTAACTTTCCTATTATCCTTAAGTCATGCAAGTCTTAGTTTGGGCCTTTTCAGGAAGCTCCTTTGAACTTATTATCATTTAAAGTCTTATATGTGTGAGACTATCACTTCAGGTAGAAGAATTGGGGAACTGGGTGCTCCCCTGAGTCCTGTTCCTTTACTGAAGATTATTCTTTCAGTGCGTGTCTTTCCTCCATCCAATGAATTTAGACCTAACTTCTGGTTAGGGGGAGGACTTTAACCTGCAGGATGTGAATTAAGCAGTTAAAATTTCCCCAGTTAGGACTTTGGAGTATAGTGTCTTAGTGTATCTTCTTGTCTTATTTGGTTCTGGGACATAGTGTGTGAAACCTTCCATCCCACCCGACCAAATAGATCGGATCACCTATTTCTAAAAGGCCTTGGGTCTTACTAATGGGAAATTACTTGGGGATATAATGGGAATGAAAAGGAAACTTCGAAAATATGACTTGTGTTGTACTAAATCTCAAATTGAGAAATATACATTTTATGAAGAGTATGCAAGACCAGACAGGAAAAATTGTTCATTGCACAAGTATCTGTGCTTATTTCTGTGTGATCATTATAGAGCTCTCAGTGGTTGGTCAGAACGGGGACACAATCTATGATTAGACATTTCACTGGTAAGTTTATTAAATAAGTTAAATAAAGCGTATCCTTCCCTATACTAGAAGGGTTCCCTACCTAACTAGCTAAGGTGCTTGTCAGTCGTCAGTGAATGTCTAGAAGCAAAACTGTTCACTGTCCAAATCTAAGCCTATCTGACCCTATCACTGTCTTAATAACTCAAAAGTTAGGAGAATATCTCCCTTATACTGGAACCTGTTGGTCTCTCACCAACTGCTTTTCAGTAGATGATCTTTAGACAGTGTCTAGTTAGTTTATCAGTTCGTACAGTTCATTCATTGTTGTCTTGGGCTTTTGTCTCTTCACTTGTTTTTCTCTACAAAGAGTGATTATTTTCTCTTCCACTGGTAAACCTATCCAACAAGCATTATTTTCTTCTGAACTTTTTCTTATTTTTCTGAAGAGTTCATATCCTTTAGTTTCTTGCTGCTCTTTGCCTTTATATATACTTACTAGGTTCACCTTTTTCCTGGTGTTTCCTTTTTAAAACCTGATCCTCTGTTGGGTTTAGGCCTTCTTGTTATAGACTGGTATTTACAAGACTTTTTTTCTTGACAGAGGCGAGTATGAGCATTCCAAAACTGCTTCTCATTCACTCTCCCTTCTGGTATTCTTATATTGTCTTTCTCTTGACTGTGATGTGTATGAGCATTCCAATAATGATACTCATTCACTCCCCTGGGTCTCCCATTGTCCCTTTTACCCTCTGTTCTTAGGGTCAATGTCGCTGGGGGTTTTGGTTCTTGAGGGTCGGCTCATTCTCCCTCTAACTTGGCATTTTGTGGCTTTTACGCCAGCTCCTCTTCCGTCGGGTTTTCTTGGCTGGCTGAACGGTAATAATCTATACCAGCCTGTCCCTTGATTGCCGTGGCAGAATGGTTTGGGCAGCATTGTGAGAACCTTCGGTCCACCACTAACTTTCTGTGGTCAGGCCACCACTCCCAGGCTCTGTCTGTCAGTCAGTCTCTCTCTCTCTCTCTCTCTCTCTCTCTTTCTCTCTCTCACTCTCTTTCTCTCTCTCACTCTTTTTCTCTCTCTCTCTTACGACGTGTTGCATCAATCTCCACTTCTCCTGGTTCCCTTGCTACCGACTGTAGCGTGCCTGGTACTTCTCGTTCTCTCACGATTGCAATGCGTCTTGCCTCTGCTTCTCTCCCCTGGAGTTAATGCTCAAGCCCTTTTGAAACTCCTGGGATCTCCCATCGTGTCTCCAGGCTCCTCCCCTTTTTGGGCTTATGCAGCTACTGGGCTTTCTCCACGTAAGCCTGTGTTTTCCTTCTTCTCTTTCTGATTTCTTCACCTCCATAAGTCCTCTTCTTCATCCCAGTGATATGGGGTCTTAAGGGAACACTTCTATTTCTGGTTGGCAATAACACATACTGGATGTTTCTTCACATATATTTTTACCAGAAAGCTTGCCTGTCAGTGGTCTTCCGTGTTATTTTTGCAGTCTCCTCTCGGTTTGGCGTTGCTGGGGACACCCTGTGATCTATTCGGGGAGCGAGTTTCGTCATACCCAGGTCTTGTGCTACGCTCGCTCTCTCTCCCTGCTCGGTAGACGGCATCTCCGCTCTCTGCTTCTTGGTTGCCGGGTAGGCTTCCCCGACCGAATTCGTCCGGAGAATCTCACACCCCACTTTGGTTTCCCTGGGCTATTTTGTATATCGTTGCTCCAATGAGATACAGCGGAAAACTAGACTGCTCACAACAGTCTAGCGGAAAGATCTCGGTACTCATTATCTGCTTCTAGTCCCCACTACCTGGGTTAAAGGTATAGGTCTGGAGATTCTCATTTTCCTGCAGCATTCTGTTATACATTGTGTTAGCTGGATTGACATCACAAAAGTATATGAGGGTCGTGATTGGCAGTGTATCTAAGGGGTATGGTTCTGTGGGAGCAGTAGAGGGCCCATATGTGGTATATCCGTCCCTCATCCCAAAAGGGGATCCCTCTCCCATGTGATCCACCCCGATGCACCACCCCAGGCCCCATGAGACAGGTCTCCGCCTAGGGGAAAAGAGACGACATTCGAAGGTATATTAAGCATTGCTCAGCCTACTGGAGGAGACAAAGAAAGACACCTGAAGTGCAGTCACAGGAGTACTCATGCTCCATTGGCTCTTGGGCTGTTATTATTATCCCCGGCCAGACTAGACTTAAATGCCCAGCACAGGGACGGCTACCTTCCCCTTATAGGTAAAAAGAGATTTTTCCCCCCTGGATTCATTGATGATTATTATGGCATCTATGGTGGTGAGATGTTTGAGAAGGAGCTGGAGAGAGGTGTTTAGAGAAGATTGTTGTGTGAGAAGTTTATTGAGATTAAGTGGTCAGAAGGAAATGGATTGGAGGAAGATTGTCTTTGATAGAGAATTATATTTGGGGTGGATAGTGTTCGATCTGGAGGGGTAGATATCAGAAGAGGGGGGCTACCAACTAGAGAGAGATAAGAGATTGTAGGTCTGAAGGAGAGAGTGGTGTTGGAGGAAATGATCATCGGGAGAATAGTATTGAAGAGGGTGGAAAAAGTGAAAAGCATCATCACTTGGAGAGGCAGAGGTTAGAGGTTGCAGTGAATTAGAGGAACTCAACATCCTTTTATATGAGGGGGTTGAGCCACAGGGGACTGGGATGGTTTGGCCCCTAACCGGCAAGCCTCAAGAGGGTGGTTGACATAGGATTCCCTTGGCTCCTCAACTCCTCTGAGATGCAGTATCCATGCATCCTCTTGAAAGACCCACAACTATTAGAAAGGAAGTCTGTCTCAACAGCCCCGAATATTGGGAAAAATAGACCACAATCTGGAGTATCCCCCAAACTGAGAAATGTTGAGTGCGAAAAACATTTGTTCCAAATAGTGATGGCTTTGTTGAACATTATTTCCATACAGTAAATGTTTTGTACAACAAAAGTATTTCCCGAAAGATTCATGTTTGTCGTGTAAAGGGCATATCTTTCAGGGTGTGAACATTCTGGGAAATGTACATAATCGCGGAGTGGTGGAAGCTACAGGGCTACTTGACTCAGGGCCCCTACACCTCACCCACACTCAACGCACTGAGAAATTTACGCACTGAGTAATTAATCCAAGACAGTGGCTCTCTCTGCACTTACCGCAGTCTCAACCGACACTCCCCTTCCTGTGACCCTCTGTGCAGTTGCTCGATCCATACGCACCACGCCTGAAGATCGTCTGTCTGTTCCCCTGCCTTCACCCCTAATTGTACTGTTAAAATTGCAAAATCACCGGCAGGCCTATTTGCTATATCCCATACTGTGAAATGTATTTTATGCACTTACTCTGCCTGTGCAGATTATGATCGTCTCAGAATTTAAAGGGCTCTTAGCGACTGTTGTTTTTTTCCCCTGTGCATAGGCGCTATATAAATAAACAACACCATGCCATACCATGGTCCCGAACCGTGAGCACTCAACAAATCAACCATAGCTGTGCAATCCAAGGGAGGCGAGCATCCCAACTGCACTGATCGATCTAGCCGGAGCGTCACACCAGCCTTCCCCGTAGACAATGGATGCTGTGGAGCGTGGTGGCGTCTTAAGCAAACACAGTAAGACTTCCAAGATCGTGGTGAGATCCCAGTGCCTGTTTGAAGCTTCCGGAATAATAACTAAGAAGAATAAGGACCAATGAGCATTTAGCTTATATGAAGAAGGTAGCTATTGGGTAATTTTAAACACATTTAGGCCACATCAGAGAGAGTACCAATCAGGAAACCAGAAATAGGCCAATGATGGGAAATACCAATTGCAGGCCAGCTTACACACCTTAGCCCTGGTGGCTAAAAAGTGCTGGGAACAACCATTAGGGGAGACATGCTGGAGGTGAGCAAAATTGCTGCTGCCCGACTCCCTGGGGAACAAGGAAGACCACAACTTGAATCAAGGTGACCCATCCACTGGCAGCATTAGAGTAGAAACTCTGCCAAATACAAGAAAGAATCCAAGCCTCTAAGATCCATGCGAAGGGAACTCGAAGGAAAGAAACCTCCCCATTTTAGCCTAAAAATAGAATGCGCCCTGGCAGAAGGGTGAGAATATAGTCTTCCTAACAAGAACCCATATTAAGGGGCAGGAGAATACTCTTTCTTGCATATAAAGGCGAGAGGCCTGAGAGAACTGTTGAAGGTAAACCCTAGTCCATGGAGTGGCCCAAGAACCTGCAAATTGTGTACAAGAAGGCAGTGGTGAAGCCTAAGAGGATTATGAAGGAGAAAACTGAATTGAAAGCCATAGGCCGTGGAGATGCCTAACGAATTTAGAAACCGTGAACAAGAGGGCTGTGGAAAGGCCAAAGAAAGTTTTGAAGAGGTGATCTGAATTGAAAGCCAGAGGCCGTGAAAAATCCTGAAGGAAGGGGTTGCACGGAAGTAGAACAAACCAGGTGGCAAACACAAATTGAGATTACCCCTGACTTCCTAACTGAGCACCTTGTGTTTTGTTGTACATTAGGACTGAACATTTATAGAAGTGGTTTGTTAACATTCCTGTTGTTCAGATGTTGACAATTTATTTGAAAGAATAGAAGGCTGAACGATTTTGGACATTACCTTTGGACTTTGTTTATTAGAATAAGGCATCTCTGGAGGGTCAGAGACTCATAAGATTAGTATTGAGACTTTTATGCTGGTATTACTTTATGCTCTAAAGTGCTATTAGAACCCCTGGAAGATCCCACTTAATCCCAACCATGGTGCTGTTTTACAGAGTTATTCGTTATTATTTCTTGATAGTTTCGCTAATCCCTCTAAAATGCTAAAACCACATCTACTAATAAAGACACTTGCAACTCTATTTCTTATTCAGTTGTATCATTGCTCAACTTTCTTTAAGGTGTATCATCTGGCTAAAGTCGGAGATAGAGGTGCACTGCCTGAAAAGGAGAGAGGACAACAGGTACCCCAACTAGCCAATAAGATCAGGCATGTTTCAGCAAACAAGGTTGGTCCAGAGCAGATGATAGAGTCAGTATGGGCTAAAATGATGGTGCAGAAAAGTTATGACATGTGTAGCGAGGAGGACAATGTGCACAGGCACCAGGACCCTGGTGCAAGGAGGTTATCAGGTGACAGGGACCTGCCCAAGTGCACTCTTCCACTCCTGGGCGGCGCAGACTCGTGCAGAAGAACATCCTCTTCAACTGTTGGAGGAAAGTCTGAGACTTTTCCTAAACTGTGTCGTTTGGGCCTCAGAAGGCCCTTGCTATGATCTCTATAAAAGTAGGTTTAGGATCCTCGAAAACCTGCAACTGGAAGATAGAAGGGTCTATTTCACATGGATTTACCACAACAGCCAAGGGACGGCGATTCTTTGGGACTCTTGCGAGAAACTGTTATTTTGTCAATTTCCTTTTGAGTTGCTCTTCTCACATTTCACATCCTTAAGTCACACAGAGGAAAGCTCCACCTTTTGGAACTATTGTGAGAGAATTCTTGACTCCCCATTCTTTGTTTTGGGGCATCTTTTCACTGCCGAGTGTGGGGTAATGAACACCAGAATGAAAATTGACTCTGCTGAACCTAAGCCCATTTTCTTTAGTTATCCATTCCTTTCCCTCACAGTTGTAGTTTCTTTCTCCATCCTTATTATTAACCTGAATAACATTACTCCCTGTCTTTCTAATAAATCACGTTTGCTACACAAGCTAAACGTGCCTTGATTTTGTGTTTATTCTCAGTAAGGCCATTGACTCAAGGCAGGCAGGGATCTGGAAAAACCACTTCTGCTTTGCCCTGCTCCTGGCTTGAACTGGTCATTCCAAATCCTGAGGAAAGGTGGCGCAGAGGGCGCAAACCTCCTTATCACTAATAGATGTGCTCAGGGTATGCCACCCATTCCAGTGTTAAGGCCAAATTGCATGCTCAAAGGCATTTGCACATGCAGTTTTGGCTTTTCAAAATGTGCATAAACATGTGAACAGGGAAAAGGTTTCATGAACTGCGACTAGGTTTTTGCATCCCTTTTCAATAACAGTGTTTGGCCGAGTTCTCCAATTTTGAATCTTCCATACAATCAAATTCCCATCAGCGGGCTGAGAGGGAACCCTCGGGATTGACTGAAATGCCATGATAGTACTGGACAACTTTTAAAAGGTTGCTTCTGCGCCAGTGAAATAATAAACAATCTGGAAGTAGCGACTCTGTCTCTATTGCCTTCACGCTCCAGATAATTTCAAATATCTAATCAAATAGTAATTGGAGAGCAGTGATCAACAACATTTTCGATCCTGAAACACGAGTCCACTCCAAATGAGAGAAGTTATTTTTCTTGTTCAGCTAGCAAAGCCTTTTTTTAAAATATATTTGGTGATTAATAGCATGCTCCATGTTGCTTCTTGCTTGATGTTAATCCCCTGGCGGGTGTAGCAATAAGTCTTGCTCCGGCTTTCTGCAGCATCGGCAGGTCTAAGCGCCTGTGCTGCCTGCAGAACAAGAAACAAGATGATGTCGCAGTCAGCCATCTGTAGTATTTACCATGCTTGTCGATCTGTGTAATTACGAAACGCAGAGTGCAGCTAATGGTCCATGAAACTCTCACCAATTCTCTACGCAGATAAGCATATCGGATCTATGTGCTACAGCGGATGCTCCTACGTTTTAATATAATTAAACAGACAAGTTAATTCCTTATAGGTAAAGTGTTTCATAATCAAATATTTCACCTTGTGACTACAGGAATGGCTCACAAAACCAAATGAAAGTGCTTGTCCTTTACCCCTTCGTCTGTGTTAATCGTCACAGTCCTTGTTTGCATAAGGGCTGTGAAGAGGAAACCTAGACTAAGAATAATGAAGATTTACCAGTAAGTAATCCGTGCATTACACCTTTGTCCATCTTTTAGTTACCTGTTGAAATCAAGCACTATGATGAGGAAGACCTAGAATTGGAGTAATGGAGATTACCGGCAAGTAATCCGGTCATTAACAGATGAGTTTAGTCCATCTTGTGTATTAAAAGGCTTTAATCTATGAAGTACAGGGTCACTCTATCCTAGTGAGTTGCCACTATTTTGAAAAAATAAATTTCTGCTCCTATGTTTTTGTTGTATAGTGTGTGTTTATTATTTTATTGTAATGGTTTTAATATGTTATTTTTATGGGTATTGCACACAAAAAGCGTTAAAAAAACAAATGGTAGAAATTATTGCATTTCGGCTGTACCAAAATTACATACAGCCGAAAATGCTGAACATTTGTAATATTCGGTTTTTATTATAGCAAACAAGGGAAGCAGGAGTTGTGGGGTGTCCCACGCACCCTTGTGCGCTATAACGAAATCGGGGCTGCCAGGGCTGTCCCCGCATCCAAAACAAGAACGTTTTAAAAAAATAAAAAGGACCCTGCGGCGCCGGTTCCCGTCCACGGAAGTGAAGTAAACTGGCACTGCGACGAGTCGGCGGCACACAGCGAAGTGTGCCGCCAAAAGGTAAATAAGGGGATGGGGGATAATCGTGTACAACTCCGTCTTTATGGCAAATACTGTATACCATATATTTTTTTTAAACCACTTGGATTGTGGAGAAAGCCAGACTGTTCATTCCCTAGTGGAATCTCTGAGTATTGCCAGCCCTTTGCTAGGCCTAGCGTGCAGGCATCAGTGGAACTGGAGGTCCGATTGTGAACTAATTACCATTTTCGGGAAGTGATGAACCAAACACTGTTGTACCCAAGGAGACGCCATCCTGTTATTAATATTGATCAATTGTTTAATGTTGCCTTTCATTTTTTTGTGTGGCCAAAACCTGTTAATATCTAGAATAAACCGTACTTAAAATATACCTCGATGTCTCGGCCTGTTGGGATTGTGATCACCTTCCATCCTTCTGGGCTCGGCTTTTGTGCTTTCTGTTTCCCGCCTGCCTCGGGGACAGCGCGCGCTACATGTGTACGGGCACTCTGTTCACTTAATAACGCGGCTGGACCTCTTGCTCCCAGCTCTTTTGGACTGTACTCTCATTCCGGATGCTTACATATCTAAGCGTGGGTCGAAGATTCCGGTTCATATAAACTCGACACTATGTTTCACATTTAGAAATAACAAACACTCGTTTTTCTAAATCTCCAGGGTAGTTCGTATTCACCTGTTAGCTCTGTTTTCTTTATTTTGGTGATATGCCTCGGTTGATTTCTGTAGGGGACTTCTGTATCCCATATTATTACTATGACTTATATCTGCAAATTTGGACTCGATTATATATATTCCCGCACATCTGTGTTCGAGTGTAGCCTCATAGCTATGTTAAGAGCAACTAAGGTACCTTTTAAATGCATTGAAAGTAGCATCAGCGTGACAAAACCCAGAACGTGGATTTGTGCCCATCTAGCAAACTAACATTCATGTCCGGAAAATGTGTAAATGCCAAATGTATTTAATTCATTGTGAAGCCGACTTACACTTGGGAAATCAAGGCAGTGGAAGGCTGAGGGAAAGGGGCCAGGGGAGATGTGGCAATGGGAAGGAAATTAAATTAAACACTTTTGAGAGAGTGTGTGACTGTTCTTCTCCGAGCTCCCCACAAGGTACTTGAGATTAACCAATATTACCATTAGCAATTCTAATGCTAAAATACACATTTTATGGAGTTCTACAGCACGATTGTCTCAACGGGCCTCACTTGAAATAAATGGTTCTTAATGTACTGTGTAAAAAAGATGAAAGTCTGAGCTTAGCGATCTTTGTAGTTGGAACTTTAATAGGTGAGTTATCTTAGCAATAAATCAAAACAAGTTGGCACATTCTGTCATATTCCCACACCTTTCCATCTGCTTTTTTCTTTACCTGTGCTGATACTAGTGCACCAATTTACCCATATAAGCCCATAGATAGCTGCAGTTTACCCGGTGCTTCCAGTGGGATATGGAATCTAGGGACTCTGGAGAAGGGGTGTGGCCTAACGGCGAGACAGGTGGCTTAGGCAAGCCACAAACAGTACATCACGAGAGCCTGCAAACATGCACTCTGGGCTAGCCAGCATATCTTCAGGTAGTCCTGTTTGCATCCAGTCTGACTAGATGAAATAAAATTGTCTCGGGCTCAGTTTCTAAAGGAATTGCTGTCTGTAAATAACTCCCTTTCAGACTCAGTATAGCGGCAATTCCATGGTGAGTAAATCACCTTGATTGTGTAAATAAATAACCCTGCCTCAGTGTGATTAATAGCTCTCAAGTGCTCATTTAGGGGTTCAGCTCCCTGATGTCGTCCTGTCCTTGATCACTGCAGGGAAGCATGCACATGTTCCCTAGGGAGCCACTCGTCTTCTCAAACTAAAAAGCTGTGTCACTGTAAATGTGCTGGGCAAGTAAATACTTCAAGTTGTTAATTTATCCACGACTCCTTTACCCGGCTTGCCCCTGTAATCACCCAGGAGAGCGTCCATTAGAAAGGGGTGGGGGGCGTGGCAAATGCAATCAAACTGCTCGATGATTTGCATAAAAAAGACCTCTTTGGTAACATAAGTATAAACCTGTGGTCGAAGTGAGCGGGAGCGGTTGGGAGCAGTGCTTCTCTACTTTTTTAAAATAGGTTTTACTGATCTTATACTTTTATTTTAAAAATAACTTGTTCCGTAATGGCTTCGTTTTAAAATAAAAGTGTAGGAAGAAGTTGAAACTTGCACTTTCAGTGCACTACACTGAACGTTCCCTTAAACAGCAGGTGCATGTGTTTGGGGGTTTGTATTGTGTGTGGGAGGGTGTGTGGTGATGGGGCTTGTGGGGAGTGGGTGCAGGCCAGCAGGGAACATAGTTCCACTACTTCTTTTCATACACTTCGGCCACTGGAATAAACACACATGAGTATGTATGACTATTGAAGCCTGAAAGCCTTCTGAGCAAATAATGCACACCAGCTCTTCTGCTTTTTGCATTTATAATATTACCTTACCAGTAAAGTGACGGCAAACTATGAGTAAAATATACACATTTGGAGAAAGTTGGCCTTTTGGAGGCAGGTGCTACCCTTCATGTTTGCTTTCCATTGCATGTTAATTTCGCATTTCTCCGTCCCTATGGCGAGTCACCTGATTCGCACCGGTGCTTCCTCATGTGGGACTGATGGTGCCCCAGCAGTGCCCCGGCTCAAGGAGAGTTTCTGGAGACAAGCCTAGCTGCGGCTCACTAAAAGCCCTGAGCCTACCAATCCTCACTTTACATGCACTGAGGCCCTTCGCAGAGTCATCACCCTCTCACAAGCAACCGCAATCTTTCACAATAAACAATCACTCCCTCTCTCCCCCTCTCCTCTCTACCTCTAAGGATATACATCTCGACACCAGCTCCTCAGGCAACTAAAAGAACAGGTAAGCATGCTCATAGAACAGAGGTTTTCTGCCTACTCCCGCATAGCCTTGAATTATTTCCCTTTCCTCTGTTGACAGTCAGGTGGTGGTGTGGAGTTGACTCGCACTGACAATTCACACTTGGTTGTCATGAAAGTTTGAAAAACCTGCCTACCATCTGAGAACTGACACACACACCCCCACAACAAAAACTCTTCATTGTACAAGGTTGAAAAGTCATGCAATAAAAAGTTGAAACATCTAAACGCCCTCTGGAAACACACACACACCTACAAACGACATTTTTGTTTTTTGAGAAGTCTGCAGGGCCCGACCGTCATGTGGAAAGGTTCCTCACATTAAACAGGTATTGTCCACCCAGGAAGCCATGCAAATGGCGACTGTTACTTTTTGAAAACACCTAATAAAAGAACATGAAATTATTCTATTCAAGCACATTGTTGGAGCTGTACTGTGAACAACCCACAATATAGTCTTCAATGACTGCAGATTACATTATTGCCAACTGTGAAATCATTGAATATAAATAGTCTTGTGAATTAATTCATTTGTTTCCTTGTTTTGTTTTCATTGTGTCAGCTATTAGTTTTCTAATTAGCTGCAGCCCTGAATTCTGAATCAAAGACGCCTTAATTTGAGAAATTAAGTTGATTGATGCCAGATGTAAATGAAGTTGGGGTTAATGAAGCCATAAGCAGTGTGTAATTATGGCTGTACATGAGCCATTTGAGAACTTTCCAGACTTCTGATTCCCCATCATCCCCACCCCATGCTCAGTAGATAGCTTGAATCCAATTTGTCGGCAGGCAATCCTTAACAGGCTCTGCACTTTTGTAAATTGGGAGCAAAATTGAATTTGTTAGGCGGGTATTAATATAGTTTACTTTTAAAGGGTGGGGATTTGGTTAAGATCGCAGGTCATCTGAGTAGCCTCTAGTGGTATTGTTTTCTTGATAATAGAGATCTAATTAGAATTAAGGCCACCAAGCCTGACTTGTAAGTTAGGTACAGCAAAATAACGATAACGCTACATGGCTTGTAGCAGAATACTGAATATTCACGTATCTCGATGTATTTTATTTTTCATCATAGCTCTCCCATTTTAGGGAGTACCTTTTGTTTGTAACTCCCATTTGCAGGTTCCCTGATCATAGAGGTTTTATTTTCTGCCTTTTACGGGTGTGTGATGAATTCCCATGTTTCAGACTAAGAGGTGCCACTTGGTTGGCCCTGAGGGCTGAGTATTACCATCCCCCTGTGATGCAGCCCAGTGAGGAAATATATGGTGAATCCCCCAGGCTCCCTAGCCAGGAGGCGAGGGCAACCCCTGCTAACTGTGAAAGTTGCTAGTGGAAAGCATCCACCTTAGGGGGAGTGCACAGCACATTGGGCGAAGGACCAAGATACTTGCAGACCCACTGCCGTTGGTTTCCGGAAACTGCACAGTACATTTATATAGTAGCTTGCTTCATTGGCAGAAAGAGGTTCACAACCACCACTCGTGTAGAGAATCGCAGACCCTGTTTTCTTCTGCTTTTATGGTTCCACGCATGTCAGAACATTGAAATCTCACAGAGACAATTTAGGTGAGGCACCAGTCCACTCGAGCAGCCGCAGAGACCCTGACCGCTAATGGAATATTTCCAGGTGGGCAGATGCATGCATGCATTATAGACTCAGCTAGTGAAGCTCTGGGGCATTACACTATCCTGTTGCTGTCACCTGAAGCATCAGTAGTTTGCTTAAGCAAAAACCAATCACAGGGCACTCCTACATCGTGAACACAGCTGATCACACCTAGCCAATAACAAATCCTGTGCCCGTTCCAGGGGAGAGCTAGATAATGCAAAGAATGTCTCTTTTATACAAAGTATAAGGTTCAGCCTCTCGGTAAAAACTACAATTAGGCACACGCGAACACTCTTTGTGGTAGTTTTCAAGCTTTAAAGGTGGATGTGTAATTGTATTCCCGTAGAAGAAAAGGATAGAGGTGAGGACTCCTCGGGGAATAACAATAAGGCACATGCGACCATTCTTTAATCTAGTTTTCCCCACAGTAAAGATTGTTTGTAACTCTTGTATTGTTAAAGTTAAATGTTTGGAAATGGTTGTAGCAGCATTCCCTCTCCTTAGTTAGGGACATGCGACCACTCTTGGAACAGTAATAGTCTTTGAATAGTAGATGGATGTTAGTAGTGTTTGCTTCTTACACGAGCAAGAAGCTTTTCACTTCATACGCGTATGTTACAATTCCATTGTTCAAAGGATTTTCAATAAAGCAATCAACTTCTATTCGCTTCAGGTATTATGCAAGTGGCTACTGTTACCGGCAAGGCTTGTGCAATGTTTTAAAATGCTGTGCTTCACTCGCCGCCTTCTGAAGGCTCAGCTGGTCGCTCAGCTGGTCGCAGTGCTTTCCCGACTTCTACGACTTCTACTGCTTGTGGCTCACTAGGGACCCACAACCTACTCCTGAACAGTTGTCTCCGGTGTGGCAACACGTTTAGGGAGTCTCCTTTGCTTCCGAGACCCTCGGCTTGACAATTGCTTCTTGCTTCAGCCGCTGGGGAAAAAACAACAACTCGGCAACCACGGCAATCGGGCTCACATGGGAAAACCATTTCTCCTGCACGTCTTTCACTGTGCAGCCTCTGCACTTCAGAGCTTGGGAGGACAGGACTCTGTCAGAGCACGCAGGTGAAATCCGATGTCTCGTTGTTCTAGCGTCGCTCTTGTTCTCCCACTTCTGCTTGGTTTTCCAGCCTTGTGCCTTTTTTCTGCTTCCACTGCTGCAGTCTGTACTCCAGCTAACGTTCCAGCTCCTTCCACTCCTTCCTCCAGCTGAGGGGGCCTTTTATGCCTCTTAGGTCCCTTGAGTTGTGGGCTGTTAGACCCAATTGCCTGACTACTACAATGGCTGTTAGGCTTAATTGCCTGACTGTTACAACTGTATGCCTCTTCAGCCCTCTTCCTTGTCTCAGTCCTTTTGGAATCCTGGAACAGTTTCCTTCAACAAAGTTAGTTTTTTCAACATTTAAGTTACTTTCAAGGGTAGATTTAATTCCCTACAGAATGGACTATGTGAATTAGCTGTTACAGAGGAAGGTAGTTTATTGAAGACAACATTTCCATATTACTTTACATTGTACCCTTGGGTTTGAGAAAGGTGTTTAGTTTGGGAAACTATGAGAAACCAGAAGGTGTCAAACCCACTAGCCCCCTGGGATCTGTCATCCAGGTGGCCAGGACACGGCCATCGCTTTTGGATCCAGTTCCTGATGGTGGATCAGTGCGGGAGGATCACCTGAGTGAGGGGTTTTCAGGGAGTGGGAGTGGGACACTGGATGGAGAGATGCAGTATCCCCTTGCCTGGAACACCTTTACCCCATCCTACCAAGTAGGATATTTAGGAACTCTATGACTCGCCTCCCCCTTTACAACACGAACACCTTCACAATCACACGGACAGCCCGATATGACGGAAAACAGACTATCACCCGAGCCGTATACCTGACTTGTCCCAATACAATGATTGGTCAGGCAATTACTGACCATCACACAAACCTGACTTCCATTAAGCTTCCCCACACGGATAAAAGGTGAAGCACAAGAGCACACTCTGAGCGAGGCAAGGCACACAAGGAAACAACAGTTCCAAGATGGCAGCTTAACAAGAGAAGGAAGATGGCAAAACAGAAGGGAATCGCAAGGAGGGAAGTTCCCTTGACCTTTTTAACAATAAACTATTACTTTCCTGAAACCTTGAGAATCGAAAGCGTAAGACTAGGAAACGAGGCTGAAGAATCCTGCATTGTGTGACAGAGTTACCAGGGGCCCTCGCGCGTCATTAATGATATGATATGATATGGCATTGATAACGTGCCTATACACAAGTGTTTCAAGGCGCGACGCGGCAGGGAGGGGGGGACAAAGGGAAGACAGACAACGATCTTACTAGGCCAGGTGTCATTCAGATCGCGCAAGTGCATGGGAAGAGGGGAAGGGAAAGTGCAAGGGGCAAGGGAGAGGGGAAAGTGCAGTACAGGGGTAGTAGAATAATAAGATAAATAATAAAGGGCCAGCTGGTGGCAAGTGCAAGGTAAGTGCAGACAAGTGCTGGGAGGGGGGGGCTGTAGGGATACAGAGACAGTCCCGCAGTGCAGGGGTTGCCAGGGAGGCAGTGCAGGGGGCAAGTGGCTGGGGCAGGGACCGAGATCAGTGAGAGTGGCCCAGAGCAGATTCAGTGCAGTTTCAATCAGGAATTTAGCAGGGGAGAGGAGGAGAGAAAGCAGAAGCAAAGAGGAAGGTTTTGAGGTGCTTCCGGAACCGGAGATGGTTCTCCGCAAGTTTCAGGGAGGCAGGAAGGATATTCCAGAGGGAGGCTCCTGCCGCAGAGAGAGATCTACCCCCAACTCGTTGCTTGGAGAAGTGGCTGACCCTGAGGGAGTTGGAGGCGGATGAGTGAAGAGCTCGAGAAGGAAGATATTTAGGAAGAGAGAGTTGAAGGTATTTTGGCCTCAGAAGGCCTTGTGGACAATGCAGAGGGTTTTGAACTTAATCCTCGCAGCCACTGGGAGCCAGTGCAGAGATTTCAGTCCTGTAGAGAAACGGTCCCTGGGCTTGAGGCCAAGGACAAGTCTCGCAGAGGGCGGAGAGTAGAGGCAGGCAGATTTAGATAGAGGCTGTTACAGTAGTCCAGCTTAGAGAGAACCAGGGCTCTGGAGACAGTGAGCTTCTGGGGGAAGGAGAGGAAAGGAAGAATACCTCTGAGGAAGTGCAGCTTGTAGTGTGACTTCTTTGAGACGTCAGAAATGTGAGGAGAGAAGGAGAGTGTGGAGTCGAAGATGTCCCATGGAGGTGTTTTGCCTTGCAGGTGGGAGCAGGAAGAGGGCCAACAGAGGCCGGCCAGAGAGCTTCAGGGAAAGGAGGGAGTGGGTGTGCCGATGAGTAGAATCTCAGTTTTACTGGCATTAAGGCAGAGGTCATTGGCGGCACACCACTCCTGGATAGCAGACAGACAGTCAGAGATGAGGGAAGGAGAGGAGGAGGCCGAGGGTAGCCTGAAAATGAGCTGGGTATCATCCGCATAGCACTGAAAGTTGGGGGAGAGAGTGGCGATGCGGTGGGCTAGGAGTGCCAGATATTGATTGAACAGCCAGGGAGCAAGGTTAGATCCCTGGGGGACACCACAGGTAGAGAAAAAGATGTCAGAGAGGAAGGACCCAAGTTGGATCTGGGAGGGTCGATTGGAGAGGAAAGAAGTCAGCCACGCCAGATCCTGACCAGTGATACCCAGGTTATCACGGAGACGGTTGAGCAGGATGGCATGGTTGACAGTATCAAAGGCAGAAGAGAGATCAAGCAAGATGAGAACACACGGAGTGTTAGAGTCAAGGTTGGAGAGCAGGTCTTCACGGATATTCAGGGGAGCAGTTTCCGTGCTTCTGGCAGCTCTGAAGCCAGACTGATGGTCATGAAGACAATCAAGCAAGCTACAGTCCGTGGCTCCAAGAATAAAATAGCGTCAGTGAAATCAACACAGCCGTTGAGTTGGGGAAACCGATACAACAACGGTCTGTGTTGAAGCCAAGGTTGCAAGCAACAACATTGTATGGCGAGTGCTGGAATGAAGATTGTTAAAACGCGTGTGAGAGTGGTCCGCACCGCGTGGGTGCTCAATCGAAAGTCTCTGTAAGGTATCCAGCTGATAATTGGCAAAGTAAAAGTGAGAAAGAGAAATCAAGAAGAGAGCGAGTAATTGTGAATCGAAGTGGTCCTGCGACGTGTTGAGCAAAATCCTGCACACAGTTGAAAGTCTTCGATTTATTTTTGAAGTAAATAAAGCTTGAAAAAGTAGATGAAGTTGGTCCGAACCCGAGCTGAGGGAGATTAATTCAAATGTTTGCATTAAAGTGGGTCTGAGCCCGGCAGAGAGGAATGCATGGTGCATCGAAAATCACCCAAGAAGTTGTACATGTGAAATCCTAAGAAGAAAGGAACTTTAATGTTTGTTGTGCTGCATCAGGCCCTCTGAATTAAGAGACTTTGAATGGTAAAGAGTATTTGGCACAGAAGGCCCTGATGTTCAGATTTTGGACTACATACTCCTACTAGAGAAGCCAAAGGATGTGTTAAATTCGAGTGTGCCGCCTGAATACGTGGGGAAAGGAAGCCAACGGCTTGAATATCGTGACATATAATTTCTTGAACACTTTTCTTTTGCATAACATTGTTTCCCACACTATATGTATTTTAAAGTAAGGATTGGCAATACGTTTATTAGTATAGGCCCTTTTATTTGGACAGATCGACTAGGACTGCATTATTATTTTTTGATGGTCGTAGCTTGCTCTCATCTTTAGATTTAGGATTAGATTGTTTTTTCTCAAACCCAATTGAAGTTCAATAAACACCCTTGAACTGTGATTACTTGTGTCTGTTTTACTGTTTGATACTGTAACGCTCAACTGGTATCAACGGCGACGTCACTGTTCTGACCTCTTACGACCTTAAACCCTTCCCTGGAGGCTATTCGACTGGAGGCTGGGCCTGAAACACAGGATTGGTAGAGTTTAACTCCCTATTGCCTCTGTGTGCTTGAACCCCTTCTTCCCCGGGGTCCAATCCTTCCCTTTGATCCGCAGCTCACCTTGTTTTCTTGGATAGTGTGCACGTTGATTGATTCGGGCTCGTTGCTGCCTAGTTACTTCACTGGCAAGAGTCCGACAGGTAAGTATAATGAGTCTTTTGAACAGTTCTCTAACTTCGTTCCTTTCCTTCCTTAGATGATGGCCGGCGTCCGGGGATGGCGGCGTGCTGCTGAGATGAGTAGCGCTGAAGGTGAGTGAGAACGCGATGCACCCCTTTCTTATTTGCATTGAACTGAGTTCTTTTTCTGTGTCTTTTCGGTGCCGCGACGTTTTCAGCGTGGATGCCGGTTATGAAGAACAAATGCGGTGGGTAAGCGCGGTATGCAGTGCCTCTAGATGTTTCCACGCTAACCTGGAGTGTCTTTTCCCTCATGCAGATGGATGAGAAGTTCCGGAGACAGAGTTCCCCCAGAGCGGCTTGGATTCAGGTAAGCGTTTGAAGCTCATACAGTAGTTAAAAATAAGCGAAGATTTGCAGAATGCTTACTAATGCCTTTTTTCTGTTCTTTTCCCTTTTCCTTAGGAAGCGGCGTGCCGGGATGGGAATGACACCGCCGAAGATGCCCGCAGAATAGAAGGACTGATGAATGATGGGCAGAAGCGCCGCAAGGTGAGGCTGTTCCTAACAGTGTTCGTGTTCTTGCAGGGGCTGAGCCCAGAAGAAAGGTGCAGGCCTACTGGAGACCGATCCGAACGCGATGAGTGTCCCGCTGCAGGTGCAGAAAACGCAAAGCATGTTTCTCAGCCTGGGTGTGGCTTAAATAGTCTCTGGGTATCCCAGGTGTGTCTGCGCTGAACCACACCCCAAAGACTAGACCGCACATGCAGTTCTGGGAACTGAAATATGTGGGGGCATCCATCTTGTCCGCATCAATGCACTACAAGTCCAATCCCCAATGTTATCCTATGGGAGTGAGTGAGTCTGGTGCCACAAGCGCCAAGTCTGACTCCAAGTGGGTCTTTGGAGGGATGGAGAGGCCCTTGAGGGCCATGTAGGTGATCGTGGCCTGGCTCCAGCCTGACGATTTGGAGGGCTGGGGACATGAGAAGCAGGAATCATGACAGATACCATGCCTTCCTTACAATACCCAAAAATATATTTATTTTGGTAAAGTTTGCTCAGATTTTAAAACCATAAGGTCCACAACCATAAATCTAATATCAGGTTTAGGGGCATTAAAATTACCATAAGCCATTACCTCTTTAGTTACCTTGGGGAGATTCTTCCTTCCAGACAAAAAATACTTTGTCACATCCCACGGAATCTCCTCACCACCCTGGGCCCTGTCTCCTCCCAGGTGATCCTCCTGCAGTACACTACCACTCCCAGGGTTGGGATCAGGAAGTGTCTACCTTCCACTGGCCACCTGGGAGGAGACTTTAGGCAGGGTTTCAGTGAGGGATCCGTAGGATTCTTCACAGAAGCCATAAAGGGAACTGTGAGAATAATGTGCATGGAGACAGTATTTGGCAGGGAAGTAAACCAAGTCTGTTTGCAACATTTAGAGACATTAAAGAGAACTGTAAGAATAATGTAGAGGAACACAGTACTTGGCAGGGAATTAAACCAAACCTGTGTTTGAAACCAAAAGACCTGATTGAGACCAGGTCTGGCAACCCAGGTCTGGAACCCACCAGAGTTCGGAGAAACACCCAAACTCCTGTTCTTCATTGCAGTTCCTGGTAGGAGTACACCAGGTCTGCCAACCAGGGTCAGGGACCCACTGCAGCTTGGAGGAGCATCTGAGCCCTTCTTCTCTGTCACTGTGGCTGGTGAAAGAAGACCAGGTTTGCCAACAATAGTTGGGAACCTAAAGACAGAGAAGAGACCTGAGAATGACCAGTTGGGGAAAGGGAGACATTCTCCCAACACTTGAGGAACTGATAAAGCTTAAAGACGGCTTGGGAAAGGAGACAACCCCCAGCAGTTGATCGACTGTACCAGAAGCCTAAGCAAGGCTGGGTAAAGGAGACATTTTCCCAACACTTGAGGAAATGAGAAACTCAGAACTGTGTTTTTATCCAGGGGAAGGAATCCATTCCTCTGGGCTAGGAAGACCTTTTCTTTCATTTAGTTTAACACAGAGTGTGAGGGACAGAGCTAGGATTCTGACATTGGACTTGGGACTTTTTGTTTTTGACAGCCTGACTATGACACTAGTTATTTTGGTTGAGGCAGGGAAACCCCTCTTAGACATGGGGCAAGATAGGGTTTTTGTTTTTCACTTGACTGAAGGTTTATGCCAACCACTATGACCCCTCCGTTTCAGTCTTACTTCTGCACCCTTACAATACATACCTAGCGTATAATAGAATCGTTTACATACCTGGTAATATTATGCAAAGACTTTTCCATATAAGGCAAAAACCATGTAAGATTTGGCGCTACTTAACATGTGATGTGAGTACCATGGAATACCAGCTGATTACTGTCACAGGTGGTCGCAAGAGCATACAGTGGTGGTCACTAGAGACTGGTAACTGCAACAATCTAAAACATGTCTGGCTAATTGCGAGGGCTTAAAGGCAATTGCCATATCTATCATTTCTCCAGTGGTTCTGAGGTGGATCCTAGCCTGCGGTCCCACAAGAAGAATGGTCTCAAGAAGGGTTCTATGTGATATTCATGCATATTAAAGGCTGATCACAAAAAAGTCAGATTTATTTCATGACGTTTTTGTGCAGCCTTTAATATGGGGAAATATCACCAATGACCCCCCACCAACCCTACCCCCTCCTGCGCTGTCCAATTTCATGACAATCTGGGGTTTTAACCCCCCTAACCCTCCCTTTCCTCCACGACCAGCTTCCTTGCCCCACCCAAAGCCTCCGCCTTACCCACCATCACCACGGACACACTAGCACAGCCATGCACACACTGACATTTACCCCCTCCCCTCTTGTCCCCAAACATTGCTCTCAGACACATAGACGAACAAAAACACACACTAACACTTACCTGGGCATCAGCGACTTCCCTCTTCTGGCTCCATTTTGCCTATCGGCCCCTGTGTGCCACTTGTGTGTGCCACAGGAGCTGATAGTTAGATTTAGAAAGACCGATTATAGCGGTCTCAGAGGGGTCTTTCTATATAAGTAATTTCAAAAATCACGTATTAAAAAACAATTTCTTCACTTAGTATCATCAAGAAGTGAAGCTATGCCTTGCAGTCACCCAGCTCTCACTTATTCTTGTACTCCTCACCTTGATGTTATTTCTTTCCTTTCCCTTTCTCCTGCTTGCCTTCCCACACACTCTCTGTCCCTCTGATGTTCTTTCATCTTCTGCTACTCTCCCTGCCTGCTTTCTACTACAATACACTCCCCTCTCTACAACCCTCCCAACCTTCTACTCTGAACTTTACTCCCACTACTATCCACTACAGTCTCCTTCCACTACGGTCTACTCTCCTTCCACTACTCTCCGCTGCACTCTCCTCCCACTCTACACTCCACTCCACCTTCTCTCATAGTTGTCCTCCTCCTTTCGCTCTCATTCACATTTTTGACTCAGCCTCACTTACTCGCCTATACTCCCACTTAGTTCCCCTTGCTCACCTAAATCATCATACATGCACTCTCACACATGCAAGTACCACTTTCTCTCACCAACAAATACCTCAAATTGCACACACACTCTGTAATCTTCCACCATGCTGCATTGCAGCTACCTTCCTCCTCCTGGTCCCTCGGTCTACCTTCTCCGTCCTGGACCTCGCTGAATAACCCACAAACCCACACTGTCCTTTTCCCTGTGTCCCCTCCATGTAACGTCTCCTCCCCTTCCATTGTCCTGGCGCCAAACTGGTTCTCCAAGCCAATCTCCATCTTGTTCTTTCATACAAGTGCAAAGCTTTAAAGTGACTCTTAAGCCCAACCCCTTTTCAAGCAAGCATCTTAATTGCGTGGTCTTGAGGGTCCTGTTTGCCAGTGTGCAGGACCTAGTGCTCTGTTCAATGCCGGCTCTCCCACTACTGTGCACTCCAGTACACCCCTCCTTCTCTCACATTCACGTCGTTCTCTCACTCACACCCCTGCTCTCACACTTAACCTCAGCCACTTACCATACAATCACTCACAAGATCCACTTTCTCTCACCACCAACACCTTCCCTGTAATCTTCCTCCACACTCTGTTGCACCATCCTTCCTTCAGGTCTCTCGGTCCGCTTCCTCCTCCCTTAAACTCTCACTTGGCGCCCACTTGGTTTCTTGAGCCAATCTGTACCGTGCTCTTTTCCCAGGATCAAGCCATACAGGACACAGAGCAACCGTGTCTGCTTGTTCTTTTCAACTGGGAGCTCTACATCGCACCAGTGAAAAAAACAATTTCACCTGCTGCGTTAAGTGAATAACGAGTGCAATCTCCATGGTGAACCCAAGCACAAAGACTTTTATATCAAACCAGCGCTTGAACGCTACGCAAATCCCCAGTAAGGCAAATTCTGTGCACCTTACATGCAATCATTTAACCCACTCATGCATGAACCTCTGGTGATAACATAAGTATGCTGTCCACATCTTTTATCAATAGATGTTCATCACTGAATAACCACTTTGTTTAAAGATTGCAAACCACGAAGTATGATATCCATATAGTGGTTTGCACTCTTTCAACAACATGGTTTCTCCTACAATACATTCCCAAAGCATACTAGTGAATCTACACATGCACAATTGCTGATATCACAACTGTCATGTCGTATGATATCGCCTCCACTACAGATGATGCACCCACTTTTTCACGTTGACTGAATCCATATCAGAGTTGCTCCCATTGCAGGCCCCTCCTCATTTTGACATAATGGATTCAAGACCCGACCCCTGAGGCCCAAGTGGATGCAAGATTTCAATGTTTTTATGGATGAAATAGGCCTGCGTGATGAAAGTGAGTAAGAGGACTACTCTTACCTTTTGTAGGTTTCATGGTCAGAACCATCATTTATGAACTGGAAGACACGTCAGACACGTATGAAGGTCTGAAAGACAGCCTAAACGCATATTTTGCCTCTCACAAAAATGTGGATTACGAAAGACATGATTTTACCACTACCATGCAATCAAAACGTGAAACGCTTGACAAAATCGTCGTGAGGCTAAGGGCACCCTTAAAAGACAGTGACTTTGATAAATGTTCCAATGAGAAGCCCTCTGGTCACAATTTATTACTGGATGTGAATCGTCCACATTTCATAAAAAATTGCTTTAAAAAACTAGAACACTTGCAGAAATATTAACGAAAGGCCGGAGGGCAATGGCAATTGATAGACAAGGAGAGACAATGGATTGAATGCAAATAACACAGTCAACGGCTGAACCGATATGTCAAGTCAATAATATACAAAATCTGAAATTACTCTCGAGCGCACCTCTTTTCGTTGCATATATGATGTTCACTCATAATTTTCAGGCAACACCTATATTGATTACGGGCACAGGCTGCCCATTACTTGATTTTGTCTTTGTCACTCATTGACCTAGTTTCCCTTATTAAAATGGTGGTGCCTCGATTTTCATGTTTATTCCTTATGCATCTTCCAAAGATCTTAGTCTCTGAACTACTATCAATAATTGTATCCCTTATATGGGTGGGCAAACATCCCACAGTGAAATAGTATGTGTTGACGAGACCATTTGCTGAAGGTGGAATGGAGGTTCCTGATTTGGAACTGTACTATTGAGACTCTCCCGCTATGTATATTTTATTCTGATTCTACGCAGTGACGGCAGTTCTTATGTGTGTTACTGTAACATGGCTTGGTGCCCCATAATTATCTCTGGCACCCCTGCTCTGCTTGAACTTTGTCTGGGATGGGAGGTAGGGGCTGACACCTTTACATTTTCCATAGGGCTTTGCTTTCTTGTGGTGAATCCCCCATCTTGCGGGTTAAATCTGTTTGGGAAAAAGACCGGACAAGTGGACGTTTCTTGGCAAAAAGACCTAGGAGGCCCCTCTATGTGACAAGCATTAGCTTGTTCTGACGAATCTTCGGATTTTGTCCCTTCGCCCCTAGGGGGAGGCCCTTCCCATGAGGCCAGGGAGGTGAGGCTGCTAACCAATAGTCCACTTGGGGGTGGAACTTAGCATGTGGATCTCATGGGGAGGGATCCACCCTGTGAGACTAGGGACATCTTTCGGGCAGAACGCAGTATGTCCATGATACATCCCAACCTCCCTCACCCTCATTTCCTGGGCACAATACCCTAGTCCCTCACACTTCCGTATACTTGTGTAAAGTAGGGCATCCAAGCCCTGTGAGGACCACTGAGACGAGGAAGAGTATATTGGAAAACTGGGACGAGCAAGAGTCCCACAAACTCAATAGAGAGTGATCATAATCATACTTGGACGAAGAAGATGGACAGAGTCGTGAAGAGCGCTCTGTGCAACAAAAGCGAGCATCCCACTCTATATGATCATTGTAAGCGTATAAAAACTAATGAGTGACAACAGAAGGAGAGAGAGAGAGAGAAAAAAAAAAAGCAGCAGCCTTTCGGTTCGAGACGCAGAGAAACCCTGGAAGTCCAAAGGAGAAGCTGGAAGGGCTAAGGGAGAGCCGAGAGCAGTCAGCTACGGTACTGAATGAAGGAAGCTGCAAGACGGCAGCATAACGAAGGAGAGTCACAGACACCATCCAGAGTACAATGGAGCCTGAAAGCCAACACCGATGGGAGACAAAGACACTGCAAAACGCACGCAGGGCGGAAGACACCCGACACACACCGAAGGTAACAGGAGTTGCTCAGGGACCGGCAGAGGCGTGTTAACACTGGAGGCGGCAACACGGTGTGGGTATAAGTAATTGGAGAAAGAATATCCCAAGTCCTAAGAGAAAAGAAGTTAGGGTCTGGGACCGGAACAACGATAGTACAGATCAAGAATCCAAACACAGTACTTGGCAGGAGAGTATACCAAGTGTGTGTAGAAGAGAAACCCTGGGTATGGGAGTGGAACGAAAATAGTCCAAATCAAGAAGCCAAACCACAGTATTTGGTAAGGGAGTATACAAGTCTGTGTAAAATAAAATCCAGGGTCTGAAGCCGAATACAAATATTAATACAGATCAAGAAGACAGTTACAGTACTTGGCAGGAGACTATTCCAAGTCAGTGTGGAAGAGAAACCACGGGGCACCCAAACAAAAATAGTGAGAATCAAGAAGCCAAGAGGAGTGAGTCCTTCTCTTGGCATTATAAAGAGCGGCAAATATCAAGGGGAAGGGAACCATACCTCCTTTGTGTCCCGTGAACATTGTGAAAGAAGCTAAGAGAAGGGAGTTATTATCTTGGCATTGTGAAGAGCCCTAAAGGCCCAGGGAAGGCAGCCAAACCCCCCAGTGTTTGGTGGGCATTGTGAAAAAGCCTGAGAAAGGCCAGGGGTAGGGAGTAAATCCCCTTGGCATTGTGAACTCTATGGTAGAAGCCAGGAAAGAGAAGTTGTTGATCCTGGTGCTGTCAAAAGTATTAAGAAATGTGAGTAAGGTTAGGGGAAGAGGAAGTCATCCCCCAAACCCTGTGAAAGATATAAGACTTTCTTTTTCTCTTCTGGACCAAGAAGATCACCACTTTACTTAGTTTGATTTACAGTGTAAGGGAAGGAAATAGGTTTGACACACAACAGTGACCGACTTTTGTTTTTGACAGACATCCTGACAGAGTCGTTAGTATTTAGTTGACACGGGGAAACCGCTCTTCGTATTAGGTAGAGTTTTTCTCTTTTATTTTACACAAAGTCTATAGCCAAAATTATGCCACCTCTGTATCAGTCTCCTACTTGTGTACCCTTCCATAGTGCATTTAAATTCCCTCATTGGGTGTATTTTGCAGCAGTCTACATAAGTATCTTCCCGGAGATTACAGACAAGTGTGCTTTTTACTTGACACCCAATGCAAATACTTTATATCCTAAATGCCTCTGAGACCCTTCTGAGAAGGAGTTTTTTAGATTATTGATATCATAGGAGTTTATAGTGTATAGTTGACCTGGATCTTCGTTTGACACAGGACATAGTTGCTATACCATGGTTTTCTGGTCCCGTCCCCTCCTTTAAGGAGTGGTTGCTGGACGTAGCATATTGTAGTTGCCTGGTCCCTGGAAGGGACTTATTGTGAACTGCTTCCCCCTCATTCAAGATCAAGGGACAAATGGAATCTTCCTTGCAACTTTCTGCTGAATCGTGCCTGTAGTTGGGATCCATAAGTGTGTTCTGCTGGGTTCGTTTTCTGCCTATACTCGTTACATTGGCACCTTTTTTTTTTAGAACGTTCTGATTGGTTAGCCAAAAGGAAGATTTCTGAGAGAGTCCATGTACTTGTGGCAGTTGTGCTCAGAATTCCTCCATTTCAAACAGCTGGGCCAATTGGAAGGCCCCCCGCTCCCTGTTAACACTTCCCTGTTTCTGTAACTCACTGACACTCTGCAAACCTGCCCGCCTTTTTTCTCCACAGCTGAGGAAGGCAGGCTCTATGTGTCCTCCTTCCTCCTTGTGAAGGCCCATCATACACAGTCGTACGCACCACCCTCCTACGACAACGTCCCAGCTTGCAGGGGGGATGCTGGGGGATCATTCTCATCATCTTTTCTTTCTTTTCTTCACCGCTCAGGGGTGCCAAAACCCTTACCACCCGTAGGGAGCAGTGAGGAATTCCCTGGTATTAGGTGGATGAAGCTCTACTTAATGCCTTTGCTTGGTTCAGGATGTTAAGTCAGGATCATTTAATTGATGGCAATTCCTGCCCGACTGGGTACTAAGGATTAATTGAACCGTTATTTTTTTCATGTTATTTATCGCCACTTGTTGCGCTCTTCTTTGAGCAACGCCCTCTCGTATGTTTGATAATATTTGTTATTTTGGCACCTTTTTTCTCCTTATAAGTGAAATCTAGATTAGAGTCTGAAATGTACCAAGTTCTCTGTTTTTTCATAATGTTATTATTGCATATTAGATTTATATAAAAGTACATTGCACCGTTGAATCCAAACTCTTTATACACATATGCGGTGCTACTGTATGTATTGAAATATATATGTATTTTTTAAATCCTCTTCCTAAAATTGCTATAACTGAGTATCCACAGTGAGGAAAGGCAGCCTATAAGTTTCCTCATGAGTGCAGCTAGCGGCTCACTGACCGACTGCTGGGATGTTTGTAAAATGGGAAGACGTCCTACATTTGCTGGCATCTTTTTTTTCCACCTACACAAACTTTGTTTAGCGATTTCGTCTGTAAATCTGTTTTCCACTGCTCCTTCTCAGCGTTTGATGGCCCCCACTGTGAAAGATTTAAAGGTGCTTAAATTGTATTTCAGTTTTAAAAACCAATACATTAGGATGTGTAATTAGGCCATTGGGGAATTCTTGTTATTGCTAGCGAGGAGATATTTGCGTGGTACAAACAATTCTTATTAAACTTTTACAATTACAATAAAAAGTGCCCTTTTCAACTCTTGATTGGTCACATGACAGAGTCCTGCTCCGCAAATCGTTGTGTGTGTATCATGGAAGCAAAAAAGGCAGTGTTTTAACTTGAGAAATTATATCTTACTTCTCAATAGCAGCATATGAGCCTGGATCCTGAGTGGGTCTCCATTGGTTCAGCTTCAAATTCCTTTCGGCCTGGGGGTGTGGGTTGGCGTGGGATGAGCTTATGTCTTGCTTTCGAGCATACCTCGTTCAGTGCACGTCAGAGATCCGGCCTCGGGCTTAATTATCATGCTGTTTTTAGTAGTCTCAATTTCTATGCTTGCTGAAATCAATTTTACCAATAAGATTGCTCGACTCTTAAAACGAGTGTTTTCATTAAAGCCCGCTGATGCTTCTGTCACCCCTCAGATGGATTATCCACGCCATGAAGTACGAGCTCAAAATCCGCGCAGGCGACATGCCCGCCTGGGACTTGTACCAGCTGTCACCCAGCAACGTCAAGCAGCTCCTGCTGGACATTCTTCAGCCGCAGCAGCAGGGCAGGTAAAGGGCAACGAGCAGCGTTCTTGCTGGAATGTGGATTTGTGCATGTTTACCTAACGGCCCCTTCATGTGTGGCGAGAGGGCACTCTGTTCCTAATGGCTGATCATGTAGTGCTGGGGAGGCTGAATAATGCATTTGAATGAAGATTACCCAGGCTTATAGTGCCAGGTAGTCTTGATTCTAGTAAAGACATGGAGGCAAGCATTATGCTTTAGCTCTTTGATGCCACTCTTCACAGCATCCTTTAAAACGTTATTTTCTTGATTTTTTTTTTTCAAACAATCAAATCAAACGCACACTATCATAGCAAGGGACTACAAATCCCCAGCAGTCCCTGATCTCTTGTAGTTTCGTGCCATGTGAAAACATCCAATCCTGAGTGAGCACACCTCCCATGTTATGTCCTGTCCTCAACTCTTCCTCTTTCTTTGCTGCTCTTCAAGCAGATATGGCCTGTTTTTATATGCCAGCACTATTGTAGTGGGCTGGAAAGTTATACCATAACGTGAATGTAGAATTTTGTATGTAACATTGTCTCAGAATACAGTGATAGCGTGCAGCAGTTTTGAGCATTACCAGACTCAGGTAATTGAGTAGCGTTTCAGTACGGCTAGTGGGCCACTACCGGCAAAGAAAAATTAACTCATTTGCGGATTAATCCCTCGCTCATGTATTCTTATGGTTATCACCTAGGAACAAAACACATAATGACCATCAGGGGAGGGAAATACGCAGCCACATGTGCACAAGAGCATACATTCCTCCTTAAATATCACATAAGACATCTTAGTCTGCCCCCAGCTCCATCAGCTGCTCCCACCTGCGTATTCCGGGTAGGATAATGCTCGCCTCTGTGTCTTTAATAGAATCAAGACTACCTTGCGCTATAAGCCTCGGTAATCTTCATACTCCTACGTCCCGTCCCCTTTTCTCCATACTTATGAGACATTCCTCCGTTCTGTGGGACGGGACCGGAGCAGTTTGTAAAAGCATCAAAATTTTGCAAACATTTTAGTCCTTCCTCTCTTTCTACGCGGGCTACGGCACGTGGCCGTAACTCCAACCATCTTAGCTCCGCTCTGCATATTACCCATCAGTCCTTTTCTCCACTCGTTCGAGACTGGACGCACTCGCATCTGCAGAAGTTTTTCTTCCTTTTTTTCCTCCTCTCTGGCTCTCACTAGCGATCGCATAGTAGTCTGTCTATGCCTTTTAAGCTAGACTTCCCGAATTGTTCTTAGTGTCAGTGGCACTTCGTGAGGGTGGATCCCCATCCTCTTTGTTCAGAGTGTTTGGGTCCCGATCACCATTGGAACTCCTGTTTCTATTGCGATTCCCTTTCAGTCCGGGTGCTTCAACGGCGATTGGAGCGGTGGGAGGAGGTGTTCCAACGCGCTCCCCCATTTCATTTTCTTACGTTCATAGAGGAAAAGAAGAAACGCCCGGTGAGTTCTTTACTTTTTAGGGCACCCCGGCCGGGGGACTCCTTACCGGGGTCGTCCCGGTCCGGGAGGAGCGTCGACCGCTCTGTCACCAGGGCTTGCCCTGAGGTGCCTTCTGGGCCTAGAAAGTGTACCAGAGTTTTCTTCGAGGGTCTCTGTAAGGGGCCTGTGCACACCAGAGTGCAATCCGAGGCCTCTCCTTTGGGGGCTGCTTGCAGACCTAGTTCTACTGAAACGTGGGGTACCGGAGCTTGCTCCGAGGCCTCCTTAATTGGAGCCTCTCTCAAAAGTACCGGGGTGCGCCCTGAAGCGTCAGCTGGGCTTGGTGATACCAAAGGTATGTTTGAGGCACGCCGTGAAGAGGCTTCTACCAGACTCGGTCTGAGGTCCCTCGTACAGAGGCTAAGGTAACCAACAGTTCTGAGAGGCCTGAGAAGGCCTTATCGGTGAAGGGTGTTGCCCACCGTTCCCGCTCTTGCGGTGATGCCAGAACTGTTGAGGGGGCAAGGAGTGAGGTTTCAAACCCTAATTCCTCATTTACCGGCAGTGCCGAGGTCCTTCCTGTGAAGGCTAGTTTGGCTATTGGTATGTAGCAGAAACATCCCAGGCCACACAGTACCGGCTCGGCCGAGGTTCCTTGTGTAAAGGCTAAAATGAAGACCCCTGGCCCACCGGTGGGGACCCCTGCCTCACTTCCACACGTGTCGCAGTTCTCCTCAGGTGTCGACAAAATGGCAGCCGTTCCCGCCAAGACCACGGCGGCCATTTTGGGCGCTTCCCCTACAACTACACCATCGGCCTCAGGTGTAGAGATTGGTTCTGTTGGGGAACATAGGGTTCCTTGTGCGCATCTGTTTTGTCCGGTTTACGACTGGAATGCCCGGATGTCCCTTCCGGACAACATCTTGCTGCCTGCGGGTTCGGCACCCTTGATTTATGTGGACACTTCTGGGGATGGCCCTACTTGGTAACCCTCCCCTCTGCATCCCTGGAATTATCCCCCTCATGAGAGGCCTTCTCCAGCAACTCCAAAGCTTTCTCCGGAGGACGCTTTTTTCGGCAAATTTCAGGTACTCGTGCGTACCGACCCCATGAGAGAGTATTTCAAGGGTCTCTTTAGGTAGATATGCCCGCCGGCGCCACCGGTTCCACCTGCGTCTCAAGTTGTTACGCCGGCGCCGCCTTTGCTTGCGGGGCCTCCCCGGTGGACAAGGTGGTGCCCGACTTGGCTCAGCAGGATCCTGACCTGTCGGATGATGCGCAGGGCGATCAGGACAGCGAAGACCAGCCCTGCTCTATCGGAGCTTTTCACAACCGGGTGCTGGACATGTGTCGTCTATTGGATGTCCCAGTGCCCCAGGCACCCGCTCCGAAGGAGGACGTGCTTTCGGGAGCGTTCACCTTGTCTCCTTCGGGGCGTACCGGCCTGTTCTTGCAGAAGGATGTTTTGGCCGAGGTCCGTAGAGTCTGGGAGAAGCCACACTCTGGACTTTTCGTCAATAAGAACATTGACGCAAGCTATAGGCTGCATTCTTCGGAAGAGGTGGCCCTAGCATCTTGCCCGCCCCCTTCCTCCACGGTGGTGGCTGCGGCCACTTTGCAGTCCAGGCCTGCAGCATCCTCTTCTACGATGGCTACTCAGGTCCTGGGGAAAGAGGACAAGCTCTTTGACTCCCTTGGGAGGTAGATTTTTGCTAACTCGGCCCTGCAGCTACGGCAGGCCAATGCAGAACTGGTGTTAGCGGGAGCGAATATGAAGATGTGGAAAGGTCTGTCGAAGTTCGAGGATGAATCCCACCTTAAAGTCCTCTGGTTGAGAAACTGGAGGACTTTAAGGTGGGATTGTCGGATGACAGTGTCTTGGCCCAGGATCTGCTGGAGGCCGCGGCTCATCACGTCGATACTTCGGCCCGGGGCCTCATGCTTGGATTGGATACCTCTCGGCAGGCTTGGCTGCATGCCACCAAGTTCTCAAAGGAGGTGCAGGACAAAGTGTTGGACCTGCCGTTTGACGGCAAGGAGCTTTTTGTGGAACTGACCAAAACAAAGGACAGCATCCAGACCGCCAAGTCCTTGTCTGTCCTGGTAAAACCCCCTTTTAGGACTCCGAGACTGTTGTCACAAAGCCAGCCTTCCTCTGGTTTCAGGGGGTTTCTGGACCGGAAATCCCGCAGAGTGGATACCCCTTCAGAGAATTCCCACAGGAGGCAGCAACAGACTCAGTTTTTCTCCCGCTCCTCAGCCTCCTCCTCATGTTCAGGTGGTAACACCACCGAAAAACCTGCCAAATGAGGGTTCTCCGCTCTCGCACGAGACCCTGGAGGGAGGACGCATTGTGTCTCATTGGGAGGCGTGGCAGACCATCACCGAGGACCGGTGGGTCTTGTCAGTCACTCGGGTGGGCTTCCGCTTACCTCTACCCCCTACCCCACCCTTCAACCCTCCTTTCCAGCAGTCGGGGTCGCCATCCCTGTCAGGTTCTAATTCTACCTCCCCCTTCTCCTCACCTGACTCTCCTGAGGTGGATTCTTGACGGCCAGGTTCAGTCTTCTGGAGTCTCTTTTCTTTTATCCTTGCACCTTTGGGTGCTCGAATCTTCTTTTCGTGCAGGTAAGGTCTAGCCCCTCCGGAGGCCACCTTGACAGAGGCAAAGACCTGTCCTAGGGGAACCCCAGGGGGCCAGCCTCCAATCTAGGGAAAAAGCACGAGGCAGAAAAAACCCTAGTTCATAGATGATCTGGATGATGATTCGAAGAGATGGCACAGCTGCTCTTGTTGTGGATCCAGAGAGGTGAAATTACAATCCAATGGTAAAATGGATAAACCTTGCGGAGGCGAGCAAAACACAGCATAGGACTGGGGTACAGAATCAAGTAAGAAGGGAGCTGTCGAGCTGGTAGTGGACGAAAGGCAGCCGAAAAGGAATAGAGAACACGGTGCGAAGAAGAGGCACTGTGTCCAAAAGGTTGGAAGTAGAACCAACACTGCTGGCGGAATGGATAGGTAAGAGAGGAAAGGAAACGAGCGTAGTTCAGGCTCGCTACGGGAGGGCTGTAGAAGGAGTAGAATCACGGAAGGACGATACAAATATACAGCACTCGGAGCGTTGAAAGAAACAGCAACAGATACAACGCGCCGAGCAGGGGGGCGGAGCCTGCTTTTAAAGGCATTGTGCCATGTTGGATGAGGACTAGAAAGATCCTCGGTTTCGGAACTCCCAAGGCATAGCGCCATGTTGGATGAGGACTAGAAAGATCCTCGGTTTCGGAACTTCCATCGACTCCAGCATTTCCACTCCTGGTTCCTGACAATCCCTCAGAGCCGAGATTCAGAAATTGCTGGACCTCAGAGCAGTGGAACCCGTTCCCCTACGGGAACGAGGGGAGAGCTTCTACTCCCGACTGTTTACAGTGTCCAAACCCAATCAGGCTGGCCTGCGCACCACCCTAGAATTTTCCCAGTTCAATCTTTTCCTACCCAGAGAGAAATTCAAGATGATCACGCCCGGCCAGATTCGGTCATCTTTGCAGATGGGCGATTGGCTCAGCGTGGTGGACCTTCAGGATGCATAGATGCATATACTGATCTGGAATCCACACAGGAGATACCTCAGTTTCTCTGTGGGAGAGGAGCATTTCCAGTTTAGAGTGCTTCCTTTTGGCCTCAGCTCAGCGCTGCGTGTCTTCACGAAGATGATGTCGGTGATTGCAGCTTTTCTTCGTCTGCAGGGTATCCATGTGTATCCGTATTTGGACGATTGGATCTTACGCAGCCCTTGCCCGGTGAAGGTCCCGTGCAATCTGCAATCTCTCCTCCAGCTCCTGTTCCATCTCGGGCTGATGGTGAACTAGCGGAAATCTTCCATGACGGTCTCTCAGGACTTGATTTTCGTGGGTTTTCGCTGGAACACAATCGACTGCAGAGTTTACCTGACCGGGGACAGAATGGCGGATCTCTTGGCCACGTGTCAGATTTTTGCGCAGTCGGAGAGAATGTCGGCCTGGTGGTTCCAGAGGCTTCTGGGCCTCATGGCTTCCTGTGTCTTGGCCTTACCTCTTGCTCGTCTCAAGATGAGGCAGACTCAGATGGCTCTTCGGAGTTCTTGGCGTCAGGCTGTGGATCCGGACTCCAAGTTGATATTGATTCCGGCTTCCATGAGAGCAGACCTGGAGTGGTGGTCGTCTCTCAGCAACCTGTCGGTGGGTGCGGGCTTTCAGGACCCAACCCCGATGGTGACGGTCACGAGGGACTCCTCCCTTATGGGGTGGGGTGCGAAGTTGGATTTTCTTCAGGTCTCGGACCTCTGGTCGCCTCAGGACAAGCTCCTGCATATAAATCATCTGGAGCTCCTGGCAATTTTCCTAGCGCTCAAAGCATTCAGGCCGGTCATTGCCAACAAAGTGGTCCGTATACGCACGGACAATGTGGTGTCAATGTATTACATCAACAAGTAAGGGGGCACAAAGTCTCCGCCTCTTGTGGACCTGTCCATCCAGATTTGGGAGTGGGCGGTTCGTCCTGGTATCTGGCGGGTAGCAGTACACATCCCGGGCCAGCTGAACGTTACGGCAGACGCCCTCAGTCGGCGGACAATGGTCAGCTACGAATGGGAGCTGAAGGCGGAGATCCTCTCATGGATTTTCCAGTGTTGGGGCACGCCGGAGGTGGACCTTTTTGCGACGTCGGCAAACAAGAAACTTCCTCTGTATGCCTCCAGGAACGGGCTGGGAGCCTCCTCTCTTGGGGATGCTCTCGAGATTCCTTGGCACAACATGAGAGCCTATGCTTTTCCGCCTCTGCCTCTGATTCATAGGACGATTTGCAAGTTAAAGAACACAGTGAATTGTTCTCTTCTGCTCATAGCCCCGTGGTGGCCGGTCAGGTTCCGGTTCTCAGAACTTCAACACCTGTCGGTGTGTGCACCGATCAGGCTACCGATGAGTCCCGATCTGCTTCACCAAGCGATCAGCAGCTGTGGCACCCCTCCCCACAATCGTTCAGCTTGGCGGCATGGTGCCTTATTTCAGGTCCTTAGATCATCTCAACCTGTCTGCTGATAACATGCGAATTATTCGGTATCGGGTAATATTATCCCCATATATATGGTCGCCGTAAATAATATCGCCGGGAAAAGGTCGCTGCGATATTATATGGGTGACCATATATATGGGGACAGGGGCAAAAAAAAAAAAAATAAGAAACAAAAAAAGAAAAAAAAAGTTTGGGGGTCCCCCGTATGTTCCATGCAATAATGTTGCCACAAAAAACGGCAATTTTTCGGCAATATTTTTGCATGCCGAGATTTTTGTGGCGACATTATTACATGGAACCCATTATTCAAGCAGCCAGAAAACCCTCGACCAGGTCTCAGTATATGAGCAAATGGCTTAGGTTCTGTCATTGGTGCTTAGACAAACAGCTGGACCCAAGGGCAGCTACGATTGACACTGTGATGTCCTTCGTGTCCCACCTAGCAGAGTCGGCCATTCACATTCTGTCATGCAGGACTCTTTCGGCGGTATCCGCCTACCTATCCATGGACCGGTGCTCTTATTCTCTGGCTAATCCAGTGATTAGGAGACATTTCACGGGTTTGTCACGCCTTTAGCCCCCGGTTCGCAAACCGCACCCGACGTGGGATCTGAACGTGGTCCTTACGGCGTTGTGGCATAAACCCTTCCAACCAATGGCCACGGTGGACCTTAAACACCTTTCGTGGAAGGTGTCTTTTTTGGTCGGCGTTACCTCAGCGAGGCCCGTGAGTGAGCTCCAAGCTTTGTCAGTGGAGCATCCCTTTTTGATTTTCCACAAGGATAAGGTGGTCCTACGGACACATCCTTCCTTCCTGCTGAAGGTGGTCTCTGATTTCCATCTTAATCAGTCAATCTCCCTGCCAGTCTTCTTTCCGAACCCTGCTTCAGACGCGGAAAGGGTTCTGCATTGTTTGGATGTTAGAAGGGCTCTTTATTTAGACAGACCATTGGAATTTAGGAACTCTTCTCAACTATTGGTGACCTTTGGTAATCCACACGGTAGACAGGCCTCTAAGGCTACTATCTCCAGATGGATTGCGGCTTGCATTACAGAGTCTTACACTGTCCAAGGGTTGCAGCCTCCCAAAGGTAGTGCTGGTGCGGGGCAGGCAGCTGCAGTAGCCTTTCAGAAATATGTCCCCTGGGAGACCATTGCAAAAGCGGGTACATGGGCCTCCCATCGGCTTTTTGCAAGCATTATTGTCTCGACCTGAGCTCCAGATCTGATGCTCAGTTTGGCCATGCTGTGTTGAAGAACCTTTTTCAGTAAGGGTTTTTTTCCATCCACCCTTAGTTGCTGTAAGGAGTGCTTGGGAATCTCCCATAAGTATGGAGGAAAGGGGGGGGGCGTGGCTAACTGCCATGTAGAGCGGACGTGTCTCCTTTAAGCTCCGCACCGATGTGCCATCATAAGCTGATTTTCACGCATTTCTGCTAACTTTTAAAAGCTGTAACTTGCACCATTCGTCGCCAGATCTCATCTGCTGTCGCTCGATCCGACTTTCAGACGGTTGGAGACAACCAACACTGACGTACGTCGAGCTAGAAGAGCCGGAGCCGAGAATCAAAATGGCGGCTCCCGCGCCCTGAGTTCCAAGGGACCCGAGCGCGGAGGACATCATCCATCGGGGCCTGCCAGGGAGCCGAAACAACCGGCCAGCCCACACCGGGGTCGGGAGAGAGATCAACCGCGCTCCTAGACAGAGCGACCCGCCCCCCGAGCCTCCATCCTGCGGTGTCCTGCCCGCGGGGCCCAGCGGAGCCCTGACAAGACCTGCGGCCGGCCGGAGCCGTGAGGTGAGCGGGGCGGGGGGTAACCAGCGACTGAGGACTTGCGACCGCATATCACCGGGGCTTTGTCCCCCCTCTCTCCCCCCGCCAACGCATATCTGCGTCTGGGAGTGTCGCCGAGAGCGACTCAGGCCCGACGCTCCACATCCACAAGATCTGGCAAATCCCCGGTCTGCTCAAACCGACGCCTGCCTCTTCGGATGCGTAAAGCCCCGCTTCGGCGCCCAGATATTGCAGCCTCTCCCCCACCTTCGCCTTCATCTTGGTCCTGGGCCCTGTGGCAACAGCTCGAACAACCCCGCCACGCCTCTTAACGGCGGCCTACCACCGACGCCACTGGCGCGAGAGCACTGTGCCCTCACAGGATGGCTGGTAAAAGTAGCAGGCCCAAGCAACGGCAGACCACCCTGGACACATACGCCGCCAGCGAATCCCCTAAACCTGAGAGCACGATTTGTGTGCCCACAAGTCTTCAACCGGACCATACAGCACCAGCGGTACCTGAACCCAGCAACACCCAGCTCCTCGAGGCCATCAAACTTCTACAAACAACGATGGAGCACAAAATCGATGCTGTCGCAGTTGACCTGGGCCTTCTGCGCCAAGATGTCCGCTCCCTGGCCGGCAGGACTGATGCGCTCGAAATACAGGTCAAGGAAAATACAGCATCCAAAACGCAACTCCTCCGAGACGTAGACGAGCTCCAGCAAAGAGTCAAGAATTTGGAAGACAGGGCGGAAGAAGCGGAGGGGAGAGCCCGTCGCAACAACATTCGTCTCCTTGGGCTACCTGAGGGCATCGAGGGCTCCGACCCCACTAGCTATATCGAGAACCTCCTGTTGCAAGAGGTGGGAGCTGGCAAACTCTCCCAAGGCTTCTCTATTGAAAGGGCCCACAGATCCCTTGCTAAAAGACCTCCGCCGGGAGCCCCACCCAGGCTGGTGATCGCGAAAGTCCTTAATTACAGAGATCGAGAAGTGATCCCAGCCTTTTCTCGAGCAGGTGGTCAAATCAAACGAGACTCTGCCACAATTGCAATCTATCCTGACTACACCTTCCAGGTTCAAATGAACAGAGCCCAGTTTATACATACTAAGGCCAGATTGAAGGCAGCTGGGTTACGCTACATGCTCCTGTACCCTTCGAGACTCAAAGTACTGCACAACAACAGGGCACACCTTTTTGAAACTCCGGCACAGGCCAGAGACTGGATGGATGGACAGCAAATCCCTGACATCGAAGAAAAAAAGCGGAAACCTAGATAACGTTTCTCCCGTCATCCCGACAGCATTTAAGCAGCCTTCACCCACCACTGGCGGGCGGAGCCCCCTACTCAGCTGAACGGATCCTGATACGGAGACACTCGAGTCATGGTCCACTCCTCCCCCTGGAAATTTCTTTCCTTTCTTGTTTTTTTTGGGTGTACATACCCACCCGTAGGGCACCTAGTGACCCAAGCACGGTCCTATGGAGCGGAAACGGGATTGTCATAACGAGGGTGACCTCGCTGGGCTAGTTCTATGTTTGGGTTGTTTACAGTTAAGGGGAGAAGGTGGGAAACGGGGAGTTATCACTACAGTTGGGAACCGCAAACGAAAATCACCAAGACCACGGAAGCACTCGTCAAGCATTTCAGCATCAATAAGACTCAGAGTCCTGCCAGCCCCACTCGTCCGACTACGCAACAACTATGGCTGATACAGTTAAGATCGTCACATGGAACGTTAGAGGTCTAAACAGCTTTGTCAAACAACGACACGTCCAGTCCTACTTGAAGAGATGCAAGGTCGGAATCGCCATGCTCCAAGAGACTCACCTGTCAGCCAAAAAGCTAGACGCCTTGGCCAAAACTTGGCGTGGCACCCTAGTGGGTTCCACATACTCCTCCTATGCCAGAGGGGTCCTGATCTGGATTGCCCCCACGGTCCCCTTCAGGCTCACCAGCACCAAATCAGACAACGAGGGGAGAATGGTTGTGGTTTGTGGTTCCAATGAGGGCAGAGAACTGTGCCTGGTCAGCACTTACGCACCCAACCACGACGCAACTACCTTCTTCCACTCCCTCTACACACGACTCACCCCGTATATGGACAGAATCATGATATGGGGGGGCGACCATAACTGCACCCTCGATCCTTTGCTGGATAGATCCGACGACAAACACGACCGCCCCTCCCCTCCGGCCAAAATACTTTCCAGATTAGTCCACCAGCTACAACTAAGTGATATTTGGAGGGACCAGCACCTGGGGCAACGTGACTACTCCTTCTATTCCCCCCCACATGCCGTGCATACCAGGTTAGATTATATTTTTCTCAGCCAGACACAGCAGTCCATGTTTGTTGACGCGCATTATTTGCCGAGGGTGCTGTCCGTTCATTCTCCCCTGCTGGTTACCTGGGAGGTGTTCCCGCCTAGACCCCCCATACCCACGTGGAGATTGAGAGCCGAAGCTCTCCTTGATACATCATTCAGAGAGCGCATTAGAGACGAGACCGAAGAATATTGGGAGAACAACCTGCACAGCGTTAAACACATAGGCACCGCCTGGGAGGCATATAAGGTGGTCATGCGGGGTGAGATGATCGCGGCAGCCGGGGGCGCTCAGAGATCCATCACAACCCTGCTGGAACAGGCCGAGGGAGACCTGCACACCCTCGATCTCCCGACCATCTACTTAAAATTTCCGATCTTAGACAAACCTGCCTAAAGCACTGGGAAGCCCTTGGTAAACTAAGCTATGCCAAACACACGGAGAGAGTCCATGCCCTAGGAGATAAGCCCGGGAAACTCTTAGCCTGGCTCTACAAAAGGGAAACCCCCAGGCCGCCCATATGCCACATACTCGCTCCAGATGGCACTACTGTGCATACCCAACTGGAAATTAACTCGATCTTCTACAGCTTCTACCACAATTTGTACTCTGAGACCCCCCTCCCCTCGGACACGGGGATCGAGGATGCCCTTGACGTCATCGATTTGCCAAAACTAGACCCGCATATGGCCGAGACCCTCGATGAGCCCATTACTCCCGATGAGGTCAAGGTGGTGATCAGAACGCTACCAGCTGGGAAGACCCCGGGCTCGGATGGCCTCCCGGGGGAGTTCTATAAAACCTACGAGGAAACACTTGCCCCGGTCTACAATGAGGCCTTCGAGCGTGGCACCCTCCCGGATTCCCTGAGCGAGGCTGTGATAATACCCTTACTCAAACCTGGGAAGGACGGAGCAGATTGTGCCTCATACAGGCCCCTCTCCATGCTAAATGTAGACTGCAAGATCCTCACTGCATTGCTCGCCTCCAGACTGCGCAGGGTGATCCCACTGTTGATCCATCAAGACCAGACCGGATACGTCCCCGGACGATCCATTACTGAGAACCTGCGCAGGCTGCATCACGTTATTTATAGTACTGAGGGAAGACCACAGAAACTTGCGGTGGCATCACTTGACGCCACCAAAGCTTTCGATTCCGTGAGGTGGGAATGGCTATATGCTACCGTGGCAAAGATGGGAATTGGTCCCGTATTTCCAAAATGGACCCAGCTGGTTTATGCCAACCCCACGGCAAGAGTCCGAACTAACAGAACCTTTTCTGCTAAATGGTCCCTCCACAGAGGCACCCACCAGGGATGCCCCCTATCCCCCATGCTGTACATCATTGCAGCCGAGCCTGTAGCAGCCTACCTGCGACAGGAATATGGAGACGGGGGCATCACCATAGATGGGACAACTCACCTCGTCTCCATGTACGCGGACGACACCCTCTTATATTTGCAGGACCCTGAACACCTCCTACCTTACATTCTTGAAACCCTGGACAGCTTTCATAAGCATAACGGGATCCAGATTAACAAAAATAAATCTTGCCTCTACCCCCTAGTCGCACTACACAGTGATCATTATGGGTCCCTCCCTCCCCTAGATCTTGAATGGCAGCCAACATCGTTTAAATATCTGGGGATAACCATACATCGGACCCCCGGCACGGAACACATACTCAACACCGTAAGGGCCAAAGACTCCCTCTCGAAGTCCATGGAGTTTTGGGGGCGGCTTCCGCTCTCGGTGGCCGGGAGGGCGGGCCTCCTTAAAATGGTCGCCCTGCCCCGCCTGTTGCACTACTTCACTAACATTCCCTTCTACATCCCCCCGGCGTTCTTTAAAAACCTCAACAAACTTTGTAGGGGCTTCCTCTGGCAGGGAGGCAGGCATAGCGTGGCGTTGGAGACCCTCCAGAGGCCATATGAGAGGGGTGGGCTGAAGATCCCCAATTTCGAACTTCATTTCCTATCCAGCCAGCTAAGACACATTGTGCGGTGGATGGCCGATGAGAGCACAACAGACAACCGCCTCCTCCAACCGGCCCTCCCCCAGCTATTGCTCAGGGATCTGCTGTGGACCAAGAGGGGGGCTCTCGTACACTGCCCTTACCTCGTCAAGCTGGGACACCGACTCTGGAAAAGGGCCTGCAAACTGGTCGGGTCTGAAGACCCATACTCCCCACAGATCCCCATTGCTGTACTCATGTCCAACCATTCCTGGGGGCAACTTGAGACCCGTACTCAGTGGGAGCCCCTGGGAGTGGCCACGCTTGGGGACCTGATCCAGGAGCAAACGGTTTTAGCCTTCCCTGACCTTAGCGACGCCATTGGCCTCCCGGCCGGGCAATTCCTACTGCACAGAGCGGTCATACAGGCCCTAACTACCAGGTGGCCCGTCGCTGGCGACCTGAATGACGAAAATGAATGCATTGAAACGCTTCTTAATGCCGCCGAGGGGGGCCACGAAACCTCACGCATCTACGAGGCCTTACTATGGGGTTCCACCAAAGATTACCTCAGATGCCGAGACAAGTGGGAGGCCGAACTGAATCTGGTTTTCGAAGACAAAGCATGGGGCGATGTAACACACTACCATAAAAAAATCTCCCGGAACGCCCGATTACAGCTCATTCAACTGTACGTCACGAACAGAGCGTATCTCACCCCGGAAGCCATATCCAGATTCTCTGGTGCGACCACTCAATCATGCCCCAAATGCAGCGAACCCAAGGCAGGCATGACCCACATGTTCTGGGGATGCCCAGTGATCAGGGAATTCTGGACTCAAGTGAGGGATAAAGTGGTTGGTGCAGACATTGACATCGAAGTGGACGAGCCCTCGGCATGCATCTTGGGCAGGTTTAGGCGCAGCAGGGAGAACAAACCCCTCAACAGGCTGAGAGACCTTATTTACATAACTGCCAAAAGGCGCATTGCCATGGGGTGGAAGAGCCCCAAAGGCCCACCTATGCCCCTATGGTGGGGGGACCTTACAAAGTGGATCGCTGCGGAAACCGCGGCATGGGAGACTGCGATCCAAGTGCAGAGGCTTGACTCCAGCGAAGAGCTACACCGCTGGGTGGCCCTAACTGTACCCTTGTTGTACCCTGAATCACAGGAGAGAGAGACAGCTGGGGAAAGCGACCGTGGCCCGAGCATGGACTCTTGACGAACTTAGTACTTACAGTGGTCTTGGTGGGGAGGGGAGGGAGGGAGGGGCGGGGGACAGTTGGGAATTTAATGTTTTTTTCTCCTCTGATATGCTCAATCATTTCCACTGATACCTGTTTTACTCTTTGTTATTGTTTGTAACGAAACTAATAAAATATATTTAAAAAAAAAAAAGTATGGAGGAAAGGGGACGGGACGTAGGAGTATAACCAGGTTACTCACCGTAGTGACCACCTTACTCCTAGTCCATAGTCACCTTTCCTCCATACACCCGCCGTCCCCTCTAATAAGGTTCCTTTGTTATTGTTTAAAGGTCTCTGACCTGGCGATAGAAAAGGACTGGTGGGCGATGCGCAGGGCGGAGCTAAGATGGGCGGTGTTACGGCCGAGTGGCATACCCTGCATAGAAAGAGAGGAAGGACTAAAATGTTTGCAAAATTTTGATGCTTTTACAAAGTGCTCCAGTCCCGTCCCACAGGACAGAGGAATGTCCCATAAGTATGGAGGAAAGGGGACTATGGACTAGGAGTAAGGTGGTCACTACGGTAAGTAACCTGGTTGTTCTATGTCAAGACCGGAGGCAAGCATTATGCTTGTTTAAAGCTGTCCAGTACCAATGTCGCTACTGACGACACTGGCTTAAAGCAAAATGCATTAAAAGTCCCCTCCAAGGACCAATCTGCAGACTTCATAATATGTTGTAGGGGCACCCCCACACTAAATGCCTTGGAAGTCATTGCCCCTCTAACTGAATGAGCTCCAAGCAAGCAACTCTGTCTACGTCTGCTGTTAGGGAAAATTCTCATTTCTGTGCTAATTCCCTTCAACATTGGAGACCCCCAGCTCTTTTGCTGGACTTTATGACTTTTTAATTTTAAGACCTTTTTTCTCACTCTCTCGCGTGTTTTGACCTAATTTGGATTATGTGTTTTCACTGTTTTTGGAGTGTGACAAACTCCATAGACATTTTTGTATGGCGACACACAACACCTGCAGTGCAGTGTCCCAGATAAATCCTTTAGATTTCTCATAAGGTTTAAATACCTTTTCTTGTGTGAACTACAGTTCCCAAGAAAAGTAAAGTGAAATTAACTTTATATATCTATTCTCTTTGTAGGTCCAGCACACACCATCTTATGTGGAGTGTTGGGGGGTTACCGAGTAGCCCCCTATCCTACCTTCTCATGTAACATTTTTATGTTACCCTCAATACGTTAAATTGCTGGTGGCAGTGGTTTAATGCTTCCTACCATTGTGCTTTTCTACCGCAGGCTGAACCCTCAGCTGCAGTACAGCACCCATCGGTGACCATTTTGTCAAAATGGCCCCTGTGTTCTTTTTTCGCATTTTTTTGTTTGTGAGGTCTTTCTTGAGTTTTACTCTGTGCGTTGAAACAGATTCGAGCCCTTTGTTTGTCATGCCTTCAGCCCTGAAGCCAGCCTCTGGCTCCAGTGTGTCTAGAAGGACAGGATGTAAGGGAGGGTCCAGAAACTCCCCTGTCCTTTGTCTCTAGGAATGCCTGAATGCAACCAGTCCTGATTCGCTGGCTGGCCGTCCTTTTAGGACAGCCATCCTGCTGTGTGATTGACAGCCTAGGCTGTGCATGAATGGGAGAAACCTGCTTAAAAGGCAAGGGTTTTGGGACTAGAGGCAGAGTCGACCACTGGGAGAAACACCTGACGAAGAAACGGTGAACAAAGCTTGCTGCATCCTCCTGGACCTTTGAGTTGCCCGGCGAAGCCCTGCTGCTGTGCTGAAACTCCTTTTTTATTTCAACGGAGAAGCTTCGGACGAAACAACTTCTCCACTTGGGTTAGTGGGACCAACTAACCCTCAGACGAACTCCACTGGACCATCTTCTCCGACAGGCTTTACTTCTTCATTGCTGTAAGAACCGAATGCCAGGGGTCGAGTAATCCGTAGTCGATTGAAACGTCTGATGCAGTAACGAATCCGGCTAGAACCTCCAGGAGTCTCCTAAGGACCCTCCAAAAGCAGGACGACCAGATCCTGATCCCCCTCACCAGGGTGCAGGACCCAAGGATTGAAGGAAGCCCAACCGGTATTTGAGATCCGCAACGGTGCTGTTTGCTAAGCGCTGAAACCGCAAAGTGCCGCTGAACCGAAAAGAGCCCGTAGCTGCCAGCGACCTCCCAAGTACCGCCACAGGAGCCCTCCAGATGTCCTCCCTCTTGTCCCCACGACTGAGGCTGAGGAACACAGGGTCTGCACCGCTGTAGCAAGACAGAATCCAGCTGGACCGCTCTTCTTCAAACCAGAGGTACTGTTTAGGCTTGGGGTGCTTACCTTATTGCCTTTTAGCTGTGCTTTTCTCAGTTGGGAATTGCAGTGGCTTACCTTTTTAGAGTTGATTCCAACTCTCTTTTCACAGGCTTAACAGCTTGTGACACTACAATTGATTTTTCTACAAACTCTCTAACTTTGTGAAAGACTTTTTCTGATCTAAGAAGTGCCTCAGCTCCATAGACTGTGTTCCAGTTGACTTTGGCTGTCCTGGCTCCCTAAAGGCTCTTCTAGTCCATTGACCTTTATATTGTTTGTCCCTCAGAGGTGATACCTTGTTGTGAACTGTTACTGTTGGGAAAGTCTTGTCTAGATTTCATTGGAAGATTTAGTTGTCCTCACATATACTGAGCATCTGTTTAACCTTTTCCTTCTGCAAAGTATAACTAGTGTGATATATAAATGCCATACTGTCCTTGTGATTGAAGTCAACACAGGGTGTAGGAATTGTGTAGGAAGCATATCCAAAGATTATCCACTAACTTGTTAAGATTCTGAAAAGTAACTTTAAAGTATATTTACCTTGTTACACAAATTGCCTTTTTAAACAACACTTCTTTAAAAATTGATGTTAGTTAAATAAATAACTGAACCCTTGAGTGTAAGTGTTACTTGGCTACTTGTATTTACAGATTTCATTTGTACAGCTCTAGAGCTCAAATTTACCCCTCTTGAGATAGGCCTGGCAGCTCAGTCACACTACCAACATGTGTAGTACAGACCTATATGAAAAGGTGGGTTACCTAATAGCAAGCAGATTAGTGTGTAGTCTCAAACAGTGCGACTCCATCAATTCTTACCTAACACCTGCCATATGCATGACGTCTCTAACCCATTTAGCGATGGTGGTGGATGCTACTGCATGGAAAGGCTTCCTATGCGTAATTAATAGCTGGTGTGCTCTGCGGAGCCTTATGCTCTCAGTCGCCTTCTCATGGTCCTTAATACACTGGACAACAAATAACTTGGGGTCTTCTGGAAAATAAGAGATAAAGATAACGGAGGACCCACTCTTAATCCTTTTTGCTATGTGAAAGACTACTTGCTCTGGATAAAAGACCTACTGATCTCTAGCGCCTTAACATTGACACCCTCCTGCAACACACTAAGCACAACAGCATGGCTAATTTACCAGCTAGCCGACTAATGGATAATTGCTTGTTCTATGCCCACTGTTTGAGGGGGAATACCACCTACACGTCCCAGAGCACTGAATATTTGCCCACCGCAGGCTTGCGCATCTTAACTCCTTTCAAGAGCCTTACTATGGCCGGGTGTTCTCCAATGGTCACCCAATCACATTTCTCATGTCCCGCCAAAATGGCTGACCTATGCACCCCTATGGTGCCCAACGCTCAGCCTTCCTCTGCCATCTCCGCTAGGAAATTTAGGACATAGGGGCCGAAATGGGACAAATAAAATGCCACAAGCACCACTCTTCCCACTTGGTCTAAGCTGCATCATAGCTCCGGAGAGTGGAAGGCGCCCAGGACTGTCTAATACAATCGGTAGCGACATCCGGAAGGCTTGGCAATGCCCAACGTTGACGGAAATTCTGCACGCCAGAAGCTGTAGGGTCAGTCCCTACTATAACTAGTGGATGCTCCTAAACCCCCGGGTTGTGCAGTAAGTTCGACTGGGTTGGAATCACTCTTGGGAAATCCAGAATCGGAAACAGCATGATAAATGGGGGAAAGACGTAGTGCAGCGCTCCTGACCAGCTATGCAGGGACACATCCGTGCCCAGCGCCCCCGGCTCCAGCCTCTGGCTGAAATACTTGTGCGTTTCAGCGTGCAACGTGGAGGGGGAAAGATCGATGTCCATCCGCCCCTAGCGTTCCTGTAATTGCAAAAGCACGGGTCTGTATAACTTCCAATCGCTGGCGTCCTCCAGGAATCATATTCTGCTTCCTGGGATTGCTAATTTCCTGTCTAGGCAGTGATACCAGAAATCCTTTGCTAGTTCCACCAGCATTTTCAATGGTTTTCCCCCTACTCGATGTATATATCTCACTGCTGAGATGTTGTCCATCTTTAGCAGGATGCAACAGTTCGCTCTCTCCTTGGCGAATGCCTTTACAGCAAATTAGCCCACCAGCAGTTCCAAGCAGTTTATATTGCATCTGCAGCTCTTCTGCGGACCACTTTCCCCCTGTTTGCAAGTGGGCGCACCTCACACCCCAACCAGACCTTCTGGCCTCCGATTCTATTATTAATTCTTGCACGTCTCCGAATATGGCTTTGCTGTTCCAGGCCTCCATATTCTGCAGCCACCATTCTAGCTCTATCTTCCTGTTGTCTTCTAATGGAACTAGCTGGTGGTAACCCATGCCCCCCTGCAGATGCCTTATATTGAGCCTCTGGAGTGCCCTGTAGTGCAGAGGCCTGGGAAATATGGCTTGGATCGAAGATGCCAAGAGTCCCACTAACCTGACTAGATTCCAGAGTGAAATACATGTCTTGAGAAGTACTGCTCTCAACTCCTTCCTGGTCGCTCTCATTTTCTGTTGCGGTAGTTCTAAGGTTGCTTTTCTGGTATCGATTATAAAACCTAGGAAATCTACCCATTGTCTCTGTACCACCTCCGACTTCTCCTTGTTCACAAGGAAACCTAACGATTTCATTAGAGAGCACACCCAACATACCTGCTCCGTTACGACTACTTTGTCCTGAGCTAGGATCAGAATGTCATCCAGATAGATGATAATTCTGATCCCTCTGCCTCTGATGACTTCTGCCACTAGACGCATGATTTTGGTGAATGCCCAGGGGGCTGATGCAAGTCCAAAGGGGGTAGGCAAGAGAACTGCCAGCTTTGCCTCTTCCACAAGAATCTAAGGGACCATCTATGCTGTGGCGTTACTGGGATGATGAGATAGGCATCTTTTAGATTTAGCCTTGCCAGCCAGTCTGCTTTGCGCAGTATATCCCTGAGGAGGTGAATGCCCTCCATCTTGAAGTGTTTGTAGACAAGCCAGCTGTTCAACTCATTTACGTTTATCACTGTTCTAGCATTCCCTTTCCTGTGAACCAGGAACATATTGCTGTAGAATCCAGCTTGGACCCCCGAGCATCTCTCTAGTGCTCCTTTTTTCACTAGGCCGTGTAATTCTTTGTCAAGGAGGATCTTCTCCTCCCTCGCCAAACTGATTCCTGTGGGAAGACGCCCTTGCTCTGGCTTCCCCATGGCTTCCCCATGAATTCTAGCTTTAACCCTGCTAGTGCTTGTAAAACCCAAGCATCGCCCGATGGCTCCTGCTAATTGGACAAACATTGCCTCGTTCTGCCTCCCACTTTGGGGTAACAGTTGCACTGTTCATTTACCACTGAGATGTTTTGCTGTCTATAGCCTCCATGTCCTTGCCGCCCCCGCAGGCCTCGCCCTATGGATGGGAAGAAAGCATCCTGTTGGCAACTCTCCCAATATTGGCCCCTTGGGCCTTGGGGCCTCTTTGTTGAATTGAAGCGACCGGCCGATCAGCCCCTGTGTTGGCCGGTCCCTGCGAAAACCCGCCCGGGGAATATTTTGTGGATTGAGGATTGCGCTTTCTCCAGTGCTGTGTAAGTTCCCATGAAGCGGGACATTTCTTTAGCGAAAGTCTTGCCAAATAGCAGCCTTTGTGCTCCCTCGCCTGCTTTGTAATTAGCAAGATCCCCCAATTTGCTGTACATTTTTAGTAAAAGACTCATCCGTCTCTCTGAAGACAGAGCACAGCTAGCATTCCTGAGCAGACACACTACCCTCTGCGCCTAACTGACTAGTGTAGGAGCATCCATGGGCTCGCTGGTGTCTTTGGCTCTTTCCGCCAAGTCCATTATCTTGGCTAATGGCCCGGCGAGGTCGAGGACTTTGTCCTGGCATTTCTTCCAGGTGCGGTCGACGCCTCGCTGGATGTCCTTGGTAGTTTTGCTATCAAAGTTGACCATTTTCATGTCAATCTCAGGCATGTCCACAGCCTTGTCAGGCAGGTCTGGCCTTGGACACTCTGCTCTTATTCGGAAGCGCACTTCTTTCTCCAGTGGCTTCCTAATACGCTGTGCCATACACTGGGCTACTCTAGGTGATGGTAGCCATTCTGTCGATTTGGGGTGTCTTATGTGGTGGGGATCAAACATGTCCCCCATGTCGTCCCCTTCCTCTGGCCTAGTTTTGGGTAGCTTTGCCGCTACGGTGGTCCACCACATTGCCATCATCCTGATAGCTATCGTCATCCTCCCCATCTTCATCTGTGGGAGTCTCGCCTTCACCAGTGCCCCTGGGGTAGAGGGTACGAGGCTTGGCACTGCTGACGTACCCAAAAAAATGCTCTTTAGCTTGTTAAACGGGTCGGCTACCTCTTGGGGGATTGCAGATCCCCCTATTTATGACCCGGGGATGGGGTGGGGGGTAGAAGAGTGGGGGCTCTTCCGGGTCTTGTTCTCTCCCTTCAGCGCCTTCTTCCTGGGATGTGCAGCCGGGGTACCTTCACCTGGGCTCAGCTCTCTTTCTTTTGCTTTGAGCGATGTGCTTTGTTGCAATGAGGGACTTGAGTGCTTGTAAGTACTCCTGTATGGGCTGTATTCCTTTTACCACTGCTGTTACCAGTGTGTCCCATAGCACTCTTTTGAAGCTTAAGGACAGGTCTCTGTCTTGTCCTTCCTCCTCCTCACTGTACTCCGGTGAAGAGATTTCTGGCTCCATCTGTACCATTATTGGGCACTCCTACTGTGTGTGCCTGGTGCCAAGTCTGGGCCTGAGTCTATCAGGCTGCTAGGAGAGAGCAGGCACTTTAAATCTTCCCCCGTGGACCATAGCGTTTAAGAGCAGCAACACCGAAAGATGGGACCGTTCCGAAATCTTTCTCTCATCCACCGCACATACCCAAGTGCTAAATACAGTGGGTGATTTCCTCTGAAGACACGTCTGCAGGCATGCGACTGTCTTCCGGCATCACTCGCACTTCGAAGTATGTCTGCTTAATCAGCGCAGGAACGGCTGCTTTGATTTCTCGCCGGGGAGCGCACATGTAACCTTAAGCAAGCTTAGTTGCTCGTGGATCCGTACACTACCCGGGCAAGGCTGGGCAAATTAGTTAATTTTGCTTTGCCGGTAGTGTCCTGCCAGCCGTACTGAAACGCTACTCAATTACCTAAGTCTGGTAATGCTCAAAACTGCTGCACGCTCTCGCTGTATTTTGAGACAATGTTGCACCCATAATTCTACATTCACGTTATGGTATAACTTTCCAGCCCACTGCAATAGTCCTAAAAACAGGACCTATCTGCTTGAAGAGCAGCAAAGAAAAATAAAGAGTTGAGGATAGGGCATGGCATGGGAGGTGTGCTGAGTCAGGATTGGATATTTTCACAGGAAACAAAAGTACATGAGATCAGGGACTGCTGGGGATTTGTAGTCCCTTGTTATAATAGTTTGTGTTTGATTTGATTGTTTGAAAAAATAAGCTTTAAGAAAATAACGTTTTAAAGGCTTCTGTGAAGAGTGGAATGAAAGAGTTAAAGCATAATGCTCGCCTCCGGTCTTGACATAAAATGGACCTTTGCAGATGGCATTGAAACATTCCCCATGTTAATTATCAATTGTAATGTTAAGTTATTCAATGTTTATATTGCGCCCAACACAACCACCAAAGTGGTTTTACGGCACCTGGCCTTGTCTTTGAAGTGGTGAATTGTGACCCCCCAACAGGGTGTGACTAGACATTGCTCTGTGAGTATGAAAGAAGGGAGGGGCGTGAAAAGAGATTATAGGAAAGGGGGATTATCCAATAGACAAACAATTTAGTGGGGAGACAAACACAATCAAGGAGGTGTGGGGATTGTGGTTGTGGTGGGTGGGATGTGTTTAACTGTAATTAGTTATTGGTCAGTGTGAAAGAACATTTTAGGAATTTGATGATTGATTTAATAGCAAGGCTTCGCTGTGATGGGAGTATCTAGACCAGGCAAAGCATGGTCCTAGAAATGATTGGTGTGTGGTTGCGTGATGGATTTGAGAGGTGCTCAAGCAGGCCCTAGTAATAATTGTACAAATCGGTTTTATAAAGCACAAAACTAGCTAGGAAGTAGCAGAGTGCTGTACTAGGCTGCGCTTGGCCTCCTTTGTTATTTATTATAGCAGTAGAGCCACCAGCGATCCTGATCACAGGAGCTAATTCCATCAGGATATGCTCTAAGATTGCTCAACCAACTCTAGTGGTGCGCTTTTAGTTTCCAGAAAGAGCCAAATACTGCCAAACCAAAAATAAGAGTAAAAATGCTCTCATCAAAAAAAGCAAATCACTGACACATTGTATTTGGCCCCTGGCTTCCACTGAGAGAGCTCCAGGGAAATGTTTGGGTCAGTGTTACCAGCAGTGCAGTGCCACGGGAAGGAGCTATACTTTTATTTTTGCTAGATCTGTAAAGGTGAAAAAAGCATATTTTAATGTGCATGAATTGCTAGGTGCAATAATGTACAGTTTATTCGCCTAAAGAAAAATACCTTTAAAAATGTGAATTACCTTATTACTCTCTAAAATATAATTGGATTCTCAACTTTGAAACTTGAAACTTAGGGAGTACAATACTACAACTTTAAAGTATTCTCTGGATCCCTGGTCACAATAAATCCTAAATTGTGGCCAATCTATGACAACCATTTGCTTGCTTTGTCTAATTTCCCACATCCCGGAATTCACCAATGGAACACATCAATATGTTTCCTAAAATACCTGGATACAAAGTTATCTGGTCCAAATCCAAGCTGTTACATGGTTCACACTTATGCGACATTTAGTGGTCCCTACACTAGATGAACTTTCTTGGTTTATCAAGTCAGAGAGATTATGTGACACATTTTGAATAGCTGATTGCATGGTTTAACTAGGGTAAGTGAATAGGGTTTCCCTAGTTATGGGGCAAGGAGAATTTGATCAAGATGAGCATTGCAACGAGAATGAATTATCTCCTGTAAACGCTGTCACTGCCATCTCCATCCCACAGGCAATTTGATTTAATTGATAAAATGATTGAATCCTTTCTTGAGATTAGGAACACACTGTGGCCTGTGCAATAGACGCTGTAAAAACCCTCTTTTTTATGGGGAAAATTAATGTTCCTGTCTTTAAAAATGATCATGGGGCATTCAGTGCTCGCCACATTTGCTTAATGATTCATCCAAAGTTCTTTTTCATAAATGTTCAATTAATATTTTCTTACAGAAAACATCAGTGGGCAAATAGATTTGAAAGAAACAAAGCTGATGAAATTTCATATTTAATAACATTTATAAAGTCGACAAATTCAAGTCAAAGAAAACCAGACTAAATATATTTGAAATTCTCCTGAAAAAGCAGACCACTATACCATGAATAAAAGTACATATGTGGCTGTGTTAATTTTACCACAAGCATGAAGAATATTATTTCCAATGGATTGCATCCTCCCACAGATTCAACATCTGGATAGATATCCTCCAGTGCTAGCTGTTCTTAGAAAGCTCAGCAAGGGGCGTAGTGCTGCTCAACGAACACCTTTCTCTGCTCTTGTGCTTCTCGACTCTGTACATGATGTCAGCACCCACATATATAGTATACACTAGGCCCCCTATCTCTGTTCCTTTTTTCTGTGCGCTCAGCATGCTGTGTTCTCTGAATGTTTTCTTTGGAAAACCTACAGCCCCGTCAATCCTGTTCCTAAGCCTCCAGGCTTCAAGTGATGCAGCAACTGCAGCTCCAAGATGTCTATCATCAATCTGTACAATATCTGTGTTTGGTGTTTGGGGACGGTCCACAAAATAAAGCAATGCAGCTTGTGCCAGTCAATGAACCCAAAAGCCCTGAGGCAGCGGGGTGCAAAATTGTGCTCAGTTGTCCCCCTTCGATTTATTTTGCTGGCTCAATCTCATACTGAGTCCACACCGGTCGACACGGAAGACCCAACCCTGGAGAAAGGGGATGAGCTGGAGGGTATCCAGTAAAATTTTCAAAAACACATTTTTGACATGCCAAAATCTCGGAACAAAAATGCCAAAAAAATGTTTTTTGAATAGTTTTATTTCGAGGGGATTGGGTCCTCCGACGTATTCCATATCTATGACAGGTAATGTCCACAGCTGTGCTGCTTTGGAAAATCTTTGGCGTCTGCGTCGATGACGTCGATGCGCCGTCCCCGAGGACCTCCTCCGACGGCCGACGTCACCCGATGTGATAAGTAGGACGCACAACGCCCATAGCCTCAGTTCCGTTTTTTCCGCGAACATGTTCGCTTCGTGAATCTCGGTACGCCTCGACTTTTTGGAGTTTGCTGTTTTCAATTCTCGGTTTGTTGAACCTGTTCGGTTTTTTGTGAAGACCTGTTCGTGGCGATGTCTACTTTGTCTTCAACCCCGCGTCCGGGCTTCAAGAAATGCGGGGACTGTGGGTCCAAGATGTCGGTCACGGACTCGCACAACGCCTGCCTCTGGTGCCACGGGGAGGCCCACGATACGGACGACTGTGTCGACTGCCAGTCGCTCACGGCAAAGGCCTTGCGGGAACGCAAGAAGAAGCTGTCGGTAGGCCGGGTGTCTAAGCCCCGGAAGTCGAGGTCTGCAGGGCTTTCGACGGATAAGTCGAGGGGCGACTCTCCGCGATATCATCGGAAGTCCAGTGGGTCTCCTTCCAGGAGTCGGTCTCGCCACTCCTCCGCCTCTTCGAGGCATTCCCGGAAGCGCCGGCATCAGTTGCCTTCCCCGTCCTCTTCCGAGGACTCCGCCCGTCGGCGGGTCGCTTATCCCTCCATGGAAGTGACACCGGAGGAATGGGCTTCCTTCGGGAAGCAGATTCTAGCGATTCTTGAATCGCAGTGCACCGGTCCGTTCGCGCCTCCGAGTGGGGTCAGTCGGCACCGGTCGAGAGGCACCGCTCATATGCTTTCAGACTTGGGTGGTCGGCACAGCTCGCGGGAGAGGTCCCGCTCGGACAAGGGTAGCTGTTCTCGCCAAGCCCATTCCAGGTCCCAGTCCTTGACGTGCTCGAGACCGCGTGATCCTGTGCCGTCTTCGAAGAAGACGTCAACGCCTGTGGTGCCGAGGTCGTCGATGATTTCTCTCGAGGCTCCGCCTCCGAGGGGGTCGTCGAGAGACACGCTCGGAGTTCCGGCTTCAAGGCCTGTGTCGACGCCGTCGATGCTGGCGGCGCTGCAGCTGACGTCAACGCCGATTCGCTTGACGTCAACGCCTTTTCTGTCGACGCCGGCGCCCTCAATGCCTTTCGAGGCGGTGGTGTCGGAGGGGCCCCGTGGCACAGGATTCGCCCCTAGGAAGGCTCTGGCTAAGGTCAGGCACTGCTTTGGTCCCCAGGGGTCTTCCTCTACCCGCCTGGAGTACATTTCAGAGGGTGATGAAGGCTCTGATGACGGCTTGGTTCCGGTTACGGTTCCAGATGAGCTGATCTCGGGCCATAGCCAGTTTGATGACCTGAGGCAGTTGCTGCATGATGCCAGTGGACTGGACACCTCTCGGAGGTGGAGTTTTGTAGGCCAGAGCATGGTACTCATGCCGATTCTTCATATCGGCGCCTTATGTCTCGGGTCACCGAGTACTTGGGTTGGTCTGCTCCCCCAGGGGAGTTCGTTCAGGATGATCTCACGGACATCCTTGATCTTGGTCCCCCCACTGACCCGGTTTTGCCGTTTCATATGGCTCTGCAGAGAAGGGTGGCGGCGGCTTGGACTGCTCTAGAGAGTCTCCTGACAGTGGGCAAGTCTTTGTCGCGAAAACACCGTCCGGCCAGTAGCGACCCCTGCTACTTATCTAGGCACCCCACTCCGGAGAGTTTGGTGGTGCAGGCGGCTACCGCCCCGGCAAAGCAGGCGTCGTGTCCTACCATCCCTCCGAATAGGGATGACAAACGTTTTGACGGCTGGGCGAAGAAAGTGTTTTCTTCAGGGGGTATGGCGCTTCAGGCGGCCAACTCCATATGTGCCTTGTCTCGTTTCACACACACTCTGTGGAACTGTGTTGCATTAGCGGCCACACATATTCCCGAAGGGGACGAACGGGATGGTTTCCTTACTATGGTTCAGGATGGCAAGGATGCCATGTGTGAGGCCGTTCAGTCAGGTTTGGACTTGGCAGATTGTGTCAGCCGGTCCATGGTGGCGAACACCGTAAAGCGCAGGTTTGCGTGGTTGCGGAAGTCTGGGTTCGCTCCTGATGTGCAGACCCGGCTCCTCAACATGCCCTTTGACGGTGAACACCTTTTTGGCAGCAAGGCTGACAAGAGCCTTGAGAGGTTGCAGACCTCCAAAGCTGCAGCAAAGTCGTTGGATGCTGCAGTTCGCCAACCTCTGCCTTTTCGTCCTAGGGGACAGCAATGGAGGGGAGGTTCCTTTCGCTACTACTCGTCCTTCAGTAAAGCGAGGGGAGCTAGCAGTCAAAGAGGCCATCGTAAGAGTGCCAGAGGTGGAAACAAAGGTACTCGAGGTGCCAAGGCCGCTCGGGCAGTTGCCTCTTTGCCCTCAGGCAACGCCGCAGCCGCTACCACTCAGTCATGAGGCCAGGTCCCATGGTTCGACGGTTGGGGGAAGGCTGGTGCAGCATCTTGTAGAGTGGCAAGCCATTACTTCGGATGTGTGGGTTCTGGAGATCATAACCCACGGCTACTGTCTTCCTTTTCCGCAGAGGCCTCACGACAATCCTCCAGGGAACCTCTCTTTGAAGAGTCTGGATCCGCTCCTTGCGCAGGAAATTCAAGCCCTGCTAGAGAAAGGCGCCATAGAACTGGTGCCTGTAGCGGAGAGGAACAAGGGATGGTATTCTCCTTATTTTTTGATTTCGAAGAAAGACGGGTGATTGAGACCCATCATGGACTTGCGCGGTTTGAACAAACTCCTCAGGAAGGACAAGTTCAAGATGGTGACTCTTTCTCAAGTCCTCCAGGCCCTTCAACTTCAGGACTGGTTGGTGTCTCTCGACCTCAAGGATGCCTTCTTCCATGTGCCGATTCATCCCAGGCACAAGAAGTACCTGAGGTTCGCGGTTGGCGACTTGCACTTTCAGTTTCGGGTCCTGCCGTTCGGATTCACCTCCGCCCCGAGGGTTTTCACCAAGCTCCTGGTGGTGGTGGCAGCACATCTCAGGAAAGGGGGGATTCACGTCTACCCCTACCTGGACGATTGGTTGATCAGGGGGAGCTCTCCCGAGCAAGTCCTGGATCATCTGTCCGTCACCTGCCACTCCCTTCACAGGCTGAGCTTCTCCCTCAATTTAAAGAAGTCCCATTTGACACCAACGCAGCAGCTCCGGTACATCGGAGCAGTGCTCGACACGTCCCTGGGGCAGTGTTTTCCTCCTCAGGTAAGGGCTCTTCACATTCAGCAGATGGTGAACAAGTTTCAATTTGCCCAGGATCTCCCAGCGTCCGAGTTCTTGAGACTGCTCGGCCTCATGGCATCCTGCATTCTTCTGGTGCCAGAGGCTCGTCTGCGGATGAGATCTTTGCAGTGGGCACTCAAGCTCCAGTGGTCTCAGTCCTCCGGCAGGCTGTCGGACCCTGTTCAGGTGCCGCCCTCGGTAGCCCAGGACCTTCTGTGGTGGGCCGTCGAAGGCAGTCTGAAGAAGGGGGCTCCATTTTGGCTGCCCTGGCCGGAGGTGACGATCCTGACGGACACATCCCTCACAGGATGGGGAGCTCATGCAAACGAGATGACAGTCAGCGGTCGTTGGTCTCCGTCGGAGTCCAGACTCCATATCAATCTGTTGGAGCTGAGGGCCGTCAGGCTAGCCCTGAAGGCTTTTCTGCCGACTGTGCATGGAAAGAGTGTCCTGATTCTAACGGACAACACGGTAGCCATGCACTACCTCAACAAAAATGGGGTGACAGGGTCACTTCCGCTGTGCAGGGAGGCGATGCAGCTCGAGTTCTGGGCCATCCAGCAGGAAGTTTCGATCTCGGCTGTTCATCTGGCCGGAGACGACAACGAGACGGCGGACGCTCTGAGCAGGCAGAGCACGATCTCTCACGAGTGGGAGCTGGCTCAGGAGATTCTCCTGGAGACCGTTTGGGGGACCCCTCATGTGGATCTCTTCGCCTCCAGTGTCAACCGGAAGGGCGAAAGGTTTTGCTCGCGGGAATTTCCTCCAAAAGGAGCCGTAGGAGACGCGTTTGTGGTGGAGTGGTCATTCCCACTGCTGTACGCGTTTCCTCCAGTCCCCCTCATCCCGCAAGTACTGCGGAGGTTACGGAGGTTCGGTTCCCGGATGATCCTCATTGCTCCGGCGTGGGCCCGGAGGACGTGGTATCCGGACCTTCTCGACTTGTCCATCTGCCCTCCACGTCGTCTTCCCTACCGAGACGATCTGCTCTCACGGGAGGGGGGTCAGGTTCTCCATCCAGAGGTCAGATCCCTCAACCTTCACGCTTGGCTTCTGAAAGGTTGAGGTATAAGGAGTGGGACCTCCCTGAAGATGTGATGGAGGTGTTGCTCTCGTCCAGGCGGCCGGCAACAAAGTCTCTGCGACTGGTGCAGTGTTAAGAATGTGGATCCTTTTGAATGTGCCATTCCCATGGCTCTGTCTTTTTTGCTTTCTTTGGCCCACAGGGGCTTGCAAGTGGGGACCATTAAAGGTTACCTGACGGCGCTGTCCATATTTAAGCGCTCGTCTGAAGAGAGTTCCTATTTTAAGATTCCCTTAATTTCGCAGTTTTTGAAAGGGCTCACTAATGTGTTCCCTCCATCACCTTTTCTGGTGCCCGGTTGGGATTTGAACCTTGTTCTTAAGTTTCTTATGGGTGCTCCGTTTGAGCCTTTACATTCTTGCCCTTTGAGGCTGTTAACTCTGAAAACTGTGTTTTTGGTTGCGGTTACTTCCGCTCGCAGAGTGAGTGAATTACAGGCACTTTCAGTTAAGCCACCCTTCACTGTGTTTCATAAGGACAGGGTTGTCCTTAGAGTTAGTCCTTCTTTTCTTCCGGCGTTCAATCCTCCTCCACATCCTGGTAAGGAAGAGGAGAGGCTCCATAGGCTTGATCCTAGGAGAGCGTTGAGCTTTTATATTTCGCGCATGTCCCGGGTCAGAGTGGACGATCAACTTTTCATTGGTTACGCTGGAAAGCGTTTGGGACAAGCTGTGACGAAACAGACTTTGTCTCGTTGGATTATTTTAGCTATCTCCGAGTGTTACCGCTTGGCGGGTAAGGATCCTCCGGCTGGCTTGCGGGCCCATTCTGCCAGGGGAGTGGCTGCGTCTACTGCCCTGCAGAGGGGAGTTCCTATTCGTCACATCTGTGATGCAGCCACCTGGGCTTCGGTACATACTTTTGTACGTCACTACTCCCTCGATTCCATCAAAGGTCAGGATCTGGCCTTTGGCAAGGCAGTCCTCTATTCCGCAATTTGATTGGGCATGCTAAATTTGTGTTCTAAATTCTTTCCCACCTCCTTGCTTGGTACTGCTTTGGGAGTCTGTCATAGATATGGAATACGTCGGAGGACCCAATCCCCTCGAAGAACAAGTTCTTTCTTACCTGGTAACGTTCTTTCGATGGGATGGTCCGACGACGTATTCCATATCGCTCCCTCCCTGCCTTCCCCGCTGCAGAATTTCTTTTGCGATTGCAGCTTGCGTTCCGCAAGGCCTTGTGTGTCTGACTGGCAGAAAACTGGTGGCACACGTTCTGGGGAAAAAACTATAACTGAGGCTATGGGCGTCGAGCATCCTACTTATCACATCGGGTGACGTCGGCCGTCGGAGGAGGTCCTCGGGGACGGCGCATCGACGTCATCGACGCAGGACGCAGACGCCAAAGATTTTCCGAAGCAGCACAGCTGTGGACATTACCTGTCATAGATATGGAATACGTCATCGGACCATCCCATCGAAAGAACGTTACCAGGTAAGAAAGTAACTTGTTCTTTTATTTTATATGTTTTATGTTTGTTTCGTTAGTAGAAAAAAGTGCCAATAAAAAAGAAACGGGGGATTGAGGGGGGGCAACCCCACTGTTAAAAAAAGATTTTTTTAAAAAAACTATTCAACATTTTTTTTCCAGCATTTTTGTGTCGAAAAATTAGCATTTCGAATATGTGACGTTCGAAAATGTCACTATAAACCGAGCTTGAGGTCAGGCAGCACAAGCCAAAAAAGTAATCTCACTTACAATGTGTGTCTCACCATTCTGCTTCTTCCTCTTTTCATAAGAAGAAAAAAACAGAAGCATAAATCTGGGAGTGACCCTAGTGATTGGTCCAACGATGGACAGGGTAAGTCTTTTCTGTCTGGGGTGCATTCAAGGAGGAATGGGAGGATTTTAATGATCAAATGTTGGATTTGTTTGCGAAGGCCATGACTGGTACAGCTTCAGCTAACCAATCTACCCTGCCTGATGAAGAGCTGATAAAAAGGCGAGAGACTCTTGTCGTACACCCTGGAGCTGGCTTCCTCGAAGTGGACATAGGCAACAATGGCCTTAGCTTGTTGAATTCGACCATGACTGCCACTAGTTCTGCCCTGATAGTTGCCCTGCCTTTAGACTATGCCACGGAGCCCGCGACCCAGTTTTTTCTGCCTTTTTGGATGATCTTCAACAACAAAGGTGAGCTGGTTCTCTCTGGGTTCAATCCGTTGTCTGGAGCAGGCCACAATCTACTGCTAGATTTCCTGGCGACCAGGCATCAGGGCTTCACAACTTAAGTGGTCTCGACACGTCCCTGGAGATGCAACAATACGTGCAACCGAACTTGCCTTAGCGCCAATGTGAAACCACTGGTGCGGCACTACTTGATGGATATCTTGGATAAAGATCCTCAGTCGAAGGACCTCTCCCTTTTAACACAGCGATTGCTGATCCACTGTTTGCATTATGACAGTACCCATGTTTGTCTCCAGCAGTCGATAATGAGCTGATGAAAATTATAAACCAGTGTTTGAGGACCATACCTTTTTATTGAGTTATCCGACCCCTTAAGTGGTTAGGGCAGCCATGGTGACCCTGAAGCTATCTTTGTCAATGGCGGCTCTCCTTCAGGATAGAGAGGTGATAACATGGAATGCTCTGGCCTAAAAGGATTTTTCCTTCAGGGAGCATGGCGTTTAAGGCAGTGAACTCCTCTTGCACGTTGGCAAAGTTCTCTCATATTTTGTGTAACATTGTATCAGAGGCGTTGTTTCACTTGCCGGAGGGAGAGGTTAGGGATAGCTTCCTCGAGCCTTGTGAACAACTGGAAGGAAGCAGTCTTTCAGGCTCTTCAAGCTTTCTTTGATGCAGTGTATTGCATTGGTATTTCTATGGGGATGTCGACTGTCATCTATAGGGCCTACTGGCTCCAAACATCAGGGTTTTCCCTGGAGGTACAGTCAAAGATATTGGATATGGTGTTGGATGGTGAGCATCTACCTGGTCCCAAGACTGACGAATCCTGAGAGGGAAAATATGGGTTCTAGGATTATGGCTAAGTCCCTAGGTCTGGTGGTCCAGCAGCCCACACCATTTCAAACTTTTGCCTTTGAGACCGGAAGACGGTTTGCCACTCTTTCACCCGTTTACCGGAAAGAGACAATTGCCCCAGGCCAAGTCAATGCAAAAACATTATGTACGTCCCGGCATGGTTAGGGGTGTGTCAAGGAGTCAAGCAGCGATGACCTCGGCAACAGATGCACCGATCTGAAACCCTCTTGAGGTCTTCCCCTATGCTACTTCCATTGGTGCATTCCAAGTCTCTACTCGCCTGGACAAGTGACAGGATATAACCTGTGATGCTAGGTTGCTACAGTTGGTTAGGCAGGGTTACGCTCTCCTGTTTGTTTGCAAGCCCCAGAACAGATTGCCAATGCTCCCTTGCTCATATCTCGACCCGGTGCTCAGGGAGCAATTGATTACCCTGCTGGCAACGAGGGGGCTCTGGAGTAGGCTCAATTTCCTAAGAAGGGAATGCAATGATACTCAAAAAGGAGGGAGGCATCCGTCTCGTCCTGGATCTCAGGGGCTTGAACAAGTTCCTGATGAAAGAGAAGTTCAGGATGGTGACGTTGAAAGAGATTCTAACGATTCCAGCTGGTGGCTGGTGTCATTCGACCTCCAGGATACCTACTCCATGTGCCGATTCGTCAAAGGCATAGAAGGTTCCTGAGTTTTGACATTGGGAGCTCCCATTTCAAGTTCTATGTGCTACCCTTTGTATTGAGCACCGCACCCAGCGTATTCAACAAATTAATGGCGACTCATCTCAGGAGTCTGTCTTTCCTTACCTGGATAACTGGCTCAACCAAGGCCACTCACTGTATCGGGTGTAGCATCATCCGAATGGTACCTTGTGGCTGTTGCTTCTTCCTAAATTTTCAGATGTCCAACACAACACTATCCTAGGGGCTTCAGTTCATCGGGGCATACCTAGACACACTTGAGTGGGGACGGCCTGAGGATAGTCACGAGCATTCAATATATGGTCACTCATTATATGGCCACCCTTTTCCAGAAAGCACAAATGCTGCCAGCTTCGGCCTTTCCACGCCTCCTGGATCTCATGGTCCCAGGCTGAGTATGCGCTCCTTGCAGTGGCTACTCAGCTGTCAATCGTAACAGTTCTTAACAAGAAGTTTGATAATAACCATGCACACCTATATTTTGAGTGTATATGGTAATGATTCAAAGTAGTTAAATCAGGAATAATGAGTAATTTGAGGTGCAGGGGAGAGGTGCTCAGCCTTGGTATCTAGGCTGGAATACATACATGGAACAATAGTTTCCTATTTAAGGAAACCCGCGTCCCCTGCACACTATCAACAAGAGGCTAAAAGCCTGTATAGAAGTTTTAATAGGTACAGTCAGTAGCCCAGTAGTTTTGACAGTTTTTAAATAAATTTTATTGCTTTGTTTAGCTCACAAAGTTATTCTTAAATCATCCAATTATTTCTTGACAACTTTTCTGTTTATCCAACAAACAGTAGTTTATTCATTTTATATCAACAAATCAAAAATCACAATTTAATGTGGCCCAACGCGTTTCGAGTATTAATTTTCACTCTTCATCAGGGGCAATGTGTTCTGTATTCTTAACATTCAATACAATTTCTGTAGAAAAAAGTAATGAATTAATTATCTAATAATATGTATTCATGTTTATACTTTTGAACCAAAACAAGGTACTTCATTAGTTAGATAGGAGTACAAAAAATGGCATCATCGCATGTTTTCAACCAATAACATTGGTTTAAGAGATTTAGTCTTGTAACAAAGGATGAACTTATTCACCAAATGCTTGGGAGCCTATTGAGTTTGTAGACAATACCATCAATAGATGTTTACACTTAAATCCAATCAGAATTGGAGCTTGCGACGTGACGTCATCACGCGCATGCGCGGGTGACGTCACTCGCAACTATAAATATACATACCACTCTTATCCGGCATTCGGGTGCGGATGGAGAATGCCCATACTCTACCTCTTACCAGCAGTCACCTTCTTGTACTGTAAGTATCCTTTAAGGCTACCTTTTCTTAGGCGGCTTGACCTTTTCTTTATAATATAGCCATGCTATTTCTCTTTTTTAGAATACTACAACCAGTTCACACTGATGCCTTTAAAAGACTACTGGGGGTGTCCTACATGACATCGTGAAGTGAGTCTAGGTTTTATTTTACACTTCATAAATCACCACGGGTGCTTGGCATTTGTCACCATTGTAGTTCTTACATGTCTAAATAGCACAGGAACAGGATCTTGTTACACCATTCCCCACTTTCTTTCTTAATAGGTTACCAATCACACTCCGATTCTATTGATGGTATTGTCTACAAACTCAATAGGCTCCCAAGCATTTGGTGAATAAGTTCATCCTTTGTTACAAGACTAAATCTCTTAAACTAATGTTATTGGTTGAAAACATGCGATGATGCAATTTTTTGTACTCCTATCTAACTAATGAACTACCTTGTTTTGGTTCAAAAGTATAAACATGAATACATATTATTAGATAATTAATTTATTACTTTTTTCTACAGAAATTGTATTGAATGTTAAGAATACAGAACACATTGCCCCTGATGAAGAGTGAAAATTGATACTCGAAACGCGTTGGGCCACATTAAATTGTGATTTAGGATTTGTTGATATAAAATGAATAAACTACTGTTTGTTGGATAAACAGAAAAGTTGTCAAGAAATAATTGGATGATTTAAGAATAACTTTGTGAGCTAAACAAAGCAATGCAATTTATTTAAAAACTGTCAAAACTACTAGGCTACTGACAGAACCTATTAAAACTTCTATACAGGCTTTTAGCCTCTTGTTGATAGTGTGCAGGGGACGCGGGTTTCCTTAAATCGTAACAGTTCTTTACAGACATGTCAGACATCCTTTGAGTTTAAGGGACAGTGGACAATGACCTGTCATGGTGGTTGAGTCGGGAGATCTTGGTGGCAGGTCATCTAGATGCCTATGCCTGGGTTGGAGGTCTAGCTTTTCACGGGCACCTCCTTAAAAGGCTGAGATGCCCATCTCTGGGTCTGCAGGTGAGCAGACTTGGTCCTCACTGACAACACAGTGGCCATGCACTACCTCAACAAGAGGAACAGTGTGCAGTCTACGAGATACATTCTTAGTGGAGTGGACCATCAACACATTTCCTCCAATTCTAGTCATTGCATTGGTTCTGAGAAGGTTGAGGAGGTTTTGGTCTCACATGATTCTGATTGCCAACGATTGCGCGAGGAGAACATGGTACCCAGAACTTTTTGAGTTGGCCACCTGTCCACCTCGCTGTCTTCCTCAAAAGGCATACATGCTTTCTCAGTCGGAAAGTCAGGTGCTTTGCCCGAACCCAAAGTCTTTTAGTCTTCATGCATGGCTCTTGATAGGCTAAATTATGATGGCTAGGATCTCATGGATAAAGTTTTGGAGGTTTTGCTGGCTGCACACAGACTTTCAAAAAGTTCAATTTATGCATGCAGGTGGAGGAAGTTTGAGGAATGGTGCAGGGCGAGAGGGGCAGATCCATTGTCAAGTCCCACAACTATGGTTCTGGAGTTTCTTGTCCCTGGCTAGGCAGGGACTGCAAGTTGGTATGGTGAAAAGGGCACTTGGTCTCTCGTTGTTATAGAGGTCCGTAGAGCAAGGTCCTTTCTTTTCAGTCCCTTTAGTTGCTCAATTTCTCAAAGGTCTAATGAATATCTTTCCCCCAGTCCAATTGTCCACCTTGGGAATTGAACCTGGTCTTTTCCGTCTTCATGACTGCACCTTTCGAGCCATTTCATTCTTCTTCAACTTGAAGACTCCTCACATTAAAGACAGAGTTTTTGGTGGCAATTACCTCTGCTAGATGTAGGCTTTGTCATGCAATGCAACTTGACTTCAGTTGTCAAAGGAGAAGTTTCATCTTGGGGTTAGGCATCGTTTTTGCCTAAAGATCTGTCTGACTTTTATTTTAATCAAAAAATCGAACTTCCTGTCCTTTTCCCGCCACCACAACCCTTGAAGGAGGAAAGGCTGCATAGGTTGGACCCAAAGAGGCTCCTAGTTACTATGTTGCTGAGACAGCGTCCCTTCACAGGGATGATCAGTAGTTTATATCCTTTTCACAGGCACGTTTGGGTGGTGCAGTTGCTAAGCAAATACTGTTATAATGGATTGAACTATGCATTCCCCCCAATAGCGCAGTGAAGCCACAAATAGTGGCTGGCAGGCACTATACAAGACCACTAACAATAGATTAAATAACATTATGTAGTTCAGTGTTATGAGAACGCTGGGAGGTGGTTCAGTCGGGGGTTTATGCTCACTCCACTAGCGGAGTAGCAGCTTCCTCAGCATTACAAAGTGGAGTACCCTTGAAGGACTTTTGTAGGATGCTACAGGGGCTTCTATGCATATGTTTTTGAGGCACTACAACCTAGGTTTGTTGGCCTTGCATGGTTTGGCAGGGCAGTTTTGCAGAGTTTCCTGGTATACTTCACTTTCAACCCTCCTCTCTCTGCTATACTGCTTTAGGAGTATTCTATTGAGGGAGGATGCAGTCAATTGAAGGAGAAATTACTTAATGCTGATGTTCTGTCTATGTATTCTCCTCACAGATATCTCATTGCTCCACCATCATTCAACCATTACTGAAAGCTTTTTGGGAGGGAGGTGTGATGAATCCAAGGAATTTGTCCCTTCTCCCTAAGATGGAGCCATCCCTATTTGAAACTGGGGAGCTGAGCCTGCTACAAAAAATACTCCCTAGCCAACTGGGCAAACAGGATCTCACTGGGGGTGACCTCCTCCTTAGGGGATAAGGACTCCCCAATGAGAATAACATCTCCATTACCACCAATGTCCAAAAGGGTTATTGCATACATGGGGGGTGTTAACCTTGTTAAGAAAAAGGGGCCTTAATGCTTGGTTTGGCTGCTGACCACTCCCTGAGTCTGGAATCCCAGGACCAATGGAGTTATGCCTGTCCTTGCAGGGAGAGATAAGTGGAGTAGCCGATGCAGAAAGAGTTGACCACTGGGGGCAGAAGAACTGGAGAGAGAGACTGTGTCACATGAAAGCCTCAGCTGTAGCTTGGAGCCAATGCATCCTAGAGGCAGGACAAGTATGCATACATGGTGGGCAGAGAGCCAGTGGCACGCTGCTGAGCCCTGGAAAGCTGGAAGCCCCATGCTTGAAGCTCTCAAGAGGAGTGAGAGAGAACCACTACCAAAAGGGAAGACTGGCATGCCGAAACCATGGCACCCGCAGAGGCAATAGGGAACCGACCGCATGAGGAGCACAGTTCCTCCGCGGAAGGAGTGGCCATCTCATCCAAAAAAGGCCACCATGAAGAGTCATGTACGTGGATCTCGCAAAGGAGAGGGATGATGGCAGTTGAGCTCTGTGGGGCTTCAAGAGGGAGCCAGAATGCTAGGAAAGCGAACCGAGTACCAAAGAAGGCCAATGAGCCTAGAAACACACAGAGAAATGCCCAAAGAGTGTGAACTTGCAAACCACAACCCCTGAGGGGTTATTAGAAACCAGACAAGGAACAAAATACCCAAAGTTGGTGAAGCAGTGAACCACCACCCACAAGGGGTTATTCGAAGTCATAAAAAGAGCAAAATACCCAAAGGGTGTGAACATGCGAAACACCACCCGCAAGAGGCTATCAGAGACCGAAAGTGATTGAAATACCCAAAGGGTGTGAAGCTGAAAACCACAACCCATGAAGGGTAACAAAGTCAGAAAGCCAAAACAATACCCAAGAGGGGTAAGCTTGAACCCCACAAGCTCCAAGAACTTACCAGAATCCAGAAAGCAAACCAGATACCAAAAAGGGGTGAGCTTGAAAGATAAAACCTGTGAGGGCATTCAAGAAGCCAGAAAGCAAAACCAATATCAAAAGGAAACAAACTTCAAAGGCGTAACCCACAAGGGATTCAAAGGAAAGAGGGATTCAAAGGAAAGACTGATTAAGAGAAATACCAATGGCCCAGTCCAGACAAAAAATCCCAAACACCCCCAGGGGGTGGAAATCTACAGCAGCTCCAGCCGTCAAGTAGAGGTGACAAGGTCACAGGAAGTTACTATTGGCACAAATCCAAGATGCCCTGGAGGGGTTCGAGTGAGACAGTAGTTAAATAAATGCAAAATCCACAAATCCAAGAAACTTGCTTCCCCAAACTGTTTGAAAGGACATGTGGCGGGGTCAGGGGTGTGCCTGTTGTACTTGTGTTGGAATCCAGAAATGTTTACTTGAACTACACGTGAAACCCAGGGAAGTCCAGAGGACTATTTCAGAGACATTGTTTGGAGGATTCCGTGTCATTTAATCGCAGGATGTTTTTTCGCCGGGTTTTTTACCACCCCCCCCCCCGCCACCACCCCCAAAAAATTAAATGAGTTGCTTCGGCAAAAAATGTGCAGTAAAAAACCCCACGGAAAAAACATCACGGATGAAAGAACGTCGTACCATTTGGAGGTGGGTCATGCCCTAGCCAGCATAAGCCAAGCAAGAGGGAGTAAGAAAACTTCTCTGAGCTAAGATTGTGTTTCTTTTTTTAGTGGAAGGGTCAGTTAGAAATATAGCATAGGTTTAGAGTAAGGATGAGTTTGAGTTCTATATGAAACCCAATTAGGACCTTTTATTATTTTCTTATAATATGTAATGACGCACTGTGGCAATGGGGGATGATGAGGATTTTCTTTCTACTTTAAAAAAAAAAAAGCTTGAAAACCTATCCTTTTTGTCTGCATTCTCTCTATGATCAACCACACAGGGAGTATAAAGAGGAGGTGGTCAAAAAAATAAACAAATTCGACCCAAAACATTCAGTCATTTCTCATTGGGTATTTTGTATTCAATCATTTCTGCATATACCTTCTCAACATACTTAAACCATGGAATAGGTAATCCCATTAGGGGCTATGAATAGTTCTTCCAAACAGTGTCTTTATATATTGCCTGCGTCAATGCACCAAATTTGAATCCCTCATATAGTATAAGGTGCATTAAGATACAATCTGTAATAGACAGAACTGCCAATTCAGATTTGATGCACTGATGTTTACGTCTAGGCAGTTTGAATAATCGTCAATACAACTGTATTTCCATAGGTTCTAAATAAATTCTATTCTCTGAGGTGTATTAAGATTTGTATGCAAAAAGATTTTAACAGTTCATTGTGTGCCCACCAAAATACCTTTTCCTTAATGCATTAGGTAGTTTTTTCAGTGTAATTTAATATAACACTATTTCTGATATTTTAATAATCTGCTGGTAAACCTGTCTATCTGCTCTTCTGAGATCCATTATCCTATGGGATCAAGGAACCATACAGCAAGCAGTTTCCTGCATGCAAGGTACATATTATTTGTACCCATTAAATTTACTTCTGTTTGCAGATGCTGGCTCAATAGACGCCAAATTGATGGATCACTGAACCGATCGCCAGCAGGTTTCTATGACAGAGTCTGGCAAATTTTGGAAAGGACCTCAAATGGCATTATCGTGGCAGGAAAATTCCTTCCCCAGGTAAGTGTTCAAAAGTGCATGCTAAGCTTTGAAAGTACAATATGTTTTGGACCATACATATTATAAAAAAATGTATATTATGGTAGTCGTAGGTGGATGCATTCAGTTCGCGAGGGGAAATGTTTTTCTGACTTATGAAAATAGATGTAGGTTACTTCATCAAAACGTCCATCGCACTGTGGGCCTGGATTTTTTTTTTTACACAGCAAACCTCTTTTTGTGGCTCCTTTTCCAACGAATACCTTTGACGTTTTGTCTACCGAACAGGGTTATGACCTTAGCGACATTTTAGATGGAAGCCTCACCACAGAACGTAATATGCCCTTAAACCAGGCCATTGCCGATCCTTTAACCATTATGTGGCAAAACCCTTGTTCCATTCCTCCCGTCAGCTCCACCATTTCCGGGAAACGCAGGCGGGCTAGAGGAGACCCTTCATACCTCTCCTCTCATCCTTCCCGGGAGGGGCTTGTTATGCAGGCTGCTACTGTCTCTTCTAGACCTGCCTATTCTTCATCCACTCTGCCTCCCAACAGGAAAGCAAAAAAAGTAGATGCCCTAGCAAAGAAAGCATTCACTTCAGGTAGCATGGCCGTAAAAGCTACAGATGTGGCAAGCAGTTTTGCCAAGTACTCCTTCAGTCTAGGGACAGCAGTTGAAAACGCTGCTCAGTCTGTCCCAGAAGGAGAAATGCCAGAGGGCTTCCTACAGCTAGTGGAGGATGGGAAAGAGGTGGCCAGACAGTAGCTGCAAACGGGCCTAGATATCGCCGACTATGTGGGCCGATCTATGTCCTCGGCCATAACAGTCAGAAGACAGGCATATTTAAAACCTCTGTTTATTTCCCCTAATATCCAATTCAAGCTTCTGGACATGCCTTTAGAGGGTGATCTTCTGTTCTGCCAGAAAGCTGACGATTACTCAAAAAAATTTCAGGAATCCAAAATTGATGCTAAATCCTTAGGCCTAGCTGCGCAGCCGGCCAAACCTGCATTTAGCTTCGCCTCTAGGGCACAGGACTACATGAGATATGCTCCTTATGGCAGGAGAGCGCAGCTCCCACCGGCCAGGCAAGGGCAGAAGCATTTCTCGCACTCCGGAAGGGGCAGAGGGGCTTCTAGAGCTCAACAGGCAGTGTCAGCAGCCGAGGCTACCCAGGCTCTGAAGCCGCTTTGATATTCCACTCTCACAGCGCACCGGTTGAAGGACGGTTGATAGAGCATTTGCTCCAGTGGCAGGGAATGATTTCCGATGCCTGGGCTCTGTAGCTTATTCAGTGGGGTTATTGTCTGCCATTTGTAAGAAAACCACCGGACAGACCGCCCCCACACCCTATCCAACCGGGACAGTAGCTCCAGGAAGACCTGAGAGCCCTGTTGTTGAAGGGTGCAGTGGAAGAGGTACCTCCCGAGCAGAGAGGATACCTCCCGAGAGGAGGAGGTCTCCATCCCATTCTGGACCTCAGAGCCTTGAACAAGTTCTTGAGGAAAGACAAATTCAGGATGGTGATGTTGAGAGAGATTCTCCACCCTCTAGAATTACAGGACTAGCTGGTGTCGATAGACCTATGGGATGCTTATTTCCATGTGCCGATCCACCGAAAGCACAGGAAGTTCCTAGGATTCTCCATAGGAGATATGCATGTAATGACCCCCAGGAGAACATCATACATACCCTCATACTGTAGTGGGGTGAAGCGCACAAACACGTGCAAGGAATGGGCAGTCAGGGTTGCCTGCTGTCGCAGATACCTAATGGTAATGGCAGGCCATCAAGGGATCAGTCCCCACCAAGATTGCCGTCAGGTTGGGACTCGCCATGGCCCACACCCTGTTCCTGATTCCTGTGCTGAAGTTACTCACCAGACTCCTTGTAACTCAGCATACATACCAGACTCCTGTACTTGCTGGACGACATCTGCTACATCGGTCCTTCGACATCAGGCTCCTGCAATAGAAACATACAGTAAGGAGAGCGTTGTTTTTGAATCCACACCCTCACTTAGTGCCCTGTGGAAATCTGCTTACCTGACGTGGCCCAACGTCCCTCTGCAGTTCCCAGGTGCAGCTGCTCCGTGCTCCGGAGGCTTTCCACTGGAGTCTCCCATCAGCCTCAATGGTCAGAACACAGCATCTGCAGGAAAAACAACAAGAGACAAAAGAACGTTATTTACGCAATCCGCGCACCGTGCAATGCAACCATTAAGACATTACAATGCGCTGCCTCGCGCAGCGCAGCCATAGACCCTTTCAGATCAAAGCAAGAAGCATCAGAGGTGTTTCGCTGTTGTACTGGACCACAGCTTGCCATTGACGGAACTGGACCTGGTGCCTTCTTTGCACACTTGGGTGCACAGCATTAACGCAAGAGGTGAGCCAGTCTCCTTACCAGCCAGCAGACCCTGGGTACAGGAGAGGGGAGGTGGGGAAGAGGTTGGAACAGTCACTAAAATTCCCCATTGTTAGTCCATAGGTTCTCGCCCCGACCACATCGAAGCCAATCCAGCCAGCGCCGAGGAACCTTTTCCAAACCACTCCCAACTGTGTGGAGGGAGTGGTCTGGATAACACATCCTACACCGGAAACCCACGCACCCGTCACCCGAAGACCAGGCGCTCCTGCAGGGCATCAGGTAAGCGTTACATGCACTATCAGTTCAAAGTGCTTCCCTTTGGTCTGACCTCCGTCCCAAAGGTCTTCACCGAACTCATGGCAGTAGTTGCAGCGGCTCACCTCAGGAGAACAGGAATCCACGTATTTCCATATCTGGACGACTGGCTGATCCGAGGGAAGTCTGCAGTGCATGTCTTGTCCCATTTAGAGGCCACCTATTTGCTGCTGCAGAATCTGAACTTCTCCCTAAATTTAAAGAAGTCCCACATGACACCAGTCTAGAGGCTCCAGTTCATCGGAGCAGTCCTGGACACCCGGGTGGGGAAAGCCTTCGCTCCCGAGGAGAGTGTAGTCAGCTTGACGCAAATGAGCGAATTGTTCTGGAACCATGCCACTCTACCAGCGACTTCCTTCCTCCGCCTCCTACACCTCATTGCCGCCTGCATTTTTGTAGTGCCAGAGGCCAGGTTGCACATGAGAGCCCTACAGTGGGTCCTAAGGGATCAGTGGTCTCAGTACCTCGGCTCTCTCTCGGATCTCCTCAGGGTGTCGGCCTCTGTGGTCAACAACCTGTTCTGATGGGCAGACCGCAACAGTCTCTTAGCGGGGGAGGTCTAAGGCCTCCTTGGCCTTAGACCAGAGTGGTGACGGATGCGTCTCTGAAGGTTTGGGGGGCTCACTGCGAGGACTTGCAGGTGAACAGCCTCTGGTCAGCGACGGAAGCCAGGTGGCACATCAAAAGGCTGGAGTTCCGAGCTATCAGGCTTACCCTGAAAGCATTCGGGCCGTTTCTGGAGGGGAAACATGTTCTTGTTCTGAAGGACAACACAGTGGTAATCTCAACAAGCAAGGTGGTGTGCACTCACGCCCCCTCTGCACAGAGGCAATGATGCTTTGGTTCTAGTTGCTGGAGAACAGGATTTCGGTCTCTGCAGTTCATCTGGTGGGCACAGAGAAAAACTTGGCGGATGCTCTGAGCAGGCAGAGCATGCACAAGTGGGAAGTGTGCCAGGAAGTCCTAGAGGATTTCTTCGCTCTCTGGGGTACCCCAGCAGTAGATCTTTTTGCAACAAGTCTGGCAGGAAATGCAAACAGTTTTGCTCTAGGGAATTCCGAACAAACGGTGCACTGGGGGACATGTTTCTATTGGATTGGACCTTCCCTCTCCTTTACGCGTTCCCTCCGATTCCTGTCATTATATGGGCTCTCCGGAGGTTGAAGAGGTTTCGAGCAACCATGATCTTGATCGCTCCGGACTGGGCGAGAACGTGGACCTCTTGGATCTGTCAATCTGTCCACCTCACTGGCTGCCTCGACTTCTGGATCTCCTTACCCAGTCAGAAGGCTAGATACTCTATCTGACCCCGGGATCCTTCAACCTACATGTGTGGCTTTTGAGAGGATGAGATATGATGACTGGGACTTATCTGAGGAAGTACTTGAGGTGTTGCTGGCTGCACGCTGACCATCTACAAGATCTTTGTATGCATGCAGATGGAGAAGATTTGAGGTGTGGGGAAGGGAACGCGAGATTGACCCCATCTCTTGCCCCACCACTACAGTGATGGAGTTCCTTCTGTCCGTGGCCTCAGCAGGCCTTCAGGTCACCACAGTCAAAGGATATTTGGCAGCCTTGTCTGTGTTTAAAAGATCCCGGGATCATGGCTCATATTTTTACGATCCCGGTAATGGTACAATTCCTGAAAGACCTTGTAAGTAAGTTTCTTCCAACTCCCTTTGTTGTCCCGGATTGGGACCTTAATCTGGTTCAGACATTTCTGATGGCGGCTCCCTTTGAGCCTATGCACTCTTGTCCCTTACGGCTTCTCTCTTTGAAAACAGTCTTCTTGGTGGCTACTGCATCCGCTAGGCGAGTGAGTGAACTGCAGGCCTTATGCTGTAAGCCACCCTTCCTGCATTTTTTCCGGGAGAAAGTTTCACTCATGGTAAGGCCTGGCTTCCTCCCCAAGGGTGTCTCAGAATTTCACCTGTCGCAATCCATCGACCTTCCGGTCTTCTACCCTCCTCCGCACCCTTCTAAGCAGGAGGAATGGCTACATTGTCTCGACCCAAAGAGGGCATTGAGTTATTATGTTGCGTGGACAGATGATTTCAGGAGAGCTGACCAGCTTTTCGTGGCCTTTTCCTTAGCCCGTAATCAAGTAGACTTCATCCCAAAGGATAATTTTCTGCATAGATGAATGCTACCAGTCCGCTGGGAAGGAATTATCAGCAGGCATCAGGGCACATTGGAGAAGGGAAGTCTCAGCATCATAAGCATTGCAGAGGGGAGTACTTGCCTGGGAGATTTGTTGCGCTGCGACATGGTCATCCCTTCATACCTTTGCTAGGCACTATAGCCTGGATGTGGCTCGTACAGCTGATGCACATTTTGGCAGGGCAGTGCTGCAAAATGTATTGGTATAACTTTCTGCCCCCCTCCTTCATTTACTGCTTTGGGAGTCTATCAGATGTGGAATCTGCAGGCGAAAGGCAATCCATTGAAGGTTAAATTATTTACCGTAATGTTCTTTCTATGGATACTTCCGCAGATTCCGCATCTCTCCTCCCATCTAGCCCCACTCAGAAAGTCACTGGTTGGCGCGCATTTTCTATTTCACGTTGACTTGGTGAGGGTCCTCTTTGTCCGTTTTCTGTCTTCCTGTCACAGATTTCTAGGGAAAAAGCAAGATTTTTGTTACTTTTTTTTTTAGTGTTTGTTCAATTGTTCCTCCTTTGGAGGTCTACAATTACTTCTCTTTTAAGGGCTCATTAGCCCGTTTCTTCTCTCTGTTTTCCTTTGCAGCATGTGGTGCTCGGGGGAAAAAAGGGAGGAGGATGAGGTTGGGTCATAGCGACGTGTTATTTATACAGCGCCTGACGTCACGTCCAGAGCCGACGACCAGATGCCGAGCAAGACGGATCGATGGCCGGGTCAAGGTCCACTACGCTCCCTGTCGAACATTTTTCCCGAAGCAGCGACACTGGAGGGAATATCTATCAGATGAGGAATAGGCGGGAGAAGAATCCATAGGGAAAACATTACGGTAAGTAATTTCTCCATTTCTGATATGCTTATAGACTAAACAAAACATCACAAGGTGCAAAAGATCTTCCAGAGCGTCCCCGCACAGAGGATAGTTCGACATATCAGCAAAACTTTTCCAGCTAACAGTATCATTCCTTAACAGTAGACAATTAAATCAGGCTTGAGTGATCATCCAGCGATCATCTTTTTTTATGGCTCAGTGTGAGATAAAGCTGCATTGAATCGACCCAACTAATAATGGCTGCGCACGGTCTGTTAGCGTAGGCACACATTTCAATGGATTGCTTTTCGCCTACAGATTCTTGGTAGATATCCTTGTACAGCTCTGCTGGTCGGAAAACATTTCCCACAGGGGCGCAGTGGACTGGGACCTGGCCGTCGATCTTCGATCTGTCTTGGGCAGTGGTCAATCGTCAGCTCCAGAAGTTATGTCAGGCGCCATACATATACCACGTCAATACGCCCCATGCCTCAGTTCCTTTTTTCTGCACGCTCACACACTGCATCAGTAACCTGCTCGAGTTTCACTCAACATTTTTCAGTAAATCTTTTCGATTTACCTCGACTATGTCTTCGCACTGAATCTCGGGTTTCATGCGGTGCGCGACTTGCGAGGCCAAAATGTCAGTGACTGACCCACATGATGTCTGTTTGTGGTGTCTGGGTTCCACTCACGACACGTAGGCCTGCGCGTCATGCGCCAAGATGCAACCCAAGTCCCTGCGAGACAGAGCGGGTAATGCTGGCCCTGGGCCGACTGTCACTGAAGTCTCCGGCGCGGTCTCTCGTCCGGTCGTCTGAGGCCGAGACTGAGGAGCCCACTCGTCATGACGAGAGCCGGCACTGCAAGAAAACGAAACATAGGTCCCACTCCAGAAGCCATTCCTCATCCTCTTCCTCACGGAAGGAGAAGCAATGCCACCATAGTTGGGAATCGGATTCTTCCTCGGAATGAGATAAGCCCCCTAAGGGACCGACCACTCGGGAAGAGGGGATTTGTCTAAAAAAGAAATGCTTTAAATGTTTCTTCGACAGGCAGGTGTCGGCGCGGCTCCCACCCCTGACCAGCAGGCCTCAGCAGCAAAAGCGGCGCTCAGTACCCCCAACCCCACGCTTGCCAAGAAGTCGATGCCTTCGGTGCTAACTGAGCTTTCGAGCTCCTTTCCCCACAAGTCCAGAAAATCACCCTCTAGAAGCCTCTCCCACTGCACCCATCGCCCATGGGAGCTACCAGCACCGATATCTAACCCATCGGCCTCTAGGGCCCCGCTGCTAGCTAAGCCCTCGGCCTCGGCATCCAGACCTACGGAGCTGAAGGATAAGCCTTTGACATCAACTAGCGACGTAGGCGCTTTTCAACTGCTATCGCGGACAGGCTTTTATAACTCAGTGAGTTCGATTTTTGGCACCGATCAAGCCGAGGAATGTGAATTGGTCCACCCCATCTTTGTGGGTTCCGGCTGCGTTGACTATTTCGAGGACCGAGACAACTTGATGGCACTTGCTCAGGGCCTTCAAGATGCCAGTGGGTTGGACACATCTCCAGATCTTGAGATGCAACAGAAACCATCCTACACTGACTCTCATGTCCAATTCCGGACATTAGTAGAGAAAGTAGTTGACACACTCAGCCTCAAGTCGTCTGCCATTCCCCCTCAAGTGTATGAACTTACAGACATCCTGGATGAGGGCCCGGCTATTGAACACAACATGCCCTTCAATCAGGCTGTAGCTGACCCTTTGGCTTCCATCTGGTGTAACCAATGCGCTTTGCCCCCCAGCAGATCTTCTGGCACAGCAGGCAGGCAGAGTCATCCACCCCGCGCCACAGAAACTAGCCCTCACAGCGTGGTTCCTGAACAGGTAACACTGCAGCAGCTCAGCCTCTCACAGGCTAAACTGGAGATCATACAGGGCGTTAGGAGCAAGGCTACCAGGGCCCCAGATTCTGCCAGTGGACAGACTCCAAAGAAATGGATCCCCTGGCGTACACTTTGGACAACGTTCTCTCCTTCTCGGCGCACCTCGCCCACTCCGGCAAGCAGGTGGACACCTGCCGTACATACCTCGCAGCCATCAGAGCTTACAGGAATTCGGAGGAAGGCATCTTCTCTCTTCTCCTCCAATCCTATTATCAAGAAACATCTGACGGGACTCGTAAGGCTCTACCCGCCCGTCAAGAGGCTGCACCCTGTGTGGGACCTTAACATAGTCCTGGGTGCCCTGGCGCACAAACCGTTCGAGCAAATGGTGTCAGCAGACATCAATCAGGCTGGTCACCATCAAGACGACCTTACTCTAGTCAGCCTCACCTCGGCTCGTGGAGTCAGCGAAAAACAGGCGCTGGTCGCCTCGGAACCATATACTTCCTTTCACAAGGACAAAGTAGTCCTGTGGACACACCCAGAATTTCTGCCCAAGGTGCCGTCTGCTTTCCACTTCAACGAGGAAATAGTCCTTCCTACGTTTTTTTCCGATCCCAAGAACGAAGCACAGAGAGCGCCGCACTGCCTGGATGTCAGGCGTGCCCTGAAATTTTACTTGGACAGGACCAAGGGCTTCCGCCAATTGGACGCCCTGTTTGTCACTTTCGGAGGCTCTAGACCACGCTATCAGGCCCCAGGGCTTCCATATCCCGCTGGATGGTCTCTGCCATCGAAGAAGCGTATGAGGGCCAGCACAAGCCGCTCCCGGCCAACATGCAGAAACCTATTTGCTTAAGGAGGGTCTCTTCTCCGCCCTGGGACTACATTCAGTTGTAATCGCCAATGCAGTATTGAGGAAAGGGGACGGGACGTAAGAGTAATTATAAGTTACTCACCGTAGTGACTAACGTACTTAGTCCCCTTTCCTCCATACCTCCGACCAACCTCCCCCCTAATAATACCTGTGTCATTAGGCAATGTTAAATCTATTGTCGACGCGTCAATGGGGACTGAGGTGTGGCGCAGGAGGGCGGAGACAGGGCAACGCATGCTCCCTGGGCCCACCCCTGCGCACCTCTAAATTTAAAGGGGAAGAAGGTTTTTTTCTGGTGACAAAGGTTCCGTCTCCTGTCCCTTGGAAGGGACGCCCATGCAGTATGGAGGAAAGGGGACTAAGGACTAAGAGTACGTTAGTCACTACGGTGAGTAACTTATAATTTTCACTCAAAATGGGGATCAACCAAAGTATTTTGAGTAAGCACCCACGTGATGCCGGTTTCTCTCTGCAGCTGGTCTCCCTTTAACACTTTTACAGATCATTCATAGTTCCTTGAACTTGGTTCAAACTTGGCACCTTGCGATTCTCTCACTCACCACAGCCCGGTTCTTATCGATGCACCCCTCGACTCACTGCTTTTCTGGAATCAAAGCTGGTACCACGGGCACAGGAGCATCCCTCGGTCCTGCTTATCGGCATACGTTTTCCACATTTACCGTTGATATCTGCTGCAAGACACTTGTGCTATTGTTCGCGGACTTAGGCTCTCTTCCACAAAGGTTCTGCTGGCCTGGGATGAAAAGGGCAAGGTCACGTCTCTACTTGCCACCCTCTCAATTCCCTCCACCTTTCTCCTTCTCTTGAACTGCTGCACCTGCTTCGCCATCTCGTCATGCTGTCTGCCGTGCTCGCCTTGCTCGTACTGTGCTCTCTTACTACACCTTTTATTCCTGTTGGGAAAGGAAAGGACCATCAGATGTGTGTGATTCAGGTTAATTGCCTGACTTTGCCCGATGCCGGGGTTGGGACATGTTAAGCAGACAGGGTTTACATTAGTCTGTTGTCTTGGGTGTGTAAAGGTGTTTGTGGCGGAATAAGGGGTGGGGGTTAGAATGTCAAAATATCCTACAGGGTTGGAGAGGATAGATGTGCCACAGGGAATTATGGCTGTCGTATTTGGGTTTTGGGTGATCTTGTAAGGAGAAAAACGAGAATGACCAGAGTTCTTATCGTGACCCGAGTATGGAGGCTTGTGGGAATGGTAGTGGGTTGTCAAAGCAGCCTGGGAGCTCGGAAAGTGACAATCAGAGGGACAGGATTGGTAGGGTTCTTAAAGCAGACGAGAATAATTGGGATCATGAAATAAACCAGGGGGATTATTGGAACGGTAGTGCCTAACCCAAGTAGAGTGTGTGTTCGAGACAGACTAACTAGAGAAATGTGGAAAAGAATGGCTGAGAGTATCCGGATAAGAACCAAGGAAAACAGGAGTCTGGGAGTGTGGTTCGTAACAAGTTTACCCGATGTGAATGGGTTGTTGACTTTACCTTGGGGTAAGGAAGATTCAATGGGTGGAAGAGATGATGAGCGGGAATAGCTTATAAAAGCTTCAGAGACTTAATACCCCTCACCATCCTCCACGTGATGTTACTGCGTCTCACATGGGGTATTCCCTCAAGCATAACTCCGGGTTCCCTTACGCAGGTGATCCTCCCCCACTGGACCACCCCCAGGAACTGGATCCAAGAACGATGGCCGTGTCCTGGCCACCTGAATAAGGGATTCTCAAGGTCTTACTGGGAAAATACCCTCAGGTTTCTCACATTGGGCTCATTAAATGTAAAAGTTTTAAACTCACCTCAGAAATGCTCCATGGTTCAACGCTCCCTGTGGCCTCCCCACATTTTAAAAAAATAAAAGTTGGCAGCTTGGGTGGGTGGAATGGCCCTTCCCCGGGTGCGAATGACTCATATGCTAAACAATGCATTGCAGAGCTTTTACATAAGTTGTAGATAACAAGAAACCACCACTGAGAATGTGTTGACCATGGAAAGAATAACTCCTATGCTAAACAATATGCTGCAGGGCTTTTACATAAGTTGTTTGTCCCTTTTACATTTGACAGCATGGGACCTGGTAAGCTTGCACTCTCCCACAACACTTCAAGTTCTCCATTGATTTCAACTGTGAAATCCTCCTACTCTTACGTCCTGTCCCCTTTCCTCCATACTGTATGGGTGTCCCTTCCAAGGGACGGGAGATGGAACCTTTTTCACCAGAAAAAACTTTCTTCCCCTTTAAATTGAGAGGCGTGCGGGGGCGCAGCCCAGGGAGCATGTGCTGCCCTGACTCCGCCCTCCGGTGCCACACCTCAGTCCGCTTTTCCGCGTCAACAGGAACGGGCCGAATTCACCAGCGCTCCTGGGTTTGGCTTCGGCCATGTAATTCCACGCTCGGATACATCTTCTCTTTGTCTTTTGTTTGTCTTTTCTATCAGGTACTCGGTCCTCAGGCGTCACGCTCCTCACCAGCGCATGTCGACTTCTACAGGGTTCAGCAGGTGTCCATCCTGCAACAGGCTCTTCCCAACTTCAGACCCCCACGCCCTCTGTCTATGCTGCATTTGCCCAGACCACGGTTGGCAATCATGTCCGGCGTGTGACTCGCTGTCCTCGAAGGCACTGAAGAACAGACTAGCCAGGTGGAGGGAGCTCTTCCAGAAGTCGCCTCCAGAGGATCTCAAGAACTTCGTGAAACATCCTCCCAGGTCCAAGGTAGGGCCAGTATTTTCCAGCGCACCCTGCCAGGGAGATTCCTTTACAGGGACTCTCCTGCGTGGAAGGACCAGCCAGGTCCTTCCACTGGCACGTGCACCGAGGCTGCTACAGCTACCGGCCTTCGGGTAGAGGGGTCCTTGGATCCTCCCGGACGCAGTGTCGAGGGACCGGAAGGTTCTTGTACCGGGCCTACACCCGAGGGGCTACACCCATTACCGGCACAGTGGGCGAGGGGCTACGCCCTAACACTGGCAATACGTCAGAGGGGCTATGCCCTAATACCGGCAGTACATCCGAGGGGGTGCCTAAACGCAGCTCTACCGACCCCGGGGTCGAGGGTGTCGCACCTACCGAGCCGAGACCCGAGGAGCAGGGTAGGCCTCGTGATCCACACGGGAGAGTCTTGGACGAGGCCGGACCCAGCGGGCGGGGCAACATGTCACAGGCACGTGGCAGGCAGCTCGACAAAATGGCCGCTGCGCCAGACATGAGCTCCCGTCCGACGCCATTCCACAAATTCGGCAAAGAACAAATGTGACAAGGTAGGACTGGTCGCAACCAGGTACGTGGCCTACAGTCTACCCTTCATATGCGAAGGACAACTTTCGCATGGGTACGCAGCGGCTCCAGCAGTCCCCCGCTACCCTGTCGGAACCCCCTACCACCTCTTCAGCCAGTGAGGAGGTGCTCTTTGACAAATTCCTCGGCCTCATGAGGTCTCCTCATATAGGGGTTATCATCAAGGGCACAGTCAGGGAAGTCCTCCCCGCCATGCTAGCGGCACCACAGAAGCCTCCATTGGGCTCCCTGACCCCGGTGCAGCCGCCTCCTCTAGCTCCACAGCCACCTCCGCCGTATCCTCAGCCTCCGGCTGCGGTCTCTGTACCCCAGCCTCTGGCGCCATCTACCCCACCTCCTCCACAAGATCCTCCGGATCCGCAGGACACAGACGAGGAGGAGAATCCGGACACTCCATCCTCAGCAAGGGCCTTCCATAAATGTCTTGCTGGCCTGGCGGAGTACCTAGGCTTCCCTCAGCCCGAGGTCGAACAGCCGGCAGAAGGGGTTCTGGCTGTAGTCCTCACAAGACACCCCTCTGCCAGCACGGGGATTCCACTGCAAACCGATGTAGTCTTCCTGGCCAAGAAGGGTTGGCTCAAGCCCCACTTAGTCCAGCTGGTCAACAGACGCCTGGATGCCAAGTACAGGCAGATGGAGGGGGACACACTCTTGCTCTCGACCCGTCCTCAGCCACACTCCTCTGTGATCGCTGTGGCATCACTTTACTCCAAGCCTCAGTCGTCCTCAGCCTCCTCCTCTGCACCGCTGCTAGGCAAGGAGGAGAAGATTTTGGAGGCTTACAGCAACAAGATCTACTCCAACGTCTCCTTGCACCTGCGTCAGGCCAACGCAGATGCCATGCTGGCTGCCGCCAACCAACTGTTATGGCGGGAAATTGCGGACTTCCTCCCGAAACTCCCCTCCCAATGCCAATCACGCTTTAAAGCGTGGCTACCGGAGGCCAAGCTCATGGCGCATGACCTCATGGAATCCACAGTGGCGCATATCGATACCTCAGGTCATGGCTTCTGCATTGCCACAGACATGAGGTGCACAGCCTGGCTCCGGGCGACGAAATTCAACCCAGATGTCCAGGAGCGCATTCTAGATCTACCGTTCCGGGGAGGGGGGACCTCTTCCACTCCTCTATGGATGAAGAGCTGGACAAAAAGAACAGCTCACAAACGGCAAAGTCCTTGTCCATTCTTACAAAGACCACGGCCAAATCTTACACTCAATCTCGGCAGCGCTCAGAGAAGGGTCGTACATATGGAGGGTTCCGGGGCTTCCAGGAACACAGATCCAGGCAGCCGGACCACTTGCTCTCTCAGAACTGGCACAAACAACAAAAAGGGGGGGGAGGGGTAAGGGCTTTTTCCAGTCCCCCTCCTCAGCCTATGAGGGAAAGAAGGCATGACACGCCCCTTTGGGTCCACGTGTCTCCGTTGGGGGGCAGGCTTGCTCTCCACACACATTTCTGGTGCCAGAATTTCGTGGACCCCTGGATCCTCTCCATAGTATCCACGGGGTACCGCCTTCCTATCCTAGCCTCTCCTCCCTCCTCCCATCCATTCCCACAGGTTGGGACAGCAACTCTTCTGGTGGAGATCCGGTCACTCGTAGAGAGCCAGGCAGTGGAGGAAGTTCCAGCCTCCCAGCGAGGCTTTGGCTTCTACTCCAGGATTTTCGCCTTTCAGAAGAACCAGGCAGGCCCGAGAGTTGTGCTGGACCTTTCCACCCTCAACCTCTCCATACCCCTGCAAAAGATGGTTACGCCAGCTTTTATAGCAGAGACATTGGACAAGGGAGACTGGATGTGCTCCCTGGACCTGAAGGACGTGTACCTACACGTCCCAATTCGGCAGCCCAATCGTTCTTTCTTTGGGCTACCATTTCCAATACAAAGTCCTTCCGTTTGGCCTCAACTCGGCCCCCAGGGTCTTCACCAGACTCATGAATGCTGTAGCGGCCATCATCAGAGCGCAGGGCCTCCACATCTACCCATACCTCGACGACTGGTGCGTCAGGGCTACTTCTCCGGAACCGGTTCACCACTCTTCCCAGGCCCTCATGAACACTCTGCACAACCTGGGCTTTTCGCGCAACCTCAAGAAGTCACAGCTGCTCCCTATGCAGTCTCTGACATTCCTGGGTCTCATTTTGGACACATGCTCCGAGAGGGTTTTCCCGTCAGAGAACAAGATCTCGGCCATCAAGAGGGCCACCGCCCACTTCCTCAGCAGAGTGGTGACCTCGGGATGGTGGTACCAACATCTCCTGGGTCTACTAGCGGCGGTTCTGCTAGCCGTGCCGCAAACGTGACTAAGGATGAGAAGGATTCCGCTGCACTTCGCGGCCTCATGGAATCAGGAGCGGGGCTCTCAATCTGAGATGATCAACGTTCGTCCATCGCTCCATCTGGACCTATCTTGGTGGTCCATGGACTGCAACCTATGGACGGGCAAGCCCTTTCGGCCGCCCTCTCCGCAGGCCACCATCACCACAGACTCCTTGCTCTAGGGCTGGGGAGCCACCCTGGACGATCTCTCGGTCCACGGCACCTGGACTCGGCAGGAGCAGGAATACCACATCAATTGGCTGGAGCTGAACGCCATATGGCTAGCGCTCAGAGCATTCCTCCCACTTCTCAAGGGCAAGGTTGTCCACATCCAGACAGACAACTCGACCAGCATGTACTATGTCAACAAGCAGGGAGGCACCAGATCCCCTCCTCTGTGCAGACTGGCGATCAACATGTGGGAGTGGGCCCTGGAAAAGGACATCTACCTCAGGACAGTCCACCTCCCGGGCAAATCCAACCTGGAAGCGGACAGGCTCAGCAGGCTGGGAGTGGACAATTACGAGTGGCAGCTAAACGACCTTGTTATTCAGGAGATCTTCAAAAGATGGGGTCACCCCCACGTGGATCTCTTTGCCACCAGCACAACAAGAAGTGTCCCCAGTTCGCATCCTGGCAAGGTCAGGTCCCCGGTACTCTGGGCCACGCATTTCACCTCCAGTGGACCGGCATGAAAGCCTACACCTTTCCGCCCACTCCTCTGATCCACAGGGTGATTTGCAAGTTTAAGGACTCTCGCTGACTCCTCATCATCCTGATAGCTCCATGGTGGCTGGCCAGGCCATGGTTTTTTAATCATCCACCCTGCGCCAGAGAAGTTAGCCCTCACAGCGTGGTACCTGAGCAGGTAACGCTTCGGCACCTTAGCCTCTCACCGGCAATCTGGAGATCATACAGGGCGCCAGGAGCAAAGCCACCAGGGCCCAGTACAAAAGCAAATGGACCAGATTCTGGCACTGGGCAGACTCCAAGGGAATTGACCTTTTGGCTTGCACCTTGGACGACGTGCTTTCCTTTTTTTTGCGCACCTCGCTCATTCAGGCGTGCAGGTGGATACCTGCTGCACATACCTTGCAGCCATTGGGGCTTACAGGAACTCCGAGGAGGGCATTTTTACCTCCTCCAACCCTATTGTCAAAAGAAATCTGACGGGTCTCGCTAGGCTCTACCCGCGTGTCAAGAGACCGCACCCGGTGTGGGACCTCAACATAGTCTGGGGTGACTGGCATTCAAACCATTTGAGCCAGTTGCGTCCGTGGACATCAGGATGGTCACCATCAAGACGGCCTTACTAGTCAGCCTTACCTCGGCTCATAGAGTTAGCGAGATCCAGGCGCTGGTCGCCTCTGAACCATATGCCACCTTTCACAAGGACCAGGCATTCATGCGGACGCACCCATCTTAACTGCCCAAGGTTCCACTTGCTTTCCACCTTAACGAGGAAATAGTCCTTCCTACGTTCTTTCCTGATCCTAAGGACGAAGCACAAAGGGTGCTGCACTGCCTGGATGTCAGACGTTTTCTGAAATTCTACTTGGACAGGACCAAGGGCTTCCACAAGTCGGATGCCCTGTTTGTCACTTTTGGACGCTCAAGACCAGGCTATCGGGCTTCTAAGCCAACTAAAACAGGGGATTGCCCCAAAAGTAGTACAGCTATGGTGGGGGTCCACAATATAACACAAGAATTTCCAAAGCTGTAAAAAATGATTAATTAAACTATATATATATATATATATATATATATATATATGAATATTAGTGCTGTTATTTCTGTCATGCTTTCCACAGAGTTAGATTTAAAAAAGTGTTGAGAACCATTCCAGATCAGGAGCTTTAGGCACATTCACTGAGCAATATTGCGGTGCACCTCCTGCTACTGGATGATTCCTGGATCATGAATTGGCACATGTATTTTAACATGCATGTAATATGAATGCACGCTTTTAAAAAGGATAGCTATCATTGATTTCCAGTAATCGTTAGCACCTATAGCAAGCCCTAAAATATGCATTCAAAATGATCCAAAATTCTGTACAACATAGATGACCTGTTTTTCTCCTGTACGTCACCAGCAATACTTAGAGATAAATTCCCTATCTTGTCATTGAAAGAAATAGAATAGAGGTTAAATATTCTGCCACCGCACATACTGTGTCATCATTATTCGATTCTTTTATCATGGCATTATCCACTTCTGGTATTCGCATAGCTTTCATTTTGAAGCATGGCTTCAGTAGAGCATGTTGTAACTTCTCCTCTTTATCTGATCTGACTGCTGTCATTTCTCCTTTGTGTTTCTCCTAGATCGCCTGCAAGTCCATCATGTGGCGAAGTAGATAACTCTGAGCCTCTGCTTTATCTTTTCAAAGCAGCAGTTTTTAGATTAAGTGTGGTATGAGATACTCTGTGCGTGGATAGTAAAATAAGGAAAGCTTTGCATTGTTTTTTTCCTTTTTATTTAATATTTTTTGGTACCACGTTGATTCCATTTTCAGATCTCATCATATATCATTTAGTCTTTTGTTATCTAGTAACTGGTACGAAAGGTGAGCAGAAGCATAGAAGCAACAATTGCATATAGATTAATCCATGCAAGCAAACAATATCCTAAATGGGCAGCCGAGGTACTTTACCATTCATAATTATGCATACATGGACGAAATGGATTAGTGTACGTAATATTTAATGACCTTAATGACTGGCTTAGTAAGCAATGTTTAGTATTTTGCAGAGGCCAATGGGATAAAAACATCCACAGAGGGTTTTTTCCAATGTCTTTATTATAAAAACAACATAACATTGTATTGGATAAAGGCCTACAGGTGCGCTGTAACCCCCAGGGGAAATATCTGTGCAAAAAGTCTCCTGCAATAGCCAACTCATGTAGTGCTCCAAACTACTAGACCCTACTCTGATGTGACTGCAGTCCCAAATACCTATTGTAACCTAACTAAAAGAACAGAGAAGTATCAGAGCTAGGATGTCTTCGCCGTCAAAAAGACTCGGTCTTCTTCTTGGGTTCCTCTTTGTCTCATCAAAGTCTTCCTCACTCTGCATGCCCGCCTTGCCAACATTTCCAGGGAGATCATTGCCTGGATCTGAGCCCTGCATCCAAGCCCCACCTAATCTGACACTCTTGGGGGATTCGCACAGTGAAACTCTGCGGCCAGTCTGCCTAGGCGAACACTTTCCACTAATTCTGTCTGAAGTTACAGCACTATATCGGGTTTGCCTGGGCTAACACTTTGGGGTGGGTCATCACAGCCTCATGGCCTGGTAGCCGGATAGTTCTCTCTTGCCCACTCTCGTCTTTTTCACATCCTTCCACTGGTCTGTTTCTCATCCTTGTAAATGTCTGTTTTTCTTCCTCTCACTTGTCTGTTTCCTATTATTATTATTATTATTATTATTATTACTATTATTATTATTATTGTTAGGGTATTTATTGAGCTCAGACCTAGCTTTGAGAAGCAACGTTTCTTGTCCTCACACTTGTTTCTCAACCTCGCTCATTTGCTTCTCATCCTCAACTTCACTTGATTCTCATCCTCCCACTCATCATCTTCTAGTCCATGCACTTGTCGGTTTTCCATCTTTGATATACCTCTGACCCTTCCAGAGCTATCTCTATCAGGGCCTCACCACTCTGTGTTCCTGGTGCAGCTCCGGCACGTCAATATGTGCCATGGGAAGGGAGAAGGGACTATGTGTAGTTCCCGTCCCCCTGATCCATGGTTGCCATCTTGTTTTGTAGTTTTTTCAAGTTGAGAAACGGCAAACACGCTGTTTTTCAACTTGAAACAAAAATAGTATCCCATTACAACGTGCCGGAATACTAATAGCAATAAACCCCTCCAGGTGGGTGTATTAGTGGGGCAGGTAATGCCACGGGCTAACGTTAAAGCCCTCACTTCACTTGGGCTTCTAACTGGTTTGGGGCATTACCTGACCCGGTAATGCCCCAGCCCGTCAGGGTTTATTGCTTAAGTATAACTTTCCATAGATGGAAGTTGTTAGGCTAACTGTCCCTTTTCCATGAAGCTGATATAAAACAACTAATTGTTGAACTTTGGCAGATGATAGTAAACCAGAAGCACTTACACTTTTGAATATAATGTGATTTATAGCTGCAGGTTATTTCTACGGACCACTGCACAGTCCCTAAAAACATATTAGTAAGGAAAAAGAAATATTGTTAAGCTTCAAGATTTTAACACATTTTTTTTATTATATTGTGCTCAAAAAGATTTCCGTTGATACATCGTCTTGATTGTAATTAGTATGTCTTCTTTGATATGTTTCTACCGATCCACCAATCAAAATTTAGGCTTCACTAACTGACTGTATACTAACCCAAATTGAGGATGTACTAACATATGTAAAGGATGTTCCAACAGAGGATTCATTAATTGAAAATGGTAGTGAATGTACTAAAAGTAACATAATCAGCAATGTACCGATAGAAACATATCAACAAAGATATACTATTCACCATCAAGAGGATCTATCAACTGAAATCAAATCCTTAATATATTTGAGCACAATATAATAAAAACATTTGTTTAAGATCTTGAAGCACAGAAATATTTCCTTTTCCTTTTCAAAGGATTATTATCTTTTTTTTTATTTACTTACCTTTATTTGGATGAATTCTATAAAGTATCACAATTCAAATAATTGCATAATAAAATCATTATGCTTTCCATGCCATGTAAAAATACATTCATATAATCAATCATAAAATCACTATAAAACTTAAAACATTCACTGCCAAATGACCGTGCCTCTTAACCACATAATTGGAACCTCACAGCTTAACTCCCTTAAGTATTATATACTATGCTTTAGAAGTAATGATTGAATAAGGTGCTCAGTGCTTATATGCAAGGGTTACAGATCTGATACAAATTGTGTTAAATAATGTGTGTGAGCCTGAACTCCCGTGACATTACCAAATGAGAAGCAACCGTTATAGTTGCATCTGGTTTTGTGGAATCTCGGCAAAGCTCATTTGCTCCTCGTCCGGTGACAACAATATACATTCTAAATAATAGGATAAGCCATTGTCGTCTTGTGTTGGCAAATGTGGGACACCAATGTATGAAGTGCTTCACATCTTTAATATGGTGTGTCACAATAAACAAGAGGCTGTGGGGGTGTGACTTCCCGTTCTTCTTAATATATGCTAACAGTAAAGTGCCCAAGCGCATTTTCAGATATAACTGTACCTGTGCAAAAGCTTCCAGTTAAGTAACGCTCAATACTAAATTTGGATTTCCTGTGATGTATTCATCAAACAGTGGTTGGCCACATCCTCTGGTAAGCATATCCTCTATTGCCCATTTATGATAAGAGTTGTTGACTCTCTGGATGTGGGCATGCTTTATTTGCCTCTGGACTATAAGAGGTACTACTATCATATAGCACATAAAATGGAGTGGACATGTCTGACCCTGGGCTATACCGAGCCTTCCACTGACTACCTATATACATATTATACTCATGTTTGCAAGCAGAGTTTAGTGCGAGTTTGATGCAGTCACTGCAGTGGGAACCCTGGGGATTGGAGCTCTTTTGGTTTTCTTGCTATGTCAATCAATTGTTTGGGACTTGCAACACCTTATAAATTACACCTGCATGCGCGTTAGCAAGCAGAGTTTGGTGCAAGGTTGGAAAAGCAGTCCTTGCAGTCCGTACATCAGGGAAGGGTGAGTCAGTCCTTCACTTTACATAAGCACTTAAACATCTTGTTGCTGTTTTAACTTAATTGACTTGCTTCTCTATACTCCTTGAACACTGAGCTCCTTTGCTTAAGGTCTGGCATTTTAATTCAAGAATCCACCTTATCGTCTGCATTACTACATACTTCATTGCATATATTTGCTGTTTGCCGCTTACTTTCTGACTGCATATAATGACAGCACTGGCTTCTGTGAAGGCATCATGAAGCAAGACATAGACAACAGACTTAAAGTTCAAACAAAGATATTTTTTAACTAAAATGTCAGGATGGTTGAAGGCATAACTTACCCTATGCTGAGGTAGGATTTCCCTACCTGAATGAAACTAAGGAAAGTTTGAGTCAAAGAGTTCAACTTAATAGTCTGTCTGTGTCCAAAACCTGTTCTTGCCGTCACAACTAGAACAAACAAAAGTGTAGGGATTGTCAAAGTCAAAAGAAACAGTGTTGAGCTCAAAATTCAGAGCTGCTTCCAGCTCATAGCTTTCTCTCAGCTTCCCTTGCCCTCGCACAAGAAAGTTCCATGACAGAGTCTTGAGGTTTACCTTTCTCTAGTTCAAGGTAACATAGTTCAGAATCAATCCTCGGGTTCCTTTCCCCAAGTTTCAAATAACGCAATATAAATAAAAAGGGGGGTCTTGAAACTCAGATCCCAAGACAACACATATAGACCTGCCAAGTCTCAGGGTTCCCTGCCCCAAGAATTTAAATGCCTCACACAGGTTCCTTGGTACTTGCACCTGTGCACCAAGTAATCTTTACTTGGTTTCTGGGTTTAGGGTGTGCTCTTGGGCTCCTCTCGTTTCTCCTTAGCCACCTCGTGGCTCTGCCACCATGTGTCACACACCCCTTTTCAAATGGTAGCCTTGTCACATTGAATTCACTTATTAAGGTTAGTTGTTTGGATTTCTTTCAGCCTTTAATGTTTTCAGCTTCCAAGTTCAGTGTCATACATTGTGCAACAATCATTCGGTTGCATTCAATTGCAGTTCAGAGTTTAATGCAGTCTTATGTTGCTTAATTATAGTCAGATTTAAGATTTTAGTTCATTTGTTGTGCCACATGCAGTCAGTATTCAAGGGTTACTGGATTGCTTCAATGTTAAATTTCCCTTAAATGTGGTAATTTAATAAGCATTGGCTTTCTTGAGGTTTCCCTTTAGTTCAGTGTTCAATATGCATTGGACTTGGCTCGGTTGAAGACTTTTAATAACGTTCCTTCTAAGGCAGGCAAACACTTCAACAACATTTTAATTTGTTCAAAAGGAAGGATTCGTAACGTTCAGAGACTTTCGAAAACAAGCATGTTCCTTTAACAAGGCATGCGACCATTCCGCTACATTGTATCAGTCTCTGGTTTCATTTAACAATAGCAGTTCACTTCATGAGCCCTGCAGTTACAGTAATACCTGGTTTCTCCATCTGGGAAACTCATAGGCTCACTGTGAAGTCCTCTCCCATATCGCGCTTGCCACAAACTTGACGGTTTCCTTACAGGGGGTCTTTCTCTACCCCTCGGACATTCTTGCGCTCTTGCAGCACCACGGGAGAATGTGCAGCACCTTTGATGAAATGAAGGACAACCCCTCATCTGGTTTCCTTTCTTTCTTCCTTCCTTCCTTTGCCTCGCCTTGGCCCCACAAAGCTTTTGCTCCCACTTCTTACTCGCCGGGACCCACAGCTGCTTCAGTCCTCAGTGTGCTTCTTCGGCAGCAGAACGGCTCACCGCGGCTCCCATCAGCGTCTCGCCTCTCTCCCTTCACCTTCCTGTCCACACCCCTTTTATACACCTGGCTGGTGTAAAAGGGTTGCAGGTGTGAGTCTTTTCCCTTAATTGCCTGACTATATTTAGGCTTGTTAGAAAGACATGCCCGGTCTTGGCGACGGTACTCCTCTGTGGCCCTCTTCCTCGTTTCAGTACCAGAATGGTGTAACTGCATGTTGGTGTGCATAACTCCCAAGTCACCTCTTCCTCGTCTCAGTACTGTCAAATGTCACATGTGGAAAAATGAGGGGAGCTGGCTTATAATAGCCCATAAAGGTTGGGAGAGGGTTAGGTTTGTCACCAATAGAAAAAGGGGGTACCATGCCCCACCCATCCCATATTCTTCCCTTTTTGCCCTTTTCCTGTTATGTCTAGACTGATGGTATATCGTACCCTTTTCTTGATCAATGTCACATGGATGACAATATCCCTTTACTCTCCTTGGAATAGAAGGTTCCTTTCCCTGGCCACCTGGGCAGAAGACCACAAGGGAGTAGAAGTGAGAATACCCTGAGGTTTCTCACACTTAACATACGCACAGAAGAAAGTCAGCTACACCTCTCCTGCCTCACTCCTATGTGTTACACATTAGATTAGGTCGTCGACCGGTTACTTTAAGAAATTGTAAACTGGCAGGTAGCAAAGTAATTTCGGAGCACATTAAACAAGTCACTGCTCTGGTAAACCCGGATCTGAGTATTATACCTGCACAATGCCCCTCCAATTTGTAGAAGTCTCGAAATCTGTTTCTAATATGTAGTAGACACTTGGTGACCGCACAAAAACAAAGGTTTTTTTGCCCCTTCCGATATGGGCTCAAGCCCTCAGCAGATGGACATGGCAAACATTGAAAAACCTGGACCTTCCACTTGCTCCCCTTCAATTCTGGTGATCTTCGACAACGATAATTCCCTACTTAACCTTTGCTTGAATGTACAGCTGGAATCACTAGGGAATGGACAGTCTTAGTTTATGACAAACGAAGCTTTAATCAAGGCTCCTATTGCCAACACAAACCTTTTGGCCAGCCCTGGTTTAGAAAGTAGTATTGAGGACTCAGTGGACGCTTCAGACTCTTGCAGTGACTCTTTGCAATCAGAGCTGAATGCCGAATATGATGCTGAGGAAGAGGCACCTTTTACGCCTAGCCTTAATGCGACCGCAGTCACAGTGGATGCCATTTTTGGCTTGTGCTCCACCATGGCCCAAAACAATTGGCAATAAAGAATACCTAAGCTCGGGTGGTAGACATTATACTGCCGCATAATTCAAGTCTTATCCCTCCCAACGACCAATTTAGTGAGGGAAAAAATACACAAATGCAAGATTTGCAAGTGAGCACGATGGTTTCTCCAGCACCACCGCCTATACCTGCAGTCAAACTTACAAAGGAACTCCTGCATTTGAAGATCATTCAGACGCAGATTTTAAATATATCACTAATATATTATCTCCTCGTCCTTCTAACATCCAGTACCTAAAACAGAGTAAAAAACGCAGGACAAACCAAAGATCTAAGAAGCTGTCTCTGCCTTTACTGCCTGCCAGACCCAGATGAAATGCTGAGGCCTTAGAGACTTCACACAATTCTGATATTATTTGTGTCGAAGAAACTCAAACCGGGTTAAAACTTTGAACAGAAAACCCTGCTTTTGCCAAAACTGGCACGTCTTCGTCTATTGCAGCATCTGTTGGTACTTTGGACCGATGTCTACAACCTTCCGAGGAACTTCAGTTAAAGCGGGCGTGTCTTCGGGACAGACATCGTTCCCTAACACGATTAGTATCGGCGTGCAAATCGACTTCGTTCACCTTACTTGCAACACGAACAAAGAAAGCACTGTGCAGGGCACTCATCCATAAATCAGTGCAATATTGGTTTTCAGAAAGACTTGCATACGGTCTGCTTCCCGTCTGACAAAATGTTACTGTTTTCCCACATTCACAACTAACAAACAGAGGTCATTTAATTATGACCAGCAGAGTATTGTAATACACCTCAAATAAACAGGGCACCTATAGGGAAAACCTTAAGGGTGATGGAAACCTCTCCAACTAATGAAAGCCTGTTCTTAAACCGGTTGCGCTTATTACTTCTGCTACATTAAGTACCCGAACTGAGAATAATTACTTCCAATGACATCAAAAGTATTGAACTTCCTGATTTGGGCAGTCATACTAACTGGGTGATCGCCACCTTTATTTCTCCAGTTGTAGTGGATAGAATATGCCCTTTCTCACTTTCCTTATTAAAAATAGGCTCTGGAATTCCGATCTTCCAACCGAAATCAAGGCCTCAGCCCCCATTGACCTTTATAAGTATTCACAGTCAGAGGTGTAATGAAGTATACGAATGGCAGTGTCAGGACTGTCCCCTGATAAGTAACCAGAGCAAACCAATTATTATCTGGAGGCACTTATGCCGATCAAACAATCAGTGTGCCACAGTTCCAGACACCTTATATCAAAATTGGCAGGCACGTGCAATGTGGCCCATTGAGTTTCTATCGTGGAATACAAGCGGCCATCATCCTATATTAACCGACCTGCTGGACTGCAACTGATACGAGATACTGATCTGAGTTTTCTACAGGAAACGTGGTTGGTGAAAGATTTGTCCCTTGATGTATATATGGTTTACACCTGGTGTGCTTCAAAATAAGGGTATTGGCTGGCCGAAAAGGGGGCCTGTGCATAGGAATAAAAGCACATATTTTCACTGGCTAATATGCTCTTGAAGCTGCAAACCTCAACTATGTATGTGCAGTAATCAACCATTTTCCTTGCGCTAATGCTTCCACGCTGACCATTACTCTATATATAGCCCCTGATGGTGCTTCCACCTCAGACTTGCTTCATAATATTTGTGGAACTTTGCAGGCCTGGAGAGAATCTATGCCTGGATGTTGCTTGAAGGGGAATTTAAATGCACAAATCGAATTTCAGCTGACGAAGAAGGGCATTTCGAAGGGTTTTTTGATGTGCCCTTGACATCGGACTACCACAATGTCTGTACACCAAAAGAAGCTATTGAGTAAAGGGACGGTATGGACCGACATGTTACTATCGTTTGATGTGCTGCCACTGATCCCTAGCGGGAAGTCTTCATTACTTACCGTGCAAACCTGGCGTAGAGGGAATTGCACCTCCTGCCTGGATCGCATGTTTGCGTTTTACACTTTGCCATCACAAGCACTACAATATAAAATTGATTTTACTCCTTTGAGCGATCATGCAGCATTAAAATTCACCTTTTGCGCGTATAAGATAGTTGCCATGGGAAGGGGTGGGAGGGTTCTAAGATGTACACCTACAAATCCCCAAGGCAATTGCATATTTAGGACTGCTTCTAATGTAGACAAATGTAACATTGCCCTTGCTAACTGTGAGTTTTCTCCTTCCACGCTATTGCAAGCTTGCTTACGGGATTTAGGGACAGTACTGAAATATATACTTCCTGTTCCCACTCGCAAGTTCTTTAACATTGAATCTTGTCCCAAATCACATGCACTCTTTGATGGAGTCATTGCCAGAGAGAAGTGCTGCCACAAAGGTATTTGCAAGGTTAAGCGAACACAATTACTCACGTGGAAAGAATAAGGCAAGCACATAAGTACCCTGAACATCTGCTTTAAAGGGGATACAAGAGTCATCTGAATTCCTCCAATTAGAAAATGATATAGGTCCTATTTAAGGCACACAGCGCCAACAAATTCTGGTATCTTTACCGCGCCCATACATCAGAACATTCCCCTAAAGATCTCTGCAGTATCACAGAGACAATATGGTGTGAACACATAAGTAATAACTTTTGGGATTGCACAATACCTGACAGCGCCCTTGATGGCGGGAACACTAAACCTCACACCAGTGTAATCAACTTTGATGAGGAGGATATACTCACAATTATACGTAAACCAAAGCCAGCGAGGGAGTCAGGACCTGATGGCGTCTCCAATATAGTCTTTAAAAACAATTCAGACTCATGGACCACGATACTAACCATATTGTTCAAGGAGATAATGCACATGGCTATGATCCCTGACAGCTGGCTTGCCTATATTCACAAAAAAAAGTCCAACTCTGATCCCAGTAACATCCGTCTGTTGGCCATGTTAGACTCGGCCAGAAAGACTTTTCCTTCACTTTTAATACACCAGGCCAACAGACGGGATTCAGGAAGGGATGCAGTTGCACTCATTGCATGTGGGCCCTACGCCTCCTTACTGCAGACATTTCTTAACGATCAAATGGTCGCCTCTACGTATGCTTCATTGACTACTCTCTGGCATTTGATTGCGTTTCTCCACCTCAGCTTTGGAGTAAATTAGAAAAGTGGGGAATCGATCCCACCCTGCTTTACTATATAAAATCTTTATACTCCAATACGAGTTATGATTAAACTCTCACAAGAGGGAAACCTTTCCAAAACCATAGCCACTAATCAATACTTAAAACAGGGCTGTGTGCTTGCGCCTCTCCTTTATAATCTTTATGTGGCAGACTTGGATGAGGTATTGAATAAATGTTGTAGTTTTCCATCCAAACTCGCCGGCGTAACAATATAGTGGCTATCGTACACCGATGACACAGTGTTTGTGGATCAAACCTCTTTAGGTTAACAATGATCGATCAACACTTTTTACCAATATGCTACAAACAATGAATTGAAGGTGACTAGGAGCAAGGCAGAAATTACTACTTTGGGCCCATACAAGCAGCACAAACCCTTTATCTGGCATATAGATGGTGACCTTAACATTGTAGAATTTTACATTTACCTGGGGCTGCCAATTAAATTGCATCCTTCGTCCTTGTATTACAAGGAAACTCTTTCCCCCAAGATAATTTGCAAATGGCAGGTCATGATCAATTTTGTAAATCAAAAAGGTGGAGGCTCGGTGGAAGGCCTACTGGAAATCTATAAGACATTATACCCAGTTTATTGTATGGTCTTGAAACCCTCCTGGCATCTGATATAAATTGGTTGGATGAAATTAAAGGGAAATTACTTCGTTCTTTGCTGGCATTGCCTGGTATAGTCCCGGTTGCGGCCTTATGCTTAGAACTGGGACTCCCTTCCTTGAAATCTCTGTGGAAGATGGCTGTATGTAAATTTCTGTTCAAGATAGTGCGTATGGAACCAAACCAGACTCTTTACTGGCATTATTTGCCAAACACACTTTCTGTAGGCCTCGTAATATGGCTCATTTAGATTTGGTAAAAATGGTTAATACACATCTAAAAGGAATTTACTGTATGGAAACCAACATTAACTAAGTTTGAGGCGCTTTGAGAAGGCATGCTCGATTTTAATATTTACACAGTACTTTAATGTTATCACTGTACGTATAATATGTATTGTATTTTGTACTATGTATTATTAAAAAAATATTTTTGTTATTGTGCAAAAAGGCTTATTTTAGCCATAAGCACATAATAATAAAAATAAAAATAAATACAAATATTATTCTCTTGGTGTCTAGGACCCAAACCTTTCTCTTGTGTTCATGTTCTTGAATTTTGTTCATCCTTCTCGAGGGTATATTCATTTATCCCACATGCGCCTTTAGGCTTTCACACCTGAATTAGATAAAAAGCTAAAAATAAAATGTTCGAAATAGAGCGAAAAGAGATGAGGGAGGAAGAGAGTGAGTGGGGGAAAATGGCGACATTAGTTCAGCATATGCAACCAAGATCTAGGCCCATTCCTCCTAGAGGAAGAGGGTGATGATTCCGCTGGCTCAATTGATTTGTTTTTGTTATAGAGAACACCTAGATCATTCGGATTTCCAATGTTGCCCAATACTTCCAGCCAAGCTTCAGGGATTCTGCTATGACTGTTGTTGCTGAATCTCTATTTGACAGGAGGAGGGAGGCTTTGCTTACCTCTGCATTTTCTGTGAATATCTGCAAAACTTTTCCAGGGATGTTTCTTCCTATGTTATTGTAAAGTGGGTATCTTGTAAGTAAATAGGCCACTGTTTCCTCCTTTGCTGGATTCTTGCAGCATGATGGTTTTTCTGTATCTTATTTGCGGAACGACATGTCTTTACATTTTTGGCAAGGCATGGTTATGCATAGCATCGATGTAAAATCCTTGAACTTGGAGTATTGTTTATTTTTTGTTAAAATAGAAGAAATTAGGAGAGTTATTGGACACTCAAACCACCCTTTCAAACTCACTTTTTCCAGATATATTCCTGGGTGGAGGCACACGGTTTCTTAAATAGAACTAATTCGTTTCTTATAGCACGCTTCATGCTGGACTGCATGCAGCCTCTAGCTCGGGACTGGGATTCAAACCCGTGTTTCCAAGACATGCGCATTTCCCCAGAGCTATTCTCCAGGCCCAGGTAGGGGGATCTTAATTTAGCTGATGGCTGTGTTTTGGAAGAAACTAGAAAAACAGGGTGCCATTCTCTGCCCTTGCGTAATTGGAATTGATTATGCAAGCTTCTTTGGAAGGGTGGTAAACAGAGTGGAGGAGCAACAGCTGATCAGCGTGTATTATAGAATGGAGTTTATAACTCTCGTTTACACCAATAATGTAGTCGTTTTTTAGTCTGAAACATTATTTTCTGAAGAAAATAACGGAACGAAATGAGTTTCTATGATTCTCTTGTGGAACACATCATTGCCTTGTATATGAAATTATATTCATTTATATTCAAAATACATGCTATTAATGTGATGCACAATGTCAGTGGATATGTTGAATGAAGTTCTCTGTTTTTAAATTGGCTTGCTAAACTCGATTTCTCTGGAAACAATGAGCTACCAATCTGTGTAATGTTTTTTTCTTTAATCTCACTGCTTTTCTTCATGAAAGAGCGTTTCTAAGATCTATGAATGCTTGTTTTCCCCAAACATTAATAAAACGCAAAGGCTCTTTGAAAGAATACATGTGTAATTTGTCTCCGAACCGTTAAGTCTGTTTTTTCTTTTATGTGTGTGGAATGTTTTTATTAAAATCTGCATTTTAATGTTGCAATTCATTATGTGCTGAATGGAAGTAAACATTGTGGAGCACTGAAAAGCCCTAACAATGCTGCAGGTCTCTGAGCGGCTGTGGATTTCAGTTCTGAATAAATACTTTGACAATTGACCGCTAAATTAATATTAAAATGTCTTTCAACAGCAACCAACTCTATCGGACATGACCATGTACGAGATGAACTTCTCCCTTCTGGTGGAAGACATGCTGCAGAATATTGACCAGCCTGAATACCGACAGATCATCGTGGAGGTACCTTCCTTTGAAAGGGAAATAGAGTGACTATCATCAACTGAAGAGGAATCGTAATGCGTCTGATAAGAGAGTCGCAAAAGCCATTCCAAGACTATTATTTGTTCTTAATTATTTTATTTAGTCATAGAATTATGAATAATGATGTCCCTGGCTTCAAACGTTTATTATATAGCTATTGGAAATCACAAAAGAGATGTGTGACATAATTGTGTCTCTTAAGATGTCACAGAACATTGAGAGGTTTTCTACTAGAGGTAGTTATGTTTTGTTAGTACATTATTCTGTCTATTACAAGGGGGTCATATTCTGCTGAAGTGGAGCGCAAAAGGAAAGCGTAAAAGCTGTTGATGCTTTCTTTTTACGCTCCTCTTCATAGTACAGCTTTCATGAGGCATAGTAGGTCAGCAAAGCGTAGACAGCACCTCCGCTTTGCTTTCCTCCTCAGGAGAGCATTTGGTTTTACGCCTACATGAGATTTTCATGTAGGCGTAAAATAAATGGATTCCAAAGGAATAGGCTTCTCCTTAGCACCTGCTAATGAGCAGGCGGCTTCCATTGGAAACCTGTATACAATTCTGCCTGCAAAGTGTATTTGCAGGTGGCGTTTTATTTCGCCCCAATCGGAGAGTACAAGTGAAGACAAAAAGGAGATTTTGCCTTCATTTTACTTTTTACTTATACACTTCGTTTTGTGAGTCTGTAACATGTCATGCAGGGGGATCAGTAACACACAAGTGTTAGCATTGGTGGTCTCCTGCATGCAATAACCTTACGTTTTAAAATGACCCCCCAAGTCTCCCTCCTTTCTATATGCCGTTCATCTCCCTCTGTGCGGCTTGTGTGACCAATCTATTCTCATTCCCTTTCACCCCTATTTCCTTCTCCTTTCTTAAAGACACTTGCTTATTCACTGACCCGTGCCCCACTCTACTCACTATGCACTCTTTCAGCCATTGCCCCATCTGCAAATCTTTTTTTTAGGTTCTTCACTTTCCAGTTACTCCCTTTCCATACACAATCTTCTCCAAGCACAGTTCAGTGTTGGTGCTGGGCATTGATAACAATGTAGACCCCTTTTCAGGAAATGTGCTAGTATCAAGACTGCCGCCACCTCCAACACCACATGTGGCTTTGCATGCACGACCATCTTCACCCCCAGTTGAGACTAATTTTCCTAAACTGATCAAAGTCAACAGGAAGCAAACCTCGAGTCCACTTGAGAGGATATTTGTTGCTTTCCAAACCAACTGCATTTTATGTTCTCTCATAAGCACTGATAGTATGGCTGTCACGGGAAGAGTAATGCCACAGCCATGATTAGGGATATGGCATGGTAATGCCGTGAGCAATTGTGATTGGTTGATGGTAACCAGAAAACCCTTGCGGTTGCAATGTTATTCTCTTTCCAGAACATAAGCACACCTAGTGGCGCGCCACACAAGAGGGTGAGGTAGTTACTATTTTTATTAGTCGCCAGACAGTGGTTTGTTGCGTAGGATGGAGTGGTCTGCCATGGGCGGAGTTTTTCACATGCGGAGTAAGAGCGAAATTGTATCAGCATAGCATGGTGCTGGTATGCCATGCACCTTAAGGAGCAGAATGTTCTGCTAGAAAATATCTGTATGGATCTCACTGTGTATAAAACCCTGAGAACACTGTTCTTGGGGGAGAGGCCATATGAAACATTTCCTTTGTACTACACTGTCCTTCCCAGGGCTGAAGAGACTTATGGGCTTGCAGCTCCTCTAGCAGCCTTGAATATTCACAAGATGACTTGTATTCTGCATTGAGGTGTGGCGTTAGAGATACTGACTTAGATTCAGCAATACATTGTGTTGCCTTTGTGTGGCACATGTCTTCTGTGCTGTTCGGTGTAAACGCGCTTTTTTATTACCACCTTTAAAAGGTGGTAATAAAAAAGCAAAGGCCATTTCCTGTTGACCCACATCTTTTGTTTTCTCATCCCACCTATAACAAAAGGGGGTATATGCTCCCAGAAGCTGTCTCAAACCAAATCTGTTGTCTAATCTCCCCTGGATAGGAAATGCAAAAGACTGATTTTTGTTCACATTAATGTGCTTGCACTCTGTAGTCTTGGCTTTCATACAATAATACCCCCTGTACGTTGTTTGGTTATACATGTTTACTGTTTGTGAGATGTCTCAGAAAAATCGTAGCATTTTCTTAAAATAGCCTCAGATGGTAGGATGTTACAAAGCCAATTTCGAAAGCCAGCCTCAATTTCGACTAATATCAACTTGATTATTCTGAAGACATTGATGGATGCAAGAATCTTTTTATATTTGGGTGTGCAAATTAAATACCTTAACGTGTAATTTGACTGTGAGCATCCTTTTTGACATGAATGCTGAAGAGTTGTTGGAGAAATGTAAAATAGCAAGGGCCAATGGAAAGTCCTTGGGCATTTTAAGTCCAGATTGCCCAAAGGTCTCACTCACCCTTTCAGACATTTCTCCTTTGAAAGGCAGGCCTACTAACAAAGGGGTATTTCAATGGATTGCTTTTCTCCTGCAGATTCCTCATCAGATAGATATCTCCTTCCGTCAGCTGCTCAGAAAACGTTCAGCAGGGCATAGTGCACCTCGACTCGGCCATCGATCCCTCTTGACTCAATGCATCGGTCATCGACTCTGGATGTGACATTGGTCATTTTACATATGCCATGTCACTACGCCCCCCTACCTCAGTTCCTTCTTTCGCGACTCCTGTGGCTCCCGGAAACCCTGGCCTCAAGGAAACCGTATCGGCGCTGATGCCCTTGGGCTCTGTGCCGACTGTTGCCAAGCCGTCGAAGCCACCATCGGCACTATCTGGTATGATACCATCAGCGTCGATGCCCGACCGGTGGTATGCTCCTAAGTCCCATCTGATTTTTTTCGGCACTATGATGTCGATTTTTAGTAACAATGATGTCCTCGAGCCGCTTGGTGTCGATCCCATGTATTAAGGCTCTGGAGGCACAGATTTCTTCACAGACCAGGATGATTTGATAGCCTTGGCAGAGGGACTTGGACAGGCAAGTAGCCAGGACACTTCCTCTTATGTGGAGATTCAGCAAGCCCATCCTTATGCACATGCAAGTGGCAAATATCGTTCCACAGTAGACAAGGTGGTGGAGGCTCTAGGTTGGATTATTCCAGCTAGGCTACTGGTAGGGTATGAGCTCACTGACATTTTAGATTAGGGAAGCCCTACATAAAGAGCCATGCCATTTATTGTGGCTATTCCTGAACCTATTGCCACCTTGTGGCAGAAGCCTGGCACCATGCCACCTGTGAACTCCGAATTCATGAAGAAATACAAGCCAGCAAGAGGGGATCTGCTACATCTTTTCTCTCACCCTATGCCCAATGGGCTAGTAGTACAGGCAGCCACGGTCAATAATAGACTGTCCAGGTCCACCTCCATTCTCCCTACTGGCAGGTAGGGGAAAATGGTTGATGTCCTGGCAAAGAAAATAGTTTTGTCTGGCAGTATGGCCTTAAAGACCATCAATGCATCTTACACATTTGCGAAGTACAGCTTTGGGCTGTGGAAAACCATCAGTGAAGCTTTCCAGTACGTTCCTGAAGGAGACATCCAGGAATTTTTTCTAAGAATGGTGGAAGATGGACAAGAGATGTCCCGGCAGTCTTTTCAGACGGGCCTGGGCGTCGCTGACTGTGTCGGTAGGTCAATGGGGTCAGCTACAGTGTTCAGGCATCTCATACCTTCATCTTCCGGTTTCTCGCCAAACAGCCTGATTAAGTTGTTGGACGTTGCCTTTAATGGTGAGAATCTGTTTGGCCCAAAGGCTGATGAGTCCTTGGAAAAGTTTAAGGACTCGAAGCTTGCCGCAAAGTCACTGGGCCTGGCTGTGAAACAGTTGGCAAAATCTGCCTATAGTTTCACCTCTGAAGGAACAGGATAGAGGCGTTATGTCCCCTTTGACAGGAAGGCACAGCTCCCGCAACCCAGGCAAGGGCAGAAGCATTTCCTGTGCTCCGGAAAGGGCAGGGGACTTCTAGGAGCCAGCAGACGGCGCATCAGCGGCTGGGGCAGCACCACCCTCAAAGCTGCTTTGAGTTTTCCCCTCATGTTTCACCAGTTGGCAGATGGATAGGCGAGCATTGGCCCCAATAGGAGATTACCTCTGATGCCTGGGCCCTTCAGCTCGTCCAATGGGGGTACTGTCTGCCTTTTCTAAAGAGAACTCTGGACAGACCACACCTCTACCTCAACAACTGGAAAGAGGAGCTCCAGGAAGAACTGCACACCCTGCTTTTAAAGAGTGCCGTGGAAGAGGTGCCTGCTGAGCAGAGAGGATCGGGCTGGTATTCCTGGTATTTTCTAGTACCCAAGAAAGAGGGAGGACTTTTAGTCCCTTCTTGGTCCTCAGTGCTTTGAAGAAGTTCCTGAGGAAAGACCAGTTCAAGATGGTGACGTTGAGAGAAATTCTCCATGCTCTCAGACTTCAGGATTGGCTGGTGGTATTAGATCTCCAAGATGCGTATCTCCACGTGCCGATCCATCAAAGACACAGGACATTTCTGAGATTCCTCATAGGGGACAAGCATTACCTGTTCAAGGTGCTCCCTTTTGGGCTGACCTCTGCTCCACAGGTTTTCAGAAAGCTGATGGCGGGCAGAGAAGCAATGCAGCTGTGGTTCTGGCTTTTGGAGAATAAGATCGAGGTCTCAGCAGTGCATCTGGTGGGGACTGTGAACGGGATTGGTGGATGCTCTGAGCAGGAAGACCACGGTCGCACACAAATGGGAAGTGTGCCGAGAAGTCCTAGAGAACATCTTCACTCAGTGGGGTACCCCAAAGGTGGATCTGTTTGCCACAGAGTCCAACAGGAAGTGCAAATGGTTTTGCTCGAGGTAATTCCCGGTGAGAGGCGCACTGGGGGGGATGCGTTCCTAATGGAGTGAGACTTTGACCTCTACTATGCATTCCATCTGGTTCCCATCATTCTGTTAGTTCTCTGGAGGTTGAGGAGGTTTCAAGCAATCCTGATCTTGATTGCCCCGGACTCGGCAAGGAGAACATGCTACTCGGACCTCCTAGACTTGGCCATTGGCCCACCTCTCTTGTTGTCTCGACGGCCAGATATCCTATCCCAGTTGGAAGGTTGGGTTCTACACCCTGTGAGGAAGGCATGGTATCAAACAGTAGACACAGACACAATGGAAAAAAGGTTTGAAAACCTTTATTTATAGTTTTAGTTGGGTTGGTAAAATTCCTAACTGGCCCTAACTCTAAAATGGGAGTAATCTTGACCATTAAACAAAAAACAAATACTACCAAGTCAGTATGGTCAAAATAAAAAGGCCTATACTAAGAAAACCTAACCTTGCCCACCTTCTCAAATATGTTAACAAACGGGAAATAGTGTCTTAAAAAGAAACGTCAGAATGGCTACCGTATCATTACCTTTCCCCAGGTTCAACCCCACTGGGTCTAGAGAGTCTCTTAAAAAACAAAAGATAGATGGATGGCACAACTCACTTTGTTCATCTTTTTCCTACAACTCAAGGCCTTTACCAACGCCTCCTCTGCTCCTCCCCAACTATGCCGTTCACCCGAGAGGGTCGCGGTCCGTTATCTGGCACCTGAAAGGTTTCTTTCCTCTGCTCACTCGGCTTTGCTTTTCAAACGCTCACGGCTTCCCGAAAGCTTGGAAAGCTTGCCTGGCTTTCTCTTGATCCTTTCAACTGCCGATCAGGCCTTTGGCCTTCCAATTTCCACAGCCTGGTTTAAATCAGCCTCAGAAGAGCTGTTCCTTCTCGTGCCCTGCCTCGCTGAAAGTGTGCTCGTGTGCACCACCTTTTATGTTCACAGGGAGTGTTAATAAGTAGCAGGTGTACATTGTTAAAGCTATGTCCCTTACTCTGCCTGGCCTCATTACAGAGGTCAATGCGAGTCAGGGAAGGTAATCTTTCTGACCGCAATCCTCATCTTCCTCGGGGCAGTACTGTTGTTAAGACGAAGTGGGGAGACAATTATGGGAGTTGTAGTTTCCAATAAAATGAGCTGGGATAAGGGAATACATTGGTTGTGGAAAAAGGGGCATATCATGTCCCACCATTGGGTGCTTCTCCCCAGGAACCACTACCTAGGTGATCCGTCCTCGCTTGTCCACCCCCAGGGTCGGGATCCAAAAGCAATGGCCTTCCGCTGGCCACCTGAGTATGGGATCCCCGGGGGCTAGGTTGTGAAACACCCTCTGGTTTTTCACAACCCGAACCCGGAGTCCCTAAATCTACATGCGTGGGTCTTGAGAGGATGAGATAAGATGAGTGCCACTTCTCGAAGGAGGTACTTGAGGTGTTCTTGGCTGCACGCAGACCTTTTATGAGATCTTTGTACGCATGCATATGGGGAAGATTTGAGGCATGGTGTATGGAACGCCGGATAGACCCTATTGCTTGTCCTATTACTTCAGTGATGCAGTTTCTTCCATCGCTGGCTTCTGCAGGCCTTCAGATAGGCACAGTCAAGGGCTATTTGGTGGATTTGTGTTCAAGAGTTGGCCGGATCAAGAATCCTTCTTCACAATCCCGATAATGAAAAATTCCTGAAATGCCTATGTAAATAGCTTACCGCTAACTCCGTCTTTGATTCCTGACTGGGGCCTAAACTTGGATTTAACTTTCTTGATGGCAGCTCAGTTTTCCCCCATGCATTCATGTTTAATCAGGCCTCTTACCCTGAAAATAGCTTTCCTGGTGTCAATCACGTCAGCAAGACATGTAAGTGAGCTGCAGGTCCTATATTGCAAGCCACCTTTCCTGCAATTTTTCAAGGAGACAGATACTTTGAAGGTACGCCCTAAATTTCTCCCTAACGTGGTTTCTGAATTTCACGTGTCTCAGAGTATTGATTTGCCGGTGTTTTATCCTCCTCTGCTTCCTTCTAAGGATGAGAGGAGGCTACACAGGCTTGACCCCAAGAGAGCACTTCATGTGGCTAGGACAGCAGAATTTAAGCGCAATGATCAACTCTTTGTGGCTTTCTCTCTGCGCAAGGAGGTCTGGGTTTGTTCAAGCAAACAATCTCGCTCTGCATCGTGTTATCAGAGAGCAGGTAAAGACCTGCCACCAGGCATCAGGGCACATTCCACCAGGGGTGTGACGGCATGATCCGCATTGGAGAGGGGTGTGCCAGTTAAGGAAGTATGTTGAGCAGCTACGTTGTTGTCAGTCCACACATTCACAAACCATTACTACTTGGATTTGGCACGTGGTTTGGATGCTCGCTTTGGCAGAGCAGTGTTGCAGAGCTTCCTTGTTTGAGGGCTTTCATCCTGCCTCCTCGCTGCTTTGGGAGTCTATCTGATGAGGAATCTTCGGGCAAATGCAACCCATCAAAGGAGAATTTACTTACCAGTAATATTCTTTATATGGATTCTTCTCCTGCAGATGCCTCATCACTCTCCCATCTGGCCCGCTAGGAAAGTGGTCTGCTGTCTGTTTCTGGTTATAATGGGATGGAGTTATGATGATAAGTTGTTAGGCACAGTTTTGAGTATTAGTACTGTCAGTCTGTTGCTTCCGGTACGGTTTTTATTCCTCACAAAACAAAACAAATAGTTATTGGGCTCTTTTCAAGCTGAACCCTGTGGATTCTTCCTCTGCAGCTGGTGAGATTGGGGGAAAAAAGGTAGGAAACTAAGTTATGTAGTATATATGCAGCCGACGTTCAGTCTGGAGCCGACGAGTGGCACGGTCGAGTCAAGAGGAGTAGACGGTCGATATTGAGTCATGCTACTCTCCCTGTTGAAAATGTTTCCGAGCAGCTGACGCTGGAAGGATTTCTATCTGATGAGCAACATGCAGGAGAAAAATCCATAGAAAGATAATTACTGGTAAGTAATTTCTCCTTGCCAACTGCATCACTCCGTCCCTATGTTCATAGCATGTATTTATTTCCTACTTTCCCGTCTTCTTATCTTCCACTTGCTCCTTTTTTTTCTCCAGCCGGCTACTATGATCTTGTTATGTCTGGTGGGGGCACAGTATTCCATTTCACAGGCAAGCCTAGGCAGTCAGATTATACTGTAGTGCCGATTTGGCTACAGTATGAAAGCATATCAACATAACATTTGCTCAGTTCTCCCTATCGACCACTTTGTTTTTTCCTGCTGTGAAGCATATCACAAAAAGTGAATCTGCACAACTGGACATGCTAAATGTTGTGTGCTTTCAATTAAAATGTCTATATCCCAGTTAAATTATGGCACTTCACTCTTGGGGCCTGCTTTCCATAGCTATAGATTATTAATGAGATCGCAGGAGAAGTCATCCAATGAATCTGAGAGAAACTATCAAACATAGACCATTGCGAGGACAGGCTGCTTTGTACCAAGAACATTCTATCCAATTCGGAGGGATATGAGGTTTGGGAAGGTAGCCACACCTACCTCTTTTATTGAAATACAAAATATATGTGCAATTTTAGTGAAACTTTGAGTACGAATATATTTATGCCAACTACTCAGAAAGTCCATCATAATTTTTAAGATTGCACTTATGTTTACGACATATAAGGGCAGATATATTACAGACCTGAGCAAAAGCCAAACCACACAAATGTGTAAATACATTTTAAGAAAATAAAAAGGGTATGGCAAGTTTGCAAGTTGCTATTTCCCATCCAAAGGTTTGGATGTGGAGGAGGAAATCAGAGTTTTATATGGTTGCGTATGTTATTGATGATTCATACATATCTAGGCCATAACCATCCGTTTCCCTGGGCCGGAGGGAGTGGTAACTGCCCGGGGCCTGAGTTCATGGGCCCGAGCGCACCAGAAAACCGGGCTGCTAAGAGCAATGTATTTTGTTTCATTGAACGGGACGCCTACCGGCTGCCCGTTCATTGAAACAAAATACTTTCTTAAGATGGCCACCATGGATCAGGAAGGTGGGGCTCCAAACAGAGCCCCTATTCCATTTCCATGGTGCCAGGAAGGGCACAGAGCGGCAGCAGCATTGGCAGTAAGTAATAAGGTAAGTAAGGATGGGAAATTAGAAAAGAAGTGAAGGACAGGTGGGGGGGAAAGATGGCAAGCGGGGTAAGCGGCCTTCAGGTTGCTTGGAACACGGGCTTGCATCAGTAGATTCAGCCTGCGATCCAAGCAACCTGATTGGTTGAGTCCCCCAACCTGGTTGCTAATGAAAAAAACTGTTTTTCTTTTTGATAATGTGAAAATAAAGCATTTCATTGGTGCCTCCCCGCAATGGGTGCAACCAAGATCACCAATCAGGTTTTTTCTGCTGGTTAACACAAATGTCATATTTCTTTGCCATATTTCCTTTGTTATTGACTTACTGTTATTTTGTGTTACTGACAATCACTTGATGCTTTTTCCCCAACTTCATTGACAGATGGAGGTTCACTGGCAAATAAGAGCAAAGCCATTCTGGACCACCTTGTGACAATGTAGTCATGAAACTGTGTGTAGATTAAGGATTTCTTGTTTTGATTTTAACTACTTGCCATGCTTTAACCCTTTGCACTGGTCAGATGCTGATAGTCCTTGTTTCATTTCTAGCTGTTAATGGTTGTATCCATACTTTTGGAAAGAAACCCAGAGCTTGAGTTTCAGGACAAAGTGGATTTGGATAAACTGGTGAACGAAGCATTTAATGATTTTCAGAAAGACCAGAACAGGCTGAAGGAAAATGAAAAGCAGGTGGGCAGACAGAATCCATATTTGAATAATCTTATTCCACTGAAAAATAATTGTGAAATTCGACATCGTAACCAAAGATGAAAATGTTAAATATTAGAGTCAACTGCTTTTCGGTAGTAAGCTTCTCCGTTTGTTTCATTAAGCAGAGAACCATCAGATAAGATGTTTTTTCGTCGGCTTTGTAAAATAAAACCCTTCATATTTGAATGATGCTTCTTGTACTGGGATAGATGTGTAGTGCTCAATGTTTGAAGAAGTTATTGTATGAAATAATGTGCGTACTGTGTGCCCTTAAAGGTTATTGAAATCCAGCCAAAATGTGGTGACATCATTAAGAACAGGACTACAGATGAATGATGTTTCATGTAATTAGAAATGTATAATTAAGTAGAATTCCCAATGTGTTCCTAGAACACTCCTCTGGAATGCCAATTACGAAATGTATCAATGATTCAATTAGAATATTTTATTTGCTAGTAAATACGAACCCATTCACATTTAGCACTTCGTAAACTACTAAAATACGTTACTCGAGTTTTAAAACTTCCTCCCAGGGGCCTTTATAATTCGACAGCCTGACTAAGTCAGACGTTTAAGAGGTTTACTGTTAACTTTGGTGTGTTGGATAGCTCTCATTGTTGGCATCACCTCAGTCAGGGGCAGTGGCAATTCCTTCAGCAAAAGTTAGATGGATCTACTATAAATCTATGCACTCCTGCCAACTATCATAGCCAAAGGATGAACAAATGGCTCAAAAGCCAAGTTCTACGATTCAAGGCTACCTACAGCTGTTCAAGCAAAACCAATATCCAACACTCTGTTATTGGTAGCAATGGGTGACAGAGTTAGTTTATTTATTTGCAGCTCCAGAGAAACTGGCAGAGTATTTCTGACACAACATATGGTGCACCTTTTATGGGGTTTTAGACATTGAAACATACTTCATATGTAATCAGTTACAGTTTAGACATTACACTTCCATCAGCACATCCATTTACCCTGAGCACATGCGTAATGGAGTCTCATCTGTTTGCACATCTCCGCCTTCCCTGCTCACATGGCATGTTCTCTTTGCTTCAGTTGGGTTGTACAAGTATGCATAGGCACTAGCTGCTTCTTTATCACGGACCTGCATAACATTCCTGCTATGCTTAGAGTCAGGCTCAGACTCGTTCTTGTGTCTGATGCACGTATCACTCCACAGAGTGGAGCCTCGCTGTGAACGGCTTCGGTCACACAGCCTGATGGTCTGTGTAATTTCTGTGCCAACCAATCATAGGCTTAAGTGGTCCTACAAATAAATACAGGAATAATCATGGCTGTACTGCTTTCCTGTTCAGTACGCACAACTCCTTTGTTATATTACCCCCCGAATATATACATTCAGTTTATAGATAGGAAACAGAAAAAGATTGTTTTAGGTTTAACAGAGGTGAATTAGTGGGAACTCAAAACACAAACAAGTCTGGTTTCTATTCTGACTGAGGATTTCAACCTTTCCCTTTCTTTTGCGTTTAAATGCCCTGCACTTATTTCTTCACTGTAGAAAATAGTTGCTTGGCTTCCGATGAAGTTGTCAGGATGTCACCCTTCTTCTCCGGCAATACCAGGCATCACTACCCCAAATGCCTTTGGTCGTCTAATCATGGACCTAGCATCATACACTTCAAGATCTTCTCCAAGATGCTGTTAGGTCCTGGGATTGCCAGGCAACCTCGTTCTATATAGCGAGGAACCTTGCGGGGTACTGCTCCTTCTCCAGCATGGGGTCTGGCATGGATTCACATGCTCATGAATATTCCCCGTCGTCAGGCTGGGAATCCTCGGTAAAGAAAAATCAGTATCAGTTTCGTTTCTGATCTGTCTTTCGTAGTAGTAACCAATCACTGATCTCTGTGTCATACTGACCACAGCCAATAACTGCCATCTCCCTAAGCCCCGCCTCTGGCAGTCATCTTCGGATTTTTACCGCACGTTCAAGTGTTGGGATCCTCGTGCTATTGCTCTCGAGCTTTAGTGCGTTTTCGTGGTTTTTCATAGGAAAAATCTCTCTTTTTTCGGTCAAGAGAGCCTCAAGCTCCACCGTTTCTTTATCCGATCAACGGCGACCCGTGTCGGATTCTTCTACGCCCCTCAAGGGTGAAGATTTCGTCGAGCCACGCTTTTGGAGGACTCCACAAGTTTCTCAGGGCCATCTCGGACATGGCCCAGGAGAAGGGAGGCTCGACGCCTGGAAAGCTGTTCAGGGTCTGCCCTGGATGCCAGCTTCAGAATGTCTTTAAGGAGGACGAACACTCCCTTTGCCTCTACTGCCTGCATGAGGACAAGACGCACGTGGAGAAGGACTGTGCGTTTTGCGGCAATATGTCGGAGCAGACCATGAAGGACCACCATCTGCGTCTCGCCAACTGGCTGGAAGGGAAGAGCCCGTCAGGCGAGAAAAAGAAGAAGAAGTCCGAGCGGTCTCCTAAGACCTTTGAGGGCGCCCCGGCGACGGGGGCCCAACAGAAGGCCAAGCACTGCGAGTCCGCTGGCACCGGGAGCGCCGAACGGTCGGGCTCTACGGTTGCCAGGCAGGGCGCATCCTCCCCGGCGCCATCAACCACGAGCCAACGCTCTGGCTCGGGTAAGAGGAAGGCCGAGCACCCGGCGAAGCTCCTGGAGAGACCCCGGTCGAGCTCGAAGGCCCCATCGGAGGGGAAGCGAGGCGGTGACCCTCCCCCCAAGGAGAAGGCGGTGAGCGCACCTTAGGTGGTGAAAGCCTTGATCCACCCTGCCATGGCCTCTACCGAGACAGTCGCGGCTGCCCTGGCTCAGCCTGTGGAGGCTACACCAGTGGAGGCGACCTTGGGCCCCAGAGTCTCCCTGCCACTGCGGAGGGAGTCCTCTTTCAAGCCCATCGACAGGACCCCCGTGAAACCTCTGATGGAGAAGAAAAAGGGGGGCAGGAGGTCGTCGTGGATTCGGCCTCAACCTCTGAAGAGGAGCTGATTGAAGTCTTAAGCCACGGCATTGGCGTGGAAGAAGACCAGCCCATCGGGAGGGACCCCGACATAGGAGACGACGAGAACGTCGAGGGTGCCGACGAGGCTCCTGACCGCCCGTCGGAATCCCCTCAACCAGTGCCGCAAGACAACTTGGCGGCCATTTTGTTGGCTATACAGTCCTTTTGCTCGGAGATAAGGACGAGATTGCTGTTACCACCAACGGAGGAACCGCTCCCGACGGGGGACCTGGAGCCAGGCCCTTCTGGGAGCCCTCCTCCTAAGAGAAGAAGGATTCATCCTCCACCTCCTTTTCAACCATCGCGCCCTGCTCAGCCCTCCTCCCCGTTCACGACCCGTGGGGATGATACGGGGACGGACACGGCCGCGACGGGTACAGACAACGAGGTTTACAACGAGGATCTTCCGTCGTCACCTCCTCCCCGGGCTTCCCCGCCCGACGAGATTGGATCGTTTCATGCCATGATCGCCAGGGCATCTGAGCTTTTCCAGCTCTGCCCGGAAGAGAAGAAGAGGAAGGTTTCCTTTATCAACGGCGCGAGACCAAGAGGAAGACGGTCCTCGCTGTACCTCTACTGGACGATATCTGGGATGACGGTCTTGCCCTCCTCAAGAACCCATCCACAACGCCTGCGAGAAGGGATCGGTACGAGAAGAAGTACCGGGTCCCGGACGCGGCCCCCTTGTGCCTTCGGGCACAGCCGACCCCAGACTCGGTCGTCTCCGCGGCGGCCAGGAAGAAAGCGGGGGGGGCTTCGGCCTCTACTTCAACCTCCCCCCCGGACGGTGAGGGAAAGAAATTGGACACGATGGGACGCAGAGTCATCTCATCGGCAGCGACGACGATTAAGGCTGCCAACGCCTTGGCTATCGTAGCCCGCTACGACAGGGAGTTGTGGTACAAGATCGCCCCCCTGCTGGACTTCCTACCGGACGACAAGAGGGCGGAAGCCCTAGAGATCTTGCAGGAAGGAGAAGTGGCGTCGGACCACGCCATTAGGATAGCGACAGACATCGCTGACACTGGGTTTCGCCAGTTGGGCAACGGCGTGTGCCTTAGACGGCGTGGATGGCTCAAGGCAACGGACTTCCGGCAGGACGTGCAGACCAGAGTTTTGGACATGCCGTTCGATGGGAGCAACCTGTTTGGGAAAACAGTGGACGATTCCCTACAAGCCATCAAGACGGACACGGAGACGGCCCGGGCTCTTGGTGTTCTCCAGCGACGGCCGCTCTTTCGGAGCGACGGAGGCAAGCAGGGTGCCTCCAAAGGTTCCGGCGGCGGATATTCCACCTACCATCAAGCGGCCCGGTCGTCGTCACAGGAAGCCTACAGGGGACGAGGCAAGTCGGGCGGACCCCGCCGTCGTCGTCAGGGAGGACAAGGCGGCAAAGCCTCGTCGAAGCAGGACTGAACCGGTCGTGGGGTCGGGCCCCCACCGAAGCATCCCGGTGGGAGGCCGGCTGGCGAACTTGGTCAGCGTGTGGGAGTCCATCTCCACCGACCGTTGGGTGCTGGACGCCCTGGCCCAGGGTCACGCGCTCGAGTTTCTAAAGAAGTGCCCGCGCGTCCCCCCCGTGGCCAGGAAGGAACAACATGTCCCTCAGCTTCTCTTGGAGGTAAAGGCAATGCTCAAGAAAGGCGCCATCGAGCTCGTCCCAAAGAGGCTTCAGGGCTCCAGAGTTTACTCAAGATACTTTCTTGTGAAGAAGAAGACAGGAGGATGGCGTCCCATCCTGGACCTACGACGACTGAACAAATTCATCAAGGCACAGAAGTTCCGGATGGTCACCCTCCAGCACGTCCTGGGTCAGCTGGAGGAGGGCGATTTCCTGTCGTCGCTGGATTTGGAGGATGCTTACTTCCATATCTACATCCTAAAGGGACACCGAAAGTTTCTCAGGTTCGTGGTCCAAGGGCGTCACTACCAGTTCAGAGCCCTTCCCTTCGGATTGAGGTCGGCACCCAGGCTGTTCACCCAGTGCCTCGCACCGGTGGCGGCGCGGCTGCGCCTGGAGGGGATCCACGTCTACCCCTACCTGGACGACTGGCTCATCCGAGCAAAGACAAGGGAGCTCGCTGCGGAGCACACGGCGAGGACCGTCCAACTACTCACGGACCTGGGATTCTCCATAAACTACGCCAAGTCCCATCTGGTGCCCGCGCAAGACGCACTGTTTCTGGGAGCGAAACTCGACACAGTGGCGCTTCTGGCCTCTCCGTCGGAGGAAAGGACGAGAGCCATCATGGGCAAGGTGCAGCGGATGCTGGTTGCGGACGCGGCCAGGGTGAGGTCCATCAAATCCCTCCTCGGAATGATGTCTTCTTGCATTTATCTCATCCGCCTGTGCAGGCTTCGGATGCGCCCGTTACAGGAGTTCCTGGACGCTCGCTGGATCCAGACGACGGGGAGCTTCGAGGACAGGATCACACTCGACGAGAGCTTCCGACAAGCGATCCGGTGGTGGGGCACCCGCGCGCATCTGACGGCGGGCATGGACTTCCAGACCCCGGGCCACCAGAAGACAGTGACCACGGATGCCTCCCTGGAAGGGTGGGGAGCGCACACCGAAAATCTGCACGCGAGAGGCCTTTGGCTTCCGACAGAGAAGTCCCTCCATATCAATGTCCTGGAGCTCCGTGCAGTGTTTTGGGCCCTCAGGTCCTTTCTTCCGTCCCTCAAGGGCAAGGTGGTGAGGATCTTCACCGACAACACCACCACCATGTTCTACATCAGGAAGCAGGGCGGCACCAGATCCCCAGCCCTGTCCAAGGAGGCGCAGAATCTGTGGCATTGGGCCGTCGCCCAAGGGATGTTTCTGGTGCCCTTTCATCTGGCAGGAATAAAAAACACCATCGCCGACTCGCTCAGCAGAGAGCTGCGCTCGTGCCACGAGTGGGAACTACGACAGGATCTAGTGGACTGCCTCTTCCGATGGTGGGGCACACCCCAGATCGATCTGTTCGCGACGGCGACGAACTCCAAGTGCCGGAGGTTCGCCAGCAGGTTTCCCCAGCCGAGGAGCATGGGCGATGCTTTCTCTTTCCCCTGTGAGGGCCTGTTTCTATACGCATTCCCCCCATTGCCGTTGCTGATCCGGCTCATCAACCAGCTCAAGAGGTCACGGTGCAGGAAGATCCTCGTCGCACCTGCGTGGCCGAGGCAGATATGGTTCCCGGACCTTCTGCACTTGTCAGCGTCCCCGGCATTCAAGCTGCCAGTGGACGCGGATCTTCTCTCCAGGGAAGGAGGCGCCATCCTCCATCACGACCCGAAGTCGCTTAACTTGCAGGCCTGGCTCCTGCAGCGTTAGAGTTTGGAGGTTACGACATACCGGCCGACTGCAGAGAGGTTCTTGCAAAGGCCAGGGCGTCCTCAACTCTTAAATGCTACGGACACAAATGGAAGAGGTTCTCTGTCTGGTGCCACGCACAGAAGATTAACCCTCTACGGATTACGGCTCCTCAAGTACTGCCGTACCTACTGACGCTGGCCAAGGCTGGACTGGCGCACGCTTCCATCAAGATTCATCTTGCTGCGATCTCCCGATACACCAGAACCACGGGACGGACGTCTTTGTGGTTTCATCGTCTGGTGAAAGAATTCATGAAGGGACTGTTCAGATCGTTCCCGCCGGTGAAGGCTCCTGCCCCGGCGTGGGAGTTCAACGTGGTGCTGACCAAGCTCATGGGACCTCCGTTTGAGCCTCTGCACTCAGCTCCGTTGAAGTTCTTGTCGTGTAAAACAGCGTTACTTGTGGCCATCACCTCCGCACAACGGGTGGGAGAGATACAGGCCCTTTCCTGCAAGACCCCGTACTTGACTTTTCACGACACAAGGGTAGTGCTCAGGACGCACCCCTCCTTCATGCCCAAGGTGCCGTTGGACTTCCACCTCAACGAACCCTTGGTGTTGCCTGTTTTCTTCCCGTCGCCTTCGTCGCCGGCTGAAAGGACTTTGCACTCGCTGGATGTGGCTAGAGCGCTGAAGTTCTACGTGGATCGCACGAAGAGTTTTCGGAAGACGTCACAACGTTTTGTGAACTTTGGACCTGTCAATCAGGGGAAGGCTCTCTCAAAGGCTTCCATTTCCAGATGGCTCTCCGGCTGTATCATGTACTGTCATCGGTTGGCAAACCGACCGCTGCCCGGCCGTCCGAGAGCCCGTTCCACCAGAGCGATCGCAGCTACCACGGCGTTCCTATCTGGTGTGCCCCTGCTGGACATCTGCAGGGCTGCTACGTGGAGGTCGACGCACACCTTCACGAAATTCTACTGCGTCGACCGGGATTCCAGGGAGGAGTCCAGGGTCGGCCAAGCAGTGCTGCGCAACCTGTTCGCCTAAGGTGAGCCTGGTGAGAAGGTAAGAGTTGCTTAATGTTGAGTTGTTGTATTGCTTAATGTTGAGCCTGTTGCCACCTCCCGTGGTTGTGCATGCGTGTACTGCTATGTATTCTTTTATTCATGAGCATGTGAATCCATGCCAGACCCCATGCTGGAGAAGGAACAAGTTACTTACCTGTAACTGTTGTTCTCCAGCATGGGTCTGGCATGGATTCACATGCGAACCCTCCCGCCTACCCCTGTGCGGCTCTTCACTTGGTCATACTGCCACTTCACGTGCTACCAAATCTGAAGATGGCTGCCAGAGGCGGGGCTTAGGGAGATGGCAGTCATTGGCTATGGTCAGTATGACGCAGAGATCAGTGATTGGTTACTACTACGAAAGACAGATCAGAAACGAAACTGATACTGATTTTTCTTTACCGAGGATTCCCAGCCTGACGACGGGGAATATTCATGAGCATGTGAATCCATGCCAGACCCATGCTGGAGAACAACAGTTACAGGTAAGTAACTTGTTCCTTCAGCAAGCTCTGAATCTCTCAAGGAGTTTGGTCCTTGACCAGCCCTACTGCCCGTTTCTTTTGGCACTTCCATTCTTCATCATAACTTCCCCTTACCTGCTCTCTCCCCTCCTGCTTCACTGTGGTCCTCAACGTTTCATCATGCTCTGACCTGCTCCTCCCCCACTCATCTCTTTCTTCCTCTTATCTTCTTCTCCTCTTTATCTGGTGGTATCGTATTTTCCTGCAATCTTAATTTCTTTTCTCTGCCACCCTCATGATTTTCCAATATTTCTCCTCTCTTCCCACCTTAATGCTACTCCTCTCTCCTTGAACCTCAACCAACCATCTCCCCATTGCACCTTTTCACCCTCTTCCTTTCTGTCCCTCTCTATCTCTTTCTATGATTTTCTCAAACCCTCTTCCCCGCTGCTCCTCTTCACCTCCGCTGCATTTTATACATGAGGTTCTCTGCTCCTCCTTTCTGCTCCTCTTCACTTCCCCTCTGCTTTCTTTACTGGTGATTTTCCTCCTCCTCCAATCTGCTCCTGATCCACTCCTCCAATACCACTCTACCTCTCTTCTGTTTCCCTCCTAACTGCTCCACCACCCACTGTCCATCACCTGAAGCGTCCATCTCCGGATTCCCACACCTCTCTCTGTCGTCCTCTCCTTGTTATACTGAGGCAGGGTTACATGAAGGTTTTTTAATTGCTTGATCATCTTCACCTGTGTGAATGCTGCAGGAGTTCAGTCCGACCACATGGGACTATAAACGTCCCAACTGTTGTTATTTGGGAAGGGCTGTACGCTGGTCCACTATCTTAGATTCACATTTTGATCTTAGTGGCAGCAGCTGCTTCACAGGTTGCAGAACTTTTCTTTGTAGGTAGTGAATAAGCAAGGGTACTTCACTTCCAATTCACTCACGACCATATTTATGGGTTTCCTTCCCAGAGGGGCAGGACCGGCACATTAGCACAGCAATAATCCTCCACATTTAAATCTGGGGGGTGGAGCCTGTTCATGGCAACGTCTTGCAGTCTGTTTTCCGCAAGGATAGGGCCGGTTTCACAGCAGTGCTCTCTGATGTGCATTTTGTCTTTTTCCTTCTATTTCATCTAATATAGTTTTCCCGCTTTTGCCCTCACCCCATTTATTTATGCGGATAAACGCTAGTTTTGTGGTTTGTAGGTCGAGCTTGCATCATTTCTTAGCACAGCACTTACACTCACTTTGATTGAATATTTGGGTCCTGATCATCGCTGGGACGAATGTGCAACCTGCAACACTTTCTCATCAAAATGAAATGAATGTGCTGGGAAGATTTTGGAGTGGTTCCTCCAGAGCATTTCAGACACTTTGTTGCATCACGAAGCGGCAAGGTACGTGAATTTGTTTTTTTTTTTTCTCCAGGGTACTCCGACACGTTGATTGCCAGAGCAGTGTCCAGGAGAGACCAATCTGTGCTTCAGCTGTTTTTAGACGATTCACTGGGGAAAACCCCAAGACCGTTAAGGCTCTTACCTGTGGACATGCTCAGCATCATATGGTGTATCTTACTGGTGCATACTTCAAGGGCCCATCAGGGTCTTTCACTGACTGGCCAGCCATCAGGTCCACTTTAGGCACCTCCACTAGGAGGTTCCATGTAATAATGTATCTGCAAAAATGTCACCTGGCAAAAAACTGGCAAAAAAATTGCTGTTTTTTGCACTGACATTATTACAGTAAACATGCGGGGGACACCGACACATCCCCCAAAACACGTTTTTTTTTCAAAGGGATTGGGGGCCACTCCCGCATCCCCTGGCCCCTTGACCCTCTATATATGGTCACCATATATAATGTCGTTGCAACCTTTTCCCGTCGACATTATGTATGCCGACCATATGTATGGGGACATTATTACCTGATGCCCAGTAGGAGTGTTTGCCCTAAGGGCTCAGTGCCTCCCACCAGTGCTCACTCTGAAGTCCCAAACACTTCCATCAGGCCTCGGCCTGAGAGCTTATCCAAGTCTAAGGAGAGGGGCACGCGCAAGTATAAACAGGCATAATAGAGAGGGCGCTAGAGAGCCAACCAAGATGGCCGCTCCCCTGTGAGCTCCCGTGTGGCTCTTTAGGAATCCTCTCTAATCGCAGCTGCTCCGGTGGGTAATGGACCCTATTAATCGTTCATGTGCAAGGCTGAGAGCCAATGTTAACAACATGCCCAAAATTGCAGAGTCCGGAGATCGTGAGCCCAGCCTGCTGAGAGACTGTGCGAGAGACGTGCTGTTGGGCCTCCATTGCACCGCTGCCGCCTGGGGGGGTGCCAGACAAAGCCCTTGGTGAGAGATGGCTTGTTGAAAAACGTTTCAGAGGCAGCTCCGCAAGGCGAACGCGCCTGCTCCACTGTGAGCCCCATTGGCCGCGCTCCAGACGAGGGAACACATCCGCACGACCCCCGGGCCGCTGCTCGAGGCCGGCATCACAGTCACCTGCCCGCCCAGAGGGATACTCGGAGGGCCCAGAAACCCGGGGAAACACCAGGTGAGGTCCCTGCGATGTAGGAGCAAGAACAGAGAATCCTGGCCCAACTCCGGAGTCGCGGCCCCTGCGCACGTCGCTCTGCGCCGCGGATGCCGACTCTGTGCCCATACCAGCGAATGCCTAGCTGCTCAGTCGGCCCGCCGGTGAGAGCCGCTGGAGGGGGTGCTGCGACTGGCCTGCCCCCCTCATCCCGCTCTGGTCCCGACCGGAGTGGAGGCAGCGGAGGTGCGCCGCCCAGGATCCAGCGACAGTGACCGGCACACAGCGTCTATAAAGGGGAGAATCCTTCCCCTCTGCGTCCCTGGCCTGCAGGGCTGTGACCGGTGGTGGTTGCGGGTGGCGTTTCCCCCAGATCGGCGTGCTACGAACCTGAGAAGGTAGAATCAGAGCTCCTCGCGTACCACAACCCCTGTTGATCCTACAACGCCCGCCCGCACTGGAACGGAGGCTAACAACTTGTAATCCTACAGAAAACCCACGCGAAGATTCTTCACAACAGACAACGACGCACAGAGCGACCACAGAAGCGACTGCCATCTGTACAAAAAGTACTGTGCCCCGTGCTTATTCTGCTGTTAACAATCTTTGCTGGGCTAGGTGCTGAGATCCTCGCTTCCCAGCGTCAACCGCCCTCATAGACAACTTTCCCCAGCAACACTCAATAAGCAGCAATCAACATTACATATTACGCCGCAATCCGCCCGTCCCCCCTGGCATGACCGCGCTAGTTGCAACAAGGGGATCATCAAGGCAACAAACGGTCAGAAGACAGCCGAGCACGCCGTCCCTCCTGTCACGTCCTCAGGGGAAGTAGACCAAGAAAGAATACAGTAAGTTCAGAGCATTGTAAAGCTTACTGACTGCTATTACCACGAACACTGAAAAGCACAGACGAGGACCGCAGTAAATCATACACCCCAGCTAACAATTGAAAGCAACCTGGAGCGACCCCCATGGCATTATTCCTGATTCCCACTGAGACTGCGCTCATTTAAAAGGCCCGCAGACCCTAACTATAGTCGCTCAACGTATTCAACCGTCTATGACCCCTGAAGAGCGTTTCAAGACAAGCTCACTCTGACCACCTGGCATCTCCCTTGCACCCAAGAGAATAAGTGTGAAGGGACTCTGTTGGGCCTGGCCTATTCCAGCAGAACTTGTTAGCACCGCACTCAAGCGAACACCCTCAACTCAGCTCCTGGTACAGCCGCATTTACCATGGGGGAAACTGATAAATCACAACGCAAGCTGAATTTTGATGCCGGAACCACGTCCAGGACATCTAGACCTAACAGTAGGCCGGTATCTCCCGCACATGACACGCTCCAAGAAGAAGACCTTCCCCAACCCCTCAACATCGGAGAAATCCTCCTTGAACTGAAAGCTGGGATAGGGAACCTAGATAGCAAAATACACGGACTCTCTTCTAAAGTGGATCAATTGTAGCACTGGCTTGACAAACATGCTGATCGTCTAGATGCGGTGGAGCAGAGGGTGTCCGACTTGGACGATGGCACAGCAGCTCTAACAGCCACAATGTCAACACTGGAGGCTCAAAAGAAAACAGCAAACGCAAGGAGTGAAGGCTTGGAAGGACGCTCCAGAAGAAATAACTTGAGGCTAGTTGGTGTCAAAGAACAACAGTTGCAGTCCAGTATGGAAGATCACGTTGAAACGATTTGTACAGAACTCTTCGCGTCAGAGGCGCTATCGTGACTGTTCATCGTTGAGAGGGCTCATAGGATCCCGTCAACCAAACCGGTTCCTGAAGCCGCCCCTCGCCCGATCATTGCAAAGCTACTCAACTACAAAGATCGGGACACGATTCTTAGACTTGCGAGAGAGAAAGGCAAGCTGCAATATGATGGCGATATCATCCACTTTTACCCGGACTTCTCGCCAGCCGTCCAAGCACAGAGGAGATCCTTCACAAGACTCAAATAGCGACTACTTGATAACCAGATCCCATTTTCGATGCTCTTTCCTTCCAGACTCCGGGTCCAACATAACGGGAAAGAGGCCAGCTCCTATCTGGACTGGGCCGGATGCAGGCTTTTAAATAACAGCCTAGGGCTGCCACAGAGAGACAGAGCACAGAGGAACCCACCGTTTCAAGATATCAGAAGATGAAACAAAGTACATTCACAGCAACACTGCCACCGGAGAACCGTAACACTGCACTTGACACAGAGCCACTGCACCTGGGAGGCCCCTAGCGCCCCTTGCACAGCACTGTTACAGTACTCCACCGTTTGGTTGTTGCTGGGGGGGGGTCCAGATGACAAGCATGTTGGGGGTTGCTCGCGAGAATGGGTGGGAGACAACAGGCAAGTTTAAACATGCACCGGCAATGGCCTGGAAGACCCGGCCCCGTCTGGGCGTGCCACGTCGCGCTATGCTTCCCCAAAGGCTGACCACCACTCGACGAGCTCTTAAGAATAACTACACAGTACCAAACAGAAATAGAAGACTCCAGAAACTCGGTCAAAAAGCTAGAGCAAGACCTGTGCATTCAACCTAGTCACATGGAACATTAGGAGCGGCAATCAGCCAACCAAAATGCGGAAAATAACACAGTATTTACGCAGACACAAAACTGGTGTAGCTTTCATTCAGGAGATACACTTACGTCCTACCTCCGAAAATACTTGGGCCCGAGATTGGGGTTGCCATAGATATTTTGCTTCCTATTCCTCCTATGCCAGGGAGGGTCGCCATTCTAATCAATAAAACAACCAACTCTAAGCTATTGCTAACCCAAAAAGATCCGGAAGGCAGATCGCTGCTGGTGCACAGGATTATAGACTGGGAAGAAATAATTCTTGTGAACTCCTACGGCCCGAACACGGACGGGTCGAATAACTATGATTGGGTAATGAGACACTTGGAATCGGATAGCAAGGCTACGGTCATTTGGGGAGGTGACCTCAACATACCACTAGATCCTAGTAAAGATAAATCTCACAACACAAAGGCTCCTCCCTCCAGAGCAAGCTTGCAAATTAATGAAATATGTAAAGCCTACCATCTTGACGATGTCTGGATGCATAAGCCCTTTGATACCAGGGAGTACACCTACTATTCCTGAGTCCATAAAACTAGCTCGAGACTTGATTACCTCCTTGTATCTTCACACAACCGACTCCATTGGGGGGGGGGATGCTGAATCCTGCCCAGATCCCTATCGGCTCACTCAGCGGTAACCCTCGAATGCTCCACGTTGCAAAGCAACAACAGACCGCACTGGAAGTTCAAACCCAGAGCTCTCCAAGACCAAGCTTTCGCAGACGAACTAAGAGCCGAGATATCATCCTTCATCGAGGTCAATCAAGGCTCCATGACCTCAGCAGGTACATGCTGGGAAGCGCTAAAGTCCTACGTCAGGGGGATATGCCTTGCGAAAGAAAACGGATCCTTATGTTGATAAGGAGAGAACTCGCCCAGAGTGAAATCCGCCTCAAAGAACTCAAACATGCACACTTGTCGGCAAATAAGACCCAAACTTTGGCAGCGCTTAAGGAGGAACTAGAAACCTTCAGAACTACAGCAGAGAGAGAAACCAAATTTCTAACTAGACATCACAAGATCCACCAGTATGGCGAGGGGCAGAAACCCAGAGCTCTCCTAGCCAGGCTAGTAGCAGCCGAAAAGAAACTCACAAAAGTTGAAACAATCCGTGACCACACGGGTAATCTCGTATACTCTGAAGAAGACATTGTTGAAATCTTTCGCAAGTTCTATCAAAAACTGTACAACTCTCACTACACTGCGGATCCCACTGAACTGGTCCGATACCTAGACGAAGTGGAACTGTACTGGGCGAATGCTGAATTTCGAGAATCACTTAATGAACCCATCACTACAGACGCAATTCTCGAGGCGACCAAGGAGTTACCAAAAGCAAAGGCGCCCAGACGGGTTAATCGGCAAATTCTAGAAATCCTTTGCAGATCTTCTAGCCCCGCACCTGCTACAGGTCTACGACAAAGCTTTCGTTGATGGCCACCTACCACCAATACTCCTCTATAAGGCCAACATTATTCTCCTCCATAAGGCTGGCAAACCAAAAGAAGACTGTGCCTCCTATAGATCCATATCCCTAATAAACCTGGACAATAAAATCTTAGCGAAAATCCTCACTAAAAGACTGCTACCGCTGATGCCTGCAATGGTGTTGGCTGACCAGGCGGGCTTTATTCCAGGCAGAAACACGTCGTTCGGCATAAGAAGGATGTTCGGTGTCATGGAGGCCCTTGACCCAGAAAGCCAAGCGGTAGCAGTGCTACTCGACGCGAAAAAGGCCTTCGACTCAGTCGAATGGCCCTTCCTCTATACAGGCCTGGAACGTATGGGCCTTGGCAAACGTTTCATACAATAACTCGCCCTCCTGTATAAACATCCTAAGTCCAACATCACATTAGGTAACATATACTCAGCCGATATATATCTATAGAGAGGGACAAGACAAGGCTGTCCACTGTCGGCATTACTATTCACTCTAATCATGGAACCTCTGACTTCAGAGCTCCGGCTCCTCCATCTGCATAGCGGCATCTCCCTGGGACCACATAGGCTGATTATTTTTCTCTATGCCGACGACGTGGCACTCTTCAGTCACAACCCCACCGAAAACCTGAACCCAGTGATGCGTGCTGTGATTCAATTTGGCAAATTCTCAGGGCTGAAGATCAACAACATGAAATCTATAATTATTCCTTTGACCGCCTAAACCAATGAATTTCCAGATGACTTCGGCTTTAAGTGGAAACTATCAAAGGTCAGGTATCTGGGTATTTTAATGTCCAGATCATGCCGCAACATCATGCAGGAAAACTACGAGAATGCAGTGGAAAACATCCAAAACAAAGTGAACAGATGGAAACTGCTCCCACTCACACTCTGGTGCAGAGTCTCCCTGGTCAAAATGGTTATCCTTCCGAAAATGATATACCTCTTCTCCAGCATGGGGTCTGGCATGGATTCACATGCTCATGAATATTCCCCGTCGTCAGGCTGGGAATCCTCGGTAAAGAAAAATCAGTATCAGTTTTGTTTCTGATCTGTCTTTCGTAGTAGTAACCAATCACTGATCTCTGCGTCATACTGACCACAGCCAATGACTGCCATCTCCCTAAGCCCCGCCTCTGGCAGCCATCTTCAGATTTTTACTGCACGTTCAAGTTTTGGGATCCTCGTGCTATTGCTCTCGAGCTTTAGTGCGTTTTCGCGCTTTTTCATAGGAAAATTCTCTCTTTTTTCGGTCAAAAGAGCCTCAAGCTCCACCGTTTCTTTATCCGATCAACGGGGACCCGTGTCGGATTCTTCTACGCCCCTCAAGGGTGAAGATTTCGTCGAGCCACGCTTTTGGAGGACTCCAGAAGTTTCTCAGGCCCATCTCGGACATGGCCCAGGAGAAGGGAAGCTCGACGCCCGGAAAGCTGCTCAGGGTCTGCCCTGGATGCCAGCTTCAGAATGTCTTTAAGAAGGACGAACACTCCCTTTGCCTCTACTGCCTGCATGAGGACAAGACGCACATGGAGAAGGACTGTGCATTTTGCGGCAATATGTCAGAGCGGACCATGAAGGACCGCCATCTGCGTCTCGCCAACTGGCTGGAAGGGAAGAGCCCGTCAGCCGAGAAAAAGAAGAAGAAGTCCGAGCGGTCTTCTAAGACCTTTGAGGGCGCCCCGGCGACGGGGGCCCAACAGAAGGCCAAGCACCGCGAGTCTGCTGGCACCGGGAGCGCCGAACGGTCGGGCTCTACGGTTGCCAGGCAGGGCGCATCCTCCCCGGCGCCATCAACCACGAGCCAACGCTCTGGGTCAGGTAAGAGGAAGGCCGAGCACCCGGCGAAGCTCCTGGAGAGACCCCGGTCGAGCTCAAAGGCCCCATCGGAGGGGGAGCGAGGCGGTGACCCTCCCCCCAAGGAGAAGGCGGTGCGCGCACCTAAGGTGGTGAAAGCCTTGATCCACCCTGCCAAGGCCTCTATCGAGACAGTCGCGGCGGCCCTGGCACAGCCTGTGGAGGCTACACCAGTGGAGGCGACCTCGGGGCCCAGAGTCTCCCTGCCACCGCGGAGGGAGTCCTCTTTCAAGCCCATCGACAGGACCCCCGTGAAACCTCCGACGTAGAAGAAAAAGGGGGGGCAGGAGGTTGTCGTGGATTCGGCCTCAACCTCTGAAGAGGAGCTGATCGAAGTCTTAAGCCACGGCATTGGCGTGGAAGAAGACCAGCCCGTCGGGAGGGACCCCGACGTAGGAGACGACGAGAACGTCGAGGGTGCCGACGAGGCTCCTGACCGCCCGTCGGAATCCCCTCAACCAGTGCCGCAAGACAACTCGGCGGCCATTTTGTTGGCTATACAGTCCTTATGCTCGGAGATAAGGACGAGATTGCCGTTACCACCTACGGAGGAACCGCTCCCGACGGGGGACCCGGAGCCAGGCCCTTCTGGGAGCCCTCCTCCTAAGAGAAGAAGGATTCATCCTCCACCTCCTTTTCAACCATCGCGCCCTGCTCAGCCCTCCTCCCTGTCCACGACCCGTGGGGATGATACGGGGACGGACACGGCGGCGACGGGTACAGAAGACAGAGTTTACGACGAGGATCTTCAGTCGTCACCTCCTCCCCGGGCTTCCCCTCCCGACGAGATTGGATCGTTTCATGCCATGATCGCCAGGGCATCCGAGCTTTTCCAGCTCTGCCCGGAAGAGAAGAAGAAGGAAGGTTTCCTTTATCAACGGCGCGAGACCAAGAGGAAGACGGTCCTCGCTGTACCTCTACTGGACGATATCTGGGATGAGGGTCTCGCCCTCCTCAAGAACCCATCCACAACGCCTGCGAGAAGGGATCAGTACGAGAAGAAGTACCGGGTCCCGGACGCGGCCCCCTTGTGCCTTCGGGCACAGCCGACCCCGGACTCGGTCGTCTCTGCGGCGGCCAGGAAGAAAGCGGGGGTGGGCTTCGGCCTCTACGTCAACCTCCCCCCCCGGGCGGCGAGGGAAAGAAATTGGACACGATGGGACGCAGAGTCATCTCATCGGCAGCGACGACGATTAAAGCTGCCAACGCCTTGGCTATCGTAGCCCGCTACGACAGGGAGTTGTGGTACAAGATCGCCCCCCTGTTGGACTTCCTACCGGACGACAAGAGGGCGGAAGCCTTAGAGATCTTGCAGGAAGGAGAAGTGGCGTCGGACCACGCCATTACGATAGCGACGGACATCGCTGACACTGGGTTTCGCCAGTTGGGCAACGGCATGGATGGCTCAAGGCAACGGACTTCCTGCAGGACGTGCAGACCAGAGTTTTGGACATGCCGTTCGGCGGGAGCAACCTGTTTGGGAAAACAGTGGACGATTCCCTACAAGCCATCAAGACGGACACGGAGACGGCCCGGGCTCTTGGTGTTCTCCAGCGACGGCCGCCCTTTCGGAGCGACGGAGGCAAGCAGGGTGCCTCCAAAGGTTCCTGCGGCGGATATTCCACCTACCGTCAAGCGGCCCGGTCGTCGTCACAGGAAGCCTACAGGGGACGAGGCAAGTCGGGCGGACCCCACCGTCGTCGTCAGGGAGGACAAGGCGGCAAAGCCTCGTCGAAGCAGGACTGAACCGGCCGTGGGGTCGGGCCCTCACCGAAGCATCCCGGTGGGAGGCCGGCTGGCGAACTTCGTCAGCGTGTGGGAGTCCATCTCCACCGACCGTTGGGTGCTGGACGCCCTGGCCCAGGGTCACGCGCTCGAGTTTCTAAAGAAGTGCCCGCGCGTCCCCACCGTGGCCAGGAAGGAACAACATGTCCCTCAGCTTCTCTTGGAGGTAAAGGCGATGCTCAAGAAAGGCGCCATCGAGCTCGTCCCAAAGAGGCTTCGGGGCTCCGGAGTTTACTCAAGATACTTCCTCGTGAAGAAGAAGACAGGAGGATGGCGTCCCATCCTGGACCTACGACGACTGAACAAATTCATCAAGGCACAGAAGTTCTGGATGGTCACCCTCCAGCACGTCCTGGGTCAGCTGGAGGAGGGCGATTTCCTGTCGTCGTTGGATTTGGAGGATGCTTACTTCCATATCTCCATCCTAAAGGGACACCGAAAGTTTCTCAGGTTCGTGGTCCAAGAGCGTCACTACCAGTTCAGAGCCCTTCCCTTCGGATTGAGGTCGGCACCCAGGGTGTTCACCAAGTGCCTCGCACCGGTGGCGGCGCAGCTGCACCTGGAGGGGATCCACGTCTACCCCTACCTGGACGACTGGCTCATCCGAGCAAAGACAAGGGAGCTTGCCGCGGAGCACACGGCGAGGACCGTCCAACTACTCACGGACCTGGGATTCTCCATAAACTACGCCAAGTCCCATCTGGTGCCCGCGCGAGACGCAATGTTTCTGGGAGCGAAACTCGACACAGTGGCGCTTCTGGCCTCTCCGTCGGAGGAAAGGACGAGAGCCATCATGGGCAAGGTGCAGCGGATGCTGGTTGCGGACGCGGCCAGGGCGAGGTCCATCAAATCCCTCCTCGGAATGATGTCTTCTTGCATTTATCTCATCCGCGTGTGCAGGCTTCGGATGCGCCCGTTACAGGAGTTCCTGGACGCTCGCTGGATCCAGACGACGGGCAGCTTCGAGGACAGGATCACACTCGACGAGAGCTTCCGACGAGCGATCCGGGGGTGGGGCACCCGCGCGCATCTGACGGCGGGCATGGACTTCCAGACCCCGGGCCACCAGAAGACAGTGACCACGGATGCCTCCCTGGAAGGGTGGGGAGCACACACCGAAAATCTGCACGCGAGAGGCCTTTGGCTTCTGACGGAGAAGTCCCTCTATATCAACGTCCTGTAGCTCCGTGCAGTGTTTTGGGCCCTCAGGTCCTTTCTTCCGTCCCTCAAGGGCAAGGTGGTAAGGATCTTCACCGACAACACCACCACCATGTTCTACATCAGGAAGCAGGGCGGCACCAGGTCCCCAGCCCTGTCCAAGGAGGCGCAGGATCTGTGGCATTGGGCCGTCGCCCAAGGGATGTGTATGGTGCCGTTTCATCTGGCAGGAATAAAAAACACCATCGCCGACTCGCTCAACAGAGAGCTGCGCTTGTGCCACGAGTGGGAACTACGACAGGATCTAGTGGACCGCCTCTTTCCGACGGTGGGGCACACCCCAGATCGATCTGTTCGCGACGGCGACGAACTCCAAGTGCCGGAGGTTCGCCAGCAGGTTTCCCCAGCCGAGGAGCATGGGCGATGCTTTCTCGTTCCCCTGGGAGGGCCTGTTTCTATACGCGTTCCCCCCATTGCCGTTGCTGATTCGGCTCATCAACCAGCTCAAGAGGTCACGGTGCAGGATGACCCTCGTCGCACCTGCGTGGCCGAGGCAGATATGGTTCCCGGACCTTCTGGACTTGTCAGCGTCCCCGGCATTCAAGCTGCCAGTGGACGCAGATCTTCTCTCCAGGGAAGGAGTCGCCATCCTCCATCACGACCCGAAGTCGCTGAACTTGCAGGCCTGGCTCCTGCAGCGTTCGAGTTTGGAGGTTATGACATACCGGCCGACTGCAGAGAGGTTCTTGCAAAGGCCAGGGCGTCCTCAACTCTTAAATGCTACGGACACAAATGGAAGAGGTTCTCTGTCTGGTGCCACGCACAGAAGATTAACCCTCTACGGATTACGGCTCCTCAAGTACTGCCGTACCTACTGACGCTGGCCAAGGCTGGACTGGCGCACGCTTCCATCAAGATTCATCTTGCTGCGATCTCCCGATACACCAGAACCACGGGACGGGCGTCTTTGTGGTCTCATCGTCTGGTGAAAGAATTCATGAAGGGACTGTTCAGATCGTTCCCGCCGGTGAAGGCTCTTGCCCCGGCGTGGGAGCTCAACGTGGTGCTGACCAAGCTCATGGGACCTCCGTTCGAGCCTCTGCACTCAGCTCTGTTGAAGTTCTTGTCATGGAAAACAGCGTTTCTTGTGGCCATCACTCCGCACGACGGGTGGGAGAGATACAGGCCCTTTCCTGCAAGCCGCCGTACTTGACTTTTCACGAAACGAGGGTAGTGCTCAGGACGCACCCCTCCTTCATGCCCAAGGTGCCGTCGGACTTCCACCTCAACGAACCCTTGGTGTTGCCTGTTTTCTTCCCGTCGCCTTTGTCGCCGGCTGAAAGGACTTTGCACTCGCTGGATGTGGCTAGAGCGCTGAAGTTCTACGTGGACCGCACGAAGAGTTTTCGGAAGACGTCACAACTTTTTGTGAACTTTGGACCTGTCAATCAGGGGAAGGCTCTCTCAAAGGCTTCCATTTCCAGATGGCTCTCCGGCTGTATTATGTACTGTCATCGGTTGGCAAACCGACCGCTGCCCGGCCGTCCGAGAGCCCATTCCACCAGAGCGATCGCAGCTACCATGGCGTTCCTATCTGGTGTGCCCCTGCTGGACATCTGCAGGGCTGCTACGTGGAGGTCGACGCACACCTTCACGAAATTCTACTGCGTCGACCGGGATTCCAGGGAGGAGTCCAGGGTCGGCCAAGCAGTGCTGCGCAACCTGTTCGCCTAAGGTGAGCCTGGTGAGAAGGTAAGAGATGCTTAATGTTGAGTTGTTGTATTGCTTAATGTTGAGCCTGTTGCCACCTCCCGTAGTTGTGCATGTGTGTACTGCTATGTATTCTTTTATTCATGAGCATGTGAATCCATGCCAGATCCCATGCTGGAGAAGGAACAAGTTACTTACCTGTAACTGTTGTTCTCCAGCATGGGTCTGGCATGGATTCACATGCGAACCCTCCCGCCTACCCCTCTGCGGCTCTTTACTTGGTCATACTGCCACTTCACGTGCTACCAAATCTGAAGATGGCTGCCAGAGGCGGGGCTTAGGGAGATGGCAGTCATTGGCTGTGGTCAGTATGACGCAGAGATCAGTGATTGGTTACTACTACGAAAGACAGATCAGAAACGAAACTGATACTGATTTTTCTTTACCGAGGATTCCCAGCCTGACGGCGGGGAATATTCATGAGCATGTGAATCCATGCCAGACCCATGCTGGAGAACAACAGTTACAGGTAAGTAACTTGTTCCTTTTCAAACATCCCTCTGATACTAACACAGCGGTTTCTATAATGCATCAAAAGCATGATTCTCGACCTAATATGGGCAGGCAAGGTGGCGAGAGTGGCATATACCACACTGATTCTTCTGGTGACGCAAGGAGGACTCACCCTTCCAGACCTGGAACGTTACTACTGGGCCGCTCAAGCACAATTTCTTAGCCATTGGTACGTCACATACTTCATTAGACCCCATGTCCAGATAGAGAGAGCTTTGGCGCCCCCCTACCTTCTCTGCGCCGTTATCTTTGGCCAATTTCAAACGCCCCGCACTCTGATGAACGTTGTCTATACAACATACATAATCTGGAAAAAGATGGCCAAGAAGAGCGAAGTTCACGCTAGATTCTTCCCCCTCGTCCCGGTGAGATGCCTACCAGGAATTCCCCATTACCTCGGAGGGGGTCTTCCATCGTTGGACTGAAAATCTACAAGTGAATACCCTGGGCGACCTCTTCTCAGAGGGCACATTCCTGTCGCCACAACAAGCCTGAGACAGGGGCTGCGACAATCCTTTAGATACATTCATTTATTTCAGGCTGCGCCTTGCTCTTCACGCCAACACCCCCACCTTCCCACGACAACCGCCTATCTGGCAACTGCTCCATGGTGTGATACAAGCTCAAGGAGAAGGCCGCCTGGTGGCAAACATTTACAAATCCCTCCTCACCGAAGCAGCAGTATCGAATACAAACCCCACAGGGAGATGGGAGAAATCACTACACACCACGATAGTAGACGAGGACTGGAACTATATCCTTCGACTTACTCAGAAAGTAGCTATTAATACTAGATATAAGCAGATCCATTTTAATTACCTCCACCAGGTGTACCTCACCCCGGCAAAACTCCATGCTCAACGACCAACGATATCTGCGACTTGCATGGTCATTCCCTGGTGATGCAGCATTCTGGAATGCTGTGTTGGAGAAAATATCAGCAATCATTAGAACGCAGCTGGATCCTGATCCTATATTAGCAATGCTAGGTTTAACCAAAAACTTGACAGGCACAGTCCGAAGGCTAGCGAACGTATTGCTTGTCCTAGCACGTAGAAGGGTAGCATGCAATTGGGGGCGAGGGCCTCCACTGAGCCTGCAACGCTGGTTGAACGACGTCACGTACTGCAAGATGTGGAATCCAGCTTTATAAAGATGCTGCCCCTTCATGCTCGCCCCCCGGATATTTGGGGTCCCTACTTTGATTACTTGATATCCACCACCGAGAGCCTACATTTGCAGACTTCATCCCCAACTCAAGTTCAGCACTCCCCGTTGCGGCGAGGCACCAGAGACATTGTGAACTCTCAATTTTGACTGCCAGTTTGATCTCTATGTTGGTCATTGCGATAAATGAAGGGCGGGGGGAGGGCGGAATGGAGGGGTGAGTGGCAGAGGGGTTCTTGTCACGGCCGGTTCATGGCTTCTTTGTTTAGTTGTGAGAAAAATCAATAAAGAAAGGTTAAAAAAAACAAAACAGGCGTCATGCCTTCTACTGCGTCATAGGTTGCTTCAGACAAAATGGTGGCGCACCATAAGGGGAAGTCGGGGGACAACTTGCCATCAACAGATTTTATGTCACCCATGACGTCCCTTCAAGATTCGAGGGATTCACCTCAGCGCTCCAGTCATGAGCTCAAAATATCAAAAACAGACCTGGAATCAATCTGACTCCCTCTTCCCATCCCTAGGGAGTCTTCTGTCAAACATGTTGAGTAGTCTCCCATTACGACTCCAGTTCCTACTCAATACTGATAACCTCAAGCTCACTCCATTTCTCAGATCTGTGGGCAAGCAGTCAGAGACAGACTTATTTGGAATCATGCCCACAGTTCTTCCTAGACCGCAGTCTCTTCAGATTTTTGGTCCCAGTCTCCACTTTTTTTTGACTGCTTCCAACTGTTTGAGGTTATCTGCTAAGACATCTTATTTCAATGGTCTTATTAAAGAACTGCTCTATCTGGCAAGCCCTTGGGCTCCTCCACAGCCAGTGCTAGTGGATAAACCGGTCTTTCTGCCAGTTCTGGCAACCCTCATTCTGCCATTTCCGGCACCTGTGCCTACGCTGGGCTCACATCTTTGAGGTTCTCCAACATATAATTGCCTGTAGCACCCGTGGATAGTCACGATACATCAACCCCTGCACCAGGGACTGAATTAGTCCCACAGGAACTGTTGGAAGCATCAGGATATCCCTCTTTGGCTCAGGCCTTTCACAAGAGACTGGGAGGGGTATCCACAAGTCTAGGTCTTCCCACTCCTGTGGACCCTCCAGCAGAATCTGGTGTTGTGTTGGGTATCATTGGTCTCAAGTACATGGACAGGTCTGGGGTTCTGCTTCAGAAAGATGTGTAGGCACAGAAGATGATAAAGGTTGAGTAAGCAAAACTCTGCCGCTCCACTGAAAACTGTGGCTGCCCGATACCGTCATCTCCACTGGTGGCAGCAGACTTTTTGTTCCATAATGGGTCCTCTAATATGTTTACTTCATCTTTCGCCACCTCTTCCTCTGCAAATAGTTGAAAGATTTATTTTTTGAAGGAATCTGTTTGTTTTTTTTCAATAATAATTAAATTCAAAAAGATGTATCCGAATTAAGCATCCATCAACCACAAACATCAGACACAGATAAAAGGAATTAACAATAGTCAGTACATCATACAAAAATTAGAAAAGGGAATAGCATAAACACTGGCAATAACCATATTTCTCAGTACAGTTACAACATTGAACATTCCCTTATAATTCCCTTTCTCAGAAACATAGCTCTTTTTAGGTCAGACAGAAGGGCCCAGGCGGTTAGTTCAGAGTCTGTTGTTAGAAGGAAGCATAAAACCGGCCTATAGTGGCAGATGTTAGTAAGCTTAACAACCTGCAAAAGGGCGGACCGTCTAATATATGCTGGACAGAATAGTATACATTTCTTGCGGTCTTCCCTCGCCGCCCCACAGGCTGGGCAGCTTGGATCATTATGGAAGCCAGGCCACATGTCTGTGTTGCCCCTTAGCAGTAGGCAGTCAAACCTTGCCTGCGTTATTAGACGTATATCCTTCTTTTTCGAGCCCCACAAAAGGTAGGGCTGAATCGCGTACACCCTGCTTATCAGCACATGTTGACTTGCAGAGTGGGTTACCCGTTCTGAGTTGTCCCGCTTTTCACGTAGCCCCTGATACAGTGCCTGCTTTTGAATTTTCAATTGCATCGGGGACAGCACCCCATCTGGGGGATACCAGGTCTGAATGTTACAGGAGCACAGAGACCCCTGTACGTATACCAAACATGGGATTTTGGACCAATTTTCTTTACCCATAGTACTCCTGATGATAAAGTGGCATAAGGTAGCATGCTCATTTTCTCATAGGCGCAGCCAAAAAATACTTGGAGCCGGCAGCCCATTGGTTATCAGTAATAATAAAACAATACAATCTAAACAAAAACAACATGTACGGATTCTGGTTGCTAGAGAATCAGATCTCGGTCTCAGCAGTTCACCTGGCGGGAGCAGAGAACAGCTTAGCAAATGCTCTGAGCAGGCAGAGCACGGTCTCACACGAGAGGGAAGTGTGCCAGGAATTCCTGGAAGAGGTCTTCGCTCTCTAGGGTACCCCAGCAGTGAATCTGTTTGCCACGAAAGCCAACAGGAAGTGCAAACAGTTTTACTCGAGGGAATTCCCAGCAAACACTGTACTGGAGGATGTGTTTTTGGTGGTTTTGACTTTCCCTCTCCATTATGCATTCCCTCCTATCCCTGTCAGTCCTTGGATTCTTAGGAGGTTGAAGAGGTTTTGCGCGACCATGAACTTGATCGCCCCAGATTGGGCAAGGAGGACTTGGCACTCGAACCACTTGGATCTGTCCATCTGTCAACCTCACTGGTTGCCTCGGCGGATGGATCTCCTCACGGAGTCGGAGGGTCAGATACTGCACCAAACCCCGGATTCCCTCACCCTACATGCGTGGCTCTGGAGTGGATGAGGTATGATGACTGGGACCTCTCCGAGGAAGTTCTTGGAGGTTGTCGGCTGCACAGGGACCGTCAACAAGATCGCTGTATGCCTGCCGGTGGAGAAGATTTGAGGCGTGGTGTAGGGAGCGCAAAGTTGATACTCTTGCCCCACCACGACGGTGATGTAGTTCCTTCTGAAGCCTGCTTCCGCAGACATTAGTGTTACAATGATCAAAGGGTATTTGGCTGCCCTTTTTGTGTTTAAAAGGGTCCTGGATCAAGGTTCTATTTTCGGCATACCGGTCATGACCCAATTCCTGAAGGGCCTTCTCAACATATTTCTGCCAACTCCCTTTGTTGTTCCGGATTGGGACCTTAACCTAGTTCTGACCTTTTTTATGGCGTCTCCTTTTGAGCCTAAGCATTGTTGTTCGCTTAGGTTGTTGTTCCTTAAAACGGCCAATTTGGTTGCCATCAGATCGGCCAGGAGGGTTAGCTGCAAGTCCCCTTTTTTGCGTTTCTTCAGAGAGACAGTCTCTTGGTTAGACCAGGGTTCCTTCCAAAGGTTGTTTTGGAATTCCACATTTTGCAGTCCATTAACTTGATGGTGTTCTACCCTCCTCCTCACCCCTCAAAGGAGGAAGAGCGCTTTTACCGTCTTGATCCGAAAAGAGCCTTTGCGTTTTTTATGTTGCCTGCACAGCAGAGTTCAGGAAGATGGACCAGTTGTTTGTTGTCCATTCTCTTTTCTGCAAGGGTCTTGCGACCACTAAACAAACCATATCATGCTGGATCATTTTATGCATCTCTGAGTGCTACCAGTCGGCTGCAAAAGAAATCTCACTGGGATTCAGGGCTCATTCCACAAGGGGAGTCTCTGCTTCCACGGCCCTCCAAAGGTGGGGTCTCTGTTCGAGACATTTGCCGTGCTGCCACGTGGTCTTCATTATATATATTTACAAAGCATTATGATTTGGACATTGCATGTGGGGCTGATGCACGTTTTGACAGAGCTGTTCTGCAGAACCTGATTGTATAATGCTTTCTGCCCACCTCCTTTAGCTTACTGCTTGGGGAGTCTATCAAGATGAGGAATCTGTGCGGAAAACAGCATTCCATTAAAGGAGAAATGACTTATCATGATCTTTCTATGGATTCTTCTCCCGCAGATTCCTCATCACCCGTCCGAGCCATCCCCGCTCAGAAAGTGTTGTGGCTCTTCGCTTCTGAGTTCATGAAGTGCATTGGAGATGGCTTTGGGGTGCTCATCTCATCTACTAAATTAAAAAAATGTATATTATTTCTGATTGGAATGTTTTTAAGCTGTTACTTTCTATTTCACGGTTGCTTTTTAAGGCTGGTTAGCCTCCGTCCATTTTCCTATGCAGCATTTGAGCCTAGGAAAAATTGGGAGGAACTGAAGCATGGGGCGTAGTGACGTGGTATGTATATGGCACATAACATCACTTCCGGAGGCAACGGTCGAGTCGAGGTCCACTACGCCCCCTGTCGAAGATTTTCTGAGCAGCAGAGCTGAATGATGGTTATCTATCAAGATCAAGATGAGGAATCTGCGGGAGAAGAATCAATAGAAAGATCATTACGGTAATTAATTTCTCCTTCCCTTCTGAGAGCCAACCTGCCCCTGCCTTTATAGGCTACTGCAAACCATTTCCCCTCATTTCACCTCATTCATCCCATTATAGTACTGGGACAAGGAAGTGGCGAGTAGGAGTAGTGCACACAGAAGCCTACAGACTGGTGTAAGGGTTGGGCAGAGTACTCCACTAACTATGGCGAGGCAATTGTACCCGAGGGCTCGCACCTGCAACCTGTCGAATGGTTGCAGGTGTATTAAGGGCTGGAGAGAGACCAGCAGGGGGAAGCCGGGCCGAGCGTTGTGTGCCTCAGGGGAGAATCCTGAGCAGAAGGAGGCAGCCGAGTTGAGTCCTGCAAGAAAGACGGGACACCGGCAAGTATCCCGAAGGAACTGTGGAGCCAAGGTCTGGGCGGGCCGTGAGCGGGCCACAGCAGTGGAAGCCTCACTGGTCGGGTATCCACAGCAGGAGCTGTAGACTGCAGAAATCCAATAGCTGTAAACTACCAGCCGCATCTGCGGGAAGTGAGCCGAGCTGCCTGCAACCCACAGAAAGAGAGGAGCGAAGTGCGTGCAGGGCTCGCAATCCAACAGAAACAAGTGTGCGAAGCAGAAGAATGGAAGCAGCCACCTGGAGGAGACGCCAGGGGCCCGTAAGTGAAAAGGAAGGAACACTCGAGCCTTGGCGCACCTGGGGGCTGAAAAAGGGAAAAAGTAAATACTGAATTAATGAAAGATGAAAGAAGAAATCTTATGGAATACAATAGGAAGCTAGTATTGAATCTTGCTGAAGATTCTCAAAGCAAGGTGGTGAAGGAAAGAGAGCACCACAAAGTGAAATCTATGGAAAGAACACATGGTGACAAAGTCAAGAAACTGGGCAAGAGCTGCATAAAAAAAATACATTGTGGCGAAGTCCAGAGATTGGTAAAGAGGAGAACACATTGTGGCAAAGCCAAGAGTCTGGCAAGGAAAAGCCAAGTGAGTGTGAACCAGCACACAGGTACAGATACAAAAGAACCTGTGTGGACAGGAAAGCCTAGGGTTACCGGTTGCGTGACCTGTAATAGGTGGACCGCGTGTCTGTCAACTGCGCCTAGACCGGGGACAACCTATCTGTGAAATCCAAAGAAACAATCCCAAGTGTACGAAAGAGATTGCTCAAGTGAAACAGAAGAAAGCAATCTGTATGAACTGTTAAAAACTAGAAGGAGTGTAAAGTTGACCTGGAGCTGGTTTTGAATATTGAGAGACTGAACTAAAGTACAAGTTGGCAAGCTGAACCAGTTGAAGTCTTGGGGAAGGGAAATCCGAGACCTTGTAAACTTTGTTTTGAGGACACGAACCTCAAGATCCTGAACTTAAGGAAGGGAAGCGAGAGAGTATGCCGGAGCTGGAAGAAGCTCAGAACTTTGTTTGGAACACTATTTCTTTTGTCGCTGGCATCCGTGCACATTGTTTAGCTTTAGTCTTGAGGGCAAATATAGGTTTGGACACAGACCAACTTTTAAGTTGAACTTGGTGATTCTGACTATTCTTAGATTCTTTAGATAAGGAAATCCCACCTTAGCATAGGGCAAGTTTGGCCTTCAGCCATCCTGACATTATGTTTATAAACCATTTTTGTTTGAACCTTGAATCTGTTGTCTGTGTCTTGCTTCATGACGCCTTCACAGTAGCAAACCTCAATGTAGCACCAGATGCTTTGAGGTTAACCCATCTTTTCATATCAGTGGGGTGCCTCAGTATTAGAGAAACATGCAGGAAAGTCATTGCACCAAGGGCATGCAGCCCTGAGAAAACACACCACCAACCCATGCACTGGCCTGCCCTGATGGAGAAAAAAACAGAGTACAGGGTGGAGTAGGTTGAGCCCAGCTCACAGCGTTATCTTGTTTCAACTATCAGTGTATTGGACCACTTATTTTTACTTTAAAGTAATTTGGAAAAAGCATTGATGCAGAGATTCGTATAACCGATGATATTAATATTATTTTAAGTCCTCAAATCAAGGTGTTTGTCTTAATTGTAGTCTGTTGTAGAGTGACAGAGTAATTAAACAGTACGTGGTTGAGCAACCCTTGTTTAAGATGTTAAATGATACTTTGTATAACTGTTTGTAGTACTAATATTTTGTTTTAATTGTCAACCATTATAGTAAATAACCGTTCACATTAATAAAAGCATTGAAGGAGAGGTTCAAAGCCAGCTCACTTGGCTGCTCTCTTTTTCAAGCTAAGTATTCAAACCTCTACACTAGCAATTCCATGCCCATGAAGCCCATGCAAGCATGTACAAGCTTGATCTCAGCAGCATCTTGGGGATGGCCTTAAGCGCGTACTGCGGTATAGTGTATGGGATTTCACACACACCCTGTAGGGAGTGCAGCGGTGCAGTAAGTTTGCCTTTTGGCCTATAGATGATGGAAGGAAAAATAAATAAACGTTGTGGGGACTGCTTGCCAAGTGTGATGTATTATAGCAATGATTGTGTTGCGTGTTGGCTGATATAGCAGGTGTTGATAAGTACTGGATAAATAATAATTCTTAATGGAGTCTATGCAACTTAACTGATGTGTTGATTTAGACAGGACTGCTTCTTTTTCTAAAGAATGATAAAAACTAAGAAGGAAAGTTTTGTTTTGTACAACTCGGCTAATTACATTTGCACTGATTATTTTAAATATTATTTGTTTTTTTTATTCTACCCCTTAATAAAAAATAAATTCTTCAGCATGGGGTCTGGCATGGATTCACATGCTCATGAATATTCCCCGTCGTCAGGCTGGGAATCCTCGGTAAAGAAAAAATCAGTTTCAGTTTCTTTTCTGAACTGTCTTTCCCCTAATAACTAATCACTGGTCTCTGGGTCATACTGCCCCCAGCCAATGACTGCCCTCTACCTAAGGCCCTCCTCTGGCAGACATCTTCAGATTTTTACCACACGTTCAAGTGTTGGGAGTCCTCGTGCTACAACTCTCGAGCTTTTACTGCATTTTGCGATTTTTCAAAGACTTTATTCTCATTTTTTTCGGTCAATTGAGCCTCAAGCTCCACCGTTTCTACTTCCGATCAACGGGGACCCGTTTCGGAATTTTCTACGCCCCTCGAGGGTAAAGTTTTCGTCGAGTTTCGCTTCTTGGAGGATCCCGGAAGATCTTTGAGGCCTACCCCGTGTGGACATGGCCCAGGACAAAGGAAACACGATGCCCGGCTCCAAGCTGTTCAGGAGCTGCCCTGGATGCGGATTGCAGAATGTCTTCAAGGAGGACGAGCATTCCAGATGCCTCTAGTGCCTTCACGAAGACAAAACGCACGTGGAGAAGGACTGTGCGTTTTGCAAGAACATGTCGGAGCGGACTATGAGGGATCGGCGTATCCGCCTCACCAACTGGCTGGAAGGGAAGAGCCCAGCAGTAGGTGAGAAGAAGAAGTCTGAGCGGTCTTCTAAGTCCTTTGAGGGCACTCCAGCGACGGGGGCCCAACAAAAGGCAAAGCACCACGAGTCCGCGGGCACTGGGAGTGCCGAACGGTTGGGCTCCTCGGCTGCCAGGCAGGGCGCACTTTCACCAACGCCATCAACCACGAGCCAACGCCCTGGCTCGGGGAAGAGGAAATCGGAAAACCCGGATAAGCTTCGGGAGAAGCCCCGGTCGATCCCGACGGAGAAAGCCGAGGGGGAGTGAGGCGGTGACCCTCCCCCCAAGGTGAAGGCCTCAGACATGCCCAAGGTCGTGAAGGCCTTGATTCACCCGGCTAAGGCCCAGGCGAAGCCTGTGGGGGCTACACCAGTGAAGGCGACCTCGGGGCCTAGAGTTTCCCTGCCACCACGGAGGGAATCCCCTTTTTGGCCCATCGATAAGACCCCTGTGAAACCACAGGTGGAAAAAGAGGGGGGGGGCGGTGGCCATCACGGAAACAGATACAGCCTCTGAAGAGGAGCTGGCTGAAGTCGCGAAGATCCTGAACAAGAAGTTCGAGGAGGTCCGGTCCCACGGGGGGGGGGATCCCGACGAGGCGGACAAAGAAAGCGATGGTGGTGCCGACGAGAAACCCGTGGAGGCGGACGATTCCACTCTGCAACCGTCGCGCCCGTCACCTGGGCCACAAGACAATTCAGGAGCGATCTTGATGGCAATCCAGGCCTTGTGTACGGAGATAAGGACAAGGTTGCCCTTACCCCCCAACTGACGATCCAGCGGAGCCTGGACCGTCGGGAAGCCCTCCAAGCAAGCAGAGAAGAGTTCACCCCCCCACCCTTCCAGCCTTCTTGGCCTTCGCGGCCTTCTTCTCCTTCCCCGGATCCGAGGGATGACACAGGAACGGAGACGGCGATGACGGGGACGGATGACAACGATGGCGACGACGGGATGGAACTCCCATCACCACCTCCTCGGTCCTCCCCGCCCGACGAATGGTCGCTTTTCCAGCTCTGCCCCAAGGAACAGAAGAAGGAAGGTTTCCTCTATTAACGGCGTGAGGCCAAGAGGAAGACGGTCCTCTCGATCCCTTTACTTGACGACATCTGGGACAAAGGGCTGTTGGTCCTGAAGAACCCGTCCACGGCTGCTGCCAAGAGAGACCGGTACGAGAAGAAGTACCGGGTCCCGGATTCTGCTCCCATGTGCTTTAGGGCACAGCCGATCCTGGATTTGGTCGTCTCCGCGGCGGCCAAGAAGAAAGCGGCGGGGGCGACAGCCTCAACTTCGACCTCCCTGCTGGACAGCGAGGGGAAGAAACTGGAAGCTATGGGACGGCGGGTCATCTCGTCGGCGGCGACGACGATTAAAGCGGCCAACGCCCTTGCGATTGTGGCCCGCTACGACAGGGAGCTGTGGTTTAAGATCGCTCCCCTGCTAGACTTCCTCCAGGATGACAAGATGGCTGAAGTCCTGGAGATCCTTCAGGAAGGCGAGGTGGCATCGGACCACGCCATAACTGTGGCCACGGACATTGCTGACACTGGCTTTCGGCAGATGGGCAACAGCGTTTGCCTTCGCCGGTGTGGTTTAGCTCAAAGCAATCGATTTCCACAAAGACGTACAGACCAGAGTTCTGGACATGCCGTTCGACGGGAACAATCTGTTTGGCAAGACAGTGGACGAGTCACTGCAGGCCATCAAGGCTGACACGGAGACGGCTTGGGCCTTGGGTGTTCTGCAACGACGACGGCCGCCCGTTCGGAACTCTTGAGGCAAGCAAGGTGCCTCCAAAGGATTCGGCGGCGGCTCCTCGACGTATTGTCAGGCAGTGCGCTCCTCGTCGCAGGAGGCCTACAGAGGACACGGCAAGTCAGGAAAACCTCGTTGTCGTCGCCAAGGAGGTCAAGGCAGCAAGGCCGCTGCCAAGCAGGACTGAATCGGCCGTGGCGTCGTGCCCCCACCTGAGCACCCCGGTGGGAGGCCGGCAGGCGAAGTTCGTCAGTGTGTGGGAGTCCATCTGCACCGACCGTAGGGTGCTGTATGCCCTGGCCCGCGGACAAACTCTCGAGTTTCTAAAGAAGTGCCCCCACATTCCACCCGTGACCAGGAAGGAAAACCACATCCCTCAACTGCTGCGGGAAGTAAGGTCGATACTGAAGAAAGGAGCCATCAAGCTCATCCCAAAGAGGCTCCGGGGTGTACTCATGTTACTTCCTTGTAAGAAAGAAGACCGGTGGCTGGCAGCCCATCCTGGACCTTCGTGGTCTAAACAAGTACATCAAGTCCCAGAAGTTCCGGATGGTCACCCTCCAGCATGACTGGGACAGCTGGAGGAAGGTGACTTCCTATCGTTGCTGGACTTGGAGGATGCCTACTTCCACATCCCCATCCTAAAAAGACACCGAAAGTTTCTGAGATTCGTAGTCCGGGGCGACACTATCAGGTCAAGGCCCTTCCCATCGGATTGAAGTCGGCACCCAGGGTTTTCACCAAGTGCCTAGCACCAGTGGCGGCGCGGCTGTGCGAGCAGGGGATCCATGTCTACCCCTACCTGGACGATTGGCTCATCCGAGCAAATACAAGAGAACTCGCCGTCGATCACACAGCGAAGACCGTCCAACTGCTCACGAATCTTGGATTCTCAATCAACTTCGCGAAAGCCCACTTGGTACTGTCGCAAGTCGCCCTGTACCTGGGAGCCAGACTCGACACAGTGGCGCGATTGGCTTCTCCGTTGGAGGAAAGGGTGAAGGCCATCCTGGGCAAGGTGCAACAGCTGTCGACCATAGACGTGGCCAGGGTGAGATCCGTCAAGTCCCTGCTCAGCATGATGTCCTCGTGCATCTACCTCGTGCGCCTGTGCAGGTTGCGGATGCGTCCACTGCAAGAGTTCCTCGACGCCCTTTGGATGCAGGTGGCGGGCAGCTTCGAAGACAGGATGTCGCTCAACGAGACCTTCCGCCAAGCAATCCGGTGGTGGGGCACACGCGCGCATCTGGCGGCGGGTATGGACTTCCAGACCCCGGCACATCAGGAAACAGTGATGACAGGCGCCTCCCTGGAGGGATGGGGAGCGCACACCGGAGATCTCCACGCAAGAGGCCTTTGGCTCCCGGAGGAGAGGTCACTGCACATCAATGTCCTGGAGCTCCGAGCCGTGTTCTGGGCCCTCAGGTCGTTCCTCTCATCCCTCAAGGGCAAGGTGGTAAGGATCTTCACCGACAACACATCCACAATGTTTTACATCCGGAAGCAGGGAGGCACCAGATCCCCAGCCCTATCCAAGGGAGCCCAGGATCTGTGGCACTGGGCCGTCGGCCAAGGGATGTTTCTGGTCCCCTTCCATCTGGCAGGAATAAAGAACACCATCGCTGACTCGCTCAGCAGGGAGCTGCGCTCGTGCCACGAGTGGAAACTGCGTCAGGATCAAGTGGATCTACTTTTCCAACGATGGGGCAATCCCCAGATCGACATTGTTCGCGACGGCGACAAACACCAAGTGCTGGAGGTTCGCCAGCAGGTTTCCCCGGCCAGCGAGCATGGGCGATGCCTTCTCATTCCCCTGGGACGGCCTGTTCCTGTATGCGTTCCCACCGTTGCCTTTGTTGCTGCGACTCATCAATCAACTCAGGCGGTCCTGGTGCAGGATGATCCTCGTTGCACCGGCGTGGCCGACGCAGATCTGGTTCCCGGACCTTCTAGACATGTCAGCGTCCCCCCCCAGTCAAACTCCGACGGACGCCGATCTCCTCGCCAGAGAAGGAGGCGCCATCCTCCACCACGACCCAGGGTTGCAGAACTTGCAGGCCTGGCTCCTGCAGCACTAGAGTTTGGAAGGTACGATATCCCGGCAGACTGCAAGAAGGTACTTGCAAAGGCCACGGCGTCCTCAACTCTCAAGTGCTATGGACACAAATGGAAGAGGTTCTCTGTCTCGTGCCGTGCACAGAAGATTAACCCACTGCGGATTACGGCCCCTCAAGTGCTGCCGTATCTACTGGTGCTGGCCAAGGCGGGGCTAGCTCATGCCTCCATCAAGATACATCTAGTGGCGATATCCCGCTACACCCGAACTCCGGGGCGATTGTCTCTGTGGTCTCATCGCCTGGTGAAGGAGTTTATGAAGGGACTGTTCCGATCATTCCCGCCGGTGAAGGCTCCAACCCCGGCGTGGGAGCTCAACGTGGTGCTGGGCAGGCTCATGGGGCCGCCATTTGAGCCTCTGCATTCGGCACTGTTGAAGTTCCTATCGTGGAACACAGCGTTTCTTGTGGCCATCACCTCCGCACGACGAGTGGGAGAGATCCAGGCCCTCTCCTGCAAACCGCCCTACTTGACATTCCACGAGACGAGGGTGGTGCTGAGGACGCACCCCTCCTTCATGTCCAAGGTGCCGTCGGACTTCCATCTCAACAAGCCCTTGGTGTTACCTGTTTTCTTCCCGTCGCCTTCGTCGCCGCTGAGAGGACTTTGCACTCGCTGGATGTGGCTAGAGCGCTGAAGTTCTATGTGGACCGCACAAAGAGTTTTCGGAAGACATCACAGCTGTTTGTGAACTTTGGACATGTGAACCAAGGGAAGGCCCTCTCGAATGCTTCCATTTCCAGATGACTCTCCGACTGTATCATGCACTGTCACCGGTTGGCAAACCGACCGTTGCCCGGCCATCCGAGAGCCCATTCAACCAGAGCGATCGCTACTACCACAGCGTTCCTGTCTGGTGTGCCCCTGCTCGATATCTGTAAGTCTGCTACGTGGAGGTCGACGCACACGTTCACAAGATTTTACTGCGTCGACCGGGAATCCAGGGAGGAGTCAAGAGTCGGCCAGGCAGTGCTGCGCAACCTGCTCGCTTAAGGTGAGCCTGGTGAGGAGGTAGGAGATGCTTAATGTTGAGTTGATGTAATGCTTAATGTTGAGCCTTGCCACCTCCTGTGGTTGTGCATGTGTGTACTGCTATGTATTCTTGTATTCATGAGCATGTGAATCCATGCCAGACCCCATGCTGGAGAAGGAAAAAGTTACTTACCTGTAACTGTTGTTCTCCAGCATGTGTGTGGCATGGGTTCACATGCGAACCCTCCCTCCCAACCCTCTGCGGCTCTTCTCTTGGTCCTACTGCCACTTTACGTGCTACCAAATCTGAAGATGGCTGCCAGAGGAGGGGCTTAGGTAGAGGTCAGTCATTGGCTGGGGGCAGTATGACCCAGAGACCAGTGATTGGTTATTAGGAGAAAGACAGTTCAGAAACGACACTGAAACTGATTTTTCCTTTACCGAGGATTTCCAGCCTGACGACGGGGAATATTCATGAGCATGTGAATCCATGGCAGACCCATGCTGGAGAACAACAGTTACAGGTAAGTAACTTGTTCCTTTTGATCTGGCAATGTGTCTTTATGAGCCATATAAACTGCCACTAGGGGGTGGCTACAGTGGCTCCACAATGAATGTGAAGTTGATTACCCCCAGAAGGCCATTGCTTTTTATCTTTTCTTGTTTTTACATGTCTCTTTTTATTGTTTTCAAAAATGTGTTATGATGAAGAACATTTTAAAACAATAGAAACCAATATTAGTATTACAGGGGGCAGAACTGTGTCACTCACGTCAATGGCTGAAAAGATTACATGTAGCTAATAAAACCTTTCAAGCCTCCTCCCCAACTTGATGGTGTTACTGTTGGTGCAGGGGGTAGGAGAGCATAGAGTGGACTAGCCAAAGCAGCTGGGCAAAAAGCTGTTACCAAAGCTGCAAATTAGTGCCATGAGTCCTCAACGATTGTCTTCTGTAGCCACTTGGTAGGTGAGCACTTAAATAAAAAACAGACAAAACAGTTGAGCACTGTGGAAGTTCAAACCCAGCTCCCATGGCTGCTACCATGTGGTGTTTTACTGTAACATGGGGATGAAGACCCCTCTCAGTGGGAGACCTGCCATGGTGGAAGCCATAGCCAGTCCTACCTCTGAGGGGGAAGGTGGCAGTTGCGAGGGTCCCAATCCCTTTCCCTTCTTACAGTGCCATTTTGCTTGCACACAGTGTCACTGTCAGTCACCCCATACCTGTCTAACATTATGCTGGCAAGTGCCTCTCTCTGTTTTGCAGAAAGCTACACATCCCAGCATCCCCAGCTGTAGAGAACCATGCGACCAGCCATAATGGAGCACCAGCGAGGGACTAGGAACTTGCAAGCACAAGCAGACAATATCCGGAATGGAGTGTGCTACCTGACGCAGAGCCCCAGTCTGTAATAGAGGCTTGCTTGTATGCAGAATGCCACAAGGAAATTATGCTTACCTCTGAGAGAGCGGCCTAAGGGCTCCCCAGTCAAACAAACTGAGAAGCCCACAAGGCACTTGCCCGAACTGGAACACGAACGGCATGACTCCCCAACGTGGGATGCCATTGCAAAGCCCGGCTGACCTGCACATAAGAAAGAGGCAGCACTTAGATTCCCTTTTACATCTTTTGACAGCCAGTGAGGCTAGTGACAGCCAGTGAAGGATAGCCAATGGGAGGAAAGAGGCAGGATAAAAGAAGGTAGAGGAAGAAGGAAGTTATGGGTTGTTCATGTGAGGTCAGAAGAGGAGGAGGCACACCAAGAGATCAGGCGGGTGAGAGGAAGAGGTAATGAGAGTGAATGAGTGTGTGGGTGTATGGAGTGGTAGGAGAGCGGGGAGTGAGAAAATGACTTTGAGAGTGAAAGAGGGGGTGATTGGGAGAGACGGTGAAGGGTGATTAGAAATGGTGTGGAGAAGGAGGAGTAGTGGCCTGGAAATGGGAGAGTGGTGGTGGAATGGAGAAGGGAGAGCAGTGGTGGTGTGGAGAGGGGAGAGTAGTGATGTGGAGAGGATAGAGTATTTGTGGTGTGAAGGACGGAGAGTAGTAGTGGTGTGCAGAGTGGCCTGTAGTGGCGGGTTGGAGAAGGAAGTGTAGCTGTGGTGCAGTGGAGGAGAGAGAGATTAGCCGAGAGTAAGATCAGAGGATGGAGGTAGATGGGAGAGAAAAGAAAATCAGAGGAATACAAGAGCTAAGTGCCAGGGAGAGTGACCAGAGGCAGTGTGTGGAATAGGAGGAAGGAGAGTAGGAGGGTGAGTTGTAGAGACGTTTAGAGACAGGAATATCATGGTATGAAAGGACAAGAGCAGGAGAAGATCTAAGTGTCTGGAGGGCACAACCCGCAAGCCGTTCATTTGGGGAAATCATTGTGTGGGAACCCCTAGATTGCTCCCTGAGGAATATTAGGTAGCTAAGGTGTTTGCCTTTAGATCATCATATAGTAGGGGTTATCGATCTATAGTACCAGTCCGGGTTGAAAGATGCATGGAGTTAGGGTAGGAGTCTCCCTTCCTAAGTTAGAGGGATGCCCATTAGGCTCTTAACTGAATTGAAAAATAAAAGCCCTGGAGCTACCTCTGGGGGCTGGTGTCTTCTTGAGGCCGTTTTTGACATAACCAACCATTCGTTATATACCTTTTCATTTTTTTGTACTATGACATCTGTTTAAAAAATCAATATTGCATATTTCAGTTAAACAGTTTTTTGATTGTATGCCATTTTGGGGCATAGCATTTTACAAGTAACAAATTAGGGCACTGGTGAACAGGTTTGCACCGAGCTCACAAAGCTGCTATTTTTTTTCGAAGTACCTGTCCTCAAACATATATAGGCTTAAACACAGCCAAGATACACAATGAGCCGGAGGGATGGTAAGCACTGCTGTCACAGAATGATCATTGAGTCAAGAGGAGGCCAAACACGATAGCTCTCCTTAATCACTCTTTATTATTTTTGAATTAACTGGATAACATTAAAAAAATCAGGGATACCAGTCTTCCTAACAGCACACTGTCCACTCAAATCTAACCCAACCTTCTGCCCCCTTTTCACCGCCTTGGATGATATGAGTTTCAATGTGGTGTGTTTGCATCAATGTCTCTTGTACACAAAGGTACTATAATTCAAAATGTTCCAAGGTGTGGCCAAAAAAAAATAGTAAACAAATGTAACTCTTAAATGTCTAACCCCAGTCTAACATAATGAAAACTTTCTGCTTCAAATGCTCTTCCGGGGCTTAGTTACAGTCTGGACACATCTTTGGTCTTCCTACTTTTACAATTACTTTTACAACCTCTCTGCGGTTTCAGGATTCTCAGCTTTGTCTCCTCAGGCTTCACCTCAGACTTCACCTCAGCCTCTGGTGCTTCCAGTGTGCACTCGGTTTACCAGCAGTCTTCCCCAACCTCTGATAGTTCAGATTGTCAAGTGGTCTCTCTCCGACCCTAGGTTTAGGTTCTCAACTCTCACTAATCCAGGTCCCTCCCAGACCTTGCGCATTAGAGTAATCACTCACTTGGGGGTCCTTCCCAGACCATGAATATTTCTCAGCATTCGTTTTGGGATTATTCCATATCTTGGATTTCTCAGGATTCCCTTACAGAAAACATGGTTATTTCTCCACCCTTCATTTCGTATCCTTTTCATGCAGATGATATTATTAGTGCCTCTTCCAGGGGTGTCTTTTCGTTGAGGTCTCTGTGAAGCTTTTGCCTTCAGGCTACCTTTTGGTTCCCCTGCTTGGTTCCAGGACCTCTCTGTAGGTACATTCTCCCATTTAGCATACCCTCTTCTGTGTATGGTCTCTCGCACACCCTTAGATTTCTGTCTCCGTGTGTTTGACCTTTTGCAATGTTTCACGGCTGCAGGAAAGTGATACTCAGCGTCTCGTTCCAACCACATGGATCACAGTTGCTCCATTCTCTTGTTTTGTGAGTTCCGGAACTTCTGTATTCATGCTACCCTGGGCTTTGTGCTTACATTGACAAATGTGGTGTCAGTCTGATCGGATTTTGTGAGTGGGCTGCCCGGCATGGTCTTTAACTGAGGGACTGGTAGTAAAGTCTCACCTGTATAAACTCTGGTTGTTAGGACGTTGTTATCCTCATATAGTGGTGCACAAAGGGCTTGTGAGGTTGGATTTATAATGCTGCCTAGTAAGGCAGCATTAGAGTGCTTACCGCTTCCTGGTGGTATGTTTCTGGGTATCTTTGCTTGATGGATCTTCGACACCAGGTCTTAGTGGGAATAACGAGACTGTGGGAATCCACTCCTTACACACCCTGAGAGGTATATTGGGTAGCTGTGCATTGTAGCCTCATACAGAAGAGAGATGACCTAGCATTTTGGGCTGGACTTCAGTTTTGGTGTGGTACAAATCCTGGTTTGCAAATATTTTCCCTTATGTAATGGCATAGAAGTCTGCAAAATATGGTTTGGAGGGTTTTTCAAAGCCATGCCATTGGTTGCAATATATTCAAAATGTCAAGTCCATCACTCGTTGTTCTTAAAGTATGCTGAAATGCGTGGCCTACACCTCTATTCTACTATAGTTAGTAAACCTAGGTGGATAACTGTACCTTCTACAGTGCAGTTGGGGTATGTTATCACTTTCTGTGGTGGTGTAGGAGGGACGTTTACCAGTGTAATGCCTTTGCCCCTGCTACAGATTTACACATGTACCTTTCTAGTGGAAGATCATGTACTTGCCATAAGACATGGCTCTGGCGTCAGCTAATACCTAACCACAATTTGCGGCTGATCAGTTACCCAATTTGTGTCTGAGCACCTATTGTGGTTGATGCCTGTATGTCCACTGGGGGATGTGGATGACTTGGTTGCTTTAAGCCTTGACTAGTTGGTGAGGATACAGGTACCTCCATCAGAGCAGGTAAGGCAAACTAACCTGATCTGCCCCTCTAGCAATGTTGAAGTTAATATCTGTACGTCCTTGGTAGAAGCATGTTAGTCTTTTTGAAAGACGTAGTTTGGAAAGTGAACCGTGGAAAACTGTTGAATAGGCTATGTGGAGAATGGATGCCAAGGAAGCATCATTCTTTTAGCTTTAATAATCCTATGCCACAGAAAACACAAGAAATGGTTATATTCTAGTAGGAATCTCAAGTTACTTTAGAAGTTGTACATCTACAGGCTAAATTCACAAATATCTTTCTCCACTTGTGAAGGTCAAATGTACAGGGATCCATCCAATAGTGAACCGGTAGACCCAATGGGCAGCTTTGCTGAACCTGCAGAATTTACAGGCGGGATGCCACAAGAGATTAGTCTGTCACTCTGCCACTTTCCCGTGCCTAGTCTCTTGTTGCAGGCTCAGAGGAATTCACAATGCGTGCTGGGATCTTTTAGACCCATGCCTACATTAATCTGCCCAAATGGAAACATTCATTCTTGGCAGCGTTCCTGATAGTTTTTTGTTTTTTTTAAACATTCACTCCTTGGAAACCTGGGTGGAAATGTAAAACATCATAATGACAGTGACAGGCGCTTTAGGACTCCTCACTGCCAATGTGCACCCAGTGCCTCTGTGGGTGGTAGAGGGTCCAGAGCTTGTGTAGGTGTCATGCGCACTCTGCTCAGATATGCATGAAAGGGCCCGGTGTAAGTCCCTTGCACCTGCAATTAGTCATGAAAATGTTACCATACAATGTATTTCCTTTTTTTTAATTTTTTTAAATAGTTTGAACAGAAGTTCATGTTTAAAATTGAAGTATTTTGGCTCATTTTGTTTTATTTTTTGCATTGGTACTTAGGTCATTTTTATTGATTGCATAACTGTTTTGTAACATTGTTTGTTTTATCCCTTAGTTTTATCTATGAGGTCTTTTTTAATCGGAAATGTTAACATAGAACAGTCCATGCCTTGAGTTGCCTTAGAACTGGTCTTTGCTATGGTATGAGCTGGTCAGTGCGCTTGCGACTTTTTCTTGACAGAGTGCTAGTAGACATTGTAACATGATTGATCGCAGTATGGGATAAAAACTGCATTCCTGCAATGAGAAATCATTGTTTGCTTCTGTGGTATTTCCTCTATTCCTGTGCAATCCAGTCAGGGGTTTTGGTGGTGTGGCTTTGACATAACAGTCTGTCTTTTTCTTTCTTCAGGGTGACATGACTTCCTTTTACAACACACCCCCACTGGGCAAGCGAGGGACTTGCAGTTACCTGACCAAGGCAGCCATGAACCTGCTGCTGGAGGGGGAAGTAAAGCCAAGCACTGACGACCCCTGCACCGTTAGCTAAAGCTGGGAAAGGTGTACACCAAGGAGAGTGTTTGTTTTTTCGGGGGCGGGGTTGTAGTGGTTTTTCTATGTGTATGATGTGAAGTTTGGGCCCCAGGCAATGCTGGATGGCAGCTCATCGGTTAGAAAAAGATGTATGGGTCAACTTCCCAATATGGGCTGGAATTTCCATCTCTGGTTCCGATCTCTTTCCATCCCTGGGAAGGTATATGCATCGAAACATGTATTATAAAATGTATCAATGGCAGTACATCAACAACATGCAAACAATATTTCTTACTGTGGAATTTAAAATTTGCACAAAGCACTTCAATGTATATTTGAAAAAAATTAATCCCCTCTAAACAGGCAATGTATTTTTCCGATGTTCCGTTTATGGTCATTTTTGTTTTTTTAAGATTTGCATGCACCCATATTTCAGTGCACCTATGTAATGCTATTTCTGTTTATAATGTATTGTAGCAGACAAAAGTAGAGCAGAAGGTATTCACAGTGTAAATGCACTACTTGTGAATGAATACCACAAAAATGTTTGTAAACAACAATCAAATGGGAAGCCAGATGGTTTGTTGCAGTCCTCCGGAGCCATGGACAATTCAAGTAAACCAAATCTCCTCTGAGGAATCAGTAGCCAATATGGTGCAAGGTCATGGTGGGCCTTCGGCTCTGGGTATACTGCCTTTGCATCAGTCAGAGACCTCGAAAGATGGACGCCATCATGCACTAAGGCGAAAAGATTACCACTGGAGGCTAACTTCTTGGCCACTTCTTCCTCAGAAATTCATCGAGTTAGGACATACAGTCTTAATTTACAGTGTGGATTTTCAAGCAGAAGAACAAATGCTGCTAGAATAAGGCACAGATATTGGCTCTTTGGTTTTATTACATTACTACTTCAATATGCTTTTCTTATGTCATAGTTTGTTTACATAGAATTCTCCCCAGGCAAAGCTGGTTAAAATCAAGATTGTACAGGACTACTAGTTTTTACTATTTATTTTAATGTTCTCCTCTGCTGATCTAGCACTTATGCTGCAGTGTCGTCCTGAAACAGGAGGCAGCTCACCTATGGCACCTAGTAGTACTGTTTCATTGTCAGAGTGAAGATATCACTATTATGGTTCTTTGAAAACAAAACCATACTGACATCCAAGAAGCAGAAGCCAAAAAACTCAGCACTGGTCCACACAACACTTGCCCGAATTTGATTTCCTATCGCTACATTGTTGTTTGCAGATTCCTTCTACCCTCCATTTTCCAATGGCACCAAGACAAAGCATTTTCATAGTGAAAGGAATAGGGATATTTCCAAGAAAACATTTGTTCTCTCGAGTACTATAATGAACAATGGTAACTTAGTTATGTCTAGTTCCACAGGAGCATCATTTATTTTAGTTCTTTTTTTGCTCTCCATTCAATGAACGTAGTCATCATAAAGTTCTGGTTGGCGTTCCTGCAACACTCCTGCTCTGCTTGTTTTTCATCTCTCTTTTTCTTTAGTTCTAATTTGAATTTAACTGTTTTCAAGGCACAGAGTCCACCAATTGCATATTGAGAGACCTCAGAATTCTGACTGTAGCGACTAGCAATATTGTTTTTCTTTTGATGCTCTGGGGGTTAGACTAAACAATATTCGGTATAGGGACTACACGCATGCATATGGCGCTGATTTCTGCAAGGATGGGTTGGTTGTTTGTCTCGGTAATATATAAGTGAATTTGCTTCATTATGCATTTTTTCAAACTGCCAATGAACTGTTTTTAGAAAACGTATCGCACAGAACATTGAACAATAGTCCCTGGCACGATTAGTGCAAACTATGGCCTCCTGAATAGATTTCAATTTTCTGTATGGTTGGAATTACCTCTGGCAATTCAGTTTCTTCACTCATTCGGATATCTGGGTTAAGAAGCGACCTAGGATTTTTACTTTCCGCTGGCTACTTTTGGGGATCTTGTCGGTCAGTGTTGTAAACAGTAATCTGCAATTGACTTGAACATGTTTTTTTTTTTTAGACCATCAATTTTCTCTGACTGATCCATTGTTAATGCATGTAAAGTCAACTAAAACCAGATTAAATTATGTGTTTGACGTTGAATGTCTTCTCATTCTCAAAAGATGATTATCAATGTTATGACATCCTAAACTATGGTCTTGATTATGTTTTGAAGCTACACAGTGGTTTGATTAAAAGTATTGACTATAGGTGCCGACTTGGCAGGTCCGCAGGGGACTCTGTAAACTGTGAAACACGGGTTTTAAAGGAGTTGAAATTCTCTTGGAGCATTCTCACCTTTTCCCCTGGCCTTAGTGGGAAGACTTTATGGTCAATGGAATAGAAAGTATCGGTGCACTCAAGCACCAGATGGAGCTACCGCAAAGGCCTTTATGATGAATTGTATTAGGTGTGACATGCTCATAGCTGAACACCTCTTATGAGGAACATGAACAAAAAAAGATGGGTGAGGCAATGTTAAATTTGAAAGCTTCATTTACAGAATCATAAAATTTGATCATTTGTTTTCTTTGTTGCTCAATCTCGACATGTCACTGGTGTGCCAGAAAAGGCCAGAAAAGCTCCAAAGTTGAATACTTTTCTATAGATAATAAATGTTGCGAATATTTTCATATTCTGCACAGCTTTCACAATACTCAGCCTCTTCTCTGGTCTTTTGTTCTCCTCATAATATTCCTGATTGTTCACGTCCCATGCAGTGCAGGATCTATTTTGTTAGAGCGTGGGTAATGCTGTATGTTCCCATGGTGTTTTCAGTTTTTGTCTCGGAGGATAAAAAGGACCAGCTGGGTATGACTAGGCCGAATCGTGACCCAGTACAAAACTGTTTAGTATTTCCAATCTGGCAGCAAATCATTATTTGAACTAAAGCAGATGAATGTTGTCAATCAAATGTCATTAGTAGTTGCATCTTGTGGGTTTCCAGTTGTAACTGCTCACCTTTTAATCAAGCGAACATAGATTGCACTTAATGGCTTAATGTTGATCATATAGATTTCAAATAATAACTAGTGCAAAATGCTGAAAGACATTTTTGATCAATTAATTATTGAAATTTTTTAGTAGCAAAAATATTACATATGTGGTATACTTGTATGCTAACTTGTGTAATTTGCTAATATGATCTGTTGTACAATTTAATATATTATTTTGAATATGATGTTCGGGCTCTAGTTTGCTTTGTTAGTTCCATCTTGCACAAAAATGCACGTGTACCTGTGTTGATAATATAGGCCTGGCAGATTCCTTTCATGTCAGTTTTCAGCTCCCCACAGTTATTTGCACGTGTGCTTTTCTTGAAAATCGCAAGATGAAATCTCGAAATTACACACAAATGTAAACCACAAACATAATTAAAAGTTACTGTATTACTGTCACCAATCGTGTATGCCTTTGTGAACTGCAAGGCAAATCAGTGTATGTAGACTAAACAGAGCTGCAACTATTTTCTTGATTTACCTTGTTTGACCATAGAAAGTCAAAGATACCTTATTGAAATGTGTTATTGTAACCAAAACACAAAATATTCAACTGGCCATGTGTAACAGTTCATTTCTTTTGTATTATAATAAAGAATGATGGAAAAGTATGCTATCTGGATTCAGCAGCTAAAGTAAACCATTTATGTGAAAAAATGCTTTTGTGCCAATTCCTTTCATTCTTAAGTCATTGATTATTTGTAGGGCAACTAATGGAGATGATTCCAGGTGCATCAGGTAAATTTAGGCGTAGGAGAGGTAGGGTACATCAACCATTTAGAGATAACTAAACTGCATTCCTAGTTATGAAAATGATAGTTACAATTTGACATTTTGGTTAATTAAGTACTGTTGTAGCAAGTTCAGGTTCGAGAGGGAAAGACTGTTGTCAAGCACACTCTTGAATAGCATTACCCATAGATGGCGAAAGTTCACCTGCTTTGACATAGTCTTTTGAATGGAATCATTTATAGGTTCTTTCACCTGCGAAATTGAGATTCCATATCGGTTGTGTTATCCCATGTGACAGGTGATTGAGGCTTGCCACAGATTGAGGGATTAACAAAGGACCTGAACGTCATATAAGGGGTACCAACAAGGGTTGAAGTAAGAAAAACAAAAAAAGTGGATAAGTATCCTTAAGAGTCCGGAGCTTAACTGTTGATAGAACCACGGTCTCAAGTTCCAAAGTTAATTTAGGCAACAGTCCGTGGTCAGGTGTGATCCCTACTACTGAGTTATTTTGTCTGTTGGGGATTTCCAGCATCCTTATTTCAGCTGCTGGTACACATTGGCCCTCCTACTAGTGTTCCCCTGGCTTGCTGTAATGCTCACCTGGTATCCACAGGGACGTCACTCAGCCTGTTCTGACCTCTTACGACCATGAAACCCGTCCATGGAGGCTATTCGACTGGAGACTGGGCCTGAAACACAGGATTGGTAGAGTTTAACTCCCTATTGTCTCTGTGTGCTTGAACCCCTTCTTCCCCGGGGTCCAACCCTTCCCTCTGATCCACGGCTCACCTTGTTTTCTTGGATAGTGTGCTCTCCGTCCTGCCTTCAGCGCAGGGGCGTGTTGATTGATGCAGGCTTGTTGCTGCCTAGTTACTTCACTGGCAAGAGTCCGACAGGTAAGTATAATGAGTCTTTTGAACAGTTCTCTAACTTCGTTCCTTTCCTTCCTTAGATGATGGCCGGCGTCTGGGGATGGCGGCGTGCTACTGAGATGAGTAGCGCTGAAGGTGAGTGAGAGCGCGATGCAACCCATTCGTATTTGCATTGAGCTGAGTTCTTTTTCTGTGTTTTTTAGGTGCCGCAGTGTTTTCAGCGTGGATGGCGGTTATGAAGAACAAATGCGGTGGGTAAGCGCGGTATGCGGCGCCTCTAGATGTTTCCACGCTAACCTGGAGTGTCTTTTCCCTCTTGCAGATGGATGAGAAGTTCCGGAGACAGAGTTCCTCCAGAGCGGCTGGGATTCAGGTAAGCGTTTGAAGCTTGTACAGTATTTAAAAATAAGTGAAGATTTGCAGAATGCTTACTAATGCCTTTTTTCTGTTCTTTTCCCTTTTCCTTAGGAAGCGGCATGCCGGGATGGGAATGACACCGCCGAAGATGCCCGCAGAACAGAAGGAGCGATGACTGATGGGCAGAAGCGCCGCAAGGTAAGGCTGTTCCTAACGGTGTTCTTGTTCTTGCAGGAGCTGAGCGCAGAAGAAAGATGCAGGCCTACTGGAGACCGATCCGAACACGGTGAGTGTCACGCTGCAGGTGCAGAAAATGCAAAGCATGTTTCTCAGCCTGGGTGTGGCTTAAATAGTCTCTGGCTATCCCAGGTGCCTCTGGGCTGAACCACACCCAAAAGACTAGACCGCACATGCAGTTCTGGGAACCAAAATATGTGGGGGCATCCATCTTGTCCCCATCAATGCACTACAAGTCCAATCCCCAATGTTATCCTATGGGAGGGAGTGAGTCTGGTGCCACAAGCGCCAAATCTGACTCCAAGTGGGTCTTTGGAGGGATGGAGAGGCCCTTGAGGGCCATGTAGGTGATCGAGGCCTGGCTCCAGCCTGAAATCTTGGAGGGCTGGGGACATGAGGGGCAGGAATCATGACACTTGCTGATTTGCCATTTCTTCCCCATCTGCCATCAGTGGATTTTTAGGTGGTCTTCATTGTATACCTCTACCAAGGGTGGTGCTTTGGGTTGCCTTGAAATGATACTTACTGTTAACCTTTCCACTCCTGGCTTCGATTCTCAGTGAGTCGTCCTGGCTCTGGTTCTTAGTGTGCACTTACCAGTCCCACAAGCCAGAATCTGGGCTATAGCTCCCAGTTAGCATCTCACCCTGTCCCTCCACCTCTCCCTCACTCTCCCCCCTCCCCGACTCTCTCTCCATCGCTCCCTCATCCTCCTCTCTCGCTGCCTCCCACTTCACCACCCCCCTCTTTCTCTCTTGTTCCCTCTCTCTCCCGCTCCCATTCTCTCGCCCCTTTTTCTCTTTCTCTCACTCCCTCTCTCCTCCTCTCCCTCTCATGCACACTCACTCCTCCTCACTCTCGTCACTCTTTCTCTCCATCCCTCCCTCATCCTCCTCTCTCGCTGCCTCCCACTTCACCCCTCTCTTTCTCTCTTGTTCCCTCTCCCATTCTCTCGCCCCTCTTTTTCTCTTTCTCTCTCACTCCCTCTCTCCTCCTCTCCCTCTCATGCACACTCACTCCCCCTCACTCTCGTCACTCTTTCGCTCTCTCTCTCTCCCTCCCTCTCTTCGTCTTTCTCCCCCGCTCTCTTCGTCTTTCTCCCCCGCTCTTTCCTTCTGCCCTTCCAATCTCAGGGCTCAGGTCATCAAAGCTCTCCCCCCTCTAGCTCTTGTACTTTGGCTGCCCTCAGATCAGTCTCCACTAATGTAAGCCACCTGCCTCTCAACACGACCCTCTTGGTTGTTCTCTGCTTGGGACCTCTGTCCCCTTCCTCCACTACCACTCTGACCCATCTCCACTTCCAAGTGCTACTTGCCGATAGCATTCGTCTCTTTCTTCCCTCCTCTAACCAAACTCCAGTACTGTCACTTATTCTCCCTCCCACCTTAATGTCAGACACAGACACATTTGTTGAGATGCGCCCTTACTAATCGCAGCTCTTCTGTGAAAAATGCATGCCGTGTAGTTAATAAAATCATGGAACACAACCTTGCTCTTTGTTTTCTAACAGACGTATGGCTTCCGAAGACTGGACTGACGTTCCTCACAAACTGTTTCCAATGGGTTTTAGTGCCCCTTAGCCAATAGATCTTACAGGAAGATGGAGGACATCCTTAATCCCTAAAAAGAAGTTACATATTTCTCTGGCCACTCCTTAGGGCCAATTTTCTTCAGCTGAATCCATTTTTATCATTCTTACAATTGACTCTACCATTGTTACCTAACACTTTTATAAACCTCTAGCCCCCCTCTTGTGCCAGCATTCTTCTGTGCAATTCACCTTTTTCTTGGGCCATACCTCCTCGACAAGATGCTTGCTGGTCTTTATCTTTCCTAGAGATAAAATATCAATGCATGAAACTAAAAAGAAGCATCACAGGGAGAGCCTGTGTCGAGCTCCCCACGGGAGCAATAGAGAACCCTAAACCTGACCACCAACCACTGGTTCCCCAATCTCCGGCAAGGTCTGTCTGACAGAGAACAACCAATGGAGAATGACTAGAAACCACAATGCCTGCTTGCGGCGATGAGGACATCCTGCATGGTAGCCGTGTGATAGTGGCAGGCTGACACAGCCACCACTGGCTACCCTAAAATACCAGGGACTTGTGGGAGAACCAAAAGCCCTCACCCACTTAGACGTTAAGGTGCAGCACCCTTAATGGGGCTTATTAACACAGACAGAGACATTGGACTTCCTGGGCTGCCATGGCTGTTTCACAACGGTCAAGCGGGACAATAGTGGGCAGGACTTAGCCCTCTATTTCTAACTTTACATGACACACATCACTGCCCCGGGTGAGAAACAGAGGCTCAGATTGGCCTGGGAAATAGAGCCAATCCGAAGAGGGTGGGGATAGTATTAGGGAGCAACAGGAAGCAGGTATTGTGGGTTACTCGTGTGAGGTCAGAGAAGCTAGCATGCACTACTGTGACAACCACCGACCACTAAAACACCTAACGCCTAACACACCTAAAACATCCCGCACCACCTGCTCTCCTGAAAGGAACACAATAAAAAGGCAGAAAATGATAGGAAAGCGACAAACTAGACAAAGAACACACAAAACACACGCAACCACAAGAGAGTGGCGGGGCGCCATAGTGCACACAAGCAGAGGTAGGCCACACCACCTGCCCATGTGATACAGGAAACATAATGCAACTACACAAATAGAGCACTAGGCCATTATACAAATATTGGATAGATACACCCAATGAATGTGCATCCAGATAGTATGAATAGAACATAGTTTGTAAATAGTCATACTCAAAACGCCTCTCATAGGTTCTCTTTATCATCTCAAATGTCCATGTAAAAACGTGTAAACACCACTGTGCTCTCATATGCCTACTAGCTCCCAAGGCAAACAGTGCCACAATGGCCTGCTAAAGAAAACACACAATTCACTCCATTTCCTGAGGACTCAGTAGCTTTAAAGTCATGTCTCGTCCCTATAACTACTATGCCCATGGTGTATTGAGGCTAAATACTCCACTACCAATAGTAAATCTGCTGCACCCCATGTGCTTGGCATGCAATTCTTACTATCGAAATTGGGAGCACAGACCAGAGCAAGTGAAAGGACATGCAAATTTCATCAAAAAATAGTGTGAGATAGAGTGAAAGCAATTTACAAAACTGTTGGTGATAACAAGACACACAAAACATTTAACAGTGCACCGACGAAAGCGTATGCAAGAGCGCAAGTGCAAACAATTATTACAAAGATGCCAAATATATCAGGACCTGCAATATTCATACCTCAAGGCTGTGGTGAGCCCAGGATAAGATGGAAGGAGCGGAAGGGGGATTTTTTAAAATTTGTATGAGCAGTATACGGTCCATAATTTCCATTGAGAGGAAAGACGCTCTACTATTTCAATGTTGGAAATGGTGGGCAGGAGGTGTTAAAGAGACTCCCTGATCCAACAGAAGAAGGAAGAAACCTGAGCACATTTGATATTAGTAAACTGAAACTTGACAAACACTTTGAGATTAAAGAGATCAAAATCTTGGCTAGATACAAATTCACCACAAGAGAACTAAAGAAAATAGAAACCATAGCAGAATTTCTAATGGTGTTCAGAGGCTTAGCTGTAAAGTGTCAATTCAAATATGCTGCCACAAAGAGCCTCTGAGGGATCAGCTCATGATACAATGTGCAGAGGACAACATTTGTGAGGAGTTATGTAAGCAGAAAGATCAAGACTTGGACAGAGCTATTGAGATAGCTAAGAACATAGAACGTACTGCTGAGTGTATACAAGAGCTGGCCAAGGATGGGAAAACCACTTATGATACTAAGAAGAGTCTAGAGAGATCCAGAGACAAGCATGGTCAGAAAAGGGAAGTCAGTTAACATGTTTCCTGGAAAGGTAACTGTAGCCCACAGAGACAAACGCATGGACAATGAATGGAGACCCAGAGGAAAAGTGAGTGGTTTCCAAATGTATCACAGAGGAGCAACTGGCGGTCGAGGTGTTCCCAAAGCCACCAGTGGGTGTTTACAGGTGTGGCAATACCGACCACTTTGCCAGGGACAGAGAATGTACTGCCAGATTTGTGGAATGCAGATGATGTGGCAGAAGGGGATGCGTATCTAAATGTTGTAGATTTTGGGGTGGCAAGGTGGGCAATATTGAAGATGACGGTGAGGATGATGTGGAAGTGTGAAGGTACCAACATTATACAAGTAGTAGATGCAGTTAAATAAGCAGGCGAAGTTAAGGTCAAGAAACATAGGACTCTCATTGAGGTGAGTGGGATTGAAATGTTGGTAGGTAGCAGGGCAGATTACACGCTTATCAGCAAAAACATGTGGCTAAATAGTTTTTAAAAGTTGTGTACTGCTGGAGGTAAAGGCTAATTCTATGGTGAGAACCCCATCATCATAATTGGAGAGTTGGATGCACAAATATAAAGGAAAAAGCACCAATGCCAAGGCTTATGTAACATATGGTGGAGGGAACCTACTCTCTTGGAGTTGTCATGCGGCCCTTGGTATGGAGTTGGACCACAATAGAGATAGGGTGGGTGCAACTTGGTGGCCGAAGAAAATAATGAAGAAGTGAGTAATGATGGTAAAGAATGTGATGAAAGTGCAGAAGAGTCTTTCAGAGTGGATTGGTGTGTTTGAACAAGTTTGTTCATAAAATTAGACTAAAAAGGGGGCAACACCATTTGCTGCAAAAGTCAGACCAGTTCCATTGGCATGCAAAAAAGAAGTTTTGGCAGAAATTCAGAGGATGTTGAAAGATGGTATAACTGAGAAGAGAGAGGCCTCGGAATTGGTTAGCCCGATTGTTATTGTCAAAAAGGCCAATGGCACAATTAGGCTGTGCCTAGAGCGCAGAGACGTTAATAGGAGCAACATCATCACTGAAAGGTTTCCGTTACCGAAGATAGATGAAATGATCACCGATTTTAATGGATCCAAAATGTATTCCTTATTGGGTCTCCGCTCTGTATATCATCACGTGAAAATATATCCCGAGTCGTATGACATACTCCTCTTCATCACTCACATAGGTAGGTTTAAATGTATTAGGATGCTTTTGGTCACATTTCGGGTGCTAGTGTCTTTCAGCGTGCCGTGCACAACATATTGGGAGGAATTGACGGTGTTTTGTTCTATCAAGATAACATTTTGGTATTGGGAAAAGATCTCAAAAAACATGATGGATAGACTCAAAATAGTGTTGAAACTAGAAATTGCAGGATTGACATTAACACTAGACAAATGCAAGTTCAGGAAGAAACAAGTAGACTATTTGGGATATAGCATATCAGGAAAGGGAGTGAAGCCAAACAGCAGCACAGTTCAAGCGATCATGGATATGCCATCACCTACAAATAAGAATTAAGTGTCTTCGTTACTAGGTATGATTGAGTATTATGCTAAGTTTGTGAAAGGGTTGCCAAAGAAAACTTTGAACATGAGGAGATTAATAAGGAAAGGGATCAAATTTGAGTGGAGTGAGAGTTGTGAAAGAGAACTTGAAGCAATAAAGGAAGATATGTTATGTTATGTTACTTTGCATTTATATAGCGCCTTATGTACCATTTGTATGGTCTGAAGGCGTTGGGTAGGTTGAACGCCCTTGGGAACCGAAGTTCATGTCAGTAGAGAGAGTCAAAGGTGCATGTGAGCACCGGATATGTGTGCAGCTGGTGTGGCATTCGTGTAATAGCTGCTTCTTAGCGGTAGGTGTGGTGGTTGAGATATCAAGAGTATGTGTTCGTTCTGGCAGGATTTATCCAGACCGATTGTGGCTGCGTTAGGCCTGAGGAGAACGCCTGGCTGGGGGGTGTGTAACCAGCAGTGTTTAGTTAGAGTGATGGGGAGCATGAGGCAGATGTTGGTATGAGAACAGCTATACCGAATGGTGTCATAGTATCTCTGTCTTCTAGTTGAATGGTGGTGTAAAGAAGAGAGTATTCGTGGTGATGTGATATGGTGGGTTACATGCTCTTTCAAACGTTCTATGCATTCCAAACCATTTAATGTAAGTCGCGCAATTCTATGCGCTCCAGTCCGCTCCATGCACGCCGTCCGTTCCATGCACTCCTGTGCGCTCCATGCACTCCAGTCCGCTCCATGCACTCCAGTCCGCTCCATGCATGCCAGTCTGCTCCATGCACTCCAATCCACTCCACGCGCTTGAATCCGCTCCATGCATTCGAATCTGTTCCATGAACTCCGATCCGGTCAGTGTATTTCTAAGTTGTTTTGTGAACTCGATCCACGTATTTCAACCATCCCATCTACATACTTCCCTGTACCTTTCACATATTACACCAGTACCTTCCACATACTTCATCCGTTCCATCCATATACGTCACCCGTTCCATCCACATACGTGACCCGTTCCATCCACATACGTGACCCGTTCCATGCTCATACATCATGTTCCATCCTCATACATCACTCGTTCTATCCACATACGTCACCCATTCCATTCACATACTTCACCCGTTCCGTCCGTTCTACGCACTCAACAGGTCTACGCACTCATCCGCTCTAGGCACTCATCCGCTCTAGGCACTCATCCGCTCTAGGCACTCATCCGCTCTAGGCACTCATCCGCTCTAGGCACTCATCCGCTCTAGGCACTCATCCGCTCTACATGCTCTACGCACTCATCTGCTCTACATGCTCTTCGCCCTCATCTGCTCTACGCACTCATCCGCTCTACGTACTCCGCTCTACGCACTCATCCACCCTACGCACTCATCCACCCTACGCACACATCCGCCCTACGCACTCATCCACCCTACACAGTCATCCACCCTACACAGTCATCCGCCCTGCGCACTCATCTGGTCTATGAGCTCGTCCTCTCAAGGCACTCGTCCGCTTTATGCCCTCTCAAGCTCTAGGCATTCACCCGCTCTATGCACTCACCCGCTCTCACGTATCCCTCCGCTCTCACGTCGTACTCTGCTCTCACGTCGTACTCTGCTCTTACGCACTCATTCGCTCTTACGCACTCGTCTGCTCCATGCACTTGTCCGCACTACCCATTAGTCTGTTCTACGCATTCATCCACTCTACACACTCCTCCGTTCTACGTACTCTTCCGCTATGCGCACTCTTCCGCTATGCGCACTCATCCGCTATGCGCACTCTTCCGCTCTGCGCACTCTGCCGCTCTGCGCACCTATCACGCTCTGCGCACCCATCCGCTCCGCGCACTCATCCGATCCCGGTACTCATTCGCTCTATGCACTCATTCTTTCCACGCACTCATCTGCTATATGCAGTCATCTGCTCTACAAGGTTGTTCGCTCATATGCACTCATCGGCTCTATACACTCCTCTGCTCTATACACTCATCTGCTCTATACACTCCTCCGCTCTGCACATTCATCTGTTCTATACACTCCTGCGTTCTACACACTCCTCCGCACTTACGCACTCATCCGCTCTACACTCATCCCCTCTGCACATTCATCTGCTCTATGCTCTCCTGCGTTCTACACACTCCTCCGCACTTACGCACTCATCCGCTCTACACACTCGTCCGCTCTACACACTCATCTGCTCTACACACTCATCTGCTCTACACACTCATCTGCTCAACGCATTCATCCGCTCAGCGCACTGACCCGTTCCACGCGCTTCATCCATTCTAACGATTTCATCCGCTCCATTCACTTTGTTCATTCATCATGCATTATCGATTTCAGGTCATGTCACTTGTCATACGCACTGGATCCGTTCCGTGCTCTCTATCTGTTTCATGCACTACACTCGTCTCATGTACTTGAATCGTCTATTCTATATTTTCCATTTATTCCATGTACTCATACAGTCGGTGTCATCTGTCTGTGTACTCATTAGACTCTTGTATTCATCTTTCCATCTTCTTCTCTTTATTAATTTCCCCCATTTTGTTCATTTTGTCCATTGCACTCATTACATCCATTTCATGAATTTAAACCTCATTACTGTTTTCTTACGATTTATTCTTTTTATCCACTTCACTGCTTTGCTCTACTTTACTCGTTCTATTCCGTTTGTCCTTTTAGTTTACATTAACGGTTATTAGTTGTCTTTTTCTCGCATGGATCATGATGTTGTATTGTTATTCAAGATCTAGTAGTTTGTTGGGTTGGTGTCATTGAGATGCTGTTATTCAGTTTGGGTTAGTTTGTGTACGGGTTGGTTTTAGGGGAAGAGACAAGTTTTCAGTAGTTTGCGGAAAGACATTAGATCTTCAATTAGGCGGATGTGGGGTGGGAGTGCGTTCCACAGCGTGGGGGCCAAGGCTGAGAATTATGATCCGCCTAACCTGACTGAGTTTGTTTTAGGTATGACTAGGAGGCCGGCTGAGCTTGATAAGAGTACGTGGAGGGTGATAGGGTTTTGTCTTGAAGATATTGAGGTCCGGTTTTATGCAATGCTCGATGAGAAATGCATAAGGTTTTGAAAGTCACCCTTCGGGCCACTGGAAGCCAGTGAAGAGTTTTAAGGGCTGGGGAGATGTGGTCTCTCGGGCCGAGCGCTAGTAGCAGTTTGGCTGCAGTGTTTTGTGCTCTTTGAAGTTTATTCAGTTGGTAAGCGTGGACTCCGAGGTAGAGGGGGTTAGCGTAGTCCAGTCTTGATATAACAATTGATTGGACCGCTGAGAGTCTGTTGGGAAAGGAGAGATATGGAAAGATGCGCCTAAGAGTTTTAAGGTGGTAGTGGCAGGACTTTAAGACGTTGTTTACTTGGCGCGAGAGTGTTAGGTCAGAGTCAAGGGTGCATCCAAGGTTTTTTACTGAGTTAGAGGGAGTCGGTGAGTTGCCCATGGCAGATGGCCAGGGTAGTCGGTGTGGAAGAAGTTCAGAGTTGCCACATACCATGATTTCAGTTTTGGAGGGGTTTAACAAGAGGTGGCTTTGGGTCATCCAGAGCTCTATGTCGAGGAGGCGAGGTCAGGTCGGCGGTTGGGTTTTGAGTTCAAGAGTTTTAGGATTAGTTGAGTGTCATCAGCGTAGTTGTAACACAGGATTTTGTGTGAACAAGTTATTGGTGGGAGGGTGATCAAGTAGAGATTGAACAGGAGGGCAGATAGGCACGCTCCTTGTGGAACTCCTGTGTCAACTGGTCGGGCTTGGGAGGAATAGGTGGAGAGTGTCGTTATTTGGTACCTATCTTTGAGGAATGAAGCTATCCATTTGAGAGCAGTTCCACAAATTCCTAGGGAGTCGAGGCGGTCAAGGAGGATTGAGTGATTGTGTCGAAAGCGGTGGATAGGTCAAGAAGGATTAATGCGGCGCATCCCGCGGAGTCTGCCGTGATTTTAAGGTAATTCCAGATTGAGGTTAGGGTGGTTACAGTTCCGTGTCGGGCTCTGAAACCTGATTGTGCGGTGTCTAGGAGATTGTTGGCTTCAACAAAGGCATTTAGTTGGGTGTGGGCGGTTGAGTTTGGCAAGGAACCTGGTGTTTGAGATGGGGCGGTAGTTTTTGGGCTCGAGAGGGTCGAGGGAAGGTTTTTTTATGAGGGGTTTGACATGAACCGTTTTGAATGCATCAGGAAAAATACCTGAGGATAGGGAGTCATTTATGATGGATCTTGCGTGTTCTCCTGCACAGGTGGAAGCGAAAATTTCTTTTAGGGTTGTGGCCGGGCAAGGGTCTAGCTGAGAGCCAGATGGTTTGCGGGCAGAGAGAAGTTTGAGAAATTAGTCGGGTGATATTGGACTAAAGGAGTCGAACGTTGGTTGCGCAGTGGTTGCAGGCAGTGGGTTGGCCGGTATGGGGGGAGGGTTGCCTGGTGGATTTAAGAGAGCCAGTTTGGTGGTTAGCGCATTTGTTCTTTCAAAAGCTGTGGCGTAAAAGTGGAGAGAGAGTGAGTCGCACAGTGATTGTGAGGGTGTCGGGACAGTGGTAGTGCATGCCGGTTTGGTGAATTCGTTGATGATTTTGTGAAGTTCTTTGCTGGGGTTTTTGCAGTTTAGGATTCAGGAGTTGTAGTGAGCTTTTTTTTGCTTTCCAGATTTCAGCCTTGTACTGATGAAGGTGTCGGGCCAAGGTGGCTCTGCTCTCTTGGGTTTTTTCTTTCTGCCATTTGCGTTCTAGGTATTTATATAGTTGTTTAGTGGTCTTCAACTCAGGTGTGAACCATCTAGGTAACAGGCCACGGCTGGCTGATGGTTTGCAAGAGGGTGTGAGTCACATTAGTGAGGTGTTGAGCCATGAGTCGAAGGCATCGGGGGTTAGTTGTTTATTGAGTTGGCAGGTAGGTGGAAGAGTGCGTCGGCTAGGACAGGAACGATTATTCGTTTTTTCCAGCATTTTAGTAGATTCGGAGGTTCGGATTCGAGTACGGGAAACAATGAAGTGATCGGACCAGATGGGGGGTTTAGATGTATCCGGTTGTGGGAGCTAAAGATGGCATCAACAGTGTGTCCTTTATAGTGAGTCGGGAGTCGTTTACGTGAGGTTGGAGGTTAATCACGTCTAGACCGTCAGCCAGAGAGTGTGTCATATCACAAAAGCACCAGTGTTGCAAGGGTTTAGGGATAATGCCTGCACTATGGTGTATACTGATGCCTCTGAATATGGTCTGGGAGGAGTGTTGATGCAGGAGGTACGGTCGGTGCAGCATACCATAGCGTATGCTTCAAGGTCACATGAAGAGGTTGAAAGTCGCTATTCAGTTATTGAACAGGTGGCGTTAGCTGTTTTGTGGGCAATTTTGAAATTAAAGGTGTATTTATATGGCAGGAAGTTTACAGTTTGTACAGATCACAAACCACCTGTTGTGATTTTTAATAAAAAAAGGATTGGATGGTGTGCCCTGGCACACATTAAAGTGGATAACACGGCTTCAGGGGTTGGAGTTTGAAGTGGAACATGTGACTGGCAGGGACAACGTGGTGGCGGACCCATTGTCTAGGCGAGCTTTGACGCACAGTGATGATGTTGAAGGGCAGGGAAATGAAAAAATTAAGGACATTTTTGTAGTAGAAGAATCGCTTCAGGAAAAAGAGTGGCTAGAAGCATGTCAGGAGGATTTGGTATTTCAAGAAGCCAAGAGTAAGACACTGTTGAGATGGCAGTGCTGTGTGGATGATAGCGCAGGAGAAAAGATCAACGAGTATAGGAGAGTCAAAGATGAACTGTGCATACTTGATGGAATACTGTGTAGAGATCTGCGTTTAGTGGTTCCGGAGAGCATGTGTGAGAAAGTAGTAGATTTGGGACACAGATCCCACATGGGCATAATCAGGACCAAAGCTCTCTTTAGGATGGATTTTTGGTGGCCAGGAATGGATAGGATTATTAAGACTAAAATAAGAGTGTGAACAATATAGAGATAGTGACAAGGTGTTGGAGACAAGGACACCCCCCATGATGATACCGGATTGTCCCAAAACGGTGTGGCATACCATAGCCATGGATTTATGGGGTCCACTAAATTTTTGTGGCACACAAGATTGTTATGTAGTGGTGGTAATAGATTTATTAACAAAATGGCCAGAGGTTGGAATAATCAAGGACTATATAAAAAAAAAACGAATCACTACAAAGAATATAATCTAAATCCTGGAGAACATATTTTGGAGGGAAGGGTGGCCTGCTGAGATCGTAACAGACAATGCTCCGCAATTTATTTCAAAAGAATTTCAAGTGTGGCCAGTAAGGAATGGTATCAAACATAAAAGAACAGCATTATATCATCCATAGAGCAATAGATGTGTGCAACGATTCAGGAGAAGACATTAACGGATGGGATACGCATGTCGGTACAGTTTGGCAGAGACTCAGAAAAGGAGATTAGTTGGAGAGTGTTTCTGTACAGGAGCATTCCCCATCCAGTTACTGGAGTTATGCCGTTTGAGCCGATGCTGGGTCATAAGCCTAACACCCTGCTAGTCCATGGGTGGATGGGACAAGCCAAAATGGTAGGAGTGGATCTCCATTTGGTTAAAGAGAGGGTGAGAATGAAGGGTGAGGAGTGTAAAAGGTGGTATAAAAAACATGGATGTAAATTGATGAATGTCTGAAGAGGAGATGAGGCAAAGATAAAATTGCCCAGGTGGACCAGGAAAACAGATAACAAATTTTCCAAAGCGAGGACCGTGAGAGAAGATATTGGCAATTCTGTTCAGTTAGAGGGATGGGAGTTTTGTAATGAGGAGCGGTTGACAAGGTAGCCCACATACCAAAATCATCCCTCCAAGTGTCTCCCAGATGTTCTCTTCATCTGGCAAAGGGAAGGAGGTGTGTTATATTGTCCATAGTTCTCACTGTACATAGTTCCTTATCTGTTCATGAGTTAATGATGGCACACCATTCCATTAGAACACCACAGGTGCACCTCACCAGAATGTAGAGGTTTAAGAATGTTATTTATTTTTATTTTTTTTAATTATTTGCTTCTATCAATTCAATGATTTTGCAAAGACGAAGAGCAATTGTGTCAGTGTTTCTTTTTCTTGTTTTTTCCAAGCCTGAAACAGCTTTAAGATTGAAGTTTCCCATCTTGCACTCTGAGTTTTGGATTCAGGTTTCCAATTCAGTTAGACCTTTAAATGGTCGTTGCCTGGGTGCTCATCAGATTTAAGGGAGCAAGCCTCTAGGGCATTCCTTCATATTTTGGCAGTTGCTAATGCCCAAGTTGTCCTAGATCCGCACATCAATCGATTCCACCAAACTTCTTCTTTGTACTGGAAATCGGGATCGATCAGCGGTCTCAGGTACCCTCTTCTCCATTTTATCGTTTTGGGACAATGTAACAGGAGGTGCTTCATTGTTTCAGGTTCATGTTCCGTTTTGCATAGGCGACAGAGATTTGTTTGTGATTGTCCTCTGATGGCCCTTACTTCGTTGGTCGGAAGTAGGTTTAAGCGAGATCGCAGGAAGGTAGATCTTAAAACCTTGTCTGGGAATCTTTTTAGGACTTCATTCGGCGAATGTAATTTTTTTGGTTGAAAGTTCAAGTGAGTGAGGAGTTTGTTCTTTCCTGCTAATGTAAGAGTCTCTATCCAGTCCAGTTGGTCCATTTTGCGTTTGATTTTCGTGAGGTTTTGGATTAATTCATCTTCACTGCATCCACTGTTGGCCAGGACTGCTCGCTGCTTGGCAGCCCAGATGGTAAGAGGCTTGCTCCTTCCTTCAGCTATTTCAGATTTGATTATATTGTATAACAGCGGTGAGTCCTGCATTATTATTTTCCTGAAAAGCGCCATTTCCCCTGCTTCGATTGTTGCTTTCAAGGACAGAGTTCCAAATTCTCTTCTGATGATGGAGATGGCGGTGGAAATTGGAAGCTGAAGGACTTTGCGCCAAAAATATGCTTCCAGCTTTGGCCAAATTGCGGGCGGGATCGCTGGCATTGCCTCACATCCATAAGTCAAGCTCGGTATGACTTTGCCTTTATAGAATTTTATTGCCAGGAGAAGTGAAAAACGGCCATATTTTCTGTCGATTATTCTTGCCTGCGTGGTGAGTTTTCGGGTCTTGTCCCATAGATGTTGTTGCATCGAAGATTCTGATTTTGAGTTGTCCAAAATCACCCCCAGGTATTTGAAGAGTTTTACCACTTCTATGGACGAGTTTTCGATGTGCCATCTGTACATTTTTGAGTTCTTTCTTGGCGGCTAACCGAGTATCAATATTTTTGTTTTCTCCTTGTTTATTTCTAAGTTGTTGTTTGCTATGTATTTGGTCAAGTTGTCAAGCTGCCTTTGAAGTCCAATTTCAGTTTGATCGAGGAGAATGATGTCGTCGGCATATAATAGGCGAGTCACAAGTGTGTCTCCGATTTTCGGAGGAAAAGTTCTTATCGATTCGCCGTTTTCTTTAAGGTCGCCAAGGAAGGAGATGACTAGAACCAGGGCCAGGGGACAGCCCTGTTTCACCCCTCTGAGGGTCGAGATTTCTTCAGAGAGCTTGTCTGCCTGGTCTAACTTGACCCTGATTGATGTCTTGTCATGAAAGGCCTTTATTGGGTCAAGAATGTTGTTTGGGCACTTCCATTTGTCTAGTTTTGACCATAGTAAAGTTCTATCTATTCGGTCAAAAGCTTGGCTGAGATCTATGAAAGCCACGTATACTTTCCCCGGTCTTGACGTAAGTATGGCCTTTATGACACTCAACATCATGATGTTGGCTGTGGTACTCAAATTTTTCATAAACCCTGTTTGGAATGGGTCTCTGCACGAGGCTGTTTTTGCCCAAGTTTGAAAACTTTTTAGGAGGAATGATCCGTAGAGTTTGCCAATTGTGTCCAAGAGCGCAATTGGACGGTAGTTTCTTGGGTCAGTTCTATCTCCTTTTTTGTATATTGGGGCGATCACTGCAGTGTGCCAGGAGTTTGGAATCGATCTTGTGGTGCAGCATTTTTTAAATACCTGTCCAATGAAATTCGCCCATTCCTCTGGATGGTTTTTCAAGTCTATATTAGTGATTCCATTCCGGACCCGGAGCTCTGGAGGATTTCAGACGCTTGATGGCCAGTACGATGTCTCCTTCAATCTTCCCAGGTAATAGATCTTGCCTCAGGCTTGGGAATTTCTGTGAATTGCCTGGGAAGTTGGAAAATCTTGGCAAAGTGTTGTTTCCAGGCTTCTTCCGGGAAGTTGTTTAGACCTTTTGTGATTGCCCCTGCTTCAGTGTTCCTTATTAGTTGCCAAAAGGCACCTGAGTTTTTATCTGCCAGTTTTCTAAGCATTTCTTCTGAGTCCTGCTGGTAGAGAAAGATTCTTTGGAAGCATAGCCACGATTTGTACTGCTTTTGTTCCTTCAGATAGAGTTGTCTCGATCCTTCTGAATTTGAAGATACTGCCAATTTCTTTAGCTTCCTCAGGATGCAGCGTTTCATTACCAGTTCTTTATCATAAGTGTGTAATGGTTGCTGAGTAGACTTTTGGTTTAGTTTCCTGGGTAGCATGAAGGGGATCAGCAAGGGCTGATAATCAGTAGATTTTAATGACTCCCTGTTTTCCCGTAGGCAATGCGTTTTGTAGTTTCTGGACAGTTCCTCGATTCGTTTGGCAGTGAGCCTTAGGTGATTTCCTTGGGTGTTTGGTTCCACTTTTACTGGCAGTTTCATTTTGTCCTCACCTTCACTTGGCCATGCAATTTTCAAGATATTGTGGTCACTTGCCTCTACCCTTATGACCTCAAAGGCTGTAATTAGGGTCAACATAGCTTCTGAAACGTATATATAGTCTATGGTCCCATTCTGGGCTCCTCTTTCCCAGGTCGGGACATAGACCGCCTGAGGGAGTGAGTGGTCAATATTACGAAGATTTCTAGAGTCCATAAGTAGAAGCCATTTTTTTCCACGAGATTCCACCTGGCTTGTTGGACGCGATGGAATACTTCTTGATGGTCCGATCGGGCATTTAGCATTTAGATCTCCGCTTAGGATTATTAGTGGGTTGTTTTGGGTGGACATAATGTCAATCTCGCTTTCGATGGTTGCGACGAAGAGTCTGTCTGAGATGACTTGGGGGTTCCAGTAAGTTGTAATTACAGTTATCATAGAGGAGGTTGTAGAAAGGCTCTTCCTGTCCAATTGTTTCCACTTTATTAGTACTGCTAAGTGGGTTTGAGTTGCCGCCAGCTTCTTTTGAATTGAGAGGCCCGAGCCGGATCGGACTGCCACGAGAAGACCGGCTGATGGACGGCCCAAGCAACCTTTCTTGGCCAGAGAGACTGCAACTGCGAAGCCGTCAATTGTCGAAGGGGTGACGAGCCATGTTTCTTGGAGGGTAATAATGTCGAATTCTCCGAGGTTTACTGCTCCAGGTTTTGTAAAGTGAGCAAAGCCCCTGATGTTCCAGGACATCATTATTAGTGTTCGAAGTTGAAGATCTCGTATCGGTCTTTGCTCTGTGAGGCTCGCTCCGTCTTTGATGGAATCCGCCTTGGCACTAGATGGTATTTGTTGCTATTTCTTTGTTTGACTTGAGGAAGTTTTCGGAAGCCATGCTAGGAGCTGTTTAATCGGTGCGAATGTTGACAGACTGGTTTTGGCTTCTGGAGATTGCCGATTTCTTGAAGTTTTTTGACTTATGTTAGACAGTTTTTGTTCGGATTTTTTTTCTGAATAAGACAGAGCTCATTTCTTGGTAGTCGATCTTCCTTCTTGCCTTTCTCTTGCTCTGTATAAGTTTCTTTCTGTAGGTTTCCTGCTCGGGGAGAATCGATTTTTTGTTTTGTCTGTTTTGTTCAGTCGTTGGGGTGAATTTCTCCTTGGGGACAGAGGCCGGTTTTGCACTATGAGCTCTGATCGTGATCTATAATGAATTTTCTCAGATGGGAGAGAGTGTTCTTTAAATTCAAAGTTCAATCTAGTCGACCCTCTTTTTATCTCTGTGATAAAATACCCTTTTCTCAGGAGATCTTCTTCTTCTTCTTTAGACTTATCCTTTGGCTTCTGCACTTACATGTAGATACGCCTTCGCTTTTTTGTCTTTGTGGTAAGGCTCTACTAATATCAGGTTGGTGCTCTTTAAATCTTCGAGATTTCTGATGTTTCAAGATTTTCAAAATTGTGCCCCTATTTAAAGTTGTATTTTCAAAGTTTTCCGGGATCTGTTCTAGTTTGAGAACTGTCACAAGAGCGAGCCTTTGTTGTTTTGCTGTTTGTTGATTCCGGCTGCTATCTCTAGAGTGTCTTTCTCCTTTCTGTTCAGTCGGTTCTCTTGGTTTTTTGTGCCAATTGAGAACATCTTTCCGACTGTTGTCTGTGTTTTTTGGCGAATTTAGTTCTGCATAATTTCTTTTTAATGGATTCGTTCTTGTGGCATCCGGGCCTCTAGGATATCTTTGGTTTGGACTGAAATCAACCTTCTTTTGCTCACTGTTCGTCCTGCGTTTTTTGGCTGTAGGGGATGTTGCATAGTTTTTGTTTGTAGGCGATCTTTCCCCGTCGCCTTTTTAAGTGTGAGATGGACAGCCACTTTCAGGGGATGAATGGATAGTGATGTTCATCGACGCTTCGTCTCGTAGAAAGTCTTCAACTGTGACTGGAGAGTGTCTGTGAGACTTCTGAGGGACTTCTGACAAAATGGCAAACTTGGATTGGCGATTTTGGCGAAGCAGTAGGTACACTTAATTTTGAAGCCAACTTTCTGTTTTCCGCTTGAGGTGTCTGGTTTTTTCTCAGAACCTGGCCAGCGAGGCGCAGCGACGGAGGGGCTTCCGTCATGGATTGAAGATTGAAGTTATTTTTTGCTCTTTTCAAATTGTTTGGCTGAGTTGATGTGTCTTGTGTTGGAGTTTTTGATGTACAGATCAGAAGTGGTAGGTCGGTTTGCTTCGGAGCTGTCTCTTTCAGACATGATTTGACCGTTCCCTTTTTTGCTCCTTTAAATAAGAAATGACAAGGGGGTTCAGGTTTTTCGTTTGTTTTCAGGTTTGTAGTAGGCTTTTTCCCAAAATCAAAACAGATTTTATTTGAAGGTTGTTTGTCGTCTGACTGTGTCTGTATACTCATTACTGTTTCTTTTTCAATAATTGAGTCTGTTATGCACAGTCTCTTGAGTCTTTAATTAGAATAGAATATGGTAGAGGAATTGGGCTTGCGGGATTGGTTCGTTTTGGGTCTCCTATGATTTTGTCGTATATTACACTGTCGACTTTTTCTTTGGCGGTTATGTAGCCTTCAAAGTAGGTCATTTTGGTGTGAGTCATGGCGATCAGTGTGGTGTGATCCTTTAACATATCATTTATAGCTTCATATAGCTTTCCGAATGGAGCGAGCGCAATTGTCAATGCTGACATCAGTGTCGTCAGGTCTCGCTTCTCCGGTGGGGTCCCCTTTATCCCTTCCTCTGTTTGACCCGCCCCTGTACTCTTCCTTCTATGTGGAGTATGGGACCAACAAGTTTGAATAGAAGGCGGTGATTGAGATTTGGGTTGCAGCAATTTGTTTACTGGTGATGCTGCTGGTAGGCCTTGTGGTGGTTGCGCTCTGACTGGGGTCTGGCCAGGGAGCAGTGGTTGGTTCTCGACGGGAGACCCTTTGGGCCCCTCATTTGCCCTCTTATATGTTGGCTGGGTCTCTTTAGGTCGAGGAGCAAGTGGGGGGCACAGAGGCCCCTTTGTGCTGTTTGTCAATGGACTCTCTGAAAGGGGGGGGACTGACTCGTTGGAATGGTTGACAGAATCAGGTCTCTGGCTATCCGGTAGTTCGATTTGGTCTTTCCCAGAACTTTCATGATAGTAAAAATCCTCCTGGATATTTTCTTTGCAGCCAAAGTCTGACATGCCCTCTTTAGGTGTATAGGGGAACTTGCATGCTTTTGGACCTCCTGCCAAGTCTAGCGTTGCGTCCAGCATTTCTGCATCTGTCAGTTCAAGGAGGACGTCATATTTCCGTTTTCCTTGGCTGGCAAAGTATGCTTTTAGCGAGTTGCAGATTGCTGCGTTAGTTAAAAGCTTGTCGAAGAGTTCTTATTTTTTTGATGTGGCAAGTTGCCCAGTGTTCCTTTCTTTTTCTTCTGATTTTTTTTAATTTTTTGTTTTTGTTTTGGCAAGTGTACGTTTTTTGCAGTTTTTTTTTCGAGAAGTTGAAAATAGACAGTTGTTCTGAGGGAGAGGTTGCACTGACTTCTCGTTGGTAAGGTTTCGTCGTGTCAAACTGAACGTCTTGGTTTGGTCTCTCCTCTACTGCCAGCTGATCTTTGGCTCCGCCTCCTTGAGGAAGTGGAGCCTCGCTTTCATCCGCGTGAACTTCAGCGCGGACTTCCTTGTGCTCTGATGACGTTTTTGCCGTCAGGTTTTCCTCCGGCTCGTTCTCCCGTAAGTTTGCAGCGTGGGCGACAGGCGTCAGCGGCTCTTCAGCTCCGCGACCAGGGAGCCTCTGATTGGGGCTCGGCATGCTGTTTCGAGCAGGTCCTGGCACCAGAGACTTCAAGCCCCCGGTGAGTTCAGGGCCATTTGGCAATGTGGTTTGTTGTGAGTCCTCATGGGCTATGGCTGGCGATCGGGGTACCGCATGCTGTTCTCTCGCCGCGCACCCTTCGGTCCGCTGCACTGGGAACTTGGATGCATGCAGTTTTCTCTGCTCCGTCGCAGATTTTCTCTCTTTTCTCTCTTTGGCCCCGCTGGCCTTCTTGACGGTGGTGACTCCAAGTTGCCGAGCTCCTTCGCTGGGGGCATCTTTTTCCGGGTGGAGCGTTTGAACTACGCCCTTGTACAAATGCATATCTTTCTTGCAAGTCATCTTTGCCGGACGTAAAGTCTAAATGTTTCGGAGAGCTGACGTTTGAAAGTGCCAGTTTTTGTGAATGCTTTGATTTTAATGAGGGACGCACCGGCGGGTGGGGGAGGTCAGAACGGAGGGATACAAGCCTTGAGTTTTGGCTTGAGCTTCTCATCCACCAAGCCTTATCGTCTTCTCCTCCTGATGTTGGTGAGGCGGACGTTTCCCCTCGCCTTTCTTCCATGTTGGTGTTGGTTTCGGGGCGCCTGCCCCGCCTGCCCACGGACTGCAACTCAGCAGCCAACTCCACTGCCGCTCCGCGGATTGGAGGGGTTTTTAAGTCCAACCCACAGGGAGCAGGAAACAGTAGAGAGACTGTAGAGTAGAGTGCCACAGACTGCAACTCAGCAGCCAACTCCGTGGCCGCTCCGCGGATTGGAGGGGTTTTTAAGTCCAACCCACAGGAAGCAGGAAACAGTAGAGAGACTGTAGAGTAGAGTAGACTGCCACAGACTGCAACTCAACATCCAACTCTGCGGCCGCTCCGCGGATTGGAGGGGTTTTTAAGTCCAACCCACAGGAAGCAGGAAACAGTAGAGAGACTGTAGAGTAGAGTAGACTGCCACAGACTGCAACTCAGCAGCCAACTCCGCGGCCGCTCCGCGGATTGGAGGGGTTTTTAAGTCCAACCCACAGGAAGCAGGAAACAGTAGAGAGAATGTTATTGTTAGAATATAAGGAGTTCTTTGGCTCACCAAGGAAGTTAGCTGCAGTCTTTTATGTGATTTCTTAATAAAGACTCCCTTACCTATGTGAAGATGTGTCTGCTTGTTATAGCTCCGTGTGGGTTCGCCCCATGCAGGAATTTCACAAGACGTTCGTATCAGGCTGGGGCTGCTGCTCTCCCTATTTAATTCTCATCACTAGTGTTATAAGGACAGATGGACCATATGCAGGTGAACCTTCAAGGTACTTTTATTTCTCATAACGTTGCAGCAGCCCCAAACCTCTACAGCCAAGTCTTAACTGACTTGCCATTCCAATCATAACAATTACCATCTCACCTTCCTATTGAAAGTCTTAGACCATGTGACCACTATTCAGTTATAGACCCATGTAGAATTTCCCTCACTTTTGGGCGCACGCCAGTCGGGCTTCCGCCTGGGCCTGGAGACCGAGATGGCCTTTTTTAAACATAAAGGACTCCCTTCTACATATCGTAGATCAAGGGTAAATTAGCCTTCTAGTGTTCCTTGACTTGTCGGCTGGTTTTATACCATAGACCATGCCATCCTAATTCAGTGTGTTAAATGCGTATCGTTGGTGTCTGAAAACACTTCTAAAGGATTTAATTGCTTTCTTAACAACCAAACTTCTCAGATAAAAATCCTGGCACAGATCTCCTCACCAGAAACAGTTAATTATGGAGTGCCACAAACCTCTTGCATCTTGCCAGTTTTATTTAATATCTACATGAAGCAGGTCCATGATCTCTTAAATGATCATGGTGCAGTTTTTCAGCATTACGCAGATGATATGCAAATTGTGTTCTGTCTTGATAGTGATTACAAAGCCACTGTACCACACATCCAGACTATCATTAGTTACAGTGAACAGCTTATGACCGAAAACTGGGTGGGCCTTAATCAGGTGAAAACAGAGCTTCTTCTTGTTGCTTCCCCCATAAGATCACAACATCATTGGGTGTCTACTGTGATGAATCCTACAGATCCCTCACTAAGTCTCCTCCCAGCGGGCCAGGGAGCAAACTCATCCTGAACTTGTGGGTGGTGTTCTGCGGGAGTATCACCTGGGAGGAGAAAGGGCCCAGGGGAGTGAAATGAATCTGTGGGATGAGACATGGTATTCATCTTCCTCTAAAGAGGATGGCTCAGCAATGCAAAAGTCTGTAATGGCTTGTTGTAATAAACATCTGGTCGGCCCACAACATACCCATACAAATAGGGGTGAACCCATTCATACACTCTTAGACCTGAAGAGAAATCAAAACCCTTCTAAAGTACAGAAGACCTGTAAAGCTAAGAACCTCCCTTACACCAAAAGGTTAGTGAAAGGAAAGTTACGAATTGCCTTTTACTGTACAATCAGGGTAAATGACTAATTCATATAAGGTTCCCCCAATGAATGCTATAAGGAACAAATTGCAAAACAATAGAAATAAGAAAACATGATTTATTTATTAGGGGACTTCAAGTCCCAGATTTCCTTGGGTACTGGGACGAGGAAGAGGGATAAAAAAAGTGCAATGTTGTAGGAGTGGTCAGTTCATTAATGTGGACGACCCACTCCTGGGGGGGCAGAGAGGCTTAAAAAGCCCCCGCAGGTGCAGGCCATGGAGAAGGAGCTGGCTTTTCTGCTGAAGAGCAGAGAAACTCAAAAGCAGAAGACACTTAGTTTGAGTTGACCGCTCAGACAGAAGCTGGAAGAAAGAGAGGACGCTGAGACCACTGGTGGGCAGATACCAGCTTGTGGTCCTGAGAGGGTCTGACTCTCCAGAGACCTGAAGTACAGAGGTCAGGCAGAGGGCAGCGTGCAGAAGGATGGTTTTCCCCCCTGTGAACCATTCTGCTGAGGCTGCGCAGCAGGAAGTGTGAAGGAGGCTGTTTAGGATGGCTGACGTGCACCAGAGGACCTCCGGAGCTAGAGGAGCTCCGATTGGAACTAACATGAACGAAGGCAGACTTACTGATCAGGATTGCTGTCGTAGAGATCCAAAGCAGCAGAAGTCCTGTGAGACGCTAGAGGAACAGAGGCGCACGTCTAAACCAGTGAGTCCACAGATTGTCTGTGACCCCGGAGCGCTCTGTCCCCGGTTACAGGTTGGAAGAAGGCGTGCTAGTGAGAGACGCTTGCGTAGAAGCAGAACGAGTGCAAAGCAGTAGTTGCGTGTGAATGAAAATAATCCACAAGTTTGTTTCGAATATCAAACAATTGTAACACTACAGAGGTAGCACTAAGGTAAGAGTGAAAATGGTTCCCAAGTTATTTCTGAATATCCAATTAGGGAAAAGCAGCAAAGACCTAATATACAAAACCAGATGACTGTAATCTTGAAAGTAGGAGTTTGTGGAAAATTCAACAAACTGTGGGGGTGACTTTATTGAGAGTTGATGTCAGTACACATTTCCAAAGCCAAGAGAGGCTGAAAATAAGACAAACACAATCTGGCCATTATTGCAAACAACAGAAGGGGGCTAATGCAAGGTATATACACTCTCGAACTAAGTGCCCATACTATATACAACATCTGGTACAAGTTGGAAAACCCACACTTTTATCAAAACCATCGGAGAGGAAAGCAAAGACTCTATCCCTGTCAGTCTTTGGTTTTTTATCAACTGGGAAAATAAGAGTGTAAAAAAGGCTGCCCTTCTGGAAATAAATTTGCAGAAGGAGAGGAACATAATTTACAGACAAGTATTGAAGAGCATCAATGTGAATCTTGTCTTCCGTGAAAAGTTTTGGAAGTCATTTGTTGAATGCTGTTAAGCTGTTGTAACCTCTTGTCAGTTGACATTGACCATAAAAAGCACTTGTGAAATGCTGCTTGTGCACCGAAGTAGACCCGAATGACAAACCTTTTTTAGATTTTAGGCTTGGCAAGGAAGCAGGCCAAGTGGAAGTTGGAGAAGTGCAACAAGGTGGTCCTGTCAGAGACATTGGGCCTTATTCCGAGGTCGGCAGTAATCCATCGGTGCCACCGGCGGGTTCTCGCTGACCCTGAAACACAGAATCCGCTGCCTGACTTCCCGGTGCCACCGGGACATTACAAGTCCCGGCAGAGCGAGAAGTCAGGCGGCAGATTCAGTAACTCCCCATTCCTGTGGAGTCCCATAGGACTCCATGTAAGTGGGGAGATGGAAGCACCAGCACCGTTGCTAACATTGCTGGTGCTTCAGTGAAAAGTCTGCCTGCAGGGGCCGTTGCGCCCTTCAGGTCTGACTCTCCCGGCGCATCCCTGGAGGCAGACACGTAGTGTGGCTGTCCGGAAACAAGGGTGCCAGTAAGCTTACCGGCACCCTTTTTTTTGGACCACCACACTCGAAATGAGGCCCATTGTGTGTTGTTAGCAGTACTGGAGGAAGAGCCGAGCAAGGCTGTTGTAGAGAAATATTTCCTGAAGTTGTTAAAGTGGCAAATCATCCTGACCAATATAAACATTGTTGCTATTGAAGAATCTTATAATCTATGTGTTGGAACTTTATGTTTACAAGTTGAAGGTACATCAGACTATATTGGAACTTTGTTGTGAATCAGGATTTCCTTGTGTTCTTTTTTTTAATCTTTATTTAAGAAGTAGGCAGACTTGTTACAATTCACAGTAAACAGACATCTGATCAGTCTCAACAGAGCACTTAGCATAGAGTGTCTACTGTTCTCATACAATAACATTGGTTTGGACTACTCAGGGACGCGATTAACCCACCAGTCCATCCAAGGCTCTTATAGTTCTATCCCCACAGTCAGCAGCCGCTTGAGAAGGGTAGGCACGGAATGGCCCCCAAATGTCTGTTGGCCTGCACATTGGTGTCACCATTGCAACATATCCCTCCTCCCGCCCATTAGCGTATGTTAAATCCTTGAGTCATTCTGTGCACGTAGGGGCTGCTTTGGATATCCTATTGGAATACACATTTCTGGGCAATGATATAGCTCACATTGAAAAATCTACACACTAGCACAGAGACATTGCCAATATCACCCACAAGATATTTTGGGGGAGATTACACTGGAGGTATCTGCACCATGTCGTGTATGACGTGCTATCAGCAGGCAGTCCCAAAACATGTGAAAGGTGTCCACCCCCAGCCTCCCACATTTATTACATACATCTCTGACATTTGGCGCAAATCTGGATATGCGAGCTGGTGTATAGTGTAGCTGATTCAGCATCTTGAATTGTATTAATCTAAACCTCATATTCGTTCAGTTCGTTCTGTTCTACCTTTCTCCGCTTCGGGTCATCCCTTCTCGGTTGGCTCTTTTTCTTTCCCTGCTTCAGTGGATACCTGTTCCTGGATTCATCCGTTGGTGTGCAGTCCTGCGGTGCACTGCTTTTCCTTGCGCATCGTTCCCTCGGCAGCTGATTTCTCCCAGACTCCAACAGCTACTGCAAAGGGTTAATACAAGAAACCATCCTACTCTGCTACTTGTGGATATTGCTTCGAATACCGCATCCTACATCTTATCTACCTGGACGCATCGGGTTTTCTACCCCAGGAGGGTTTCCCGAGGGTGCTGCCCCCAAGGTGCACAGAGTTCTTTTCGCTGGCCTCGGAACACTTTGGGGGAAGCATTTCCATACACAACCTATTTGGCACGACAGCTACGGTTCAGCGTCTACACAAGAACGAAAACTGTCATTGTGAGTACCAACTAAACAAAGTAATACTTATAATCGTCACAGGGGACTCATTAACATACCAATTGAATGTGGTGTTACCAGAAATTAGCATATCGAGGTGCCCTCTATGAAAGTGGGGGGCTTCTGAAAAAGTAGGTGGACTCCGTCCACCCGCGTGTACCCTCGACTTGAGCCCTGCTTCCTTGGCAGCAAAGGGGAATAATGCCTCTATATAAGCAATAGCGTTGGATGGAGTTTCAAAGAAATGCGCACATCCGCCATGTTGGAATCGTAGTTTAGCTGGAAATATGAGACCATATGGAACCTGCCGTGGTCGCAGCAGGCGCTTCACAGGTGGGACGAATCAACTTCCGGGGCCTTAGTGGTCAAGGGATAAATATTGGTTTCTAAACCATCTATCAGCCCCACACCTCTAGTACACCTGAAGGAATCCGAACAGATTGGAAATACAAGTAAATTATAAACCCCCTTGTCCAATTTTGGTAACGTGGATGGAACGGCAGGCTTATCTCTGCAAGGTTGTATATCATTGGTTAGTTGCAACACAGCGAAAATACAATTATTACCCAATGATAAAAGGGACTGTCCAGTCAAGGTTGTATACACATATCTACTTTATTATTATTACAACAGACCGTTCTAGGACACTCCAAAATACAACCCACCCTGTAAAGGAACACAGAGGACTTAGTTTCACAAAGGAAAGGGATGCACTCTGGATACTGACAGGAGGGTAGTCGGTAAAGCAATCCATCTTAACTGTTCAAGGTTATTTGGTTTCAGCACTAAGGGAGCAAGGGGTTGTAAATGTCACTAGGGGCTTTCGGAGAAGGACCAGGGGGACAGAACCACAATGTACCTGCTGCTTGAGATGATCTTTATGCTCGACAGCGTAGAGTTGGTTCTAGGACACTTTGCAGCTCCTACAAGTTCAAAACATGAGACAGCTGTGGGTATCAGGCGGCAGGCAGTTTGGCAAGCGAGGCTGGATGGACGGCTGCAGGATAGCCTACATGGCGGCTAGGGGTCAAGAATCATTGTCTCAGTACTGGTTGGTGGATCTGGAACGCTGAACGAGGTGTCTCGGACTGCTTTAATGACTGCAGCGTGACAAGTCCGTGGTGCAGCCAGTCGCGGTTCGAGGGCTCGACTGCCTCGAAAATTTCCTTTAAAGATGGACACCGGATGATGCTAGTTGTGGCACTCCTCCTAGCTTCTTCGCTGAGCTTGTGTTATCCTTCAAGGCAGATGGCCCAAAGCTGAGGAGAGTGTTTGCAGGCAGCGGCCTTGTCCTTTGTTCAGAGACTCTCTGGAACTTCCCACCTAGGAAGCTTGCTAGCAGGACCTGCTGTGTGCTGGCTGGGCACCGGTTCTGGAACTGCTGAACAGGTCCTTTGAGGCTGGTATCTCCCTCTGTTCCCTGGAGATGTTTAGGGGAGGGATCTTGCTTCCCCCTCGGAAATCCTGGCCTTCATTCACTGGCGGAAGCTGTAAGGCATACTGTACCTTCAGCCAGGGTCCAAATGAGTCCTTCTTACTCCTTTCAAAGTCGTCGGATGATGTGCAAAGTGAGGGGCTCAGCCTTCTTGTAAAGCCAAATGGGCCTAGATTAAAGAACCATCCTGGGTCCCCAGCAACAATCTTCTGTTATGCAACAGGAAAGGTAAGGGGTGGCAACATGTACTACTTAGTCCCATCCATCCATCTTCCTGTCTGTTGTGGATCAAAGTGTCTATCTGGTTAATTGAGCTCTCTGTGCACACGTCTCCCCTGAAGTTTGTGGTGTGAAAAGACTTTCTGTCTCCATCAATTCACATACTTCTTCCCTCTGAAAGGGGGTCTCCTTGTAGGGGTTGGCTACTGTAAACAGTTGCTACAGACATGTCATTCACTGCCCTTCATAAAGAGGGGTGGGAGCTAGCTTCAAGTTGACACATTGCATATCAAATAGGGGTTTGGTTTCCTTTCCCCTTTTGTCAGTTCTGCAATCAGGCCTATCGCAGGCCTGTTTCAATTAACTCTCATCAGTATACGCTGCCACCAACAGAACTTAGTCAATAGAGAGGGTGGATCCATGGAGCCTTTGATATTTTAATTAGACTGGCCATGGCCGGAGGAAAGTGCTGCCTTCCCCTTCCTGCGATGCTTTGATGTACCTGTGGCTGTCGAAAATGTGTGTGGATTAGCCCCACACATTTTCTTAGGTTGATCTCCCATCATTAATTTTCCTTAAAAATAACATTCAAAAGCCCAGGCGAGCTCACACTCCCTGTGTGGCTGGTCGAAGTCCTCACATGCCCCCCAGCCTCAACATGTGAGCCACCACCCTACTGAGGATCTGGTTCGTCATCAAGGCGAAAGTACCGGACGGGGCCATCTGCATTTCCATGCTGGGAGCCTGGCTTGTGCTGGATGTCCATATCTAATCCCTGCAGAGATATGGCTCAACGCAAAAGCTTAGGGTTCTCCTTTTGCTTGGCCATTAACCATTGCAGAGGCCGGTGGTCTGTCTGGATCCTAAAGAGAGACACAAAGATATAAGGTTTCAGTTTATTTATGGCCCACACAACTGTGTACACCTCTCTTTCTATGACAGCCCAGTTCCTTTCCCTTTTTGTCATCTGCCTGCTAATGTAGGCGACAGGTTGCTCTACCCCTTCAGAGTTCTGCTGCACTAACACTGCTACAATCCCAAAATCACAGGCGTCCGTCTGGATAATGAACCCCTGCCCATAGTCTGGCACTGTCAGAAATGGGACCTGCACAATCCATCCTTTAAATCCTGAAAGGAGGTTTGACAGGCAGGGTTACAAGTTACCTTCTTTGGCATTTTCTTGGAGGTTACATCTCTCAGGGGAATGGTAATGATCCCATACACTCTGATGAACAGCCGGTAGTACCCGGTGAGACCTAAAAAAGGCTCTCACCCGTGTCTGTGTGGTGGGAATGTCCCAATCCTTCGCAGCCTGTACCTTCGCTTTGAGAGGTTGTTTCTTACCTCCACCGACCAGGTTGCCTAGGTAAGTCACTGTGCCCTGCGCTATCTGACAATTTGTGGCCTTGATCGTCAGACCTGCATTCTGCAGCGCCTGAAGCACTGGTTTCAGGTGGAATAAGTGATCCTCCCAGGTGTGGCTTAAGACAGCAATGTCATCTAAATAGGCAACACTGAAGTTTTCCAGACCCGACAAAACTTGGTTAACCATCCGCTTAAAAGTGGCAGGAGCATTCTTCAATCTGATAATGCCCTTCCGGGGTCAAGCCGACCTGCCAATAACTTGCCGTGAGGTCAAAGGTACTCATGTACATGGCAGTGCTGAGCTTGTCAATGAGCTCATCTGCCCGAGGAATGGAGTGAGCATCCGTCTTCGTGACAGGATTGAGCCCCCTGTAGTCCACACAAAAGCAAACTTCATTCTTCCCACCACTGGTCATTTTAGGGACCAGTACCACTGGGCTAGCCCAGGGGCTGTGGGATGGCTCTGTCACTCCAAGGGACAGCATCTGAAAGTTCCTCCTTGATGGTGTCCCTGACTGTAACGCTCACCTGATTCCCGTAGAGGCGCCGGTCTTGACTGGGCGTATACCGTATCTTCAAAGGTGATGTGTAACACACGGCTGGCTCTTTGGGCTGGACCTCTGTGCACTGTATGTCTGACTCGAAGGGTAAGATGTCTGCAAATAGAAAATATGGGATTAAGGAACTGGGTTATTGAATGTCTCTCTCTTCTTCCCTTTCTCTTCTCCTGTAGAACCCCAAAGGTTAACGCTCTCACCTTAGGTAAGTGAACGCCGTGCTCTCCATCTGCCTCGGGGCAGGGTGCTGTAACCAGTTTCTTCACTGGATAAGGGGAGCAGGCCTCTTGACTTCAGAGGACTGCTGTCCGTCGTTTACTGCACGAACGGTAAGTTTCGAGTAATTCTAATGTCTTTAAAGTCTTTAGTAATGATGTTTCTTGTTTTGCAGGGTTCCGGCGATGGCTGATGACGGGCTGAAGTGAGTTGAAGATGGAGCCCGTGTGATGAATAGAAGCGCCTGGAAGCACGTAAGTAAGCGCTTGTTGCCTGCTTCACGATGCGCTCTAACTGTCTTTTTATTTTGCAGGTACAAGTTCGGAGCGGCTGCAGGGTGCCGGAATACCCACTGGGTTAGATGTGGAAAGGAGTAATGGCACGTGAGTATTAAAGTTCCCCAATGTCTTTAAACGCACCTTGTTTTGTCTTTCAGATGCGGGATGCAGCGCCGAAGGCCTCCGGAGCGTGCGAAGAGTTGGTAAGCTTTTGTCTTTCAGATGCCGGAATGCAGCGCGAGGCGTTGGTGACAGCCGATGGACCAGGTAAGTGAAGAGCTGTCACTGAAGACCGTAATGCTAACCTGTTCTTTCTTGTCTTTATAGGTGTTGCTGAAGACTGGATTCAGGATGGTAAGCCTTTTTCCTTAGGCCCAGGATCAGATGCAGAAGACACGATGAGCGTTCTGCTGCAGAGGATGCAGAATAACGCAAAGCAAGATTCATCCATCGGGTGTGGTTTAAATAGCCTCCTGTAGTGCTTAGGTGTCTCCTTCCACAGCCACGCCTAGGTAAGAAAAGAGTTCCTACTTTCCAGAAGAGTTCCAGTGTTCTGAATCTAGGGAGTGGCTCCTGCCCCACCCAACAGGAAAAGTAGTTCCAAACAGAAGAGGATCAGAGGCTCAACTGGCAGGCAAGTAAGCAGCATGGTCTGCTGCAGGTAAGTCCACCCAAGCATTATGAGCCTGGCGCTTCCAGCGCTGGGACTGGGCATATTTATGAGCCTGGTGCCACTGGCGCCAGGACTGGGTCCAAAAGGTCCCAATTGGGACTGGTTGGCACTCGGAACCTGGGTTATGGATCTGCTTCCAAGGGAGTTGGGAAAACCCTGACCTTTTGGAAGCAGAGATCATGACAGTACCCCCCCTCAAGGCCCCTCCCAAACCGGGCTTCTCCGGGGGTTTTGGCTTGTCAGGAAATGTTCGGTGAAATCTTTTGATTAGGCGAGGAGCGTGGACATATTCAGCAGGTTCCCAGGATCTCTCTTGGGGGCCATAGCCTTTCCAGTCAATTAGGTAAAATAGTTTAGATTTGGAGATCTTGGAGTCCAGAATGCTTTTGACTTCAAACTCGAGTTCTCCATCAACTAGGATAGGTTTTGGAGATTTAGTTAGTCGGGTTTGAGGTTGCATGGGTTTTAATAGAGAGACGTGGAAGACCGGATGTATCTTCATGTGCGGGGGCAAGTCCAACTTGACCGCTACTGGGTTTACTATGGTAGTGATGGAATAGGGACCAAGGTATCTTGGGTTGAATGTGCGTGGCCCTTTTAGAGGTAGATATTTGGTGGATAACCAGACTTGATCCCCTACTTGATATTGAGGGGCTTCCTTCCGATGTTGATCTGCTCCTTTCTTGTATTGTTCTTTAGCCCTTTGAAGGTGAGAAACAGCTTCCTTAAAGGCTTGGGTGATTGTAGAATGCAGGTAGTCTACTGCTGGTGTTTCAAGATCTTGGAGGGGATCCAACTCCGAGGTTCGAGGGTGACTGCCGTACAAAAGAAAAAACGGGGTTTTCCCAGTTCCCGAATGGACAGAGTTATTGGGGGCATATTCGGCTATCCAAAGGATGTCTTTCCAAGTTTTTTCAGTTTGTTGCAGCATGCAGCGTAAATACTGTTCCAGAGTTTGATTGGTCCTCTCGGTTTGTCCGTCGGTCTGAGGGTGGTGACTGGTCGATAGTCTCACATCAATTTGAGCCGACCGACAGCAACTTCGCCAAAAATGAGAAATAAATTGACTACCTCGATCCGAAATTAGAACCGAAGGAAAACCGTGCAGTCGGACGATGTTTTCGAGAAATTCTCGGGCCAGAGTTGCTGCTGTTGGCAAGCCTTTGAGCGGAATGAAATGCGCCATCTTGGAGAATAAGTCCACGATTACTAGAATCGTATTGTATCCGGAGCATGGAGGTAGATCGGTGATGAAGTCCATAGAAAGCGTATGCCAAGGGCGAGGTGGGATGTCAATAGGGCGTAAGAGGCCTGCTGGTCTTTCCTTTTGACTCTTGTTTTGGGCGCATACTCCACGGGACATTATAAAGTCTCTGATATCTTTTTTCCAAGACAGCCACCAGAAGTAGCGCTTGATCTTTTCTGAGGTCTTGGCCATACCGGGATGTCCTTCCATTAAAGAATCGTGATAACAAGAGATTACTTTTTTCTGTAAATCTGTGCTGGGTAGGTATAATCGTTCTTGGAAATACAATAAGTTGTCCTTTACTGCAAAGTCCTTTCCCTGCAGATGCCAATTCTGTATGTCTGCTGGAGTTACAAGTTGCCTGGCTTTATCCTTAACTTCCTCTATGGATTCTGTGGCGATTACACCCAGAATTCTTTGTTCGGGAATGATTGGTACAGGTTTAGGGTTGATCAAGTGTTCTTCCACTCCCATCCGAGAAAGGGCATCAGCTTTACCGTTCTTTGTACCAGGTCGATAGGTAATTATGAAGTCAAACTCGGCAAAGAATAATGCCCAACGGAGTTGTCTAGAGTATTGGGCTTTTGCGGTTTTCAAATATTGCAGGTTTCGGTGATCCGTAATCACAGTAACGGTGTGTCGGGCCCCCAGCAGATAATGCCGCCAAGCCTTAAAGGCAGACTTGATAGCCAGAAGTTCCTTGTCAGTAATCGTGTAATTGATTTCAGGAGGCGAGAATTTGCGGGACCAAAATGCCACGGGATGCAACTGATTGGTTACCGGGTCCTTTTGTGATAGAACTGCCCCCATGGCAAGGCTTGAAGCATCAGTTTCCACGATGTAGGGGAGTTCGGGGCGAGGGTGTTTTAAGATTGGTGCAGAGATAAATTTAGTCTTCAAATCCTGGAAAGCTTGTTCCACCTCGGTAGACCATTCAAAACGTTTGTTTTTCTTTAACAAGGCAGTGATGGGCTGGACTATTCGAGAGAATTCGGGGATAAACCTGCGGTAAAAGTTAGCGAAGCCTAACATGCTTTGCACACCTTTTACGGAGGATGGTGATGGCCATTTGAGAACTGCATCGACCTTCTTTGAATCCATACGCACTCCGCCAGGTGATAATATGAATCCCAAGAATTCAACTTCAGTCACGTTGAAAACACATTTTTCCAACTTAGCGAAAAGTTTGTGTTGACGCAATCTTTCGAGGACCATTTTCACGTGTTTCCGATGTTCAGATTCCGATGAAGAATAAACGAGGATGTCGTCAATGTAAACAACAACACACACATCTATGAGCTCTCTGAGGACATCGTTCATAAAATATTGAAAGGCGGCCGGGGCATTGCAAAGTCCGAAGGGCATGACCTGATATTCAAATAGCCCATACTTGGTGCGGAAGGCCGTCTTCCATTCATCGCCCTCTTTTACTCGTACCAAGTGGTAAGCTCCTCTAAGATCCAGCTTTGTATATATGCATGCTTTTCTGACTTGGTCCAGGAGTTCAGGGATCAAAGGTAACGGATATCTATTCTTAACGGTGATTTGGTTCAGGGAGCGATAATCTATACAAGTTCTAAGGTCTCCTTCCTTTTTTGGAACGAAGAACAAAGCTGAAGAAGCAGGGGACTTGGAAGGACGAATAAACCCATTTGCCAGGTATTGATCCAGGTATTGTCGAAGGTGAAGGTTCTCAGGCTCGGTGAGGGCATAAATTCTACTACAAGGAGGAGTAGATCCAGGTATCAGGTCTATCTGGCAGTCATAAAACCTATGAGGAGGTAGAGAGTTAGCCTGATCCTTCCGGAAAACATCTTGGTATTCTAGGTATTCGGGAGGTAACTGGGGAGTCTCTGAAGAAATTGCTGCCAGTACAACACCAGGTGGAGGGTGACAAGTAGAGACACATTCTGGAAACTGGACCGTTCTTGCTCGCCAATCGATCAGAGGATTGTGTTTCTCTAACCAAGGTATTCCTAGAATAATCTGAAACTGAGGGGCCTTGATCACATCGAACACGATCTTCTCATGGTGTCCATCTTGACTTACTAGCGTCACCTCTTGAGTGGTATGCGTTACTGGCCCGGAGGCTATCTCCGTACCATCCACCGTAGTAATGACGTCCTTTACAGCCTTGGGACAAAGAGTTAGATTCATCCTCAAAACCATTTCATGATCCACATAATTGCCGATGGCACCGCTGTCGACGTAAGCTTCAATTGCATGTAATCGATCCGGATTATCAGGGCTAATGAGGACCATAGGCAATGTTCCCTCTAATTTCTTTGGGCTGTGTGCGCCAAAGAATAGTTGTGTGCGGGCTGTTTTTCAGTCATGTGCGCAACTGAGTGATACGCTGCCAGAACGAGGGTGGTCGACGGCGGCACGGCGGCGGTGGTGGTGCAGCGCCTTACCAGTGAGCAAGGCTTAGTGATCAGATTCCACAGTGTGCAAGCGAGGAATGCGAATTTGCGGCACAACAAGCTCTACTTCAAGCGACATTTGGGTGCTCTATTCTCAAGACTTTAGCTCATCTGAAATTGTGTCCTTTTACATCTCTAAACATTAGCAAGATCATTCGTTTTATGATGGGTTGGTACAAGAACAGAGTGGTTCTTGTAGTGGAACACAGATTCTGCCTCACAAATGAATATTAGCACAGCATTAGCTTCTCCATTCTCAGTTCACTAAATGTATGGAATATAAAGGAAATGCTTTCTATTGGTTTAATGAAATAAACAGTACATGATTAATGACAAAGATGACTAAAAGGGGGGGGGTATGAATGGACATTGGACTATTATCATATCATATCATAGTCCCCATTCCCAAAATGGGAAATGGGGATTTACCATTTACTGGCGCCTGACTTCCCGGAACCGCAGGGGCTATAATGCCACGGTGTTTCCGGCAAGCTAGCCGCCAGTAAAATTCCCAGATCCGGCATGGTTACCACCAGACTTGTAATGAGGCCCTATGTCTCTCATTTATATTGTTTATTTTCGCTCTGCATTTAAAATGAGAGTGGTAGTCTGACAACAAGTATTTTAAAACAGAAAGAAATCAATATCAGCATATTTCAAGGTCAAGTGGTGGCACATGAGTAAATGCAGCACCCTAAAATGCAGCGGGTGCCCTAACTTTCAAATGAAGCCCAATAGCCACCTATAAGTGAAAGCCCTAGGGTCCCATTCTGGATGGATGCACGAAGGAACGGAGTGGGCTTGAGGTTTCGCCATCTATTTCACTTATATGGAATGGAACGCTTGCCACTGTGCCAGTAGAGAGCTGGTTCTAGCAGGGTTGGACCGGGAACAAAAAGAGGCTCTAGAAAAATGTTATAAGTGGCCCCATTTCCCCAAATTACACATTTTCAGCAAGCCCAAGCCCTTTCCTATGAGAAACTGTGGAAATAAAATACCAGTTACCTTACCACACAAAAGACGACCATGGCGCAGAGGCCTGCCAGGAAATCTACGGAGTTCCCTATAGTCGGACCGCCCCTGAGTTCTAGTCATTTACTGGGGGTCGGCGGATAGTGACTTTTCAAGGATGACACACACTACATGATGAAACGGAGGTGCTTAGACTCAAACTCGTGACTCAACTCAAACAACAGAAAGTAAACCAGTCATCATTACAACAGTCCTTACATTGCTTGCTAGCGTCTCCCACTATCAGCATATTTCAAGGTCAAGTGTGGCACATAGGTAAATGCAGCAGCACCCTAAAATGCAGCGCCGTGGATGCCCTAACTTTCGAATGAAGCCCAATAGCCAGGGGTCAAGTCCTAAGAATTAAAGTGGGGGGACTCATCCACAAATGCAATCAGATGTGACACTACCAGAAGTTAGCATATCAAGGTGAAATATGCGCATTTCATTAAATTGCCTTTGCATAACCACCAAAATTGCACAGGACGAATGGCATTTGCCTTTCATAAAATCAACACACACAAAACTAAGAGAGGATATTTTCTTCTAATAGTGTATTTGAAATCGTTAAAACGTTAAAAGGTGTGCATGTTTTACTCCAAGAACCAATACAAATGTTTTCCCTGGGACTTTCAGCATCGAAATGAGACATTTCACCGTTAGTTGTTTGTTATTTGTCATCAGGTTATATAGTGCATTGGTGAAGGGTCCAGCCTGGAAACCGGACAACTGCTTTTCGCAAAATTAATCACATAGATCCATCCTAAGAATATTCATTAGTCTGTAGCACCCTATTTCCCCTGGACATCCTTTGTGGTGCATACAGCACAGTGTCAATGTCACTATTGTGTCAATTTTAGACCCAGTATAGGTAAGGCAGAGATGACCAGTGTGTGCTGCTGCTCAAAATGCAGACTCATTAGCTCATGTTTGAAATGTGGATAAATTACACAGAAGGGCCCTGTTACGTTTGCACTTTGGTGTAAACAGGTCTCCTCTGTGGACTGTTCAACATTAGCACATCAGAGTTGAAAGTGGAGTGTAAAATGGTGGCATGCTCGCCTTTACGCCGCTCTGCCTGCCATTTACGCACGACAGGCAGCATTTGCAATGGATTACTATGGCACCCACAGCATTTACAGCAGCATGTACATGTCATGCTGTCATAAATGCGGGAGTATTTGTATGGCGGAGAGGAAGCGGGAGGCAGAGTCATAATTTAGGATCCATGCCTCCCCTCCGCCATAGAAATGGATGAAAATGAGGTGTAACGTGAATTCAATGCCTTACATTGACATATGCCTCCACAAAGATGAGCTCCTATGTGTTCAACATCAGGAGGACATAGAAAGCGGAACCACCACCCATCGAGATTATGCAGAATGAAATGCAGACGGTTCAACAACAGGGTTTCTTCTGTCGCAGGCTCGGACTGGCCTATAGGTCAATAGAGCAATGCCCGAGCCAAAAACGCAAAATGCTAGTGTGGGCCAGTTTTTTGGGTCAAAGTGGGTCACTATTTTGGCCCATGTGGGCCAGTTTGATGAATTACTTCACCATGTTGCTAGTCGTTTTGACCAGTGTTTCTGAATAAATATTCTTGAAATTGCACAATTTGCATCGCATTTTATCAGAAACCTCTCCCTTGGTTACTACTCAAACTGTCCGCCACAAAAGGAATGAATTGCCATTTGCAACTGTGAGCCACTTTTTCATTGGTGCCCGAGACAATGTTATGACCCAGTCTGTCCCTGCTTTTATGTCGCATGAGACGTCCATTAGATGTTTAGACTTTTTCAGTGCACTTGTGTTGATTTTCAACCCATAAGAAGACAATGTGGATTATTGAAGCGGAGGCCAGGCTTTGAAAGGAAGAAAACATTGCAACCCCTGTCCCTTCCCATGCGCACATGTTAATTAATCCCCATGGGAGCAATGAACGATGTGAGGGTTCAGATCTGTCGGAGAGGTTGCTCTGTTCGTAATTGCTTTGTGAACTATTTGTTGTTGTTGTGGTGTTTTTTTGCTTAGACTCTCCAAGGTTGCCACAGCAAAGGCTGGGGCTTTGAGGATGCTTTCTCATGGCAACTCGTGAAAGCGCTTGCCGCCAACTGGAAGGGAAGCGTCATTGCTTGCTAGCGTCTCCCACTATCAGCATTTTAAAAGTAATGTCTTTTTGCACAGCCCGTCATGTTGGAATTATCCAGGTTACAGGGCCTAGAACCGGGAGAATTCCAACATGACGGGCTGTACAAAAAGACATTACTTTTAAAACGCTGAGTAGTGCGTCTTGATCCTCCTGAATTCGGAGGGTGCAATGTTCGGGTACAGGCCACACATACGCCTGGACATTATTAAGAAGGCTCTTCAGTCCTCAGCGCGGCCCGCAGCGTGTTTTTAAAGCTGGCCTGGGATCCCCCCGGATACTTAAAATGCAATAAAATAGAGCATTCCTTAGGTGCGGTCTGGTGGAAGGCGGGGGGGGGGAGATAAGGTGTAGAATGCTGTCGTGAGCGCCGAGTCCACGGGGGTACAGGCAGGTTGGGCCTGCTGTCATGGTGGCGATAAGAGACGGTCCCCTGCTGAGGAAATCCGACAGATAGTTGGTCTCATCTTAAATGGACTTCCAAATCCAAACTTAGGCTGCCCGCCCTGACACCCACCCATATAACTATTTTTGTACCTACCTTAGGCTAGGTGGCACGTGGATGTGCGCAGCTCTCTTCACAGGGGTGGGGTCACACAAGCTGCAGCAGGTGCCTGTGGCGTCGTACGTCGTGGCACTGGCAGCTCGAGTTCCTCAGGCTCAGCCAGTGTCTGCATGCAGGCTTGGGGTCTCTCGCACTTGCTACTGGCAGACAGTGCCTAGTGCGCAAGGCAAGGAGAGACCCAGCAGCAGGGCACGTGCATTCCCGCGACAGGGCGGTGGCTAGGCTCCCTGCGCAAGCGCAGAGTGCAGCCCTGAGCCAAGCACAGTCAGCACGAGTAGCAGCCCAGGAGGCCGCAGCAAAGTTCGTGTCACCGCACGAAAGTGTGTTTTCTAGCAATCACGAACGTTGCTGCTGCCTCCTGGCCTGCATCTAGGCTGGCTGCCAACCCGCCAGTATTTATATTTGGTGGCCAGCCTTAAAAAATGTTTAAAAAAAAAAGATTTTTTTTTTTTCATGAAATGATGATTGGAGCACAAGTGCGCGGCAAAAAAAGCACTATGCGCGGCTCAGAATCAAAAGGTGCGCGGCCGCACAGGCGCGCACCTTACAGGGAACATTGACCATAGGTATCACGAAATGCGAGGTCACGGAACTGGTTTTCACCCTCGGCACGAGGACCTCTATTCTTGTCGGGCGAGGTCGTTTCCCTGCTCAGAGTTTGTAACTTTGGTAACTGCAGCTCCTACTGCCTTCTTGGCAGGTTTCACCGGACAGTCTCGAAGAAAGTGCCCTGAGTTTCCGCAATAGAGGCATAATTGCAACTGTTTTCTCCTTTCCCGCTCCTTTTGTGTTAGAGGACCTTTCAGACCCCCTATTTGCATGGGTTCCCCGGAGTCTACTCCTTTGGAAGGAGTTGGCGGTTTGGAAAATACTCGAGCATCAAACTTGGAACGATCGGCCTTCCTGTTCTGCAGTCTGTGATCTATTTGAACGACTAAGTCTATATAGTCCGAACAATCTTGTGGGGGATTCACTACTTGGGCTAACACATCTTTGAGCTCTCCACGTAGACCTCTATAAAACAGCGTAATCCTTTTGTCCTCAGGCCATTGAGTTTCCACTATCAGTCTGTTGAAAGACGCAATATAAGCCAAAAGGTCTTGATTACCTTGTCGCAACGAAAGAAGCTCATTGTCCAAGGCATGCCCCTGTGAATGTCTTGCGAACAGTTTTTCCATACTGAGCTGAAAAGCTTGAAAATCATGGAGGACCGGATCATCTTGATTTACTAGAGGGATCGACCAGTCTGCCGCATTGCCACTAAGGTACGAAAGCTACTTTAGCTTGATCAGTTGGAAAGGCTGCTGGCCGGCATAAGAAATGCAACCGGCACTGATTGATAAATACTGCAAACCTCTTTGGGTCACCAGAAAATCGTTCGGGCGGAGCCAGAGGTACATTTCCAGGTAGGTTGATCTGCACTGGATTCATAGAGGATGTAGAAGGAAGATTTCCCCCAGATGCGGGTAACGGGGTCTGTCCGGCTTGTGACTGTAGCAATTGTCTAGCGAGATCATCTGTTCGCTCCTTGGAAATAATCAGTTCCCTTCTTAGAGCGTTCGTTTCCTGACGGGCTGCATGCACTTCTGCCCTTAGTTCTCCAAGTAACTGGGCTAGCTGGTCGGTATCCGAGGTTTCCATAGCGCCTGGACGGGAGTTTTGTGGTGGGCTTTGCGTTCTGTAACGCTCACCTGATTCCCATAGAGGCGCCGGTCTTGACTGGGCGTATACCGTATCTTCAAAGGTGATGTGTAACACACGGCTGGCTCTTTGGGCTGGACCTCTGTGCACTGTATGTCTGACTCGAAGGGTAAGATGTCTGCAGATAGAAAATATGGGATTAAGGAACTGGGTTATTGAATGTCTCTCTCTTCTTCCCTTTCTCTTCTCCTGTAGAACCCCAAAGGTTAACGCTCTCACCTTAGGTAAGTGAACGCCGTGCTCTCCATCTGCCTCGGGGCAGGGTGCTGTAACCAGTTTCTTCACTGGATAAGGGGAGCAGGCCTCTTGACTTCAGAGGACTGCTGCCCGTCGTTTACTGCACTAACGGTAAGTTTCGAGTAATTCTAATGTCTTTAAAGTCTTTAGTAATGATGTTTCTTGTTTTGCAGGGTTCCGGCGATGGCGGGCTGAAGTGAGTTGAAGATGGAGCCCGTGTGATGAATAGAAGCGCCTGGAAGCACGTAAGTAAGCGCTTGTTGCCTGCTTCACGATGCGCTCTAACTGTCTTTTTATTTTGCAGGTACAAGTTTGGAGCGGCTGCAGGGTGCCGGAATACCCACTGGGTTAGATGTGGAAAGGAGTAATGGCACGTGAGTATTAAAGTTCCCAAATGTCTTTAAACGCACCTTGTTTTGTCTTTCAGATGCGGGATGCAGCGCCGAAGGCCTCCGGAGCGTGCGAAGAGTTGGTAAGCTTTTGTCTTTCAGATGCCGGAATGCAGCGCGAGGCGTTGGTGACAGCCGATGGACCAGGTAAGTGAAGAGCTGTCACTGAAGACCGTAATGCTAACCTGTTCTTTCTTGTCTTTATAGGTGTTGCTGAAGACTGGATTCAGGATGGTAAGCCTTTTTCCTTAGGCCCAGGATCAGATGCAGAAGACACGATGAGCGTTCTGCTGCAGAGGATGCAGAATAACGCAAAGCAAGATTCATCCATCGGGTGTGGTTTAAATAGCCCCCTGTAGTGCTTAGGTGTCTCCTTCCACAGCCACGCCTAGGTAAGAAAAGAGTTCCTGCTTTCCAGAAGAGTTCCAGTGTTCTGAATCTAGGGAGTGGCTCCTGCCCCACCCAACAGGAAAAGTAGTTCCAAACAGAAGAGGATCAGAGGCTCAACTGGCAGGCAAGTAAGCAGCATGGTCTGCTGCAGGTAAGTCCACCCAAGCATTATGAGCCCGGCGCTTCCAGCGCTGGGACTGGGCATATTTATGAGCCTCGTGCCACTGGCGCCAGGACTGGGTCCAAAAGGTCCCAATTGGGACTGGTTGGCACTCAGAACCTGGGTTATGGATCTGCTTCCAAGGGAGTTGGGAAAACCCTGACCTTTTGGAAGCAGAGATCATGACACTGACCTTATTGGGCATCCGGTGAATGCTACTCTTCACCGGTTTACTGTCTCCGCTGTCCACATCATGGGTGCACCAATCTGCATGACCGGGAGTTGAAGAAAACAGACTGGCAAACTGTCCCCATAAACGGCAACAGTCTGTCAGTTGCTGTCCTGATAGGTCTGTTGCAAGTTTGATACCTTCAACTGACCCATCTGTGGCTTCAGTGTGCAAGGGGCGTGGAAGGGGATCGCTCTCCTCAGTCTCTCTGTCAGCCACTAATGCCATGACCAGGTCATCCCGGCTATAATGGGGGTTTAGTCGGTTGATGTGAAAGACCCTGCACATCTGTTCAGGTCCTTTCACGTCAATGAGACTATTCACCCCACTGACCTTTTCTAGCACACAGTAAGGCCGAGTACATTTGTCCTGAAGGGCACTGGGTTTGACAGGCTCCATACCCGACAGCCACTGGCCTGCAGAATAGACTGTCACTGTGGCCTTCTGGTCGTGCCAGTGCTTTATCAGCTCCTGACTGGCCTTTAGGTTCTTTGTTGACTGTTCCATGTACTTTGCCATTCTAGACCGAAGGCCGAGTACATAGTCCACCACATCTCGTGTAGGGGAGGAGAGTTTGCTTTCCCATCCCTCTTTCACTAGACTGAGGGGACCTCCTTCAGGGTGTCTAACCAGAAGCTCAAAGGGGCTAACCCCGACTCTGTTCTGTGGCAACTCCCTGTAGGCGAACAGAAGGCATGGCAGGAGAATATCCAATGTTCTCCTCAGGTGCTCTTCCAAGTCATCTATCATGCCTTTCAGGGTCTTGTTAACCCGCTCAACAAGCCCATTGGTTTGTGGATGGAAGAATGTAGAGAACCGGTAGGTGACTCAACACTCTTCCCACATAGCCTTCATATACGCTGATATGAAGTTTGATCCCCTGTGAGAAAGAACTTCCTTGGGAAATCCAACACAGGAGAATATCCCAATCAGAGCCTTTGCAACCACAGGGGCTTTGATGGTCCTCAGAGGAACAGCCTCAGGATATCCTGTGCCGTGGTCTACCACCACTAAGATATATCTGTTCCCTGAGCTGGTTTGAGGATGCAAAGGACCCACAATATCCATGCCTGTTCTCTCGAAAAGGCCTCCCAACCATGGGTAATGGAATTAAGGGGGGCCTTTGTGGCCCTTCGCGCTCTTCCCCGGATTCTGTCTTTTGTCTTTTTCTTCTAATCTTTAAACAGGTACTCGGTCCTCTGGCGCAACACTCCTCCCTGGCGCATGTCGACATCCTTGGGCTTCAGCAGGTGTCCAGCCTGTGAGAGGTTCTACCTCACGTCCGACCCCCATGCTCTGTGCCTCTGCTGCCTTGGCCCCGACCACGGCTGGGAGGGCTGTACTGCGTGCGACACGCTTACACCGCAAGCTCTGAAGAACAGGTTAGAAATTGGAGCAAGCTCTTCGAGAACTCGCCTCCAGAGGACTTGAAGAACTTCGTCAAGCCACAACTCAAGGCCCAAGGCAGGGCCGCTCTTTTCCATCGCACCCCGCAAATGCGATTCCTTTCCTAGAGAACGTCTGAGTGGGAGGGACCGCTCAGGTTCTCACACCACGCAGGTACCAAGGCTCATTCAGCTACCGGCCGCCAGGCCGAGGGGTCTCTAGATCCTCCCACAGACAGCGCTGAGGGACCGCAAGGTTCTTTTACCGGGTGTCCACCCGAGAGGCTACGCCCTAATACCAGACAAATGTCTGAGGGGGCCCATGTATGCAGAACTACCAGCAGTTGAGCCGAGGGCTCTACGCCTACCATGTCTGGTCCTGAGGTGCAGGGTAGGCCTCAAGCTCCACCACCAAGAGTCCAGGAGGAGGCCGGTCCCAGTGAGCCATGCCTCACGACACAGGCACGTGGCATGCAGCTCAACAAGATGGTTGCCACGCCAGACAAGATGGCCGCTCGTCAGACACTGAACCCTTTTGGGGAGCAGGTAGGAGATCGAGTGTCCAGGTGGGACTGGCCTCAACCAGGTATGTGGCCTACAGCTTATCCTTCTACATAGCAGGGCAGGTACCTCCTGCAGCCATGTAGGCAGAGTACGCACAGGCCTCAGCAGCCAGCCGCGACTCTGTCAATTTCACCCCACCACCCTTTGAGGACAGGTTTTTTCGAGAAGTTCCTTACGTTGATGAGGTCCCCTCAGATGAGCTGCATCCTTCGGGATGTTATCAGGGACATGCTTCCACCAGTCTCACCGCAAGCACCCATAGTCATTCCACCTGTGGCTCTGATGCATCAGGCCCCTGTGCAGCCCCAGCTGCCCACGCTGGTTCCTTCGATTCCGGCTCCACTGCCTCCTGCAGCACATGCCGTTTCACAGCAGCCTCTGGCTCCGGTCCCCACACCTCAGCCAAAGACTCCCAGTACTCCTCCACCGGCGCCAGACCAGTCGGACAACCTGAGGTTGAACAACCTGAGGTGGGGGTCCTGGCCGAAGTCCTCACTCTACGCCCCACGACTTGAACAGGGATCCCGATGGAGGAGGACGTTGTCGCCTTGGCCAAAAAGGGATGGCTGAAACCCCATTCAGCGCAGCCCACCAACAGGCACCTCGACGCCAACTACAGGCAGTTGGAGGGGGATACACTCTTGTTGTCAGCACACCCTCTACCACACTCCTCAGATTGTCGCGGCTTACATATACTCGAAACAGCAGTCTTCATCAGCCACCTCGTTTTCGGGCTCTGCTAGGCAAGGAGGAGATGATCTTGGAGGCGTATGGAAAGAAGGTCTATTCCAACGTCTCGCTGCACCTTTGTCAATCTAAAGCGGATGCCACGCTCGCAGCCATTAACCAGAGGCTTTGGCGGGAAATAGCAGACTTCCTTCCGGAACTTCTGGTACACAGTCAGACGCGCTTCAAGGCAGGGCTGGCTGAAGCAAAGATGGTGGCTCAGGACATAATGGAGTCCACAGTCCCGCATAGCGACACCTCAGGCCTGCCATCTGCATTGCCACGGACATGAGAAGGACGTCCTGACTCCCGGCCACCAAGTTCAACCTGGACGTCCAGGAACACATATTGGACCTTCCATTTTAGGGGAGCAACCTCTTTCATTCCGCCACAGATGAGGAACTGGATAAGGTGAAAAACAGTTCACAAACTGCAAAGTCGTCGTCCATCCATACAAAGTCCATGCAAAAGATTTTCAAACGCACCAGCATTCTGACAAGGGTCGGGCCTTCTGCGGGTTTCCGGGGCTTCCAGGAACGATGTTCCAGGCAGCCGGACTGCTCTACGAGCCAACACCGCCGCAAACAGCACAAGGTGGGGAATAAGGGCTTATTTCAGTCCCCCTCCTCAGCCTCAGAGGGAAAAAAGGCATGACACTCCCCTCGGGGTCCACGTGTCTCCGGTGGGGGGCAGGCTTGCTCTCCACGCACACAATTGGCGCACAAGTTTCGCAGACCCCTGGATCCTTTGAGTAGTTTTCACAGGCTACCACCTACCGGTCCCTCCCTCTCCTCTCTCCTCACCTTCACTCCCACAGATTGGGACAACAACTCTGTTGGTGGAAATTCGATCGCTCATAGAGAACCAGGCAGTGCAAGAAGTCCCAGCCTCCCAGCGGGGCATGGGCTTCTACTCCAGGATTTTTCATATACACATGAAGAACCAGGCTGGCCTGAGAGTTGTGTCGGAGCTTTGCACCCTGAACCTTTCCCTCCTGATTCAAAAGTTCAAGATGGTTATCCAAGCGCTTATTGCAGAGACACTGTGCAGGGGAGAGTGGATATGCTCTGAAGGACGCTTACCTACACGTCCCGATTTGGCAGCCCCATCAGTTTTTCCTTCGGTTCAGGATCATGGGCTTCTATTTCCAATACAAGGTTCTCTACCCTTTGGCCTCAACTCGGCTCCAAGGGTCTTTACCAGGTTCATGAATGGGAATCGTACAAAATTGTCGCCCTCATTTGTGCGCCCCCGCAGTTACTGCGACTTTGGGGGCGCACAAAATGAGGGTGACATTTACTGCGCCCAAGCAGAGCGGGGGTTGCAGGGGTGTCCCCCGCTCTGCTTGGGCGCCGTAATGGGAGTCGGGGGTTGTGGGGTTGTCCCCCGCTTACCAAAACGGTAAGCGGGGGAGACAAATAAAAAGAAAAGCATCCTAAGGCGTCAGCTCTAACCCACGTTAGTGGGAGGGGCTGATGCTGCAGGGATAGCAGGGTGCAGGCGGCACACACAGAAATGTGCCGCCGTGAACGGTATGTTGCGGGGTGGGGTGTAGGAAGGGAAAATCAGGCCGGCAAAGCAGGCACCGTGATCTATATGATCACTGCGCCGCGCCGTAACTGGCGTCGGCATTTCGGCCGTCGCAGTTATGGGCGGCACAGTGATCACATAGAAACCATGAATGCAGTGGCAGCCCTTCTCAGCGCCCAAGGTCACTACGTCTATCCATATCTAGACAACTGGCTCATCAGGGCGAGATCCCCGGAGGTGTTCCATCAAACCTCCTCCGCCCTCATGAACACACTTCACGACTTGGGATTCTCTATCAATCTCAAGAGGTCTGAGCTGGAACTGACGCAGAGTCTAACGTTCCTGGGCCTCATCTGGGATACGAGTTCCAAGAGAGTCTTTCCATCGGAGGACAAGATTGCAGCCATCAAGAAGGCCACGAGTGACTTTCTCAGCAGAGGGAGGACCTCAGCTTGGTGGTACCAACACATCTTGGGTATTATGGCGGCATGTCTTCTGCCACCCACCTTCTCGGTCATCCGACCCATGAAGTGTGTGTCAGTTGAGGCTTTCGCCGCCACTTTCTCATTCCACCTCCCCCTTTGGCTGACTCACACCCTGACACAGCCCTTTCTATGCTACACTCTGCCATATCTGATACTCTGGATGTTATTTCCCCTGTCAGGAGGATCTGCCTGAAGCCCAAAGCCAAGTGCAACTCCTCGCATGATTCAGACCTCGTCACCCTTAAACGCAAGTGCAGGGTGGCTGAAAGGAAATGGCAGGCTTCATGTTCATCCTCTGACAAACTGGCCTGCCGCCTGCTCCAAAGGCAATACTGGCTCTCTGTCCGCACCAAGAAGAGAGCTCACATCCAAGCCCGCGTCTCTGCGGCATCTACAACTCGGCTGAACTCTTCAAAATCTGCAAGGAACTGGCCAATCATGCCGCAGTCTCTACCTCTTCTGTCCCTTCCCAGGCCCTCTGCACGGCACTGGCTTCTCATTTCATCTCTAAAACTCTCTCTCCTTCTCACCCCCTTCCCCCCCCTCTACTCCCTGCTCTTCCTCCAGCCCTTCTTCGGCCATCTCTCCCCCCTCCTTCTCTGCCTTTCTCCTGTTCTCTCCAGACAAGGTTTCTAGACAAGTCCGATATATGAAAGTCTCGTCAAAACAGGTTCATCCCTGTTCCTCCAAAACCATCAAGGACCACATGGACTCCTTGGCTCCTGCCCTGGTCGACTTCTGCAACCACTCCTTCGCCACTGGAGTCTTCCACTCCCCCCTGAAGCACTCCCTTGTGCACCCTCCCCTTAAGAAACCCTCTGCTGACCCTTCTTGCCTGGCTAACTATCGCCCAATGTCCATCACTCCTTTCCTGGGCAAACTCTTGGAAAAGCTGACCATCTCCCAGCTAAACCTTCACACTGAATCTGTGGCTGTCTCCATGATCACTAGTCTGGCTTCAGAGCTGCCAGAAGCACAGAAACTGCTCTCCTGAACATCTGTGAAGACCTGCTCTCTTACCTTGATTCCAACACTCTCTGTGTCCTTATGTTACTTGATCTCTCTTCTGCCTTTGACACAGTCAACCATGCCATCCTGCTCAAGCGTCTCTGTGATAACCTGGGAATCACCGGTCAGGCCCTGGCCTGGCTGACTTCTTTCCTCTCTGATCGACCCTCCCAGGTTCAACTTGGGTCCTTCCTCTCCTCTCCTCTCCTCTATCTCTATCTCTACCTGTGGTGTTCCCCAGGGGTCTAACCTCTCTCCATGGCTGTTCAACTAATACCTGGCACTTCTTGCCCACCGCATTGCCGTGCTCTGCCCCAACTTCCAGTGCTATGCAGATGCCACTCAGCTCATTTTCAGACTACCCTCAGCCACCTCTTCTACCTCTCTCATCTCCGACTGTCTGTCCGCCATCCAGGAGTGGTGTGCTGCCAATGACCTCTGCCTTAATGCCAGTAAGACAGAGATTCTCCTCATCGGCACACCCGCTCCCTCCTTTCCTGTCACTCTCTGGCCGGCCTCTCTTGGCCCTCCTCCTGCTCCCACCTGTTTTGCCAAAAACCTCAGGGTCATCTTCGACTCCACACTCTCCTTCTCTCCTCATATCTCTGACGTCTCAAAGAAGTCTCACTACCAGCTGTACCTTCTCAGAGGTATTCTTCCTTTCCTCTCTTTCCCCCAGAAGCTCACTGTCTCCAGAGCTCTGGTTCTCTCTAGGCTGGACTATTGTAACAGCTTCTTTCTAAATCTTCGACCTCTGCAACTCATCCAGAACAGGACTGCGAGACTTGTCCTTGCCCTCAAGCCCTGGGATTGTATCTCTCCAGGACTGAAATCTCTGCATTGGCTCCCAGTGGCTGTGAGGATTAAGTTCAAAACCTTCTGCATTGTCCACAAGGCCTTCTGGGGCCTGGGCCCTCAATACCTTCAACTCTCTCTTCCTAAATATCTTCCTTCTCGAGCTCTTCGCTCATCCGCCTCCAACTCCCTGCGGGTCAGATGCTTCTCCAAGCAACGGGTTGGTGGTATATCTCTCTCTTCGACTGGGGCCTCCCTCTGGAACAGCCTCCCTGCTTCCCTGAAACTAGAGGAGAATCATCTCTGGTTCCGGAAGCACCTCAAAACCTCTCACTTTGCTTCTGCTTTTTCTCCTCCTCTCCCCTGCTGACTTCCTGACTGATACTGAAACTGCACTGGTTACCTGGCCACCCTCTGATCTCTGGCCCAGGTCCCCTCCCCGCCAGTCGCACTCCTGCACTGCCTTCCTGGCAACCTCCGCACTTGGGGACTGTTGTTCTGTATCCCTACAGTCCCACTATCAGCACTTGACACCTGCTGTCTGCACTTACCTTTGCACTTGCCACCTGCTGGATGTACTTTTACGTTATCTTTCTTATTATCCCATGTACTGCATTGTCCCCTCCATCCGCACTTTCCTCCTCCCCTTCCCATGCACTTGCGCGATCTGAATGACACCTGGCCTAGTATGATCGTTGCCTGTCTTACCTCTGGTCCCCCTCCCTTGCCTCGTCGCGCCTTGAAACACTAGTGTATAGGCGCTTTTTAAATGCCATATCATAATCCTATGTTCTGGCAGTATCCTACACGAGACTTAAAATGAGGAGATTACAGCTGCACTTCGCAGCCTCATAGAATCAGGAGCGAGGGTCACAGGTGGAACTCGACAGCATTCCTCCCTTCATACACCAGGACCTAGTCTGGTGGAGCACGGACTGCAATCTGAGGATAGGCAGGCCCTTCCGACAACCAGTACCGCAGGTTACCTCACCACGGATTCGTCCTTGGTGGACTGAAGAACTACCTTGGACAACCACAGCGTCTACGGAGTTTGGTCCCTTCAGGAACAGGAGGCCCATATCAATTGGCTGGAACTGAAGGCCATCTGGCTGGCTCTCAAGGCCTTCCTGCTGTGCTTCAGCGGCAAAACGATCCTCATTCAGACATACAACTCCACCAGCATATGCTACCTCAACAAGCAGGTGGCACCAGGTCCCCTCTGCTATGCACCATGGTGGTCAGCATCTGTGAATGGGGCCTTGCGATCGACATTCACCTGACGGCGATCCACCTCCCGGGCGAATCGAACCTGAAGGCGGACAGACTCAGCAGGCTGGGGGCGGACAATTAAAAATGGTAATTGAATGATCAGGCCCTTCAGGAGATCTTCAACACATGGGGGCATCCGCAGGTAGACCTCTTCGCCACTTGGTTCAACAGGAAGTGCCAACAGGCAATCAAAATGGTGGCCGCACAGTCAGCAACGTCATGAGGTGCTTCTTTCAGTTTTTTATGTCATGTAGCACGCAAGTCAGACCCTGGCTTTATCCCTGCTGTTATTTCACTAACTTTGTGCGCTTTCCGCCTCCCCAAACCTCAGGCACCGCCCACACTTGCCTTGAGGAGAACCAGCACTTCTCTTCACCTGTCCGCCAGCAAGGGGAGTGCTCGCTCATTGGCCGGTCACCTTGGGTGGCATGGATCAGCCATCCAGCCTGCTCAGCTGAAATGTGGCACCTGGGGGGTTCTCCATCTGCTGCCCGCTCATCTCCAATTATGTTATGATGGATTACTCTGACAAAGGTGATAATGTCTCAAGTACGTTTATTGATAGAGAAAACACCCACAGCGCAGGCTGCTCTGCATCCCTATTAACTCCAAGTGCTCTCCTGTGTCGTTCTCAAACCCTTTGGGGTGCTCCAGAAAGAAACGGGAGATCAAACCGTAACAGATGTGTGGAGGCAAAATGCAGAGATCGTCATATTTCACGACAGGGCCCACCTATGTGCACCACAGAATCATTCACCAATAATACTGAGTAATTGGTTTAGCGAGTCCCACCCCAGGAATGGTGGTATCCATTGACCTGCTCGACAGCTTGACTCCCCCAGGTAGGACTCACTATTGACACGTCCCTTGATGCACGTGACTTCCCAGTGCATCAGCGCCGGTAACATCACCAGTGCCCTAATGAGGGTTCGCTTCCCAGGCTGCCCGGAATTTCTTCCAACCTTTATTTATTTTATTAACACGCATGCCATATAGCATCAGTTTAAATTATACAGTATTCACTAAAGGGAGACACATTTCACCATGTTTAGTCAGCGTGTGATTATTTGTTGTGCATGCTGCTGGTTAGTACACAGATCAACCATTCAATTACATAAATGCTTTAATGAATGTTGCTTCTCAGTCACCAGCATGCAGCTTTTTCAGTTGACTGCTAACCGGAAACTCTCATGCTAGACTTCCCCCTGCGGATTAATTTACGTTGAAAGTAGCCCACACCGCCACATGTGTTATAGTCATCAGTTTTAAGAAGTACAATAGTAGAATCCCACTTCGGGCCTCTCGCCATCTTGTGCAGTCTGATCTGACACTACTTGAGCACAGGGTGCGGGCAAGGAATGGAGGCCTAACTCTGACTGTACTGTGGCTGGACTACTAGTCCACTGGCGGGTAGAAGCTGAGGCTTGGGGGACATATATATTACTTACCGGTCCAAACCAAGACTGAACAGCAAAAGCGGTGCTTTGCTGACTGCTGCAGTGCTGCTACTTTGGCCCAGACAGCTAGGCCAGCCACCAACCACGCCCTGGCTCACACTGGGCCTCGGACTCGGCAGCATGTGAAGGCAGCAGGAGCAGCTCTGGCTCTCGTGCGCGACCTGACCCCACCCAGTCTGAGTCTAGCAAAATGTACGTGACTGACGAACAGCCAATGAAATAAATCAAAAATCTTGTGTTGCTATGCAGATCCTGACACTGCAAAGCCACAGCTCTAGCGCCTCAGCGGCCTGCTAACATATTAGGATTACACTAACTGTGCATATATACATACGAAAACTGCATGAAAAAGGACGCGCCCCTCTCTGTCTGCAAATGCATGCCTGGTGGCTCTCTCATGCCCAGCCATGCACAATATTTAGCTTTTTTAATAAACATTTCATCCGGTTCGCCGTATGGCCTGCGCCGGGTGTTGTGAGACTTTTCAAAATGCGGACAACACACTGTTTTCTCTGCATTAGACCTTGTGGGATGAGGGGCCAGCGCCCCTTCACCCTAAATAAGTAGCCGCCACTGCCTAGGGGTCATGTGGTGGCATATGGACGGACCCTAGTCCCGTGGAACCCTACACAGATAGTGTGTGTTGTCTACTTGGTACCTCTTCCACATCACAGCACCTATCCCCTTTTCTTCCCCTGTGATGAGGGCCTGCTCTCTCTCTCTTGTTTTTATCATTCACCATTGAAGAATGAGGAAAACAGAATTACAAGATCTACAAAACCCAAAACGCAACATAACATGGACCAACAAACCAACCTGGCCCTGCACCTTGAAATGAAGTCTCAAATTACTCTCATTGAGGGGAGAAAAAACCAAGGAGGGCATCGGAAGGCACCCTAGTCCTGGCGACCCGTGACACAGATAGTGTGCGTTGTCTACTTGGTACCTCTTTCCCCATCACAGCACCTATCCCCCTCTCCTCCCCTGTGCTGAGGGTCTCTCTCTCTCTCTCTCCATTGAAGCATTGAAGACAGGGGAGGTGCAGACAACCTTTTGGTGGTCGCGGTGCTGAGACTGTGGTTCCCGGAAAGGTCAAATAGTGGCAACCAAGTTGGAGGACTGAACCAGGGCGGACTCCGTTAGGCCGATCCAGATAGCCGGCGCATGTGCATGAGAAAGGGAGATAGATGGGTCTCCAGGGCTTTAAGAGAGGTGGGGCCCTGCCAGGGCCCACTAATCTCACCGGGCAGCCCCGGCCACTACACAAAAAGGCTTTTTTTTCTAAAGCCTGAAACTTTCGTCGTGTGCAAGAGCTTCAGGCTTCAGAGAAAAATGCTTTTCAGGCCTAATGGTGATGCAGCACCTGCGAGGCTTCCCTTTCAGCAAGAGATGCCCGTTGGCCAGCGCCACCATTATGGAGAAAACGTGAGGCCGCTGGAAGCAGAGGCCTTGCTTTCTAAATACTGAAGCTCCCACGAATTCGCGGGAGTTTCAGTCTTTAGGAAAAAGGCCTCAGCTTCCAGCGGCCTCACCCTAGTCGTCTGCACGACCGACTAGGACTGCCAATTTCTACTGCCTCCAAATATCTAGATTCCGACTAAAAAAAACTGGAGGCAATAGTTTCCCTGTAGAAGCCGCCCAGTAATGGAAAGCATTACCAGTTGAGCTAAGAAGGGATCAGTCTTATGACAGTTTTAGACGCAACACCCGTGACTGGCTACGCCTCAACGACCACTAGATTAATGACTATAGCTATCTGTTTTGTGTCTTGCCTCTTACCTGTATCTGTTAACATTTGTAACTGCGCCTGCAAGTATTCTCTGTACCTGTCTATACCTGTAACCAAGCCTTAAGTATCCTTGTCATGTTGTGCGCCCTGCTACCTAAGGGTTCAGGGTGCCCTATAAATAAAATAAACAAACAAACGAACAAATAAACCCTTTCAGCCTTAATGGTGACTCTGAACCCTCCAAAGCTGGCGAAGGCCAGCGCCACCATTAAGGCTGAAAAGGCGAGTTACTGTCCCCTGCCAGGCAAGACTATAGAAAATAAATGTAGAGATCAGCACCCTCCCCTTTATGGGGGAGGGTGCTGATCTCTATAAAAGGCTGCCTGGCAGGGTTGTCAGTAGCCCATTGAGCCGGGGCTCGTCAGTGGGGCGTGCCCTAACAGGCCAGCATGACCCCTGCCGTTAGGCCACGCCCCTTGATGAGCCCCGGCTCATTTAGCAGTGCCACTTAAGGCACTGCGGGTCTCCTTGTCAGGTGGAGTTGGGGAGCGTCTATAAAACTTCACATGAGGAGATAGGTGTTGTGGGCTGTTTTGGTGAGGTCACAGGCGTGACAGTGTGACCAAGAGACCAGAGAGGAGTGCTGCATTGGTGACAGATACTTTGGAGTGCCTGAAGAGAGTGAAGGTGAGGTGTTGGCAGGAAAGAGGAGGTAACAACTAAATTCTGTTTGTGAGTCGGTGTGGTGTGTGAGAAACTATGTGAGAGTAACGAGAGGGAATATTGAGATACTGTGGGAGTGCAGTGTGGGAGTGTGGAAGAGAGGAGAGAGTTGGGGATGGTGTACGGGTGAGCTAAGGAGAGAGCGAGAGAGAGAGAGAGAGAGGGAGAGATGAAGAGATCAGAGAGAGAGGCATGGACAGGCGAAAGAGGGAATGATGCGAGAGATAGAGAGACGTGAAGAGAACAGACAAGCAAGAGGAGCACAGAAATACCATAGAGGGGAGGAGGAAAGAGGAAGAGAGACAGAGCGATTGGAGAGAGAAAAGAACGTGAGAGGGATAGAGGAGTGTTGTGAAACTGTAGAAAGGAAGTGAGAGAGAAAGATCTGAACAGAGCAGAGAGAGGAAGAGAGACAGAAACACATAGAGACAGGAGAAGGGATAGAGGACTAGAGATAAACACAGAGAGAAAAAGAGAGAGAAAGAAAGAGAAATAGAGGGAGGGAGAAAGAGAGAGAGACACATAAAGGAAGTCACGGGGTAGAGATTTGATTTTTATATTTTTTTTATATTTTATTGATATCACGCTCGTAGACAAGTGTTTTAGAGCGCAACGAGGCAAGGGAGGGGAACAGGGGAGAACAAAACAACAATCTTACTACGCCCAGTGACATTGAGAACGCACAAGTGCATGGGAAAGGGAGATGGGAAAAGTGCATGGAAGGGGGGAGAAGTGGAAAGTGCCGAGCAGAGGAGAAACAGATAAATAATAATTAATAAATAAAATGAATAAATAATAAAGACAATAAACGATGGTCGTGCAGCCAGCAAGTGGCAAGTGCTGTGTTTAAGGCAGCAGACAGGGTATGTCTGAGAAGTGCCGAAAGAAAAGAAAAGGGATGGAGGACTGTATGGGTACAGATCCAGATCCCAGTGCAAGGGGTGGCACGGAGGCAGTGCAGGAGGGTGGCAGGGTGAGCAGGTACCTTGGCCCGGAGGACAGAGGGTGGCCAGGTGCACAGTGCCAAGAGAGAAACAGATCAGCAGGGGGGTTGGGGGGGGTCGAAGGCAGAAGCAAAGAGGAAAGGTCTTGAGGTGCTTCCGGAACCGGATATGGTTCTACTTAAGTTTCAGAGGGGCAGGGAGGCTGTTCCAAAGGGAGGCCTCAGCCGAAGACAGAGATCTACCCCCAGCTTATTTCTCTGAAGAATGACTGACCCTAAGGAAGTTGGAGGTAGAGGAGCGAAGAGCTCGAGAGGGGAGGTATCTACGGAGGGATAGTTGAAAGTATTTTGGACCCAGGCCCCAGAAATGAGTGGGAGAGGCGAGACTGAGACCTGGTGTTGGGAGAGGATGTCCAACTATGGGAAGCCAGCGAACGAACTTGCTGGGGGACCTAAAGTAGGAACCTTAGGTATTCAGAGAGGAAGACAGTCAGAAAAGGTTACAACCTTTAGAAGTCCCCTACAGTCAGGGTGTGGCGGAGACAGTAGGGAAACTCTAGTTGTAGCTCTTAAATGCCAATATTGGTCTCCTGTTGTGAAGGAAGCCTGGGCTAGGGAGGGGGACTTCCCCACCAGGTTGCTATATAGTATTAAGGGAATCTTAAGGAGAACACAGTGAGGAAACTCTGGTCTTCTGACAAATTTGTGTAAACTAAAAAAAAAGCCTTGAAATGACTATCCTGTATATGTCACCCTGTCATAGTACTGGTGGATGATGACATTGCAGAGAACAGTGACCTCAAGGAGTCCCTACCAGTGGAAGATCTCTCTGAGCATATACATATTTCAATGTCCTGAAAGACTGCTTTATAAACTTTGAGTGTCTGAAATCTACCCTGGAGAGGTACCAAGAATTTGTGCTTTAGACCGACCTAACAAGTGGGAAATCTCAAGTAAGACATCCCCAGGGAATATATCTGACTACTAAATCTCAAAATGTAAAGTCAGAAAGAACCCATCATGAAGCAGGACAAGACCTGTAGATCAATCCCAGCAACTAAAAGTGAGTAGCTTCTGAAAACGTTCTCACCCAAGAATAACCATGTGTTGGCTGGACAAGAAGCGAGAGTCCCAGAAGACACCAAAGGAGACAAAGAGTAACGGGTGCCACGGGGAAACTGAGGGAAATTGGGAATGTCCACTAGGCCCTCCACTAAACTCCACTGTAGAAGGATACATCCTTGAAAGTGGCAGCATCGATTCCACAGAGCCAGCCATGCCCATCCACTAGACACCTTCTGCATGTGTTCATAAAGCTGATATAAAACCACAGTGAAATAAAGCTACACGCGAACCATGAGATTGAATGCAAGCAATGCATCAGTCACCTCCCAAGGGCTTCCTACTCGTACAGATAAGACTAGTTAAATTAAGGGAGTCAGCCCCAAAGACAGGGACAGGCTCTGGCAGGCAGATAGAAAACTTTCCTGGGGGAGCGAAGAGTCAACCTCAAACCCCACATCAGGGTTGTAAAGAGAAACACCTGAGTTTCCGCACACTAGAGAGAGATGATGGATGGTGGGGCAATGTCCTTCAAAAAGGCAAAGCCTGTGGCAGCAGGTGGTGGGAGTCAGGAGGAATAACTCATTTGGAGGCAGCAGGAGAAGTGGATAGAAGAAGCTGGAGAAAGAGCTGGATCTGGAGCAAAAGCAGGTGCAGGAGCTGGAGGAGAGACCATGGAGCCTGGGGAGGGTAGGAGACGGGAGACAGGAAGCTGGAGAGAGTCCCAGAACACTGGTGTAAGAAGGAAAAAGGAGACTGCAGGCGACGTTAGAAAGGTATGACTAAGGGGCTGGGGAGTGAAAGTCCCAGAAGGTAAGGAGGACAGTGAGCCAGAGGGCTGGTAGTAGACCGATTCGAAGGACTGGCTGGAGAAAGCTACAGAGATCTGGGAGGAGAAACACCCAAAGGTCTGGGAAGAGAGATACTCAGACGGCTGGTAAGAGTTATGAGACCACAAGAGGCAGACAAGAAAGAGAAGATGGAGGAAAGAAAGTGTGTTGGTGGGAGAGTTGTTGAAATAGAGAGAGGAGTGGGGTAACATACAGAAGCAGAAGGTGGTGCTGACAGAGAGATAGAGGGCAAGTGTGATAGAAGTGAGTAGAAGGAAGTGCATAAGAGAATTGGAGAAACATCAAGGAGGTGAAGGAGGAGGTGATAGAGAAAGTATGGAGAAAAATTGAATATTTCCAAGGAGTAGGGATTCTCCACATGAGTAGATTGGCAGAAGAATAGTGAGGAAGATACGGTGGTGGACCCTAAGATGACAAGGGGCATGAGGGGTTGAGAAATGTGCTCTCCTGATACTTCCAGGAGGGGCAGGAGAATCTCGGAAAGAAGGATGGGCACAGAGACCTCTTAAACCCAAGATTAAGAACCCAATTGAACACAGTGAGAAGAAGAGCGAAGAAGGTTGTGGGATCCCCTTAAACCTCAGACCATAATGGTATTTGCGTACCAGGAGAGACCCGGCAGCGGACCAACTGGAAACTGGAAGAACCCTTTACTGCCCTGAGATACATTTTATTTACTTACATTGTCCTGAAGCAGTACTATCATATCCTGGAACATAACCATGCTGACAACTTAACTTTTCTTCAGACCCTGCCAATTTCTTATTTTGGCCCAAATGTGTGCCAGATCCCTTATAAACCTTTGTTTGTTCAAAAAACATTTTGGCATCGGCCTATGTGGGTCCCGGTCAGCCCCGTTACACCACCTAATGTATGTCTGATGTACTGTGCTCTGCTGCTTCGAGAAGCCAAGTTCATTAGCAAATACCCAAAATAAATCATTAAAATAATGATAATTATTCCATATTTATAGCAGCCATTTGCTATATATTTGGGTGTCCAGAAAATTGGCTGTGTGATTTGCAACCGCGCAGAAAGGTTGCCCTTTCTTATGGTACTGGTTGAGGCCGTTTGATGAAGAGACTTGGGCCAATTCTCTTATGAAGCATTCCATTGACAATATCATGAAAGTAACCCAATAGTTGATTGTATTTGTTCCGTATATTGTGGTTGATTCTCTACCCTTGGATAAGTAACGTAGCGGACAAGAGCGCGTCCCTTTTTTGACTCCCGAAAACGCTTGCAGGACATTGTTGCTGCATTATAATGTAGCAGAAGTTGGTTGCCATTGAGACCAATGAAACCGCTCTTCATTGAAGAACCATGTTACACTTATTGTTGTAAGATTATTTTATCTCTGGTGGACATAAGCTAAACATAAGTAACGTAGCGGACAAGAGCGCGTCCCTTTTTTGACTCCCGAAAACGCTTGCAGGACATTGTTGCTGCATTATAATGTAGCAGAAGTTGGTTGCCATTGAGACCAATGAAACCGCTCTTCATTGAAGAACCAGGCAATGAAAGGACGTCATACGTCCCAGATATACATCTTTACAACCAATCAGGCACCGTCGATTTTACCAGCCCCAACTCTGTCTCACGGTACCCTCCAGATTGACCAATGCACAAATCAAGGAGGTATCTCTGGTGGACATAAGATAAACATAAGTAACATAGCGGACAAGAGCGCGTCCCTTTTTTGACTCCCGAAAACGCTTGCAGGACATTGTTGCTGCATTATAATGTAACAGAAGTTGGTTGCCATTGAGACCAATGAAACCACTCTTCATTGAAGAACCATGTTACACTTATTGTTGTAAGATTATTTTGTAGTGTTTGGAATGTGACCACAAAATTCATGTCTGGCATTCATGAGGTAGACTCTTTTTGCCTCAACGTGAACCAAATGCCGCTGACTGTACTCTTGACTCCTGACTGAAGCATTTTGATCAATGCAATGCTGTACAAATGGGCACGTTGGTGGGTATTAATTTGAAAACTATTTCAAAGAATTTGCACTTCAGAATTCATGATGTATTATTTTTGCATTTAGTCTTGTCAAATACATCAAGAATCCATAAAGCTGCATACATGACATTAACATTCTTTGCAAACTTCACAAAATGAATACATTCAGCCAGACAACACGCCAATATAAAAGTGCCAAAATGATATACGTACATACAGTATCAAATACAGCATGTTATTAAAATGGTAATCCAAGTAAAATAAAAACATAATATTATTTAATGTTCTGGTTTATATCCAGGGCAAAAGAGGGATCTATACGGATCAGGAACATTTCATGGTATAGGCCTTTTTGCCAACATTTTGCAGTGGTTAATCAGGGGGGCCGCGACCAAGTGGGTGGGTCCCAGATGGTTCCATGTCATTTCATCACCAGGCCTTTAAACGTGCACATTCCCCCCCAAACCCTCCACCCCCACTTATTTTTTACTATTGCCCACCCCACCCCTACAAAATTCGATGAGCACATTCGATGTAATGTGCACGTTTAAAAGCCTGGGGATGTAAAAGCAGGCGATGAAAGGACGTCATACTGTCCCAGATATACATCTTTACAACCAATCAGGCACCGTCGATTTTACCAGCCCCAACTCTGTCTCAATTCCTCTGTCTCGCGGTACCCTCCAGATTGACCAATGCACAAATCAAGGAGGTATCTCTGGTGGACATAAGATAAACATTTGATAAAGGTGTAATAGAGTAGCTCTAACTTTAGGCATTGCAAGTTTGGATTGCCTACAGTTATATCTGGGCAACCATGTCTGGAACATATTTACATTTATATTTTTTTGAAAGCTAGAAAATAATATCATGTGAATGGGATAATCTAGCCACTGCCCATCGTAAAGACAAAAGGGCAAATTTCCAATGCGTGTAATACAGCACTATAATGTAGCTTTCACGCCCCTGCTCAGGGAGACATGGCGTTTAACAGCCCAGCCAGCCAGAGCTTTGCAGGCCCGAGCTACGGTGTGAAAGCTATTTGCACCCTGCGATTTCCGGGGTGCGGATAGTTTTCATGTTTTTGGCCTTCTGACGGGAGATGTGCTCAGCGCAAGCACATCTCCCGTCAGAATGAAAAATAAAATCCCAAAAATGCCCCACGCCATTAAAATAGAAAAAGCCCTTGGTCCCTTTTTAGATGACGGTGGCCATGGAAAACAGGTTCCAAAATGGCTGCCGTCACCTGAAAAGGAAGCTAGTCCCTTTTCTTTTTTTATTGCGGCCATTTTCAACAACTTTTTGTTTTTTACACCACGGGCGGTGAATGAACATTCACGTCTGGGAAAGGCGGATTTTGATTGGTCAATCTGCCTTTCCCGGGTGGGAATACAGCACCATGAACATGTTTGAGTCAACTGAGGATTGAATCTTGCCTTTGTAAGCATACTTCTTTGGGATCAACCCAAATTGTAATTGAAAGCTCCAGACCTTCAACCGTTTCGAAAGGAAAGTATACAGAGAAAGAGGGGAGATCTCGAGTAGAGAAATAAAGAAACTAAATATTGATTTGTTTCCTGTGTTGAGTGAATGTATTAACCTTGCAATTCCCTAGTGTCTTCTTTGTTGGAAAAGGTCAAGGTTTCCTACTATTGTGAGCGTTTCACGAACATCCTCTTGATTCTGGACAGATGGGCTAAGACTATCTTCCGAGATACTCTGGGTTCGTTTTCTCTCTGGGTTTGCCCACACACTTGCCCAAAACTTAACCTAGAACGCCCTTAAGAGATCATTTACACATGGTAAACCAAATTCCACGTGGACCAGTTTGCGGTTCCTTCTATTGGAAACTGGCAGTAGACTTCTAGCAAACATAGGGCCTCACAATGATCATGGGGGGAATTCTCCAGTCTTTCGGAGGTATTACCGACAAACTTGTTTGCCATTACTGCCACTCAATCCAACAGATTTACAGCGGACTACGAGTGGTGGTAAAATGCTGGTAAACCCCATTTTTGGTGCCGATAGGACTACCTGGAGATTTTTGTGGATTTATAACGAGTGGTAATTCTGCTGTCGTTAATGTACGGATTTTTGGAAGTAAAACTTTGGAAGTAAATCAATTGAACTATATGTTGGATCTGGAATTAGGCGGTTTGGAAAAGTTGGAGGTAATTCTGTTAACTTCATTAAAAAAAAAGTGGCAGTAGCAAAATTGCTGCCAATAATTCCATTGCTTTTCTTCTCGTGTGTTGCTAAAGATGTGCTTTCTGCAGAGCATTCTCTGCAGAAAGGCTACAACAGATGGGAAACATCCTCTTTTACTCGTGAAACTGGTATGTGGGTCATGGTAGTCCTGCTGGAAGGTCTCTGTAGACATGACTTATGCAGGAACGTACAGGAAGAGACGTTTTTATGCATGAAGTTGCAAGTCATGCATTATTCACTTTTATTTCAACGCTTGATAAGAAGACAGTGCACCTTCAAAGTATTTCCGATTAAGAGGCCAACACTGGGGTTAATGGGACTCCACATGTCTTAGAAAGAAATACATGGAGACAATAAATATTATCAAATGAGGTAAAAGTACATGGATGTATTGGCAATAGAAACCACAGGCTTCCAAACGGGGACTGATGTTCGATTCCCCCAGCTATAACATTTACTTTCGCCCATTATAAAGGTGCTCAAATTATAGACTTTGAATGGCTGACTCCAACTTGTGAAGATCTAGCCGGTCCCATGTCAGAGGCCAGCAATTAACTCGGCGAGCTATCCTACGGATTTAAAACACATGTGTATGCACTACCGAAAGTGTGCATGTAGGATATACGTTAGTGTTCCTTATGCAAATACTGCATTATGTGTTACTTTTATGTAGCGAATAACTTTTCATTTTCGAACAATGTGAACTCTTGCATTAATTAAAGGTGCACACTAATTGTGAGGCTGGTAGATTTTGTAGCATCAGCACTACTCTCATTTCCAAAGTAAAGGGATGGTGAAAACGTTGCAGAGGCACATTCAAGGGATAAAGAGGCGAAATGATCAATTGAATGAGAGAAGAATATGTGTGTGAGGACATATACACAGGACAGTGTTCTATTCTCTCCCGCCGGTGTGCCGGCGAGGGAGAGAACGTGTGGGGCCCCGTGGGCCGAGGCCTAACTGCTCAGCGCAAGGAATCAGGCACACACTCATTGCTCGTGTTCTGCCAGGAACTGCCTCTTCATGGCGGGGGCAGGGCTTTTATTTAACGCGCCTTACGTCACCGCGTTGCAGGACGTAAGGCGTATACAACATTCCTCCTTTTTTCCAACAAATTATAACACAACACACTAGATAGATGTCAAACTTATTCAATTTAACTCAACTGTGCATTCTAGTCCAGCACAACTTATAGTCCTACCACTCATAGGTGGTCATTACGAGGTTGGAGGTAATGGAAAAACGATGCCGGTAAAGGATTCCCGGCACCACATACCACTCCCGGCTATTCCTACTCAAGAACCCGGCATTAGGAGGACATCACAAGTCAGGCGGACATGCAAATACCGGCACCATGAAGACGCTAAAACGGGATACCGGCATGCCGGCAAGACCGGCATCGCGAACCACCCGTAAACAGCTATGTGCAGTATTCCCAACTGCCACAGGTGCACACAATCAGCACAGGTGGAGGCAATGGAGCCTGGCCCAGCACAAAAGGAGCACACCCACACACCACACCCCACACCCCTTTCCACACCAAAATGATTCCACTAGTAGTAGCAATACTGGGGCTGGAGGACATGCTTGCATTGCTACACCAGCAACAACAACAACAGCAGGCACCACAGAGGAGACACAGGAGGAGAAGGAGGGTGAGACAGGCCCAGCAAGCCCCTCCAGTGCAGCCAGTGGTACCATGCAGGCAGCCCCCAATCCCTTGCATCAGAGCCAGTCCATTCAACCTAACCCTGAGCAGATCCACACCCTGTACCGTCTGGACCGGGACACCATCACCATCGCCACCATTGTGGACATGATACACAACGACATTGTCAGCCTTATTGAGATACGCACCGCCATCTCCCCTCTACTGAAGGTAGTGTCGGTGCTTCACTTCCTGGCCACAGCAAACAGTGTGGCACATGCATGGCATATCACAACTCTTATTTTCTCGTATGCTGAACCAAGTGCTGGTAGGTGCCCTCCTGAAGTACACAAGGGACTACATATCCCTACAACGGACTCCCCAGGAGATCTTTCATATAAAAGTTGGCTTCCATGCACTGACAGGCATGCCAAATTGTATTGGTGCACTTGACTGCACCCATGTGGAATTGGTGGTGCTGCATGCAACAGAGCTGGCGTACCGCAATCGTAAGCTATATCACTCAATCAACGTACAGATGGTATGTGACTCCAGCAAGATCATCACACATTGTTGTGCCCAATTTCCTGGATCAACTCATGACTCAATGGTCCTGCGTAACTCCATGCTACATGGAGCGACATGCAGGACGACGTGCCTGGCTGCTTGGTAATTTGCATGACAGGCACATGGCAGTGAAATGGGGAGATAGATGCACACACCACCATGATGTCATTGTTGTGGTGACAGCATGATGTGCACATCCCAAAACACTGTGCCCCAAAGCATCCCAAACTGAACATGACAACCAATTTCCATAGCAATGAAGTAAGCTGCACACCTATCACAACATGCCAAACTAAAAACCACCCCACATCCCACAACACGTGCACCACCCATCATCGGACCTCACCCTCCGTAACACAATCCAGCAACATGCTGTGAGTATTCTCTATGTAAATGTCTGCAGCAAATCACTACACAGGACAAGCATCCATGAGAGCAGTGCTTTAAGTGAGGTAAGAAACTGAGGGGGGGCCCTCATTTGGGGGTGTGGCCTAAGACATGATGGGCGTGGCCCAATTGGTGGGCAGGGCCTAAATGCGACATGGTAAAACTGGTCGGGCCTACATTACTAAGTACATATTGTGTAGCAGACTGCTTGCTACATGGCTTAAAGTATAACAAATCAAAGCTCAAGGTGATTATTTATTGGACCCTTAACTGGGCCGTTGACAAAAGGATAGGTGTTGAAGTACATTAACAGGTGCATTCAAATGTGTAAACAATTAATTGACAATTTCCCAGAACCCCACATAATAATCTTCAAGGGAGTCCTTCTTTGCATGAGCTTGCTCGCAGTGTGTTTCCTCAGCTGTTCGTCTCCCTTTTGCCAGCCAGCTTTTCACAAAGGACAATGGCTTAAATGCTTTTACTGGAGGGCCATTAAGTTTCAGCCATAAACATGAGGAAATAGTGGCCACATGGAGGGATGCTCGGCTTGGCGAAGCAATTAAATTCATGGCGCTGAAGCCCTTTCGCAATCTGCATTACTTGTGGGCAACATTTCCATGCAAGCAACCAAAGCCCTAAATGCTTCAAGGCACCTTTTGCCACCAAAGTCCTAAAATCCCTGAAGGCATGGATGTTGTCTCTGATTGGGAGTTGAGATTTCACACACAGTCTCTGAATCTCATTTTCACCATAAAGTACAATGTCTTCATCATTTGGTAAATTCTTTGCATCCAAGAAAGTGAAACTGGCTACAAGTTCTTTATCCAGGTCTGGAGCACACCTTTTGACAAGGTTAACTGAAAGGCTTTGATAAAATTGCCTTTCATTCAGAGACAAAGAGTTTGCCCTTCCCTGGGAAATATGAACGCCCTAGAAACAAACTCCCCCGGAGATTCTATCATTGCAAAGAATCTTCGGACTCGCCCCACCAAAAGTCTGTGTGCATCCACAATTGTGATATCCCGGCTCTGAAGAGCCAGAGACAAGTCTTTCAGTTCTTGAAGGGCATCGCACATAAGCACATAAGCCCTAAAAGAGTTGGAGATAAGCTTCTTAAGCAGACCGTCCTATTTGCTTCTGTCCCTTGTGGTTCTTGAGAGATCCTTAGCAGCTTCTCTGAAATGCTTACACAAAGCAGGGAAGCAGTTCCAAACAGCTTGAACTGTCCTATAACTTGATGCAACCCATCGTGTCTCCAGCATCTTCCCTATCCTCTGCAGCTGCAAACCCAGATCACTGGCAGCCATTTGTAGCTGTCTTGTGTTTTTTGGTGACATGCTGTATGTGGCATATAAAGAGTCCATTAACATTGTAAAATGATTGGCCCCACCAACCTCATCAATAGTGTCTCCAACGGCCAGTTCAAGGCAGTGAGCTAGACAATGCCACGATAACACAAGATTTGGGAATTCCGCTTGCAATAATGTTATCACCCCCCCTTTGCTACCAAACATTACAGCTGCACCATCCGAACAAATAGCAATCCAGATCTCATGCAACAGGGTCTTTGTGATGCCAACATTCTCAAAATACCCCAGCAGAGCTTCCTTTATGGCCAAGGCATTTGTCTCTTGGAGCTCCACTAGACCAAAGAAAATGGTGACTGGTTTACAATGAGCCCCAAAAAGACCCCACAGATAAATAATCAAAGTTGATTTGTTGCTGACAGTGGTGCTCTCATCCACAAACACAGAAATCTTTGGCTTGTGTTCTCTGATATAACACATTAGCTTCTTTTGCATTTCTGATGCAATATGTCTCACTATCTCTGTTGCAGTAATATTACTGCGCAACACACAACCCATTTCAACACCATTCACCTCCTGGAGGTCCACCAAATCAGGGTGATCTGTGAATGGCCGATTCTTTTTGGTCAGGTAGAAAACAGTGTGAAACACTCTGCATGTGCTTTCCAAATGTTTGCCATGGCTTTGCTGCATGACTTCTGTCAAGTGGTTCTTTTTTCGCGCTGTTAGAATGTCTTGTGGTGCCTTATGAGCACTACTTGACTTGTGCTCCATAATCTTCTTTCGGAGCTGCTTCTGACGAGCATGTTTGCCAAAACCTGAAGGACCCACCTTTCCATCGGCCCATTCCATGCTTATGCGCAAACCTTGCCCACAGGAGTGCACGGATGTCATGATGCCTACCCCCGCAGCACCAGGACAGGCCCAGCACCCCTGGGAGCAGACATCATGCCCTCGGGTAAAAGCCCAGTGGCCCCTAATAGGGGCTCTTTGGACTTTGTCCTGGCGCCTTTGGCGCCAGGCTCATGTTGGACATCAGTCCTGGCGCCATAGGCGCCAGGCTCATAAAAGAGGGTGTTTGGTGCACTTACCTGACGCAGACCATGCTGCATGAAGCCTCAAGCCAAATGAGGCTTAGGAGGGACTATTTTCTCAAAGGAACTATTTTACTTGGGTGTGGACCGTGGAAGAATACTTACCTGGAACTTCTTCCAAGGCTATTTAAACCACGCCCGGACTGCCACAAGTGCTTCGCGTTGCTCTGCATCTAGCAGCTGAACGCTCACCGTGCCTGCTCCTGCATCTTGCCTCCAGCCACGCCCGCCTCGATCTTGGGATACCTGAAAGGAAGGAAGGGAAGAGAAAAGGTGAAAACCAAGAACTTAATCTAATTTCTTACCTGTCTCCGGAATCATCACGCCAGCGATCCTGAAGATAGACATTCTTTAAAAGCATCGCGCTACTTGTAGCAGCGCTGCGCATCACTCACCTGCCTCGTGGGCTCTTCACTATCCACCGCGACCTTCTGGGCATTCCGCCACATCTCTGCACCTGCAGGGGAGAAGAAGAGACAAAAGGTGAGCAGGAGGAACAAATGAGGAAAGCCTGATTTTCCGTCACAAGACTTACCTGGCCATATTTGACGGAACCACTCCTCACTTCGGGTCGGCGCCACTTCTTGGCCTGGTACCGCACCCCGGCCCCTAAGGGGAAAAAAGAAAGACATTACTAGAGGGATTCAAAGACATTTAAAGGGATAATTTTATCACGAACTCACCTGAGTTTATTTCCGGCAATATCCCTCGAAGCATCACTTCCACTCTGCACCTGAAAATAAGGACAGATCGCAGGTTAAGAAAAGCAAACAAAGAGAAGACTCTACTCTGGAACTTTTTAAACTGCATACTTACGGCATTTCGTCTTCCGAAACCAGTGAAGTAACTGGTCAAATACGCGCCCCTGCACCAGAAGCAGGATGGAGAGCTCATCCATTCAAACATTAAGGTGAGACTTGATTGGGGATTTCGGAGGTGGTCAGAGAAGAGCAAAGGGGAGGTGGGAAGCAATCACAATACTCTGCAGTCAGTTAATCCCCTTTCTCCACCTACAGAAAGATTTTTCTACGGGCCAGACAAGCCAGATTTGGGGGTCCAGTTCAGTCGGTGTTTCGAATCCTGCGCATCACGCTTAAAGAGGTCACAGCAATCCAGACCAGGTCAGCGCTTCCGTGGGAGCCAGGTGAGCGTTACAACGGATAAGCCACCTGTTGCTTTCACGTCCCTACACACAGAGCATCCAATGTGACCTGAAGCCAGAAAAATCCATTCATATTCCCCCTTAAAATAGCACCATTGCTGCTTGCTCTGGCAATCAGGGGTTAGAAGAGGCTCTTCTGGCACAGGCTGCAGTGTAGCGGGAGATGCACTCGAGCTACTGGCCTCCTTAGCGCAAAAATCCTGGCATATTTCTGCTGCCTCACTTCTCGAATTGACTGGGCTAGCTTCCTCATCCCCACTCAGAAGGGTGGCAGCCTCCTCCACCTTAGATCTTTTCGCTGATGGCAAGTAGTCAAACAGCAAAGTCTGCACAGACTTGCGCTTGGGAAGTACCGCAGACATTGTTAATGGCTGCAGAAAATCTTGGGTGTATCACTAGCGGATCTGTTTCTAACCTGTGCACGGCCGAAACTCTCGGCTTTCTATCTGTAAAAAAAAGAAAATGTGGTTTACTGCACTGAACCTAGCTTATATATAAATTACTATATCTTATTGCAGTGACAAAGGCAGTATTCTAATTTGGGTGGTAAATAAACCCAACAACCACTAAAATGGATTCAAAGCCTTCCTGTAGCATAAAATGTGATATCCGAAAACCTTGCCATTCCTAACCTGAGATCCATCCTGTAACATGAGATGTGATATCTCAATGCTTCGAATTGCTAACCTGAGACCCTTCCTATAACATGAGATGTGATATCCAACTCCTTCTAATACCAAACTTGAGACCCTTCCTATGACATGAGATGTGATATCCAAATCCTTCTAATACCAAACCTGAGACCCTTCCTATAACATGAGATGTGATATCCAACTCCTAATACCAAACCTGAGACCCTTCCCATAGCCTGAGATGTGAAATCTCACTCCTTCCCATTCCAAACATGAGACCCTTCCCATAGCATGCGATGTGATATCCTCCTCCAACTGTTCTGCTGTTTGTTCCCTCGCAATGCAAAGGAACAAACAGGAGAACGGTTGGAAATGGAAATAATACATGAAAGAAAATGCATGCGAGGGAACAGGATGTTCCCTCGCATGCATTTTCTTTAGTTTCTTTTCCGTTTTCCCCAATACAAATGTTTCTTATTTCTTTTCCCCATCCAAACTAACAGCAGAAAGTTTGGATGGGGAAAAGAAACGAGAAACATTTGGAATTGGGAAAATGGAAAAGAAACTGAAGAAAATGCACCAAAGGCTTGGTGACATCAGGGGGCCCCGGCAGGGCTCTGGCTCAGTCTTACTTTTTGGAGACTGCCGGGGCCCGGCCCCAGCAGGCCCCAGCCCACTTAAAGCCCTGCATGAGAGTGTACTAAACAAAACCACCAAGGGAATCCACTGCTTGCCACAGGGCCACCACCACAGAAGTGCAGCATGTCACCATGGGTATAATTAGCCCTGAATGCCAAATAATGCAGAGACTACTGCCAATGCTGCCAGTTAGAAAATCATACAGAACACTACACATCACATATTTATCACAAACACAGCGGTATGCGTCCACAATGCAAGAGCAACATCAAGGCAGTGTACACGTGTATCATCTTGAAGATGCAATCCACACCATAAGACCATGGCACAGAACACATTGAGGGAAGGAAAAATGTGTGCATACAACCAGGGACATGTGCATGTGACCAACAAATATCTGCAGGCATGTGTGATAACTACAGCTGTCCATCATGAATCAACTAACACATACCTTTTTTTTGCTCACATGCAGGTGATAGTGGCTATCCCTTGAAGCCGTGGCTCCTCACCCCTGTCCGAAACCCGCAGAACAGGCACGAGGAGGACTAAAATCGTTCCCATACCCGTACCCGTGTGGTCATCGAGCAGACCTTTGGCCTGTTGAAGGCACATTTTCGCTGCCTTAGCCGGTCGGGTGGGGCACTCTTCTACAGGCATGAGAAGGTGGCCAAGATCATCATGGCATGTGTCATGCTGCACAACATGTGCATCCGATGGAAAGTGCCCCTGCCCCTGACATTGAACTGCAATCACCAGGTGATGATGAAGGGGATGAAGAAGATGTGGGCGCACATCATCGCGGTGCCGATGAACAGGAGGGACATGCTGTACGTCAGTCTGTGATTGGACAATATTTCTAACACACATGGGTGCAGAGGGTGACATGAAAGTGGGACAGAGGGCATTGAGTGTGGGAGTACATGTACACTATGCACTGTATAGCAATAAATGACACATATGCAATAAGAAATGTTCACTCAAGGGGTGTATTAAACTGTTCAATAGTACAAAGTGCTCAAACCCTCCACCTCACACACCCTCCCTCCCTCCCCCTCCCCCACAACTCCCCACACACCCTCTCCCCCACAACTCCCCCACACATGATGTCCAAGCAAATGCTGCAAGTGTCTGCGTCGATTGTCTTAATCAGGCTGCCCCATCTACATTTGTCCACTTCCCGCACCTGGTGGCGGCATGTCCAATCGCCACAAGGTGCGCGCCGACCTGCGAAAGGGGCTGGTTTGAGTGGAGGTGGATGATGATGGGATGCCCGCTTGCTCCAGTCTGGGGGTCGGACGCTCAGCCTCCAAGGAATCTTCTATGCGGGAGATGACCTGCCTCTGAGCAGACACCTCCTTGCATATATGCGTAGTGCTGGCCTCAATGGCCTGCCTCAGGGAAGCAGGGTTGTCGCGCCCATCCTGCCTTGCCTGTGCACCGTCTGATACAAACTGCCTGACTAGGGCTGTCAGCTTCTCCTGGCGCTGCACTGTATGTTCTATCTGCTGCACCCTTGCCCAGACACCAGTGGAGGTTTATGGTGCATGTGTCACATCCCCAAATCCGTGTGGCTCCCCTACGGGGCTCATGCTCCCTTGACCTGTCTCCCCTCCAGATTGCTCCAGTATGGTGTCATGGTAGGAGTACAAAGGTGTGACCTGGGGTGATGGTGCAGGACCGGGTGTGGCAGGTAAGTCCGAAGAGTCATCCTCCACGGGGACACACACCTGGCCCTGGCTCTGCACGTCCCGTCTGTCTGGGGTGCCATAGCTGCCGCCTCCCAACAGCTGTTGGCAGCTGAAAGGGCCCATTCAGCCACTGTCTCCTGTGCAGGGGACACAGGTGTTGTGGATACTGTAGCAGTGGCCCTTAGCGGCACCAGTGCTGTGGCATCCTGTGGTGCTTGCCCCTTCTGTGCCTGTTGTGGCTTGACTGGCCCTTTCGATGTTGAAGGCCTGTTAGCTTCTTCCCTCGCCCTCTTCTGAAGGAGTTGTTGCCTGTGGGGCTGAGTCCCAGGCCTCGCTGTCAGGATCTGAGACTGTGGGGGACCGAGAGAGGGATGACATCAGTGATGGTTCGACAAGCATCATGCATACATTGGTATTATTGCTGTTCTACACATTAGAGGGGATTATGTATTGGAGTTTTGACAATCACGTTGCTTGCTACGTGGGTGGAGAATGCAGGCATCCATCAGGGTCACTCATGTTGGAGCTGGCGTATGCTGTGTGACATGCATTTCTGTTGTGGACTGCGTACAGTGTGACTTATGCCGTTTTCATATTTGTGTGGTGTGTGTCAGGTATGGCATTGTCATGCTGCATGCATGTGGATGTGTCTGTGCTGAGGACGGCATCTAGGCAGGGATGTGTCAATGTGTATGTAACGGGCCATGCATTGCCTCTTTGGACAGACAAATTGGTGGACTATCATCAAACTTTGCATTACAGTGTTTTCTTAGGACACACACCTCCATCCGCCGATGAGCTGGCGCCATGTTCCATCTTGCCCACACCTTCTATTGTCTCGATGCCAATAGTGCTGGTGCAGATTTCCTCCCACCGGCTTAACTTGATGGGTGAGCTAGGACCACCGCCAGTAGCCATGGCCTGGCTCCGGTTTGCTGACATTATGTTCCTGACTCTCAGGCGCAGGACGTCCCATCGCTTGCGCACGTCCTTGATTGTGCAGGGTGTGTTCCCTACTGCACTGACATTTTGGGCAACAATTTGCCAGATCTACTTTTTCTTAATCTGTGCCTCTCTCTTGAGGTTGTTGGCAAAGACAACCTCAGCATTATCTGCAAGTGTCTCTGCGGGCATTGTCAGCTCATCCTCTGTGAAGCGCTCTTTGCGCTGCCGGGATGTGCCCTTTTTGACAGCCTTAGGCATGATGCTGGTGGTGAAGGTTTATTTCTGCAGTCGGAAATAGGCTCCAGGTCCTGTGTAGTGAGGATGGCAATGGATTGTGTTTTTCAAGATGGCCGCCATGCTCTTTCCCGTTCCTGCGCGATGACGCTACTTCCGGTTCCGCTTATTAGCAGTCACCGCTATTAGCGGTCACCGCTAATAGCGGTACCTGCTAATGCCATATCCATTGATGCCGGTCACGTTATTTAGGGGAGGACGGCGGCGGTAGTGCTGTCTGCGTTTTCCACGATGCCACTAAGGGGCATTTTTGGGTCTTTAGTGGCATGCTGGTACTGTTGATACTGGCATGCCGCTACGCTCGTGCACGCAAACTCGTAATAGCCCACTGTTGGCAGGGTCTTTCCTACACGGACACAGTATTTGCTCCATGCCGGTAAGGACAGTTTCTTACCTCCTACCTCGTAATTACCCCCTTAGTCTTTTTAACCTTTCTGGGGCTCTCGGGGCAGTCCTTAAGGCATAGCGCCCACATCTAAGGGCTGTCCCCACACTTGATTCCTGTTGCGGCTCACCTTTCTTATTTGGAGACGCCTCCCTCGGTTCATCTGGCAGTCTGTCTGTTCCGTGCCTCATGGTCGACTCCTTCTCGGGTTGTTGGTGCTCATCCTCCAACGGTGACCCTGCTTCCTCCGAGGGCTGCTGGTCCCCGTCAGTCCACATTTGTCGTGGCACTCCCTTGAACCATGATGCGTTCCTGGTGATCTGTCGATGCCCTCGTGTGGCCATTACCATGGTTCCTCGTCGCCGAGATATGTGTTACGCTCACCTGGTTCCCACGGGGGCGTCGACCGGAACTGGGCCGCTGTTGTTTCCACCAGCGTGACGTGTAGCGCCGAGATGACTGACTGGACTGGCCCGCTCAGCCTAGTTTGTCTGGCTCGCAAGAATATTCTTCTGCAAAGGAGAAGAGGAATTAACCACCCGTGGAATTGAGTGTCAACCCACCTTCCCCACTCCCGTTGTCTTCCCACAGATCACTCTTGATGTCCCCTCCTTAGTCTCACCTGATGGTTTGGAAGGATGACCAGTTACTTCACTGGCGTAGGGGAATTGGTGAGTTCCAGTATTGACTCTAAAGTCCAATTGTTCATAAGAGTTCAAATGTCTGATCTGCACTCTGTCCGATTCCTTGCAGGTTGCCGATTAATCCACTCGAAGATTTCCAAATGGCACTTGGTAAGATTCAGGTAAAGTCTATTGTGGTTTTCCCCTTAGGGGCCGGGGTACGGTGATGAAGCAGAGTTGACTGTGCCGACCCGAGATGAGGTGAGACCCCCGTGGTAAATCAGGTAAGTTTTGTGGGGGGTAACTGGTATTGTCTTTGCTTTCTCCCCTTGCTCACCTTACTGTCTTTGTCTCCTTAGGTGTCGGAGGACGGCCGCGAGATGTAGAGAGCGTGATGGAATGCTGAAGTACCGCCAAGCAGGTGAGTTCAGCGCGGCGCCGTAGGAATGCGAAGCGATGCTTCAAAGACTTCTGTCTTTCAGTTCTGTGGCGAAATGGATCAGGATTCAGGTAAGGATTAAAGTTAAAACTCCTGTTCTAACCTTTATCCTTCTTTTCTTCTTGTTTCAGGAGTTCCAGGACTGAAGCAGGCGTGGCTGAAGACTGGAGCTGCTGAAAACACGGTGAGTGTTACGCTGCAGCAAGCAGAGTAACGCGAAGCACGTGTGGCTGTCCGGGCGTGGTTTAAATAGCCTTGGAAGAAGATCCAGGTAAGTATTCTTCCACAGCTCCATCCAAGTAACAAAATAGTCCCTTCAGTAAAATAGTCCCTCCTAAGCCTCATTTGGCTTGAGTCTTCATGCAGCATGGTCTGCCTCAGGTGAGTATGCAGCATGGTCTGCTTCAGGTAAGTTATCAATAATGAGCCTGGCACCCATGGCATCAGGACTGACTTTACCTGCCCCTAACTGGGGCTTTTGGGCATGCTCCAAGTGGCATGATGCCTGCTTCCGGGGCTGCTGGGCCTGGTCTGGTCTTCCGGGGGCAGGCATCATGACAATATGGTCAGGGAACCAAATCGTACTGGGTGCCTAGCTTCATTTTCGAGGGGTTCTGCCTCACCAGCACTTGATCGCCAACTTGGTGTCTGGATTCCTTTGCATGTCTCTTGATGCTCATGCGCTCATTCGCCGTGATCCTCCTTTGATTTGTATGTTCGCTGTCGTAGGTGTCTGTGCCCCTGCTTGGGTGGTGTGGGATGGATGAGTTTATTACTGTCCCATACATGAGGTCTGCTGGTGGTAGTCCCGTGGTGCTGTGGGGCGTCACTCGATAGTTCCTTATGAATCGGTACAGGTCCACCTTCCAGGGGCTGGAGTGTGCCCGGGATAGGCGTAGCACCTTGTTGAGGGTTTCCATGAACTTCTCCGCGTCCCCATTGGGTTGTGGCCATTTCGGCGTGATCAGGTGGTATTGGATGTTCAGATCATCCAGATACTTTTTGATTTCTGCCCCTTGGAAGAGTGGCCCGTTGTCGCTCCAGAGCTTCTCTAGAGCCGGCATCGCCATGTCTGCGGATGTAGATGACACAATTTCCACCTCGGGATATCTTGAGAAGTCATCAATGGCTACTAGCAGATATGTGCCTTCCTGGACCGTGGAGAAGTCAAAGCTGATTGCGTCCCATCTTGAGGACCCCCGCTCTGCTGCTTTTATGGGTTCGGGGTTCGGTGGTGCACTTGTGATCTGACACGAGGCATGCTGTTATGAGTTGTTCTACCTTGGTGTCGATATGCGGGAACCATACTCGGTGTCTGGTCCTGGCTTTGGTCCTGACCATGCCTTGGTGGCCTTCGTGAGCCAACGCAATGATTCTGTCTTGTAGACTTGCAGGTATGACTATCCAAGCTCCTCTTAGTATGAGTCCTTCCCTGGTGACAGACAGGTCTTGTCGTATTGGGAATATACCCGTGAGGAAGTCTCTGGCTTCGGGTGTGCGATTGTGTACGTTTCGCAGAAAAGATTTCTGTTCGCCGGAGATGATGGAGTCCTTGACGAGGTCACAGCAGGGGTCAGCTTGTGTGGCTTGTACAATGTCCTCAATGCTAATTGCTTTGGGTTTCATCATGTGAACGACCTGGCAGATGTGTTCCTCGGTTTCTTCTGCCACATTCACTTCTCTTGGTGTGGCCGCTCTTGGGTGTCTGGATAGGAAGTCTGCACTGTATTCATATTGTTGCAGGTGTAGTAGCCACTTCCTTATCCTAGCCGGGGTGTGTGAAGAGGATCCTGTGAATATGGGGATGAGAGGCTTGTGGTCTGTGTATTCCTTGAATTTTCATCCATATAGGTATATGCGAAAGTGGCGGCAGCCCCACAGTACCGCAATGGCCTCTTTCTCAATGTGAGAGTACCATTGTTCAGTTGGAGTTAAGGCGCGGGACGTGTAGGCAATCGGCTTTGTTTCTCCTGACTGGGTAACTTGGACCAGGATCGAAGGCCGACGGGGCTGGCGTCAACGTATAGTTTGACAATGTGGGGTGGTAGTTTGTCATTGTGGTATCGGCTGATAGGGATGTCTTGATCTGCTCAAAAGCCTCCTGGAAGTTGGGTCTCCAGACCCATTTTATGTTGTATTTAGTGAGTTCCCTGAGTGGCTCGGACATCGTTGCCAGGTTGGGGTTGAATCTCCCACAGTAAGTTGCCGTCCCCAGGAAGCTGCATACCTCTGTGGGTGTGGTTGGGGGAGAGGCATCTTTGATGTCCGCAACTTTTTGTGGGTCGGCTGAGACTCCTGCGCCGTTGAACACATATGCAAAAAAAGTGATTTGTTCCTTCATGAACTCGCACTTCTCCTGGTGAATGGTTAGCCCTGCGGTCTCCAGCCTGCTAAGTACCATCTTGAGGCGACACATGTGTTCTTGCCTGTTGCTGGCGTGGATGAGAATGTCATCACTGACATTGAGTACTCCCGGGATGCCCTGTATCACCTCCTGGATGGCCTGCTGGAAGACTTCGGCCGCTGAGGATATGCCGAAGCTCAGTCTTTTGTATCGGCGTAAACCCAGGTGTGTGGAGAAGGTCGTGATATATCTTGAGTCCCGATGCAGTTTTAGCTGATGGTATCCGGCATTGAGGTCAACCTTGGAGAACACTTTCGATCCAGTGAGGTCTGTGATGATTTCGTCGAGCGTGGGGGTGATGTGTCGTTCCCGCTTAATAGCTGCATTGGGGAGGCGCATGTCGATGCATATCCTCACCTTCCCCGGTTGCTTTGGCTTCTTAGTCACCATCATGGGTGATACCCACAGTGTCGGCCCAGTTACTTCCTCTATGATAACAGCTTTCTCAAGTTCTCGCAGCTCCTTTTCGACTTGGTCTCTCATATGGAAGGGTGTCCTTCTGTGACGCACCGCTCGCAGCTGTACTGATTTGTCGATGTGGAGTTTAATGAGTTTGCCTTTCAGGCATCCGATGCCTTTGAAGAGGCCTAGGTACTTGTCAAGGAGGTTGGCAATGTTCGTTGGGTCTGTTATACTGCAGACGAAGCAGATTAATCCTAGGTCTTCCGCTGCATCCCCACTCAGTAGGCATTTGATGCCCGCGTCGACGACATATACCTTGGATTGTAGTGTTCGGTCGCCTCTACTGAGAGTTGTCCGAAAAAGCCCTGGGCCTACCATGGGCAGTGGAGTTTCACACCCGTTGGCGAATAGAAGCATGTCTGTCTTCTTTAGGACTGGGGGGGGCGTAGTTTCCAGAACATGGTCGCCGGTTTAATGTTCACTGATGCCCCATATCAATTGTCATTTGTGTCTCTTAGCCTTGTATGGCCACTAGGCATTTACGTCTTCTTTGTCTTTTTGTCGACCCTGTGCCTCTGTGATCAAGTGCTGAGACTAGGTACACTTTCCTATCTCTTCTCAGTTGTCTGCTTTCTGTCTCTTTTGTTGTGTCGCCGTCACCATCGCCTTCTTCGTCGGTGGATGAGTTAGCTGTCTCGACGCGGCGGGCATTGGCCTGTTTCCTTTTCCTCTGGGCACCTTTGTCTTGTTGCGGCTGGGGACGTTGTGCAGGCCCTGACAATCTACAGACTCTCGTGTAGTGATCCTTCTGGCCATATGCTGCGCACGTGGTTTCTTGTGCTGGGCAATTTTGCCTCCCATTACGTGCGCCTCCGCAACACCCACATTCAGCAGGCCCTGGAATCCTTGATTGCCACCGAGGTGAAGTGTTTGCATCGTTGGAGTGTTCTCTTGGCTGTTGGCGGCTGGCAATTTGCGCTATCGTTGCTGTCGTCAGTGTTTGCTGGAGCCTCTGGGTGTTGCACCCTCGTGGGTGTTGCTCACGTGTGCCGCCCTCGCATGTGATAGTTCTCTCTGATGCCTGTATTCAAGGATTCTGGCTAGGGAGATGCCCTTTTCGCTCAACACCATCCTGCGTAATTTTTCCGAATGCATGCCGTTGATGATTTGGCGTCTGATCTCTTTTTCGACGTTGTCCAACTCGCATGAGAGCGCAAGTTTTCTGAGTCTCGTGTGATATTCGGCAAGCGTTTCTTCTTCAGCTGGATGGTGGTGCAGAAAATGAAAGTCTCATAGTCCAGGTTTAGTTATGCCATAAAATGGGCTGTGAGAGTGTCCTTTGCTAGCTGTTAGACGTCTAAGCCATATCCGATTACGAGCGCGTTAAAGATGCGTAGGACTTCGTCACCCACGTTAAGTAGGAGGTGTGACCTCATTTTCCTGGGTGTTGTGACGTCCTTGCAGTCCATGGCCATTTCAAATTTCTGGACCCACAACAGCCATCGGCAGCCCACTGATGAAGGGTCAGTATATGGGTCGAAAGATCCAAATGCCATTGTAGATCCCCCCTGTGGTTGCGGGGGCGGTGTCACGGGTGATAGAGTGGCTGCAATCCTCGATGGCGTGCCAGGCCTGGGTGTGGATAGGCCTGTCATCATGGTGTGCTGATGTATGGACTGTTGCAGAAAACGTGCACCAAAGTTTCCTCACCTCAGGGCGATTGTTGCTGGCAGTACTGTGTTGTCTGGTCTGCCTGGAGGTCTGCTGGCCGGCTCCAAACATTAATTGGCATAGAGCATGCACCAATTGTGTAGTTCTTGTGAAAAACCTGTTGGTGGGGTGCAGCAAGTAATGGATGCAGCAGTCCAGATGGGAACAATGGAAAAAAAAATCTTTTTTTTTCTTCCAGTGGGGGTTGGGCCCCCCACTGTGTTTCCCAAAATTCGCCCGTGTCGAGGGCTTATTTATTTTGTTGTTGCTCACGCACGTGGTGCATTGGGATCCCGTTCCTTCGTCACCAGTGTTCTATTCTCTCCCGCCGGTGTGCCGGCGAGGGAGAGAACATGTGGGGCCCCACGGGCCGAGGCCTAGCTGCGCAGCGCAAGGAATCAGGCACACACTCATTGCTCGCGTTCTGCCTGCAACTGCCTCCCCGTGGCAGGGGCAGGGCTTTTATTCAACGCACCTTACGTCACCATGTCGCGGGACATAAGGCGTACACAACAGACTGGAACAGATGTATACAAAGTGTCATATACCAGAGGAGCCAAATGTTAAAGCTGCACCTCTTCGTGTCCAATCAGTTTTAGATATACTTATGTACATAAGGAATGAACTAGACAGTGTACATACACAATGTTTGCACTGCCCTGCCACAGATAGTTAAAATGTTGTCAGGTGCATTTAAAGAACCCTATGTGACACGGTCACCTTTTGTTCAATCCAGGAGGGAGATTGCATAACTCTTAGGATCAGGCGTGGCCCGCACCAATAAAGGCGCTGAGTGGCCCCCTTTCAGCAGTTCCCATTAGACACGCCTATGTCTTTTTTTGCGGGCTGCACGAGCACGCGCCCATCAGGCCACCCCGCACTAGGGGGACAACCATCATGCCGGGGGCTGGAGACTCTGGCTCCCCGTAACAACTGGCAACAAGAATGGCCCCCACACTGTTGTAGTGCGGTGTGCTCCCGCACAGGGAGCCCAATGGGACATGTAAGGCTGGCAAGCCCTGTCTGCGCATCCCGGAGAGGCCCTGCCAGGTATGGTGAGACTTGCTGCCCCAAGGCTCCTGACTGGAGATGCCCCAACACGGCAGAGATGGGACTGCTGCCCGTCTGCTGCCCGTCGCTGTTCCTGGAGACACATAACGCGAGCGTGGCGCAGGCTCTGCTCCCCCACCATATCTGGTAGCGGGAAAACGCCTGCCCATGGAGTGAGCGGCCAGGAGCTGCAACCTAGACAATAACCACGCAGGTAGGGGGAAACGAGGTGCACGAGCGGCACCAGCGGCGGGCCGCCACCATGAAACTTTGAATCTCTCGCCTTAGGGAGATGGGGGGTGGTTTTGGGTGCTGCACAGGCCAGCCTGCGCATTGTGTGCCGCCGGGGGTATTTAAGGGGGCAGGGAAGGTTCGAGAGCAGGCGACGGTTGAGGAGGAGCGTTTGTCCTGGTTGCCGGTTCTCGAGCCTTCCCTGGCGTGGGGCCTATAGTATTTAGTATTTTTTAGTATTTTTATTTATTTCTATAGCGCACCAGGCCCAGGGGCAACCGGGCGCTTAACTTAGTTACAACAAGATGAAGGCATGACAAGGCATGTGACAGAGTATTACAGGAGTATTACAGGAAGATTTACAAAATTTACAAAATATACATTCAAGCGAATATCGATAAGGCAGTGATTTACAGGATAGTTAATAAGGGATGCAGAGTAGGTCAAAGTGCAAGTAGGGCAGTAAACTGGTGTTAGCTGTCTTGGGCGGATAGCCAAGCTTTGGTAAGGTGTTTGAATTTCAGGAAGGAAGGTTCTGCTCTAAGGTCATTGGGGAGTGAGTTCCAAAGTTTGGCTGCCAGGATGGGGAAGCTGGTTCCACCTGATCTTTGGAGATTAAAACGCGGGATGACAAGGCAGTTGGCTTGGGCCGCTCTGCGAGGTCTGGTGGAATTGTGGACAGAGAATCTGTTTGCCAGGTAACGAGGGGCTTGGTTGTGGAAGCATTTGTGTGTGAGAGCCAGGGACTTCAAGGAGATGCGATGTGGGATAGAGAGCCAGTGCAGGTTGCGCCTGGTGTCAGATATATATAGGTAGCAGTCATCTGAGGTGAGGCAGGGTTTGTAGAAGAGATTAGGCTGGTGGTCGGGTAGTGTTAGCTAGGAGTCTAGTGCATTTAAAAAAAAAGGCGGGGAGAATATTGCATGTAGCCGGGTGTACCGTAAATAAGGTAACACCCTCTTACCGTGTGTGCGGTTTCCCTGCCATCGGGCTGTTCTGTGGGCGGTGGCCATGGGGAGTGCGGTTGTCAAGTTTTCGCTGAGGTGGGGGGGTCTGGGTAGCGGCGCCGGCTCCTGTGCATCGTGAGCACAGTTTGCAGGGGTATTTTCACCCCATTAGCAGGAGCGGGTGGGAGTTTATCAGGGCTTGTGGGGACAGCCTGTGTCCAGGGGCTGGGTGCTGGTTGTTGGGCACCGCATGGCACGGGCCTGGGGGGTTTGTAGGTGCGTGTTAGAAGGGCCAGTTGCGGGGGGGAGCTTTGTGAGCAGGGGCTCGGACAGCAGGAGCTCTGGGGAGGCTACTGTCTGTCGCGGGGTAAGCTAGTGTGTCGCAGTTGCACGCAGTGATGTGCCGCAGCCGCCAGGTGACAGTGCAGAGCCCTTAAAGGGCCGCACACATGTTTTTAGAGGGAGAGAGCCACGTTATTGCTTGCTGGTGGTTTTACTGGCAGGGTGGGGGCCTGGGCATATAAAAAAAGAAAAAGAAAAGAAAGTGGGAGATATAATTAAATAAGGAATAAGGATAATAAGCGACAGCCAGTTAGTTTTACGCAGAACCAGGAGTTTAGGAAGTTATTGGTGTCAATTCCAGGTGGTTCTCTGTTGGCAAGGGGGTGAATTTCTGGGCTTCAGATGAGAAGCTTTTCTTCCCCCTGGCAGGCAGGTCACCAGGGGAGTAAGTGGCTCGGGGCCAGTGTTCAAGTTGGTTCAGAAGGGCAGTGCACACATTTGAGGCAGCACTGCTGCGGCAGGATGGTGGGACATGGGGCAAAGAAGAGGGGGTTGGTCGAGGCCCTGGCTATTATCAGCAGGGCAACAAAGTCCCAGCTTGAGGGGGCGTTGGGTGAAGTCACGGGGGAGAAGGAGGACGGTGGGGGGAGGCCACAGCGGAGAGCTGCGGCAGATGGGGCTCTTGCTGCAGGGGTGGCTGGCAGCCCTGCGGCTGGGAGAGGGGAGGTTTGGGATATTGGGTTGAGGAGAAGTAGGAGGGGGATCTCAAGGAGAGCGGCCAAGGGGGCAGGAGGGATGGGAGAGGGGTCATGGAAGGGTGTGGGGGACAAAGACCCGGTGGAGGACACGGGTCATAGGAGATTGTGTAAGGGTGCAGGGGAACGGAGAGGGGCAGCAGTGCATAGGGGAAAGGGAGGAAAATACCTGCAGAAGAGTAGGGGAGGGAGGAGGAGAGAGCGGTCCTCTTCGAGTGGTGAAGAAAGGGAGAGGTGCAGAACGGCCTCCCCGCTTAGGAGGATTTCGGGTGGAGGGCACAATACGGCCCCTGCTGTTCCAGAGGGAGGGACGGGAGAGGGTTTAAGAATGGCCCCTCTGCAAGGCTCATGAGGACAGACTAGAGGGCGCAGCATGGACCCTGGCACGGAGGACCGACCAAAGGGTGGAGGAGAGGACCCTTCGCCCGAGAGAAGAGGACCAAGAAGGGGTTTCTACGGCCCCCTCAGAGAAGACACCAACGGAGTGGCGGGCGGACGCCCCAGGCTCACATGAGGAGGAGCTTCTCAGCCTGAACATGTGCTTGCAACAGCCATGGTATTAGATTGGGGATGATGAAGGGGAGCAGGAGTATGTGGGTCAGTGGTGGAAGGAGAAGGGAAAGGGTGAGAAGGGGTATAAGGTGGGAAAGAGAAAGCCAAGAGCGAGGGGGCTGGGGTGCAGCGGTATGGGGGGAGACTGTTGACATGTTTTGTCCCCGCAGCAGGAGCCCAGTGAGGATAGAGATGAGGAGCGTTGGAGTGGAGGCCAGGCTGCAGCTGGGCGATGGCAGAACAGAAAGAGGTGAGCGGGAAGGGAAATGGTCAGCGGCTTGGTGCAGGGGTGTCACAAGGTTGGGGGCAGGAGGGGAAGGGGTTGGTGCCCAAGTGACACGGAGTGAAAGGGTTCACAGGCTGCAGGGACCGTGGAGATGGAGAGGAGGCTATCATCGATGGAGGTGCAAACAGACAAAGTGGACGAGCATGTGGCACCTGAGGTAGTGCAGGCCCCGGAGGAGAGGGCGGGGGGAAGGTACCAAGAAGGATAAAAGGTTGCCATATATGGGCATTACGAAGCCATTGGGTGCACATTTTATGGGGGCAACTAAGGACAAGATATGGGCAGGAGAATTTGTGGACGTTTTTAAGCTCCTACATAGGGAAGTAAGGGCTAAGGAGGGGTCTAAGGAGGAGGAGAACGAGTTGGCCTCACGTCCAAAGGTGCCAGTGACAATTGGACATCGGCTTTCATTATTTACGCAAGTGTTTACTGTGAAAGATTCCCAGAGAGGTGCATAGCACTGTGGAAATATATGGATGTTATACGGAAGGCATTCACAAGTTTTGGGGGTTTCGCGTGGGTACGTTATGATGAGGAATTCAGGGCGAGGATGGCAGAGAACAGCCAGGCGGTGTGGGGTGAGATCGACATGGATGTCTAGCTGCAGTGGATAGCGCTGACGAGGCGAGCTCCAACGTTACATACAGTGAGTGGTTTGCCCGTGCCTTACCGGCCCTTTCTTGGTCGCCCCGCCTAAATGGGGCGGGGTGGAGGAGGCAGAGGTCAGCCCTCACCAGCATGTTGGGCCTTCAACGAGGAAGGCTGCACAAGGACAAGTATGCAGGTTCAGACACAAGTGCAGCATGTGTGTAGGGCGGCACCCGATCACGCAGTGTTTTCAGCAGCGGGACAGGGGGAGAGGGCGAGGAGCAGGTCGAGGGGTTGTGGGGAAAGGCTTCTACTCCAGTTAAGGTGGATGTTCTGGAGAAGTGGCTTAATTTTTACCTGGACAGGGAGGGGGCGAAGATTTTGGGAGAGGGTTTTCGTGACGATTTCAGGTTTGGCTATCATGGTCCAAGGGTGCGGCAGTGGGCAGAAAATATAAAGTCGGCCAGGGAAATTGTTGAAGTGGTAAGGGAAAAGCTGCACAAGGAGATGGCAGCGGGGAAAGTGGTAGGGCCATTTACGGATTTCCCGGGGGATTTGTTAGTGTCCTCATTGGGGGTCGTGCCCAAGAAGGTGCAGTGGGAATTTAGGTTAATACACCATTTATTGTGGCCAGAGGGCATACTGGTAAATGATTTCATTGCCCCGGAGGAGTGTGGGGTCTCGTATGCGAGTGTGGATCAGGCGGTGGGATTGGTGAGGAAGTCAGTGTGGGGCCTTCATGGCCAAGTGCGACATTAAGGCGGCTTTCAGGTTGCTGCCGGTGCTCCCAGAGGATTTTTTGGCTGCTGGGAATGCAATTTGAGTACCGCATTTACATAGACAGGGCCTTGCCTATGGGATGTGCAATTTCTTGTGACTTGTTCGAGCATTTCAGTTCGTTTTTGCACTGGGTTTTTTCATGTAAGTCTGGTTCGGAAGGTGTATTACATTACTTAGATGATTTTCTGTTCATTAGTGGGGCGGGCGAAGAAAGGGAGTGCAGGGAGATGCTAAGGATGTTTCAGGCTCTGATGCAGGAGTTGGGGGTGCCACTGGCAGAGAACAAAACGGAGGGACCGGCAGTGGTGTTGACCTTTTTAGGGATCGAATTGGACTCGGTGGCCATGACCTCAAGTGCAGATATTTAGAGATGCGGCGGGTGCAGGGGGATTTGGAGTTTTTTGCGGGGGCAGATGGTGCGTGGAGAAGTGGTCATCGCGATGGCTGAAAGAAGGGCGAAGCATAGCATTTCTGGAATTTTTGTTCCCATGGTGGTTACAATGGAATTGTTGGGAAAGGAATTGAAGAACAGGAAATTGAACTTCAATATTGACAACTAATGCGTGGTTCATGTAGTGAACAGCCAGTTGGCAAGGGACCAGAGGGTGACAAGGTTAATGAGTGAGTTTGTGTTGCGCTGTATGGAATTGAATGTGGTGTTTAAGGCAACACATGTGCCGGGGAAGGATAATGGCATCGCTGATGCATTATCTCGTTTTCAATGGCAGAGATTCCGTGGACTGGCACCAAGAGCGGAGCAGAGGGGACAGCGGATCCCTGAAGAGCTGTGGAAGATAGGAAGTTGAGAGTGCTGTCTTTAGTGGAGGGTTCGTTGGCCCCGGCGTCTAGGGTGGCATACTGTTACGCTCACCTGATATCCCCGGGAGCATCTGGAAGGCTCTGAGATTTGGAACCCTGGATGCGTAGTTGTCCAGTGCTGAATAATGAATCTGCAATTACAGAAGGGAGGATTTGTGATTTGTGATAACTGTCTCTAATGGGTGAATCTCCCACCTTCCTCTGACCGATTCCCTTCCCACTTGGTTCTTTTCTCACCTTAGTTATTTGTAGGGTGAGCTATCCGTCCTGCGTTTCCTGTGCAGGGGCGCTTGACGTTTGTTGGCGAGCTGCCCGAGTTGCTTCACTGGTGCAGTACGCCTTCCTTGGGCCCAGGCCTACTGTGACCCCAAATCTGCTGGTAGGCAGGTAGGTTTGTTAATTGTAAGTCTTTGTTCTGTTTATGGTGGGAATTCGTTAATGTCTTTATCTCCTTCTTTTCAGTTGCGAAGGTCTTGATGCTGGCGTGGCGGATGGAGAGGCATGTTTTCTAGGTTTATTGTCTTTTAAAGCTAACCTGTGTTTTCTTCTTCTTCTCCTCACAGGCCGCCGTGGTGCTGCGAGTGGATGAGAGCGCGATGAAAAACAGGCCCCCGGAATCCGTTAAGGTAAGTACAGCGCTGTGCGGTTGTTTAATATTGAAAGCGAACCTGAATATGTCTCTTTTCCTTTGCAGATGTTGCTGTGGTGCTCCGGATGGAAGCGTGGCGTAGCGCGATGGAATTCTGGTAGGACTGATGGAATTTGATGGTTTGGGAGCGCACGTTCTAATATTGTTTTTCCCTTTCTCGTTATTACAGGTCGCAATGTTCGACAGCAGCTGTGGTGTGGTTTGTCAGAAGTCCTTAAGCTAGTACTCACAGGTGAGTGATGTTTCTTCTTATCTCGGTTTCCACAGATTGCAGCCCAGTTGAGATGCTGAGTGCTGGATGGTGTTTTCTCAGTTAAAACAGAATAATCTTGTTCTTGTAGGATTACAGGAATATGCTGAAGACCAGGAGCTGGACACGGTGAGGGTCTCGCTGCTGGTTACAGAATAACACGAAGCGTGTTCTGCAGTCAGGGTGTGGTTTATATAGCCCAGGTAAAGTAGTACCAGGGAAAGTAGTTCCAGGCCTGCCACACCCAAAACCCTAGACCGCATGGCTTGGTTCTTAGAACTAGACTGTGTGGGTGCTTCCATGTTGGATTTAAAGGCCCATGTACATAAATGGGACCTAGTTTGAACAGCCCTTCCTTCCTACATATGAGCCTGGTGCCAAAGGCGCCAGGACTGGCTCCAGGAGCCCTTTTTCAGTGGTTTTAAGGCCCTCAGGGTTCTGGTGGGAGCCTGCTTGTGGCACAACTTGTGCCCCTCACAGTGGTCATGACACATACAGGAGGGCATGGGCGGAATTCATAAAAGGGGGAGCACGCAGCTGGAAGGGTAGGGAGGATGCTGATGAACGAAGAAGGGATGATGTGCTCAATTTCCTATTAGGGTGTATGGACAAAGGATGGTCGAAAGCAACAATAGCCGGGAAGCTGGCGGGCATCGCTTTTTATGGGAAGTGGTTTTGGGGCTTTCAGCCCAGCAGCGGGGAAATAGCAAGCAGGATGTTAGAGGGCTGGGCGAGGGAGAATAGGAGGGGAGAAGGACAGCGGGAATCCAATCTCACCGGCTTTGTTGGCCAGATTGTGCCGGGCTTTGGACAAGGTTTGCTGGTCGGCTTGGAAGGGGGTCATGTTTTCGGCATGTTTTACTTGGTTGTTTTTTGGGATGTTCAGGGTGTCTGAGCTGGTGGGGGGCAAAGGAGAGCAATGTGGTCTGCAGTGGGAGGACATTTATTTCTCGGAAGCAGGGGTGGATATTACGATTAGGAGGTCAATGACGGATCAAAAAGGGAAGGGGTGTTGCTGGGGTGGGGTAGCAAGGAGCTGTGCCCGGTTAGGTAGGTTTTTTTTTTTTGATAACATGTTTTATTGTCTTTTCGTGTTACAATACAATAACATATAAACTTACAAACATAAAACTGTGCATACATGTGGTGGAGCTACATGAGGGACCTCTGCCTATATGCGGACCAATGTAGAAACACAAGTGAGGTTAGGAATACAGTAGATATTAACCATATCAAGTGTCCATTGACATTTCACGTTCAGTTCTTACAGATGACTAGAGGATTTAATGACCTAGCTATTATGCCCAGAGGCGGCGAGGATGTTAAACTACAAGCTGGATTATTTCAAATTGTACCGGTTTCACAACATCTCTTCCCACTTCCCCCATACTTTGTCTGCTTTGCCCGGGCACCCTCTTGCTTGGTAAACCCATCGTTCCATTGGGATAATTGCGTCTATGTCTGATTTCCATTGTTCATACTGTGGAGTGATCTCAGAACCCCATAGTTGCGCTATGTTTCGTTTAGCTATGCCAGTGGATGTTGAAACTAATAGCTTTTCAAAGCGCGATAGGTCCTGTTCCGCATCAATATCCAGTAGAAGGAGTTTGGGGTCAGTAGGGCTCGGTCGGCCTAAGACTCTGGCGAGTCTATCACAGCAGCTACGCCAGAAGTGTTGTACTTGTGTACATTGCCAGAGAATGTGATAGAATGTCCCCTCTTCTTGCTTGCAACGTAAGCATTTTGGATCAGATGTCTTGCCCCACTTGTATAGCGCCACTCGAGGGTAATATATTCTGTGGAGTATTTTCAGCTGAATGAGTCTGATTCTTGCTGAGATCGCCGTTTCCCTGGGGTACATCAGGGTCTCAATCCAGTCTTCAGGTAGAATCGGGCCCACGTCCCCTTCCCATTTCAGTTTCAGGCTCGAGAGCTCTCTTGTGGCAAAGGAGGAGATAGCGTTATACATGGTGGATGTGATCCTGGCGTTCACACTGTCGATAACTATATTTCTCTCTATGGGCATTTCCAGTAAGCGGGCTCTCTGTTCCATTAGTGCATGGTGTAGCTGATTATAGTGGAAACTTTCGGTGGCAGGTAGACTGTGTGTGGACGAGAGTTCGGCAAACAGGATTATTTTATTATTTGCATATACCTGCTCGATGGTATGAATACCAGCTGTTACCCAAGCCGACCATTTAGGGAGATTGTCGAGACCTGAAAGATGGACGTTGTTCCAGATGGGCTGGACCGGGGTGAGTATGTGGTCCCAACCTATGTACTTATTAGTATCTCTCCATATTTGGGCTGTGTGAGCTGTGATCGTGCCCTTAGGGTGACGATTCACACTAGTGTATAGGCTTTCAATCGGGGTCATATCATGACGGGCAGCAATCTCAGCCTGTATGTGGGGGAGTTTTGGGTCACCATGCAGAATGTCGTTTGTTGTCGCCATCTGTGACGCCCAGTAGTAGACCTGGATATTCGGTAGCCCTATTCCCCCCTCCCAGACCGAGTGTTGGAGGGTTTTAAGCGCTATTCTCAGGTGTTTCCCTGCCCATAGGAGCCTACGTGTTATTCTGTCTATTGGGTGGAATTCTACAACGGGAATACTGAGAGGGGCATTCTGGAGGATATAGAGGAATCAGGGCAGGGCCAGCATTTTGAAGAGTGCCGGTCTGCCTAACAGCGTCAATGGCAGTGATGCCCAGTGAGCTACATCTTGCGAGTATCTTTTGATCAGGGGGTGTAGGTTTTGGGTTAAATAATTGTCAAGTCTGTTTTCTATTAGGACGCCAAGGTATCAGAACTGTGTGGTTTCAATACGGTATGGGGAGCCGGAAGGCGGAATGCAGTCTATCCCTTTTACCGGAAAGAACACCGATTTCACCCAATTCACACTTAGTCCACTAAAGACCCCATAATCCACCAGTAATTGAGTTACTATAGGGCAGGAGACCGCCGGGTCCCCCAGATACACTAGAAGGTCATCGGCATACAGGGACACCCTGTCCTCCCACTCTGAGTTCCAGCAGAAGCCGCGCCACATGGGTGAGCTCCGTAGGATGACTGCTAGCGGTTCTATTATTAATGCAAATAGCATAGCCGAAAGTGGGCAGCCTTGCCTGGTACCCTTACCCAATGGGAATATTCGCGAATGCCAGCCGTTTACCCTTACCTCTGCTAGTGGGCAATTATAGAGGAGTTGGACCCATTTTATAAAGGAATCACCAAATTGCATCTTCCTCATGATCGCCCATAAAGCATCCCAATAGACAGTGTCGAAGGCCTTTTCGAAGTCTATGGCAAGTAATGCTAGTGATTGTTGTAGCACGGGTGCTCGTTCTAATGCCAGATGGAGTCTGCAAATATTCATTCTCGTCGACCTTTGGGGCATGAAGCCACACTGGTCCGGGTGTATCAGTGTTGTGATGACCGCTTGGAGTCTATTTGCTAGCACTTTGGCCAAGATTTTGGGTTCACTATTGATTAGGGATATGGGTCTATATGAGCTGCACTCATCAGGGGGTTTGCCTTCCTTGGGGATCACTATTATGGTGGCCTTACGGAGGTCCGGTGGGAGCCTACCTTTGGTTAGGGAGTGCTCGAACATGTTGAGCATCTGCGTGGATATGTCCAGGTGTTTCAGCTTCTTCCAGATATCGATCGGGAACCTTTGGGTCCTGGCGTCTTGCCCGTTTGTAGCTGGGAGATGGCCGCAGATATTTCATCCACTGTTATTTTGCTGTCTAACATGGTGACCTGTTCCGTGGTAAGTATTGGGAGCTCAATGTTGTCGAGAGTGTCACTGGCTGGTGTGGTGGCTGGGGGCTTGTAGAGATTTTCGTAGAAATCCGCAAATCGCTCTGCTATCTCCGCATCAGTGGAGACTGGTTCTGCGTCTGCTGTCTTAATACATTTCATCTTTCGATGCCCCTCTTCTCGTCTCTCCAGCCAAGCGAGCATTTTCCCAGCTTTTTTTCCCGTTTCATAAAGGCGTGCCCTCATGGCGTGGTGTGCCTTTTGGGCACAGTCAAGCGATAGGTTATGGAGTTTCTTTTGCGCTAGTGTTAATGCTTGATTCGTCTCCGGCGTATCGTTGGTGATGTGCTCTACCTCCCTGATCACCACCTCTTCTTCGGCAGACTTAATCTGTTCACAGTATGCTTTCTTCTTTGCTGACGTCCACGAAATGATGTCGCCCCTCAGGACTGACTTGTAGGCTTCCCATAGCGTGTTAGAGTCCTCAACTGATCCTGAATTTAGCTCATAGTAATTGGAAGTGGCTGTCTCTATCTTCTCCTGTAGCTCTGGGAACCCCAAGTAGTAGGTGTTCAGTCGCCATGTAGGTGGTGTGCACGGTCTCTCTGTTTCTAGTTCCAGGATCAGCGGGGAGTGGTCTGAGATACCCCGTGGGAGTAGGGATGCGTTGCATATTTTGTGCACATTTTGATTTGGCAGGAAGAAGTAATCTATTCTGGACATGGAGGCGTGCACTCCAGAGTTGAAGGAATATTCTCAGACATCTTTGTGTATGTCGCGCCATGCATCTCGTAGTCCCAGTGCAGAGGCAAATGCAGCCAATTTGGTGGTGGCGGCGGGATTCCTTGCCCTCAGGTGTGAGCGATCTGAGACATTGTTCATGACCTCGTTAAAGTCTCCTCCAAGCACCCATGTATCTGCATCATTTTCTGCAAGGATCGGGGTAATGTCTGTAAGGAGAGCACTGAGTAGAGATGGGGGGAGTATATTGCCAGGATCGCCAGGGTTTGATTCCATATTGTTGCCTGGACGTGTACATAGCGGCCACCTTTGTCTTGTGTGGTATGCGTGATTTCCAGAGGGAGCCTTTTATGTATGAGTATCAGCACTCCTCTCGCGCCCATGGAGAAGCCTGCATGTACTTCTGTGCGGTAATTAGATCTTTGGGAAAATTTGCATGAGGTTCCTGTCAGATGGGTTTCGGTCAGGAGAACTATGTCAGGGGAGTGGCGATTCAAGTGCCGTAACACCAGCCTTCTCTTGATACTGGAGCCTAGCCCATTGACGTTCCATGTCATGAGTGTTAGGCTCCTAGTGGTTGGAGTCGCTTCAGGTGGCATCTGGTGCGTGAAGTGTAGTCTCACAGGTGTGTTTCCTTTGGTGCTTTTGCAGCGAAATGGCGGCATGGGCCAAGTTTACATTGCTCGCGGTACCTTTGTATGCTAAAATTTGTAGACAAACGTTGTCTTCAACTCCTCCCTCCCTACGCTCCACCCTCAACTGAAGCATCTGTCGACCCAACAGCAACATGTGAACAGTTAAACTTTACAGCACCTCCGTGTGGTGCTGGAACTTAAGTCTTGGTCCGGGGGGCGGGTGTTTGATTGATTAGCCACCGGCCTGGATGCGTTCTGTGATTAGACTGTTGTAGGGAGAGGAGGCTCCATAGCGTTACATTACTTGGTGACTCTATCATATTGCTCACAGCTGCTCTTACTTCATACATCTCCCTGCTGCGGGTTTTCTAGTTGTGGTTGCTTCTGCGGTTCTTGTTCCGGCAGCCGCTCTGGGCGAGGGCTATTGCGTTCCCTTCTCTTTCTTCCCTCGGCGCTCCAGTCCCCTTCCATATGACGCTCAGCCCATCTCCACGCTTCTCTAGGGTCAGTGAAGTGCACGGTTGTGCCCTTGTGGAATATCTTGAGTTGGGCCGGGAAGATTAGCCCATACTTGACACCCATCGAGTGCAATCGTTTCTTGAGCGGGTCGAATGATTGGCGCGCTTTCTGCACCTCCCTGGTGAAATCAGGGAAGAAGGCTATCCTTGATCCGTTAAATGTGACCGTGCCCTTTGATCTCGCCAGTTGGAGAACAGTGCCCCTGTCCCTATAATTCAGAAATCTGGCGATGACTGTGCGTGGTGGAGATCCCGGTGTAAAATTGCCAGTTGGGATGCGGTGGGCACGCTCGATAGAGAAGAACCTGGAGAATGACTCTGCGTCATAGGTGTTTGCCAGCCATTCTTCGAGGAACAGTTCCATGCATTCCCCTTCTGCTTTTTCAGGAAGGCCGACTATGCGGATATTGTTGCGTCTGGATCTGCCTTCACTGTCATCAGCTCTTGCTTCCGGGGTTTTAATGCGCGCTAACATGCTCGACACTTGCCGATTCACTCCACGTAAGCCATCCTCGGTTTCCGAGATTCGTGTCTCCGCTTCTCCCCTACGGGAGGTCAGCTTTTGCAGGTCGTGGCGCAACAATGACACGTCTGCGCCAATATTGTCCATCTTTTTTTCCATTGAGGTCCTGGAGCTGGCAATGGCACTCATTATGTCTCTGAGGGAGATATTTTCTTCCACATGATCTAGATCGGCCGCTGGGAGCCTCTCTGGTGAACGAGGCACTGAAGTATATGCATATTGATCAATTCTACTCTGCGTAGATGTTTTCCTGGGCTTATCTTTACCCATCTTTCTGCTTAGTAGGATGTTGGTGCAGGAGGCTGGTGTGGGGTCTTGATGGGGGAGTGCTGGTCGATAGGATAGGCCGCTGTTGCTGGAACTGTGGTGGTGGTTGCAGCGGCGCTAGGCGTGGCGTATAAGGCGATTACTTATGCCCGCACTAACTTTGTGTGCACCTTTATCTCAATGCCCGCCAACCAGGGGGGGATGCCAGTTCTCTCTATCCCACCATCTTCCGCTCCTTACTGCCCTGCAGCACACTCGGGAGTCGGATTGTTGGGGCCGTGCCTCAGTTTGCCGGGGGTTCTGTGCAGGCGCTCTACGCTGAGCGGAGTGCCCGCTCTCACTCTGTGGATCGTCCCTCGTTGCACCACCACAGAGCCCGCCTGGGCTTCCCTCACTCTCTCGCGAAGGGGAATGGTCTGCAGGTGACGGGCGCCTTTCCACAGTCTGAGCGCCGCCACTCTGCGCTCCGTCCTCCGGGCGCGCCCCGGGCTCGCAGCTTCAGGATGTCCGCAGAGGCGCCCGCCCAGCGGTTAATAGCGGCCCGGTACCCGCCGCGGATGATCAGACGAAGCCCGCCCTCAGCTGCCGCACAGCACCTCCGTCGGGATCAGGATATCGGACGCAGAGCCGGCTCCTCACGTGAGCCCGTAGACGCTGTGCCCGGGGCCGATTTCGTTTCAGGGGTTCGCTGTCCTCTGCCTCGGTCGCCGGCTACTGCAAACGCACGGTGGCCATCTTAGGAACGGGCTTCGTTTCGGGTCCCTGGACTTTGCGCTCGCTCGGGAAACCGATCCACGCTCCGGTTTCGCGCTGTTGCAGTGCGATTCAGTGCAGCAGAGGTTCTCACTTCGGTGAGCTACTTTGGGGCTCATCACAGAAGAGTTTTAATGCAGGATCGTTGCAGGATAAGGCCGGTGGCACGCGAGCAGCAAAACTCATGTCCTCATCGTACGGCTGCTGGCCACGCCCCCGGTTAGATCAGGTTTGACTTGGAAGGAGTTAGGTGCGGGGAGATCGGGGTTGGTTTTCAAGCATGAGGATGGGGCGGTAGTGTCGGCGGCTCAAGTGTTGGGAGTATTGAGGAAGGCTTTGGGGCTGTGGGGGAAAACGCAGAGGACACGGTTAAAAGCTTGGGTCGGTGGAGGTCAGGGAAATACAAAGGGTATATTAGTGACCTGCGAAAAGTGGCTGTCTGAGAGGGGAAAAGGGGGGCATAGGGGAGGGCTGGGGGGCTCCGGGTGGTTAGAGAGTGGAAAGTGACATTATAATTTCATTTGCAGATGCGGCTCGGAGGAAAGGGGAGATGCCGCAGATTTGGATTGTTGGTCATTCAATTGTGAAATGGGCGGGGAAGCAGGCGGAGAAAAGGATTTTTGGTACTCAATTGGGGTGCAGTTACAACGTGGCGCTTGTGGGATGGTCGGGTTTAGGGGGGCTTCGATGGGATCAGCTGCTGCCCATGTTGGCGGGCTGAAGGAGTGTTATGGGGCTCAGAAGGGCTGATAATACATGCAGAGGAGGACGAACTTGTCCGAGACACAGGTGTGGCTCTGTTGAGGAAAATGAAGAGGGATTTGGCATAGATCAGGGAGATATGGCCAAAGGTAAGTTTGGTATGGTCTAAGCTGCTGCCAAGGAGAGTATGGAGGGGAGCGGTAAGTGAGGAGGCAGTAGAGCTAACTAGGAAGAAAATGAATATGGAGATGACAAAGTTTTGCAGTCTGGTGGCGGTGCAGGTTCTGGTGCACAGAGAGATAGTGTATGAGGATTTTTTGGTTTTCCGGGAGGATGGCGTTTTATGGTAACAGTTACTACCTTTTGGATATGCAGATGCAAGTGCAGGAAATGATAAAGAGTTGGGGTTAGAAAGTAGAATGGTAGTGGTGGGGCAGAAAGAACACCTCACGGAAGGGTTTTTCTGATGCCGGGGGCATGGTTCCTTTGGATGAGGGGGGAGGGAAGCACAATGGGGGAATAGCGCGGGAAAGAATGGGGTGGTGCTGTTTTGCACGAACGGGCTACCCCGGGGGTGCAAAGAGGGGTAACAGGTATTGAAGATGGAGGGGCGTGGCCCCGGGGAGGAGATGGGAGAAAGCGGGAAGGAAGGCTGGAGAAGATGGTAAGGAGATGGTAGGGAGCAAGGGATAGGTAGGGAGGAATTTAAACTGACTTAGTTATTTAATTGTTGGGGGAATTGAAAATGTTTAATTATTAATTTTTTGGCAAGTTGTTAAATGTTAGTCTGTAAGGCCAGGGGCCAGGTTAGCGTTTATTTGTGAGCTTCGGCCTGTCACATTAAAGCGACCTTTTCCACTACAAGCGAGTCTGGGTGTTTTGTGCAGTAAGCCAAAAGGAGCCTGGCTGGCCCCCGCTGACACTGCAGCCTGCAGCGGACACCTCCCACGTCAGCAAAGGTGCGGCGTGCATGCTGCCAATGAAAAAAAAAAACATCAAGCAAGTCTCCCGTCTGTGGAGGGAGAGCACACGCCCAGGCGCCATTGAGAGGAAAATTCACTCACTACCGCGTGGAGGAGAGAGAATGCAGCGTGCTCTCTGCCAAAATGGAAAAGCCCATAAGTCTCCCGCATGGAGATGACGACATAGGAAGCAGCAGCATGCCCGCTGCATGCAAGCCATACATTCCGGATACATTGGCCGTAATACTCCAGCCTGAGGGAGGAGAAGCCAGCACTGCTCCAGCAAAAGGACACACTCCTGCCTGAGGGAGGACAGCGGCTGATGCCCCAACAGTTTATCTGGGAACTCCTGCCTGGGGGAGAAGAGCAGCCAATGCCACCACATCAACAACATTTACCCTTGCCTGGGGGAGAGCAGGCGGCCCATTCCGCTACAAAGACTGTGGACACTCCTGCCTGGGGGAGAACTGGCAGCCCATGCTGCAACAGCGCTGCAGGCCCCGTGTGGCGCAAAAGCCAGAGGAGCACCCTGGCCCACTGGACACTGGAAGCAGGCGCTCCCGACAGTGGGAGACGTGCACTGCCTCAACCAAGGCACTCCCATCAGGGGGAGAAGTGGGCAGCCTAAAGCAACTACGGCCTGGGGGAGCGGCTTGGGACAAGAGGCGCGGCTCAGCAAAACACAACACTGCAGTGGCTTTTGCAGGAAGCCACCACTGTGAACCTGCCTATCCCTGCGGCCAACGGGCCAGGAGCTGGTTGTACATCGGGACACGTCCCCAACACACAACGGGCATAGAGCGGCATGCAAGAACCATCGCTGCAGTGGCTGTATCCCGGAACCCATGACAGTGAGTGAACACTCCCGCCTGAAAGGGTGTTTGCAGATGGCATGACCTGGACCGCTGCCCATCCTGCAGCTCATTATCACGACAGCGAGGGAAAAGCTGCTACCTGGAAGGGACCCAACAGATGGCATGACGTGGACCGCTGCCCATCCTGCACCCAAGCACCACAAATCTCTGCCATGATGATGGCATAACTGAAGCTCTCCCCGAGGAGAGTGCTTTTGCTGTCAAGCAGAAGGAGAGAACGAAAGGGAGCAGGGACGAAACAGGGTGCCGTCAGCACCTGCCTGGGAGAACCATGTCGGACAACAGGCCAGGAGCAGGTCACGCAGCGAGGCATGTACCTGCCTCCATCAAAAACCAGAGAGCAGTGCAGCAAGCTCTGCCACCGCACAGGCCGCACACCTGGGGCGAGCCACAAAGAACTCCTGCCTGGGGGAGATGACACGTGGACAAAAGCCTTAGCCAGGTAGCGGCTCTCCCCAAAGAGAGTGCTTGTGCGGCCAGGCAGAAGGCTAGCCAGGAAGAACTCCTGACTGGGGAGCCTAGCAACGGCACGGCAGTTGCCGCTGCCTTACCAACAAATGTTCAAGGTTACAACCAGAGAGAAGAGCTGAGCACTGCGCAGCCTCGGTCGCTGTACGCGCCGACTTAAGCAGAGGGAACCTCAACAGGAAGGGACTAGTGCCACGGCGGTACCACGTAAGAACTCCCGCCTGAAGGTGGAGCCTGGCCATGGCTCTGCCCTCTGCCATTCAGCGGTTCCTAACCTAGTGAGCGAAGCCCTATCCGCCTAGGGGAGAGGGTGGGCCCAAAGGACTCCAGACTACGGTCTGCCGCAAGGGACAAAAACCCTCCAGGCCCACTCGAGGACCATCCAACAGCAGACGGTCCAGGGACCTGCTGCAAGACGACAGCTGATGTGGCCCTCAGTATCCCTGGGCGTGGCGTTGCCAGCTTGTGGAGCGTTTTCCATCTTAGGTGAGCAGACACAGAGGGACTGCCCTGTGGCCATTCGACGATGTGGCCCTGGTATCCCCGGTGTGGCATTTCTGGCCAGTGGCGGCATCCCCACTTCCATATTGGACTAATAAAGTTTGAAGTAACAAAGTCTCATAGGTGTGTTACACCCCAATGTATATATGTGCCTAATTGTATACCAGACCGAAGAGGTATGCTGGTAGTGCAGTGACACCGCAAAACTGATATGAGGGTAACGTAGGCCCTGTAGGTTAGCTTGACATCAATGCTGGCCAGGACTGCAAGCAGGAAAGAGAGTTAGCATCACTCCTCATGAGACAATGAACTAAACCGCCCAACCCCTGGTAATGCACCCTTGTAGATAGTGGGTACAGGTACATGCCTAACTAAGAATGTATATACCTGTGTTTCAAAATGACACCCGAGGTCAGTGTGAGCATTAGCAGTTGTTGTAACAAGTGCTATCTTAAATGTTAATTATTTGTTTGTCTTTACCCTTGGCATGGGATGTTGTGATATCAGCACTGGCTCGTGCCAGGTCACATGTTTGGGGCCACGTGTCCTCACACGTGGCCCGCACCAATAAAGATGCTGAGTGGTCTCCCGCTCGGCAGTTACCGTTAGACACTAAAGATGTCTCTGTGTCTTTATATGCATGTTGCACCAGCGAGCTCCAGGGGACGTTTGGGCCGCCCCACATTGAGGGGCACAACCATCAAGATGAGGGCTGGAGTCCCTGGCTCCCCGTAACAGAGTGGAGGCACCCTCTCCATTATTTGGTATATAGCGGACTCCCCACAGCTCTTATCATCCGATCTGAAGTGATTCCAAGAAACCACAACTATCCATCTCACTGGAGAACTGCCCCAGGGAGAAATCTGTTGTACAAGAGAGGTAACAGCGTGTCCAGTGTGGTCCTCAAGGAAACCTCAAGGATATCAGCCCCAGTAAGGTGTTGTGAACAGTTAGGGTTAGAGAATGATTTGACGTATGATGAAATTCCCAGCCCCAGATGCAGAACAGGAGTCACCTGACTGCGCATGCCGGGTGTGCACGGCTGACCTGCAGTGTGGACCACAGCTGAATGGAATCTATACAGCTGCCATAGAAAAGACTCAGAACAAACTCTCACATTGCTCATGAAGGCACAACGAACAGAGGAAAACATTTCCTGATGCACTAGAGTGCTGAAATGCAAGCTAAGGGGCCTGCATAGCACAGCTTCCTGACCCCAACATAGCATCAGGTTTTATATAAACCAGTATCATAGGGCCCGGGACACAGACTGATCCTAATTAGCAAAACAGAGAGAACATCTGATAACAAGTACAATCCAAGTCAAATACATGTTTTGGAGGTCGACCCATTAGAGAATGGCCTATTATCAACAAGGGTACTGAAGGGGAAATAAACTGTGGTGAGTCAGATGTAGGAGACGGACAAGAAACTTAGAAGTTTAATTAAAGGAAAGAATGCCTCACCTATCCCCGCAACTTTGATGATCGTTTTCCCTAAACTTCAAAAGAAAATTAATTTGTGCATGTCAGGATGTCTTCCAAAAACTCAGTCCTCAGGCAAACCTAATCTACTCTAGCATGTGATCCTACAACGAATAACAAAGGAAAAATAAACTTGGCATAGGAAAGCATTACTTCCCCCTTTTCTTTACTTGTGTTGTCCCCCACCCAATTGTGTCTTTGGTTCTCTCTTTTTCTATCAGGCCTCGGCCTGCTAGTACAGTTTAAGTAGGACTTTTATCCTTTTGTTTCTAGAAAAGGAGACTCTGGACCTCCACACAAATGTCCTTGTCAGTTCAAAGAGTTTGATCCTTTGTTGGAGTAAGAACAGGCCCTGGACTTATCTTTAGAATCAGTTTCTTGTTCACCCCTCCAGGGTGTTCCAGTCTCTATGAATTATTGTATCTCTTAGCACGGCGTGGGCTTTCTGGCTCTTCAGCCTGTTTCAGCTTGGCAGTGTTCTTACCCCTCGGTAGGGTGGCTAGTTTCTCAGGATAGCCTACCAAAACATTGAATGCCATTTTTTCAGATCCCATAAAAGGGATTTTTTCAAATGTTTTTCGCTGCAATGTAGGTGGGGATGGGGGGATTGAGTTATGTTATGTTGATTTATACTGCGCACCGCTACCACGCAGGGGCAGTATCCAGGTTCTTGCGTCGCTCTGGAAGAAAAGGGGGTGGGGACGATAGTGAGGATAGGGTGAGAGGATAGGTTCAGAACCAGGAGGAACTGGCATTTGTGAGTGTAGTTTTGCATGTTGGAGTTGGTGCAGAAGGCCCTGTGCGTTGTAACCATATGGGTAAGACTCAGTGCCTTCGGTGCGTGCTAGTGTTTGTATTGGTGTTAGTGTGTTGTATGGGTTGTGGTTGTGCACACTGGTTAAATAGTGATCCAGAGTCTGGGTGTCCGTAACTGTAAGACTATCTGGTGTCTTGGTGTATACTTTTGTGTTGTCAAATTTATCGACTGTGTGGGGTGATTCACACTTGGTGTGTTTCCAGCATCTCAGAAATGGTAGGTGTGAACATAGAATTGATTTGTGGTTTGTTTATGCGTATTATGGCTAGGCCAAGGTATTGTCACAACCACTAGTTCTGCAGCATGGGCAGCCACTGGCCCTGTAGCCCACTCACACACATATGTCCCGAGGCACCCACATTGGGCTTACAAATCATCACGACACTCATAGAGACTGGGCTCAGCCAACACACCAGGAATCCAGAGAGGACCCAGCTGGACTCTGTCCTGGCGCATTTGGCGCCAAGTACATTGCTTTCCACAAAACTGGTCACCCAACATGGAGGGAAGTCAACCTAGAACGCATTGGTAGGCTGCAGACTAGTCTCTGGGTGTGGCTGGCTATATAAGCCACACCCAGGCATGCAACCTTGCTTTGCGTTGCTCTGCCCAAGGCAGCGTAACGCTCACCATGTCCCTGCTACAGAAGTGAAGCCGCTTCAGCACTATGAGCTAAGCTCATTACTCACCTAGTCTCCTGATCCTGCGGCAGCTCCATGCAGCCTCCGGATCCCGCAGCACCTTCATCCAGCCTCCAAATCCTGCGGCGCCTTCCTCTATCCTCCAGCAGAAGGCAGCCTCAACCTTTCACCTTTCGCTACTGCAGACCATGCAAAGCAAGTAACCATCCAACTCCACAGTAGGTCTGGCCTTGGAACCCAAACATCAGTGAAGTAACTGGTGTTCACAGACAATTCGCGGCCCTGCCAAAGAGAGAGCAGGATGGAGAGCCACCCTTCTTCCTATACAAGGTGAGCCACTGCCACAAGATAGATGGGTTGGACCCTAGGGAGGGGGGAGGTGGCAGGGAGGAGGTAGCAACACCATACCTGTAATAGATATTCACTCCATGCATCTGATCCTAATCCTAGGAGCAGCCCGCTCAGAAGAATCAGACGAGATCCCAGGGTTGCACAGCACAGTGGTTCCAGGAGACCAAGAGACGGGCGCCCTACAAAGGGAATTGGTTGCATATAGAGACCGGACGGAGGAACTAGCCCGACAGGTGCTCCAGAACCAGGCTGGCCAATCCCCATTACCAGGGAGCCACCCCCCTTCTGTATCTCCAGCTACCCAGTGCAAGTAGTCCTTCTGGGTGCGGTTGCCTTGGCCCCACCTGAGCGGTTCTTCGGGGACCCTAACAAGTTTGCCGTTTTTATGAACCAATGCCACCTGCACTTCATCTGCAGACCTGGTGTGTTTCCCAACAACCAATCTAGGGTTGCCTTTGTTTTATCTTACCTGGGGGAACCGCTGCGGACTAGTCAATCCCTTTTGTAAACTGTGACGATCCGATATTGCGCAATTTTGTGGGCTTCCAACGAGAACTGGAGAAGCTATTTGCCTGACATACCAGGGGCCAGGCCTTAGATAACGAATTGCTGTCGCTCCAACGAGGTAGTCAGGATCTACTAACATACATAGCCACATTTAACAGGTTGGTTGCGGAGACCAACATGCCCAGGGAGAAGATGACCACCCTATTCTACTGGGGTCTACGAGGAGAGTTAAAAGATATCCTTGCTCAAGTTGTCAATCCACCGGATGGCTGTGCAGAATACATCGATCTCATGGTACAGCTGGATCACAGACTCCAGGATCAGAAGACCGATCGAGCTCGGTCAGAGGGGAGAACCGTGTTTATACGTCCCAGAGAAAACCAGTCTCGTCAGTCAGAGAGCCAATCAGAACCCATGCAGATTGGTGGAATGCGAAGCCCATTGACCAAAGCAGAAAGAGAGAAAAGAACACAACAGCAGTTGTGCTTGTATTGTGGTAAAGCAGGGCATTTCCTGCATGATTGTCCAGTGAAACCACCCAGGAAGATCATAGGGGCATTGGATAAAGGAGATACTGGACTCGACTCGGAAAACTCCAACGCCCGGCAAGTGTTGTCGGGCAGGGAGAAGGAGTCAAAGACCTCTCACCTCGTTGTCCCAGTGATCCTGGTTAGCCAGCGGCAGCCATCTCGGATGCATGCCTTGAAGGCATACAATGATAGTGGTGCAATAAGCAACTACATCGACCAGGACCTGGCGGACCGTATTGGTCTTCTCACCTGTCCAAAGGCAATGACCGAGAAAGTAACGGCGGTTGATGGCACCCAGTTGTCCTCCGGACCAGTGACCCATTCCACGGAAACCGCAACACTCCTCTGCCAGGATGGCCACAGGGAAGACATCGCCTCCGACCTAATAAGCGCCCCCCAGTTCCGGATGATCCTGGGGATTCCGTGGTTGGAGGCTCATAACCCACATATCGACTGGCGTGCGAGAGTGTTGACCTTCTCCGACGAGTGTACCTGTTCCTGTTACAAGACTAAGAAACCCTTGGAAGGACAAGTACAAATCGTATCAGGAAAGAAGTTAGTGCTTGGCTTGTTAGGTGTGTTACCCTCGGCATATGCCGACTTCCAAGATGTGTTCCAAAAGGAGCAATCAAACACGTTACCATAACACCGGACATATGACTGTCAGATTGACCTCATCCCTGGGGCCCAGGTTCCATGTAGCCATATCTACGCACTAACCGAACAGGGGAATACCCACCTGAAAACATACCTGGATCAATACCCGGTGAACGGTTTTATCCAACCCTCTAAGTCCCCTGCAGCTTCACCTCTCTTCTTTGTTCCAAAGAAGGAGGGGGACCTCAGGGTTTGCATAGATTACCAGTCATTGAACCAGATAACAGTAAAGAACCGATACCCTCTGACACTAATTCCAGAACTCCTAGATCAGGTAAAGGTCGCACAGATTTACACCAAGCTGGACCTAAGAGGGGCATATCACCTGGTACGGGTAAAAATGAGGATGAATGGAAGACAGCGTTCTGGACGAAGTATGGTCTCTACGAGTACCAGGTGATGCCCTTTGGGCTGTGCAACACCCCAGCCGCATTCCAAAACTTCATGAATGATGTGTTGAGGGACCTACTAGACACCTTTGTCATGGTGTACATTGATGACATCCTGGTATACTCCACCACAGAACAAATACATGTCACCCATGTACGGGCCATCCTGGAAAGACTACGACACCACCGGCTCTACGCTAAGATGGAAAAGTGTTCCTTTCATGTGTCAGAAGTGGAGTTTTTGGGATTTATTTTCACCCCTCAGGGTATTCGGATGGACAACCGGAAAGTGGACGCGTTTTTAAATCAACCTCCACCTACTTCAGTTAAAGGAATCCAAAGTTTTCTTGGATTTGTGAATTTTTATTGCCGCATCATACCCGGTTTCTTCCAAGTATTCCACCCGATTACATCCTTACTACGAAAAAACAAACGCTTCAATTGGCCCATAGAAGCAGAGAAAGCCTTTAAGGTTTTGAAGCAGAAATTCACTTCAGCTCCGATTTTAAAGCATCCAAAACCTGATCTCCCCTACATAGTCGAAACCAACGCCTCCAGTACCACCATGGGAGCGGTTCTTTAGCAAAGAAACACGGAAAACGGCCAACTACATCCAATCGCATTCTGGTCAAAGAAATTCTCCTCGGCCGAGATGAACTACGCTATCACTGACAAGGAACTTCTTGCGATCAAGGCAGCCTTCAAGGAGTGGAGGCATTACCTCTAGTGAGCCCGACACACGGTCACTGTTATCACGGACCATCGCAACTTGCAATACCTGAAATCAGCCAAGGCGCAGTCGTCCCGCCAATTCTGATGGGCCTTATTTTTTGCAGAGTATGACTATGTTATCATGTACTGTCCAGGGGTGCGTAACAGCAAGGCTGACGCGTTATCACGTTTGGGCAGCTGGAAGGACGTTTTCAAGGTGCCAGAAACGGTAACCATCATACCTGAAAGCAAACTCCTAGGGGCTACAACAACTTCCCCCTTGGACGATCTAAAAGCCAACATCCTACATCACATGAGTGGAGAAGAATCACAGGCATGGACAGCAAGAAGCGCTCAACATACACTTGTCAACGGATTACCTCTGTTTTATGGAACGGCTATATCTCCAAACTACGGCTCAACAAGAACAGGTTATCACCAGTTATCACAACACGTTACTAGAAGGGCACCCTGGAGTAGCTAAGACATTGGCCAAAATCTGAAGAAACTATTGGTGGCCTACCTGGTGAAAAGTCGTCACTCAGTTTGTGCTGTCATGTGGCATTTGTGCGCAAAACAAATCCCAAAAGCAAAAACCAGCAGGTCTCTTACGTCCATTAGCAGTTCCGCCTACGTCATGGCATACACTGTCACTTGATTTCATCACTGATCTGCCCCCCTGCAATGGTTATAATACAATATTGGTTGTGGTGGATTTGTTCTAGAAAATGGCTCACTTCATCCCTCTGAAAGAACTACCTATAGCACTTACACTAGCAAAAGTCTTTCTGGAACAAATAGTCTGGTTACACAGTTTCCCGTTAGTTTTAGTATCGAACCGAGGCAGCCAGTTCATCTGCAAGTTCTGGAGAAAGAGTTGTGAACTGGCACAGGTTGATGTGCGCCTGTCCACAAGTCACCATCCTCTAACCGACAGCCAAACAGAGCGGACCAACCGGACACTGGAGCAATACCTGAGGTGCTTGCTCCATCAGTCAGAGAATACTTGGAAGGACATACTGTGGATTGCAGAATATGCTTACAACAACTCGCATCATTCCAACACCGGGCAAAGTCCATTTTATGTCCTGTATGGACACCACCCACAATCCTCCATTTTTGACACACCGGAAGTACTAGAACTGTCAGCAGTAAAGATACTGCATACAACCATCAATCAGGTTTTTAAGGAAGCCACAGAGCAACTGACAAAAGCCAAGGAAAGACACAAAACGTTTGCGGACCAACACTGAAAGGCAGCTTTGGCTTATTAGATCGGGGATGCTGTATGGCTAGCCTCTAAGCACGTTCCTATGAAGGGACCTCGAACATTCCACCCTAGGTATCTGGGCCCATATACCGTTGGGGCAATCATTAATCCGGTGGCGATGAGATGGGCCCTGCCATCAAACATGCGCATCCACCCAGTATTCCACGTTTCTCTCTTAAAACCTGTCCAACCTGGCACCCGGCTGCAGGCACCCTTGGCCCCTACAATAGCAGATGGTGAACCAGAGTACGAAGTTAAGAACATATTACTCTCCAAGACAATTAGATCCAAGTTATTCTACCTTATTGAATGGAAAGAATATGGGTCACAAGACATATCCTGGGAACCCAGCGAGCATGTCTATGCTCCCCGACTAGTCAAAATGTTTCATCTTGCATATCCAACCAAGCCAGGACCAGGGGCTTCCACCTTGAGGGGGGCAATAGGGGGGAGTACTGTCACAACCACTAGTTCTGCAGCATGGGCAGCCACTGGCCCTGTAGCCCACTCACACACATATGTCCCGAGGCACCCCCATTGGGCTTACAAATCATCACGACACTCATGGAGACTGGGTTTACCCAACATGGAGGGCAGTCAGCCCTGAAGGCATTGGTAGGCTGCAGACTAGTCTCTGGGTGTGGCTGGCTATATAAGCCACGCCCAATCATGCAACCTTGCTTTGCGTTGCTATGCCCAAGGCAGCATAATGCTCACTGTGTGCCTGCTACAGAAGGGATGCCGCTTCAGCACTACGAGCTACGCGCATTACTCACCTAGTCTCCTGATCCCATGGCAGCTCCATCCAGCCTCCGGATCCCGTGGCACCTTCATCCAGCCTCCAAATCCTGCGACACCTTCCTCTAGCCTCCAGATCCCACAGCACCTTCCTCTAGCCTCCAGATCCCGTGGCGCCTTCATCCAGCCTCCGGATTCCGCTGCATCTTTTTCCATTCCTGTGGCAAGTCCCACGATGTGCCTTCCCAGTCTTCTTCTCCCGTGGTTCCGTCCCGGGTCTGCAAAAGGAAAGAGAAAGTAAGAGATGCCTAAAACAGAAAGAGGAAATAGATGCATGCAGCAGAAAGAGGGAACAGTTACATGGCAGAAAGAGAAAGAAAGCGCTAAAGACAATTAAAGCAGAAAGAATGCGCTAAAGACAATTAAAGCAGCAACAAAGCGCTAAAGACACTTAAAACAGCTGTGCACAGAAAGGGAGCGCTAAGCACAATAAAAGCAGCACTGCACAGCAAGAAAGCGTTAAAGACTGTTAAAGCAGCAGTGCAACAGAAAGGGCAGAAACAGAAAGAGTGCGCACTCCAGACAACAATACAACAATGTCAAGGCAGCCTCAACCTATGACCTTTCGCCACTGCAGACCACGCAAAGCAAGTAATCATCCAACGCCACAGCAGATCTGGGCTTGGAACCCAAACATCAGTGAAGTAACTGGTGTTCACAGACAATTCACGCCCCTGCCAAAGAGAGAGCAGGACGGAGAGCCATCCTTCCTCCTATACAAGGTGAGCCACTGCCACGAGACGGGTTGGACCCTAGGGAGGTGGGAGGTGGCAGGGAGGGGGTAGCAACACCATACCTGTAATAGATATTCACTCCATGCATCTGATCCTAATCCTAGGAGCAGCCCGCCCAGAAGAATCAGACGAGATCCCAGGGTTGCACAGCAGGGAGGTTCCAGGCGCCCCTGCAGAGCTAAGGTGAGCGTAAGAGGTATGTAGTAGTTGCGTTGGTTATGTCGGAGGACCCGGAAGGGGAAGTGGGTTAGTAATTCTGTCGGTTTGTTGGAGCTTCTGGTGTGACTCTTTGGTTGCCGCCTGATGGTATCTACCCGGGTTCTCGGCTGCGGATTGTCGGCCCATCTCGCCTCCTCTCCTTTAGTTGTTTATCTGTGATGTTATTGCTGCTGCTGGTGTCCCTTTGCAGCTCTCATTATCTCTTGAATAAGCAGGTAGTTTCTTGAAGGTGATGTGGTCTTCTGTGGTTCTAATTTCTTTGGGCATGGTGTTCCAGATGTTAGCAATTAGATGTGAGAACGCTGTGCTGCCGAATTTCATTTTTTTCGCAATGGTTTGCCTCTATTTGTAGGTTGTTGCTGGATCTTAGGTCCCTTCTTGGATGGTACCGGATAATCTTGTCTTGGAGGAATTCAGCTCCTTGTCTGTGCAAGGCTTTGTGAGTGATGCAGAGTGCTTTGAATTTTATGCATTTTTTTGGTAACCAGTGTAGGCTTTTCAGTGCTGGCGTGATGTGTTCTCTTTTGTTTAGTCTTAATAGGATCCTGGCTGCCTGGCTGCTGTAATTTGCACCCTTTGGAGTTTCTTGGTGAGTCTTTCCGGCATTCTTAGGTAGAGGTTGTTTGCGAAGTCAATTTTTTGGAGTTTCAGGGATATGATTGTGAGGATTCTTTGAGGGAAGGAGAGCTAGGGGAGTAATCGTCTGAGCAGCCTTCGGAGGAAGAAGCAATTTTTGGTGATTGCGTTGACTTTGCGGTTCCAGGGATAGTCCGTTGTCATTAGTATTCCTAGGTCATTTACTACATTAGTAGTCTCCGGTTGAGTTCCGATGCCGGCCAGCCAGTCCAGTTGTAGGTTACCTCTGTCGAATCCTGTGGGTCTGAGCATTATTTCACTTTATTTCACTTTTTGCTGTGTTCAGTTTGTTCATTGTCATCCAATTGTAGATGTCTGTGAGGCAGTTGATGAGGCGGTTATTTTGTTCCTGGGTTCTGTTCGTTTTCACAATCAGTTGTGTGAAGTCTGCATAGTTGGAGGCAGTAAGTCATTGGGGACAAATGGCACATGTAGATGTTAAAAAGCAGAGGAGAGAGGCTGGATCCCTGAGGGTCTACGCAGGATGCATTTTTGGGGTTTGAGGTGAACAGTGGTAGGTAGGTTCTTTCGGTTCGGTTTGTTAGGAATGAGGTAAGCCACTTTAGTGCAGATTTCTGTATGTCACATTCCATCAATCTTTTTATTAGTGTTGCGTGGCTGACTGTGTCAAATGCAGCTGATATGTCCAGTAGTTTGAGGGCCGATTGGGTGTCGTCATCTGCGTTTATTTTCATGCTGTCCCATATTGATAGGAGTGCTGATTCTGTTCCTCTCATTGGTCTGGTGCCAACTTGTGATCGGTTGAGTATTCCGTTTGTTTAGACATATTTAAGTAGGTTCTAGTATACATGGTTCTCCAGGAGCTTTGCCGGGTAGGGCAGGTTGGATATCAGTCTGTAGTTGCTCGGGTCCTCTGTGCATTCTGATTATTTTTTTTATCAGTGGTTTGATGTATGCTGATTTGAAGGTGGACAGTGCTATTGTACTTTCGAGTGATTCATTAGGGGTTCCAGAAGTGAGTTGCCGAGGTTCTGTGGTTGTGGATTTCTTTGAAGATGTCAGGGGGGCAGAGGTCCCTTGGGGATCCTGCAAGGTTGGTGTCTTTGATGTGTGTGGCAAAGATTTCTTCTGTGATTGGTTCTAGGCAGTTGAGTTTTGCTGTAATCTGTGTTTCGTCCGGTGTCTGTGTCCAGCAGTTGTGGTTGTATTTGCCCGGGCTGTGCTGATGGTCTCCTGGATTGTGTCTATTTTTGATCTTAGGTGGTTGGTGATTTTGTCACAAAGTGCTTGTGTCGGGATGGTGAAATTTTTACAGGATGAGCTTTTTTAATCTCTTTGATGTATTTTTCTGTAACAATATTTGTATTGCCATTTGTTTAACAATTTCTAAACAACCCCCCTCTCCACCCCTTTTCCCCCTCCCTCCCACCCCAACTTTGAAGAACTGCATTTCCATATTCTGTAATCTCCGGAGCATAATGTTCTGTATCCTTTGCTCTCAGCTGCTTTCCATTAGGTCAACCCATATCCAGCACCCGTATATTTATAGGTCACCATTGTTGCATGAAGTCGCTTTTTAAAAATCGTAAGGTTTCCCCCATTTCTTCTGAAACCTGTCTGCATCCCCTTCGACCCTTTACATAATCCACTCCATAGCTACTATGTGGCATAGTTTGCAGAGCCAACTTATCACCGTTACGGGACTGCTTTGTTTTTTATTCTTTGGCAATTACCAACCATGCAGCTATTAATAATGTTGCCAAGGATCTTTTCTGAGCCTTCAAGATGCTATATAGCGCCGGTCTTATCAGCCTACTCAGAGTCTCGGGTAGTGTGAGGGGTAACATTTCCGGGAATATTTCCTGAAGAAATTTCATGATTTCCTCCCAAAAGTCTTTGATCTTGGGACAGCCCCACCAAATGTGCAGCCAATCTCCCACCCCCTTGAACTCCCTCCAACATTCCTCAGATGATGATCTAAACATCTCATGTAATTTTCTGGGGGTATAGTGCCACTGGAGCATCATTCTGTACCATGCTTCTTGCAATTGCAGTGACCTAGTCAATTTTGTTATATTCCTCCACAATTCTTCCCAGTGCTCCAGGGGTATTACTTTGGCCAGAGAGGCATTCCATGCCGCTTGATACGACCACGGTCTTGGGTCTGCGCTTTCTTGCAGTAGTATATGTATGACCACCACTAAGTGTTTGTCCCCAGAGTATGAGGCAATATATGCCTCAAATCTTGTTAGTGGCCTGGTAGCGGCTTGGTAAAACCCCTTCTGTCTTAGCCAGTGCCTCAATTGAATATATTCTAATCTATCCCCTTCAGCCACTTCCACCTGTTGCTTGCATTCCACAAAAGACATTACTTCCCCTTCCGATAACACGTCTCTGATCTTCGTACATCCCTTTTCCTTCCATCTTTTAAATGCCCCCTTTGCCATGCCCGGTGTGAAGTTGGGATTATCAAACATTGGGGTGAAGGGTGATGGGATAGAAGATAGGTTTCCCTTTCTGAGCCTCCTGTCCCAAACTCCACATGCCGTGCGCAGAACCCTACTGCGCCTAGCGCACAGGGTTCTTTCATTTCCATGTAGCCAGAGCAATCTCGTCAGGGGCATTCCCGCCACTGCTCTATCCATGCAAGCCCATATCCTGTCCGTACTTCCCGAGAGCCATTCCCATACTAATCGCAGTTGGGCCGCTTCATAGTATTGGTGCATATTTGGGAGCCCTATTTCTCCTCTTTGTTTAGGGGACCTCAATAATTCCAATGCTACTCTTGGGCGTTTATTCTGCCATATACATTTTGAACATAGTGCATTTATTGCTTTGAAGAAAGCATTCGGAATCGCGATTGGTAACGTGTGGAATCTACAAAGTGCCCTCGGGAGCGTCACCATCTTCACAGGGTTTATGCGCCCCAACCACGAGATCCGCATCGGGGACCATTTGGCGAAATCTGTTTGTGTTTGTTTAATTAGCTCTGGGAAGTTCGCTTTGTAAAGCGCAGTTACCTTACTTGTCAATTTTATGCCTAGGTATGTTAGGCTACCCCCGCTAGGTGAAATGAGGAGTTATCCTGTATCTGTTTGGCCTGTTTCTTCGAGAGTCCCGCCTCTAACATTTCCGATTTCCCCATATTTATGTTCAAGCCCGACAACCCTTCTTGGTATTTAAGAATACTTATTAGTGTTGGGATAGACCTCTCTGGTTCTATGACTGTTAGTAATATATCATCTGCGTAGGTGGCCGTTTTATGTGTTTCCCCTCCAAATGGAATTCCCTTGATGGACTGATTCTGTCTGATTGCTGCTAGCAGAGGTTCTAAATAAATGGCGTACAGATGCGGCAACAGGGGGCATCCCTGTCTCGTCCTGCGTTCTATACGTATCGTTTCTGAGATTTGATTGTTTATTTCTAAGCAAATCGATGGGTTGCTATAATGTGCCCCTACCATTTGCATATAATTTGGCCCAAAGCCCATTAGTTCCATCGTCTGAAACAGGTAGGGCCACTCCTCCCTATCAAAAGCTTTCTCAGGATCTAATGAGATGAGAGTGGCCAGTATTTGTTTTACCTCTAATTTTTCTAAGAGATGGATCACCCTTCTGGTGTTATCCCATGTTTGCCTCCCCTTTGTAAAACCTGATTGATCTTGCCCTATGACCCCAGGGAGAACCTCCTTTACTCTATCCGCTAGCATCCAGGTATATCATTTGGTGTCTATATTTAATAGTGCAATAGGCCTGTATGACCCACAAATTGTGGCGCCCTTATTTGGCTTCTCAAACGGCAGTACCTTCGCCACCGTCATTGAGTTCATCATCCCTTCCCCATTCCTAAATGTGTTGAACAATCTTGCTAGGAAGCCTTTAACCTCATTACAGAACACTTTGTAGAACGTCCCGGTGTAACCATCCGGCCGTGGTAACTTATTATTTGGCAGGGTTTTAATCGCCCTTTCCACTTCGTCCTCTGTAATTTCCCTTTACAGGCTATCCCTTTCTTCCTCCTTAATCTTGGACAGTTCTATCCCCTCTAAGAATGTTCATATTTTTTGTAATTCTGGGTTCCCTGTGGAGTAAAGCCCCTTATAGTATGTTTTGAAGGCTTGTGTAATCCCATCCGATTAAATTGTTAATGACTCATCTGCTTGTTTTATTCCCTCTATATGCTGCTGTCCCTTCTGCTGTTTCAGAAGCCCGGCTAACATTTTGTCCGCCTTATTGGTGTCTACATAGTGGCGCTGTTTGAGCCTTAACAAGGTCCTCTCCGCCTTCAAAGTGTTCAATAGTCGTAACTGTCTCTGCGCCTCCTTTACTTTATTGTAGTTCTCCCTATTCTTGCGGCTTGCTAATGTGCTTTGTTCTTGTTTCAGCTCTGCCTCCAGATCTTTCTCTAGTCTATCCCACTCCTTCCAACGCTCTGAGCTTTTAGTGAAATCAACTCTCCCCGTAGTACCGCCTTGAAGGCATCCCATACACACCTCAGTGAAACCTCATTCATGTCGTTCCGCTCTAAGTATTCTGCTATTTTCCCCCACAGTGTGTCCTGTAATACTGGGTCTCATGAGTTCCCCAGGGAAAATCCACGCCCATAGTGGATTGCTTGGCTTTAGTCCCCCTGGATATATCTTCATCGGTGCATGGTCCGATAGGAAGATCGGGTTGAGTTATATATTTGTTAAATAACCAAGTATTTCGGGGGTCCCCCAGGAGTAATTTATTGTAGAGTATGTGCGATGCACCTGCGAGAAGCATGTATACCCTGGTTCCTGCCCCCTCTTAGCCCTCCAAAAGTCTTTCAACACCAGCCCTTTCATCCTTTCTTGCACTGCCCGAGGGGCTATGCCCTTCTGTGTACTCTATGCACTCCTATCGATCTCCGGGTCCCAGGTCATATTGAAGTCTCCTGTAATAAGGATTTCCCCCACAGTAAACTGTTCTAGTTTCCCCAGAACCTGGTTTAGAAAGGGATCTTGTCCTGTATTGGGGGCATGTATGGTGCCTATGGTAATAATTATTTTCCCTATCCTCACTTGCACAAATATTTACCTCCCATTCCGGTCTGCTAGTGTTTTGAATATTTGTGCTCCCAGTGCATTCTTAAAGCCCACCATAACTCTTGCTGTCTTATTACGGGCATTTGCTTGGTGTAATTGTGTGTATTGCCATATCTGTGTTTTGTGACTATCCTCTTTCTGAATATGTGTCACCTGAAGAAGGAATATATCTGCATTACATCTCTTTATCTGAGTTAGGACCTTCTTTCTTTTTATTGGAGTGTTCAGGCCCCGTAAATTGTCTGAAATAATCTGCAATGGCCTAGCCATTTGGTTTTACACGTGTTTCTCCCCTGGCCCGAGTGTTGTTTCTCCCCTGGCCCGTGTGTTGCTGGTGTGACCTACCAATTTCATTCGCGACTATCCATCAATGCAGTTCCCCTTGTCCCCCCTCATTCCCGTTCCCCCTGCTCCCCACTCATATCCCCCCCGGCCCACTCCAGGTATGACTCGGTATCTGAGGATACTTCCCAACACGTGGGCACCAACCCATGTTTCTACCGGACACTAAGGTCAACCTAACCTTCTAAGATTCCAAGTGGTACCTCTTCCCCTCCCCACCGGCCACCAGGGACCATCGTTGTTGGACTTTTAGTGGTCATTTATACTTGCCCCACTCCCTTCATGAGCCTCCGTCTCAGGTTCACCTTTAGTTGCTCGTTGTCACAAGATTGTATAGATCTTCTTCTAATTTTTTTGGTCTGTGGCCTTTCAGTTTCTCTCCTCTTTTCCTCTGTGCCAATGAACATTCCCAGAGCTTGGGCCCTCTCCATTGTGTTTTGCTGGATCTCTCTCCTCAGGCCGCGTCTTCCGGTTCCAAACTCAGGACGGCCATACCCTTGTCGCATGTTGTTACTCTATGCCGTCTCCCTCCCCAAGGAAATATGAAGCCAAAGGTGAATGTCCATTTATAGGGGACTTTTGTTTCCTGGAGTTTCCTTGTCACCGGTCCCATCGCTCTCCTTTTCTGTAAGGTGGACGCAGGCAAATCTTGAAATAGACTTACTTCCGAGCCATTTATTGTTATAAATTCTTGTCCTCTTGCAGCTCTTAATATTTTCTCCTTCTCGTAGGATGCTAAGGCCGCTAGGACATCCATAGGCATGTTCCACTTCTCTTCAGGCCCACTCTGTGTACCCGATCTATCTGAATCTCCTCTATGGTACTATTCGTCATCAATGTGGCAAAGCAGTGCTGCAGTGTAGATTTCAACTCTGCATCCGGGGTGGCCTCTGCCAAATCCTTAACCCTTATGTTTGAGCGTCTTCAACGATTTTCCAAATCCTCCACCTGTATTTCTAGGTTTTGTGTGGCGGAGGCTATCTACTCTAATAGTTCGGGGTTCTGTCGCACCTCTTTCTCCATTTCGGACATTCCATGCTCCGCTGCGTCCACCCTGCCCCCCCAAGGAGTTCATATCGTTTCTGATTTCTTTCAGTGAGCACTTCAGGTCTTTTTTCAAGCTCCCTATCTTCTGCTGAAAGGAAACTATGATTCTCTCCTCCATTCCCAGTAAGCATTTTTGTAGATCTTCCTTGTTTAAGGCCATTGCCTCAGTCACCAGTGTGTCTTCCTCATCCCTGTCTGCTTGGCCAGAGTCTTCCTGCCCTGTTTTGGAGGGGACCCGTTGCCAGTACTTTTCCAGCTGGCTTTTCTTTGCCGATAGCACGCCAAGTGCCTGTTTCCCTTTTGGACCTAGCATCTCAGAATGGGAGCGTGCTCCAGTATCTGCGTTTCTCTGCTTGCGTGTCAGAACTTCCCCTTCTTTATTCTATTAATTGCCTCGTAGCTCTCCCTCCAATCAGCAGCTCTCCGCCATCTTCACCCTGCTCTATCCCACATTCCCCTTCTGCTGTCCACGGGGCACAGCCTCTTCCAGGCCCCACTTCCCCCACCTTTCAGTTACTGAAGCTTTAGGGAGCTTGGGCCTTTTCTGCCCTCACTTCCCAGCCTTTATTCTTCTGTTGCCTTATATATTGTGGTCACAGTCACTTCCCGTGGTGCTTCCTTTCAGGCATCTCCGCCCATTGGCGTTACAGTGAACTTAGGCTCTGTTCATGCAGCCCTTTAATTGTCTGGTGCTTGCTGGCCTCTCATCAGTATATGATGCCTTAAACACTCTGTAACTTCTGTTATGTAGAGCGTGTTAATAGTGGCTCTCCTACCTTTCTCCACGTTCCCAGCAGTCTCTGTGTGTCTTCTTGTTTCTTCCACTTAGATCACTGCAGTTGGGCTCTCTGCTGCCTCCGGTTTCCCACGTTTCTCTTCCTGGGTTGCTGAGTCTTCCTGTACGGCTATGGTCACCCACGCGGGGTTCCACTGCTCATCTCTGCTTTCTTTGCTGAGGCTAATCTTCGATGCCTGTGCGCCCCTGCCTGCAGCTCTTCATCGCGGGTGTTCGGGTCTATGTCGGGGCTCCTCCACCCTGAATACTTCCCCCACTGAGACTCTGCAGCTGACAGAGCTCCTCTTTGCCTGCTCTTGCTCGTGCAGGAGGCCGGTGCAGCGGTATTCCTCCCTGCTGTTCCTTCCAACGGGATGCAGCCTTTGCTCCGCTGCCACCAGTCGGGGTCCTCTCGCCTGGCACTCTTCCTCATTCCTCCCTCTGGCAAGCACCGCCTCACTGACGCTGCATTTCATTCTGTCTCACCCCGTCCGGCTTTGAGTAACTGAATGCCGGCAACGCTCGTGTGGAGCCTCTGCTTCTTTCTCTTCAGCTGAGGCTGCCTCTGCTTCACCTGCTCGCCGTATTCTCTAATCCTCTGACCTGCTTATGGGTCTTCAAAACCCTTTTCTCCTTTATTATCCACCTCTATACGGCCCGGCCGGGAGCTCTCAGGAGTGCACCTTCATCCCTCTGCGGCCATCTTGGAATCCTCTTTGATGATTTTAAAGAGTTATTTCTGTGGGTTGTTTGCTGATTCTATTCTTGTGGCATAATAGTATTTTTTGCTTTGAGGACTGCTTATTTGTATAGTTTAAACTGCCTTTGGTATTTTATTTTGTCTTGTCTGTTGTATTGTTCTCTCCATTATTTTTCAATTTTACTGTTGGTTTTTAGGAGTTGTTTCAGTTGTTCTGTCAACCATTTTGCTGCCAGTTTTTTTGGTGTTGCTTTGAATGTTTTTGCTGGTGCCAGCTTGTCTAGGGCTTTGGTGATCCACCTTTTGAGAGGGTTTTTTGCTGTGTCTACGGTTGTCTCAGTGGGTTCTGTTCTGCTTGGGAGGGTCGAGTCTAGAAGGTTTGTTAGGGCTTCTAGGTCTAGGTTCTTCCAGTTTCTTTTTTTGCTGGCATGGAGTATACTTTTTCCGGCCGGCAGGCAGGTAAGGGATGTGATGTAGAATGGTATCAAGAGAATGGCCACTCCATACCATTGGTGTAGGTATGCGCAGATGCGCATAGTCCTTCTCTGCAGAAAATTGCATTCAGGGTGTGTCCTGCGTTGTGGGTCGATCCATTTACCATTTGCTTTAAGTTCAAAGTTTCTGGAATGCACAGAATGAGTTTGCTGTGGATTCGGTTTCTTTTTTTCGAACCAGATGTTGAAGTCTCCCAGTTTGACTAGGTTGTTATTGTAGCCTGATAGAATGGTGGGCGCGCCCGCTAATTTTGTTGCAAAGTTCTGGTTGTGAGATGGTGGTCTGTAGATCAGGAGGAATACTATGTTGGTTTGGTCCTTGAGTTTTATCTTGATGAGGAGGGATACACAGTCTTCTACGTCGGTTGTGAAGAGTTGGGGTTCTCAGATGTGTTCTTTGTGTATGATTGCGATTCAGCCTCCACTTTGGTTTCTCTGGTGTATATTAGTTTAAAGTTGTGCAGTATGGCTTTATTCATGATGGCTTTGAAGTTGTCCGATAGCCAGATTTCTGAAAGAAATAGCATCTCTGTGCCTCCTTCGCTTAGAAGGTCATAGAATTCTATTGAGTGTTTTGCCATGGGTCTAACATTGAGAAGGCTGCAGTGTAGTTTGTTTGATTTTCCTTTTGGGTTGTTATTTGTATTGTTGGCGTAGGGTTTGTGTTGCTGGTGGTTCTCTCCTGGTTGCGCCTGTTGGGAGGTGAAGTTATTTGGTGGCCGGTCTCTTCGTCGAGTAGGCTGATATGGTTGATGGCAGGGTTGGTTGGTTTAGGTACGTTCCGACTGGTAAATTGTGCTGGTACCCATTCTTTGTTCCAGTTTTTGGTGATGTAGGGCATGTGGAGGGTGATGGATTCCAGTTCATTCCTGATTCTATTTGGGGTATTGTCCTCTGTGTAGTTTGGCTTGGGGTGGTTTATCAATTGTCGGTTTGTTGTTGCTGGTCCGTCTTTGCTTACCAAGCAGTCGTATGTGGAGAGGTAGCGAGGAATGTAGTCTGTCTTTGCTTTGTTCTTTGTGTATATCCTCAGGCTGTCTGGCCTGTTCGTTACCCAGTTGTTTGGTGTTGTGGGATTTTTCTGGTCCGCATCTTACCGCGCAGCTGCGGTGTCCTAATTATTTCTGTTGTCCATACTGGCTTCTTTGTCTTTCTTGCGGCGAGGCATGGTGCTTTGCTTGTGGGTTGTTTTCCTTTGAGTCGGCGTCCTCTTTTGAACGGTCTGTTTCCTGGTCCTTGGTTGAGTCTTTGCTAATTGGTGAGGTTGTGGTTGTTGAAAGCAGGGGTTGTAAACCTTTGCGGTTCCATGGTTTACTGCAAGTTTCCTTTTTGTTTCCGATGTGGTTTTTGGTGTTTTTTTCCTGGGGAGTCATTTGGTTGTTGAACCAGGGATAGTAAACCCTTGCAGTTCGGTCATTTGCTGGTGTTTCCTTTCTGGCTCTGATGTGTATTTTTTCCTTTTTTGGTGTTTATCTTGGATGTCCTTTGGTTGATGTTATAGAAAGAGGGCAGGATGTACGGCAAGCTAGCTGTTGAGGAAGTAAAATACCTGGCAGGTCGCATGAAGCAGGGCGTTGTGCTAGGTGGGCGAGCTGGGTTATGCTAAACCCACGATGGGTGGAGGTGTCTGGGTTGGAGACACAACGATTACTCAAAAGGGCACCTGTACCTTAGCTACCAGGGGTTGTGGCGGGCCCAAGCTGGGGCACAGCAGCTGTACTTAGCATGGGGATGCCTGGTAAGTGGGTGAAAGCCTAGAATTGCGATCACAACTGTAAATGTGTTGATACCTAGCTTTGGGTACCTAGCAGGTGGGATAGAAGCTCGGGTTGAGGATACAGCAGTAATGCCAGTTATGACTAACAAACCTAGTTGGCCTAGGTGCCAGATATGGCTAGCTGCAATGTGGCTATTTTAACTCTAGTAACACCTAAATTTGGGGCACCTGGATAGAGAGAGAGTGGCCAAAAATGGGGGCACAACAGCAATGCCACTACCCAGTCCCGGGACACCTGGACAGAGGGTGAAGGGTCCAAAATCGGGCACAACGATGAGTCCAGCAACCCTAGATTCGGGATACCTGAATAGAGGGCAAATGGTCTAAAGTGGGGCACAACAGCAAATGCAGTAACACGTAGGTTTGGGATACCTGGATAAAGGGGAAATGGCCTAAAATGGGCACAACAGTAAATGCAGTAACACCTAGATTTGGGACATCTGGACAGAGAGAACGCATCTAAAATTGGAGCACAACAGTAAATTCAGTAACACCTAGATTTGGGACACCTGGATAAGAGATGGTCTATAATGGGGGCACAACAGTAAATGCAGTAACATTTAGAGCTCATGCTTTACCAAAACAATCTGGCTAAATTTAACATATGGCTGGCTAACAGAATCTGGCTAAATGCAACATATGGTTCGCTAACACAATCTGGCTAAATACAAAATATGGCTGGCTAACACAGTCTGGCTAAATGCAACATATTGTTGACTAACATAATCTGGCTAAATGCGACATATGGCTAGCTAATACAATTTGGCTAAATGAAACCTATCGCTGGCTAACACAATCTGGCTAAATGCAACATATTGCTGGCTAACACAATCTGGCTGAATGCAGGATACAAATATTTATGGGCTGTATGCAAAAGGCTATAAACTAATGGAGAATAAGATACCGTTGGGTTTACCAGTTTGATAGGGTGCAGTAATGGCTGCACCCCCTGCCCGAACCTCACTGTCAGTAGCTGCTGGTTGACGGCTGCAGATCTCGCAGGCTTACACGGCCCAACACAGTCTGGATTGCTTCTGCAGGAGCTGCCTTTTGCATCAGGCTGCCAGGGCAGAGGGGCTGCCTTAGAGTGGGGACTTAAGAAGGGCACCAGTGACCAATCACGAGTCGGGGGAGGTCTGGGAGGCAGGCGGGGAGGTGGGAGGGGGAAGGGCTCAAGCTTGGGAACACAGATGCCTCACACAGTGAAAATAAACTTTTTAGCCAAATTCAGTATCTAATGCTGCATCAGGGCCAGATTAGCACAATATATGGGGCACACTTACCACTGGAGGAGCCTTCCGGTCCCAAATGTGCACCGAATCTCGAAGTGATTATATCAATAGGTTAGGGAAATAATTAAGGATGGGGTAACATGGGGTGGTGCGGGGGGGTCTCCCCCTGCATTCAATTGCAGTGAAATGTGTTTAAAAGAAAGAATAAATTATATGTTATGGGATTCAAATTGTTTTGTTGTAATCATGTAGATCCGTTTCTTAGCCCTCCATGGGTTATTCGGCCTTCCAGACCATCTGGGTTTCTCATTGCTTTTATCCCCTTGTGGGGTATCTTTTGTCTCAGCCAGGCATGGGTGATTTGACCTCTCGGGCCATCTGGATTTCATATCATTCTTACCCCCTTGCGGGGTATCTTGTGGCCCAGCCTAGCTTGGGCTGTTCGGCCTCTCAGGCTGTTTGGATTTCATATTGTTCCCATCCCCTCCTGGGGTATCTTGTGGCTCAGCCCAGCCTGGGTTATTCAGCCTCCCAAGCTATGTGGATTTTGTATTGGTTTCACCCCCTCGTGGGGTATTTCGGTACCTCACTGCCATCCTCCCGCTCCTCTCTGTATGCAGCGTACCTGGTTCTCAGTGGCAGTGCTCGTCAGCGAAGCAGCTTCTCCATTCACTGCGGAACCACAGTGCTGAAGTCTGTATGGTTGGTTCCTCGTCTTCGGTTCCTCCTGTCTGCGATCGACAGAAATTTGGCATTGGAGGTGCTGAACACCAGTAGGGCATGTCTGCAGCAGCTCAGTCTATCGCTTTCTTTGCTGTCTTCAGCTTCTCAGGCTCTATGCATTCCTGGTCTTGACAGCATTTTGCAGGCTCTGGGTTTCCTCTGCCCACCACACTGTCTGCGTGGTACTGCTTCCAGGCTCAGTCCTCTCCTCTCCTCTCTGTTTTGCACCCGCCGTTGGCTCTCTCCCTCCCTGCATGCGCCTTAGCTCCTTTATGTTCCTTCTTTTGAGACACGAGAGTTGACACCATTGGTTCTGCTCTTCAAGTATGGATGTTAACATAGTGGGGTCAGAAACCAAGCCATTCACTTTTAAAGGGCCCTGCACAATATTGTACTTTTGAATTCCCATATAACCGACAAACACTTGGGTTTCTGCTTTCAAGGGAGGTGTATTAAAATGTTTACCATGGATTCCTTGTCCCCTAAGGGGGGGTGATGACCCCCCGTGAGGTCCTGCTTTCCTTGTACCCTAAAGGGTGATGAGCATTGCAGGCTCACCTCCCTAACACAATCTGGTCGCTCCCCCTTAGGGAGAAGGGATAAATACGATTTGCCTCAGTACCCACCAACCAGAGCCCTCATTAGGTTAATTACGCAATCAGCACCTTATTAAAAAGAGACACCAGTCTGCTGGGTCTGTCGATTTTGGTATAGGGTTTCATAGATAGAGTTGTGTTACAGTGACTAGGGAAGAGGAGGACTAGAGTCGGAACCTGCATTTGCCAAGAGAAAAAAATACCAAATAGAGAAAGAGAGACTGAACCAGAGATGGAAGTGCCAATTGGGCCACCACACTGAACAACCAGGTTCAAGGGAAAGACTAGATATGAGTACCTGCTAAGAACCTAGTGTCAAGCTTATAAGGGAATAGGGGTCTCAATCCCCTCTTCCGAACGACAGAAGCCAAATAGATTGACCCCTCCCACCGTGGTTGGCACGGGCGCCTGAAGACTGACATCACAGGAAGCCACGTGGCAGCCAATGGGGGGAAGATGGAGTTAGGGAAAAGGGGATGGAGTGACAAAGGAAAGGAGGGGAACATACATAAGCAAATACATACAACACAGCGATATTCCTGAACCAGAACCTCTGCTTCCTGAACACCTAACCTGACCTCCTATACCTGTAATGAACTTGTTACATACGAATCATAAGAGCTTTTTAAACTCCACTTTGCACCTCATAGAATACAAGCGGATAACCTAGAACATAGACTTTGAACATAACATATGGATTGAACATAACGTAGGACTTGGACAGTCATTTCTTGAACACACTTAGATTTGGTTACAAGCTAAATGGCACAAACAAAAAGGGTGTCCCTTTTTATGAAAATACGAGACACATGGCCCGTCGGGCACAATGAAGCCACAAACAATGATTTAGGAAAAAGGACACACACGAACATGCCCTTGTACAGTGTGGACCCATGCGTGTTCTTTACATAGTCTCTATATCCTTCCCAGTGTCCAGTTTTATCCGTTCAGAGTTTTATAGCATGTTTCTCCAAATGGCGTGTCTAATGCATGTCATGTATCTTAGGGCGTGTTACCTCACACACCCACTACAGCGTTGAAGTAGTCAATTAATCAACAAGTAAGCATATAGCAACTCCAGAATATGAAAACAGTTAACTGATGGTCCGGATGCCTCACAAGGACATCCGGACCCTGAAGAGCGATGCCCAAAGCTTATGGGAGCCCAATTCACCGCCGCGGCCCGTGGTTAATCAGCTGTTCATCACCGTCGCGGCCCGGGGAAACTCCAAGAGTCCTTCGGCGTCTGAGAATTTCTGCATGCCTTCTCCTAAACTGTCGTCGCCCGTGCTGACAATCATTAATTACCTGCACCGAGGCACGGGCGGCGGCGAGTTTTAACCGTTGCTGCTAATGAGCAGCTGTTGTAGCGCGCGATAGGAGAACTACACCTCTCCCCACGCCTCATGGGAAATGTAGTTTATCGCCTCTTGCAAAGCAAGAAGCGCCGACCTAAAGCTTTCCTCAGATTCCTGACAGTACCTCCTCTCTCAGGGCCCCTTCCAAGTTTTGCCTTCTCTGGATGTTGCAGATGAAATTGTCGCACGAATCTGGGTGCATGAACCGCACTAGCCGGTTCCCATGAACACTCCTCAGGTCCATATCCTACCCACTGGATGAGATACCATAAACGATTCCGTCTCCATCTTGAGTCCAGTATCTTCTTTACTTCATATTCTGCCTGTCCATCCTTGATAATTGCTGGAGGTCTCTGTACTCGCGTTCCGGGGCTGTGGGTTTAAGCAAATACACATGGAACACTGGATGTATCTTTAACGTGCTAGGCAACTTTAATTTACATGCCCCCGTAGATATACATTTCACAATTTCATAGGGTCCAATAAACCTGGGGGCAAATTTACGGGGTCCCTTTAAAGGCAAATTGTGTGTTGAAAGCCAGACCTTATCCCCCACTTTATACTGTGGAGCAACTCTCCTATTTCGGTCTGCATATTTTTTATATTGTTCCTTAGCCTGGTCTAAATTGGCTTGTGCTTTCTGTCTGAGGTGTAGTAGTACCTTTTTTCTATCTTGAAGCATAGGAATATTCTCCATATCAGGTAGATGTTCTGGTAACATATTTTGTGTGTGACCATACAAACACACATTTGGAGACATACCCAATGAGGCGTGTTCAGTGTTATTATAAGTAAACTCAGCCAACCACAAAGACTGTACCCAAGATTCACGACCCTCACTTAAATAACACCGTAAATATTGTTCCAGCGTCTGATTGACTCTCTCTGTTTGTCCATCCGTCTGTGGGTGATAACTGGTGGACAACGCACACTCCATGCCTAACATTTTACAAAAAGCACGCCAAAATGTGGAAGTAAATCTATCAGATACAATACTATGAGGTAGTCCATGTAATCTGACCACATGTTGCAAGAACAATTCCGCAAATCTCCCTGCTCCTGGGATTCCTTTACAAGGTATGAAATGGGCTTGTTTAGAGAGATAATCCACCACCACCCAGATTGTATCATACTGATCATCCAGAGGCAAATCAGTAATGAAATCCATGGATATATGTGTCCAAATCTTCTCCGGGGTGGGTAGTGGCTTGAGTAACCCTGCCTTTTTTTATGGTCTGACTTACTGCGTACACATGTTTCACACTCTTGAATGTACTTCATAGAATCTTGTCTTAACCCTGGCCACCATAAATATTTCTCCAACAACCCTTGGGTCTTTTTGCTTCCTGAATGTCCTGCTAAAGGTGAATTATGACACCAATGCATCGCCTTCTTCTGCAAGGCGAGCGTCGGTAAAAACAATTTCCCTGCATAATAAGGAAGCCCATTGTGGAATGTTTCTGCGGGATTTTTCCCCCAATTCAATTGGACCTTTCCTTTCATTTCTTGTTTTACTTGTCTAAGTAATTGAGTCATTACTGCTCCTACAACCTTTTCCGCAGGAATGATAGTCTTCACTTCGGTTACACTGCTTTCCATATTTTGCTGCCTAGATAAAGCGTCCGCATTACCATTTTTTCTCCCTGGTCTAAAAGTGACTACAAAATTAAACTCATTAAAGTACTGTGACCATCTTAACTGCCTTGGACTTAATGTATGAGCTGTCTTGAAGTATTGTACATTTTTATGATCAGTGACCACTGTAACCTGATATTTGGCCCCCAACAAATAATGTTGCCACTCCAAAAATGCTGCTCTAATCGCCAATAACTCTTTATCAGTGATTGAACAGTTTTGTTCACAGCTAGTAAGCTTGCGAGAGTAGAAAGCTACTGGATGCCATACTCCTTCTTCATCCTTTTGAGACAATATTGCTCCAACAGCCACGTTAGAAGCATCTGTTTCCACTTGGAAAGGTGTTTCTGAGTTAGGGTGTCTCAATACAGGAGCTGATGTAAATGCTTTCTTTAACTCTTGAAAAGCTACTTCTGCCTCGGTGTTCCAATCAAACTTAGTAGCTTTCCTCAATAATTTGGTAATAGGGGTAACGATTTGTGAAAAATTTGATATAAAGCGCCTATAAAAGTTTGCAAAACCCAAAAAGGACTGGATATCCTTAATGCATTGCGGCGCTGGCCATTCCGTAACTGCTTGTACTTTTTTCTTGTCCATCACAATACCCGAGGGAGTCAAAATAAAACCAAGAAATTCCACTTGAGTGGTATGAAAGGCACATTTTTCCAGTTTTACATACAACTGATGGTCTTGTAATTTTGTTAACACTGCTCTCACATGCTCTATGTGTTGTTTTTCAGAAGAGGAATAAATTAAAATGTCATCAATATAAACTATAACAAACTGATCTGGAAACTCACTCAACACCTCCTGCATAAAGTATTGAAATGCTGCCGGAGCATTACACAAACCAAAAGGCATCACAAGATATTCAAACAAACCAAACTTAGTCCTGAAGGCTGTCTTCCACTCATCCCCCTCTTTCACACGGATCAAATGGTAAGCCCCTCTCAAATCTAATTTGGTATAAACCACTGCTGTTTTTACTTGATCCAATAATACTGAAATCAAGGGCAAGGGGTACCTGTTCTTCACTGTCACCTTATTCAATGCTCTATAATCAATGCATGTCCTAAGTGTTCCCTCTTTTTTTGGGACAAAGAACAAAGGTGACGACACAGGTGAGGTGGAGTGTCTAATAAATCCCTTACTTAACATGTCATCCAGATATTCACGTAAGTGCTGGTTTTCTTTTTCAGTCAAAGCGTAGATTCTGCTACAAGGTAATTTAGCCCCTGGTTCCAATTCAATTACACAATCATAAGATCTATGGGGTGGTAACCTGTCTGCTCCCCCTTTGTCAAATACTTTAGCTAAATCTTGATACTGATTTGGAATACTCATAGCCATTGCTCCCACCATTTGTGGTTCTGCCACCTGGTCTGCCAAATATAATGCGGGTCTCACCTCCTCCTCCATGTTACCTTCACACTCCACTCCTGCAAATACCACCTCCCGTTTAATCCAATCAATCCTGGGATTGTGTTTAAGTAACCAAGGCATGACCAGAATGAGCCCAAACTGAGGTGCCGCTATTAAATCAAATACAATTTCCTCTATATGTCCAGACTCGCACCTCATTAGAATGGGTTTAGTTTGTTGACATATGGGTCCTGAAACCAATGATGATCCATCCACTGATTGCACCCCCTCAACCTGAGCTTTTTCCCTTAAAGGTAAACCCAATCTTTTCGCTAATCCAATGTCAATGAAATTACCGGTGGCACCTGAGTCCACCATTGCAGACACTAACTGCTTAGTACAGGCAAAAAGTAAAGTCACCAAAATGTACAAATGTGAATTTCTTTTCCCTGTCGTATTTGCACTCCAATTGGGGAACCTATTAATTTCTGGGCCTGTCGCCTGCGTTCCCCCTAAGGCCGGCCCAGTCCTTTTCCCGTCTCAACCTTGCTTCTATCCACCCCAGCTCCTTTCTTGGGAGTATTCGGGCAAGTTCTAATAAAGTGTCCTGGTTGTCCACAGTAAAGGCACAAGTTGTTAGCCTTCCGTTGCTCTTTTTCTGCAACAGACAAGGGCCCCCTTATTCCACCAATTTGCATAGGTTCTCCTTCTGTATTCCTGTTTCCCTTACTCCGATCCAACCTAACAAAAGACAACACTTCTGGTCTTTTCTTCTCCCCCTTGCGTTCTCCAATACGATGATCCAATCTTAGGGCTAAGTCAATCATGGCGATACATGTACTAGGCTGAGGTTCTACTTGAGCAATAGCATCCTTCAATTCCTCTTTGAGCCCTTGATAAAACAACACAGTCTGCTTATTCTCAGGCCAATCAGTTTCAATCACCAACCTGTTAAATTGGGTAACATATGAAACCAAGTCACGTGTTCCTTGTCTTAAAGCTAACAATTCTTTGTCTTGAGCCAAAGACACCTCTCGGCGATCAAATAACCTACCAAACCATTGCAATTATATAATAATGGATCATCTTTTTGCACCAAAGGCATAGCCCATGCTGCCGCATCTCCAGTTAAATAAGAAATAACAAATGCTGTTCTAGCTTGTGTTGTCTCAAACGCCTTAGGTTTGCACAAAAAATGAAGTCTGCATTGTGTTAAAAAGGTCATGTATTTCTTAGGATCTCCTGTGAATCTTTCTGGTGCGGCTAATGGCACACTATTAGAGGGCTGCACAATTACAGTAGGCGGGACTCTACCAGTTTGCCCTGCCGTAGAAGTTCCAGCCCCATCCAGCGGGGTGCCTTGTGCGACCAACCCTTGTACCTGAGCTTTCAATATACTAGACTCTTGTCTAGCTTGTACCAATTCTACTTGTATGTCTTGTAGTGCTTTTAGCACATCTGCTAAAGGGGGAAGATTCGTATCCATTTGGCCTGGGTGGTTCAATTACCCCGAAATCGGGGGCAGGTAATTCTGTCAAGCTTATAAGGGAATAGGGGTCTCAATCCCCTCTTCCGAACCACAGAAGCCAAATAGATTGACCCCTCCCACCGTGGTTGGCACGGGCGCCTGAAGACTGATATCACAGGAAGCCACGTGGCAGCCAATGGGGGGAAGATGGAGTTAGGGAAAAGGGGATGGAGTGACAAAGGAAAGGAGGGGAACATACACAAGCAAATACATACAATACAGCGATATTCCTGAACCAGAACCTCTACTTCCTGAACACCTAACCTGGCCTCCTATACCTGTAATGAACTTGTTACATATGAATCATAAGAGCTTTTTAAACTCCACTTTGCACCTCATAGAATACAAGCGGATAACCTAGAACATAGACTTTGAACATAACATATGGATTGAACATAACGTAGGACTTGGACAGTCATTTCTTGAACACACATAGATTTGCTTACAAGCTAAATGGCACAAACAAAAAGGGTGTCCCTTTTTATGAAAATACGAGACACATGGCCCGTCGGGCACAATGAAGCCACAAACAATGATTTAGGAAAAAGGACACACACGAACATGCCCTTGTACAGTGTGGACCTTTACAGAGTCTTTACATAGTCTCTATATCCTTCCCAATGCCCAGTTTTATCCGTTCAGAGTTTTATAGCATGTTTCTCCAAATGGCGTGTCTAATGCATGTCATGTATCTTAGGGCGTGTTACCTCACACACCCACTACAGCGTTGAAGTAGTCAATTAATCAACAAGTAAGCATATAGCAACTCCAGAATATGAAAACACTTAACTGATGGTCCGGATGCCTCACAAGGACATCCCGACCCTGAAGAGCGATGCCCAAAGCTTATGGGAGCCCACTTCACCACCGCGGCCCGTGGTTAATCAGCTGTTCATCACCGTCGCGGCCCGGGGAAACTCCAAGAGTCCTTCGGCGTCTGAGAATTTCTGCATGCCTGCTCCTAAGCTGTCGTCGCCCGTGCTGACAATCATTAATTACCTGCACCGAGGCACGGGCGGCGGCGAGTTTTAACCGTTGCTGCTAATGAGCAGCTGTTGTAGCGCGCGATAGGAGAACTACACCTCTCCCCACGCCTCATGGGAAATGTAGTTTATCGCCTCTTGCAAAGCAAGAAGCACCGACCTGAAGCTATCCTCAGATTCCTGACACCTAGACCCAGAGGTTTGCCGGTGCCAGGCCTTGAAAAGAGTAGTTAAGCAGAAGCCAGCTGGGATTTCTAGCCTAGCTCCGGATGATAGTCGCAAGATCACCAGTCCAACTAAGAATCTTGCAACACTTGAGAACCTAGAAAGATGGGAAATCCTGTACAGAAGTATCCCTGTATAGGGGACAATTCCTAACCGCAAGCACAAAAGAGCACCTGAGGGATAAGGGGATGCCCTAGTAAGGTACTGTCGCCTTACTAACGAGAAACCTCTATGTCAAGAGGGATATGATCATGGTCTTGCCCCCAAAGTAGATTTTGAGACCCCATCGCCATCTTAAAGACGATGATAAAAACCAAGACCAATTCAAAGATCAAGACAAACATTTCACTTATTATGCCTTTGAAAAAACTTAGTTTAAACTCACACAGAAATATATGATTTAAGTAATTAGAATAAAGAAACAAATGAATACATTCAACAAGCACTGTACAACAAAAGAAACATTTGTTGACAATGCACTAATGGAAACAATGGAACACATATACCAAGAATTGTTTTTAATTTGAAAAAAGTATTAAAAATGCAGGAGGAAATTCAGTTTCTGGAGGATTCTTGCATGAAAGATAATCACAAATGACAACAATGCTCAAAATTCATATGGAACAGTGCGTATGTCACATGAACTATTTATTGAAAAATAAACATCATAAAAATTATTTACAAAACAATGAGCAATCAGGGCATACAAACAAACATTAATCAATACAATGTCATCTTGTTGTGGGTGCTTTAGTGCAATCACTACTCAAAATATTTGAATCTATGACAAATGTTTACTTTGTTGCGTATTGAAATTTACAAAAGATAATTCATATAACAATATATGAATATTGTGTGTAAGACAGTTATTTTTTCTTCATTCGAAATTCTTCTTATATTGTCTCAGTTTGTATAGTTATAGAAATTAATCAACACCATTCATAATGGTTATGAACGTATTTTCCATCAAAGTTCCTTCATATCTTTCAAATGAATTCAAAGTCCAAAATGGTCCATTGCACTCTTTGCTGACTTGGACGAATTTCTATTAACTTGCCAATTAATTTCTATTTCATTTCAAAATTTGCTTTTGTTCAGGTTTGCATGCTCAGTTGATTTGTTCTTGTACTTTTTTTTATCTTCAAATCAAATACATTTTTCGAATTTTGTCTAATTCTTATTTTTTTTAGAATGTTGTTTGAATCATGTTCCTTATTATATTTGAATTGATTTCAGTTGTAATTGCCAGAGATTCTTGTGTTGAAGTTTGTGCTTCTAATCAATGGGAAACTTACATTATTTTCAGCATTCACAAGCTATTTTGTCCGAAAATGTACAATTGTATATTTTTACATTAAATAATCTACATTTTTTTTAAAGTAGCGCACTGGAAACAATGTTAACCTGCAAACTATTTTAATTAATTAATACACAATTAATCACAAATACAACATCTTTCTTCTCGCTAATACAATTCAATCGGACCCCTTTTGTAAATGGAGGACATATTTTTGGACATATCTTTGTATCAAGATGTTTTGATAAAAAATCAAGAGCCAATGAAAATTAAAGCTTTGGCTGAGCTAGTTTTCGATGGGTCAAAGTGCATGTTTTGGCATGATAGCCAATAATGATACAAAAGCCATGCCTTCATCAGGTCGATTATTGTACTGTAGAACATCCCCTTTCACAAATGTTTGAATTATTGTAAGGCCTTTTGCTAACCACCTCAATGATTATTTGTTTTTGATCAAGTTCATTCAAAGGTGTAATTATATAATTTAAGCGTGCACAAATGCAGAGCAGCACAAGTAAGACAAAGATCTGCTTAGGTAGTACCATTAGTTAAGTTCAAGGTGTCAGAAACGTATGAAAACCCAGTGATGAAGAAAGCATACAGCTTTCTGCCCTTTTCTTAAGGCATCCAATAAAGGATAATCCGAGGGCAGGCGGGGTGTGCACAAGTGTGAACTCATGGCATTAATCTAACATATAGGGCCTCATTCCGGGTTTGGAGCTAACCATGGAGTAATTAGCTCCATGGTTGCCTCCGAAACCGTCCCAAATCCGGCATGGTGAATGAGTAATTACTGGTTCATTCCAGGGTTGGAGGGACTGGTAATTCCCCATTCACCTTTTGCCCTCCCCATTCCCATTTCTGCCCCATAGGGCTCAATGGGAATGGGGAAGTAGGTAATTACGGCACCGTAAATTACGGTACCGTAATTACCTCCGAAGTACCTTTGCGGGTCCCGTACTTTACTCCTGCTAAAAGCAGGAGGTAAGGAAGGACCCACAAAGGGACCTCGGAATACAGAGGTAAGGGATTACCGGCATCGGCACCCTTAGCGGTGCCGGTAATTCCTTACCTCCAACCTCGGAATGACCACCATTGAATTGAAATCCCCCAAAAAGGGGACAGGCAACTGCACCTATGAAAGTAGAAACATTTCTCATCTTTGTTTAATTCTTGTAAATTCGCTTTGTACTGAGAAAAATACACGTTGCACCACTCTGTCAATAAGAGTGTTTGTTGGCAGTGCAAAGTCACTTTGCGCTGTGCAAAGGATTCCATGAATCAGGCCCTTCAAATTTTCAAAAAGGGGTGAAAAGGATGGCATCTCCGATGCAGACATTGACACAGCCTTGCAAAGGAACATCTTTAAGGGAATAATATTGTCTATTATATGCATAGAATATGACCATTTATGGCACTATTGTAATAATATGTAATACCGGACGGTTACATCCTTGAGCGCATGTTATTGACCTGAGCACAAAGGTGATTACTACAATCTACCATAATTGTATTAGTCATGGTTATTACTGGGGGGTGCTACCAAACTATTTATTTGTAATTAACTCACAATAGTTCAAGAATCTCAGCAGAAAATTGGAGCAGCAGACACACAGAATGAAAGCCAGGTAAAAAGTATTTTAAGATATGGAGACTAACTTCGTTGGCAAGTAGGAATCATGTAAGTGGCTGCAGATTGCAATAGACCAAAGATTAAGTTGCCATAGTGTTAGCCAACATTGAAATAATGGGTGAAAGAAAATGTCATTTAAATGCATACTTTGCCAATGTGCACTATGCACATGCGCCTGTGGCCTTTGCTCATTTTCATCTTACTGTGGAAGCCCACATGTGGAGGACACCCAGGCGCGCCTGCATTAATGCAGAAATCAAGATTTTTGCTGCAATAGATCTACACAGAAGCCAGTAAGTCTTTCAAAACTGAAGTCATTCTAGGCATGCAGGAATTTTAGTGATGTCATCTTTTTTTATAGTTTCTCATTGCACGTGTGGCCCTGGGTGCAACAGTCCACCCAGCCTGGTTCGAATTCACCCCATTGGCCCCCCCCCACGACACAATGGGTCTCATTACGAGTTTGGAGGTAGCCATGGTGCCATTAGCGCCATGGCTGCCTCCAAAATCGTGTCCGGGTCTGGGTTCCTTGAATGAGGAATTACTGGGTCATTCCAACCTTGGAGGACCTGGTAATTCCTCATTCAAAAAACCCATCCCCATTCGAGCTCCCATAGGGCTCAATGGGAATGGGGATGGAGCTAATAACGGGCCGATTAATAAGAGGCCCGTTATTAGCTCCCTGGTCCCCTTGCAGGACCCGCAAAGGACGTCTGGTCTGACCAGATTTTCTGAGCGGGTCCCGCAAGGGAACCTCGTAATAGGGCGGAATGGGATTAATGGCGCCAGCACCATTACTGGCGCCGTTAATCCCATTCCGCCCACCTCGTAATGAGGCCGTGTGTCAAAAATCCACAAAGAATGTGTAAGATTTACTATATGGAAAGCGGACATAGGAATGTTAAGTTTCTATTACTGAGATCTGTCTTTTGAAGTGGTTGGTCATCCGTCACATGGAGAGAATGGAAACTCAAGGCATAATGCAAGCATAGATTTACATAATATTTAGATGGGTGAGAATGGCATGTGTGTTGTATGCTACATGATTACAATGTTATGTGTGAATGTTCAATTTGACGCAAAAAATAGACATTGCACGTGTTCATTGTAACATAAATTAATAGTTATATCTATGTAGAGTCTATATTCTATTATAAACTGGCTACTGAAATATACTTTTGCATTCTTGATTTTACATAGTTATATTTTACTCATGTCCGCCTGCCATGGGTTCAATCTTCCAGTTGACGGCTTCTTCAACTGTAATTGGACAGTAATCATCATGCAAATGTGAAAGTGTCTCCTGACTTGCTGCCAGAGTCTGCCTATAGTGCCTGTGAATCGGAGGAGGAGCTACACCTGAAACACCAGCGCAACCCGACGCAAAGCGTCAAGCTCAGTGTTGGCCCCATATCTTGCACTGTGACCACTATTCCTGTGCTTCCTGACTTGCTGCCAGAGTCTGCCTATAGTGCCTGTGAATCGGAGGAGGAGCTACACCCAACACACGCGCCCAACCCGATGCGAAGCGTCGAGTGGAGTGTTGGTTGAGTGTTTGCTGATGTGGATTACTAATGGTGCCTATCCCCACCCCCTGCTACCTGTCTACAGAGGACCCGAAGTAAAGCCTGTTTGCTGCTCCGCAGGGACTCCACGACGCTGCTCAAGTCTGTTGCTGTGCCTGTGCCTACTCTACCAGATGCCGCGACCTCACTGAAGCCTGGAGACACCCTTACAGGTACATTATGCAATGCTAACGTTGAATCAGAAGAAACTTGAAACCTTTCTTCAGCTCACTATGAGTTAACTGTCTCTTCTGCTATTATACAGGCTGAGCCATGTACTGGTTCTTGCCCTGTTATACTCACAGATACTTTGGCATTTCACCCACATAGCCTGCAACCTGAGGTAATTGATACCCACTAGGGGCATTTGCTAGTGAACCCGTGATTTCAACAGACAACATTCCAACAGCTAATCGCATTGCGGACATGGCTCTGATCACCAATGTTCCTGCTGCAGCCTCAATCACTATGCAAACACTGACTGTGCCGAAAGTATTGTCCCAAAACCGGTCGATAACCACACAACACAGGGCATTTGTCACCAACACAAAAAAGTAACTCCATGGTGGACCCATTGCACCCAAAATAGTATTTTAAACAACCAGACCCTCAACAAACCATCTCAATTAAATCAGTCATGCCTAATAGTATTCATCCTAAGGCTGACCCAAGTAAATCAAATTAATTTATGCCAAGCTGGCCCACACTTAACGATGCAGAACTGGTGAGAGGTAGCAATGCCACCCTGTTTGAACCTGATAACACTGCCCCACATAGAATCCAACACTGAATTGAAAGTGTGTTAGTGGGAGCAAGATTTAGTGTTCCGAAACTACATTGGCCAGTATCAGTTCCCATAGGAGAGACGATCCCTTAACGCCGGCCACATTACAAATGTGCCCTAACCTTACAGAACATCCCACGGTTCTACTACTCTCTTCACAAAGTCTTCTGGAATCCTCACATTATGGGACTGAAAAAAGAACCTCACACGTGAAGTCTATGATGAAAGCTCGACTTACTAAAGATGTTACAACGCTTGAGTGCTACCTCGGATGCGTCCGCTAGCCTAGGCCAAACACTTCAACTTAAAATACCTAAGACTTATTTCCCCAAGGGCGCCTACCATAACATCAATGGAGAACGCTCATAGATCTTACCATCTACGCCCATTGACCAACCGATCCCCTAATGACACGCACAACTGATCTATTTTGGAGACTTCAGGTATAGCCTTGCGTTCACTTAACCCCATTGCCAAACCTGGGAAGGCAATAGACCTAGAATCAACCAGAGCATCTTAACTTGATTCAGATATTAGTGAAGACTCTTCGCGAAGCACTTTCAAAGGAAGCTCTCTCCCCCCTCAGTGATTCTCCATGATGGAATTCAGAGTTCTTATTTGGCCCAATTTCAAGACAGCATCACCTCCTCTGTTTCTATTATGTTGGTGTCCTATCTAAACATAACGAGAATCTAAGCGATAATTATAATGATCAAACAACACTTATTGCTTTGATGAACTCTAAATTAATTTATATTGAGAATTCCATCGATTCAATGCGCAACGGCAGATTAAGAGAGAAAGAACTAGAAGGTGCAGTCTTGCAATCCCTAATTGAACTAGCTCATGAGGCAAGGACCGATAAACAAATATTCCTGGAAGGTGTTCAAGACATAGTTCTGCACAGAAAGGCTGAAGTTTGACCTCCTAACCAATAGAACTGCACAGAGTATTCAGCAACTCCTCTTCCCCATTGGGTAGTGCCTATGATAACACCCAGGGAACTGGCGCTTCCACGAAATTGGCTCCCTACTCCAACCAGAACCCTGCGCAGTGCCGGTCGCATGTGACTACAGACAACATACAAACCACTGTCATAGCACAAATACATCAACCAGCCATTCTGGATAACAATCAACAAACAATAAACCACCAATTGATTGCGACCACAGAACTGGATGCTCAAACTGTACATGTAAATAAAGATCTGCAATTGATCGACAAAGCAAATATCTTCTCTACTTTGACGCAAAGGTGCAAGGAAAGTCTTTTAGAATCAATACATCAACTAAGAACAATCAAATAAAGAAAACAAAAAACATGCCCATTCCTAGAAACACCAAGATGAACTCAAGAATTCGATCTTTTGTAAGAAACTTAAAGTCTGTCTCAATGGAGGTGATGACGGTACCTACCACCACTACTGATCATCAATAACAAGGCAAACATTTTGCCGAAATCTTGGATGAAGACGCGCAAATCTTTTAAAAAAGAAGAGAAGTGTTCTCGAAACAACCAATTAGCACAACAAGCCATCAACTCCAAGCTAAACGAGCTGATGAAAAACCCAAAGAAGACGTGATAATTCTTGCTAGCAATAGGCGACCATTGGCAGAATCAGAATCTTTGGACGACATCCTATTACAGCTCTCTACTTACGAAGAAGAATCTGATGACGATGTAGTGGAAGAACCGAGTTACGATGTTGCATCAAACCGGCCTAACCTTGAAAATTCATAAAAGCAATCTACAGGATGTCATTAACACGAACTGGTAGATGCCCCAGCTCACATTGCCCCCTTCCTTATACTTGCTGAGAGACAAGCGAAAGCCTCTGCTGCAGCAGAGGGACAGATTTTAACATCCACACTAATGGAACGCATGATTATCCACTCCAAAAGAAATTCGCAAAACTTCATCTTCCATGGAAAAGTCCCTAATCTGCACACTGGCAGAGATAATGATACCCAATTCCACAGTGCTACCCATGCAATGGCTTGCTCCCAGGAAAGAAAATCCAGATTCCATCCAGTGATTCTGGAGCATGTATTGGGAGCAAATGACAGATTGATACTAAACCGCTCCAATATCATGTGTCTACTTCACTGTGTACCAAAGTTAAGAGGGATACACACAAATTATATTGAGATCATAGAATTCTGGAACGAAGAAAAAAATGATTGACTGATCATGCACCTACCCTCGGCTTTGCTATCTGCATTATTGATGGACGCACGTGATGACATTCGATCCCTAGGCTTTGACACAAAAGAACTTGCCCCCCCCCCGGTGTCTATCAATCGCCAAATCGGGCAATTTGATGAATTATACAGCAGAAAGCTGAAAAACCATCACAAGAGTGAAACTGCCGATCATCCTCCATCGAGTGTCCACCCCGACCCCTCTCCGAAGGAAAGAACACACTTAGAGCCACTGAGTTGGATCCTCTCAGTGTAACTATCAGAGGCTTTACTTCCAAACAAGAACCTGATCGTCGAATTCCCCTTGGCGCTCCTAAATCCATTCCATTGTGCAAAGTGCAATCAGGGGACTGGTTGGCTAGAGCACTAACCTCCACCAATAAAGCCTAGAGCCATTTGTATGAAGATCAGTGGAAACTTTCCATCGGGTCTTGGAATACTTAGGGTTTCAACCACCTTTTCTTGGGCCTACCCTCTTCTGTCAGACGCGCTCTTGCCCTCGTAGTGTAGCCGAGGAATTCTTCTAGCCAATCTACCAAACTGGTTGATGAACTGAACAACCAGAACAGCGGATTGGCGAAAAGATGGAGTACCAACGACGAACCCGGAACAACAGGGAACAGGATACTGCAACAAGATGTATCCCAGGAGCACAGGTGAAGACCCCAGGCAACTGCAAGAAGAGCAATGATAAGAACAATGCAATTCGTAGCATGCATTGATTAACAAGAACAAAACCAATCACTAACCTGTTCAGTATCGCGAGACACCGGAAGGCTGTAGAAACCGGGTAAGTAACTTCGACGCAGTCCAGACACAAACAGAGTACACCAGATGAATAAACAGGAGGAACAAGAGGAAATCCAAAAGGTTCTTAAAAGGTCCAAAATCCACAAACCCAACCCGACGGCACCCGGACGCCAATTGGTACACCAAGGCAGTCTCTAGTCCATGTACCGGAGTGTGCAAGAACACTCTAGCAATCCAAAGCCATGAAGTATTCCAAAACAAGCAGCAGAGTCCAAGAAAGGATGCGTGCAACGGCAGAGCCAGAGGTTCGTGAGGGTTCCGCTGTAAACAGGGCGAGTGATTTAGCAATCCAAAACGTTCCGTGCTCGAGCAGCAATGCGGGCAGCAAAAGTACAAGGGGCAAGGCGAGGCAATTCCAATAGCGGTCCATGGTCGAGCAGCAATGCGGGCAGCAAAAAAAGTACAAGGGGCAAGGCGAGGCAATTCCAATAGCGGTCCGTGGTCGACAAGGCCAGAAAGATCAACAGAATGACGGGGATTCCAAAAGCAAGCTGTAGAGCAGTCCAGGTCAACAATGGGAGAGCCAAAGAAACAGGGGAAACAAGGGACAGAAGCAAGAATACTAGTGACAAAGGCAACGCCGTCAGAATACAAGATTCAGAAGCGCCGGTATGATGTAAAGGCGGGGCTTAAATAAGCGGTCACATGATGTGTGCAATGCTCCTCAGCGTGCTAGGCGAAACCAGGAAGTACCGGCAGGACGCCAACGTTTCCATGCCAACCTCCAAGCTCCCGGCAGCCGAAGTCTTAAAGGAACAGTAACCACGGATCCTTTGCATACACGAGAGTCAGTACACCCACGTTTAGTAACAGCTTTATCTTTATTGCGTCCCAACATGGTTGAATGTTGCCAATACCTGACATCTTCAATAGCGAACCTTGGAATCCTATGTCTATAGGAAACAAGGCTCCTTGAAACCACACTTTTGGAGGGCTATTCAATGTATCTTAACATAGCCAGAAAGGGTTTGTTGGCCAGCCCTGTCTCCGGTCTATTCATTGCTGTGAAAAACAGCCTAAAATTAAACGTCATCCATGTTATTGAGTCAATCGCAAAGGCCACAAACTGCTTTTCAAAGCTAAGCATTAATTTGACATATTAGTCAAAACCCTAAAATTTGCTCTGCGCAAGGACTTGAGAGCCCTTGGGGACGCACCTATAATCATTAGAGGCCAGTTAATTATGAAGCATAAGCAAAAATATTGAAACTGGTTTGCCTCACACAGATTGATATTGTACCAAAGAGACATTGAACTAATGGTGCAAGCTTTAGAACCACAGAATACACAGAACTTGTGGCAGCTTTTGAATTGTCGAGAAGCTGCCAACGGCTCTCTCCTGCTAAATACCATCTCTGAATCCTTATGGAGGTCCCATTTTGAAAAACTGTGTTGAAGCTCCACTCATTTGCTAACTGTACAACTGCTGGAAAAAAGAAGCAATGGAACATCAGTTTCGATAAAGAAGAAATCTTATTAATAATTAAGAACTCCAGTAATTCCTGTGCCACGGGACCAGACGGCCTGACCAATAAAATGCTACAAAATGCTCCTGAAGTATGGGCTGAGTTTTGCCAGACTCTATTTCAAAGGAACATGCTGAGTGGTGAAGTCCCGACATCATGGAAGAAATCGATAGTTATACCAATCTTTAAGAAGGGTGATCGATCTGACCCGCTGTCATGATGCCTACCCCTGGGCCTCCGGACCAAACCCATCAGCCCCGGGAGCAGGCATCCAGATATTTATTAAAACCCCAGCAGCCCCGATTAGGGTCTGTTTGGGTTCAGTCCTGGCGCCTTAGGTACCAGGCTCATACTAGAAATCAGTCCTGGTGCCATAGGCGCCAGGCTCATAGACATTACTTACCTCATGCAGACCATGCTGCAACTGAATCCAAGCCAACGTGAAGCTTGGATGGGACTATTTTGTTACAGGGACTATTTTTTACTCGGGTGTGGTTCTGGGGAACATCTTACCTGGAACTACTTTGGAGGCTATTTAAACCACGCCCGATCAGCAACACACGCTTCGCGTTATTCTGCATCCAGCAGCGTAACGCTCTCCGTGCCTGCAGTCAGCATCCAGTTTTCAGCCACGCCCGTCTCAAATCCAGAGCTCCTAGCAAAAGAGAAAAGAAGAAGGAAAGGTTAGAACGCCAACATTATTCAATCCTTATCTGATTCCGGATCCATCACGTCTTCGAACTTGAAACGGACATTATTTCTGCACGCGTCGCATCTCCAGCTGCAGTGCCGCACCATACTCACCAGCCCTCACAGCATTTTTCGATCCGGCGCTGCCTCCATCATTTTCTTTGCCAAACTCCAGCACCTGGGGGAAAACAAAAGAAACAACAAGGTGAGCCAAGAGAACCAACAAATACAATCTCTTACCACCATAGGCTTACCTGATTTACCACTGGAGTCATTACCCTTTTATATGCCTCATCTTCATTTGCCACACCTATAAAGCGAGAAAACAACAATTTAAACGTATGCAACTTTTACCGGACAGTGTTGGGTAATACAGACTCTTACCTGAACGCCATCAGCAGCCTCCAGGCAATATTCTTTTGATCCAGTTGCAATTCAACAAAGGAATGGAATAAGAGTGAACATCGGACATATTGAACTCTTTGAACTTTAAACCCCAGAGTCAATATTCCTCCGGAACTCCTCCAGCACCTTTAAACCAGTGAAGTAACTGGTATCTACGCGCCCCTGCATGCCCTGCAGGATGGAGAGCTCATCATTTAAAAGCATAAGGTGAGGTTACTATAAGGGGATGTCGGAGGTGACAAGAGGGGAGAACGAGAACAGAGGGAGGGGGCCATCACTAAAATCCACGGGTGGCTAAATCCCTTTCTCCACTTGCAGGAGAATACTTCTACGGATCAAGAAGACGAGATTAGGCGGGCCAGTCCAGACAGTCATCTCGGCACTACGCATCACGTTAGTGGAGACCGCAGCTGTCCGGGTACGATCGACGCCCCTGTGGTAACCAGGTGAGCGTAACACCCGGAAAACTGTAGCCCCATTGCCCTCCTCGATGTCTTGGGCAAAATATTTGCTGGAGTTCTATTGAAATGTTTGAGAGAGTCGGTGAAAGTCTCAGGAATCTGCGATCCCAGAGAAACTGGCTTTGGAAAGGGTGTAGGCTTTGGTTTAAACCTACTCCTACTAATTCTCCTAAAGATGAAGACCTTAAGAGTCAATTGTAAAATATATCTGCCTGTATTGACATAGAACAAGCTTTTGATAGCATCAACAGAGAACATTTGTGGTAGAAAATGAGCATGAATGGATGCCCACAAGATCTATCGGCAATCAGGGATCTGTATACAGGGACATCACTACAATTTAGACTTGACAAACAAGGCCATCTATCAAAGTCTATTCCTACTTCCAGAGGTTTAAAATAAGGATGTCCTTTGGCTACCGCTTTCTTTAGCTATTTCATCACTGACTTGCGTAATGTCATGTACCCTCCACCCTCATGCTCCCCAAAGATAAACAGTCACATGACGGGTTGGCTTTTGTCTGCCGATGACCTAGTTATCTTAGATAGAACCCTACATGGTTTACAAAAGAAACTGAATATCCTGCAAAAGTACGTTGAAGAGAACAGTCTAAAAATGAATGCCAGCAAAATCGAAATAATGATCAGAACCGAAAGGGACGAAGGTAGAAATCGCCAAGTTGGATTTTGAATGAGCACAGAATCAGACCAGTTTTGCCCATAAAATATCTAGGGGCAATAATAAGTTCAAGCACTTGTGAAACCCCATGGAAAGAACACTTAGAGAGCAAAACCAAACAACTAACTAACTTCTCAAGGCATACTGATTGCATGGAAATATGGGACATTTTCGCTTATGCCAATCATTTACTACTAGAATCAGAATGTGACACCAGCCCTCACCTACGCTGACAAAGCCTGCCTCGGCTTGCCATGGAACCTATGGGACCGGCTAGAAGGTAGATTCTGGAGTCTAATCTTATGTTTACCCAAGGCAGTACCCGTGACAGTGATTAGACACAAAATCGGCCTCTTATCTTTGTACGTACGGGTGGTTTGGAAGTCCTTGCTTCTTTTTGGCAAATTACATAGCCCTGACTGCCCACCCCAATTCAAGATCTTATTGACAAACAAAGCCATAACCCCTGATTGGTCATTGAAGATTTGGCTAGAAAGAGGCAATGTCATCTTATCGAATCTAGGATTAACTATCAATATGTTAGTCAGAAACCCCACACATGTAAAAAGAATGCTTTGGGCTGATGATTGGTGAGAGACTGAACTAAAAAGAGTACATTTTACAATGTACACCCTCTCTATGAACCTCTGTGCGTCATTCAATATGACCCTGCCATACCTTAAAAGATTCCCCAGCGTAAAACACAGAAACCTGCTCCTTGGATTTCAATTAAATATTCTACATACTCAGACCATACTATATGGATATGGCCTGACCTCCAGAGGCGGAAAATGCAGACTGTGTGATGCTCAAGTATAATCCTTGAATCATTTAATCCTGTTCTGTCCTTTCCTGAGATCATACAGAATTTTGTTTTTCTATGATCAATTGGCTGAAAAATTTGGTCTTGTTGTGGAAGCCTGATGGGAAGCCCTTTATGGGGGAGAAAATGTAGGCCCAACACATGTACTAGTGACATTTTTGGGGATTCTGTTTTTAAAGAAATTCAAAGAAATGGAATTTCAAAGATGATTTGTTTTGTAAGCTGTGATCTGATAGGCAACATTTTGTAATTAAATGCCAATAAATAAACAATTTAATTTAAAAAAAGAAAGTGTTTTATTTGAAAGTGAAACCACTCCTTTCTTCTCACTAATGGAATGCCATGTACGTTGATCAACCATCGATGATGGAACATAAGAACTTTCTCTGAAGAATGCAAAGACTGGGATTAATCGGTCGAAAATCAACATTATGAGATCACCACTAACAGGTTACAAAAAATGTGAACCATGCGATGTTTGCTAGCTGTAGCCTGAATTGGCAAAAGTTAGACATGTGTTTGTGGTCATAATATCCTATTTTGAGCGTTATGTCAAAAATAAAAGTTTTTGTTACGTTACCGACTATTGCTGTTTTCTTCTAAATATACTTTTTGAATCCTTTTTGTGAAAAGAAACAAAGCCTTTGCGTTTTGTGTGGATGTGTGTGTTTATGTTCCTGGTTCTGCATTAGGTAACGTTATGACGTGGGTAATGACAGGGTATGTTTGGCTATACTGCCCACGAACGTTATTAAAATAGGTTTAGCATATCGTTTTGACTAGTGATGTCAGCTTTAGGGGCGGATGACCTGAATTACTGCCACAAGGGCACTTGAACCTAGGTTGATGGATCAACGGATAAGATTAGCACAAGATGGCGGTACCCGCCCTGTCGTTTTCGCATGTGTAAAAGTGGGAAAAACTAAGGAAAGATGCATTGGAATTTATTTTAAGATTGATCAATGTATGTTCAGAAATACATGCCCGATCGATTGGGCCAATAAAACTTCTGCGCAAACTACCTACAAGTAGGACTTACTTAAACCAAGCCCATTAGTTTAAGTGCGAGTAGGGGGCTCATTTCCGTACAATCAACAGACACCAGATGCCTTGGTCTGAGACTGTTCATTCACCTTTAGAAGGGCATTAGAAATATGGAAGCTAAAGCTTCCTGCGTGAGTAGTGTATGCCAATAGGCAACAGAGGGGCAGCAAGGGATCACTTACCCAAGTGAGTGAGTGTGTGTGTGGTTGTCGGACCATGACCGATAAAGTTACAGCTGTTGAGCTTACTCTATCAAATGGAATGTTGAGCCCTGGTGTTGTAATGCAACTAGTGTGTAATAACAAGACGTGATATGGATGGGTTGAGCGTCCACGTTTAAAAAACAAGACAAAGAAGTATCAACAACCTCTATGACAGTGAGAGGCTTAAAGAAACGTGTTCTTGGTAGACACCCAGGAGATTCAGCGTTAGATTAGGCGTTCAACTTCAGATGGCAGATTCTCAAAACAAACTCTTTAGTGATGCCAAAAGTGCTCCCAATTCAGAAAGGGCCTTTGAATATGGCCATTATTGTACTCACATTTGCACAAATCAGGGGGCATTTCCACATGTTTTATAGCACATCTCGTAGTCATAGACCAATGCACTTTAAAATGTCCGAAAAACAAAGACCTTTTCCTGTGCCTCATTGGAATAGGTCGAGGGGGATGTGCAATGCATGACGAGAATATTTCTAACCCTGTCATCCATTATATTTTATGTACAATAGCAGCGGTATGACCTGCCACAGTCCCACTTGCAATTGCATTTCACTATAACTTTCAAGCCTTGCCCCTGTAAAACGTGCTCCCAGCACCCACCTGGCTTCTGGGAGCTTGTCATTCATTAGTGTCAGGAGCTGCAGGCAAGAGGGCTTAGTCAGCAGGAGCCACATTTAATTTACCTCCATGTTAATGCCTAGTCAATCCCCAGCTCAGAGTCTTCCGCATACACACCTAGCACACCCAAAATAAAGGGTTTGGGGGCCTATAATGCCCAAAGAGAGCTTCAGGGAGTATGGATGTTTGGAGCAGCAGGATGAGCAGGTGTTGATACACAAGGGTTCAGGGAGCGATGGAGGCGCAGAAGGAGGAGGAGACAGAGAGACAGCTGAAAAGGCAGGAGTGTTGCATGTCACCCCTCCTGGGAGCATGGTTGCTCCCAGGACGTTGTAATAGGTCAAGTGGCAGTAGCCGTGTGATCATCTTAATAAATAGGACGAGCCGCTTCCGACCCATCAGTCCAACGCAGATCTGACTCCGGTGTCTCCTTTACTGCACCATGCTGGTGCTGCACTGCGTCCGTCAGGCCCAATGGAGGGGCCTCCACCGGGACAGTGCCCCTGCTGGGCAACACCGTCCCACATGAAGGGCCTGGCTGTGTGATTACGGCTATCTGGGCATCCCCGGCCTGGGTTCCCCCAGAACCGGGGCTGAGGTTGTTAAGTACCGGTGCTCCGGAGGACCCCGCACGTGGGGCTGTCACCGGTTTAGGAGGCTGCGCGGCCTGAGGCGCGGCATCGGCAGGAGCGCGGACAAAAAGACACCCACACGCTGTGCTGGGTTTGCCCGGAACTGCCTCCCACTGCCGGGGGCGGGGCTTTTATTAAACGGCCCTACGTCACCGCGCTGCGGGACGTAGGGCGGATATAACATTCCTCCTTTATTTCAAATAAACTTAACATCAACACAATCAACATACTCAACTTCAAACTCCTGACACAGTTCTCTTTTCACACTGTACCAGCTCCCCCTTGTGTGGGATGCCTGGCGACGGTGTCCGCTCAGCATACATAGTCATTCAGCCTCGCGGGCGGCCTCGTGTTGGTTCTCAGACTATACCGCTTTACCTGGGGGCTGTCCCCGCTCGACTCGTGAATCTGCTCACCTTCACTGCAGGCGTCCCCACTGCCGGCCAGGCTCTCTGGTTGCCAGCTGCGGTCCCATGCGGCTTCTTCCTCTGGGTCTTGCGCCAGCTCTTCGCTGTCTTGTTGTAAGTTGTCGTCGTCTTGAGGGCCCTCGCAATCCGTCCAGAGAGTGCAGGGCACGGGCTTGAACTAGGAGGCATTCCTTGTCACTTTCCGACGCCCCTGGGTCACCGTTATCATGGTCCCGCGCCGGTTGCTGACAGTCCATGGCAGTTCCTCGTACCTGGTGTCTAGCTTGGACTTCGTGGGGTTTCGTAACATGATGACTTGGTCACCCACCCGATGGTCGGACGGCCTTGCTCTTCTTTTGGCACTCATGTGAGCATTGGCACGTGTTCTCCTCATCTCCATGCGGGCATTATCGACGTCATCGGGGGTCCTGCTTGGGTGATGGGGAATCGACGATTTGATGATGGTTCCAAACATGAGGTCAGCAGGTGGTATGCCCGTGGTGCTGTGTGGGGTGACCCAATAGTTCCGCAGGAAGCGGTATAGGTCGATCTTCCACGGGCTGGCGTTTGCCCTTGATACTCAGAGCACCTTATTGATGGTCCTCATAAACCGCTCGACGTCCCCATTGGCTTGTGGCCACCTCGGCATGATGTGGTGGTATTTGATGCCCAGTTCCTGTAGATATTGCTTGAACTCTTCCCCTGTGAACGGGGGTCCATTGTCACTCTTGATGGTTGTGGGCAGACCATGAGTGGCAAACATCTTTTCTATCACCGGGATGACCACTTCCGCGGCGGTGGACTCCAGTATCTCGACCTCTGGATAGCGTGAGTGATCGTCGATTGCCACCAGTAGATGTAGACCCTCTCTGATTTTGCAAAAATCAATACTGATCGCTTCCCATCGTGCCCGGCCGCGCTCGGCCGATAGAATCGGTTCTGGATCTGGGGGCCCACCCGTTATTTGGCAGGGCAAACATGTGTTCACTAAGCCACGATCGTCGATGTGAGGGAACCACACTCTGTGTCTGACCCGGGCCTTTGTTCTTGCGAGACCTTGGTGTCCTTCATGCGCTAGGGCTACTATCCTGTCTTGCAAATTTGGGGGTATGATGATGCGATCTCCCCTTAGCAGGAGCCCTCCTTCGGTGATTGAGAGGTCTTGTCGAACCGTGAACATGCCGAACAGGAACTCCCTAGCCCCCTCGGTTCTGTTGCGGGTGTGCGTCATGAATTCCTTCCAGTTACCTGACATGATGGCATCTTTTACCAGGTCGCAACAGGGGTCATTCTGGGTTTCTGTTGCAATGTCCTCAATGTTTACCGCTTTGGGCCTCATTGTGCGAACCACTTGACAAATGTGTTCCTCCGTTTCTTCGGCGATCAGAACTTCCTGCTGAGTGGCTGGTTGTGGGTGTTTCGAAAGGAAGTCCGACGGGTTGCCACTGCCCGGCTGATAGACGAGTTCGAAATCATATTGCTGGAGGTGTAGCAGCCACTTGGTGATTCTGGCTGGTGGGTGCGCCGATGACCCGATGAAGATTGGTAGTAGGGGCGTGTGGTCAGTGATTGCCGTGAACTTGCGCCCATACAGGTACATGTGGAAGTGTCGACACCCCCATAGTACGGCAATGGCCTCCTTCTCTATTTGGGAGTACCTTTGTTCCATAGCTGTGAGTGCCCTGGATGCATATGCGATCGGTCTTTTTTCGCCCTCTTTCGTGACCTGCATCAGGATTGCTCCAAGTCCTACTGGGCTGGCATCCACAAATAGTTCTGTCGGGAGGTCCGTGTCGTAGTATGCCATCTTGGTATCAGTCGACAGGGAGTCTTTAATGCTCTCAAAGGCTTCCTGGCATTCCTGCCCCCAGACCCACTTGGTGCTGACCTTTGTTAGTTCCCGTAGCGGTTCAGATAGGGTTGCTAGGTTTCGAATGAATCTGCCACAGTAGGTGGCCATTCCCAGAAAACTGCGTACTTCGGTGAGGGTCGCTGGGGGACTCGCAGCTTGGATGTCCGCCACTTTTTGGGGATCAGGTGAGATGCCGGTGCGGTCAAACTTGTACCCGAAGAAGGTTATTTCCGATTTTAGGAACTCGCACTTCTCTCGATGGATTGTGAGTCCGGCTTCTTCTAACCTGCCCAGGAGTGTCTTGAGTCTCGTGATGTGTTCCTTGGTGTCAGGTGCATGTATTAGGATATCATCGCTCACGTTCAATACCCCTGGTATGCCTCTGATGACCTCCTGGATGGTCTGTTGAAAGACATCCGCGGCCGATGAGATGCCGAAGCTCAGGCGCTTGTACCTCCTCAGACCTAGGTGGGTTGAGAAAGTGGTAATGTAGCGCGACTCTCTGTGGAGCTTAAGTTGGTGGTACCCCGCTTTTAGGTCTACCTTCGAGAACACACATGACCCAGTGAGGTCGGTGATGATTTCATCGATTGTTGGTGTTATGTGTCGTTCCCTTTTTATGGCCGCATTGGGCAGGCGCATGTCAATACAGATCCGGACTTTTCAGGGCTGTTTGGGCTTCCTGGTGACCACCATCGAGGAGACCCACGGCGTTGGTCCCGTGACTTCTTCAATGATGCCGGCAGCTTCCAGTGACCTTAACTCTTTCTCTACCTGTTCCCTCGTGTGGAACGGTGTCCTCCGGTGTCTCACCGCACGTGGTTGCACTGATTGATCAATGTGTAGTTTGATAGTCTTTCCCTTGAGACAGCCTATCCCCTTCTGTAGCTTGGGGTGTTGCCTGAGAAAGTTCTCGACTTCGGCTGCGCAGTCAATGTGGCAGATGAATTTGACCACGCCCAAGTCTTCAGCCGCATCTCCGCTCAGTAGGCTTTCGATCCCGCCTTCACGACATATATCTTTAACCACACCTTCTGTTCGCCATGTTCAAGAGTGGTGCGGAACCTCCCGATGACTGGCAGGGGTCTCCGGCTGCCATAAGCAAATAGTCGAGTGTCTGTAGATTTGAGCTCAGGTGGTGGTGTAAGAGTTTGGAAGACACTGGTTGGCATGACGTTTACCGAGGCTCCCGTATCAATGGTCATCTGTACGTACTGGCCTTGGATGGAGACCGTGCATTTTCGTCGCCTGGCGGTTCTTTTCGGCGATACTGGCCTCTGGTTCAGTGCAGATACCAGGTATACCTTTCGGCCCTTTCCTTCGCTCTCGGTGCCTGCCGTTTGCCGTAGGGCTGAGAGATCATCCCCTTCCTCTTCCGTCGAGGAGTTGACTACTGCAACCCTCCTTGCACTGGCTTGCTTCTTTTTTTCGGTGAGCCCTTTTCCTGAGCGCCTTGTGGGGGCTGCAGTGGCGTGTTCGCTGATCTGCACACTTTCGCGTAGTGATCCTTCCTGCTGCACGCTCCGCACGTGGTGCCTTGCGCCGGGCAGTTTCGCCTTCCGTGTCTTTGACCACCACACCACCCACATTCCGTGGGTCCTGGTACTCGAGGTTGCCACCTGTTCTGGGTGTGGCTGCCGCCACTTTCACCTCTCGTAAATGGTCTGTCGGAGATCTGGGCGACCATCACTGTGGAGAGGGACGGCTGCAGTTTCTGTAGTGTTGCTTCCATGTTGGCGGCCCTGGAGTGGGCAAGCTCCCTCTGTCGACCCAGTTCCAGGATGCGTTGTAGAGGGATGCCTTTCTCACTGAGTACGAGACGCCTCAGCTTCTCCGAATGTATGCCATTTATGATTTGTCGTCTGATCTCCCTCTTAGTGTTCGTGAACTCACACGACATGGCCAGTTTCCTCAGCCTCGTGTGGTAGGCGTCTAGAGTCTCATCAGTGGCCTGGATGGTCGTGCAAAAAATGAAAGTCTCATAGTCTGGATTTAGTTGCGGGAGGAAATGTGCCGTTAAGGCGTCCTTTGCTCTCAGGTATGCGTCTTGGCCATCATCAACATTCAGGGAGTTGAAGATGCGTAGCACCTCGTCGCCCACACTGAGGAGTAGATGAGCTTTCATCTTTCTGGATGACGTGATGTCCTTGCATTCCATGGCCATCTCGAACTTTTGTAGCCATAACTGCCATCTGGGTCCACTGGATGATGGGTCGGTGAATGGGTCGAAAGGTTGAACCAACGTCGACGAACTGCCCAGCGTGCGGGGTGGTGGCGACGCCATAGACAGGTTTGCCGCAATCCTGGACGGCGTGGAGGGTCCAGGAGTTGATGACCCAGCCGCCATGGTGTCACATACCCTCGGTTTGTTGTTTATGCTGTCGTGCTGGCCTGATGTTGTCCTGCCTCATGGATTCGTCCGCACATTGCATTGAGGAGTGTTCTTTTGCAGTGAATGTGCCCACTGGCAATTGTGCGCCGAGCGATGGGCACCTTGTAGCATGTGCGCCATGCAGGAGAAATGGCAAAAGAAGAGAAAAAAAAAATTCTCGACCCCTTTTGGCTAGGGTATGAGAGAGAAAATTTTTTTTTTTTTGGGGTGGGGGTCACGTGGTCTTGGTGGCCCCCACCGGGTGTCCAAAAATTCGTACGGGACGTCTGTGGGGCGTCCGCGTGTGAGTTGATCTAGAGCGCGTGGTTGCTCGCTCACTTCCTCGTCGCCATTGTTAAGTACCGTTGCTCCGGAGGACCCCGCACGTGGGGCTGGCACCGGTCCAGGAGGCCGCGCGGCCTGGGGTGCGGCATCGGCAGGAACGCGGACAAAAAGACACCCACACGCTGTGCTGGGTTTGCCCAGAACTGCCTCCCACTGCCGGGGGCGGGGCTTTTATTAAACGGCCCTACGTCACCGTGCTGCGGGACGTAGGGCGGATATAACAGCGATGAGCTGGGTGCCCCCAGCCCACATGCTGTCCTACGGTGATCCGGAGCCACCAGGGTGATCCCTGCTGGGCGTATGCTGCATGGATGCAGCCTCAGCGGTTAGGTCGGGAGCACCCGACATAGTGGATGCCCGCCCCGGTGATCCGGCAGCGGGCCCCCCCCAACAAGGAGGATGTGTAGAGAGCTGAAGGTGGAGGTGGGGGTGGAGAGAGAGAGTTGAAGGTGCAGAGGGAGGATGAGGTGGAGAGGGAGCGGGTAGTGCAGGAGGGAGGAGTAGGAGGCGAAAGAGACAGCTGAAAGAACAGGAGGATGCGTAGAGAGCTGGAGGTGGAGGGGGAAGTGGAGAGAGAGGGAGAGAGTTAAAGGTGCAGGGGGAGGAGAAGGAGGTGGAGGTGGAGGTGGAGAGGGAGCAGGGGGTGCAGGAGTATGGGAAAGAGACCGCTGAAAGGGCAGGAGGATGTGTAGAGAGCTGAAGGTGGAGGGGGAGGTGGAGAGAGAGGGAGAGAGTTAAAGGTGCAGGGGGAGGCGAAGGAGGTGGAGAGGGAGCAGGAGGTGCAGGAGGAGGAGGAGTCGAAAGAGACAGCTGAAAGGGCAGGAGGATGTGTGGAGAGCTGGAGGTGGAGGAGGAGGTGGAGAGAGAGAGTTGAAGGTGCAGGGGGGGAGAAGGAGGTGTGAGGGACAGGGGTGCAGGAGGAGGATGAAAGGAGGAAGTCGAGTTTGGAAAAGAACATCAAGGCAGAGGACAGATTGGAGAAGAGCATCAAGTGGAAGGTGAAAGGGCAGAGGTTGGAGAAACATCAGTCAGGTTGGGAGAGGACAAAGGATGGAAGAGAAATTAAGCAGGAGAGGAGAGGACAGAGATTGGAGAATAACATCAAGGAGGATAGGTGTAAAAATAGGCTGGAGAGGAACCTAAAGGAGGCAAGGACAAAATAGAGGTTGGAGGACAAAGTGGATAAGGTGGAGATTAATGTACAGGGCGTGCAGTAGGAGGGCACCTCAGTCGAAGGGGGGAAGGAAAGGTTGATAAGAGAAGTGGATAGGGAGGAGGTGCCTGGCAAAGTAGGGACAGTCATAGACAGATAGTCAGACATCAGCAATCAATCTATTGTCTTGAAAGTGAAAGGAGGAATGTGTTTGTGGCCGAGAGGCGAGGAAGCTTTCTGACAGACAGCCTGGGGGGCTGTGACTAAGCCTAGAGGCAGGTCCCCAGGTGTGAATGAGCACTGGTAAAAGGAGGAGAGTAAACTGGGGCTGGGTGACAGAATAAGATTCTGGTTCCAGATTAGCACCATAGCACTTACCCAGGTTCAGCCTCTTTTGGCTTTCATCGCCTGTTTGGATTGAATGTTAACCAACTACAATAAGACAAATGTAGGATTAAAACCAAAGACTAATCCTGAGAGGTGTTCCAGGTATGCGGAAGCGCTTGAGCTAATATGATTCAACAAAACCGATAAATTAGTTGCCCTAAAAGGGGAGACTGCAGCACCCGTGGGAACAGGTGTACACCTCTTTTCCACTTATCAGAACACATAGACTAATGATTGTTCCACAGTCGGATGCGCTGTCATATTACTTTCAACATGGTCATGACCAGTAATGTACTGATCCTATTTTGACAAACAACATGAAATTAATTAAAATATTTCTTTAATTCAATTCAAGGTCAAGTTCAAATATCTGCAAAATCTGCAGAGTCAAATGCCAACACGTGTTTCGACCTCACAGGTCTTTCTCAAGGCAAAGCTCTGCTCCAAATAATAATCAACATTCCATTGTGTATATAGAATACCGAACAGTCCCCAATAATTCAAATATGTATAACCCCCAATTCAGATTAGGGTCAAATGATACAGGGAAAACATCAAACATTACCAAAAATTATATATATATATTAATATAAACATATACATTACAGCGCATCCGACTGTGGAACAATCATTAGTCTAGGATTAAAACCAGGCTGTGTCCTTGCTCCTGAACTCTACAATGTGTATGTGTCTGAAATGGGGAGGGAGACTGAGAACTGCTCCAACTTCCCACCTAAACTGGCGGGAAGCAATGTAGGTTGGTTGTGCTATGTAGACGATACAGTCCTGATTGATCTTACCCTAGTGGGACCCCAAAGATCGATCACGAGTTTGAATGGATATGCGAAAGCAAACGGGTTGAGGGTAAATCGAAAGAAGACCAAGATAAGGACCCTAGGCGTTAGTAAACATCGAAGCCAGTTGTTTGCCTGGCATATCGACGCAGAAAAACTGGAGGGTCTCAATCTGTATTTATTTCTAGGACGCCTGATCCGCAAATATCCTGTAGTGTCCCATCTTAAAGATATGATGTCTACTAGGGTAATGGGGCGCTGGCAGGTGATGAAGAAAGACTTCAAACAAAAATACGGGGGATCAGTAGAAGCCTTAATAAAGGTTTACACAAAAAGTATAGTTCCCTGTATATGGTATGCACTTGAAACCTTATCAGAGGGGAACATCAGCCGGTTTAAGGCATTGGAGGGGAAACTGCTCCGGTCAGTGCTGGGATAGCCAAATCCAGTCCCGGTAGAGGCAATTGGCCTAGAGCTGGGACTGAGACATGCGTTGGAAGATCGCTTGTAGTAAGCTATATTTCATGCTTCAACATGGGAGGGAGCATGGTGATACTCTAATGTCCATTATGTCAGAACACAGGCATGATTTGGAAAAGAGCAGTACAGGGCAGTAAAGAAATGGGCAAACATTTAGCATATAGTGAAGTGGGACTTGCTGTACCAGTAGAAAATGATCTCGGCATTTTTGGGAAGCTACTCAAGAAGCAATCCCCTGATTGGGAAAGAGTTTATAACACCGATGCCCTGACCAAAAAATAAAGCACTATATAGAGTATTCCAAACAGGGTCGTTTGCCAGGTGTGTCGCGAACATATCTGACAAAACTGTGTTGTCCGAAGCTCTGTCGTTTTATTACTTACCACTGAACATAATGCAGGTCCTTGAATACTCGGAGCACCTGAGGGTTTAGTGCTGGAGAAGCGTCTGCGTCGCCTTTGTAAGTCGGAGCTGGAGACATATTCTTCCAGAATGTTCTGAGCTCAGGGAGCATTATTGGAAGGGCTATGGCGATTTTTGGATGAATTTAGCAATTGTTTTTTTTTAGCGGAGATGATAGTGCAATGAATCGTAATTGTGTTTTTTTTAATGATTATTTTACTGTAGGTATGTGTTTTTAACACAATGGCTTTATTGTTCGTGTTTTGCATTGTTGTGTTAAGGTGCAAAAAGCTGTTTAGCTAAATGCACAAATAAATAAAAAAAAATAAAAAAAAGTATGCCAGAGATGGAACCTTCATGCACTGCTCTCTTCTAGAAGCTGTGGAATCTACTTTTCTATTCTCTGTGATTAGCTCTGTCAAGGTGTAAATGCACAGCATGTTTTCAGCACTATGCCCTTGTACAATTTTAGATGTGGTAGCTGATAGGTCATGCACGTCCCTATCCCCCTCAGTCCCCCCCCCAATGATCCACACGTCGCTTCTGCGGGTGCAAGTGGCTCTGTAGGAAATACACTTTAACCATCTACAAGCCCGCATTCTTGAACAATGCTTTTTTTGCCAACCTATGAACAATTTGTGATAGCTTGCGTGGCCTTTATTGTCCGCGTTTTCGGTAAAGCTGAGAGCAAAGCAGCTGTGCCATGTGCTGTGTCGGACCTCCTCCTATTTAAGCAGTGCGAGGACCTGATTTATAAAGCGTTTGGAGCTGATTTATAAAAGCGTATTTGAATGGGATTGCGCCATTGTAAACTCTGCTTGTGTATACATCAGGCCCTTAGGGCACGATTCATGGAATGATTTGTGTGGAAAATAGGGTACTTGCGCGCCAAATTGCACACAAATCCACGTTCGTCGATTCATGTCATCGAATGTGCAGTACTTTTCCAGGACTTGTGTGGAGTTTGCGCAGGCTTGGCACGTCTCTGCGAGCCGTCGAATGCCCTGCGTGAGACACCACGCAGACCATGGGCGAGGCCTGCGCAGAGGATGGAGTAGGGGGTGAAACATGGAAAATGGGGAAGAACATGCGAAAAAGTGGCCGTTACAAGGGACGGCCTGCAGGCAGTCCCCTGCACGCCCACAAGTGCGTGGCACGGGACATATTCATGGAATTGAGCGCGCAACCTCTCGGCAGCGAATTGGCCATGCAAGTCCTTAATACTATTCGCCACCAGAAGGTAGGCGTAAGTACACTTGCGCATAGAATTTGCTGCGCAGAGGTTGGTTCGCATGTCGGATTCAGGGGTGCGTGTATGCAACCGGGGTTCTGATCTTACTTAGGGGTGCGTGTAAGCAGTGTAGCGGGATGCAGGAATGGTTTACAGGGGGGTCGCACAAAGATTTTCCAAGTTTTGGCCGAGTTATGATTTTTCATACGCATGTTGCCGGGGCGCCGGCAACAGATACGGGGAACCGTGTGCAGGGTCCCCGAGTTGCAGGCCTGCTTGCTGTGGACCCCACGCACTGTTTGCGTGTGGGCTGCCGGGGGCGTTCCGGCCGCGAGCTGCGAATACGGTTACTTGGCGCAGTGAATTCCAAGAATATGCGGGGTGCATATTTTTTAATTCTGCATGAAGGCTCGCTCAGTGTCCTTCTTGGTGCGCGGTCCTCACGGGATTTCTGCGCACATTTCCATGAATCGGGCCCTTAGTGTTTATTTCTATATGCAACCTTTGTCAGCACTGGCACTTTTTCTACTAATGGTTGTCAGTCGCAAGTGGACAGGTGTTGACTCTTGAAGTGTTTCATCAAATCCGTTAACAGTTTTCACTGCCTTTTTTCCCCGAGAACTAAAGTGTTAATTAAACTATGTTCACGTTTCCCAGTTGCGATTGGCCAGCTTATTCCCGAGTGACGTCTTCTTTACTAGTATCCATTGATTGGTGAAATGTATCTTGGAGAATGGTTTCCTTTTCAGCACCGTCCTGTGGGGTTTCAGGAATAAAAAGGTCCTGGTTCATCCATGTTCGATTATGGATGTACATGTGTGATCGGTCTCTTGAGAGACATAACTAGGAAATAAAGAAACATTCCACAATTGAATTACACTCAGAAATGTATGACAATGCAATTTAGCACATGACCGTACATTTTTACTGTGGTCCTCATCGGGGGTTGGGCAGAGCGGTAAAAATGTGGCGGTAACGCTATTACTGCCGTATTACCGCTCCACCCAATCCGGAGTTTGGGCGGAAAATGAGAGGTTTACCCCCAGCTTTTTGCTGGAGGTAAAATCCTCCCCTTTCCGCCCATTTTCGGTGCTATTAGCGTGGCACGAATAGTGCCGGTTACTGCCCCACAGAGTCCTATGGACCCCACCAAAAATGGGGAGTAACAGACTTACCCCTACTCGGGATCTGGCGCTAATAGCGCCGGACCGAGTTTCAGTAACGCTATTTGCGTTGGCGCAATTACCGCTGGGATACCGCCAGGGCCGTGATGAGGCCCTGTCTCTTGTGCAATCAGAATGCACAGAGCGCAGTTAACATTCTCGGTTATTAAAAGCAAATACATGTGTTGTTCTACTATAACTCACAAATCTATAAAGTTCTTACCACAAAGTGCTTTTTGCCTTATAGACAGCGGCTTTCGTCCTGGCTCGGCCTATAACTTGGGGGCGGAAAATGATCCCGCAATACTCACCCCATCCTTCATTTGATAAGCTTTGATTATTTAGGGTACACCACACAGTACACCTATTTTCACCACAAGCAGAGAATACAAATGCTTGACTTCATCTTATCTTTATCTTGGCGCTCTGCTCCATACAAACCGCCGTTGTCCGTCATGTTTGGCGCTCAACAACACATATCATGACATCTGTTCTTTCGCTCTTCCTTGCTCTGAGAGTCCTCTGACACTGCATTTATTTTTGAACACATTGCCTTACCAAGGCCATTCTTCAAACCGATAAGCATGTACGCCAAACAGTTCTCGTTCAGATCCAATTTAAAAAAATGTCACTTTCCTCTTTCGGAAGCCTAGTGCAGAGAAATCAGATGATCGGAACAATATAGACCAATAGACGCAAGGAAGCTCATTACCACAGGTTAATGACCCGCCCCCAAGTTATGGCCTGAGACGAAGCTGTGGAAGGGCCATTAATCGAAGTGATGACGACCCCCGCCACCTCCAGGTTTGGAAGGCTGTTAGCACATAGTGGTAACACAATGGAGAGTTGTGGTGAAGTGAAGCATTTTTCTTTAATAGTGAGTACAGTGCACACACATGTTAGCAAATGAAAACGGTTTTTATTTAAGAAATATTTAAATAACTAGCTTTTTAAAAAACAATATAAAGTAAGGATTTGAATTGTAAACACGTTTGAACTGCAGCAGTTTTAGTCGGGTTTGTATTAGGTGCAATGTTAAAATGAACGTTTTTCGCCACAAAAGTGAAAACATTGTTCCATGTTGCAGCTTTCGCTTGTGTGGCAATAAGACCCGAGGCGGCGGGCCAATACCGCCCCAGGTAATGCCCGGGGCCGTAGTTTAACAAAGCCCCGCGCATTACCGTGGGCAATATTGGCCCACCGCCGAGGGTCTCATTGCCATTAGTACCGTGGCCCGTTAGACCGGGGTACTAATTGCTTTTTTTTTTTCTGTTCCGAAACGTTTCGGAACAGAAAAAATAATTAAAAAAAAAAAGACCAAGAAAATGGCCGCCACCATGGAAGAGGAAAACGGAGTCCGTTTTCCCTTTCCATGGCGGCCATCGGGAGCGGACGCGCTGGAAACACAAGTGTTCCCAACGCATCCGCTCCTGAAAAAGGATTAAAAAAAAGGTAAGTGGGGTTGGGAGGGCAGAAGAGGGGGAAACCCCCCCCCCAAAAACACCCCCAGCCGTGTGGAGGCGCAGAGCGGGGATGGCCCCGCTCCGAGTCTCCACACGGCTGGAGGCTTCCCTCGTCCCCCGTTGGGGATGCAGGAACAAGAAGGTAAGTTGGGGGGGCGGTGGGAGGGAAGGGAATAAAAAAAAAAGACTTGCCGAGTCCCCGGTGGGGAGCGAAGGCAGCCTCTCAGCCGCGGGGAGGCTCGGAGCGGGGATGGCCCCGTTTCGAGCCTCCTCATTGGCTGAGGGGCTGCCACGCCCCTCGCCGGGAACAGAGTAGCCGGCATGCACAGCGTAACTGCGAATACCGTGTGGTATGGCTCACAAATGAGGCAATCACCACACAGTATTCCCTTTGCGGCGCGTACCAATGTGGGTTACATTAGGCTGGAGTGTTTCTTGAATTTATTATTGCTGAGAAAGTGAATGGCTGTTTCTTGAATGCATAGAAATGCTTTTTGTTCTTTCACTGAAGTCAGAATGTCTTGAAGGCTGTCAATACCGGAAGTAATTCACTGCCTTTGAAACATTCTGACTGGCTCAGAGCTAGGGGTGGGCAGGTTAAGAAATTTAAAGGGAGAGAGTCCAGCCGGAGCCGAGCCGGAAGTCTGACTTGGCCCTTAGAGACAATACACGAGCCACGCCATTGAAAAATGCTTGTAAATCAGACAGCCTACTATTTTGAAAATAAAAAACGCTGCATTCATCAACATAATCTACTATAAAAATGTTACATTTCTGTGATCTACAAGCAAAACTGGCCTAGAAGGTCTCTCACGAGTGATTAACTCACATCATTACCATGAATCACTTGCACTCAAGAAGCATTAATGCCTACAGGAACACTGTATTCAGGGGCGGCATTAGGCCTGGGCGACCCGACCCGTGAAGTCGCCGGGGTGACGCATTAGCACACCTTTAGCCCCCCTGCCACGCCAGCTCAGGGGAGTCTTTCAAGGGCTCCCCTGAACTGGTGTGGCGGGTGAAGGCACCCTATTGAACTGAAATGCGTCCGCTCTCGTGCTGGGCGCTCCAGCACGGGAGTGGGGTGCCTTGCATTTTAATAGGGCTCGGGGGGTGCCACATTTTGTTTCCTCACCCCAGGCGCTGCCAGAGCTAAGGCTGGCCCTGACTTTATTCATGAACCCTGGCTCCCTCCTAGCAATACACAGAGTGGCATGGTCCAATACATTTATACTGCAAAAGGACAATATGTTACAATTATACCGTTTTACTATGTACCGTAAAAACACCCCAAAAGACAGAAAAAACGCATATTTGACTGAATTTAGGCTGTACGAAAATCCCGTACAACCAAAAATTCGGTCAAATATGTCATACATGACCATTATAGCGAACAAGGGAAACAGGGGTTCTGGAGGTGTCCCCCGCTCCACTTGCCCGCTATAATGGGAACAGGGGTTGGAGGGGTGTTCCCCGCATAGGGGAATAAAGTTAGAAAAAAGCAACCAAAAAAAAGAAAGGACCCTGCTGCGCTGGTTCCCAAACACGTAAGTGAAGGGAACCGTGTCGCAGGGAGTCGGCAGGACACAACGAGGTGTGCCGCCAAATGGTAAGTAAGGGGCGTGGGTGAGTGAGTGTAGTTGTAGGGTATGCTTAGGGAGCCATTTACTTTGGGTTGTTTGACCGTAACGGTCAAGTTAGCTACGGTCTTTTCGGCCACAAACATTTCCGTATGGGCAAACAACTTAAATCCTACGTACCAGGCTCAGGATGGACTAAGGGATGTTGGTTACATTGCAGGTTCGCAGGTAAAGACACAAGTTTCTGAAGGTGACCTACACTTCCTAAAAATGCACCTGAACATTTCTGAATGTCCGCATTTGGAGCATCTTTGCAGTTTTGTAATGCCGTGAGATTATTTGGTGAGATCTACATCTATTGCAATACACTTTATGTTTTGGGGGCCGGGGGGGGGGGTGACTAAGGCCTCCCCTCAATCAATCAGGATGGCATCCTTTCATATCTGTGAAATCACTCCCCTCACTGATAGAATACACAGTGAGGCAAATGCATTGTGCTGAGGGAATACTTTGGAGGGTCACAGCAAAAAAAGTCTGATTGAAAGGTAATGTAACAATAAATGATTCAAGAATCGTCATCGGACCCTCCAAAAGAGGGTCATTTGAGGCCTTTGCTCAGAGGAACCTCATTTCAACTATGGCATGTTGATCTATCGGTAAAAACCTGAGATTGGAGAGCTATTGAGAAAAAGTAGTGTACATTGGACAGGTTGATAGTTGGCAAATAACAGACATGACGTCATAAAAGATGTTCTAGTAACCATCTTCATTATGCTCTACAACACAACACACAAATTGTACATTTGAATGATCGGGTGTCTAAACCTAAGGAGAGGTATTTATTTACAGATTACTGTGCGGCACTCACACAGTCTGCAAAGAACTGTGTAATAGAACATTATCACTTTTGTAAATAGAGCTTCATATCACTTCTCAGTGCTGTAATAATCAGTGGCGTAACACAAAATGTGGGGGCTCGCCCCCCCAACTCAGCAACAAATCACGGGTCGTGCCACACTCTGGGCCGGCCTAGATTGTCATGCCTGCGCAATATACACGAACATGCTGCTGAAGGAGTATGCCGCACACTGCACTAGGAGAAAGATATAAATATGTATTTCAATGCAATATACAGCACACTTTCTGAGAAAAATTGGCTATAAAGCCACAGTGTTTGCAATTGTTTTGTAGGGTAACACCAATCCAATACATGTAAGTCACCAACAGTGCACAGGAACATTAATGCGTTGCTATTAAAAATGCCATGCCACAATGAAAACATGTCCAACTGGCTGCACAATGTAGACTAGTGTAGACACGTAATAACATTACACTAACGCATGCCAGGCCACATTTAGATATACCTCCGCGGCCTCTACCAACACCGCCGAACTCTTTAAAATCTGCAAGGAACTGGTCAATTCCTGTTGCGGTCTCTATCTCTCCTGTTCCCTCCAAGGCCCTCTGCACGGCTCTGGCCTCTCACTTCTCCGCTAAATCTCAGAACATCCTGTCCTCTATCTCCTCTTCCTCTCTCGGCCCCCTTTGGCCATCTCTACCTCTCCCCCTCCTTTTTCCTCTTTCTCTCTGACAAAACCTGATGAGGTTTCTAGACATGTCTGATCTATGAAAGCCTCGTCCAAACAGATGCTCCCCTGCTCCTCCAGACCATCAAGGACCATATTGACACCCTGCTCCAGCTTTGGCAGATTTTTGTAATCACTCTTTAGCCACTGTATGGTTCCCTTCTCCCCTTAAGCACTTCCTTGTGCACCCATTCCCCAAGAAGCCGTCTGCTGATCCTACCTGCCTGGCAAACTATTGCAAAATCTCCATCACCCTTTTTTGGGAAACCTCTTGGAAAAGCTTCCCAGCTTACTCTCCACACTGAATCTGTTGGTTGTCTCCATGACCATCAGTCTGGCTTCAGAGCTGCCAGAGCCATGGAAACTGCTCACCTGAACACCCATGAAGATCTGCTCTCTAACCTTCATTCCAGAATTCCTTCTGTCCTCAGCCTCCTTCTTGCCTCTGCTTTCAACAACGCCATCTGATCAATCCACTCCGTGAGAACCTGGGCATCATGGATCAGACCCTGGAGTGACTGACCTGCTTCCTCTTGGACCGCCCCTCTCCCCCTCCCAGGTCCAACCTGGTCCCAATCTCTCTGCCACCTCTCTCTACCTGTGGTGTTCACCAGGGCTCTATACTCTCACCCTGGTTTTTCAATCTCTACTTGGCCCCTTTGGCCCACCTGATCTTTACCTTCTCCTCTAACTTTCAGTGTTATGCGGATGACTCATCTTTCCTTCAGGCTCCCCTCAGCCTCCTCTCCTCTCCCGCTCATTCCTGACTGTCTATCAGCGATTCAGGATTAGTGCACCTCCAACGATCTCTGCCTTAATGCCAGTAAGATGGAGATCCTTCTCATCGGGAACTTGGCACCAGCTTTCCCTCTCTCACTCTGGCCGTCCGCCTTGGGCCCTCTTCCTTCACCTTCCTGCGAGGCAAAAAACCTTGGTGTCATCTTCTATGCCACTCTCTCTTTCTCTCCTCACATCTCGGATGTCACCAAGAAGTTCCTCTACCAGCTGCTACTCCACAAAGGGACTCTTCCCTTTCTCACTTTCAACAAGAAGGTCACTGTGTCCAGAGCCCTGGTTCTCTCTAGGCTGGACTACTGTAACAGCCTCTTTCTCATTCTGCCTTATTCTACTCTCCGTCATCCGCAACTAATCCAGAACGGGACTGCAAGACATATCCTTGTCCTCAAACCCAGGGATCATATCTCTCCAGCCCTGAAATCTCTCCACTGGCTCTCGGTGGCTACAAGGATCAAGTTCAAGACCGTTTGCATTGTCCACAAGGCTTGCTGGGGCCGGGGCCCACACTTCATCCAACGCTCTCTTCCAAACTAACTTCCTTCTCGAGCTCTTCATGCAGCTACCTCCAACTCTCTAAGAGTTAGATGCTTCTCCAGGCAGAGAGTGGGGGGGGGGTAGATCTCTCTCCTCTGCTGGTGCCTCCCTCTGGAATGGCCTACCTGCCCCTTCAAACTTGAACCAGACCATCTGAAGTTTCGGAAGCAGCTCAAAACTATCATTTTCTCCTCTGCTTTCTCTCTCACCCTTCCCTGCTGACCTACCTGTCTGCTGTACTAACCAGGGGAGTTGCTATGTCTGGAAAAGACCCGGGGCTAAGCTGATGTCGGAATTGTTGGGACTGGGGGCTAGCTAGTCTTTTGGCTGTAGCTCCTGAGATTCTATCCGGGGCTACAACCAAAAGATCAGGGGCTATAGCCCTCTTTCCCCCCCCCCCGGTACTGACCATCTGCTTGGATACCCTCAGAGTCTCTCTGAGTCCAGGCTCTTTCTTGATCGGTCACCCTTGACTGTCTCCGTGCCTACCATGCACTTAGGAGCTGTAACTGTTACCCTGCAGCCCCTTGTTCTCCTTGCACTACCCATAGCTGCGCTGACCTGGCTGCACTTACTCAGAGCATTGGAGCCCTGTTTTCCCCTCCCCTCTCCCTTGCACTTTCCCACTCCCTTTCCTCTTGCACCTCTCGTTCTCACAATGACACAAGGCCTAGTGAGATTGTTTGTCTTGTCATCCCTCTATCTTCCCTCCCTTGTCTTGTCGCGCATAGACACTCTTGTGTGCAGGCGCGTTATAAATGACTTTTATCATATCATTTTATCACAGATGCCCAGAAAAATATACAATGCCGCAGTAAGAAATTGCTAGACTGGCAGCACCCAAATGCCAATCTAGCCAGGTAATTACACTTAGCAGGACTGCTTTATCAGAAATTCCCAGTTAAAAGAAAGTCATACCAAACTGAGGAATGACTAGACTGGCTGCGCCAAAATGCCTTTCTAGCCACTAATACCACATATCATGCCTGCTTAGCCTGGACATGGACATGGACATATGATTTATTGCACATTCTTGCCCCCCCACACATCCCCTCTCCCTCCCACCCCCAACCTTCAAAATCAGCTCCTTGGCCAAGAATTACCTCCACGTCCCTCTTCCTTGTCCCATAGTTTACGCATGAGGCTCCTTGCCTCATAGGTAAGTACTGGGATGAGGAAGAGTGGGACTATGAGTAATGAAGATTACAGGTAGCTAAGTCAGGCATTACCTCCATGTACCTCTACCTTATGTATGAGGCAGTACTTGTGTATGAGGCAGAGTACACAAGTACTGCCTCATACATAAGTACTGGCACGAGGAAGAATAGGGCTAGGAGTAATCAAGGCATTAAACACAAGTAGTGGCGCAACCCCATTGAGTTGACTGGGCTTCAGCACTCCCCCCTGACATTTTGGGCTATGTTGACTCGACCTGGCTGACTGTTAGAGCAGTTGCCGGACAGAACAGGACACATATGTTAAACGGCACCCAGCATTTACCAATGTAAACCATTTCACTGCTAGTACCTGCATTCAAATGCCAATTTTTTTAAGCAATTGAAATTGCGATGTGCGTCTAGTACTTGCATGCCAGGGGAGTATTTGGAAGGGTAGAGAGGGAATAGGAGACTTAAAGGAGAGAGTTAGCTGCTTGTAACATTGAAGCTGCACTAGAATAGTCTAATTAAAACGCGTAAAGAAGATAGATGCCCCCACACAAATAAGTTTGCGCCTCCCCGCCACCCGTGAAGTTAGCACCTCTCCCAACATTTGAAGGGTTAGCCCCCCGAAATGTAGGTTTTGTTGTGCCCCTGTACACAAGCACACACACCATTCACCATATACACACCCAGCCATCCATGCATTTAATTGTGCACTCTTTCACCATACAGGCACACCCAGGCAGCCATCCATACACTTAAGTGTGCACCCTTTCACCATACAGGCACACTTAGGCAGCCACCCATACATTTAAGGGTGCACCCTTTCACCATACAGGCACACCCAGGCAGCCACCCATACATTTTTAAGTGTGCACCCTTTCACCGTACACGCACACCCAGCGACTCATACATTTATGTGCACCCTTTCACCATGCACTCACACAGGAAGCCACCTATAAAAAAAAAGTGTATTAATTGTTTATTGGTAAAAAGAAAATTATAAAATGAACATACTTACAGTTAGCTGAACACATTAAAAAAATAACCATTTACAATATCTCATTACATCAAGGTAAAAAAAAAGGAAAGCAACAATATTTTTATCACCACGCTATTCCTCATGATTTTCATTTTACAGCATCTTCTTTTAGATCAATTTCACTTTTAGCTCATTAAGAATCGCTTCCACAAGTGTGCATAATGTCGACAAACGAGACGCGATGCGGGGTGTCCAGGTTATACAGGTTGATACAATCACACCTTTCCCCTGATAATACCAGCAAAGAAGAATGGGAAAAACATAGAGGATCTACAATAAGCAATGTGAAATGGAGCAAATGCTGTCAATTGACCATGTCAATATCCTTGAATGCAGGGCTGCGCCTGATCCAATTTAAGGTATTGAACCAACTACACTACACCCCCGCCAAAATGGCAAAATGTACTCCAGATTGCACGGGCGAATGCTTGAAGTGTGGTAGTCCACTTGCGGATGCCTTCCACATGTATTGCTCGTGCCCCTTGGTCATGACATTTTGGGGTAAAGTAGCCGATGGTATAGATGACATGGTGAATATTCCACCTTCACTTGCCCCACTCAAATACCTGTTTGTGGATATTGGGAAAGCCTCAGAAGCTACGAGAAGATTGTTCAATGTTGCTTGTGCAGTTGCTAAGAAGTGTATATTAAAATGTTGGAAAAACTAAGAAGGCACCCAGCTTTGAAGAATGGCTACGCGAGCTAACATATGTTAATGAATGTGAAGAGAGATTTGTACTATCTGTATCCTCGTCATGCCGCCCTAAGGACATTTAGGCTCCATTCAGACTGTATTTGAGAGAGGCTGTTTCCAAAGCGGAAAGCACTGGGTGTCCCAATATTGCTCATCTGTAAAATTAACTGTTACCGCTTAAATGTCAATATCCTAAGTACCTAGCTTTAACATTTTAATCGAATGTGATTGATACATGACCATTGGATAAATAAAACAAAACCAAATAAATGAAAAAAGTCAATTACGAAATGTACTATTCTCATCTGTCATGGAATGGCTTGGGATAGTCTACCTGTGCCCCTTGACCACATTGCAAGGCCATAATCATGCATCCACAACATGACTCAACATATTATCCCCACGGCACGTGTAACTGCCTCAATAACCGTTCTGCAGACCAATAAAAGAAGCTCTGGTCCCTTCTTTTGATGACATTTTCTTCTGGTCAAAACACTAAAAACTATTCATTCATCCCAACGGTCGCTATCACTCATCCTTATCTTTTCTTCTCCCTACATGTTGCGGGCTAAGACTGAAGATTTGTGTTTCCCTGACTTTTCTCACTCTTCTACTTTGCCTCTCTGCTTGGCCCTGTTTTCCTTTCACCCCACAGATCACAATATGGCTGCCACACAAGGTGGGTTACAATTCGCTTGGTGCTTTAAGACTATTACAGTGGTGATGTGCACAGTATATAAGACTAATAACCTAACATAACAACATACTATATATAAGATTATTTGATTTACTTTATTGTGCATTTGGTTTTTATACAAACCTTAAGCACAGTTTAAAAACATTTTTACAAAACCATTCCCATTTACAAAACATCATGTTAAACAGTATCAATATATCTCAAACAATTAAAATCAAATCCATATAAATACTCAGCTAATAATTACAGTAAGCCAATTTTAAGATGTGTGTGGTATGTTTCCATTCAAATATCACAGTAGATATGATTTCGGTGACAGCATCAGCTTAACAAGTACAAATTATTAAATCATTTGGAACTTTGCACAGCCTTCCAAATAAAATAAGCAGCCGCAGTAATTACAATTGATTCAGCTCTGTAAAGTGCTTTTCAAAATTGGTCCGATTCAACCCGTTCAATAGTCGCAGCTAATTTCCCATATCCTCTGACATATAGAGATTTTAGTCTAGGGCACTTTGTCAAACTATGACGGTCAGTTTCTATCTCCAGATGACAAAGTCGACAACGTCTTAGCTCGTTAGGGATATTCTTCCAAGCTCCATGATATTCCCGAGTTGGTAAAAGGTTAAATAGCAAATATAGAATAAATCTTTTCAAAGACAGATGACAAAGCTTAGACCCATAGATACAAGGAGTGTTTAGAGAGACACTGTGGGACGAGTAGACCTTGAATCTTTGCTTAGTGGCTAATACAGCCACGTTGTTGATTCTCTTCCATTCTCTTGACTTCTGTTTTAGGCTCTGTTCTATATTTGGCGAATCATATTCAAAAGACAAAGATATGCCCAGACACGTCAAAAGTGATTTTGCCGATTGTTCCAATTCGAAGATAAAGGAATTATCTTTTCTATTTACATCTTGATTTCCCATTATTCTCAGAAGCTTATTTGCAATGCTCAGAGGGGAAAACTATTTCAAATAAAGAAGGGTGCTTTGGACGAGCCAAGAACGGGTGAGGGAGTAAGTACCAAATCCCATCTGCAATGCCTCAACGGGAATAGAACTGGGTAAATTCATAACAGAATGAAGTACTTTTCCCTGAAGCTTATCAAGCCACTTGACATGCCTTAAAGGAAGAGCCTGAAGTCCATACGATGTTGCTGGTATAATACATGTTCTGTAGTTAGCAAGCCTTCTATGTTATTTCCACCATTGCTGGCTATAGATTGTTTAATGACCAGCCATTTCTTTCCATGCCTTTTTGGTTACAATATCCCTATAAAGGTGGATGGTGGGATTGAGCCTTAGGGGAAAGCCTAAGTAGATGTAACTATCTACAACTTCGAGGTGGTCCTTCCCCAATTTCCATATAAAGGTGGACTTTTTTGGCAATGAGCCCCCTAATCACATAATTTTAGTTTTCTAAGTATTGATCATCATGTGATTTTCCTGGGCAAAGGCAGCAAGGGCATCTATTGAGCGTTGAAGGCCCAGAGTGGTCAGGACAAAGAGGTCAGTGTCATCAGCATATCCTAGCCACGACAATGCCCCGCTGTTAATTTTGCCCAGAAAATTTCACACAGCATCGATTGATCTGTCCATATCTAAAACAAATAGACTGAATAGCAGGGGAGCAAAAACACATCCCTGCTTAAATCCTGAATTTGTTTCACTATACAAGCTGAGCTTGCCCTCCTGTTTTAGGCGACCTGCAACAGTTGTACCTGTGTATAATAGTTTAAGAAAATGCAATAAGTGCAAATCTATCCCCCAATCAGTAAGTTTAGACCATAAAAGTTCATGTGATCCAAAATCGAAGGCCATACTATAGTCATCAAGACAGCAGTAAAGGTTGGCATCTGCACTGCGTCTTGCTTCTGCCATCAAATGTTTGATTGTAGATATATTATACAAGGTACAATGCGACTTTCTGAAACCCCTCTCGAAAGGTTTTAGTAAGCCTTGCTCCTGGGCCTATTCATATAGTCTTGCTATCAAAATAGATGAGAGTATCTTTTGGCTTGAGTCGAGCATTGCCAGATGTATATAATTAATGGGATTATGTCTAACACCTTTTTATGAGCAGGTACAAGTATAGACCCCCTCCAGCGGTCAAGAAAACGCTCTTTGGCCTCAATGTGTCTAGACAGTTCTAGCAAGACTTTGGGCCAAAATTCTGGATTTTTTTTCATACTAATATTACTTTTTCCGTCTGGCCTGGGGGCGCAGGAAGATTTCAATTTTCTAATGATCAAGATTATATCCTCTACATCAAATCCCTTGCCAAATAACTTGTGTCGAGGCATATAACTGTCTGCATTAGATTTCTCTTCATCTGTTACAACATATAATTGAGTAATGTGTACCACTCATTGTGATTCAGAGACATAATTTAATGCTATAGATGTAGATCCTGCCAAAAATTCCTGAAAGCTTGACCAGCATTTTTTAATGTCATTACTCTTCAAGATTCTAAATAGTGATAGCCAATTTGAATTATTTAGAAAGGGTTTATGTTAGGTCAACCAATTTTTATAATTACTAGCTAGCATAGTGCATTTTCCTATTTCTCATTTAATGAAAGATTATATACTGTTTTCTAATTGGGGAGGAAGGCTAGCTCAGGGGCAACACATTTGTCTTGGAAGCAAAGCAGTGCAACACAGGTTCGAATCCTGATCCTGCACTTAGAAACCACTTGCTGTTATTAAGCGTGTTATAAAAGAATAATTATAATCTTCTCCTTGTCCCTGTGATAGAGAATCTTTCTATGCAGGATCACAGGATCGCATTTAGAGAGATTAGCTTTGCTGGCCTCGGTGATGGTGTTTTGCCTCTGAGCCCACTATATTATTCACCATAAGCGCAATGTTCCAGTCATGTACGGCTAGCCAGGGTTCAAGATAATCCTTATTAGCTGAAATGATGTTATTAATACCTAGGATCATTTTTGCAGACCTCATCATATGCTTTCCAGCATTGTTTACTTTGACTGTAGTTGTGAGATAATGGACAGAGCAAGAGTATCCTAGTCTTGTAGTCCAGGAAAGTGTGGCGTGATCACTAAGATTATTGTGATTACTATTGAATAAGTCTGAGCATTTTTAAATTTACCACAACATAGTATAAATAGGATTTTGAGTGGCCATTGGTCCAGGTAAAGTTAGAGTCAGGTTGGTCTGGGTTTTCTCTAGGCAGACAAGTCAAGTCATTGCCGTTGAGAAAACACCTCCATCCACAATCGGTGCCACCAGCCTTATACATTCCACAAGATTGATGCAGATAAGATTAAACAAGAGTGTGGGAGCCATTCCACTGAGAGCGAACATGGTTTAAATAACCTGTTCTATCGAATTCCTTCCACTCAGGAGGATCTAGAACCACGTTTTAGCTCACTGCACCCATCACAGTGGAGAAATATCTATTTGCATATCAGTCTGGCCCAACCCACACGGGCAGTCCAGCACTGAAATGCCTGGCAATTCTCCTCTGAACAAGAGCACCTTCAGCAACAAGACACGTGTTTCGGCCGTGTTGGGCCTCCTCCGTGAAGTGAAGCTGAACCTTGGTTACTTACGGTGACACCCCAAGTTTTACTAATTAAACAAGTGTGTGGGAGCACATCTATTGAGGACAAACATGGTTCAAAAAACCTATTCTATGGAATTCCTTCCACTCAGGAGGGTGTACCACCACGTTTAGATGACTGCACCTGTCATTGAGGAGAAAAACAGTGAGCGAAAATGTGATTTTAGACCCTCTCGAGTGGAAACCTACCCACAGAACAGGTGACTTGTGCGTGTTTGTACCCGGTAGAGGGGCTCCCAGATCTTTTGCATGAATACCACATGTAAAAGATTACAGAAACATACCAGGCAATCAAGTATAGTTCACTTTTAGTCCAGAAATTAGCAAAACATTGAATACCTATCTTCCAAGGGCAATGCAGTAAAAAAAGGTGGATTACAACATTAGAAATACATCTGTGTTATTCCACAAAGGGGAATGTCAAATGCAAGGAGGGAAAGGTAACTATTATTTAAGATTTTGGAAGGTGACAAACTTGATGAAACAAAGCATACGTCCGCCTAGCAATGGCGGTGAAGTTCTGCTACATGGGAAAAGAAAAGGAGAGCAATTTGTGCAAAAGCTTGGTGGTAGGTTATATGGCTGCAGACAGACGTCGATGCTTCCCGCTTCAGTCCACTGAATTGTGCTCCCCAGTCTGACTTGCCTGAGGTGTGAATGGTTCGGCAGGAGGGTCCAGCACAAGGGCCCTTAGTTTTTAGAGAAATCAACCAATTAATGGGGGGGGGAGCAAGACGCTCCATGCTTCCTATCCTATTCAACCCCTTGGCCAGCTGCTAACGCCCGCCCTGCCGCTTGCCCACCAAACCAATAGAATAGACCACAAAACCTGAGTCAAATTGCTCCCTCTGCCCCTACCCCATGACAGCACGTGCAAGTCAGATTTGCCAGGAGTACTTTTTTAGAGACACTGAATAAGTCGATCTGTTGTTTTTATAGAACAGACCACAGTACCGTCCTCTTTCCATTTTTTTCTAAAATGTCGGATGGGAGGTGTGTGTGAGTGCCCTGTGTCTCTCTCTGTAACCCATGCTCTCCTCATCCTCCAGAATCTTTTTCTTTTCTTCTGTTGTATATGCACACCAGGCTATATAAGAACACATATATTGATTTTCTGTCAACTTAATCCTGTGTTGCAGACTCTGCTACACAGTTGACATAGGCGTGCACAGCGGAGCGTTTCCTCACGGTGCAGCAGGTGGGCTAATGTCAGTTTTGTTTGACTTGTTTTTGTATTCTACATTTTTTATTCCGTTTTTTATGTTCATTCCTTTTTGCACTCGTACTCTCATTTGTATGACTTTGATTTACAACGCAGACGACTTTTACTGACAATATGATAACATGTATTCGATGACCTCTAGCGAGGTTGAGGTGGCATGTGAGGTATTTATAGTTTTGGCTATTAGGTAGCACTAAAGAGTCACCTGTAAGCTGGAACTACTGTTTTTGAGTACAGCGAGGGAGAAATGGCATATGAGGAGGGACACACAGCTTGTGGATGGTGTTTGGGGATTTACCAATCCATTGACTGCACATAGCCATGCCAATCCCTAGGGCCATTCCCACCCACTTTCTGCCCCTCCCTGCCCAACCACATCCTCATGGAATCTCTTTAAGCTAACTTATATCAAGCATTACCATCCAACTTGTACCAAAGTGGCTGCTAGTGTTTTTTCAAAGCAGTCGTCTGAGAGTTCATGACTTAACTGGAGCTGTACATGTCCCACTGGCATAATAGCAATGCCTTACTAGTTCTGCCTTTAGCCACTCGATTTTTTAAGCACTATGGGCCTCATTACGAGTATGTCGGTAAGTGGTCAAATTGGAGGTGACCAAGTTACCTCCACTTTTACCGCTATGCCAAATTATGAGTTTTCACGTTCTCAAGGCAAAAAGTAGAAACATACTCACGTTGAAGTTTCTAGGAGTTGGGGTTTTTGCCGATGGTCTTCTGTTGCTGAAGCAGGTTTGAAGTATGTGGTGTGTCTCCCACAAGGCCCTAAGAGACCAGTAACTGGGCACCGAGCACCCCGGGGGCGGCAACCTCTGGAAACCCTCTTGGGGAATAAAACCCAGAATTACACGTAGTGTAGGTTGTATAGAATGTTGTTCCATTAAAGTTGTATTCCAACAAAGCAGAAGATCAGGTGGAACAGTCGGAGGCAGCAAGGGTTGGAATACTGCTATAATCGGTCCGTTATCACAGTAACGGCATGAAATGCCGAGATTATGGAATTGAAGCACTGCGGAATTGTGTAAAGAACAGGACATGAGCTGCAGAGTAGGTGGTGCCAAAGGAAAGGATAGAAGCACCACGGAGTACGGAGAGGAATGCTGCGGCAGGTGCCGGGTGGAGCCGGAGCCGCAGCAGGGTTTCTCTTGGATGAGAAAGACAGAGAACTGCCGGCTAGGCGGAAAGCAGCGTAGTGGAAAGGCTGCTACAGCGTAATAGCAGAAGAGAGAGAAAGATAGAAAGAAAGAAAAGAGGGATATAACGGAGAAATAGGAAAAGGTGGACCGAAGTCTGACAATGAAACAGAAGGCAAAAGCGATACAAGCTCAAATAGCCAGGAATCACAAGCGGAGCAAAGTAGCGACGCACCTACCTGTTCCTCTGCATGTTCAATATAGGATCGGGAAGGTTATCGCCACCATCTTGAGGAGCACTAGACCTACACATAGGTTTCAAGGAAAGGATAGACGACATCTTGGTTTCTGTCTAACGTAGCAGGGATGGTGTTTCTTCAAGTGTATCCAGAGAGACCTTTGGGGTCTTCTAACATTATGCCCTCCCCGTGGGGTTGTTGGTCTGGGTTTCCAGGGATGTGTGCAATGGTATCTGTGCACTAAGGCGGGTTCCCAAGTACGATGGGAAGGTTCGTAGCCTTTCCAGTCAATAAGGTACTGTAAGGAGCCCCTATGGTACATGGAGTCGCAGATGGCTATTACTTCATATTCAGGTAACTCAGGAGTGTCAGTCAGTGGAGGGGTGGTAGTTTGTTTCCTCTGGAACCTGTCAGTGATATGTTCCTTCAGTTGGGATACATGAAACCTATTGTGTATTCTGTGCCAGGTTTTAGGCAACTGGATGCGATAAGCCTCTTTTCCAATAGCCTGGATCACAGAAAAAGGCATGAAATACTTTGGAGACAGTTTTGAAGGTATAAGATGTTTGGGTAGCTATTTAGAAGAAAGCCCCAGGATTGTATATGGTTTCTTCGGAGCATTTTTTATCAGCTTGTAGTTTTGCTTTAGCTCTGGCATCAGTAAGGGCTGTAAGGGCCGTAGCGTGACCTTTTTGTATTTCTGCTACAAGGGCATTCATTGAAGGTATCTTAGTCAGAGAGGGAGAGGCAGTGGGATACACTGAAGGGTGAAACTCATAGGAACAATAGAATGGAGACATTTGTATGGATGAATGTAGTACGTTATTATATGCGAATTCAGCATAAGGTAACAAAGAACTCCAGTTATCTTGTGATGCTGATATAAAACAATGAAGATTTTGCTCTAATGACTGGTTGAGCCTCTCGGTCTGACCATTAGATTGAGGATGGTAACCGGAAGTAAGGTTGCGTTGTATACCCAATGATTGGCATAAATACTTTCAAAAGGAAGAGATGTATTGAGGTCCTCGGTCCGAAATGATACTTTTGGGAAGTCTGTGTAGCCGATAGATCGTATGTAGGAAGCAAGTAGCCATTTGAGCGGCAGAAGTTAATTTAGCCATGGGAATGAAATTGGCTAGTTTGGTCAATGAGTCTATCGTTACCATTATGGTGGTATGATGGGATAAAGGAGGATAAAATCAGTAGAGATCCTTTCCCAAGGTTGTGTGGGTAATGTACGCTGAAGAAGTTTGCCCATTGGTAGCCTTCTAGGGTTCTTTGATTGAAGACACATGGGTCAAGACGCAATGTAGTCAATGTCGTCCTTCATATGAGGTCACCAAAAATAGTGGTTGATTAACTCATGTGTAGTGGAAATCCCTCGATGTCCAGCCGTCTTGTGATTGTGACAGAGGCGAAGGACTTGTTCCCTGAGAATAGCAGAAGGTATGTATACTATTCATGATGGTAGCATAACTCCTTTTCTTGGGTTAGTTGGTGCTGTTTTATTTCCTGCTGGGTAATGCTTCTGCTTTGTTCACGGACTTCTTGTAGTAAATAGGAAATAAAGTAGATGAAAGTGGTTTGGGGCAGCATCCTTTCATGTTTTATTGGGATCCTATCTTCGTAGGAGCTCCGCAATAAGGCATCTGCTATTTGGTTGTTGGTTCCTGGTATGTAAGTAAGAACCATGTTGTAGGAAGAAAAGAAATAAGCCCATCGTGCTTGCTGACTGTTCTGACATTCAAAGTTCTGAAGAGATCTTAGGTTTTTATGGTCAGTCCGAATCAGGATAGGATGTTGTGCTCCTAGAAGTAAATGCCTCCATTCCTGACAGGCTCTCTTTATGGGCAACAATTCCTTTTCCAGAACAGTGTAGTTACACTCAGATGGGGTGAGTGTCTTGGAAATGTAGGCTATATGGTGTTCAATACCGGTGGATGAAGCCTGCTTAAGGATCCCTCCTATAGCTGTGTAGGATGCATCAGTTTCCAGAATAAAAGGTCGGGATTGATCCAGCAGTCTTAGGATCGGAGCAGAGGAAAAGGCAGTTTTGAGGGATTCAAATGATTGCAGCGTTTCCTGATTTCAACAGAATCTTTTCCCTTTTTACAGGAGAGCAGTTAAGGGCTTGATGACAGATGAAAAGTTCGGGATGAATTTGCGATAAAAGTTGTAAAATCCCAAAAACCTCTGTATTTATTTAACATTATGTGGTGGTTTCCAGTGCATTATAGCCTTGACTTTTCTGGGGACCATTTCGGCTCCTTCATCTGAAAGAATGTATCCTAGATAGGGTACACTGGACTGATGGAAGGAACACTTTTCAGGTTTGGCGTAAAGGTGGTGTTTTTGAAGTCTACTTAATACTTCTGCTACATGTTTGACCTGTTCTTGTTGGTTTTTGAAAAGATAAGGATATTGTTTAAATAAACGATGAGGTAATGCAGGAGTAAATCAGAAAGGATGTGGTCAACAAAACGTTGGAAGACCAAAGGGGCATTCACTAGCCCAAAGGGCATCACGCGATACTCATAATGTCCAAAGGGCGTGCGAAATGCGGTCTTCCATTCGTCCCCTTTTATTCTGATAAGGTGGTGTGCTCCTCGTAAGTCCAGTTTTGGAAAGATAGAAGATCCCCGGACCGCCACCAGTATGTCTGGTATGAGTGGTAAAGGATACCTATCTTTGCGGATCACTTTGTTCAAACCCCTTTAATCTATACGAGGTCTTAATTCCTTGCAGTCTTTCTTTGGGATGAAAAATAGAGATGCTCCAGCTGGACTCTTGGATTCAGTAATTAGACCATGGTCTAATTAGACCCCACCAGAGTGATACCTAGGAATTGCAGGGTTACTGAAAGTACCACCATATTTTGTGAGGTAGGAAGGCAGTCCAGGGAACTCTTTACAAAGTACCCGTTTATGGTTCCCTTCATGGACGGGCGGATGCGTTTCCCGAACGTCTTGGGGGTACAAGGGTACAGTCTTTGAAGGTGTGTTTATCTGAATCATAATACATGCAGAGTCCTAATGTCTTTTGCCAGAGTCTTTCTTCGGGGATTAATGGGCCTCTGGCTGTTCCTAGTTGCATAGATTTGCCTTCTTCCTGGTTTCTAGAGGTTTTTAGGCTTTCAGTGCGAGGCACAGGAGGTGGTAACCGGGTTCGACTATTGCATCTTTCATAGTTCCTTTCCTGTATCCTATAGTCCATCTGTAGGACTAGAGAAATTATTTCAGCCAAGTTTTGAGGCCGTGGGACCCGCGAAATCTCATCCTTGAGTTACTCGCATAGGTTTCTCCTGAAAATGGTAATGAGTGCATTGTCAAACCAGGCGGTTTCAGAGGCCAGTTGTTTAAACTGGGTAATAAATGAGGGAATATCAGTATTACCTTGTTTTAGATCCAAGATGTGTTCTTGGGCTGTTACCACCAACTCCTGTCTGCCAAACATAACCTGTACACTGTTAATAAAACCAGCTGCGGAGTCCATTAGTTGGTTGTTAGTGGTAACAAGGGGGGTGGCCCAAGCCAATGCATTGCCAGACATGTTAGAGACCATATAACTGACTTTGGCCCTGTCTGTTGGGAAAAAGGTGGTTTCAAGGTGAATTGAACAGTACAAGAATCCAGGTATTCTTTTAGTTTTTTGGGATTATCGTCAAACGTTCAGAATGGTAAGGGCCCTGGGGGCAATTCAGCTCTGTGAGTAACCATCTGACGTAGTACATTGTTCTCATTTCATAGTGTCTGTGCCTCTGTGTTGAGGTTCTGGACCACCGTTATCAGTTGTTGGACTTGCTGATAAATTAGGCGTCGCTACCTATCACGTTCTCAAGGCAAAAAGTAGAAATGTAGTCACGTTGAAGTTTGTAAGAGTTGGGGCTTTTGCTGATGGTCTTCTTCTCTTGCTGAAGCAGGTTTGAAGTATGTGGTGTGTCTCCCACAAGGCGCTAAGAGACCAGTACCTGGGCTCCGAGCACCTCACGGGCGGCACCCTCAGGAATCCCTCTTTGGGAATAAAACCCACAATTACACATAGTGTAGGTTGTATAGAATATTGTTCCTTTAAAAGTTGGATTCCAAAGAAGCAGAAGATCAGATGGAACAGCCGGAGGCTGCAAAGGTTGGAATACTGCTGTAATCGGTCCGTTATCACAGCAACGGCGTGCAATGCCGAGATTATGGAATTGAAGCACTGCTGAATTGTGTAACGGACAGGACAGGAGCCGCAGAGTAGGTGGCGCCAAAGGAAAGGACAGAAGCACTGTGGAGTATGGAGAGGAATGCGGCAGCAGGTGCTGGGTGGTGGAAGGCAGAGAACTGCCGGCTCGGCGGAAAGCAGCAGAGTGGAAAGGCTGCTACAGCGGAATAGCCGAAGAGAGGGAAAGATACAAAGAAAGAAAATAGGGATATAACGGAGAAATAGGAAAAGGTGGACCGAAGTCTGACAAGGAAACAGAAGGCAAAAGTGATACAAGCTCTAATAGACTGGAATCACAAGCAGAGCAAAGTAGCGATGCACCTACCCGTTCCTCTGCATGTTCAATATAGGATCGGGAAGGTGATCGCCGCCATCTTGAGGAGGACTAGACCTACACATAGGTTTCAAGGAAAGGGCACCAAATAGACGCCATCTTGGTTTCTGTCTAACGTAGCAGGGATGGTGTTTCTTCCAGTGTATCCAGAGAGACCTTTGGGGTCTTTTAACAGTGTTGAGTGGAGGATTTACCTCCAGCAAAACCCTGCAGGTAAATATTCCCACTGAGTGCCCAAAAATAGTCTAATTCGGCGGAATTACTGCAGTGGTAATTCCGGAAAAAAAAGCCCCTTTGGTTCCAATGGACCAAAAATAAATGGGGAATTACACGCCACCACCACTAGTAATCAGGTGGAAATTCCGCCTGACCAAGTGGCGGTAACAGTAATTTGTTTTCCGCAGATTTACCGCCTAACTCGTAATGAGGCTCTATGTCCGTCTTTCAACACAGTGCTGTTAAAAACAAGCATTGGCAAAGCTTGTGTACAAACGTTAGGTATTTTTCAGGCACTGCTAATATATTGCCAGGTACTCGCACAATTTTGCAGCTGCTACCATTGATGGGCAGTTCATACCACTACTACAGTTCCTGGCAAATGCTTTTTCCCATGCCTAGATAAAAGCCCAGGCTGTTGGCGTTGCCAATGCTTGCTAAGCACAGGCAGCTTTGGCGGTTTAGATTAAGTGGCACAAGTGCTGGTTTACAGTTTTGTTGGGCAGCGCCCTGTAACAGTTTGTGCTCACCATGTTCTGACTAGAAGTCTATGCAGAATGAGTCTGCATTCGCGCCCTCCCCTGCGTCCTTTGGTCAATGAACTTCTCCATTTGCTGAGACTGCTATAAAGGAAATGGCCTATTCATTACGATGTTCCCAAATGCATCCTATATACTTCAGTTTTATTGCAGTGTTCAACAGCCCCCCACCCCGTAGGGTCAAATAAACCAGAGGCTTTGAAGTAAGCAGATAAAAAACCTTCACGCTGTTTGCCTCTCATCTGACAATGGCAGGTTTTTAACCCCGCTCTCCAGCTGGAGTAATAGGCTTGCCTGGAGCTGGAAGCAACTCGCTTAATGGACAGGTTAAAGGACTTACATTAGAGATGACGGCCAAATAGTACCAACACATCTCTTCTCACGTTCTCTTTTTCTTAAACAAGAAGCTCTGCATGTTCCAGACACAATGATGAGCCGGAATCTTGACGTTCCAATTCCTCTGCAACTGTTCTAAGTATGAAAGTGAGAAAGAAGGCAATGCAAGGGCCCATTTTTGATACAGTGTTTACTTCTGGTGTGAATAGGGTGACCAGATTTCCAAAACGAAAAACCGGAACGACCAACAACATGAAAGAGGGACTACTCCATCTCAGCCCACCAATTACCGCCCCTCCCCCAGCACGCCCTCACAACCACCACCCAATCATATTTCCAGCACTTCTCCTTTTTATAAACTATATATGATCTCATTTGTGCAATTTTGTCTGTGAACCTTGGCATGTTAATTCAAAACAAACGTTTAACTTTGCTCTAATTGATATCACATGGCTTGCTGTACAATCATTTCCAAGCCAGTCTCTGTAGCACAGTCCTTAAGTATTGTGACTTCGACCTGAAAAGTTGGGGGTTTGAGGCAATCCTCCAGCCACAACATTCTGAACGTGTTGTGAAAAATAATTACAATTATCATTACCATAGCCTCCAGGACCGGGACAGAGGGTGATTTCCCTGGGAAAACCGGGATGTCTGGTCACCCTAGGTGTGAACGTTATTTCTTAGCCCTGACCCCCTGTCTGGGTTTTGGTAGACAAGTGAGGAGAGATATTTCCCCATCTCACAATGTGGTTAAGGGTGGTATATGAAGTCAGCAATCAGATTACAGAGAGAATTGGGCCTCATTATAAATTGTCAGTTCTGGAAATAAAGTGCCGGTAATAACGTATACTGCCACTTTCCTGGGAGTGACCAGATAATTTTTTTTTTAAAAAAACGGGACGGGCATAGACATAGAAGTAGGTCTACGATAAAACTGTAGTTCTACTTCTATGTCGCTGGCCTGTTGTGGAGGGGGCTGAGCCGGGTAGGGGGTGTGCTCACAGGCGCACTCCTCTCATTGGAGGAAAGGGGGGAATTAGGGGGGCGATGGTGAAGGAGGAGGAAATGGGGGCCTGAAAAGCATTAACAACCCCATTTACGTGCAGGAAGAGTTGCGCCAGGACCGTCCGTGTTCCCAACTTGGCGACTTTCTCGCTATATTTAGTGAGAAAGTACGCCCCCCTAGCGACATTTTTATAAAAAAGCGGCTAGTGAGAAATCGAGCTACTTTTTTCATTTGGTTTGGAGACTTGCATCATTTATGCAAGTTTCCAAACCAATTGAAAAAAGTGTGGTCATTCGCCCGTTTTCTAACGGGAGCAATGCAAAAACACACTGTGAATTTAAAAGGGAGATGTTTACTGTTATTATTAACAATTTTATTGTTCTTAACGTAGCCAGCCCGCCCCCAGAAACACTCTACGTGAACTGTATGTTATGGGGATGGACCAAAACAAAATCGTTAAAAGGGGAGGGGCCACAGTAAAAGCCATAAATCATAATGGGAAAGAGTAGATAATTATGCAAATTAGGCAATGATGTCATCTAGCTTCTTCTGGCGACTTTTAGAGGAGCCAATAGCTACTTTCTTTACTGAGGAGTTGGCAACACTGGGGACCGTAGCCAGCCAGCATTCCAGTCCCCGGACACATATCCTGACACGTGTTTCGACCGTCCTGACACGTGTCTCGACCATGCTTACGTCAATTATTCACTTATTGTCCTGGTAATGAGAATAGATCTTCTCCTCGTATCTGCTTTTGCATGGGATTAATATTCCTTGGATGTTAAATTGTATTTATCCCTGTGTTACTGAGGGATATTACGCCTAGTGGCGCTCTGCGATCCATACTCACTACCAGGACAGTAAGTGAATAATTGCCCTGCTTTGAAAAAGACGTAAGCACGCTCGAAGCATATATCAGGGTATGGGCAATACAGGCACACATTTCGTCGATGTATCATTAGTTTAGCAAACTAGCTCGGCTATCTGTCTCAGGGACTAGCGCACTGGTACACAACCGCAATTATTACTAAACAAACTAGTATTGGAAAACCAAAGGGGAAGACTCACAAATAAAAAAAAAACAACATGGTCCATAGGAACAAACAAATTAAACAAAGTGCCGCACACAAGATACTTGGGGACAATAATCAACTCGAGTATAAATGACACCCCAATGACAAAAAAACTCTTAAACAGCTGCAAATTATTAACAGCACAAGGCACCATTCTACAGCAAAAATATGGCAAATTCTCCTATGAAGCGGTAAGAAGATTCTACCAAAGTAAAGTATCCCCAATTCTCACGTATGGTGCCGAGAACATGTTCGGGTGCGACCACAAAATATGGGCCCGTTGTGAAAGCATCTTCTGGAAAAAGATTCTCCAGATCCCACTAAGCACACCTACAGCGTGCGTACTGTTTGAGATGGGTCTCTCCGCTCTTAACGCGAGAATCACCTGGAACAAATTAGCGCTATTCAGAAAAACCCATGAAGCAGCAAACTTACCCCCCGCCAAATTCCTGACCGAAGACAAAGGACAACGAAAATCAGCATTAGGGGAGTGGAAACACCAATGTAAAGAAATCTTGGCGCAGTTGGGTTCAGATGAAGACACCCTATGGCAGAATCCAGAGCTAGTAAAACGAAAACTACTAGACAGGGACTGGATAGAAACCTACGAAAAAAGAGCTTCGCACAAAAGTATGCTGAATACTCCACCGGAAGCAAAAAGACGTAACACAATAGCGAAATACCTAATGCTATCACCATGCAAACGACTGCGAAGACTATACTTGAAATTTCGCTTAAACATCTATGAAACGAAAGAGATCCTAATAAATCGAAGGAAGATCGCGGCAAGAAATTCGAAATGCAGGTTATGCGCAGAAGAAGATGAAAACCTAAAGCACCTAGTCCTGCACTGTCCTGAACTCAAAGTTCAACGAGAAATATGCTTAAAGAAAGAGAGATGTCGAGTCTTGTCATATGGTATGGAGGAATGGTGGACACACCTCCACATCGGAGAAAGTAAATCCCTGCTGTTCTCAATGATGCGATTCCTCGACCAAATGCAAACGCGGCTAGAGGAAATCTCTCCACACGATAAGGACAAATTAACCACAAACGAATGATTAGACGACTAGTGGAGACACGGATCAAGGAAGTCATCAATTCTACATTCCGAGTTCTGAAAACGGAAGGCACAAAGCGTACAGAACGAAAAGAGAACTAGAAAAATCGCCAGAATATAGAGACATCAATGTGTAGGCGAGACAAGTAAAGGGGAAAAATGTCTTCCAGTGCAATGTACACTCTTGCTTTTAGAGGCAATTGCTACATTTTAAAAAGTGTTTTGCGATTTTGTAAGAAGTAAGTGCTTAAAAAAAAAAGTTTTCAAAAAGTTTGTAAAAACTGAATGAAAAATAAAAAAAAAAAAAAAAAATTATTACTTAGAATAAGAATGGGGTATACCTTACAGTACCGGCAGAGAGCGAAAGCCCACGAGCTTGAATTTAAAATCAGTTAGTGCAGAGTGGCAAGAATTACCCCAATATTTGGATCCTGTATATGTTGTATGGTAAGTTATACCATGCTAGTTCTTGTGAAAGGTAACTTTGTCTCCCAGTAGTTTGGAGAAAATCTGACTTGAGTACCAGTACTACTTATAAGTTTTGGCTGTTAGGTGGTGCTGTAAGTGCTGCATATGTGCCAACACAATTGGCATATGAAGCGATGATAGGATAGAAATGCCATGTTAAGAGGGTGTTGTGACTTTTTACCGACCAATTGACCAGCCATAGCCCGGCAAGTCCCTACAGCTATAATCCCCCACTACCATCCCCTCCCTGCTCGAAACAGCCCACCCACGAAGCTCTGTACTTTAAAGGGGGTGCCAATGCTATTCCTAAACTGTTCCATGAGCGCAAATCGCGTAATGCCAGCTGTAAACGAGCTCCTGGTGTTATAGAAATGTGTTAACCAAGTGCGCCTTCAACCACTTCATTTGCATCTGCTCACTACACTGACTTCCTGTTAAAAACAAGCATTGGCTAATGCAGACGTTTTCTCTCTTACATAGGCATTAAATTGGCATTTGCCAGGCACTACCATAATAAGTCCAGGTACTAACCCCATTTGCCAGCTGTTGCCATCCTACGGCCAAGTAGTACCATTATGGCAGTGCATGAAAATGCCTATCCCATGCCCCAAAAAGCCTTTTTTGCTTTCTCGAGCCTGCAAAGCAGATCCATTTAGAGCAACCAGAGATGGGCCAGCAGACACTTTAGTGGCAAAATACAAAACTATTGCAATAGTTAATCCTGCTCTCTGGAGGATAGCCTGGGGGCAACGTCACCGGGTCTGCGATTGGAAACCTCTAGGTATTAAGCATGTTATGAATAACCTATCATATATGTTATGTCAAGGTACTTATATAGCGCACCGTCATCAACGGAATTGGAGCCCAGGCACTCTGGTGGATCTGTAAACGAGAAGGTGGGAAGGGTTAGTAAGGTGAAGAGGGGGTAGGATACTGAGAGGAGTGGTGTACTGTTGGCAGCTTCAACTCGGTAGACACTGGGTGCTGAGCTTTGGTGCAAATGTTGCATCAGTGTCAGTCCGCATGTGCTGTTGGTGCGGCTGATGTGTTGTTGCGGTGTGGTGAAGTGCGAGAGATGGTTGTGTGAGGTTTTGTGAGATAAGTATGCAGAGATTTTGAACTTATATTAGTTAGTGGGTTAAATTACATTTAACATGCTAGCATTCACAGTTCTGTCTAAGTGTAGTAGTTGCTGATCTATGTAATTCCGTCTAAGTGTGGCATTCGCTAATATTCACAATAATTAACTAGATTTGGGGCAGGCTAATGTTCTCAATTCTAAATGAGGCACATGCCAACATTCACAATCCTATCTAGGTACGGTGCAGGCTGATGCTCTCGATTCTCCTATCTAGATACAGCGGCAGGCCAATGTTCTCAACTCTAAGTGCAGTGCATAAACTATTTTCTGCATCGTTCTTGTGTTGCATTTCGGTTGCCCTGTCTTTGGAGGTCGCATTGCCCAATGTATGGTCTATTTTTAATAATACATGCTTGCGGTAACCCTCCATTAGGCGGAAAGGCCCGAGCCGGGCACGGGGGACCGCCATGCATAACATTCACATTTCTGTCTAGATGCGGCGCCGGACTATGTTAAGAAATCTATCTAAGTGCGGTGCATGCTAACAATCACGTTCCCATCTAAATGCGATGCAGGCCAATCTTCATAGTTCCCTCCAGGTGCGGTGCTAGCTGACATTGGCAAGTAAGTTAGTATATTTTGCAGGGGAACATTTACAGTCCCTTTGCAGTAGTCAGAGGTCTATCTAAGTATGCATTGTGTAAGTCTATGGCAGTCTATGCTATGGAAAGGTAAGGTAGAGTGGCAGGGGCTTTCTGGAGTAGAGTATATATCATAAAGCCCAGAGTATTTCTAATTCCTGCTCTGACAAATGACGTCAACTGTGGCGGGAAGAGATGGATGCACCTTCCAGAAATCAAACCCATATGATGACGGGGGACTGAGGAGTGTAAACCCGCAGCTGAAACATCTGCGACATGTGGCTGATGAATGCTGCCAGCATAGGGAAAATGTTTGCAAACACTGATAGGTGAATATTAAAAAAATAAAGATCTGATTAAATGAATGTGCTTACTACTGTCTAAAGCTTGTGGCAGACGCCTATGGGCCTACCTTATAAGTTGTGTTTCCTTGGGAGAAGGTGTCCCAAGAATTAGGACAAAGAGGAAGTTGGAGTTATTTCACTATCATCGTGGTATTCTTCGAGCGTGGACGAGGCTTCAGAAAGCAACAGAGCACTTTACAAACTGTAGGGGGAAGTACACGTTGACAGAGTTGTGGTACTGATATAGGAGGGGGAGGGGCATTGGTGAAGAATTGTATGCATATGTACATGTTAGTGGCGGGGGGGTTCTTGGCTTGGATGGAGACTAAGGGCCTCATTACGACCCTTGCGGTCCCGTAATGAACGGTGCCGGTATGGGATCGGCACCGTTCATTGCGGGATGCCTGATTACGTGGTCCCCTAGCGGGACCCGGAACAGACGTCTGGTAAAATCAGACGTCCTTTCCGTGTCCCGCGAGGGGACCAAGGAGATAATCGTTATGAGCTCCGTCCCCATTCCCATTGAGCCCTATGGGGGCTCAAATGGGAATGGGGAATGGTTCTGTGCATGAGGAATTACCGGGTCCTCCAAGGTCGGAATGACCCGGTAATTCCTCATTCACTGAACCCGGTACTGGAACCCGGTATGGCGGCAGTCATGCCCTTATTAAGGGCATGGCGACCTCCATACTCGTAAGGAGGCCCTAAATCCTCAGCATACATTTTGGGCCCCAGAAAAGGGGGCGACCACTTTACTTTTATTCTGAGTATTTGTGGGGGAGTAGTGTCTGAGCAGAGATCATGTCACGAGCAAATTTAAACCACAAATGTAATGGATCGAAGGTTATGAATTCCTCTTAAACAGTAACACTGCTCCAGGTAACCTTGCAATTCATGGTTTTAGCATTGCAGAAGGGGTCCGGCCACATATACAAAGCAGTCTTGTTGCTGCCACTGATGGGAGCAGTCCAACCCGAACTGCTAGGCCACACCCCCTCTCCATGGGAATACAGATATGTTTTGCCCTCGTTGGGCCTCATGAGAGAGGTGCAGCTTGGTTTTTTAGCAGGTGTGCTTGCACAGGCCTATGACAGAAACAGCGCTTAATGGAGGACTTTTGTAATTTTCCTATCAAAAAGGAAGGAGATTAATATGTCATTGTCTTGTTACGTTGAACACCAATCTGCAGAGCTAGACATGGTCCTCATTGCAAATCCCTATTGGAATTTCTCTCTGTGCTGCCCGTGTTAAATACTGAGATTCTTGGATTTATTTTATTGTTATTGTAAGGCGCTTATACATCAAGAAATTGTGTTTTTAAGCGCCCACAGGGGCAGAGGGAAGGGAACAAGGGAACAAAACAAGACCATGGATTAAAAAACAATGATGAGCAAAAGGCAGAGGCGGTCCTACTAGGCCTAGTGAACATTCAGAACGTGCAAGTGCAGAGAGAGAGAAGGGACAGGGGAGGGGGTAAGCGCTAGAGGTTCCACTGAGGGGGAAAGTGCCAGAGAGCCAGTTCCAGGGCAACTGGTAAGTGCAAGGCACCTGCAGGTACAATAAGTGCGGACCTGTGAGACAACACAGGCAAGTGGGTGCCCAAAGGCAAGTGCAGGGGGGGGTGGAGGTTGCAGGTGATTGCACAGAAGGATTTATATGTGCATTTTGTATTTAGAGACAACTGGGGGTTTTATTCATTATTGTCCTGAAGAAGTGCATCACAACTGGCTGGTCCTATATCTTTTCAATTGTATTTAAATGTCAGCAGCATTCCTATTAATGTCATCCCTACTGGGGTGATGCAGCATAGGTGAAGGTGGAGAGAGGTGTTGGGGAATACAATGGGCTACTCTATAAATACAAAACTGGGAGTGTGATGCCCAGTTTTTGCCGCAGCAAAAAAAAGAAAAAGCAAATGGCAAAACCATCCCAAATCCACTGGAGTAGACTGTGCCATAATAAATATTCAGTTCAATATTATCCGCATAGATGATTTGGTGACGACAATCAATATGATGTATACTGGAAAAAAATAATTGGCACTTTAGGATAGAGGATCCTGACAAAAGTACAAATGATTTGGTAGGTTGACAAACCGAGAGCTCTCCAAGTGGAATCCATTAATATGGAACACCTCCACGGAGAAATACAATGGAAATCCATGCCTTGTTTATAATCTTATGCTGAAAGTAAACTTTCCACTCTTCACGGGAGTAGAGATGCTCCAGATATTGGTTTAAGTACTGCTCAAGAGGAAGATCCAGTCATTCAAAGTTCATACCAATATCAACAAGATCCAGTGAAGGGAAATCGTCCTTTATCTCACGGGTCTGAAACCTTTAGCTCTCCAGATGTTTTGGACCACAACTCCCTTCAGCCCTAGGAAATGTAAGCAATGGTGTGCGGTCATGGGAGTTGTAGTCCAAATCATCTGGAGATCCTTAGGTTGCAGACAGTTGCAGCTGAACACGATTATCAGATGAAAGAAGATTTGAGAGTATTAATGACATTTCAGGAAGATGTTCTTAATTCGGGCTGAATCTTTGGCCAGGAAACACCAAACTACTAAGATGTCCCCTTTGTACTCAAGAAAAATTATATTGCATCAGCATGTGTTAAACCAAACCCAGGAGCAGATAGTGATACATTATTCTGCTACTCAAGAACACACTGGAAATCTCAGAAAAAACCTTCCACATGCATTTGCCTCAGCGAAACCTGGAGAGGTATGTGGTCAATATGAAGACATACCCTGACCTCAAGACCTTGAAAAGGGAATATGAAATAAATGACCGAGTCTGCCTCCACAATTTCCAAAGGAGCCACTCTAAAGAGCAGGGTTGTTTGCCTTTGTGGAAACGAGCATTTGAAATTATAGCGAAGATATATCCCGTTGCCTACTAAATAAAATGAGTGAAAGGGGTTAACATTTAAATGTTTCAGAAGGAACAGTGAACTGAAATCTGTGTCAGAAGGCTAAGGAAGAATGTTTAGATGAAAGGATAGATGTTTTAATTGTATTCTTAAAATGAAACTTTTAAAATATTAAAATACATACACGAAATGACTAGTGGATAGCATCAAAATAAATCGTTATTCCAAAGAAAACAGTGAATATGTATCCCTAGGTAAGCTGTGACCCTTTAAAAACAGAGCTCTTGGAATCCCATGTCCCTAATGTTTTCCCTCTAGAAACCTAGGCACAGGGGTTGGGTATGTGTGATGCATTTTCTGATTCAATGTGGTGCTTTCCATTGAATGATTCAGAATCAGAGTGATGCTTTGCACTGAAATGATGTAAAAATGGTTTGACCAGTCATTCTTCTCCCGAAAAACAATGCTATGTTTGTATGCTTTTTTGAAAGAATGATGACCTGTTTAAAGGTGCTCCTGCATGTTTGCTGCTATGTGAAATTGGCACATGCTGAACTGTGCAACTTGAATTTTAGTATTCTATAAAACAATGATAGAGACACAGCTTCCCACAAATCACATGACAGATCAAGTCATACTGGTTGATAGACCCACCTATTGTCAGATTATTATAGGTAAATTGCAGGTTTCATGGGACAGAATGTATCTATCATGTTGAATTTTAAGCTGTGACTGTAAGAGAACAAAAAGATACGTTTGTCCATATGCCAGCTCTTTTGTAAAGTGGAACTTCCAGACCCAATGCTCCTTCACTTTGATCAATGAATAGAATATTTAATGGGGCCATCTGTGTGTATTTCAGACAAAGACCCGTTTTCCAAAAACATACATTTGAGTGCAAATAGTTTGCCTCCAAACCCTCAAATCCATGGTTTTATATTTTTAAGGTTAATCTAAAAGTCTACAATCGCCATGCCTGTTCGATCAGTAAGTGCATTCTTCTAGGGCCAATAAGTGCATTCTTCTAGGGTTCATCGACCTTTGACCCTGCACAGCATTAGGTCTCATGAATAATGTGTTTTTTCCATTAGGCCTGAGCCATGAAGAATAACTTAAGAATGTATGCTTTTGTTAATTTAAATTGCAAATGTTCAGAGCAGACAATAGTCCATTGATATTTCCTGAGCCCATACACAAATGAAATGCAAGTCAGTTAAAAGTTTAACACAAAGTCAGCTTTAATATATGGCTTCAAGTGACAGTGGGACATGCATTATTGGTTATAAATGTGGAACCATTAGTCCAATTCGAAAACTAGATAGTGATTAAGATTCAGCAGAAAAACACAGATGACATGCATTCGAAGATCATATATTTGAATGTATGGTTTATTAATAATTGGCATATTTTTGTAACTCTGGTATGCATACATTGACAGAAAAGTAATTGATATCTCCAGATTAAGAATATTCTTGTAAATCTGAATATATCATTCTTATCAAGGCACATGTCCATGCGGGTAATTATTTTAAATGTTCATATTCCATTACAATTTTGATTTCTTGTTCAGGAGGAGGGGGCTAGTTTATAGCTGTGCCATCCTGTTATGACATGTCAAAAATCACTTGGCCACTGGAAGCAAGGAGCAGGGACTGGTGGGTCTGAGAAAGTGAAGGGAACCTATCACAAGCTCTGTCCAATCCAAACATTTGTGCCAAATGATGCTGTGTGATTGGAGTTTGTTGGGTATGTATAATCAAACACATATGGAGATAGGAGAATTTTCATAAAACAGAACAGCCATAGAGTCTATTTGGTAGCAGAGTAGCAGATTGGGATTTCAAATGGATGTACTTATTTGGAAATAGCCCTGAAATTGCATTTTCCCACATTGGACTGACTACAGAGGCCTTTCCCAAGGCAGAACCAGATTATCTGAGAGGAATATTAGGAGCAGGTGGAAAGACTGAAAGTAGGAGTTTACCTGGAGGAGCTGATCGAAGCCAGTTGGTGTCCCTACCTGTCCTGGACCTTTAAACAATAGATACAAGGTGAGTCCTATGATTCTAGATGATTTGGACAAAGAATTGACTAAATCCCAGATGTCAATTAATTGTATTTTAGGAAACCCCATTTAAAAGCTATATCATCAAAAGTGGAATATAGCGCAAGGTGAATAGGCTTTGTGACTTGTAATTGGTATTTAACACATGGATCGCATAATCATATTAGTGCTTTCCCCCTGCAATGTGGGTTCTCTGGTGGCCTTAGAAATCTCAAATTGAAATGTGGAATGACAAAGTCCTTTGATTGGTGTCTACCCTTGTCAATAAAGGAATTGAAATATATTCTTTAATGAATACACTCATCTGGAGTGTTGTTAGGGTGAACCTGAGTCATAGAGACTAGTGAGAGAATTAGGTTCTGCTATCCAAGCTGTGAGAAACTCATGGTGACGACAAGTAAGAAAGACACAAGTAATCACAGTTCAAGGGCGTTTATTGAACAATGAAAGTGGTATGCAGGTTGGAAAAATGCCTAATCTAAATCTCAATCTAAGATGGGGACAAGTGTCGACCATTAAATGAAAATAAGGCAGTCCTTGTGGTGTCAAGTCAAATAAAAAGGCCTATACTAAGAACACCTATTGCCAATTCCTTACTCTAAATACAAAGGGTGCGTGGTTAATTTTCAAGAAAGAAAGAAGTGTTCTCAAATGATAAGTCAGGAAGCTGTAGCCTGGGTTTCCCTTTCCCACATTTTAGACAGGGGACAAGATGGGAGATTGGAGCACAACACAGTCTCAGGCTTTTCCAGCACAAGACGATGGTTCAAATGGCCGTTCTCAGGACCGTCAATGGGTAGGTCTCGTTTCCCCTGAAAGTCTCTTGCCTTCGGGGCTTGATGAATTTAACCAACAAAACCAAAAGTTCCTTTAAAAAATGAAAGTTTGTTCCCAATATTCGCTGGGTGAGGAGTTCACCCCTTGGTCCACATCTTCTGGGCTGACCCTTTCTTAAATGTATTTCTTTGCATCTTTTGGTGGTTTCTCATTCAACTTTGAGTGATAGCTTCACTCGTTGGATCTCGCATGTTCGGGCTCGGACCTCTCTCGACTGCCAGTACTGAGGTTAGCTTCACCTCGGATCTTCCTCGTCTGGGCTCAGACTCTTCTTAGTTTATTAATCTTTGTGAAACAGTTCAGTGTACCCCCAGTTTTTGGGTTCACTTTAACACTCTGTTTCTCTGGACCTTTACAGTTGGTCCCTTTCCTCCGGCATCCCTCCTCCGGGTTCACTATTGCCTTTTCAAAAACGTTCTACAGGTTTCACATTTTTGTGGGATTCACGTGCCTTTCCTTCATTCACAATTCGGGACTCATGTCCCTTGCTTTTAGCCAATTTACGAATCAAAGTCTTTCGATTGTACAGGGCTTTTGCTCAACCCTCACGTATGAACACTTTGAGTTCTTTTGGCGGGCTTCCTATGGCCTTCTGATTTCTGTAGTTTCTCAATATGGGCCTCGACCAGAGTCTCTTGTGTGGGCTCCCAGGTGGTGTTGGTTTCCCTCTATCGCTGGTCTCCTCTACACACCATTACAGTTCACTTATGGTTCATCAGTTTTGTTTCACAACCTTGCCATTTTGTGATTCTCACTCAACACAATCCGGTTCTTATTGATTCTCCCCTCGACTCATCAGGTGTGATGAACCGCTTGTCTTTTAACTTCTCTGATGTCGATGCCTGTACCACTGGTGCGGGAGAATCCCTTGCTCCTGCTTATCGACTTAAGCACGCCCGTGTACCGTTGACATCTGCTGCAGGACACTTGTGCTATTGTTTGCAGTCTTAGGCTCTCCCCCATGAAGGTTCTGCGGGTCTGGGATGAAAAGGCCAAGGTCACTTCTCTCTCGCTGCCTTCTTGATTCCTGACGCCTTTTTCCTTCGCCTGAACTGCCGCCTTCAATTAGCCATCTCGTCATGCAGGCTTTCGTGCTCGCCTTCCTCGCCTTGATCGTTCTGCACTCTTCTGCTCCACCTTTTATCCCAGAAGGGCCGTCAGGTGTGTGTGGTTCAAGTTATAATCAGAAGGGCGGGTTGGCTAGCATCAGGAAATGAACAAAGGGGATTGTGGGAATCGTACTGTTTTTTAAATGGAGTATACTGGGGTTTCAGCAGAGACAAATTAGAGGGACGTGAAGGAAAATTATGGAGAGCTTTTGAATAGGGAACAGGAAAGCAAGGATTCTGAGAAAGATTGTCTCTGAATACAAAGGGGCGTGTAATATATTCAGCAGAGGTGGGGGGGAATGGTGGATTCTCAAAAGGGATGTTTATCGAGTGGAAGGGAGGTCGATTTACTACTGCCCATAAAAGTCCCAGGGTCCTCGTCCTCCTCATCCCCTTCTCCGGTATAATACCACATCTCACCTGGGGCATTTCACAGAGTACAACCCCAGGATCCCCTACCCAGGTGATCCTTCCCCACTGGTCCACCACCAGGAACTGGATCCAACAGCGATGGTCATGTCCTGGCCACTTGAATAAGGGATTCTTGGGGTCTTACTGGGAGAATACTCTCAGGTTTCTCACACATCTTTCTCAGAGAAACAGACCTCTGATGAAACCCAAATCTTTAAAATTATTTGCAACCAATCCAACATTACAACACATGTAAAATAGTATTGATGCTCAAGCTCGGAACCAGTAGTGTGTCACAGTGTCCAACATTTTAGGTTTAGACCAATCCATGTATTGGTGAAATGTATAGTAAAGAAATATATTTCTGTGATGTCAATACATGTGAATGGTTTCAGAAAAAAACTGAGTGGAATGTTTTGTTTCCAACTTTCTTTGAGAACTGCTTCGCCTTTTGATTTCAAAGAGAGGTGGGTTCCAGGTACACACCTATAATTCCATATTGTAGATTGTTTGAATCAACCATTATGAAAATCATTGGGCCTCATTACAGGTCCAGTGGTAACCCTACCGGTGCTACTGGCGTATTGCCGCTGGAACCGTAAATATTTACTGGCGCCTGACTTCACGGTGCCACCGGGAGATTACAAACCCAGCGGCCCGGAAAGTCAGGCACCAGTAAAATGTAAGTCCCCATTCCCATAGAATCCCACAGGACTCTATGGCAGTGGGGACACGGAAGCATCGGCACCGTTGCTAATGGTGCCGGTGCTTCCATGAATGGTCTGCCTACTGTGGCTGCTGTGCCCGGCAGGTCAGACCTGTCGGGCACCGCGGCTCCAGCAGGCAGACCTGTAATATGCCAGTCCAGAAACAAGGGTGCCGGTAAATTTACTGGCACACTTGTTTCCAGACCGGCATGGTCATAATGAGGCACATTGTGAATTATTTGTGTTTACAAAGCGATGTATCAGTATTTGACCCCATTATAGTCATTCAGACTTGTTTTTCTATCTATGAATGTTTATGTACATTTAAGTGAAACAATTAGTGAGATAACAGCAGGTAGATTGCTTTTTTGTTTCTGTAGGTAAGCTGACTGTATTCATTTGAAGTATTGTGGGTGACTTCCCCAGAGTTGTAGGTTAGGGGAACAAACTTTAATTTGTTGATTAATTATTTTAAATTAAATAAAAACTTCAGATTCAAACAGCTTGTTTCTTGTCCAGGATTGTGGGGTGGGAATGTTGCACTGGCAGGATTATTAAATTAGCGTCATTCACCCATACAAAGAATCATTAGAAAAGTGAATATATTCCATAGATTTATCTGACTTTAGTCGGCCTGCGCGGAAACACCAACTGCGGTTGTCTGCAAACTTACCTTGGAAACCACAGATAAGAATAACCTTTGTTAGGCTTATTCATGATCCACAGGCACAGAGAGCCCAAACACTCACCAAAACAGAGAGAGTTCCCTGGGAGCAAACCTCGAGCTTGCAGCAGATATTGTGGAACCAGCTAATTCCAAGATTGTGGTACCCTTATTTACAGCCTCAGCCTGCAGAGCTGCTGCGATTAGAAAACCAGCACCAACCTGTCCTTGGGAGAAACAGCCGCATCTGTGGAAACTGTGGCAGTAGAATGCTGGTGCCTGTGAGTGAATGGCAGCTTGGAGAATGTCAGAGGAGTATGATCTGTCTGTGGTTCCTACGGAGCAAGCAGAGAGTGCAAGGAGGGGAGAGCACAGCAAGGAGGTAACCGAAGCCTACTGACGGGTGCAACAATATGGCTGGGACAAAATGGCTAAAGTGAGAGCCAGTCACAGGAGTGGATGAACCTAGACCAGAAGAGCCACAGGTGGATGGTGGCTAAGGCCAAGGTAGAGTGGTTTATTTAAGACAGATTTGGATCAGAGCTCGGAAACTGGCTGTGAGCCATCCTGGTAGATACTGGAACCAGGATGGAGCGAGAGGAGTTATAAAGATGGAGACAGATAACTGGGTGCCACTGTCCAGACACTGGTAGATCAGTAAGACCACAAGCCAACTATAAGTACTTACTAAGAGGGTGGAGAGCTATATAGAAGGTGTATCAATTCTATACAACGCAACCCACACAATGGGTAATACCTGCACATAAGAAGAGGAAAGTGCAATGTGTTTCATCTGTTCTGCTACATTTCTAACTTAACTGTGCCCAGTGGATGCATTGTGTTTCACCTGTTCTGTTAAATTTCTAACTTAGCTGTGCCCAGTGGCTGCATTGTGTTTCATCTTTTCTGCTACATTTCTCACTTAGCTGTGCCCAGTGGCTGCATTGTTTTATTCTATTCGAACTGTTTCTGTCTTGTTCTGTCTTTTAAGCATTATGTCTCATTCTGTCCTGCTGTTCCTTTCTTGTTACGTCTCTTCTGCTTGCGCCCCCCTCTTTGTCTTCTCCCCCAGTGTCTCCACCACCCCTACCTCTCTTCTTTCATTCCCCACCCACTCATCTCTTTCTCTCTCCTCATCCCCCTCCTCTACATCTCTCATGGTTCTGTCTGATTCTCCTATCTTTTCCAACTGTTTCACCATCGACTATCCTACCCTTCTCACTAAGTCTGGTAGGAAGAAATTTAAAAAGGATATCCTGGTCTCCAACCCTGGCCTCCCTATCGATGACACCTACACTAGCGCTTCCCCCAGACAGACCCTCACTGACATCCTCTTTGTTGTTCCTTTGGCAGACCTATGGACTCTGGCACCATCTTGGTCCAAGGCCCTCAGGCCAACCTCCTCCTCTTTGACAGACATTTCCTGCGACTTATCAATTTCCTTTCCTCTCCTGCTGTGCCCTCTCGCCCTTCTTCGGCTTCCTTGCCTCCACCCTCTGCCACCTCTCTCGTGCCTTCTTCCTCCTCGGCTACCTTTCCCTCTCCTCTGACCTCCTCCACAGGGTCAGACTGGGACAAGAATTACACCCGGTCACCCAAACAAAAGTGGCCCACCCCTCGCCTCAAAAAAGTGGCCCACCCCTCGCCTCACGACCCTTGACCTCCGGAAGTGATGTCACTTGACCCAACTCCAAAGTGACATCCTGGGAAGCAATGAAACATGACCTTTCACCCCTTGATAAAACAGGAAGTGGCATCAAATTGCATTGTACCTAAGTACACTAAATTACTGTGTATCCAAGCAGAAGCAGGAGTCCAAGACCAAATGATATGTTATTGTATAGCACTTACGCTTAGGCTCTTTTTTATAGAACAAATATGCATACAATATCACCCAACCTGTTTTGGTACTCATTTATCGACCTAAGAAGGATGAAAGGCTATTTGGAAAAGAAAAAAAATGTGAAAAAACAAAATATTTTATATTTCTATTTTTGTTTTCTTCCAAACTGGCCCAGGCATGGCCAGAAACCGGCCCCACTCCCCAGGGACGATTTTGGCCCGTCCACGGGCCGAAAGGCAGAGGGGCCAATCCAACCCTGCTCCTCTACCCTCCCTTGGGCCCCTACTTCGCCTCCGCATTGAGTATCTTTGATTTGTACCCCTCCCCGGAAGTCATTCAAGGATGGCAACCTTCTCCATCTCGCCACTCTTCATTCTCGTTCAGCTGTCAAACACTCCTCTGACATCTGCCGTCTCCAGGAAGAACTTGGCCTTCATGACCTTTGTCTCACTGAGACATGGTTCACGGCCAGCTCCGTCATGAGCTTTGACACTACCCTTCCTGATGGCTACAAAATCCTATCCGTGCTCAGATCTAACTGTTCCGGTGGGGGTGTAGTCTTGGTTTTCCCAGAGTGGATCCCTGCCTCTATCATTCTTATGCAGGCCTACTCCTCTTTTGAATGCCTGGTCTGTAGGCTTTCTCTCTCTCCTGGCCACTCTCTAATAGTGGCTACTATCTACCGGCCACCTGGTCAGATCACCTCCTTTCTCTCCGAGTGGGCGGACCTCTCCTCCTCCCTCCTGGCCTCAACCACTCAACTCCTCCTCCTTGGAGACTTGTAGTATCGCAGTGATACTCATGACATCAGTGACCAGCGTTCCAGAATAGGAATGGGGAGTGTGGAATGCTAGAACAGAGACCTGGCGGTTGAAGAGGAAGAAGGGCCTGCTGTCCGCCGCTCTGTTCATATCCCCTTAATAATATATACATACAACTTAATAAAATAATATAAATATATCTTCTGTGTACGTGGTCACTTCAAGACTTCAACATCCACCTGACCTGGATGCTTCCAGTCCCGCCACAGGACTCTTCTGTGACCTTTGCGACTCTCTCTCTCTTTCTCTCTCTCTCTCTCTCTCTCTCTCTCTCTCTCTCTCTCTTTCTCTCTCTCTCTCTCTCTCTTCTTCCTTCTGGCCCGGCTCACTCTGCAGGGCACACTCTTGATGTTCTGATCTCCTCATACTTCCCCCTCTCTAACCCTATAACCGCTCCTCTCTCTTAGAGTGACCACTTTCTCTTCCCCTCTCATCACATCTCTCACTCTCTACCCCTTAGGCCAAGCCTACCACACCCTGTCACCCATCTTCTCAGTCATTTGACCCATGAAGCGTGTGTCAGATGAGGCTTTTGCCGCATCTTTATCTCCCCCTCCTGCACCTCTGGCTGACTCACACCCTGACACAGCCCTTTCCATGCTTCACTCTGCTATCTCTGATACTCTGGATGTACTTGCCCCTGTCATGAGGATCTGCATGAAGCCTAAAATCAAGTGCAACTCCTGGTACGACTGAGACCTTGTCACCTTTAAACACAAGTGTAGGGTGGCTGGGAAGAAATGGTTGGCATCTTTACATCCTCTGAAACTGGCCTGCCACCTACTCCAAAGGCAGTATTGACTCGCTGTTCTCATTATGAAAAGAGCTCACATCCAAGCCTGCATATCTGCGGCATCTAACAACTCGGCCCAACTCTTTAAAATCTGCAAGGAGCTGGCCAATCCTGCCGCAGTCTCTACCTCTTCTGTCCCTTTCCAGGCCCTCGGTACGGCCCTGGCTTCTCACTTCATCTCTAAAACCCAGGACATCCTGTCCACCCTCTCGGCTTCTTCTGCGTCTCCCTCAACTCTCTCCTCTTCATCTGGCCCCCCTGCCGCCACCCCCCCTCCATTCTCTGCCTTTCCTCCCTTCTCCCCTGATGAGGTTTCCAGACAAATCTGATCTATGAAAACCTCATCTAAACAGGTTCTTCCATGTTCTTCCAAAACCATCAAGGACCTCATCGACACCCTCGCCCCAGCCGGATCTGCGTGATTTTACCAAACCCAAAGGTTCGACTCCCAAAAGTTTGATTTAAAAAAAAATAAATCTGCAAATATATATGTGGGGGGAGACCCCACACAGCCGCCCCACCTTACCCCTATACATTTTTTATATACTTTACTCCCCCACATATATATATGTGGGAAATTGGGGGTCAAACATTTGGGAGTTGAACTTTTGGTATTTGGTCCTTTTGTACAATACCGCTCCAGCCTTGGTTGACTTCTGCAACCACTCTTTCACCTCTGGAACCTTCCCTTACCCACTGAAGCACTCTCTTGTGCACCCTCATCTCAAGAAACCCTCAGCCGACTCCTCCCTTCCAGTTAATTATTGCCTGATCTCTATCATTCCTTTCCTGGGCAAACCCCTCGAAAAGCTGGCTATCTCCCAGCTTAATCTTCACACTGAATCTGTTGGTTGTCTCCATGACCATCAGTCTGGCTTCAGAGGAGCCAGAAGCACAGAAACTGCTCTCCTGAGCATCCGTGAAGACCTGCTCTCTAACCTTGATTTTAATCTCCCCTCTGTCCTCATCCTACTTGATCTGTCTTCTGCCTTTGGCACGGTCCGCCATGCCATCCTGCTCAACCGGCTCTGTGATAACCTGGGTATCACTGCTCGGGCTCTGGCGTGGCTGACTTCTTTCCTCTATGACTGACCCTCCCAGGTCCAACTTGGGTCCTTCCTCTCCTCTATCTCTCTCTCCACATGGGGTGTTCCCTAGGGGTGCAACCTTTCTACCTGGTTGTTCAACCAATACCTGGCACCTCACGTCCACCGCATTGCTGCTCTTTGTTCCAACTTCTAGTGCTATAGGGATGATACCCAGCTCGCTTTCAGGCTCCCCTCTGACGCCACTTCTCCTTCTCTCCTGCCGGATTGTCCGTTTGCATTCCAGAAGTGATGTGCCGCCAATGATCTCTGCCTTAATGCCAGTAAGACAGAACTCCTCCTCATCAGCACACCTGCACCCCTCTTTCCTGCCACTCTCTGGCTGGCCTCACTTGGTCCTCTTCCTGATCCCGCCTGTGAGGCTAAGAACCTTGGAGTTATCTTCGGCTCCACATTCTCCTTCTCTCCTCACATTTCCAACGTCTCTAAGAAGTCAAACTACCAACTGTACCTCCTCAGAGGTATTCTTTCTTTCCTCTGCTTCCCCCAGAAGCTCACTGTCTCCAGAGCTCTGGTTCTCTCTAGGCTTGACTATTGTAACATCCTCTTTTAAATCTGCCCACCTCTACTCTCTGTCCTCTGCAACTCATCCAGAACAGGACTGGACTGCAAGACTTGCCCTTGGCCTCAAGCCCAGGGATCGGATCTTTCCAGCACTGAAATCTCTCCATTGGCTCGCAGTGGCTGCAAGGATCAAATTCAAGACCCTTTGCATTGTCCACAAGGCCTTCTGGGGCCTGGGACCAAAATACCTCCAGCTCTTTGCTCATCCACCTCCAACTCCCTGAGGGTCAGTCGCTTTTCTAAGCAACGAGTTGGGGGCAGATCTCTCTCTTCGGCTGACGCCTCCCTCTGGAACAGCCTTGCTGCCTCTCTGAAACTTGAGCAGAACCATCTCCAGTACCGGAAGCAGCTCAAGACTTTCCTCTTTGCTTCTGCCTTCTATCTTCCACTTCCCTGCTGACCCCGCACTGGTTACATGACTACCCCCTGAATCACTGACCCAGGTCCCTGCCCTCCCAGTTGCACACTTGCACTGCCTCCTGGCAACCCTGCACTTGGGGCTGTATCTGCAACCCTACAGTCCCCCTACTTGCCCTTATCTAACACCTGTTGTCTGCACTTAACCCCTGCACTGCCACCTGTTGGCTGCACTCTTTTCTTTTTGTATATGACTTCATCCTTTGTCTCCCACTTTTCCTCTTCCCTGGCACTTTTCCCCTTCCCTCTCCCCTGCACTTGCGCGATCTCAATGTCACTTGGCCTAGTAAGATTGTTGTCTTGGCCTCCCTTGTTCCCCTCGTGCCTTGAAACACTTGTGTATAGGCGCGCAATAAATAAAATATCATATCATAAATAAAATATCATTATGGGCGAGGGGGTGGAATAGCTCACATTTCACATTGCAGGAGGCTGTCACTTTGTCCTTCGGCTCAAAGGCATCCGACAGAAAGCTAAGCTGTTGCTTGCACTCCAGAATAAAGAAAGACACTATCGACAACGTCATCTGGAGTCATGACCTCTACGAGCTTGACTCACAGAGGAACCCTGGACTGTGTCTGAGCCACGGCACACCGCCACATCGGGATGTCTGCAAAAGATGTGTACATGGGCACCAACTCCCTGGAATGCTGGGTTTAGCTGTCATTGTGCTGGAGCTTGGCGTTTTTGCTTTAGAACAGAGATAGATGAGTCATGTGTTTCTGTAATTGCCGCCAGCGACAGTTAAGAGAACCAGTATTGGTTATTTACAGAAACTTTGCACCAGTGCAAGTGCAGAATTGCACCATATTAGCAGTAGGGCAACATTTGCCCTAGTTAAAAAAAAAATGGGGGCATATTTTAAAAGCAAGTGCACAGTGACAGGTGTCATTTTTCATGGTATAAGCACTAGGACAAAAATGTTCCGAGTGCAAAAAAACACAAGTATCAAAACATTTTTGCAACAGGGCAAAGTTTGCCCTAGTGTTATTACGGAACAGTATTAACACGAGGGCAAACTTTGGCCTGTTTCAAAAATGCAATGAAAGTGCATGTTTTTTTCAGCAGAGCAATGTTTGCCCCGGTGCTTATACCATGAAAAATGCCACTTGTCACTGTGCAAATGTTTTGAATATGGCCCCAATGTTTTTTGAGCTAGGGCACACTTTGCCCTAGTGCTAACACAGCGCAACTTTGTGGTGGCACCGATGAACAGTTGCAGTAATCTGGCCCCTAGCTAAACTGACAACTTGTCTGTTAAATCTCTGCTTGCCTTGAGATACATTTGGGAGCTAGCCACATGTGCCAGTTATCAACAAATGAGTCTTAATATCTTGCATTCCGCATTGGCATTTAAAAAAAGATTGGAGAAAAAAAAACGCAATGGGCCTCATTACGAGTCCGGTGGTAACCGTGCCGGACAAACCGGTAGGTTACCGCCCGTCTCGTATTACCATTCCGCCTCCGTGATTCCTGGAATTACCAGGGCATTACGACCCCGGTGACCCCAGAATTCGGTAAATCCCCATTTCCATTGAGTCCCAGAGGACTCAATGGGAATGGGGAAGTGGAATCACCGGCACCAGGGACGTCATTTAACCAAAATGCCAGGGGTAGCGGAAGTGACATCACATGACCCTTAACCCCTGATGACATCACTAAAAAAAGTGATGTAATTTGCCCCAATATGAAGTGCTATCGCGGGGAGCGATGGAACACATTTCACCCGTTGACAAAACAGGAGGTGGCTTCACATAGCATTGTACACTACGAAAAATATGGTTACGATATCACTACAATGTGATGTACATTTCATACAAGAATGGATCGCCATATGTATCGTTAAGATCAGAGTGTAAAGGCCCATATTACCAAATTACTGTGAATGCAAGCAGACATCCATGATCAAATGATAATGATTTGTTAGTATATAGCACTTATGCTTAAGCCCTTTATACAGAAAAAATATACACCCAATATAACCCAACCTGTGTTGGTACTCATTTATCGACCTCAGAAGGATGAAAGGCTGAGTTGAGGCGTTTAAGAACAGACTAAATCAGTGACTCACCCCTGACGTGTGCCTGAAATAAACCTTTAATGAGTCTACCCATTATTGTATAGAATTCTAGAAAGACACATTATTTGGTATTCCTATTCTTTCTTATTTAGGGTCAGTGCTGAAAGTGTTAGACTTGTGAGACTCCTGTTCTTATTTTTCTTCTTTTTTTAAGGGGCCTGAACAAGAAAACCGGCCACTCCAGAAGTAAAGAGCTCATGGTCTGGCCACAGCCCAGGAGCTTGCATTACAAAAAAATTTTTTTAGAGGACGCAAGGGAGACATCTGGCGACCCCTAAATGACGTCCCTAACCGGCACCATCTCGTGATCTGGCGGGAATTACACCTCCGCCTGCAGGACTCGAGATGACCTGGTATGGAAGCAACGGTGGCGGCGGGTTTACCGCCACCGTTATTTCCATACCGGGTGACTCGTAATGAGGCCCAATGTTCTTTTTTTCCAACCAAACTTTATTGAACAGCTCAGTTCACATCTACGGATAACCTACATCTCCTCATGACAGTGTGATTAACATTAACTTCACAATCTTAAACTTAAACTCCAACTTCAAAGATCAATAACATTCCCCCCTCTCCCACCAGTTCAATGTTAGGTGATGTCACTTCCTGTCATATTTTTCTTTATTTTATTCATTGGATATTTGTAATGCACCTAGACAACTATGGTGTTATAAGGCGCAACAAGACAAAAAAGGGCAGGAGGGACAAGGGAGAAAGATAATAATAACGGTCCTACTAGGCCTTTTCACATTCGGATCGTGCAAGTGCAGTAACAAGAAAGACGGGGGGGGCGGCCTGCGTGAAAGCGAAGTGCTAGGGTGGGAAGTGAAGGGGGTGGTGAGGGTCCACATGCTAAGTGCGCAAAGGGGGGTGGACTAGGCGGGCAGGGGCTGGTGCACTGTAGAACTCAGAGGGAACCAGGCAGCCAGTCACTGCGGCAGACGGGGGAGGCTGAGTGGGAAGGAAGAAGAGAAAAGGAGGGTCTTGAGGAGCTTCCCGGAATGTAAGGAGATCTGGCTCAAGCCTGAGAGGGGCAGGGATGCCATTCCAGAGGGAGGCTCCTGCAAAGATCTACCCGCCACTCTTTGCTTAGAGAAGCATCTGATCGGCAGAGAGTCGCAGCTAGAAGATCAAAGGGCTTGAGCAGGGAGGTATGTAGGTGGAGAGAGTTGGATGTAGCGGGGTCCCAGGTCCCAGAAATCCTTTTGGATGATGCAGTGGGTCTTGAACTCGATCCTAGCAGCAACCGTGAGCCAGTGGAGAGATTTTAGGCCTGGAGAGATACAGTCTCTGGAATACATTCCAGGATCAAGCGATTTGAACTTTGGTGCCACTAGGATTTTGGTGAAATCATGTCATTGATAGTGCGTCTTCCATCTTGACCCTCAAGAACTCGGTAACTAAAGCTTGACTAAACATTCCCACACCTGTGTGCCTCACGCGTCTTAATATGAATAGGTTGCTACTTACTGCGAATAGAAACATGATTAAAACCCAGTTTGTAAAGACTATTATAATATTTTATGTGCCCTGTATTCCCCAGCTGTGTCATTCTCCTCTGAAAGGTTAATGTTAAGCAGACCTCTCTTCCGCATTAAATCAAAATGGCTCTCTAGCAAAGACCCCTTCACGGAGATATATTACTCTGGGGGCTAAAATTGTAATTGGAAATCAAACGGAAGCATTGTTAGATGGTCACGCTCCATAAAGTGCCTGTTGTAGCGCGTGCCGCCGGTAGATGTTTAAAAGCCTGGTCCTTGGGGCATCACAGCTTTTGAATGACAACCGTTTTCATTTCACCTCTGAAGCAAATTGACTGCGTGGGGATGCCTTGCCCCGTTTGTCCTTGCTTTGCAGTAGGTCCAACGAGAAGATGGTTCTTGGGTCCCTCTAGCTAAACTCTCATGCTGCTTACCACACCAAGGCAAAAGCGTCTACTTGTTATGTTTTGAATATCTGCTTGACCCACAATCGACACATTGGGGTCCACTATTGGCCACCGCCGTCTCTGATCGGCAGCACAAAACCAAATCATGTGTAAAAATTGAATGAGCCCTGTGTTGCCCCGGTGATTGTTTTTTTTAGTAGTGGGGTGTGCACATTTTTCTCTAAGTGGTCGAAGCCATCGTTGGGAGAAAGCCCCAACCCCTCAAAAAAGTTTTGTGGGGTGCCGGCTAGCCTTCCCCAGATTTTTTTTTTTTTTAAATGGGTCATCACGTTACATTGTAAAGCAAACATTTTGGATGTAATTGCAGTTTAAAAAGTCACAGGTTTTACAATTTGTTCATCTGGAAAACACAAATATTGAACTACTTTAGACGCAAAATCAGGAACCGTCTACTCAAGCATGTCGCTGAAGTAAACAATGTCAGTACCAATTAGCAAAGGGCGCAACCAATAGAAAAACTGGATGCACAGTAGAGAAATCTTACTGTGTGCCACAGCACTAAACTATGCCTGCCCCGGTGTGCTGTTACAGCACTGGTCTAAAAATCAGGGCATTTTAGCTCATTCAAATCGAAATGTAACTCTACTATCACAAACGATTTTGTATATTTTTTTGTGGCAGTACTGAGGGTTTTCCCCCCTTTTTCAGTGAGCAAATATGGGGCTACCTCCCAAAAGTGTCCAGCCACTCAGGCAGTGGTAGACGTGTACCAAAAAAAGTAGTAGAACTGTGGTCTTGGCAGGGGAGAGGTTAGGCAGAAGATTGTTCAACATGTGACAAGGTGTTGCGGCTGGGGCATTGCAATAGTTTATTTCTTTATTTTATTTATTTGCATTTTTAAAGCAAATAAACACAGCCCGGGGCTGTTACTGAATTTTTTTTTTGTTTTTTGTTGACTTAGTTGCATATTTATAACACACTTAAATACCCAGCGGTTTCTAAGCTCGGACCCGGGGATCTAACCTGTGTTGCTTTGTGTCGTCCGCCTTCCAAGGTGAGCTCGTTGCCACTGAGCTATCCTCCCAGTTTAAGTGACTAGTAACTAAGGCTCCTATTACAACTTTACACTTTCACATGGACTTGAATGGAGAAATCCTCTGTATAGAATGGTGAATATGTCGTAAAAAGTAGAGGAACGGTAAACAGATAACAATAAAAGCAGTGGAACACCGCTTACTTCGATCGCTGCACTCATGGCTTATACATGGAGCAGACAGGGAGAAGAATTTTAAAGTAAAGCTGCAACTAAACTATATAGAAAACTTTGAATACTTTTCCTACATTGAAGAAAGTTCAACTTGATATATTTCAGCTGGTAAAGTATTTCAGAGCTTTGCTGTTTGGACTGTACAGAATCTTGGCAAGGCCCTGCTCTTCTAAAAATTTGGAAACAACCACTGTAGGATGGACGATCAATCGTTATGGACGTAGGCCAGAGAAAATGCTGCATAATGTATTGTATTGTATTTGTCATTGATTTAGCAGCCTTTCCCCATTTCTATGGCGTCAATGCACGTTGTGGTTGGAACGCCCTCAGTGACCGGAGTCCATGTGTGGGAGGTTCTAAGAGTTCAATTAAAGATGCATGTGTGCATTTTGCCAGGTTAGGACTTAGGTGGGCTGACTAGGCTCCAGTACGCAGCCTGGAGGTCAGGCACGTGGGGGGGTGGTGCTGTTGGGGGTTTAGGAGAGATGCTAGTGCCAGAGATTCAATATGTCCCTAGCTACACCGACATTTTCCGTAGGTTGCCGCTGTATACTGATGGCAGAAGTGTTGAGGTACGTGAGGGGTTTCAGTGTGGATGGCTATGTGAGCTGCTAGACCAGAATAGCATAGCCATAGCTGCATTCTAGGGTGCATGGATGGGTGGCTAGGCCTGTAGCCTGTGTTCACAGACGTGGTCCAACATATACATACCATAAGCTTGGATGGAGTTCGCCTTCAATGTCATTTTTCTTGGTCCAATGAGATTGGCCTGTCTCACTGGTCGTGGTCTCCCTAGAATGAAAGTCTGAGCAGTGGGAGAGGGGCCCGGAGGTACGGGGGTGATGTACGATCGTTTGTCAGTAAAATGGTCTGGGGGGCAGGATGAGAGGGGTATTGGTGGACAGGAGTGTTGTTGTGTTTAGATCAGTGTTTCTGCGTGCCTATCAACAGTATAGGGTGCAAGGGGGTTTCAAGAGGAGGGAGGGAAGAGCCCGGTTCTGAGGGCCTTTCTGAATGCCAAGTGATTTTCAATATTGCGGATGTGCAGTGGAATGGAGTTCCAGATGATCAGCGCTTGGATGGAGAAGGAGAATGCGCCCAGTTTGGTGGAGTTGTAATGTGGGACAAGTAGGAGAGATGCTGTGCCAGATCTTAGCGTCCTTGCGGGGTGGAAGCAAGTGACTTTGAGGAATTCTGCCCCAGTGTTGTGGATGACTCAGTGAGTGATGCACATGCCTTCAAAGGTAGTGCGTTGACCAATAGGGAGCCAATGGAGGACTCTTAGTGTAGGTCTGATGTGTTCTCTGGGAGGTAGGTTAATGAGCAGGTGGGCCGCAGCAGTTTGGATTCTTTGCAGTTTCCTTAGCTTCCTAGTGGACCTAGGTAAAGGCAGTTTGTGTAGTCTAAGCAGGAGAGGATGATGGAAATGATGGCAGAGAAATGGTGAAGATAGGTGAGGTATGAGAAGATACACAGAGGATGCGTAGATGGAAGAAACAAGTTCTGGATTTGGATTTGATGTGTTGGGAGAGGGATAAATATGTGTCCAGTGTGCATCTGAGGTTTTTTAATGAGCTGTAGGTTGCTGGTGGGGGCCTAGGGATTGAGGCCAGGGAATAGGTTGGGGAAGGAGTGCTGTTTTCCCGCAGACTAGGATTTCCATTTTCCCAGGATTGAGGCTGAGGTGGTTGGTCGTCATTCAGTAGTCAATATATCCGAGAGACATGATGACAGATCTGGATGGGAACATGGCGATTTTGGGATTTTAAGGATGATCTGGTTGTCATCTACGTAGTTGTAGTAGGTGAGATTGTGGGAGCGGATGAGTGCGGGGAGTGGGTTTAGATAGATGTTGAAGTGGAGGGAGATAGGGATGCTCCTTGTGGGACCCATTTTGTTACTGGTTGTGGGGTGGAGGTGAACGGGTGGAGGAGCATCTTTGTTAGAGATGTTATGTTATGTTATGTTAAAGGTATTTTTACCGCGCACCGTCACCAACGGAATTGGTCCCCAGGCGCTCTGTCAAATCTGCAAACGAGAAGGTGGGATGGGGTTAGTAGGGTGAAGAGGGAGTAGGATAGTGAGAGGAGTGGTGTACTGTTGGCAGCTTCAACTCGGTAGACGCCGGGTGCTGAGCATTGGTGAGATTATTGGATCGGTGTCAGTACGCGTGTGCTGTTGGTGCAGCTTATATGTAGTTGCAGTGTGGTGGAGTGCGTGCAGCTTGTGCGAGAGATGGCTGTGTGAGTTTTTTGAGTAAGATAAGTATGCAGAGAGCTTGAGCTTATATTGGTTAGTGGGTTATATGACATTTAACATGCTAACATTCACAGTTCTGTCTAAGTGTGGCACTTGCTAACCTTCACAATATTATCTAGATACGGCGCAGGCTAATGTTCTCAATTCTAAGTGTGGCACATGCTAACATTCACAATCCTAAATAGATGAGGTGCAGGTTAATGTTCACAATTCTATCTAAGTGTGGGATCTGCTAACATTCTCAATTCCTTTTAAGTGTTGCACTTCGTAACCTTCATAATTCCATCTAAGTGTGGCACATGCTAACATTGACAATTCCATCTAAGTGTGTCATTGGCTAGCCTTCATACTTCCATCTAGGTGTAGCGCCTGCTACCATTCACAATCCTATCTACATGCGGCGCAGGCCAAAGTTCAGAATTCCATCCAAGTGTGGTACATGCTAACATTTACATTTCTATCAGAGTTCTATCATGTGTGGTACATGCTAACTTTCCTAATTCCATCTAAGTGAGGCAGATGCCAGTTTTCACAAACCTATCTAGATGTGACACAGGCAAGCATCCACAATTCCCTCCAGATGTGACACTTGTTAACAGTAACTAGTATGTTAGGATGCAACGCAAGGCAACATTTCCAATACTGTCATGGATACATTCAGGATGGTGGTCACAAATCTTTCTAAGTATTTATGGTCTAAGTCTATGGCAGCCTATGTTATGCAAAGGTAAGTTAGAGTGGCGGGGGCTTTCTGGTGTAGAGTAATTGCTCTACACCCTACCCATGCCACACGTACAGTTTTTGTTGGTATCTGTTAACTGCTGGCTTCACTGGCTTCACCCGGCGGACACCTGCAGACACTTTGTGATCCGCCTCTGTTGGAGCCGCACTTTGCCTGAAGCCCGCCAAAGGCGAATGAAGAAAGATGAAGGAGGAGATCCAAGAGAGGGCAGTGTCTTAGGTTCCTAATAAGTGTAGTCTGTCTAGGAGGATGGTGTAGTCTATGGTATCAAAGGCGGCAGAGAGGTCAAGGAGGATGAGTACAACACAGCCTTCTGCATCCGCTGTTCTTTTTAGGTCGTCCCAGATAGGCACCAGGGAGGACTCCATTCCTCTGGGTGGTCTGAAGCCAGATTGAGATTGAGAGATTTTAATGCTGAGCACATGACAGCGTGACAGCGTTTGCTAACAAGTATGTGGGGGATGCAATAGTGGAGAAAAAGAGAAAGATCATAGGGACGATTGTACCCATCTATAAATGTAATCAAAACATAAAAAAATGTGTGAGTTACATTACATTAAAAGAGTGCTGAATAATAGAGCCCCCTGTATTCCTTGTGTTTCCAAAGAATATCATCCAGAAGTTGACCTAGAGCTAAAAGGGATAATAAAGGAAACCTAGAAGTCTGGCGAAATCCAAGAATAAGGAACAATTTGAATACAAAGATTGATTTTTATCTAGTGTCTTTTTCTTCCCCTGAAGAATTTCCTGAAAAGTAGTGTGTTAGTTGGTAATGAGGAATGAAACATGTCGGGTATGTTTGTTTGAGGAATGAAAGAATGGATGAATGAATGATGAACCATCGGTGCAAAATTATGGGGATACTAATAGACGGTATTCTACAATAACTAAAACCGTGATTGAGTATCTCAATGTGTGATTAAAAGCAATAACACATTAGATTCAAAATGAATTGCCTTTGAGAGATGTACCATAGAAAATGGTTGCCAGCCTAGAAGGCTAATTGTTGATGTATGCAATAATATACAAAATAATTGAAAAGAAAAAAATTGATTGGCTTCATATATAATGAAATATGTATTTTTTATAAGTGAAATGAAGATGTTATTTATTTTTATATGAAAATAAAATTGTGATATTTATTGATACAAAATTCTCTGTAGTATGTTGAAATTTAATTGGAAAAAGATATGCACTTAGGGTCAATAGCTGGATGAGTAGTGGAAAGCAAGGGACCTTTTGCACATTTAATACTATATTGTGGGCAGTTTTTCGAAGAGGGCTGTTGCATAAAGGTCCAAGACAAAAATATAGGTCAAAAACCTCTGGTCTCTTAAATGTGTGCGCTGAAGATTGAGCAGGACCCAGGAGGTTGTTGACTTCAGTGAAAGAGCCGAGCTGCATATATGCTTTGCCGTGCATGAGTTTAGCCATGAAGGGGGTGTGGAGATGGGCTGGTAGTTCTGGGGAAGGAGTGGGTCGAGTGTAGATTTTTTGAGGAGGGGTTTGCTGTAGGAGGTTTTTAAGGCTTCAGGGAAAGTTCCTGATGTTAGAAAGTGGTTGAGGATTGAGCGTGCGATACTGCCTGCACAGGTTAAGGCTAGGATGTTTTTGAGGAGGGTGGGCGGGCAGGGGTCCTCAGGGGAACCTGATGGGTGACTTTGTGCTAAGAGCGTGAGGAACTCCTGGTTAGAGATTGGAGAGAAAGAGGTGAAGGTTTGTATCAGAGGGTGCTTGGATAGGGGTTGGGCTGTGGGTGGGTAGGGGCGGGGCATGTGCTCCAGTTTAGAGATGATGGCAGAGTGTCTGTTGTAGCTACATTGTGAAAGTGTTCTGATAGAGTGTCTCATAGGGATTGGGAGTTGGGTGGAGGGGGTTAGAGCAGCCCAGGGATTTGAATTCAGAAATTATTCTATGCAGTTCCTTGCTCGGGTTGCGAGAGTTTAGGATTCTGTTCACATAGATTGCTTTCTTGGTTTTCCTGATTTCTAATCTATATGCTCTGGTTAGTCTTGCTAGGGCAGTTTTGTTCTGGGTCGTAGGAGAGGTTCTCCAGGTCTGTTACAGGCAGTGCTTGAGTGTTTTTTGTGATTTGAGGTTGGCAGTATACCACCTGGGTGTGGGTCCTGATCTCGGAGAGGGCCGTTTTGTTGGTGTGAGGGGTCCAAGGGCACTCGAGAGCCAGAGTTTGAAGAGTTCGATGGGGGGGGGCCTTCCTGGAGGGAGAGCACTGGGACTGATGTGAGGAGGTAGTTGGCTAGATCTGGGGTGATAACGACTGTGTTCCAGAGTGGGGATCAGTGGTGGTCAGGCAGGGACTTGAGCTTGGGCCGCAGTGGTCAGTGGTAGGGAGAAGAAGATTGCTGAGTGATCTGTCCATGATAGGGGGTGTGGAGGCAATGTGGAAATCATGTTTGTAGTGCTGAAGATTGCATCGAGTGTGTGGCCTCCAGTGTGGGTGGCCATCGAGATTCGTTATGTCAGGTTCAAGGCTTCTAAGTTGTCTGTGAGAGATCGGGTCATAGGGTTTGAGGCTGAGTCAAACCAGATGTTTAAGTCTCCTAGGATTTAAAGAATTGGATGTAGGTTGAGGTTAGTTGTCACAGTGTCACAGAGTGTGTCTGCAAAGGTTTTGTTGGGCAGAATCATAAAGGGCTTTGTGAACAATTATAAGGAGTTTAATCATAATTCTAGCACGGGCAGGGACACAATGCAATCTCCGAAGAACATGGTTGATGTGATCACACCGGTTGGCATTTTTCACTATCTGTGCAAACATATAATGGAAGAGCTGTAGACTGTTTAAGGCAAATATGGTAGACCCCGCATACACAGCATTGCAGCCATCAATTTTGGACCTGATGATTGAACGTGCAATAACAGCACCAGCACAAATGGAAGTCTGACCATAAAGATATCAGTTGCCTCAGAAACATAGATGGAAGTTAGAGGAACTGACAACACTACCAATCTGTGGCAGCATGGGCAAAAAGGAGCCCAACACATCCTTAGGGATTTGGGATTTGGAGAGAATCTGGATTGTACGGTTAGCTACTTCAAACACCTTTGGGAGAGTTAGTTCCTTTGCCATCATTGTTGAAGGTTTAATCAAAAGAAGCCCTGTCTTGTCTCTTGTCAGGCTAAGCCAATATTACATTTATGGGCAGATCTTTTCAGAAAATAAGTTGAACGTGAGAGGACGTCCTACTAATTGAAAGACAATCTGCGCATTGTCACCATAAATCTGAAAAATCAAACCCAGGTATAACAATAAACCCTGCAAGGGTTTTAGGTAGATGCTAGACAATAATGGAGAAATGCATGAGCCGTGAGGAACACTGCACCTCAGAATCTCAGGGTCTGACAAATGGCCACTGATTTTAAATCTGATTTTAAATCTAATATTATTTTTGGGTAAAGAAAGATTTGATCCATGAAGTCGCACACTGTCTGATAGATATGGTGTAACAGAATTAAATGATCTGAAGTATAAAATGTGGACGATAAATAAATCTAATAACATTAATAATCCTGGATTGCTGTCGTCAATGATTTTAAGAAGGTTCTCTTCGACCTCCAACATTTCCATCTGTGACGTCTGAAGGGGCGACAACCTGATTGCCTGTCTGCAAACAAATACAGGGCCTCCAAATGAGTCTGCGGTTGAATTTCAGCTTCTTTATGTAACATTTTCAGTAGGAATGGAACATTGATGACAGGCCAATAATTGGGAGACATTTCTGGATTCAAAGAAGGTTCTTTTTAGGGGCAGAGTTATCCAGGAACGGTTTAGGCAATCCAGAATGCTAGACTCATGAAAAGAATATTACTATGTTAATTGAATATTATACAAGCGATAAAGATATGACATCAGCCCAATCCTTGATTAGACAGGAATGATAAGGAACTGTGGGACAATTAGTAGGATGCATACTCAAGATAATGTTTTTGGTGTCTTCTGCTGGACGATTTTTAAACATAAACTGATCTAAAGGTTTTTTTAAAAATGAATGTAGGTATTACCGAAGCCTCTTACCAGCCGGTAAATGTTCAGCAATATTTCAGTATACTGCAAGATATATTTGTGGTCTTGTCTAGGGCGTGCTGGAGATGTGAGGGCCCATTTCGGAATGATGTTTGGGGGCCACATTGCCTAATAATAATAATGTATTTCTTATATAGGGCTACACACCCATAGTTCTCAGAGTGCTGAAATAAGAGAAGACATTATTATCCCACAGAGTGGTACTCAATTTATCGATCTCAGAAGGATGAAAGGCTGAGTTGACCCTGCCGGGAATCGAACCTGACACAGCAGGCTGCACACAGATATCAAGGTGTAAGTGTTTAGCTCTTTGTGCTATCTGAACAGATTGTAATGCAATGGTTTCCTAATGCACATTGGAGTGGGGGACTTCCCTGTTTTTTTGTCATTGAGGATGCAAAACAGAAGCCCTAGCTTGAACTTCAATAATCTGCAAGCATATTCACTGCCCCACATCAAAGAGCGCAAGCCACTAAAACGTATCTGTGATAAGTTGACACCTTTTAAACAGGCTTGTCTTCGGTGGTTAAGCACACATATAAAGTGACACAGCCCCTAGTTTGTGCACACTAATGATTCCTGACGAAAAGTGTGCATAGTTTCAGCCCCACACTGTGGCTTAATTCTGTGGCAAAATCCTAGGTAAACAGTGGAGAGAGGGGATGGGTATCTGCAGATTATCATGGAACAGGTATGTTGGGCTCTTCACATAAGAACAAAAAAAGGACAAGATATGGTGGCAGTTTCAATGGAAAAAGTTGAAAGGCCTGGATGCCACGCCTGGTCTTGTCTGACAAACATGGTGCCAAGTGATTCAATTACACTGGCACCTTTTCTTAAGGAGAACTATCTGCATGGGCTCAGTTAGGGATAAAGAAGTTTGCTAAGATTTCAGTATGGCCCTCGAAGGGGGATTTGCCTCCAGGAGAATTTGGTTCTAGCAGTTGGAAACCAACACTGTACAGCTTTACATGACTGTAACTGGGCTGGTACTTTGACTTTGTCAAGAGGGGATGGGAACCCCTCTCAACTAGGGATGGGCAGCCTACTAAGGAGAAATCCAGAACCGTTCCTACCCCTGAGAAGGACGGTGGCAGTTGGGAGGGCCCCATTCCTTCCCCCCTCCTTGCCTCTGTGCAGAGCTGAATTTCATCACCCAATGCTGCCCAAATATCTGCTTTTGATTCTAGAAATATCAAGAAACACGAACTAACTAATCTAAAGAAAAGATGCTGCAGTGCCGCACACACAGACCTATGGACATCTTGGTGTCAACGAATAACTCCAGGGGAGAGAGACATGATCCTTGCAGTCACCTGCATACGCTCACGTCCCCGTGTCAGTGCTGCAGGAGGACTAGAGAATGGAGCTGGAGCTCACACGTGATAGAGAGGTTAGCAGCACATTGCGCTCCAGCACTGGGGTCACTCGAAGAGGAGCTCCTGTGGACCCCCAGATTCAGACTGTAACCAAAGAGAGGGTGAGATGATTGTTGTGGTTCCCCATTGGCTGAGGCGGCTTCAGTTCTCTCTCCTGCAAGCAGTAGCAGTGGCTCAAGTTCTAGTTCTCGAGAGGGACCCTTCACCTGTATGATTGGCTGGAGGGGGCACTTGGCTTCATCTCCCCCTTTGCTGTTAGCTTGGAGATTGAGCGGGGCGGTCTGCATAGTCTAGGGCTTATCTGCTGCAGATAAAGCCATTTAAAAATCTAGCTGGTCTTAAGAGTGTTTGCTCGCTTTACCCGGACCCTCGTAGTATCCAACATTTCCTTCTTGATGGCTTACATAGGGTGTTGGTGGAACGAACGCTAAAAGTCCACGGGCTTCAAACAAGCTGTTTGGAAAACCCTGGGATGGAAGCAGGGGCGTATGATAGTGCCCCCCCATTGGCCAGTGATGATTGATTACACATGCTCGGTCAGTGGACCCCGCGCACCCGGAGAAATAAACACAGCCTGACCCTGGATGCGCGCATTTCTTCTTTAGTTTGCGCTTCCAGGCTGTGTTTATTTCCGGGTTTCCACCCTCGGCTCGGCTGCATGTAGGCTGGGCCCAAAAGGCTCTTAGTAGTGGAACAATTGGGCAGGGTCTGGCCAGTGGTTTACGTCTCTGGTTCGCCAGAGGTAGAGGTTTATTTTGTTGTTGTATTGAAAATGGCGTTTCTGTAACAATATGCATTTTACTTAATACATTTATTTTTTTATTTTTTTATAATTCTTATGAAGCGCTACGCGCCCGCAGGCCTCAGAGCGCTACAAAGAAAACAACAATTACAAACGACAACCTACATAAATAACAAAAGATAAACAAGAAGGAGAAGACAAAAGGAGCAGATCAAGCTGGGGTGACGGTAAAAACAAAAACAATCAATGTATAATATTCCAACTAAGGATTAGGTGTCAAACTACTAGTCCTAAATTAGAGGAGCCCATAGGGAGATATTTACACACGTTTAGAAAGTGGGACAGGTTACTGTTTCCACATGCCACCAGCACACAGTCCCTATTCCTCTGCGGATATCATCGAGTACTATTCTGCGCAGGAACTTTAGATCAGAGCATCGAACTACCACAGACCCACATCTTATGCAAAGCCAAGCAAGTACTTTATTACGTAAGGCTTCTCGTGGTTCTCTCCCAGAGGGCTTCGCTTCATTCATGATGATAACATTTCTCTGATCCAGCACCAGATCTTTAATATATTCTTCCTTGGGCATTGGCATTTGAGTTTTTCTTAAGCGAAGACTCTGCAAATTGGCTAATTTAGGTCTGGGATTCATGAATCCAGTGGAGCCAATCGGATGAGATTTAACAATGGAGTCAACAGAGGCAGACAAAACAACATTATGGGTCTGATATCACAAATTTCTTGAATTGGTTGAAGCCGATGGTGCTGCAAGAGATGACCTTGACTCAGAATTGGGGCGGGTAACGAATCCCATTGGTTTGAGAATCATTGTCAATATTCTTAGGCGGAAAAACTGTCCGAGAGGAGCAGTTCACTTTGACAGTGATCAGGAGTGCCACAGGTGGATCAAAGGGAGCCATTTGGATGTAATTTACAGTGTTCTGTAAATGATATCTTTTAACAAGTGTATATAATGAGGCCAGCTACGCATCAAAGCCGATGATAGTGGCCTTGGACTGCCTCCAAGACCCAGATATGCTGCTTCTCTCCAAACCAGTCAGAAAGTGTGGGGGAGAGGCAAAGTTAAACTTGGTACACTAGAGGTCGAGATCAAGGATACACCATTACTTTTTAAAAGATTTTCCAGATTAGTAGCCCCAGAGACTAAGGGTGTATTCTCTGCCTTCTCTGAGCACTTAAAGCAGGGGAGCACCGGAGACCCAAAGTGAAAGCCAAGGCAGGCAGAAACACAACTCGGTTGTGTTTACATGCCGCGGTGTTTCTGCCTACAGCTGATTTCCCATTTGGGGCTCTCGGGCTCCCCACAGGGGGGCCCGAGAGCCCCAAATGGGAAATGCTAAATGCTGCAGTGTTTCTGCCTAAATCTGATTTCCCATTTGGGGCTCTCGGGCTCCCCACGGGGGGCCCGAGAGCCCCAAATGGGAAATGCTAAATGCTGCAGTGTTTCTGCCTAAATCTGCTTTCCCATTTGGGGCTCTCGGGCTCCCTGGGAGCCCGAGAGCCCCAAATGGGAAAGCAGATTTAGGCAGAAGCACAACCGCGTTGTGTTTCTGCCTGCCTTGGCTTTCACTTTGGGTCTCCGGTGCTCCCCTGGGGGAGCACCGGAGACCCAAAGTGATAGCCACAGCAGGCAGAAACACAAAGCGGTTGTGTTTGAAAACGCTGCGGTTTTTCTTTCCGAGTTTCTCAGGCTCCTCCGAGCCGGAGGAGCCTGAGAAACTTGGAAAGAAAAACTGCAGCGTTTTCAAACACAATAACGTTGTATTTATGTTTGCGGTCGCTTCAAAAGCGACCGCAAACATAAATACAATGTTTTTAAAGCTGCGGTTTTATTTCTAAGTTTTCCGGGCTCCTCCAGCCCGGAAAACTTAGAAAAAAAACCGCAGCTAGTGCTTATTTTTAAAAAAAAATAAATAGCACTTACCGAGATTCAGCTGCAGCTTTCCTGCTCTCATCTCCGGTCCCCGTCCTCCGTGTACAGCACCAATGAAGGAAAAGCCACCCAGCGGTAGCTTTTGTTTACTACAGCTTGCTGGCTTTTCCTTCATTAGTGCCGCAAAAGCAAAAGCCAGCACAGGCGGGTATCCATTTCACAAAATGGATGCGCCCATGTGCTTGCTTTTGCGAATTTTGAGCTTGAATAGCTCAAAATTTTACATAGGAAGTTTTAAAAAAAAAGTGCTAGTATTTTTTTTAATGTTGCCTATCTATTTTTTAAATAAAATATTTAGCTGGACTACCCCTTTAAACCTAGAAGTTATTAAAAAAACATATTACATCACATTAAAACACTTAAAACTTCATCAAACTTCATCATTATATTAGAAACATTTGCACAGAGAGCACATAAAGAAACGGAAGGCCAGAATAAAGGACATGCACTCTCTATTATGGAACTGCTAGCCAAGCATGATCACACAGTAAAAAGAAAAATGACAAGTCAAAAAAATGCAACATACCTTGGGCACGGTACACAAAATGAAATCATTGATTGCCTGGCTGGAATTGTCCGCATGTCAGTAATTAAAGAAGTTGCATAACGTGGGGCTTTCGACATTATGGTCGACGAGACCAAAGACATTGCCAAGAAGGAACAAATGTCCCTGGTAATTTGATATTATTACAATTGCTCAATATGTGACAGTTTCCTCACATTTGAAGCAGCAGAGCGGCTAGATGCTGCAGCGCTTTCACAGAAAATTATACAAATACTGCAGAAGCATGGCCTTGACTACAGAAGCCACCTAGTAGGGCAAGCATATGATGGTGCCTCTGTCATGAGTGGAAAGAGCACAGGAGTGCAGACTCGCATTAAATCAGAGGCCCCATTAGCTTTTTATGTTCACTGCAATGCACATCGCTTAAATTTAGTATTAGTTGATAGTGTAACATGCATCCCAGAAGCCTATTGTTTCTTTTCTCTTCTGTAGAAACTGTATGTGTTTGTATCAGGGTCATAGGTGTTTGTATCATGGTCATAGGTGCATCAAGGATGGCTAGAGGTACAGAGGGACATGGTTCAGGGGGCCAGAGAGATTTTTAAAGGCTGATAGAGAGACGCGGGGCCTGTAGGTACAATGTAGGTACAATGCTTGCAAGACAGTGAGGGACAGACTGCCAGCCCTCATACGTCTACTAAATGAAATATCTGAAGAGGGAAATGGTGAAGGACCAGCAGAGGCAAGAGGTCTATTAGCCCAAATAGATTTAGAGTGTGGTGGCCTCCTTTTAACAGTCACAAATGTTTTTGGTGAAATATTTTACAGTCCCCACATCTCAATTTGGGTGCAGCAGTTCCCCTTGTTGATTCTCTTGGTTGAAACAGTTATAGAGAGGGCTCTGTCTTTAATGAGATTTGGTACACTACTATGACCCTTGCTATATTACAAAGACACGCCAATACAGATAAGGAGTCATTTTGGGCAGGTACATTTATTCCAGTTGTTGATGTGCTTCTCTCTGAGGTGAAGAAAAGATGTTCTAAAGAAAGTTGTGCCGTTCTGCAAGGGATACAACCCTTGAATCCCGCCTGTCCCAAATTTGTGATAGGAAGCAAACTAATGGTTTTGAAAAACCGACCAGTTTAATAGAGCTCAGTCTTCCTTCAGTCATATAAGGAAGTGTTTCATGAGATGTTTAAACTTTGCAAAACTGCACTTGCATTACCTCTAAGCACTGTAGCATGTGAGCGTATTTTTTCTGTTCTAAAGTTAATCAAGACTGCCTTGAGAAATACAATGAGTGAGGAGCGATTGAGCAATTTGGGGTTGTTAAGTGTAGAGTCAAGAAGGGCTAGGGTGATAAATCTTGATGAATTTGTGGATGTGTTTGCCAAAAGACACAGCAACAGGCGAATAAAGCTATATCAGTTAATAATACAATAATAATGATTAGGAATGTAAATAGGTTGAGTGCTGAGTAGGCTACATTAACATGTATTATGTTGTTGTGCATGATTATGTACTTTTGCTTTGTTTATGTTTAGTTTGCAAGAAGACACACAAATAAATGTAGCCTAGTAAAGCAGGGATGTAAATAGGTTGAGCAGGCTATACTAAAATGTATATTGTCCATGATTATGCTTTTTGTGTTTCCTTTTTGTAAGTGTATATTTTAGTTTACAAGAACACACAGCAACATGAACCAAATTCAGCTGTATAGAAAAAAGTGTAGGACTCTGTGTTGTTGTTTTAATTGCGTAGGCATGTTCTCAGTAAATATGTTGTTCCTTACAATCAATGTGCTCCTTTAAATTAAAGCTGTATATTTGTCTTTTCAAGCCAACGTCGAACAACTATTCTGTTTGAAGAACAATAAATTGCCTAACATGCATACACACAACACATATTCCTTATACAGCGCAAACAGGATTGTGGAACTCAAAACGTTAACCGTACTGGTATTAGTCTATGTGCCTCAGATACATTAATTATTTCACTGTTAAATAATAAATGGAACTATATCAATATGCAATTCCTTAATTCTCATATATACATAGATTTCAACTGGACTATGCACTACATTGGTATAATAGATTTCCTGAAATTCAGTTATGTGTTTGTTTTGGTGTGCCACCCCAAGATTTCCTGTGACCTCATCAGGCCGCCCTTATGAAAAATGTCTGGGGGCGCCACAGGGTGGAAGGGGGACTCAGCTATCCAGAATGAGCTGGTACCTCAACTAACGCAGAGCTTCATTCTTCAGAATCCTCCGCAAAAGGAAGACAGTGCCTCCTTAGAACCTGTTCAAAAATCTCTTTTGGGGACCCAGTTCAAACCCTTAGAATGGGGGGACCTAGAGTAATTGTCTTTTAAGAATCTCTTCCTTGAGTAAGGTGCCTGGGGGGCCTTGGAGCTCCATGTTGTAGGGAAGCTTACCTCAGAGATTTCCCCGAGGCTCAAATCTTGAGAACAGGTCTGGGGTTCCTCCCTAAGAGCTGTCCTTCTTTTCAACTGGACAAGGGATGGAATAGGAGCTCTGGCTGCCCCCTTGAATATCAGACATTGGGCCTCATTACGAGGCAGGTGCTGACGGAATGAAGGGGGCCGGTACGGGACCGGCCCCGATCATTCCATCAGGGCTGATTACGAGCTTCCCATCGCCGGACCCGGATCGGACGCATGGTAAAACCAGGCGTCCTTTCCGGGTCCCGCGAGGGGAAGAGGGACTTAACAATGGGACACTTATAATGTGCCCGTTGTTACCTCCATCCCCATTCCCATTGAGCCCTGTAGGGGCTCAATGGGAATGGGGAATGGTTCCTGCAAGGAGGACTTACAGGGTCCTCCTATGTCAGAATGACCCGGTAAGTCCTCATTGCGGGAACCCGGAAAAGGAGCCCGGTTTGGAGGCAGCCATGGAGCTAATAGCTCCATGGCTGCCTCCAAACTCGTAATGAGGCCCATTGAGTGTTAATAACATGGATTTTTTTTTCCTGACCCCTAAAATACTTTCCCCAAATATCTTAGGAGGGGTACAATTTTATATTATAAACTCCTATCCTAGTATATTTGGGGAAAGTGTTTGATGTTACTGAGGGTGCATTTTCTGGGAAATGTCGCCTCCTGCTGGCCATTTCCCAGGCGTCTAGCACTGGACATTGAAAGAACTAAGCCATTCCAATAATGCAACCGTCTCTTTTTGTTACCTTTGGCTGGATTTGGAAGGGTTGCAAACCTGCTGTATTCTTTCCGAGCCATTGGATCTAGGTGGGTGACTCTAAAGCTTATGAGTTGGAGAGTACTTTTCACCCTCGACTGATCCTGGGAAGTTCAAGGGGGGGCATGGCAGCCTCATGGGCAGAGGCAGTGGATATTTGCATGGCAGCCATGAGGGCTACTCCCTCTACTTGAGTAACTCGTTTCAGGTTGGCGTCCTGAACTGTAACAGTTAACTTCACATCCACCATGGATGCAGGGGCACAGGGGGTTAGGGGGTGTCCTGTCTTTCACTGATCTTCAGTACATCCCCAGGTGACGAGTGAGGTCAGTTACCAATTAAAGCCCAGATAATTGAGGGTTTATCCCAATTACTGCAGCAGGCCTCCTCCATCACCTCATTCACATCTCACTGCCCACCATGAGGCTATCTGATTGGTTGCAGTGATGAGAGCTCCTCAGAAAGTGACCTGGCTGTCCGTGTGCCTTGTGAGTTCTCAGAGGGGGGTATCTTCAGAAAATGTTTCTGTTTTGAGGAAGGAGACCCTCCTTTTATTTAAGAAGGTGATGAGGGAGGCCTGTTGCAGTAATGGAGAATACGTCTGCATTCTGGTATTCCATTGTTTTGGGGTATACACAACCCATGCACGAGGGAGATATCGTGACATTTAAACTCCTCTGCATGGATGACAAATGTAGGCTGGACTTGGTGCATGGACATTCGCATTCAAATCACATTCAAAGCATTTGGGAGATAAATTCGCTAATGGTTTTTGCGTCGTATTCCAATGCACACCCACGTTTAGAGTTTGATGGCTTCTTCCATGGGGCCTTGTTCAGTGGAGCCTTCCATTTTGAAGACGGGCTAGAGTGTACACGCGCATAGAATAAAACGTCACTCAAAAGGTGACCGATCGCTGTCAGCCTACCTTTGTCACCGATTGATGCCGCACACGTACACACCAAAGAAAGACGTTGCGTAACGTGATAAACCGAGCAATATACTTCAGCTTCCACGTTCTAAGTAAAAACAGCTGGGGAAGACGTATGGCAAGAAAGCAGCAGAGTCAGCAGTCATTTAACTGGACTCATCAGCAGCTTGGAGGGGAGTGCTATTAATCTTCTCTGGCACCGAAGGTCTGAGCATGCTGCACCGTATATTTCTGGATTTTTTTCTTCTGCTTTTGGGACTATAGACCACGTCATAAATTAGCACTGTTTTGTGTCAAGGGAATTCGGGTTGCAGCCACGGTCTAAATAGAGTGAAATGGAATTCTAAAATCATGTGAGAATCGTTACTTGGTGGTGTACGCCGTAAGGTTACGTTTTTTCAAATCGTGAGAATTTGAGTGAAAGCAAATGAAAAGAAAACAAGTTTATTTCGATTCACCCACTGTCGTATAATAATTATAACACTAATATCACGTGTTTTATCTGTTTATTTTTACATGTATAGCAGCTCACCAAACCCTCAGGCACCAGGGCGCTAGTTACAGTGAGTGGGAAATGCAAATTCTTTAGGTGCAAAACCACGCATATAAGTTACAGCATATAGGTGGTTCTTGAAAAGTTTAGTCTGGCAAAGCCACGCCTCATGGTACAGGGGCCACATCAGATGTATCGACACGCAAGGAAGAATCAGGTAAGAGTACAGACTGGCAAAGCCACGTCTCATGGTATGGGGGCCACATCAGGTGGACACGCAAGGTAGAATCCGGTAAGAGTACAGTCTGGCAAAGCCACTAGTCATGATACGGATGGCCACATCAGATATATGGACATGCAAGGCTGAGTCAGGTAAGTGCACAGTCTGGCAAAGCCACGCCTCATGGTACGGAGGGCCACATCAGATATATGGACATGCAAGGCAGAATCAGGTAAGTGCACAGTCTGGCAAAGCCACACCTCATGGTATGGGGGCCACATCAGATATATGGACATGCAAGGCAGAGTCAGGTAAGTGCACAGACTGGCAAAGCCACGCCTCATGGTATGGGGGCCACATCAGATATATGAACACGCAAGGCTGAGTCAGGTAAGTGCACAGTCTGGCAAAGCCATGCCTCATGGTACGGAGGGCCACATCAGATATATGGACATGCAAGGCAGAGTCAGGTAAGTGCACAGTCTGGCAAAGCCACGCCTCATGGTATGGTGGCCACATCAGATATATGGACATGCAAGGCAGAGTCAGGTAAGTGCACAGTCTGGCAAAGCCACGCCTCATGGTATGGTGGCCACATCAGATATATGGACACACAAGGCTGAGTCAGGTAAGTGCACAGTCTGGCAAAGCCACGCCTCATGGTATGGGGGCCACATCAGATATATGGACATGCAAGGCAGAGTCAGGTAAGTGCACAGTCTGGCAAAGCCACGCCTCATGGTACGGGGGGCCACATCAGATATATGGGTATCAGGTATTAATATCGCCACATATATGGTCGCCGTAAATAATATTGCCGGGAAAATGTTGTGGCGATATTATTTGAGTGACCATATATATGGCGACAGGGGCAAGAAAAAAAAAATAAAAATTGGGGGTTGCGGGGGTGTCCCCCGCATGTTCCATGCAATAACTTCGCCACAAAAAACAACCATTTTTCAGCGATATTTTTGCATGGCGATATTTTTGTGGTGACTTAATTACATGGAACTGATATATGGACACGCAAGGCACAGTCAGGTGGGTTACAGGCTTGGATTCAAGGTCGGAGGCAAGAGGCTGGAGGAAGAAGGTCAAGGGCGGAATGGGGATACTTGCTGCAAAGGTGAGGTTTCTTACCCAAGGACTATCTCGTTGCGGGGCAGAGCTCGGTGCGCTGCAGCCCGAGGGGCTGTGAGCACTTAGTTTACCTGCCACAAGTGGAAGAGCCTCAGTGAGCCTTGACATTATGGGGTAGTCAGCGATGTCAGCAGGAGGCTGCATTGGTTGAAGGATGTGAAGATTGGTGGCAGTGGGGGGCCCTATCAGCCTGGCCCTGACAGACCCCGACAGGATCGACCCATCTTGGTGATCCTTGTCTGTGAGCCGGCTTCGCCTGCCGGCTTGCCAGCATCACACTATTTAAGATAGTCGGCTCTGGCCTGAGGCAAAGCATTGCCATAGAGACAATGTTCGTGCACAGAGCGTTGTTGATGAGGCGCTCTGGACTGGGGCATCTATTTGCTGCTTTCAAACCTGCGGCCAACTTAGCAGGGAGCTCCTGCTCAGAACCTGCAATGAGGGATGAAGGTGCTGCGGGCATTGTGCTGCAGCATGCAGGGTCATAGTGAAACGGGGCTGTGCTGCTCCTGATGTTAGATGGAGCCCAGACAGGATCGACCCTTCCTGGTGATCCCTGGCGGTGAGCCAGCTCTGACTGCCGCTTGCCTCCAACACAGTATTATCATTTCTTCCAGTTCTAAGCTTGCTGATAATAGGTTTTGTTAATAACCTATTTAATAGCACCTCATTTATCAACCTCCGAAGGATGAGTGGCTGAGTTGACCATGTGGTTTTCTGACCTATGCTGCCGACAGGTTGAGCACCGCTGAGGAGAGCTCATAACTCGCTATTATCTTATAAGCTTTTGTCCAAATATTGGTTGCATGCAGAAGCACTCTTGAAAGCGGTGCAAATACAGTCATGTACAGTGACAGACTTCTTCTTACATGGCTATTTGTAAGGCAGCAAAGGGGACTTGCAAAACAAAGGGATTTCTTGACGGAAATGGTGCTTGGCTAAAGGTACAATACTCCACCAAGGCTTTTTAGCTCCAATGCCAGCATGGTGTGAAACTCATGGCAATACCTGCTGCCATGCATAGCTCCCTGGCCTTGTCAAGAGGGTGAGGAGAGAACCCGACTCTTCCCCCTTTCCCTTAGTGCCTGCTTGATCCTGTGCAGTACGCCTTAGTCTCACACCAGGCTTCTATATGTTGATGCTCGCCGGTCTGTTTCTTCTAGTTTCAGAGCATCTACCCAGGAGGGACCTTTGAAATCAGGAAAGCTCTCAAAGCCACATCACTGCAAGAATTTCTTGGAGTCCAGATCACGCGGCAGCAACTGTAACCCTCCAGGCAGAGGCCTGCTTGTAGTGCAGTTGGCACCCCATCCCCTAGTCCACTAGGGACTGTTGTGTGCGTGGGGGCGGTGTCAGGCCCCACGCTAGCATTCACTCATGCGCTCCGTGTTCGCACAAGGAGACACGCTGGAGACGTGTGGTTGCTCGGGTCGCCGGCGCGAACTCCCGGCGGGCCGTCTTTATTTCACACTGCGCATGCGCAAGCTTCGTCATCGCTCACGCATGCGTGCACTCACGTATTACTACGCAACATCCCTCCTTTTCCCCCCAAACAGTAAACTTTAACAAACATTGTATTTAACAGTGCGCTCTTCAAACCTTCTCTGTCCATACGGTACTGACTACGAGGCAGGGTCCATAATGAAGTCCTGGAACCTCTGCGGCGGCTTGCGCCCCGCCCGGCTCGGGTATCTGCGTGGCTCGGCCTGAGGCACATCTTGTGTTCCTTGAGTCTCTGGCGGTTCATCGTGTCTCAGTGTCGATCCTGTGTTCTGCTCTGGTCCTTGTGTGTCGGTCTCCTCCGTTTCCGCAGCTCTGATGCGCTTGAAAAACGAGACGTGCCTGGTGACTGTTCCTCGCGCATTGGCGGCGGTGACCATCGATCCTTTGACGTGTGTCACTCCCAGGGGCTGCGTTTCGTATGGTAGCGACAACTTCCCTTCTGCTCTCCTGTTTCGCACCAGCACAGTGTCGCCCACGGCAATCTCTTTCTCTGGGAGTCTCCTTCTGATTGTCTCCCTTTCATTTTGAGCGGCTCTCTCCGTTTGCACGTGTTCATTATCAATTTCTCCTCGATGACGACCTTCAATTTCCGGGAGCAGCCCTCTTGGTACACGCTTGAAGAGTGCCTCTGCTGGGGCAACCCCGGTGGATTGATGCGGGGTCGAGCGGTATTCTCGAAGGAAGTCAAATAGGTTGTGTTGGAGGTCTTTGCCCCCATCTGCCGATATGCGGAACACTTTGTAGCCCTCGGCCAGAGGGGGGTGACTTTCCTGTGTCATATCCCTCTTTCTTCACAATAGCGGGCAAATTGTTGTCCCTTGAATGGTGCCCCATTGTCCGAACATATCTCCAGGGGAAACCCATGTGTGGCGAACATTTTCTCCAAGGCCATGATGGTGTGGTCACTGGCCGTGGATTCAACCAGCTCAACCTCTGGATAGCGCGACCACTGGTCTGTCACCGCTAGAAAGTATAACCCTCGGCCTGTGGACCGGAAGTCGGCATGAACCGTCCCCCATGGCTGGTCGCTCCTCTCCATGGCCTGGATTGGCGGGCCCTTCTCCACAGGGCGTGCTGCTTGGCAGGGGAGGCAAATTCTCACAAATTCCTCCACTTTGCTTTCCAGGTCGGGGAACCAGACTTTTAGTCTCAGACGTGCTTTCATCTTGGCCATCCGCTGGTGGCCATTGTGGGTGAGGTGTAGGACCTTGTCAACCAGTGTTCTTGGAATCACAATCTGGTGACCCCTTAGCAGGAGGCCATCCTCAGCTACGGACAACTCATGTCGTGCCCTCCAGAGGGCTTGCAGGTCTGTCTGTGCCCCTGCGTTCCTCCGGGAGTTATCCTGAAGGACCTCGCTCCATTCCCCACTTGCCATCGCATCCTTTATCTTTATGAATGTCTCATCCGTGTTGGATTCTTCCGCGATCTCCTGGAGGGCCAGGGCGATGGGTAGCGCCGATTCAAATGCTAGGTGAACTGCCTCTACGCCGTCTGCCACCTCCATTGAGTCACGTGGTCGCCCAGCGCCTGGATGGCGGGACAGATAGTCTGCTGGGTTGTCTGTACCCGGCCGATATAGTAGTTTGACACCATACTCCATTAGCAAAAGCATCCATCTTTCTATGCAAGGTGGTGGTTTGGACGAGGTCCCTGACAAGATCGGGATGAGTGGTTTGTGGTCCGTTACGACGACTACTGGTTTTCCCAAAATGTAGATCCTGAAGTGCCTGCACCCCCATAGTATGGCCAAGGCCTCTCGTTCAATTTGGGAGTACCGCCACTCTGTCTCTGTGAGAGCTTTGCTGGCATAGGCGATGGGTCTCATGGTCCCCTGATTGTCTGCCTGCATGAGGACTGCTCCCAGTCCTACGGGGCTGGCGTCAACCACGATTTCTGACTCACGGTCAGGGTTGAAGTAGGCCATTGTTTCTTGTCCCGATAGGGCATCCTTGATGTCGTTGAACGCCCTCTGTTCCTTACCGCTCCAGTTCCATGCAGCGTCATTTCTGGTGAGCGCTCTCAGGGGTTCCGACAAGGAGGCTAAGTCGCGGATGAAGCGACCACAATAAGTCACCATCCCCAGAAAACGTCTGATTTCCGCTGGTGAGGTTGGTGGGGTCGCTTCTCGGATGTCCTTTACCTTTTCGGGATCAGGGGAGATGCCCCCAGCATGGAAGACAAATCCAAAAAACTCCAACCTATCCTTTAGGAACTCACATTTTTCTTTGTGTAGTGTTAAACCGAGGTCACGCAGCCTTTCAAGGGTGTTCTCTAGGCGCTTTAGGTGTTCCGCCTCCGAGCGGGCAAAGACTAGGATATCGTCCGACATGTTGATCACCCCCTTGAGTCCGGACAGGGCCCCCCTGATGGCATTCTGGAAGACCTCTGCAGCAGACGAGACCCCAAAGCTGAGTATTTTATATTGGTATAACCCCTCGTGAGTTGTAAAGGTCGTAATGTATCTTGACTCGGGGTGGAGCTCTAACTGGTGATAACCAGATCGCAAGTCCAGTTTTGAAAATACTTATGCTCCCTGGAGTTCTCCAATAATGTCGTCCAAGGTGGGCGTTAGGTGGCGTTCTCTTTTAATTGGTATGTTGGGCAGCCTCATTTCCACACAGATGCGTACTGCACCCGGCTGCTTGGGCTTTGGGGCCACCACGATTGGAGAGACCAACGGGGTGGGGCCTTCCACCCTTTCAATGATGTCCCGGTCAATTAGGGATTGTAATTCTTTTTCCACCTGTGCCCTCAGATAGAATGGTATGCGGCGGTGTTTGAGTGCTGTCAGTCTCACTGACCCATCGATGTGGAGGCGTATCGGGTCAGCCTTTAGTTTCCCTATGCCTCTGAAAATCGTCTCAAAACGCTGCAGTAGATCCTCCAGGTCGGCACGGTAAACACCAAATGAGAAATGTACAATGTTTAGTGCCTCAGCTGCGGCACAACTCAGAAGGGAGTGTGGGCTCACGCTTGTGACAAAGAATCTCGCTCTTATTTTGTTCTGCCCATGAGTTACTGGAGCCACGAACACTCCTTGGATGGGAAGAGGTGTGTGTCCTCCGAAGGCGTATATACGTGCTGTGGATTCTGCCAAGCCGTTGGACCAGGGAGTGCGTTGTAGTGTTCAGTCGCCAGCACACAGACGGATGCTCCAGTGTCTATCAAGACTGGCGTGGGTGTTTCCCCAAAGTTTACCGTGCACGTGGGTTGTCGTCTTCTTCCTGGGCCCTTAGCTATGCTTGAGATGAAGAAGATTTCATCCTCCTCCTCCTCCTCTTCGGCGATGTTTAGATCTTGCATGCCTTGTTCGATGGATGACACTCCCCTTATTCTCCGAGTGTTGCCTCTGCCAATCCTCTCGGGCCCTCTAGATGTTGCGACTGGTGTCATTGCTCTGCACACCCTAGCATAGTGTCCTGGTGTGCCACACCGGCCACAGACTCTCGATTTGGCTGGACAATCACCCACGTGCGGCAGGTTATACCCGCAGTATTGACACGATGGGGCGTTACCATGCCCCGTGGGGCTCTCACCTCCTCTTGATGCCCATCTTGCCTTCCCTGGGGTGGAGCGTCCGATTGCAAAAGCTTCATCTTTCTTTCTCCCGTGTGTGGCTGCGTCCATCTTCGCTCCCCTCGCATCGGCCAGTTCGTATGCTCTCCCCGCGTCCAAGATCTGTTGCAGAGTCAAACCTGCTTCTCTCAGGACCTGTCTCCTCAGTTTTCCCGAGCTGCAACCCTGCAACAACTGGTTCCGAATTATCTCCTCTTCGTTCCCCCATCTACAGGAGCTTGCCAAAATTCTGAGCCGCGCACAGAATTGGTCCAACGACTCCTCCTCACGTTGCTTCTCCGCACTCATGACAAACCTGTCAAAGTCGACATTTGCCATGGGAAGAAAGTGATCTTTGAGTGCTTGTTTCACGGCATCATATGTGGCGACTAAAATGTTCAAAGAGTCATACATTTTGTGGACCTCCGCCCCTGCCGAGTACACCATGGTGGCTATCCTTTCTTCATCATCCGTAATCCCCGAGGCCCTGAAAAACATCTCCAACCTCTTTACCCAAAGGAGCCATTTAGGTCCCAGTTTGGATGGAGGGCCCATGGTATCGAATTCGGGCATGGGAGCTAGTGTACTGGTCATCCTGCGTGTTCATCTTCTTCCCCCATTCTGGAGTGTGTTACTCACAGGTAATTGTCGAAATTCTCCAGTGATTGGGCTCTGGTCAGCCTGGTCCACTTGTTGCGTGGTTCTTTCTTCCTGCACTTCTTCTCACCTCCAAGCAGTGTGCCACAGCCTTGCCGCTGCAGAGGCTGTGGGAGTTCCAAAAATTGATGCTTCACGGTGCAGATTGCAGGTGGCGCACGAGCACCCTCACGGGCCGCAACCACTGCACACCATGTGCGATCCAAAATGGCCGCCGGCCACACGTGTGGGTCCGTGTCGACACGGAGCAGCGTTCGTCTCCTAGAACGCTATCGGAGCGGAGGACTGCTCCAGCGCCGTCCTCGTCGCCAGTGTTGTGCGCACGGGGGCGGTGTCAGGCCCCACGCTAGCATTCACTCATGCGCTCTGCATTCGCACAAGGAGACACGCCGGAGACGTGTGGTTGCTCGGGTCCCCGGCGCGAACTGCCGGCGGGCCGTCTTTATTTCACACTGCGCATGCGCGAGCTTCGTCATCGCTCACACATGCGCACACTCGCGTATTACTACTCAACAGGGACTAACCAGAAGAGGCACCATCCCCACAACTCAATGGACTCACTATAGGGATGCCACAATTAGTCCCCTAATAAAACTGGACCCTTACACTCCCGGTCCACAATCAATAACCCGCAGCATTCACGAGAGGAGAGATTGGGTGAGGATTAGCCACTTACTCTGGATTTTCTGTCACATTCACACGCCCAGCTTGGGAAAGGCAGAAAGATTGGCCCAGGAGAGCTGACCAATGCCAGCAGAAGGAGGGAGATTTAAGCAGGGGACAGGAAACAGGAAGTTGTGGGTTATTCGGTTGAGGTCAGCAGTGGAGGAGGACCAAGAGACCAGCAGGAGGGGGGAAGGAGCAGTGGTGCGTGAAAACTACAGTTTGAGAAGGTGAGCTATTGGTTTAGTGAGTGCAATGGTACTGTAGTGTGAGCGGGTGTTTGTGTCGCTAATTAGTTAGTTAAAGTAGTGTTAGGAGTGTCTATCTAGTGTAGTGAGTGGTGTTGTAGAAATTGGTGATTGGTGTTGTAGAAAGCGGCTGATTGATAGCATCTGCAGTATTTTCGGAGAAGGAGTTGCATAGTGTGGGAGGAGTAGTAGTAAGGGAGGAGGAGGACTAGTAGTGTGGGAGTAGTAGTAGTGTGGAGGCAGTGTAGTAGTAGTGTGGAGGCTGCAAAGTAGTAGAGGATGAGGGGTGTAGGAGTGGTAGTGGGATTAAGAGGGGAGTAGTGGTAAATTCAAAGGGTGGAGGCGATAAGTATGAAGAGTGTGTAACATTGGAGGGAGAGAAAGAGGGGTGGACAGGAGCCAAGAAGGAGGGAATAAGTAGAGTAGAAAGGGTAAGGGGAGTGTGGGTGTGAAGAACCAACCTATGCTCCACTGAGTAAGTGCAAGTCAATATCTCATCTGCCTATAAAATACTAACACCTGGTTAGAGTAGAGACAGATAGGAAGTCCCTGAGGGAGATAAAATAGCCTGCATTTATGAAGGACACCTTTAGAGAAGGAAGATCCACGAAGTAGGGATTATCTGGCTGTAGACACTAACTTGCGGGCTAAGGACGTCTGGGTCACGAACAAGCACCCACCCCAGGTTGAGAAAGGGATGGCCCTTGGCCCCACAAAAGTACAATGCACACCCGTGTACTATCTTAGCGGTTTAGTGTGACTTTCTTGCCATCTATGACATCTGAGGACTTATTCCAGGTGCCCCTTTGTTCTTCTGTGAGCATAATGGATTTTCATGATTAAAGGCAAACAAAGCATGTTCATTCCAGTTGGCACAGCGGAATCTCCAGGGAAACGTAACCCTCTCTCATTGGAACATGTAAGCAGGGTTGAAATGGGGTTTCTTGTGAGTGAGTAGGAAAAACAACAAAACAAGCATTGGCTAAGCCACCTCAAGACACCATATGATTGTGTTGGCATGAAAGGCTTATTCACTTGTTGATGGAGTGCAGGCCATTTTTATCACATATTTCACAATGACTTAACTCCTTTTTGTTAAAAATATCCTGAATAAGAATCACATTGCAATTTAAACACTGCCAATAAAATAGAAATATGGTACACTGTGAAGCTTCATTATGAACACATACCCATATTTTTATTTGTAAAATCACAAGAGGGTCTACTTTTATAAATGCAGTTACATTTGCAGTTATATTTGTAGTTCCTTTCAATAAAGTTAAATACATTTTCCTCTGCAAAAAAGTGTTTGAGTTTCACTTTAAAAGCACTCATTTCTTTTGTATTCACATTTTTATTAGTTTAACAATCATAAACCAAAAACACATCTTAATAACAACAGTTCAATAAACACAAAAACAATACAAACAAAATATATCAAATACATCACAGTAGATTAAAAGTCAATAGGCAAACTGCATAAATCAAGATGTACTTTCATGCACAAAGATCTAGGAACTTACTCCAAATATCCTCATATAAATTCATCTTTTTGCATCTGTCGAGAATAATTCTCTCTATCCTGGCCACCTGTCTAAGATCCGAAACCCATTCTGCAAATTTAGGTTTTTCACCATCTTTACACTTTCTGAGAACAGCATTTTTGGCAGAATTAGACGCCCTGCAAAACCAGCATCTTTGGGGATATGTGAGATCAGCCACCAATTCATCCTCACCCAGAATCACACTCACATAGTCAAGTTCTACATCAATCATGAGAACCTCATTCATTTTCAATGACACCTTCCTCCAGAAAGGTCTCAGTTCACAGCACTCCCAAATCATATGTTCAAATGTTCCTTCTGAATATCTGCATCTCTAGCACGCTTCTGAATCAAGAAGAGCCCTTACAAGAAGCCTTTCAGGTGTCCAAAAGACCCTATTCAATATCCTTATCTGACGACTTCCTTAACCCAGATTCAGATATGGTAATGCCATATTATTGCAAATGTTTAGCCACCTATTTTCGCTCATCTCAGAATCTAGTAGGCCTGACCATTTGTCCAAAAGTTCTGAATTTGGCTTTGTGTATTAATTCAACTGATTTTACACTCTTGAAGCCATGTGACCTTCCACTGTGTAGTTTTTCAGCCAGGCTTGCCACCCAGCGTCTGCAGTGAGAGTTTTGTTCATTAAAGCCTTCTTTAGTGTCCTGGATTCCCCCTTGGTGGCTATCCTTTCTTCATCATCCGTAATCCCCGAGGCCCTGAAAAACATCTCCAACCTCTTTACCCAAAGGAGCCATTTAGGTCCCAGTTTGGATGGAGGGCCCATGGTATCGAATTCGGGCATGGGAGCTAGTGTACTGGTCATCCTGCGTGTTCATCTTCTTCCCCCATTCTGGAGTGTGTTACTCACAGGTAATTGTCGAAATTCTCCAGTGATTGGGCTCTGGTCAGCCTGGTCCACTTGTGGCGTGGTTCTTTCTTCCTGCACTTCTTCTCACCTCCAAGCAGTGTGCCACAGCCTTGCCGCTGCAGAGGCTGTGGGAGTTCCAAAAATTGATGCTTCACGGTGCATATTGCAGGTGGCGCACGAGCACCCTCACGGGCCGCAACCACTGCACACCACGTGCGATCCAAAATGGCCGCCGGCCACACGTGTGGGTCCGTGTCGACAGGGAGCAGCGTTCGTCTCCTAGAACGCTATCGGAGCGGAGGACTGCTCCAGCGCCGTCCTCGTCGCCAGTGTTGTGCGCACGGGGGCGGTGTCAGGCCCCACGCTAGCATTCACTCATGCGCTCTGCATTCGCACAAGGAGACACGCCGGAGACGTGTGGTTGCTCGGGTCCCCGGCGCGAACTGCCGGCGGGCCGTCTTTATTTCACACTGCGCATGCGCGAGCTTCGTCATCGCTCACACATGCGCACACTCGCGTATTACTACTCAACAGGGACTAACCAGAAGAGGCACCATCCCCACAACTCAATGGACTCACTATAGGGATGCCACAGATTGGTCCCCTAATAAAACTGGACCCTTACACTCCCGGTCCACAATCAATAACCCGCAGCATTCACGAGAGGAGAGATTGGGTGAGGATTAGCCACTTACTCTGGATTTTCTGTCACATTCACACGCCCAGCTTGGGAAAGGCAGAAAGATTGGCCCAGGAGAGCTGACCAATGCCAGCAGAAGGAGGGAGATTTAAGCAGGGGACAGGAAACAGGAAGTTGTGGGTTATTCGGTTGAGGTCAGCAGTGGAGGAGGACCAAGAGACCAGCAGGAGGAGGGAAGGAGCAGTGGTGCGTGAAAACTACAGTTTGAGAAGGTGAGCTATTGGTTTAGTGAGTGCAATGGTACTGTAGTGTGAGCGGGTGTTTGTGTCGCTAATTAGTTAGTTAAAGTAGTGTTAGGAGTGTCTATCTAGTGTAGTGAGTGGTGTTGTAGAAATTGGTGATTGGTGTTGTAGAAAGAGGCTGATTGATAGCATCTGCAGTATTTTCGGGGAAGGAGTTGCATAGTGTGGGAGTAGTAGTAGTAAGGGAGGAGGAGGACTAGTAGTGTGGGAGTAGTAGTAGTGTGGAGGCAGTGTAGTAGTAGTGTGGAGGCTGCAAAGTAGTAGAGGATGAGGGGTGTAGGAGTGGTAGTGGGATTAAGAGGGGAGTAGTGGTAAATTCAAAGGGTGGAGGCGATAAGTATGAAGAGTGTGTAACATTGGAGGGAGAGAAAGAGGGGTGGACAGGAGCCAAGAAGGAGGGAATAAGTAGAGTAGAAAGGGTAAGGGGAGTGTGGGTGTGAAGAACCAACCTATGCCCCACTGAGTAAGTGCAAGTCAATATCTCATCTGCCTATAAAATACTAACACCTGGTTAGAGTAGAGACAGATAGGAAGTCCCTGAGGGAGATAAAATAGCCTGCATTTATGAAGGACACCTTTAGAGAAGGAAGATCCACGAAGTAGGGATTATCTGGCTGTAGACACTAACTTGCGGGCTAAGGACGTCTGGGTCACGAACAAGCACCCACCCCAGGTTGAGAAAGGGATGGCCCTTGGCCCCACAAAAGTACAATGCACACCCGTGTACTATCTTAGCGGTTTAGTGTGACTTTCTTGCCATCTATGACATCTGAGGACTTATTCCAGGTGCCCCTTTGTTCTTCTGTGAGCATAATGGATTTTCATGATTAAAGGCAAACAAAGCATGTTCATTCCAGTTGGCACAGCGGAATCTCCAGGGAAACGTAACCCTCCCTCATTGGAACATGTAAGCAGGGTTGAAATGGGGTTTCTTGTGAGTGAGTAGGAAAAACAACAAAACAAGCATTGGCTAAGCCACCTCAAGACACCATATGATTGTGTTGGCATGAAAGGCTTATTCACTTGTTGATGGAGTGTAGGCCATTTTTATCACATATTTCACAATGACTTAACTCCTTTTTGTTCAAAATATCCTGAATAAGAATCACATTGCAATTTAAACACTGCCAATAAAATAGAAATATGGTACACTGTGAAGCTTCATTATGAACACATACCCATATTTTTATTTGTAAAATCACAAGAGGGTCTACTTTTATAAATGCAGTTACATTTGCAGTTATATTTGTAGTTCCTTTCAATAAAGTTAAATACATTTTCCTCTGCAAAAAAGTGTTTGAGTTTCACTTTAAAAGCACTCATTTCTTTTGTATTCACATTTTTATTAGTTTAACAATCATAAACCAAAAACACATCTTAATAACAACAGTTCAATAAACACAAAAACAATACAAACAAAATATATCAAATACATCACAGTAGATTAAAAGTCAATAGGCAAACTGCATAAATCAAGATGTACTTTCATGCACAAAGATCTAGGAACTTACTCCAAATATCCTCATATAAATTCATCTTTTTGCATCTGTCGAGAATAATTCTCTCTATCCTGGCCACCTGTCTAAGATCCGAAACCCATTCTGCAAATTTAGGTTTTTCACCATCTTTACACTTTCTGAGAACAGCATTTTTGGCAGAATTAGACGCCCTGCAAAACCAGCATCTTTGGGGATATGTGAGATCAGCCACCAATTCATCCTCACCCAGAATCACACTCACATAGTCAAGTTCTACATCAATCATGAGAACCTCATTCATTTTCAATGACACCTTCCTCCAGAAAGGTCTCAGTTCACAGCACTCCCAAATCATATGTTCAAATGTTCCTTCTGAATATCTGCATCTCTAGCACGCTTCTGAATCAAGAAGAGCCCTTACAAGAAGCCTTTCAGGTGTCCAAAAGACCCTATTCAATATCTTTATCTGACGACTTCCTTAACCCAGATTCAGATATGGTAATGCCATATTATTGCAAATGTTTAGCCACCTATTTTCGCTCATCTCAGAATCTAGTAGGCCTGACCATTTGTCCAAAAGTTCTGAATTTGGTTTCGTGTATTAATTCAACTGATTTTACACTCTTGAAGCCATGTGACCTTCCACTGTGTAGTTTTTCAGCCAGGCTTGCCACCCAGCGTCCGCAGTGAGAGTTTTGTTCATTAAAGCCTTCTTTAGTGTCCTGGATTCCCCCTTGGTGGCTATCCTTTCTTCATCATCCGTAATCCCCGAGGCCCTGAAAAACATCTCCAACCTCTTTACCCAAAGGAGCCATTTAGGTCCCAGTTTGGATGGAGGGCCCATGGTATCGAATTCGGGCATGGGAGCTAGTGTACTGGTCATCCTGCGTGTTCATCTTCTTCCCCAATTCTGGAGTGTGTTAATCACAGGTAATTGTCGAAATTCTCCAGTGATTGGGCTCTGGTCAGCCTGGTCCACTTGTGGCGTGGTTCTTTCTTCCTGCACTTCTTCTCACCTCCAAGCAGTGTGCCACAGCCTTGCCGCTGCAGAGGCTGTGGGAGTTCCAAAAATTGATGCTTCACGGTGCAGATTGCAGGTGGCGCACGAGCACCCTCACGGGCCGCAACCACTGCACACCACGTGCGATCCAAAATGGCCGCCGGCCACACGTGTGGGTCCGTGTCGACACGGAGCAGCGTTCGTCTCCTAGAACGCTATCGGAGCGGAGGACTGCTCCAGCGCCGTCCTCGTCGCCAGTGTTGTGCGCACGGGGGCGGTGTCAGGCCCCACGCTAGCATTCACTCATGCGCTCTGCATTCGCACAAGGAGACACGCCGGAGACGTGTGGTTGCTCGGGTCCCCGGCGCGAACTGCCGGCGGGCCGACTTTATTTCACACTGCGCATGCGCGAGCTTCGTCATCGCTCACACATGCGCACACTCGCGTATTACTACTCAACAGGGACTAACCAGAAGAGGCACCATCCCCACAACTCAATGGACTCACTATAGGGATGCCACAGATTGGTCCCCTAATAAAACTGGACCCTTACACTCCCGGTCCACAATCAATAACCCGCAGCATTCACGAGAGGAGAGATTGGGTGAGGATTAGCCACTTACTCTGGATTTTCTGTCACATTCACACGCCCAGCTTGGGAAAGGCAGAAAGATTGGCCCAGGAGAGCTGACCAATGCCAGCAGAAGGAGGGAGATTTAAGCAGGGGACAGGAAACAGGAAGTTGTGGGTTATTCGGTTGAGGTCAGCAGTGGAGGAGGACCAAGAGACCAGCAGGAGGAGGGAAGGAGCAGTGGTGCGTGAAAACTACAGTTTGAGAAGGTGAGCTATTGGTTTAGTGAGTGCAATGGTACTGTAGTGTGAGCGGGTGTTTGTGTCGCTAATTAGTTAGTTAAAGTAGTGTTAGGAGTGTCTATCTAGTGTAGTGAGTGGTGTTGTAGAAATTGGTGATTGGTGTTGTAGAAAGCGGCTGATTGATAGCATCTGCAGTATTTTCGGAGAAGGAGTTGCATAGTGTGGGAGGAGTAGTAGTAAGGGAGGAGGAGGACTAGTAGTGTGGGAGTAGTAGTAGTGTGGAGGCAGTGTAGTAGTAGTGTGGAGGCTGCAAAGTAGTAGAGGATGAGGGGTGTAGGAGTGGTAGTGGGATTAAGAGGGGAGTAGTGGTAAATTCAAAGGGTGGAGGCGATAAGTATGAAGAGTGTGTAACATTGGAGGGAGAGAAAGAGGGGTGGACAGGAGCCAAGAAGGAGGCAATAAGTAGAGTAGAAAGGGTAAGGGGAGTGTGGGTGTGAAGAACCAACCTATGCCCCACTGAGTAAGTGCAAGTCAATATCTCATCTGCCTATAAAATACTAACACCTGGTTAGAGTAGAGACAGATAGGAAGTCCCTGAGGGAGATAAAATAGCCTGCATTTATGAAGGACACCTTTAGAGAAGGAAGATCCACGAAGTAGGGATTATCTGGCTGTAGACACTAACTTGCGGGCTAAGGACGTCTGGGTCACGAACAAGCACCCACCCCAGGTTGAGAAAGGGATGGCCCTTGGCCCCACAAAAGTACAATGCACACCCGTGTACTATCTTAGCGGTTTATTGTGGCTTTCTTGCCATCTATGACATCTGAGGACTTATTCCAGGTGCCCCTTTGTTCTTCTGTGAGCATAATGGATTTTCATGATTAAAGGCAAACAAAGCATGTTCATTCCAGTTGGCACAGCGGAATCTCCAGGGAAACGTAACCCTCCCTCATTGGAACATGTAAGCAGGGTTGAAATGGGGTTTCTTGTGAGTGAGTAGGAAAAACAACAAAACAAGCATTGGCTAAGCCACCTCAAGACACCATATGATTGTGTTGGCATGAAAGGCTTATTCACTTGTTGATGGAGTGTAGGCCATTTTTATCACATATTTCACAATGACTTAACTCCTTTTTGTTCAAAATATCCTGAATAAGAATCACATTGCAATTTAAACACTGCCAATACAATAGAAATATGGTACACTGTGAAGCTTCATTATGAACACATACCCATATTTTTATTTGTAAAATCACAAGAGGGTCTACTTTTATAAATGCAGTTACATTTGCAGTTATATTTGTAGTTCCTTTCAATAAAGTTAAATACATTTTCCTCTGCAAAAAAGTGTTTGAGTTTCACTTTAAAAGCACTCATTTCTTTTGTATTCACATTTTTATTAGTTTAACAATCATAAACCAAAAACACATCTTAATAACAACAGTTCAATAAACACAAAAACAATACAAACAAAATATATCAAATACATCACAGTAGATTAAAAGTCAATAGGCAAACTGCATAAATCAAGATGTACTTTCATGCACAAAGATCTAGGAACTTACTCCAAATATCCTCATATAAATTCATCTTTTTGCATCTGTCGAGAATAATTCTCTCTATCCTGGCCACCTGTCTAAGATCCGAAACCCATTCTGCAAATTTAGGTTTTTCACCATCTTTACACTTTCTGAGAACAGCATTTTTGGCAGAATTAGACGCCCTGCAAAACCAGCATCTTTGGGGATATGTGAGATCAGCCACCAATTCATCCTCACCCAGAATCACACTCACATAGTCAAGTTCTACATCAATCATGAGAACCTCATTCATTTTCAATGACACCTTCCTCCAGAAAGGTCTCAGTTCACAGCACTCCCAAATCATATGTTCAAATGTTCCTTCTGAATATCTGCATCTCTAGCACGCTTCTGAATCATGAAGAGCCCTTACAAGAAGCCTTTCAGGTGTCCAAAAGACCCTATTCAATATCTTTATCTGACGACTTCCTTAACCCAGATTTAGATATGGTAATGCCATATTATTGCAAATGTTTAGCCACCTATTTTCGCTCATCTCAGAATCTAGTAGGCCTGACCATTTGTCCAAAAGTTCTGAATTTGGCTTCGTGTATTAATTCAACTGATTTTACACTCTTGAAGCCATGTGACCTTCCACTGTGTAGTTTTTCAGCCAGGCTTGCCACCCAGCGTCCGCAGTGAGAGTTTTGTTCATTAAAGCCTTCTTTAGTGTCCTGGATTCCCCCTTGGTGCAGTCCTGGAGGTCTTTACTTGTACGCAATTGTTTGAAACTCAGCCACTTTTGCCCATCCATTTTGTCCTCTAGGCAATGAATGCCCCTAACAGCCAATTCGGCCAGAGAAGTACTTTCCCGTTAACCTTAATGTCAGGATTCAGCCAAATTGAGGTGATGGAATTCCCCACTATATCCTGTTTGCACTTCCTCATAAGAGCTCTCCAACATGTCCTGATAAAAGTAGTTGGTGGAAAAGATTTGCAGCCCGCTCCATCCATTGTGGAAAGAATAGCTCTCGCAGAGAGAGGGGAGAATTTACTTGTCTCTGCCTGAGTCCAAAAGTTATTTGAGTTCTCAATGAATGGAACTAGGTGTCTTGCACCAAATGCCAGATGATATTTGTCAAAGTCTGGAACACCCAGACCCCCTCTTCCTTGAGAAAACTGCAGCTTCCACAGTTTCAATCACGTCTGTTTTCCTTCCCATAGAAAAGCTTGAATCAAACTCGCAATTCTTTTAATGATTCCTTTTCTGACCAGTAGTGGAATCATGTTCAACACATAATTTATTCTAGGAATCGATGTCATTTTGAGAGCGTGTACCCTGCCCCAGAGTCTCAATTTCAGTTCATTCCATCTTTTCAGATCTGATTCCAGATTTTGTATAATACAGGCAAAGTTAACCTCCATCATTCTCGACACATCTTTTGTCAACCAAATGCCTAAATATTACATCCTTTCAGGACACCAATGAAAACCATAGGTATTCATACTCAAGGATGAACAGCAACTCAACGCCGGCATTGCCTCGGATTTCATCCAGTTGATTTTGTAACGTGATAATCTATGAAAGGCTTCAATTTGGTTCATCAACACTGGAACAGAGGGTGAGGTCAGAGGTGGAAGGAGGAGGACCACAAGACCAGCAGGGGGACAGAGTGAAGGAATGTGGAGGTGGTTTGATAGAGGGGTACTGATGAGTGAAAGTGCATGAGGACGAGGAGAGAATGAAGTAGTGGTGGTTGTAGTGGGAAGAGGGGAGTAGAAGTAGTAAGAGGAGGGGAGAAAGTAGTAGTGAGTTGCAGTAGTAGTGAGTGGTCATGGTAGTAGAGATAGGTGTGGGAGGTGGTAGTAAGTGGTGGCAGTAGTGGTGAGAGATAGTAGTGAGGGGTTGTAGTAGTGGTGAGAGAGTGTAGTGGTAGTAGAAGAGACGAATTAGTAGTAAAGAAGAAGTAGAAACAGAGTCTTGGTAAGAGAAGAGAGAAGAGATAGTAGTGAGCGGTAGAGGAAGTAACATCAAAGGGTGAAGGTAGGAAGGTGAAATGAAACCTCAGAAGATCAGAAGCATGATGATGAGGGGAATGCAGGAGGAAAATCGAGTAGAAGGGCAAGGTGAGACTGTGCGTAAATGTCGGGTGACTCCAAAAGGGTGAATGCAATGTAATGTTCCTTAACTCCCCTTAGAACACTAAGCATGGATAGGAGAGGGATAGTTAAAAGGCCCTTATGGAGTCAGCTAGCCGATGGATCAGGGAACTATTGATGCTTTAGCCCAAGGAGAAAGACAATAGGGGTTACTATGCCGTAGCACCATCCAGCATTACAGAAGCCTGGGATAGGGTGGTGGCAGCCAAATAGACAACAGAGAGAGAGGGATGGCTCTAATGCCAAATACCACAAGGCTCCTTGAATATCTTAAAATACTGAATTTCTGTCCAAGCCTACCGCTCTATCATTTCCAATAAACACTCCTTAACCATCCTAAGGTGTCAGAGGAGTTCTTTGGTGGTGCCCTATCAATTGTGGTGTCAGAAGTGCGATCTTTAGACCCTTATACAGAGATCTAACTACATCTGAAAATATGAACTCTGGATCGAAGCATTTCAGCACTAGAAATAAGGCTTGCAAAGCTGTATGTTTGAATCAACATCCAGGAGAAGCCCTGCAAGGGAGAGCGTAAACCATCCAACTACCCTGTTTGGAGCAGTTCGAAGGTAGTGTAAAGAGCCTACGAGGAGCCTCCCGTAAGCAAGTCTTGGGGAGTCCTCAGGGACCTGAATAGTCCTACAGCTGGAAGGTCACTCGTTCCATCAGTTTAGAAAGGCCAGCCACACAGATGAGGAAGAAGAGATATTTCTTCCCCAAAAAGGGACTGTGGACCTGGTACATTATTAAGGCCCTGACAGGGAAAGGATGAAAGACAATTTACGAGCATTAGTAGAAGGGCAACTTCATATCAGTCACAAACACCAGGCGACCAAGGCAGCCATGTCTGATAGAAGAGACCAGCCAGCCGATCCTCTGACCATATTACATAAAGTAAGGACATAGAGTGGCCTTCTTTGTCAACTTTGAAAGAGTGGCTGTAACTGCGGGCTGGCATAGGGGCCGACTGACCTGGTACATCATCCCTTTATTAACGGGCAAATAACAGCAGGCTTTCCAGGCCGTAAATTCAGGTGGGCGAACCCAGTTTTACGAGCTGAAACAAGGAATTTTTTGAATGGCTGGGTCAGGACTGGGAGTTAAATGCGGTTGGGAAATTTGCTATTACAATCAGGCAAAACCTCAAGACAAATGTCTTGCCGTATCTGGGACCTACTCCATAAGTGGTTGACCAACAAGTCCTTAGGGGAAGTAAAGGAAATGTTGTTTTTTGAATATTTCATCGAATCACTTCCCCCCCATATCTGCACAGGGCCTTTTGGCAACTACACAAGCCCACCTTGGAGGAGGCCATACAAACTTCACCATCTTCTCCCGAAGAGGAAACATCACCCTGCAGAGTCACTTCACCAGTCTACATGGCTAGCTCACCTGGGCTAGATCATGACGTACAGGAGGACCTGCTCCCTTTAAAGATGGCCACCGCTGACCCTGACCCTCCAGCGGCCCATGCAGCATTGCACTACTATGCTCCAGCCTTCCCGTATGCCTCGCCATCAAGCACATTTGATTAGGTGCAGGCACAGGAAAACACAGATGCAAGCATCCGTCGTCAGGCAGAGCCAGCCCCCAGCAAGGCCCACGATTAAGGCCATTGCCTGTCCAAACAGTCCACCTGAGGCCACGTCACCATCTTCCTCTGTAGAGGAAACATCACCCTGCAGAGTCACTTCACCGGTCTACAGGGCTAGCCCACCTGGGCTACATCATGACATACAGGAGCACCCGCTCCCTTTAAAGATGTCCACCGCTGACCCTGAGCCTCCAGCAGCCCTATAGCATTGCACTGCTATGCTCCAGTTTTGCTATGTGCCTCGCCATCCAGCACCTTTGATTGGTTGCAGGCACAGGAAAACATGGATGCGAGCATCCGCCAGCAGGCAGAGACGCCCCCCAGCAAGGCTCACCATTAAGGCCATTGCCTGTCTTGGCCTGTCCACCTGAGGCTACTTCACCATGTTCCCCCGAAGAGGAAACATCACCCCGCAGAGCCGCTCCACAAGGCTAGCCCACTTGGGCTATACCATGACGTACAGGAACACCCGATTCCCTTTAAAGGTGGCTGCCACCGACCGTAAGCCTCCAGCAGCCCCTACAGTATTGCACTACTACGCTCAAGCTTTCCCCTGTGCCTCACCATCCAGTACCTTAGATTGGTTGCAGGCACAGGAAAACATGGATGCAAGCATCTATCGGCAGGCAGAGCCGTCCCCCACCAAGGACCTCCATTAAGGCCATTGCCTGTCTGGCCCTGTCCGGGCACGGACTGCCAATACCGGACCATACCTACCCTTCTTCACACACCTGCCTCTGTGCAACTTCCCCAAAAAAAAACACCCACGAGGAACTGGGACCGCCCGACATGTCACCCACACTGATCGCCTGGGCTTTGACCACGTGCACCGAGCCATTTACCCAACTCCTTGATGCATGTAAGCAAGCCCTGACCCCAGTGAGCTGCATCACATGCACCATCCTCCACCTCATCTGCACCTCAAACCCTCTCACCCCAGCCCTGCATGCTTCCTACCACCCCTCCTATTCACCACCAAACACCACCTCAACCTACTACAAGCTCCTCCTGCAGTGCAGCTGATCACATCAACCAATGGCGCCATCTCTACCACCTCACAATCCCTAGCCAACCCTACTCCCTTCCTCCCACCACTTACCCTCATCCCCTCTGAAGTCCATCACCACTCACCACCCACCAACTCACTCACCCAACCCCTTGCATCCCAGGCAAGACTAGGCCCAAAGACTTGCCACCTTATGAGTATGCATCACACCTCCAATTCCCTGCAAACAACCACAAGTACACCTTCTTTTTCTAGGCTTAACTAGGACTGGGAGGCTATCCTGCACCACAGCACGCCCTCTCCTACCACCCCAAATAGCATACTCCCATCCAAAACCAACTCTACCAACTCAAACAATATAACCCCCACCAACATCACCCACCTCAACTGTGCTCTCATCAACAAGCGCTCCCTAGGTGCGCACGCCACAGATAACCATGACCTCAGTGATGAAAAAAAATTAACATCCTAGCCATCACGAGACTTGGCTACACAATGCAGCGGCCCAACCCTCCGCCTAGCCATTCAGAGTGGATACACCATTTTAAGTACTGACGACCCTCTAAACCCAGAGGAGGAGTAGCCCTAATCTTCAAATCCACCCTGTCTTTCAGAGAGATTTCCACACAAACACTACCGTGGTACAAACTCCTACTCACCAAACTCCCCCTCGATCCACAAACAACCCTAAACCTTCTCCTTTTCTATCGACACCCTAACAATACTAGCTCCCCTGAATCAGAAATAGCCTTGCTTCTGTCACCCCTGATCAAACCTAACACAAAACTCAACCTCCTTGGTGACTTTAATTTAGGTTTCAATGACCCCACTGATATCAAATCCACTGCCCTCGCTATGACACTCACTGAGATGAAACTCAGTCAAATGATCTCGTCTCCCATCCACATCAAAGGCTGAATCCTTGACTGGATCGATAACATCAACACCAACATTTCCATAACAGCAATCAACTCCCTCCCATGGACTAACTACTCCCTGATCGAATATAACGTATCACACTCACTATCACACCAACCAAACCACCACCACACAGCAGATTCAAGCCTGCAACACCTGCAGCCTCACCAAAGAAACACTAGAACCCACCCTTTCCCATCTACTCTCAGGCCATACTAACAACAGTGACCCACAATCCATCGCCTGTGTGAAAACTCCACATTCCTCAAAGCACTGGACCCCACACCCCTCTCAAAACTCAAATAACTAGGCAACCACAATGCAGTAAAAATTGGTCCTCTGAAGAACTTCACTCCCTCCGTATACAAAAATGAACACTCGAACACCCCTGGAAAAAAACATCTCACTGCAGCTTACAAAAATGCCCTCACGACCACTGCCAAAGCTTACAAATCTGCCATCATATTCACTAATCTAACATCTACAACTCTAGGATCATCGAAGCCAACTTCAATGCAAAAAAGCTCTTCATAATCCTCAAAGAGTTTCAAAACCCAGCACCACCCACTTCAAATTCTCCCAAAGATAAAGATTGGAGCAGCACCGTACAAGCAGCCCTCATGGACAAAACACCCAAACTGAGAGACAAAACCTCAAAACAATCCGAGCTAACCTTCAACCCCTCCTGAACCTGATGATCCCCACTCCACTCCACCTATCTCAGCCCCATCCCAATTAACACCAGTCATCCCTACATCTGTCACCACAACTATCCAGCTACACAAAGCCACCAAATGGAAAGGAGACACCTGCACAGCGCTTATCATTAAAGACTGTGCTGAAACCCTCAGTCCGATCATCAATACCTGATGCACCACAGGGACTAGCCCCACATCTATCAAAGAAGCCTGGGTGATTCCCTTACTCAAGAAACCCTCTCTCAACCCCACCGTCCCCAACAACTACCACCCCATTACCACTGTCCCCTTCTTCCTCAAAATATCAGACCGCACAGGCTCATCCATATTTAATCATTCGTTGAACACCACAACCAGCTTGGCTCCTGACAATCAGGCTTCAGACCCAAACACAGTACAGAAACAGCCCTCCTTGCCCTCAAAATACAGCTTGATGGCATTTTTGACAAAGGATAACGTAGCTTTCTGTTACTCCTGGATCACTCTGGTGCATTTGACCTCATTGACCATGACATACTCTGTCAGCAGATCATCACAAAGTTTCACATCACTCCAGAAGCAACTACCTTGATAAAATCATTCCTGAGTGGTCGCACCTCCAGAGTATTCATCGGCAAAGCAGGTGCTGACACCACACTGGTCCCTTATGGCATCCCACAAGGATCCTATATCTATCCCACTCTGTACAACACATACACCAAACCCCTATTTGACCTCGTAGACAACCTTAACATCACAAACACTAACTTTACTGACTACACACAGATCTTCCTACCCATCTCGGGCAACTACATTAAAGACACCACAACCATCAATCAAATCTATTGCGTCATCCAAACCTGGATAGCAAGTCACCACCTATGCCTTAACGATTAAAAAACTGATTTAGGAGGCCACCACAGGGTGCACGGATGAAGCTTGTTTAACCTTGCAGCTTGAGGACCACTGGACAGAAAGGGGTGCTGAGCCCCCCTTCATGCTCCACATGCTCTGATCTGACAAAGGTAGCCCCTACTGGAAACATCAGGGCAGCCCCTGGACAAATCTGGAGATAACCGACCACCTAGGAGCCGAGATCTTGCCAATGGAAATGAACGCAGCAGTGAGGGATTCTGCGTTCCTGTCGGTGGGGAAGGCTTGCAGAGGTACTGCAGGCATGGCACTCCGAAGCTCGTGCAGGCTATAAAGTTCGGCTAAGATCGATCGGTGAGTGAGGCTGTAGAGAAGGGGATTATGGCTGGCATACGCAGCCCTTAGCATGGAAGGGATTTCCCCCGCTCATAGGGGGGGGTAAAGAAACCAAAAGAATATTGGTGGGGGCCCGTGCATCATCCTTTTTTTTTTTTAATAACATATTTTATTATATTTTGTGCAAGAAACAACAAGAAATCAACAAGAAATCAACGAGAAATCAACAAAACTACAAGACTACAAGACTTTGCATACGGCTGGCAGGGTAGCCTGGACGAATACACTGGAGGACATAGGCAAGCATAGCAACACATGTGAAATAAAGTATATGAGCAGTTGAGGTGGCAATCAATTCCTGGCTAGTCATATTACGTGAAAATGCCCCAAAGCATGGTGTTAGCAGGCATGGAATTTGCGGGACTGCACGCCAATGCACAATAACGCTATTACAGTGGATTTACATTGTTTGTTCCCATCTTCCCCAAATCTTGTCCGCTTTGCCCGGACAACCTCTGGCTTGGTAGACTCTGCGTTCCATTAAAATGATTGCATCCACGTCCGATAGCCAGTGATCATATTTCGGGGTGTTTTCTGAACCCCATAATTGCGCGATGTTCCTTTTCGCAATTCCTGTGGCAGTTGACACAAGTAGCTTTTCGAATCGTGACAGTTCTAGGTCGTCTGTAATACCTAGGAGCATGAGTTTAGGGTCCGTCGGAACTGGGCGGGACATGGCCCGGGAGAGCCTTGCGCTACATTTATGCCAGAAGCGTTGTATGCGTGCACACTGCCAGAGGATGTGGTAAAAGGATCCTTCTTCTTGTTTGCAGCGTAGGCACTTGGGGTCGGTCGATTTACCCCAATTGTAGAGTGTTATTCGAGGATAATATATCCGATGTAGTATTTTAAGCTGTACCAAACGAATCCGTGCCGAGATTGCGCATTCTCTAGGATACATTAAGATTTCAATCCAGTCTTCCGGTAATATGGGGCCAATGTCATTTTCCCACTTCGTCTTCAGGGTCAGAAGTTCTTTCGTGCCGAATGAAGAAACAACATTGTACATGGTAGACGTGACTTTATTGTTCACCTTGTCCATTACTATATTTCTTTCAATAGGTGTGCATTCCGGCATGTCCACAAGTTGGGCTCTGTGTGCGACAAGTGCGTGTTGTAGCTGTCTGTGGTGATACTGTTCAGATTCCGGCAGGCCATGTGCCGCTGCGAGCTCGGGGAACGGCATCAGCCGGTCATTTACGATTATCTGTTGGATCATCTGTATGCCAGCTACGACCCAGGCTGGCCATTTCGGGAGGTTGGCAAGATTCGAAAGGTGAGCATTGTTCCAGATGGGCTGGAGTGGGGTGATTTTCTTGTCCCAATCCAAGTGTCTGTGTATATCTTTCCATATCAGGGCTGTGTGTACTGCTATCGTGTGTGCAGGTGGGTGAGTTTGTTTGCAGTAGAGACTTTCAAGTGGGGACATTCCATGTCTCGCCGCTAGTTCGGCTCTTATGTGAGGTATGCTCGGGTCCCCGTGTAGAATATCATTGACTGTTGCCATCTGGGATGCCCAGTAATAAATCTGAATATTCGGGAGCCCTATTCCCCCTTCCCAAACTGAGCGTTGGAGAGTGTGGAGGGCAATTCTCGGACGCTTCCCACCCCAGAGGAGTATACGTGTTGTGCTATTTATACTGTGGAATTCTGCAGCGGGAACGTGGAGGGGGGCATTCTGAAGAACATATAAAAAGCGGGGTAGGGCCAGCATCTTGAAGAGCGCTGCCTTTCCTAACAGTGTCAACGGGAGTGCCTGCCAGTGGGTTACATCTTGCTTATATCTTTTAGCAAGTGGACGTAGATTTTGTTCTACATAGTTATTTAATTAATTGGTGATTAAAATACCCAGGTATCGGAACTGTTTGGTTTCAACCTTATATGGGGAGCCCGCTGTCGGAACGCAGTCTATCCCTTTAACCGGGAACAGCACAGATTTGGACCAATTTACTTTAAGTCCGCTAAAGGATCCGTATTCTATTAGGATTTGCGTGACCACAGGGCATGAAGAGGCTGGGTCACTCAGGTATACTAGGAGGTCATCTGCATAGAGGGAAACTCTATCTTCACAGCCCGGACCCCATCGAAAGCCAGTCCATGCGGAAGAATCCCTCAGGAGGACTGCTAGTGGTTCCATTATTAGTGCGAACACCATCGCCGAAAGTGGGCAACCTTGTCTGGTTCCCTTCCCTATTCGGACAGTGCGCGACGGCCACCCATTTACTTTAACCTCGGCTATTGGGTTCTTGTATAGGAGTTGCACCCATTTTATGAACGGTGCTCCGAAGTGCATCCTATGCATTATGGCCCATAGCGCCTCCCAGTGAACAGAGTCGAATGCTTTCTCGAAGTCTATGGCCAACAGAGCCAGAGATTGCTGCAGGGCCGGGGCTCTTTCTAGTGCCAAGTGTAATCTGCGAATGTTCATTCTAGTCGATCGCTGGGGCATAAAGCCACATTGGTCCGGGTGAATCAGTGATGTAATGACTAGTTGTAATCTGTTGGCTAGAACTTTGGCGAGAATTTTTGCTTCGCTATTGATAAGGGATATGGGACGATAGGATGTGCATTCTTCTGGGGGTTTGCCTTTTTTAGGGATCACTACGATGGTAGCCTTGCGAAGGTCGGGTGGGAGCTCATTCTGGGTTAGAGAGTGTTCAAACACCTTGAGCAAGTGTGCGGGTATGTCCAGATGTTGTAGTTTTTTCCAAATGTCAATCGGGAACCCATTCGGCCCCGGGGTCTTGCCGGCCTGGAGTTGCATAATGGCAGTTGATATCTCGGTAGTAGTGATTTTACTATCTAGGGCAGTGGTCTGGTCTGGGGTGAGTGTTGGGAGAACGATATCATCTAGTATGGTACTATCCACAGTGTCGGTGGGGGGTTCGTAGAGGTTCTCGTAGAACTCAGCAAAGCGTTCAGCGATCTCTGCGTCGGCATAGACTAGGTTTGCGTTTAGGGTTCTGATGCATTTCACCTTCGATTGTCCTTCATCACGTCTTTCCAGCCACGCAAGCAGTTTGCTTGCTTTGTCGCCTGTTTCATATACACGCGCCTTCATTGCTGCGTGTGCTTTCTTGGCACAGTCCAAGGATAAGTTATGGAGCTTCCGCTGTGCCAACAGTAGAGCCCTGTTTGACTCCGGGGTGTCATTGGCAATGTGGTCCAGTTCCTTGGATGTGACCTCGGATTCAGCTTCGACGATCTTTTCGCGCTGTTTCTTCTTCTTATGGGACGTCCACGATGTGATTTCTCCGCGGAGGACTGGTTTGTATGCCTCCCATAGTGTATTGGGGTTATCAACTGAGTCTATATTAAGCTCAAAGTAGTCGGAGGTGGCGGTCTCTACCATCTCCTGAAATTCAGGGAATCCTAAATAGTAGGTATTTAGGCGCCATGAGGGGGGTGGTCTCGGTCTGGCCGTTTCCAGCTCCAGCAGCAATGGGGAATGGTCAGAGATTCCTCGGGGAAGGAAGGATGCATTGTTTATTTGGTGGACACTTTGGTGTGGGCGGAAGAAGTAGTCTATCCTAGACATCGAGGCGTGGGCCCCCGAGTGGAAGGAGTATTGACGAGTCTGTGTATTAAGGGCCCTCCATGCGTCACAGAGGCCCATTGCGGACACGAAGGAGGCCAGTTTGGTTGTGGTGGCGGGATTCCTGGTCCTTAGGTGCGTGCGATCAAGCGTATAGTCCATGACCTCATTGAAGTCTCCCCCTATCACCAATGTGTCTGCAGTTCTCGTTGCTAGGATGGGGGTGATTTCGTTTAGCAGATCTTTGAGGAGAGCTGGCGGGGAGTACACTGCCATGAGTGCCAGTGTTTGGTTCCATAGTGTTGCCTGAATGAATGCGTAACGGCCTCCCCTGTCCAGCAACACGTCTGTGGTCACTAGTGGAAGCCTCTTGTGGATTAGTACGAGGACCCCTCTCGCTCCCATAGTAAAGCCTGCGTGTATCGCAGTGCGGTAATTAGATCTTTGAAAAAATTTGCATGTGGTTCCGGCCAGGTGTGTTTCGGTCAGTATGGCTATGTCTGGGGAATGTCTATTTAGATATTGCAAGACTAGCCGTCTTTTGATGCTGGCGCCCAGTCCGTTCACATTCCATGCTAGGAGTTTAAGATTACTTTGGGTTGTAGTGTTTCGGGTTGCCATTGTCAATGGGCAGTTTGTTTACACAGATATATTTCCTTGGTTGCATGCACAATATTTCCGTCGTATTCGATCCGTATAGCATATTCGTCTTGCCTCTGTATGTCAAACATTGAATAACCATAGAAAACCCAACTCCCCCCTCCCCATACTCCACCCACAACTGAAGCATCTGTCGACCCAGTGTTAACTTTTAAACAATTTAACAATAGTCTACATCTGCCTGCCTCGTGGCAATCCGCGTCTCGGGCACAGATGTGCCAGTTGTTACGCCCCGGGGGGGAGACACAAGGCAGGGTGTTGGAACTCCGCTATGTGGTGTTCCGAGTTCGTTTGGTTTGGTGTCCAGGGGCTGGGGGGGGGGGGGGCGCTGTGTGGGCGGCCGCCAGCCGGAATTGCTATCTTAGTCGCATTTACAGTGTACAGTACAGCATCCCTGCAGGGTCATAATGATGGCTTGGATATCTCAGATATTAGTGATGTCTACTAAAGTTCTGCTTGTTGTGGGACTCCGTCCTGTTGTTGTTGCTGCGGTTCCCGATCAGGCGGTCGGTCAGGGCGCGGTCCATTCCGTTCTCTCCCTCCTCTCCCGGCAGTACTCCAGTCGCCGTCTATGTGTCTTTCAGCCCAGCTCCACGCCTCCTTGGGATCGGTGAAGTGGACTGTCGTGTTCTTGTGATATATTTTGAGTTGGGCAGGGAATATTAGCCCGTATTTGACTCCCATTGCTTGCAGGCGTTTTTTGAGGGGATCAAAGGATTGGCGCGCTTTCTGTACTTCTCTGGTGAAGTCAGGGAAGAAGGCAATCCTTGAGCCATTGTATGTAATAGTCCCTTTGGACCTCGCCAGTTGCAGTACTGTGTCCCTGTCTCTATAATTTAGAAACCTCGCAATGACTGTACGTGGTGGTGCTCCTGGGGTGATCTTGCCTGTGGGGATGCGATGGGCTCGCTCGATGGAAAAGAATTTGGAGAAGGATTGTAGATCATATATGTCCGCAAGCCACCCTTCAAGAAAAAGTTCCATGCAATCTCCTTCTGCTTTCTCCGGAATACCCAGTATGCGGACGTTGTTCCGTCTTGATCTGCCCTCACTTTCATCGGCTCTCGATTCCAGGAGCTTTATGCGTGCCAACATGCCGGACATCTGTCGGCTCACACCGCGAAGGTTGTCCTCCGTTTCGAGATCCGCATCTCCGCTTCCCCAGTACGAGAGGTCAGCTTCTGTAGATCATGTCTTAGCAGGGATACATCCGCACCAATGCTGTCCATCTTTTTCTCCATGGAGGTTCTAGAACTGGCAATAGCACCCATTATGTCTCTGAGGGAGATACTATCCTCCATGGGGTCTGAGTCCTGTTGCGTTGGTCTTTCCGGGGAGCGGGTGAGTGGCGTAGTTGCGTATTGTTCAATCCGGCTTTGAGTGGAGGTCTTCCTAGGCTTATCTTTCCCCATTGTAAGTGAATTGGGGAGGTGGTGGCAAAGGTTCTCGTTAGAGGGCAGGGAAGCAAGTGTTGGTGTTCAACAGGCAGAAGAAATGGTTATGGCAGGCTCCACTGATGGCCCTTCGGGAGAGGGGCATCCACAGTCCATGTGCACGCAGCTGGACACGTGTCGGGGGAAGCCCACAGATTGGGGTCTGGTTCGGAGGGCCGAAGTTCTGTGGACCGCTACTAGGTGATTTTGGGTAAGCCGGTGAGGCCTATCTCTCCGGGGTTCGGAGTTTCGCTCAGGAGCTGCGACACACACATCGGGCCCGGAGCGTGGCGTTTGCAAATATGTGGCCGGGAAAAGTCTCACAGGATGCCAGGATCCAATCCCCCGTCTCCCCCTCTCCTTACCGCTTGGCCCGAGTCCTCAGCGAGCGACCGGGAGGGTGATCAGGAGTCGCCGTCGGAGCTCAGCGGGTGCTTGACTGGGACCGGAGCGGCATTGTCCCAGTGATCCTCTGGTGGGGCCCGTATCGTGCCGCGCCTGTATCAGGAGGTGTGGATCACGGCGGGGGAGGGCGCCTTCGTATTGTTGGAGCTGCCGGCTGGCATCTCGCCCCTTCAGGCGAGGTGACGGTATAATTTCCCACAGGCTCTCGTACGTCGCATCCAGCGCGTGGGAGGTCGCGCTCACTTCGCAGTTTCCTGGGGTGGCAGTGGTTTCAAGGATTCACAGTCTCTGCCTCCCTCGCCCTCAGGCGGCCATCTTGGATGTTGGTAGCGGTCCACAATTTGAGTGCGCTGAGGGCTATATCTCGCAGAGCCCGCACCGATTCGGGTCCGCAATGTTCCGATTCGAAGCAGCAGGATTTCGGACGTCGCTGTAGTATTTTAGGGCTTTTATCCATAATTCTAGTCGCAGGATGGATGTAGGATTAGGCTGGCGGCCGGGAGCAGCGAGGAATCACGTCCTCATCCTACGCCTGCTGGCCACGCCCCTGCCGTGCATCATCCTTGAGGCATAGAGGCGAGAGACCGGTTCAGAACCGGCACAAACCAACACTTGGGATGTGGGGGCTCTGCTCGTCCATCCTCCCATTCCGAACTGTGGGAGACCACACATTCGATTCCATTGGTCCCGGGAGAGGACTGAAGGAGGGAAGGCCGCTTTGTAGTGCATGGACGGGAGCCCCCGGGAGGAGATGCTCTAGGGATAAGACATTGGGCCTGATTATAACATAGGCGCTCCCGTAATGAAGGGTGCCGGTACGGGACCGGCCCCCTTCATTACGGGACGCCCTATTACGAGGTTGCCTTAGCGGGTCCAGCAAGGGGAACAGGGAGCTAATAACGGGCCATTATTAACAGGCCCGTTATTAGCTCCCTCCCCAATCCCATTGAGCCCTATGAAGGCTCAAATGGGAATGGGGATGGGTTCCTTCAAGGAGGAATTACCGGGTCCTCCAAAGTCGGAATGACCGGGTTATTCCTCATTGAAGGAACCCCGTACTGGGACCCGGTGTGGAGGCAGCCATGTCCTTATGAAGGGCATGGCTACCTCCATGCTCGTGTGTAGGTCACAAACTTTTCCTTGTTGCATAGCTGATGAGTCTTTATAGGCACTGACCACCAAAGTTCAGAAATTATGAAGAAAGGTTATGCAAGGGGGATCGCACATGTGCATGATGGGAGGGAGATGGGGGCTCAGAAGAGGTTGCATTGAGTTTTATTTACTCTGGTGGTCAGGAGACAACTGGTGGTCTGGTCCAAAGAGGCGTTCAGACAATGGGCCTCATTAGACCCTGGCGGCCACGGAATGAACGGTGCCAGTAAGGGACCAGCACTGTTCATTCGGGCTGCCCTATTATGAGGTCTGCAGTGGGTCCCTCTCTGGAATGCCTGCTTAGACCAGGCGTCCTTAGCAGGACCCGCTAGCAGACCAGGATGCTAACGACGGGCCCGTTATTGACGGCATCCTCCCCATTCCCATTGAGTCCTATGGGGGCATGTATGGGGAATGGGGATACACCGGGTCTGGGTCCTGCGAAAGGGATTTACTGGGCCCTCCAAGGTCGGAATGGCCCGGTAAATCCCCTTTTGCGGGACACAGACCTGGTACCCAGTATGGGGCCCAATGTGCTGGACTGGCCGCTTAGGGGTGATGGAGGGGGACAGGGGATTTCTGCGGGAAACCTACTGGGAAGGGAGTTATAAGGCTATTCAGATGTTTCTGTTGAGCTTGTTCAGACATGACAAGGGCACAAAGGCACAAGCACGACCAATATACCGCTCACGACACATTGCACAAAGCACAGGGATGGTAACCTTAACAGCATGCATACAATAAAAAGTCATAGGTACAGGCTTTGATTTCACGATAGGCTCCCACAATGCAAGAGGTGTCAACTCTTCAGCTGAGAGATCTTTGGTTCTTAGAGAATTCTTGAGATCTAAATTGGATGTCCTATTGTTGAAGGAAACACATTGGCAGAAGGGTAAAGAGCTAACATTAAGAGCAAAATCAGTGTGTGAAGTACACATGTCGTCGGCCCTGACTAAGAAAAGAGGGGTGGTTATAGTCCTATCGAACCGGTTAGGGTTGTATGTGGAGCAAGGGATAGTTGATTCAGACTGCTGATGTGTGTTTATAAAGGGTAGCCGAACATTCACAATAGGATAAGTATATTGCCCAAATATGGGACAGCTGTCTTTCTGGGAAGGTGTTAAGGAAAAACTCTCTCTCTTCGATGAGGGGACCTTGGTAGTTGGAGGAGACTTCAACATGGTGTTAGATCCGATCAGAGACTGGAAAAGGCTTGGGGATGCTACAATGACACAATCAAAAGAGGGTGACTCTAGGCGATTCTGGAGAGTGAACCAGGAGCTAGGTGTCATGGACTCACTCATTGAACCAACAGAGGGAGATAGACCATACATTTATTACTTACAAATTCACAACACATACTCGAGAATAGACATCATTTTGGTGGATAATACCCATAAGCGGTCGATTTTGGAATCCCAGGTTATTCCTATACCATCATCAGCTTTATTGTGATTTAAAACCATAAAAGCAGCACTATACAAATACAATGTCAGTGCAAACAAATTGATAATGCATGCATAGTTCAAAGACAAGCAACTTACAAAAATTTAGCAAAAATCAATTCTTAAAATCTGGTTACTTTCGTATTGATATGTGTTTATAAAGGGGAGGCTGCAAGGCTGAACATTCACAAAAGGATAAGTAAATTGCCCAAATATGGGACAACTGCCTTTCTGTGAAGGGGTTAAGGAAAAACTATCTCTCTTCGTTGAGTGGACCTTAGTAGCTGGGGGAGACTTCAACATGGTGTTAGATCCAATCAGAGACTGGAAAAGGCTTGGGGATGCTACAATGACACAATCAAATGAGGGTGACTCTAGGCGATTCCGGAGAGTGAACCGGGAGCTCGGTGACATGGACTCACTCATTGAACCATCTGAGGGAGATAGACCATACACATATTACTCACAAATTCAGAACTCATACTTGAGAATAGACATTAATTTGGTGGATAGTACCCATAAGGGGTCGATTTTGGAATCCCAGGTTATTCCTATATCATCATCAGCTTTGTTGCGGTTTAAAACCATAAAAGCAGCAGCATACAAATACAATATCAATGTCAGTTCGAACAAATGGATAATGCATGCTTAGTTCAAAGACAAGCAACTTACAATAAATAAGCAAAAATCAATTCTTAAAATCTGGTTACTTTTTTATAAAGGATTTAATTTACCCCTTCTTAATTGGCACATTAAAATATGTTTCCTAGCACAACTTATATTTGGGATTCATATTCCAACTTTTAAAATTAATTGTCTACATTATTTTCGCTTAAGCCAATGAGGCGACTGATAACTACTCTAAATCATAAAACTACCCCGATCAGGAAATCGTAGATATAAAAACAGAGACCAAGCCATCAACATGGTAATGACCAATTAAAATGACTGCATCTTGTCATGTAAATGCCCCATTACTGCACAACACATTCTTCCTTCTAAGCCATACTGTGTGGATATATTTGGCACTGAAATATAACATGCTAAGGACTTCAGCTTTCAGTCTTAAACCAATGAGGCGATTAATAACTACTCTTAATCATAAAACTACCCGATTGGGCAATGTTAGATATAAAAACGACGACCAAGACATCAAAATGGTAATGACCAATTAAAATGACTGCATCTTGTCATGTAAATGCCCCATTACTGCACAACACATTCTTCCTTCTAAGCCATACTGTGTGGGTATATTTGGCAATGAAATATAACATGTTAAGGTCTTCAAACATTTTACAGAATTCCAATGCTTCAAACACTCTCCTAATAGCTTTTAATCCGCAAATTGGCAGTAAGTACATTGCCCAGAGATCACTATCTCTAGAGCATAGCAGCATAAAATGGAGGACTGATTCATTTAGTGCTCCGCAACACTGACAAACAGAGCAGTTTAAGTTGGTCCTTTTCTTCTTGAAGGAGGCTACATGCACAGTTCCTGCTCTTAGATCAAACAGTAACGAGTGGGCCAGACAAGGGGTGATCACATCTAAAAAACGCTTGTACCCAAATGTGCCCTTTACCTGAAGATAAAGCTGGCCACTGGAGAGGCCTGCACAGGTTGTCACCAAAGCCTGTCTGTAGTGATCTCTCTGCAGGCTGCTTTGATCACTTCATTGCTTTCCAGGTCTATGCACGCTGGCCACTCCCAATATCGGTCAAGGCCCAATGCTGAGCACCAGCTCTTAATATGCCAAGGAATTGTGGGACTGCCTTCTAAAACCAGGAAATTTGCCCCTAGCTCTTTGAACCAGGCTGGGTACTGACCAAGGACCTCATCCCAAGTTGGGTGGTAACTCTTAAATGCGGTGGTAATGCTATTACCGCCGCATTTAAGGGTCCGCCGAATCACGAGTCTGGCAGCATTTACCCCCAGCCCTGAGCTGGGGGTAAACGCACCAATTTAACTCCCATTTACGGACGCAATTAGCGCGACGCTATTAGCGCGCGCTAATTGCACCGAAGATGCCCCATTGGGTCCAACAGACCCAATGGGGAATACCCATTACCGCCTAACCCTTGATCCGGCGCTAATAACGCCGGACAGGGTGGCGGTTACGTTATTAGCCCAGGCGGTATCCCGGCGGTAATACCGCCGAGATGCCACCCAACTCGTGATGAGACCCCACATGCAGGACAATAAGCATAAGGGTTTTAAGGCTATTGTATGCTTGATCGGACGCACATCGCATTCTAAATGCAAGGTGGCATTCGGAGCACTGGTTGGTTGTGACATTATTGACTTTTTATTTTCTACCACACCCAGGCTTGCTGAATTTTCACAGCCCCAGAGCTCTCCGCTGTATATGCTGGAGATACAACTTTAGACCGGTACAGATCCAGGACTGGTGTCAGTTGTTTTGCCAAGGTCGTGGTGGCCTTAGAAACTTGATCTCGCCAGGCACCATTCTCTGTAAAACACAGGCCCAGATAATTATACACTGTTACCTGCTCTAATTCAACCCCTTCTATTTCTACATGCACCTTTGTGTGCATTACCCTTTTGCCTTTAAAGACTAGTACCTCTGCCTTACTCTTATTAATCTCCAGGCCAAGATTGGCACAAGTCATCGCGAAATCCGACGCAGTGTGTCATATGCCCATGACGATGTTGCCAGCAAAACTGCATCGTCCACAAAGAAAAGGCCTGGGAAATGAAGGGGGCCAACCATGGGGAGGGTACATGCTGCTGGCCATCAACACCTCTATCAACCTGTTGATATAAATACAAAAAGGGAGCGGGGCTAGCACACAGCTCTGTCTAACCCCTCGCCGAACGTAACGTTTCTCAGTGTTCTCGCCAATTCATCCCCATCTAACAGAAGCACTGTTATTTGAATACAGAGGCTGAATTATTATCAGTAGGTCAGGAGGAATGTTGTAATCTTGTCAAACCTGCCATCATTTTCTGCGAGGGACAGAATCAAAAGATGTTTTTAAATCAGCAAAGGCTGCACATAATTTACAGTTATTAATGCATGTGTATTTTTCCACAAGTAAATTAAGTCTCAAACACTGCTCAATAGTGCTCATTCCCTATTGGAAGCCCACCTGTAGTGGATCAATTATTCCAGACGAGTCCACCCAATCTTGCAGGTGTCCCAGAACTGTTTTGGCATACAATTTCCGTGCCCTGTCTAGCAGGGAAATTGGTTGATATTTGCACCCCTTTTTATAAACTGGCTTTAGTACGGCATCACGCCAAATGTTAGGGACTAGGCCTGTTGCATCACAACATTACAAAACTTTGTCATCACCGGGCCCCATGTTTCCAATTCATTTTTAAAAAGGTTGGACCATGATTTGGTAAGAGTTTTTGGTGGGGGACGGGTTGAGACAAATAACGAGGGGTAGGTGTGGGTGCAATGGCTGCTTTCTCAAGGATGGGGGGGGAGGGGTCTCCCAGAGTCTCGTTACAGACATCAAAGAATATTTTTGAACATAATGAAAATGAGGAAGTGAGGCCGCAGATCTTGTGGGAGGGCTTTAAGGCAACCATTAGAGGTGCTCTCATGCTGTTAGGCTGCCAGAAAACGAAAGAAAGTTCTAAGCAAGCAGTATCCCTCAGGATGAGAATTGCACAACTGCAGCAAGGAGGAGCCCAGAGTACTTATCTTACACCAGCATCAGCCAGCAAACATAAACTCGATAAAACAATGCTCAAGTCACTCTTTTTATTCAATTTTCTTACCAACTGTCAGAGTAGAAAAGTACATATAGTTCCCACAATACCACTCCTCTCCCCCTTCCTCCCAACTAACATGCCAGAACTCTACAAATACAAAGAGCAAGTAATGCATATACAGTGGTTATGCGTCATACAGTGTCACTTCTTTACACCATAGGGTGTACCTCGTGATGATTAGGGATTAATTGAGTTATTCATAGTACAGCATGATCATTTGGGGGGACATTTGTGGCGTAACTACACGGTCTTGGTTCATATATCTCCTAAATAGGGTGCAATAGTATAGAGGTCTGCATCTCTCTGGGAGTGACTTAACATATTGAGTTTCCCTTTTTTGGCACATGCTAATGTTTATCCATTCCTGCAAACATTGAGCATTGCGTTTCACCCATGACTTGGCTATTATAGATCTGGCTACCACAGAGGCCATCACCATTAATTTCATTTTAACCCTTGATTCCTGCTCGGTTAGGGCTAGTAAACAGAGTGGGGTGTATTGCGTTTGGGTTTCCAGTATCTGAGACATAGTATTCTCTATATCATTCCAAAAAGGGCGTATCAGTGAACAGCTCCAAGAGACATGAACAAAGTTGGTAGGGTCATATCTGCATCTAATACATTGGGGGGACCTATCCGGATAAAAATTATGTAAGCGAGTTGGGGAGTGGTACATCTGGTGAATGAATTTAAAATGAATCAAATTAAGGCAGTTGTTCATGGATATTTTGCGTGTCTGAATGCCGATCTTCCTCCATTGCATTTCTGTTAGTACTTTTCCCAGTGTGGTTTCCCATTTAACCTTGAAATTATATATGAGTTACTCTCCAAGATCTGACACATTTATATAAGTATGAAACAAGTTTCTTTGTAGTGGGGGGGGGGGGATATAATATAATTAAGTATTGGTGAGGGGGAGGGGCAGCTGGAAAGTTCAGCCAGTTAGTCCTGAGTACTTCACATAGTCGGAAGTATAATGGCATAGTGACTGCCATACATTCTCCTCTACCCATCAAGGCTTCCCATGTGATAAATGTACCTTCCTGGCGAAGATCGCCCAATTTGTGAATCCCCAGTTTCTCAAAGTGTTGTCGAAAGATGTTCTCATGGGTGAGAGGAATGCCACTTATCCGGTATAAGGCTAACTGGGGGTGGGGGGGACCAAACCTCTTGTCCAGTTTCGTGTTGTAGCTTGTCCCACACTTTGCGGGTGATAGCTACAGGTTGTACCTTGGACTTATCCTCCCTAGTTGTGGAACCCCAGAATAGGACTTTCATGTTCTTTGGGTGAGTGGTTACCTTTTCAAGTAGGATATGCGGGAGTTCGGACGTTGGGGACCACCACCATATCGAGTACTGAATGTAAGCCACCAGGAAGTAGGACCACAGCTCAGGGTATTCCAGGCCTCACTGTTGATATGGCAAGATCCGGGTGTCGTAGGACACCCTAGCCCAGCTTGCCGCCCAAACCAGGCGAATCATAAGACTCTTGAGGGGGGACCAAAATCCGGTTGGCGGCCAAGCAGGGACGCTATTAAAATTGTAGAAAGGTTTTGGAAGAATTACCATCTTTACCAGTGACATCAGGCTGCTTTGGAAATGGGCAGGAGGATCCTCTTGTCCACCCTGTGTTCTAGTTTTTCAAGGGTTTTCATGTAATTGGCTTTATACAGTTCCATTGGAGAAGGAGTCACTAGTATACCCAAATATTGGATGCCATTGGAGCACCAGCGAATAGCATCGCCAATATCGGAGCGGACTAAGCTCGGCGTCAGGGTGAGTATCACCGATTTGGACCAGTTAATCTTCAATCCTGAAAGGTCTCCAAACTGGGCTATTTCCTCCACTAAAGGTGGTAGATTATGCTTGGAGTGTTTCATGTACAGCAACATATCATCTGCGTAGAGGGAGATTATAGAGGGATGGGAATATATTTTGACCCCTCTATGAGCATGGTATTCCTGCTCAATCACCAATGCAAAATGGATGGGGGACAGAGGGCAGCCCTAGCGAGTGCCCAGAGTTGGGAGGATATAATCGGATACCATGCGGTTAGTGTATATTTTTGCCTTCACCGCTGTGTACAATAATTGTACCCATTGGAGAAAGGCTGTTACAATACCCAGATGCAGAAGAACTTTAAAAAGAAATGGCTATTCTAATGAATCAAATACATTTTTGGAATCTACCGCTGCTACAACAATTAGGATCTTGGGGTTCACATTATGCATGAGGGGAAATAAATGGTGCAAATTATTCTGGGTGGAGCGACCTGGGATGAGCCAACTTGGTCGAGGAGGACTAGTGACGCCATATGGGGTAGGAGCCTGCCGGCCAGGATCTTTGCTAGGATCTTGTTGTCCGTGTTGACTATGGATAATGGCCTATATGAGGTGCATTTACAAGGATCTTTGGATGGTTTCAGCAATAAAGTGACGAGGGCAGTCCTTGTGGGTTCAGGAAGCACATCCAGTGATCTGGCAGCTTCATACATATCGTGTAGAAGGGGAATCAAAAGATTGGCGTATGCTTTATATAGTTCTGCTGTAATCCCATCTAAACCTGGTGCTTTCCCGTTTGGGAGAGAGAGAATCACTTTATGGAAATCTTCGTCCATGGGGGGGTCGATTAGGGCCATCCCTAGAACGGGGTCTAGCCAGCCCAAAGCTGCCCTGTCCAGGTATTGCGTAATAGAGTTGTGTCCGGACTGTGTCTGAGAGGTATATAGTCTCTGATAGTAGTCACGGAACACATTATTGATTCCTGTGCAGTCTTTAGTTGAGTTTCCCACTGAGTCTTCAATTTCCAATATAGATTCCAACTGACACTCGTGTTTGATCACCCAGGCCAGAGTCCGGCTCTGATTGTCTCCCTCAGTGTATGAAGCGGCCACAATGGGGTCGCCTAAGTTCTGCTCCTCTTTAGCTGTCAGATGGGATATTTCTTCTCTGGATGTTTGGAGTAAGCAAGTATGGTTGGTGTACATAGTGGACTGATTAAAGTCTAGAAAATACAACCTGAAACACGTGTCAACCTACTGCCTGATTAAGGACAGGCAGTCATCTATATGTTAAGACTGTATCAAGAGGATCTAAATTGAATAGTGATGTACTAGATTATTAGAGTGTGACCGAATTTTGGGGTTATAGAGTATTTGTGTGAATGCTAGTATGGTAAGGTGAAATGAATGGAATGTAGGGTTAAATGTTTTTGTGTATCTTAAACAAGTGTAAATTGTGTTTTATGTTTTAAACAATTCCACACCATTTGGTGTTACTTTATATAAAAAATATTTAAAAACTTTATTTTGAAGTGAAAGTATTGAATCATTTGTTATTATTCATAAAAAGACAAATGAATATGCTGTCATCCTCCATCTAAGGGTTCCATTTTGTGTTGTGTTGAATATTTAGCCCGTAGGACCCTAGATTTGTGGGCAATCTCCTTTATTATTGAAATGCTTGGAGTAAGGGCCGCACTTCCTGGGAGTCTTTTTTATCTCCTGTTCGAGGGAGGATATGGAGTTTCATATGGATTTCAAGACACTGCCCTCCTTTGCCAGGCAGCCTCATCTAATATATACTTTAAAGGCTTCCCATACAACCCTTGAATCTGATACTGAGCCGACATTTATTTCAAAGAATGTTTGAATATCCCACCCAATTTCATCTCGAAATACTGCGTCTTCCAGCGCGCGAGCGCCGAAACGTCATCACATGTAGCTAGCGGGCCGAGTCGGGCCCCTAAATCCTCCTAGCACTGGGGAGTGGTCGGAGAGGGCTAGGGGGAGCATCTGGGCACTCGTGATATCACGGGCCAAGTCAGATGTCCCCATGACACATTCAATCCTTGAGGAGCTGCCGTGGATTCCTGAGTAGTATGACTATTCCCTGGTTGTGGGGTATAGTAGTCGCCAGGAGTCGTGGAGGTCATGATATTTGGCTATGGCTGCCCATTTCTGAGCTGCTTTCGGTAGAGAGAGTTGGGCCG